>NC_091459.1:82137871-83437871 GCF_027789765.1 Dendropsophus ebraccatus
CTTTTTAGTGTAAGTGGTGATGTAGCAGTACCAGAGTTTTGCCACTAGATGTCGTTGTTACTAGTATGTATGTTCAGATATTGCACAGCTGTAGGAACAAAAGGGTTATTTTTTTGTTAATGCATCACATGGATCTGTACACCAATGAGAGTTCTTTCCTTTTCTATCCTATTATTTTTCTCTTAACTTCTTTGCACACACTCCTCACTCACTGACAGTACAGTTTATATATACTTTAGGAAGAAAGTCACATGGGTAGAGGAAGTGTGGAAGTCTTTTGCCTTTAGAGAAAGGACACAAGCTAGGATGCTCCCTACAGCAGTCAAGTTGGGCTCTGGCACCTGCCAGGTCCGCGGTCTAAGTTGTGGTCTAGACGTAGAGCACATGTACCTAGAAACAGTTACTCTTTAAGCAACCTTACTAGACACTATGCAGTGTAAGTCGCTACTAGAGAGGACAAGTCAGGGATCACATCAAACCACGCCGTGGACCAGAGGAACACAGGGAAAGACATTATCCAAAGTAAAGGAAGTGATCCGGATAGAGCAAAGATGCTAGAAGCCTATGCACTCTATCTTGCAGCGCGGTTGTCATCATAGAACTCTGACCACTCTGCTCATCCCAGGTAACAAGGTCTGGGGCTTTTGTCACCCTCTAGGATGAGTCACCTGAAACTGGTTGGCAATAGGTGGTGTAAAGACCAAAGAATCAAAACACAGGAACAAGTATTCTCTCTGATTTCAAGTATTATACTTATTCTACCTCTGAAGTTTTGGCAGAGAACAGAACTACATTGAGTTGTGACTCTCTCTTCCTCTCTACTCTTCTGAACTTTCTACCTCTCCGCATGCAACCCAGCCAGCTCGGCTGTATCTTCTGATCTACTCTCAGTACAGAGCTAGCCTAGTATAGATCAAGTATAATGTACCATATCAAGGCAAAGTTGTGTTATCTGTTTCCTGTATTAAGTATTTTCACAGCAAACAAGATTGTATTTATTCTAACGGGACTCTGTGGTTCTTCACTAAGCACAGACAAAGTAATCACACTTCCTTGGGTCATCTTCTTTTTCTATCGGTGGCAGTGCCAATAGTCTGGGTGGGTCAATACTCCACCACCATGATGATTGCCCAAGGGACCCCACAACAACCTGGCAGGTTACTGTCCACAGGGGTAAAAGGTATAATCAGCCCATTAAAATAAAAGCAGGTGTGCCACCATACCTGTGTTCCCAACCGGCACTGGCGTCACAACAAATTACCAACAACGGGCGAGGCTATATCTGGGCCAACCACCACAGAATTGGCGTCACAACTAACCATCTGGTAACGGGTCGTGCCTCCACACCGGAGGTCACCACACCTGACCACTAGCAAAGCCTCCTCCTTCACCCCCCCCCCCCCTCACACACACACACAGACACACACACAACTGTCCTGGCTGGATATAAGTAAAGTGGTACCTCTGTTTAAGAGTAACTTGGTTTAAGAGTGTTTTTGTTCAAGAGCTCACAGTTTTTCAAAATTGTGACTTGGTTTAAGAGCATTGCTTTGGTGTAAGAGCTCCCTGTACTGGGTGGGAGGGAGAGTGGGGGAGGGGCATGGTCTGCATAGTGGAGTCTACAGCCCTTAAAGTCTCCCTCACCTTCCAAATCATAGCAGATCCACTTCAGGCTGGGGCTTGCATCAGGGGACAGGACGGTAAAGGTAATCTCTCCATAGCTGTAACCCCTTTCTCCCCAGAGAGAGAGAGTGCTACTATACTATGCCCACATCTGCCCTGCTCATTCCTTCATGTCCCCTGCAGTCTCTGTCCGCCCTTGTGTTTCCCATCCTCTCCATTACTGTACAGTAACTTATAATATTGCATATTCTGCTGTTTCTGAATGTTTGTTTCATTTTTTTTACATGTTATTCAGACTAATAAATATTTATTTTTGGGGTTGAAACTTGCCTTTCTCTATGTCCCTCCCCCTTTTTGTTACAGGTTTTTTTTTTGAGTTGTTGGATTTTCTACAAGGTAAAGATGACCTCCCGCTGATAATATGTGGGGACCTGAATTGCGTGATTGATCCTGTGCTGGATAGGAGGGGGCAACAACTTAGAATGGATGGGAGGAGTTCACCTCTCTCTAGATTTCTCATTGAGACGGGGGGGCTGGATGTTTTGAGGGGTCTGAATGCTGATAAGTTGGCTTATACCTGTTTTAATTCCTTTCATAAGTCTGCATCCCGAATAGACTTTATATTGTGTGATGATCTTGCATTTAAATATATTACTAAGATGGCCTATGAGGTAAAATCAGTATCAGACCATTCTCCTTTGGTTGTAAGATTAGTGGTTTATCCAGAGAAGGGTGGGGGAGGAAGGAATTTCCGTTTTAACTCCCACTGGCTTAAAATCATAGACAAGAAAGAATTTATTGTAGCCGAGCTAGATTTCTTTTAGAAGGTCAATAGGGGTTCGACCGAAATCGGGGTGGTGTGGGATGCCTTAAAGGCATTCCTTAGAGGGATTCTATGTAAGAAAGAAAGCTTTTCAGGCCCAGGAAGAGCAGTTAAGGAAGTCCATAAGCTTGGCTAAGCAGGAATGGGAGAAAGATCCGTCTACAAAGAGGTTTGAGGCTTTGCAACATTCACAGGATAGCTATGCAAAATTTTTAACCGAGAAGGCTCAACACAAAAAATTTTTGGCAGGACAGAAGAAGTTTATTGAATCAGGTAGACCAAGGAAGATGACAGCCTTTTTGAAATCTCAGAAGGGGAATAGTTATATTCCTGCTCTGTATGACCCGCAGGGGAAATTAGTCAGTGATAAGGTAGGGATCAAGAAAGTAGTAAGGGAATTCTTTTCCTCACTGTATACATCTGAATGGGAGGCTGGGGGTGAGAATGGGAGCTCCTTTTTAGCAGATTGTAGCATACCTAGTGCCTCGGATGCACAGAGGGAAGGTCTTAAAAAACAATTTAGTATTGGGGATTTGAGGGAGGATCTGGATAGCATAGCGACATCTATAGAGAGTTTGGGGAGGTCCTCCTACCTTTTTTGCTTGAGTTATTTAATGAATCCTGTGAGAGGGGGAACCTCCTGACCTCTATGTGTGAAGCCAACATACAGTAGTCCTAATTCTTAAAAAAGATAAGGATCCCCATAAAATCGAATCATATCGGCCCGTTTCACTGTTAAACACCGATTTTAAAATTCTCGCCAAGGTGCTGGCAAGGAGGTTGTCCAGGGTCTCCTCAGATTTGATAGGTGGGGATCAAGCTGGTTTTATGGCCGGAAGATCTATATTTAACAACATCCGTAAGGTTTATGCAAATATTCAGGTTGGAGATGAGGCCCCCCATTCCATCCTCTCGCTTGATAATATGAAAGCCTTTGACAGGGTGGAATGGGGGTACCTCTGGAGGGCTTTGGAATCTTTTGGTTTGGGGGATAAGTTTATTAGTTGGGTGAAACTGCTCTATTCAGGACCAATAGCAAAAGTTATTGTGAATGACGAATGTACAGAGAGTTTTCCTCTGTCGAGGTGAACTAGACAGGGGTGTCCCCTCTCCCCTCTTTTGTATAATTTCTATATTGAGCCCCTTGCTCAGAGGATAAGACAGGAGGAGAATGTCCGTGGGTTTGGGATGGAGGGGGGCTCTAACAAGCTACTGCTTTATGCAGACAATATTTTAATTTTTGTCAAGGAACCCCAGCAGGGCATTACAGCTCTTACAAACCTTGTCGTTAAATTTGGCCAATTCTCAGGACTTAAAAAGTTAATTGGGATAAATCATCAGAATTGCCATTAGTTAAGTATAGGGGCGGTGTGGGTGGAGAGACAAATCGAGTTACTGAAGTAGACATAGTAGAGTATTTGGGTGTAAAGATATCAAATGATGTTAGTAGATATATAGATTTGAACATTAAACCCTTGATGAAGAAAATAGAAAAAAAAATAGACATCTGGCTTAGTTTCCCGTAAGGGATGGTGGATAGAATTGCAATAGTGAAGATGGTGCTACTCCCCCAGTTTTTGTTTTATATTCAGGCCTTTCCTATGTGGATTCCAGAGTTCTGGTTTCGCAGGATTGAAGTATTAATTAATAGGTTGGTTTGGGCAGGAAAAAAGTGAGACTGAAGTATAGGGCCCTCGTGACGAGGGAGGGGGAGGGCGGTCTGTCCTTTGCAGACCTTGGGCTCTATTTTCTAGCTGTTGGAGCCCAGGGTCTAGCGAGGTGGGGTATATTATTTCTTGTTTAGGTGATAGTATGAATTTTTTTGAGATTTTGGAAACGAGACGGATGTTAGATTGTAATCTTTTACCACAGAGTTTTGTTCACTTGTATGATAAATTATGGGGAAAACTAAAAAAAATATGTGGAATACGGGGTTGTTTAGCTTGTACTCCACTGTGGAATAATAGGGAATTTCGAGAGTTCTCTGTAGGAGATATTGCACGGTTTTGGGAAGTTAGGGGGGTTAGGTTTGTGAATCAATTATTTATAGATGGAAAACTGCTAGAGTTTGAGGCCCTAAAGTCACAAGTGGCAATTATAGACACTCACAAGTTTTGGTATATGCAAATAATGAGTGCCTATGCGGCAACTGTGGATAAGAATACATTTTTTGTCACTTCACATAGAATTATAGAACATATTCAGGAGGGGAGGGAAGGGAAAAAATTACTTACAAAAATTTATAGGATGTTAGTTAGTGAAATCACAATCCCTCAATTGGATAGGGTCAAGGTTAGGTGGGAGGGGACATTGGGACAAATGAAATATGAATCAGATGAAATATGGGAATTAAGTATTATTAATTTAGGAAGAGGATCGGTTGGAATGACACATAGGTTGATACACTTTAAACTTTTTTATTGGTTGTACTATACCCCAAGGATAATTTCTAAGTATTGGAAGAATGGATCACGGTCCTGTAATAAATGCAGTCTGTTTGAAGCCGACCTTGTGCACTTGCTATGGGCCTGCCCCAAGGTCCAGAAATTCTGGTATAAAATAATCCAGTATGCAGAATCCTGTCTTAATAAGCCACTCCACTTAACAGCAATAGAAATAGTTTTGGGTGGGATAGTGGACGATGGGGATACTGGAACTTTTTTGATTAAGCTATTTGGGGTAGCTAAGGTAATTATCTCTAGGCATTGGGTGGATGCATCGGGGCCCTCTTATGAAGAATGGGGTAGAGTGGTTAGTAAAGTAAAGAGTTACGAGATATAGCATCCAAAGCCTCAAGGAAATCTGCAAGACGGTGTAAGGCTGTCTGGAAATATTGGAAGGAAATATAGTGGGGTGATGTGCTGATTTGTTCTCCTTTGCTTTTTTTTTTTTTGCCATGCCCGGGGGTGGGGTGGGGGGCGGTAAATGGATATGTTGTTTTCTGATGTAGGTATTGTCCTTTTATCTTTTCATGTTGTTTTTTGTAATTGTGGAAACTAAAAATTATTAATAAAAATTAAATACTAAAAAAAAAAAAAAAATCTCTCCCCCCCCCCCCAAAAAAAAAAAAAAAAATAAATAAAATATATTTCTGGGGTGTGGAACCGATTGTCTGCATTACTATGATTTCTCATGGGAAAATTCGCTATTGTTTAAGAGTGAATTTGGATTACAAGCACGGACCCGGAGCGAAATATGCTCATAATCCAAGGCACCACTGTATATCATTATTACTATTATATTAAAGAAAATGTACCATGAGTCTGGGGCTGTCTGGGGTTCTATATAGGGATGCACAGCTGGGGGCTATTTTATATGGGGGGATGTACGGGGGGAGGGGGCTATTTTATATGGGGGGTTGTTCAGTGAAGCTATTCTACACAAAGGATGCACAGGGGAGCTATTCTATATGGGGTGATGTTCAGGGGGGCTATTCTATATGGGGGGAGGCATAAGGGGGCTATTCTATATGGGGGTTGTACATGTACAGCAATGGGGCTATTTTATGTGGGGGGATGTGCAGTGGGGGGTATTTTATATGGAGGGATGCACGGGGGGCTATTCTATATGAGGTGATGCACAGCTGCAGGGGCTATTCTATATGGGGGGATGTACAGCAATAGGGCTATTTTATATGGGGATCTACATCGGGGGGGGGGGGGGTATTTTATATGGGGGGATACACAGGGGGGGTATTCTATATGAGGTCATGTACATGTACAGCAATGGGGCTATTTTACATGGGGGGATGTACAGCAGGGGGTATTCTATATAAGAGGATGTACAGCGGGGGGATATTCTATATGGGGAATGTAGAGCAGGGGGACTATTCTATATTGGTGGAGGTTCAGATGGAGGGCTATTTTATATGGGTGAATTTACAGCAGGGGGCGGTATTCTATGTGGGGGGATGCACAGGGGGGCTATTCTATATGGGGGCATGTACATGTACAGCAATGGGGCTATTCTATATGGGGGATTTACAGCAGGGAAGTATTCTATATAGGGGTATGTACAGCAGGTGGGGCTATTGTATATGGGGGGATGTACAGTAGGGGTGCTATTCTATATTAGGGGATGTTAAGCAGGGGGGCTATTCTATATGGGGGAATGTACAGCAGGGGGGTTGTTCTATATGGTGGGATGCACAGCAGAGGGGCTATTCTATATGAGGGGATGTACATGTAGAGAAGAGGGACTTTTCTATATGGAGGGAGGTACAGCGGGGGGGGGCTATTCAATATGGAGGAATGTACCACGGGGGCTATTCTTTATAGGGGGATGTAGAGCAGGGGGCTATTCTACATGGAGATATGTACATGTACAGCGGGGGGGGGGGGGGCTATTCCATATGGAGAGATGTCCAGCGAGGGGGCTATTCTATATGGAGGGATGTATAGATGAGGATGTTGTTGGAGCAAAATGTTTGTCTGGCAGATCCCGTGGAGTCATGGCCAGAGAATCCATCATGATGGCCAGGGCCAAATGGAGAAGAAAAGGAAAAGGGGGCGCGTCTTCAAGAGAAGACGCCTATTGTGAGTCACTAAATGTAACTGCACTATAATAACTTATAAGGTTTGCAGAACCTTTATACAGCTGTGATCTACCTTTGTATCAGGGGTGTCAAACTTAGGCCCTCCAGGTATTGCAAAACTGCAATTCCCGTCATGCTTTAGCTGTCCAGGCATTATGGGATTTATGGTTTTGTAACAGCGGGAGGGACGGAGTTTAACACTTGTGTTCTATTGTCACTGCTTTGGGAGAATATTGGTCTTTATATAGTGGCCCTTATTTGTTGACAGTATAGTGGTATTATCCAGTCACTCTATGGTGAGAGTAGTGGGCATGGTGTGATGATATTACCTGTCTGGTGTATTCTGGTATTATTGGTAATATTAGTGTTTTATATAGTGGATTGTATTCAGTTACAGTATAGTGGTATTAGTCATTATGTGGTGATAATGACAGTGCTCATAGTGTGGTGATATTATTTGTTACTTATATACTGGTAGCATTAGCAATATTGGTGGGTTTGCTTAGTAACAGTATGGAAGTAACATATACAGTATGGTGATAATATTTGCTTCCTGTATACTGGTGTTTTGTTTTTTTTTTGTAACTATGACAGTAGTATCCTAAGTTACTAAGTTACCATTATATATCCAAATTTTTTTCCTGGGGCCCTACTTATACCTGAGATAGATGGATAGATAGATAGATAGATAGATAGATAGATAGATAGATAGATAGATAGAGATACCCAGCATGCGCCCTGGGTCTGAGACAACACCATCTACTCCATTATTGGGGCCGTGGAAATAGTCATCATGGTGAGTGATAATCCCCAAGATTCCTGATAAACGATCATGGACTTTACATGAACTTTTAATTCTATGGACACTATTACACTGTTTTGGTGGACACTAAATACACCATGCGATCATCTTGTATATATATACACTGTTTATACACTTGCTATTTCGTAACACGTGTGTGATTTGTTTTGACTTTTTTTTACACTAATTGCTGATTTGAAATCATTGTTGTTAATTGAGATTTACTATGTATTTATACACCTTCACGCCATATGTGCTGTTACCACTGCTTGAAAAAGGACTCATTGCGAGTTTGAAACGTTGCGGTTTGGGCAAATAAAAACCACTTTATTTTTTCACGTATTTGGAGTGCCACAGTAATTTTTTCTATTGTATTTTCAAGCACCCATGGTCACAAGGTTGCATACTGGTTGGCACCACAGAAGTTTGGACTAAAGGAGTGCTGCACTACAAAATCTCTTTGTAGATAGATAGATAGATAGATAGATAGATAGATAGATAGATAGATAAATATTGCCCGAAAGTCCCAAGCACTCCAGCATAAGGTGAAAAAAGTGGTAGTTTATTGCAAAAATGTGTGAAAATACAAAGGATGAAACATTTCAGTTCTCTCACAGAACCATTTTCAAGCATGGTTTCAACCATGGTTCAAGCATGGTTCAATGGTTCTGTGAGAGAACTGAAACATTGCATCCTTTGTATTTTTGCACATTTTTGCAATAAACTACCACTTTTTTCACCTTATGTTATAGTGCTTAGGACTTTCGTGCAATATTTGGGGATCCCTGCTGCCAAGGGACTTACATCCACCAGCACCTGCTACATCAATCAAGAAGTGCGGCTCCTTTCTCTTCTCTAGATAGATAGATAGATAGATAGATAGATAGACAGATAGTTGTGCCGCCGATCACTGTCATTGGCTGGTCAATTCAGACCAGCCACTGACAGTGATTTTCAGCTTTCCGAGTCATTGGTGACCCGGAAATTAATGGCGATTGTTGCTGTCCGTCTATCTTCGGCTCTTTGGCTCCCCTTCGTCTATCTTCTGCTATTTCCGGCAATCTTCCTCCAGGTTCGTGTTACTGCCCCCTAGTGGCTGATCAGTGTATATTGTACACTGATCAGTAACTTGGGTTTGCAAGTTTTTTTTTGTTTTGTTTTGTTTGATCAGCAACTCCTCCTTTTTGATGTAGGTTTTTTTTTCCCACTCCTGTTTTTTTCCCCTATATCCTACCACCACTGTCTGCTCATAAGTACCGCACATAAGTGCGGCATTTATCAGCAACTCCTTTTTTGGCGTAGTTTTTTTTTTTTCTTACTGTAAAAAAAAAAAAACATGTAAAAAACACTACATTACACTACACTAGCCTACATTACAATACACTACTTGAAATAAAGTTTTACACTACACAACAACACTCCACTACAATACACATTTACATACCCCATATACCAATCCCCATATTAAAATGGCCCACAGGGTGTTTTCGGCGGAGGAGGCATACGCTCTTATTGTCTCCGAGATCAAAACAGCCAGTGAGGATGAATGGGGGCATCCTTCTTTCCTCCATTCATCCACGTCATCCCATCTGGACCCCCGCCCCCCAGACAGGTGACCCCATCCCGATCCCCACCCCCCCAGACGGGTGACTCCATCCTACCCCCTGCCCCCCAAACAGGTGACCCCATCTGGACCCCAACCCCCCAAAATTATGAGCCTCAGATTCCTGGCTTTGTAGCATGAGCAGGAATCAGATTAACGCCATAGGTCTCAAAGAAATAGACTTTTTCAAGCTCTATTTCTCTGGTGACCTTATCAATTTGATGGTGTTGCAAACTTGTATGTGCACCAATTTATAGCCCAGAACCCCTCCTCTTCTTTTGCTAGGCCCATGGCATAGACCCTGGTTGATGCAGTGAAAATGATAACATTTTGGGGATTCCTGCTGCACATTGTCAGGGCCGTTTCTTGTGCCGGGCGGGCCGGACGACAGCACGGGGCGCCGCCAGCTAGGGGGCGCTGCCCCCGGGGACCTGTCACTGCCGGCTTGGATAGTGTGCCACGCGCTCCGCACTCCCGGCCCGGCTGCCCACACACGCCGCCCTACACTGCGCTCTGAGCGCCATTCCCCTGCTCAGGGTGCCCCCTGCCTGCATCCTGACTGCAGCCCCCCCACACCTGCACATCACCTTCACAGGCCGCTCCGCATCCCGTCTGTACCGCCGCCGCTGCAAGCATTCCCGCCCCTGCACTCAGCTCAGCTCACATTACATCCAGGCTGCCGCCTGCCATTCCCTGGCCTGGACGTGATCGCCCCCTCCAGCAGGCGCCGGAGGTTGGAGGCTGCATCCCTGCGGTGTCAGGAGAGAAGACCTGGAGACAGAGGGACCCGCACCATGCCAGGATTAGGTGAGTATGCTGGGCAATGCAGGGGACAGTGGGGCACTATTACCATGGGGACAGCACATGGGACAGTATTACAATGGGGACAGCACATGGGACAGTATTACAATGGGGACAGCACATGGGGCAGTATTACAATGGGGACAGCACAGGAGGACAGTATTACAATGGGGACAGCACAAGGGTTGGTATTACAATGGGGACAGCACAAGGGACAGTACTACAATGGGGACAGCACATGGGACAGTATTACAATGGGGACAGCACAGGAGGATAGTATTACAATGGGGACAGCACAGGAGGATACTATTACAATGGGGACAGCACATGAGGACAGTATTACAATGGGGACAGCACAGGAGGACAGTATTACAATGGGGACAGCACATGGGACAGTATTACAATGGGGACAGTACTACAATGGGGACAGCACATGGGACAGTATTACAATGGGGACAGCACATGGGACAGTATTACAATGGTGACAGCACAGGGGGACAGTATTACAATGGGGACAGCACAGGAGGACAGTATTACAATGGGGACAGCACAGGGGGACAGCGTTACAATGAGGACAGCACAGGAGGACAGTATTACAATGGGGACAGAGCACATGGGACAGTATTACAAGGATGACAGCACAGGGGACAGTATTACAATGGGGACAGCACAGGAGGCCAGTATTACAATGGGGACAGAGCACAGGGGGAAAGTATTACAATGGGGACAGCACATGGGACAGTATTACAATGGGGACAGCACAGGAGGACAGTATTACAATGGGGACAGCACAGGAGGACAGTATTACAATGGGGACAGAGCACTGGGAACAGAGCACAGGGAGATAGTATTATAATGGGGGCAAAGCACAGGGGGCATTATTACTATGGGGACAGTATTACAATGGGGACAGAGCACAGGAGGACAGTATTACCATGGAGACAGAGCACGGGGCATTATTACTATGGGGACAGAGCATGGGGGACAATATTACTATGGGGACAGAGCACAGGGGGGCAGTATTACTATTGGGACAGTATTACTTTAAGGACAGAGCACAGGGGGGTGGTATTACTGTATGGAGGGCACAGCAGTAACATTATTCCTATATTGGAGCACAGCATGGGGCATTATTCCTATATGGAGGCACAAGTGGGGATCCTACATACAGGAGGCAACCCACATGCCTACCGACTTTACTGCACATGACACAAAAATGTGTAAGGAAGTTGTTGTAAAAGTGTGGAACCTAAGATGTTTGTCTGGCAGGTTCAGAAGAGAAGAATTGTAGCTGGAAGAAATCATCATGGAGGCCCAGGCCGGGTGGAGAGGAAAAGGAAAGTGACGCCTCAGATCAAAGAAGACGTCACCTGTGAGTCCCTGAATGACTTTTGAAAGGTTGGGTAACACTGCTCTGTGTGATAATACACACACTGTTTTTTTATAACAACAATCTGATCCAACATCACTCGGATATCATGAGCCGGGGGGGGGGGGGGGTGGCGCTTCTGTCAAGATTCGCCCTGTAGTCCAAATTACCTAGAAACTGCCCTGCACATGGGCCTAGTAAAAAAAACATTGACATGATGCCAACACCTCTGGAATGCATATGGGACAGCAGGGGAAGCAAATATAGACTCCAAACACAATATCAAACCGCACACTGCGCAAATCAGTAGAAGCGACATAACAGCTATATTATCCCACACACTGTATACAGCTGTATTCCAGATATAGAATTGTTTTTACAACAATAGAAATAAAGGGCTGGTAAGCGCCTTCACTGGATGCCGACTGTGCAAAATTGTGGTAGCAAGATAAAAGGTTTTATCCCAAAATTACAGTTTACAGCGATATACACTATCAGGCTAGGTTCACACTATGTAACTGTGCGGCTGTATTTGCGGCTGTAATTGTGCGGCGGTACTTTTGGTGGTTCATGTGTATGCTTGGAAGTATAGGATATGCGGCTGCACAGTGCACACTATGTATGAATCTACAGGCGGTCCGTACGGAGTACTTCAAAAATAGCCGGCAATGATGCCGAATGCCGATGCCTCTAATAGTTAATATATTAAATTAATAAAACACATTTTCTTTGTAATAAAGTCCCTTTCGTTGTTCAATAATTTAATTCTAACGAATCCATCATTGTGCAATTAAATATACTGTTAAAATAAATATATATATATAAATAAATGTATATTTATATATATATATATATATATTTATTTTTTGACAGTATATTTAATTGCACAATGATGGATTTGTTAGAATTAAACTATTGATCAACGAAACTGATTTTATTTTAACGAAAATGTATTTTTATTAATTAAATAGTACAGAAAGCTCCAGTAAGCCGTTAATTCATATTGCCGGCAATAGAGCATTCTGTACTAATCATCACTTTACTGTAATTAAAACATCAAATGTTTAGAATCATATGTGCGCTCAGCTAATTGGCTGATCGGCTCAGCGCACATATAATTATCGGGTCCACAGCACAGTGACTTCATTGTGCTGCGGACCAGCAAAGAGGACACATCGGGGTGAGTATAGAGCTCTCCCCACCCCCTCCCCAGCACTGCACCCCTCCCAGCAAGGAAGGGGGGTCACTTAACCCCTTCCTTGCTGGGATGGGTGCAGTCTGACATCAGTCTGGCCCCCAAGGGGTTAAGGGGGATACAATACATCCTCCCTTAACCCCTTGGGGGCCAGACTGTAAGCAGTGATCTGTAAAGATGCTGCATACTGTAAGGTGCACAACACCGCTCACAATGATGGGTGTTGTGCTCCTGTTTGTGTGTTTTTTGTGTGTTTCTCCCTTTTTGTTTTTCAGATATCGGTATCCTGTGGATTACGTCAGATTCCGTGGACTACGTCGATGACCAGCGGTTGTTTGTTGTTTTTTTTTTTTTATAAAATGGTTAATGAGGGGTGTGGGGGTGTTTTTATTTGAATAAAAAAATTTTTTAACTTGTGTCTTGTCTTTATTTCTTTACTTTATAGACTTAGAAGTGGAAGCCGTCTAATAGACGGAATCCATTACTAAGTTGGCGCCTAGTGTTAGCCAGTATAAAATGGCTAACACTAACCCCCTATTATTACCCCAGTACCCAATGCCACCAGGGGTACTGGGAAGAGCCATGTGCCACTGGTCCCGGAGCGTCAAATTGGCGCTCCTGGACCGGGCGGCAGCAGGCTCTTCCCACCCTGGTGTTACCAGGCTGCTGTCGTTTGGTTTTTAACCCGGCTGGTTATAAAAATAGGGGGGACCCTATGCGTTTTTTTTTAAATTATCTATTTATTTAAAAAAAAACGCATAGGGTCCCCCCTATTTTTATAACCAGCCGGGTTAAAAACCAAACGACAGCAGCCTGGTAACACCAGGGTGGAAAGAGCAATTGGTTTAGGCCCTCCCCAGCCTAAATCTTACCAGCCTGCTGCCGCCCAGTCAAGGAGCGCCAATTTTGACGCTCCGGGACCACTGGCACCCGGCTCTTCCCAGTACCCCTGGTGGCATTGGGTACTGGGGTAATAATGGGGGGGTTAGTGTTAGCCATTTTATACCGGCTAACACTAGGCCCCGACTTAGTAATGGATTCCGTCTATTAGACGGCTTCCACTACTAAGTCTATAAAGTAAAGAAATAAAGACAAGACACAAGTTAAACATTTTTTTTATTCAAATAAAAACACCCCCACACCCCTCATTGACCCTTTTATTAAAAAAACAACAACAAACAACCGCTAGTCATCGACATAGTCCACGGAATCTGACGTAATCCCCAGGATACCGATATCTGAAAAACAAAAAGGGAGTAACACACAAAAAACACACAAACAGGAGCACAACACTCATCATTGTGAGCGGTGTTGTGCTCCTTACAGTATGCAGCATCTTTACAGATCGCTGCTTACAGTCTGGCCCCCAAGGGGTTAAGGGAGGATGTATTGTATCCCCCTTAACCCCTTGGGGGCCAGACTGATGTCAGACTGCACCCATCCCAGCAAGGAAGGGGTTAAGTGACCCCCCTTCCTTGCTGGGAGGGGTGCAGTGCTGGGGAGGGGGTGGGGAGATTTGTATACTCACCCCGATGTGTCCTCTTCGCTGGCCTGCAGCACAATGAAGTCACTGTGCTGCGGACCCGCTAATTATATGTGCGCTCAGCCGATCAGCCAATCAGCTGAGCGCACATATAATTCTAAATGTTTCTTCTAATAATGCTATTGTGATAACATAATTAGAAGAAACATTTGATGTTTTAATTACAGTAAAGTGATGATTAGTACAGAAAGCTCTATTGCCGGCAATATGAATTAACGGCTTACTGGAGCTTCCTGTACTAATTAATATTTAATTAATAAAACACATTTTCGTTAAAATAAAATCAGTTTCGTTGTTCAATAATTTAATTCTAACGAATCCATCATTGTGCAATTAAATATACTGTCAAAAAATAAATATATATATATATACACATTTATTTATATATATAATATATATATTTATTTTAACAGTATATTTAATTGCAAAAATGATGGAATCGTTTAAATTAAATTATTGAACAATGAAAGGGACTTTATTACAACGAAAATGTGTTTTATTAATTCAATATATTAAACATGAGAGGCATCTGCATACTGCTGAGGATCGCAAACCCCGGTAATAGCGATTCATGTAAACTGTTTCCCTGCTTTCCCAGATGCATCCAGAGGTGTTTGCATCACTTTCTTAAGATTTTATTTGTTATTTTTAGTTGAACCAGATTTCCAAGTAAATGACCGTATGTTTTCAGCCGCATTTCTATTTTTTCCCACGGCCGTAGTTTCATCCGCACATTTACAGCCGCATAAAAAATACAGCCGCACAGTTACATAGTGTGAACCTAGCCTTAGTGGGTATACACACTGTGTATACACACTGCCTGTCTCACAACTGCTTATACAGTGTGTGTATACACTGCCTGCCTCACAACTGCTTATACAGTGTGTGTATACACTGCCTGTCTCACAACAGCTTATACAGTGTAGACACACAGCCTGTGTCACAACAGCTTGTAAATGTCTGTTTTATATAGTTTCATCCCTAACAAGGGCTTTTGAGGGTCCCTTTCTACCTAACTTCACCTAAAACCTTCCTCTCCCTGCTTTACAGACTGTCCCTCTCTAGTTCCAACTAGCAAGTGACACGAATCTCAAATCACTATTCTTTTATTCAGGACGTCACATGGTTTAGCCAGCCAATCACAGTTAGAGGTTTTTTTAAAAAAGTCCTGCCTACTTATAGTGCCTGTCCCTACCCCCTGCATGTTTATTGGATGGAAAAAAGCGCCAGGGGAAGTGGGAGAGCGAATCGAAATTTTACTTTCGTTTTAGCACGGATATCCGACCGCAGCTGAATACCTCGAATAGCGTATTATTCAATCGAATACCTGTTCGATCGAACAGTATTTGCTCATCTCTAGTTATCACTAGAAATGAGCGAATAGTATTCAATCGAATAGTACGCTATTCGAGATATTCACCGTGGTCAAATATCCGTGCTTAAACGCAGTAAAAATTCGATTTGCCCTCCCACATCCCCTGGTGCTTTTTTCCAGCCAATAAACATGGCTGGCTAAACCATGTGACCTCCTGAATAAAAGAATAGTGATTTGAGATTTGTGTCACTTGCTGGTTGGAACTAGAGAGGGACAGTCTGTAAAGCAGGGAGAGGAAGGTTTTAGGTGAAGTTAGGTAGGAAGGGACCCTCAAAGCCCTTGTTAGGGCTGAAGCTATATAAAACAGACATTTACAAGCTGTTGTGACACAGGCAGTGTGTCTACACTGTATTAGCTGTTGTGAGACAGGCAGTGTATACACACACTGTATAAGCTGTTGTGAGACAGGCAGTGTATCTACACTGTATAAGCTGTTGTGAGACAGGCAGTGTATACACACACTGTATAAGCAGTTGTGAGACAGGCAGCGTGTATACACAGTGTGTATACCCAGTGATAGTGTATACTACAGCAAATTTGTGCAGTCTGAGTCCACTAAAGGCGCCGATCAGCCCTTTATTTCTATTGTTGTAAAAACAATTATATATCAAGTATACGGCTGTATACATTTTGTGGGATAATATAGCTGTTATCTCGACTCTAGAGATTTGATCAGTCTGCGTCCACTAAAGGCGCCAATCAGCCCTTTATTTCTATTGTTGTAAAAACAATTCTATATCCGGTATACGGCTGTATACAGTGTGTGGGATAAATCAAAAACTATCTGGTACAGCTAAATTGTATACTATTGAAAAAAGTTAAACGGCTACTACAATGCGTAGGGCAAAGCGAAGAGGACAGGGACGCGGAAATGCTGCTGGGGTTTAAAGTGATTGGGGATACAGTGCGTGCTTCAGAGGGATGTCCAGTATCGCACGCATCCACCATCCCTGTTTTTTTAGGATAGTTGGGCAGGGTACAAAACTATCGAGGCCTGATCAGCGTGACCAAGCATGATGGAGAGTGCTTCCAGCCATTTATTCACACACTCCAGTCTCGAGGCTAGCTAAGAGTCTGACACTCATGTCTCCAAACCTGCACAATTAGTCCATAGTCATCCCACCCTTGCCCACTCCGTGGAGCTCTTTTCGGGTGCTTTTCCCCAATTGGACAGTGGCCCGCGCCGCACCAAAAAAGGCACAAAGAAGCAGAGGGATGTCCACAGGTAGAGGACAGATGAGTCAACAGAGGCAGGCCATAGTCACCAAGGCCAAAGCTTTCCCCGAAACAGCCAGTCACGTTAAGCTCCCCCCTTGAGGTCACGCAGTTCTTTGGTGTGGAGATTTTTTTTTTATGTTTGCACGGATGACAAGGTGAGCGCGGTGTGCATGCTATGTCACTCCAAACTGAGTAAAGGCTCAGAGAAGAGCAACTTGACCATCTCGGCAATGCAGCATCACCTACAAGCAAAGCACTGGGCTTAGTGGGAAAGAGCAAATGCAGGAGAACCTGCACCCGGCGTTGCCACTGCTGACTCTTCCCCTGTTCTCTCTGCTAGAGCTACAGTCCAGACTACCACCCGCCAGGACACTTCACCATCTGCCTGTGCTTCGGCCTCTTTGGTGCCTTCTTCATCTTCCCCTTCACCTGCGTCTACTCCTTCGCCTGCACCGTCATGCGTCTCTTTAGTGCAATTATCTCTTAGTCAGGCATTTGATCGCGGGCGTAAGTACGCCTTTACTCATGCCTCTGCCCAAGCCTTAAACTGCCACATCTCCAAATTGCTGGCCATAGAGATGTTGCAGTTTAGGCTTGTGGAGACGCAAGCCTTCCGTGACCTCATGGCAGCTGCCACACCTTGGTATTGTCCCTAGCTGCCACTACTTTTCCAGGTGTGCCGTCCCTGCCTTGCACCAGCACGAGTCCCATAACATTGGACGGGCCCTGAGTTACGCGGTTAGCACGAAGATCTATTTGACCACCGACGCGTGCACAAGTGCTTGTGGCCAGGGACACTATATATGACTCGCAGCACACTAAGTGAATGTTGTGGAGGCGGGTATCGGGTCTCAGGCAGGGACAGCCTCCCTCCTCTTCCCAACTGAGATTGCCAGCACAGGCTCTGACAACCCCTCCCTCTCCTCCTCCTCAGTAAAATCACCCTCATCGGTAAGCTGGAAACGCAGAAGCAATGGCGTGGGCAAATGTCAGCAGGCCGTGCTCAAGCTTATCAGCCTGGGTGATAAGAAGCACAGTGCCCCAGAGGTCAAGGATGCCATCTTGAAGCAGGCAGGAATTTGGCTGTCACCGCTGCAGCTGGAACCAGGCATGGTCGTGTGTGATAATGGCCGTAATTTGGTGGCAGCTCTGGAGCTTGGAGAACACCAAAACATTCCATGCCTGGCCCACCTTTTTAATTTGGTGGTGCAGCGCTTTTTAAAGACCTACCTCGACCTGCTGGAGCGACTAGTGAAAGTGTGGCGCCTGTGCGCCCACTTTCTGAAGTCCACTGTTGCCTGAAAAAGCTCCAGAAACAACAACATTTGCCAGAACACCGGCTGTTGTGTCATGTCACCATTTGCTGGAATTCCACATATCATATGTTGTCCGGGGTGTGTGAGCAGCAGACAGCTCTCATGGAATATCAGCTACAAAATCCATGGGTGCCTTCAACTCAGCTCCCTCAGTTTGCCAACCATGAGTGGCCCTGAATGACAGACTTATGTGAAGTTTTAAGGGTATTCAAGGAGTCCACCAAGAGAGTCAGCTGCGATAATGCCATGGTAAGCGTAACCATCCCACTCCTATGCGTCCTTAAAGAAACCCTCATCGCCATCAGGGAGAATGCCTTGCACACACAGGAGACCGGGATAGGAGGAGATGTGATGGAGCTAGACATTCACACTACACTACTGTCAGCTTTTCAGGGTCGATTCCTGGAGGAAGAAGAGGAGGAGGAGGCTGTTGGCCACTACCCCTTTAAAGGGACCCAGGTCGCTCTTAACCCTTAGACGACCCTGGACGTAGGGTTACGTCATGGAAGTCTGTCCCCAGACGACCCATGACGTAACCTTACGTCCTGGGTGTTTTTCCCGCTATAAAGCGCGCTCCGGAGCGGAGCGCGCTTCATAGCAGGTGGGGGCCGGCTGCAATCAGCAGCCGGGACCTCACCGGTAATGACATGCTGCAGCGATCGCGCTGCCGCGTGTCATTAACCCCTTAAACGCCGCGATCACGGCGCGACCGCAGCGTTTAAGTGTAAGTGACAGGGGGGGTCCCCTGTCACTTACCGATCGGGACCCCCGCAGTGTGACTGCGGGGGTCCCGATCGTTGAAACGGACTGCCGGAGGTCTCTCACCTGCCTCCGTGTGGTCCGATCGGCGATCTGCTACACTGAGCCTGCACAGGCAGGCTCAATGAGCAGATCGCCGATAACACTGATCAATGCTATGCCTATGGCATAGCAATCATCAGTGTAGAAATCTAAGTATTGTATGTACAAGTCCCCCAAAGGGACTTCAAAAGTGTAAAAAAAAAAAAGTTCAAAACACTAACACACTACCCCAAAACCCCTCCCCACAATAAAAGTCTAAATCACCCCCCTTTCCCATTATATAAATAAAACATATAAAAATGAATAAATAGATAAACATATAATATACCGTAGCGTGCGGAATTGTCCGATCTATTAAAATATAACAAGCGTCATTGTGACCGGTAAACGGCGTACACGAAAAGAGGGGAAAAAGTGTGCAGATTACCGATTTTATGTTACATTATATATTTAAAAAAATCAATAAAAAGTGATCAAAACGTCCGATCTTCACAAATATGGTATTAATAAAAACTAGAGATCATGGCGGAAAAAATGACACCCCATACAGCCCCGTAGGTGAAAAAATAAAACCGTTATAAGCGTCACAATAGGCCCATATTATTAATATTTTATTGGCAAAAAAAAGGATTTCATAAAAAAAAATATATATAACATTAGATAATCTGTGTAACCTGCATATGGTTGTGTTCAGACTGACCTATAGAGTAATAGTATCATGTCGCTGTTACCATATAGTGCATTACGTAGACACAGGAACCCCCCAAACGTTACCATATTGCATTCTTTCTTACGATTTCACCTATTTATATCTTCATAAATAATATATTTGGGGTTCCATCATACATGTTATGGTAAAATGAATGACGCCATTACAAAGTACAACTATTCCTGTAAAAAACAAGCACTTACATGGCTTGTAGATAGAAAACTGAGAGTGCTAGAGCTCTTAGAAGGGGAGGAGGGAAAACCAAAAGCACTAAGATCAAAATTTGCGTGGTCCACTGGGTCATTTTGGGCCTGGTCCTCAAAGGGTTAAAGGGATTCAGGTCACTCTTAAAGGGACCCATTTCGCTCTTAAAGGGACCCAGATCGCTCTTACAGGGACCCAGGTCGCTCTTAAAGGGACCCACTTTGCTCTTAAAGGGACATATTTCGCTCTTAAAGGGACCATGGTTGCTCTTAAAATGACCAATTTCACTCTTAAAGGGACCCATTTCACTCTTAAAGGGACCCAGGTCGCTCTCTAAAGGAACCAAGTCGCTCTTAAAGGGACATATTTCGCTCTTAAAGGGACCCAGGTCGCTCCTAAAGGGACCCTGGTCACTCCTAAAGGGACCCAGGTCGCTCTTAAAGGGACTAAGGTCGTTCTTAAAGGGACCCAGGTCGCTCTTAAAAGGGACCCAGGTCGCCCTTAAAGGGACCAATTTCACTCTCAAAGGGACCCATTTCGCTCTTAAAGGGACCCAGATCACACTTAAAGGGACCCAGGTCGTACTTAAAGGGACCCAGGTCGCTCTTAAAGGGACCCAGGTCGCTCTTAAAGGGACCCAGGTCGCTCTTAAAAGGACCCATTTTGCTCTTAAAGGGACCAAGGTCGCTCTTAAAGGGACCCGGGTCGCTCTTAAAGGGACCTGTAAGAGCGACCTATGTAATTCCCCTTACACAGCGACTTGGGTACAGTCTCTTTAAGAGCGGCTTGAGTACCACCCCTTTAAGAGCGGCTTGGGTACCATCCCTTTAAAAGCCGCTTGGGTACCGTCCCTGCTACATGACTGCCTCAGCTCTGCTATTTTACTGATTGAACTCTGCTACTTATAATGGTAAAGATTAGTGATGAGCGAATACTGTTCGATCGAATAGATATTCGATCAAATAGTGAGATATTCGAATATTCGATATTCGTACGAATATCCCGCGAATATTCGATAAATATTCGATAAGCGTTCAAATCCCCCAGCTTCCAGTTTCACCCTCCAAATGGTCAAATAGATGTTTTTCACTAATCGAATACTTGTTCCCATAGACTTTAATGGGACTGTTAGCGGTTAGAGTGTGGCCATTATTTCCAATGGGCCATTATTTTCTATTGGAAATTTGGGGTCTTTAAACGTAAATTTCTTAAAAACGACAAATCCGTTTGAAACGAAAAATACATAGCACACCTCACACCGCCGAGGGCTGCAAAACGCAGTTTGAATGGAGTCTGTGCGCAAATCGGTTTGGGCTGTATTACGCACAGAAAAATGGCTGGAAGAAACGGAAGAAGAAGAAGAATACGGATTACAATATAGTGCTTTTCAAGCACTATAATATTTGTGGCCACCTATTTACCATACAATAACCTTTAGTATAATAACAGTAACTCAACCATGGTCGTGTGATGGCGTTCACCCCTATGCACATTTCTCGTTAGCTACGCTTCCTCAGGGGGCGTAGATCTCAGCAGACAGGTGTGATGGAGATATCAATGACAGGACCTTTAGTCCATTGTAAACTTTTATAATTGTCCTTTTCATTATCAACTAAAATTTAAGTGTATATTTAAAATAAGTGTATATTGGTGATTTGTATAACTTTTGGGGGGCAATACAATACCTTATTAAAAGCCAGTAGGTATTCATTACTATATTCATTACTATATCCTCTGAATAACTTTTTCAATTCCTTTTCATGGGTATTAGAGTTAATATAGCTCAAAGATGGATAAATTCTCCCCTTTCACTAATATATTGTAAACTGAAGCTTGATTTGTAAACACTTTATCTACAGTCCTTTTTATCTATAGATCTTTGCAACATCAAATATGCTTCAAATATGTCCAATATATATCTGTCAGGTAGGGGGTCTGGGAAAACAAGACGAGTGCAGCCTGTGACATAGTCCGGGGGTTGTTGCTGGATGGGAGGTATTTTCCTCTCATCTTGTCTTGCTCTGAGGAATGCAGAGAGCTAGGTTCAAGGACTGGACTGGAGTTATTAAGCCATTCCAGGTTTTTAGGCATTTCCCAACATAGAAAGCTGAGCTGGGAGTGAGGGCAGAGAGAAGTGGTGTGTGCTCAAGTCTGGAGTACACCTATGTGATCTGTCTAGGAGGACTGGTTGGACTGTGTTCAGACACATGGACTGTGTACAAGGCAGCTGCTGCTGTAAGGTCTGAACCAACACTTAGAACTTCTGTTACTGCTTTAAAGGCCAAGATGGAACTGCACTTATGTGTGATGGCAGCATGAAGGTAATGCTGGATTCTTGTTCCATTTGTTTTTGTGGTGTGAATAAACACTAAGATTTGAACTGTGAATTGCCTGTTTTCCTCTGTCTGCGACCGCTACCTAGCTATACCTGAGCAACTCCCCTACAAGCCCTAGAACTGGCACCCACCCCAGCTGGCCCTACCTGCTTGCCGCGACAGCTCTAAACAGCTGTGGACAACTGGGCGGCGTTCCCTAACCTGGCAAAGTGCATACACAAAAAACAGAGACAAGACTAACAAACAAGCAAGGGAAAGTCAGAGGTCCGAGTCGGTAACAGCCAGTCAGTATAGGTACAAAATCGTGATCCAAAGAATAGACGAGGTCCAAGCCAAAAGGTCAGGTATCGGAAGTACAAAGTCAGAGTAATGCTAGGTCAAGATACACAGGAGGAACCAGGTTCTATCGCAGGCAAGAAATGAGAGCACAGGTCTGATATTTATTCAGCCTGGAGTCCCAGCCCCAGACTTGATTGGGGCTGAGGCTCCAGGTCCTGCCAGATACAGAAAGCTAACTGGTAAGTCAGCTGTCAATCAATAATCAGTGCACACACCCAACACCTATGCTGAAGAGCCAGGGGAGTGAAACCTTGGCCTCTGCTATAACAAAGAACAGCAGAGCTGAGTATGTGAAAAACATGTGAAGCATTATGGCTGAAAAAGCCGAGCCGAGTCCTAACAGAACCCCCCTCCCTTCCTGAGGAGGGGCCTCCGGACCCTCACGAGGACCTCCAGGTCTGGTGGGATGCTTATTATAATTTTTTTTTATCAAATCCGGGGCATGGAGATCTCCTGCACTTACCCATGTGCGCTCCTCTGGGCCGTACCCCTTCCAGTGTACCAGATATTGTATGGTTCTGCGAACCCTTCTTGAGTCTAATATTCTTTCTATTTCATACTCGAGTTCACCTTGGACTACAACTGGAAGAGGCGGAGGACTAGTAACTGTTGGAGGAATGTACTTCTTGATCAGGCTTTTATGAAATACTTGGTGAATTTTCAATGACTGAGGCAACTGTAATTTAAAAGATACAGGATTTATGATTTCCACTATAGAATAGGGACCAATATACCTGGGGGCGAATTTGGCTGAAGGTACTCGTAGATGCAAGTTCTTTGTCGATAACCATACCCTTTCTCCCACCACATACTGAGGACCAGGACGGCGTCTGCGATTAGCATATTGTGTTTGTTTTTGCTGGGACACGGTTAGAGTCGTCAGACTCTCTGCCCAAACTGTGCCCAGTTTCTTGGTCAGTTCTTGGACAGAAGAAAAGTGTGACTCTAGATTAGGTACCACAGAGAACCTAGGATGAAAACCATAGTTACAATAGAAGGGGGTTTGTTGAGTGGAAGTGTTGACATGGTTGTTTAAAGCGAACTCTGCCATGGGTAAATATTCAGACCACATGTGTTGATTATCAGATATAAAACATCTTAAATATTGTTCCAGGGACTGATTGGTACGTTCAGTTTGGCCATTGGTTTCAGGATGAAATGCAGATGAAAATGACAGAGATATGTTGAGCAGTTCACAGAAGGCCCTCCAAAACCTGGACACAAACTGTACCCCTCGGTCCGAGACAATGTTGGTAGGTATCCCGTGCAACCGGAGGATGTGACGAGTAAACAGTTTGGCCAGGGTTTTTGCAGTAGGCAACTTTTTTAAAGCAATAAAATGACACATTTTACTGAATCGATCTACAACCACCCAGATGACAGTCTTACCCTTTGAAGGGGGAAGATCGGTTATGAAGTCCATCGATAGATGGGACCAGGGGCGAGTCGGCAATGGCAGAGGCTGGAGCAGACCTTCAGGCAGGGATCTTGGGGTTTTTGCTTGGGCACATACGTCACAGGATTTAACGTATTCCCGTACATCCCTCTGCCACGAAGGCCACCAGCGAGAATGAGACAAGAGATAACCAGTCCCAGCTATCCCTGGGTGACCAGCCAGTGTAGACGCATGTATCTCCTTTAATACTTCTAATCTAAGGTGTACAGGGACGAACAGTTTATCAGAAGGTAGATCAGCAGGCGCATCATTTTGAGATCTCAAAATTTCCTCTTTAAGATTAACAGACACACTGGCAACCACAATACCTGGAGATAGGATGTTTTCGGGTTCCTTCTCAGTTACATAACAAACACCAAAGCTTCGAGATAAGGCATCCGCCTTGACATTTTTTGACCCAGGACAATATGTGACAATAAAATTAAAACGGGCAAAGAATAAAGCCCAGCGGGCTTGACGTGGGTTTAACCTCTTTGCCTTATCTAGGTATAGCAGGTTTTTATGGTCAGTTAAAACAGTTACTTGATGTTTTGCCCCCTCCAGGAAATGTCTCCACTCCTCAAAGGCCCACTTGATGGCCAACAGCTCCCGGTTACCAATATCGTAGTTAATTTCAGAGGTGGAGAATTTCCTGGAAAAGTACGCAACTGGTCTCAGATTAGTAAACGGCTCTCTACCCTGAGACAACACTGCTCCGACCCCCGTCTCAGATGCATCCACTTCTACCACGAATGGCAGATCTAGGTCAGTATGGACCAATACGGGAGCGGATGAAAAACTCTTTTTCAGTTTAGTAAAGGCTTGTTCTGCCTCAGGAGACCAGGAGGTTGGATCTGCACCCTTTTTTGTCAGCTCTGTGAGAGGTTTTACCACTAGTGAGAAGTTTCGGATAAACTTTCTATAAAAGTTTGCAAACCCCAAAAATCTTTGCACCTCTTTCAAGGTGGTGGGCCGCGCCCACTCCAGAACCGCTGACACTTTTTTAGGGTCCATTTGTACAGACTCTGGCTTTAAAATGTACCCTAAAATGCAACCTCCTTGACACCAAACAGGCACTTAGACAACTTGGCACAAAGAGAGTTTTTCCGAAGCCTAGATAACACCTCACGGACATGTTTAACATGAGATTCCCAGTCGGGGGAATAAATGAGAATGTCATCCAGGTAAATGACTATATATTGGCCAAACAAATCTCGAAATAGGTCATTGACAAACCTTTGAAAGACTGCGGGGGCATTACTTAACCCGAAGGGCATCACCAGATATTCAAAATGCCCTTCGGGAGTGTTAAATGCCGTCTTCCATTCATCACCTTCCCTGATCCGGATCAAATTGTAGGCGCCCCGTAGGTCTATTTTGGAAAGCCAACGAGCGCCTACCACCTGGTTCAGAAGATCGGGGATCAAGGGAAGGGGGTGTTGGTCCTTTATGGTGATTTTATTTAGCTCCCTGTAGTCGATACAGGGACGCAAACCACCATCTTTCTTCTCTACGAAGAAGCCAGCACCCATGGGTGACACCGAGGGCCGAATGTGACCCTTCCTCAGGCTGTCCTGTATGTACTGGCGCATCGACTCTCACTCAGGGGGAGACAAGTTTAAAATACGGCCTTTAGGGAACTTGGCCCCTGAAACGAGATTGATAGCACAGTCATACGGACGGTGGGGAGGCAAGGCGTCAGCAATGGCCTCATCAAACACATCGGAGAAATCAGAGATAAACATGAAACAGATGAGAACCACAGGAGCTACCCCACTTAACTAGCTCGGTGGTCCTCCAGTCAAATACCGGGTTATGTTGACGTAGCCATGGTAATCCTAGTATGATATCAGCGGCTAGCTTATCTACAACAAAGAAAGAAATTTCTTCACGGTGAAGACACCCAAGCTGCATGGAAATCTCAGGAGTACGAAATTTAACTGATCCACCCCTTAGAGGGGCAGAATCCGCACCCGCCACAGTGAAGGGACAGCATAGTGGAACCAAGTCCAGACCTAGCGACTCCGCTACAGAGGTACAAATGAAGCTCAGGGTGGCACCTGAGTCAATCATAGCAGAGCACGAAAGAACAAAATCCTTAGACATTAAAGTCACAGGCAGAAGAAATTTATCAAATTTTTTGGGAGGTACCTGTGTGCTTGAGTGACCCTCCGGACCATCACTCAAGCACTGGAGTTTCCCGACTTCTGTGGAGGCTTGGACGGACAGTTCTTCAAGTAGTGACCCAGTTTCCCACAGTATAAACAGAGAGAGTGCTCCAGGCGATATCTCCTTCGGGCCGAGGCAGATCCCAAGACCATAGGCTCATCAGAGGTCATGGGAGGAGGAGATGTCTCTGTCACTTTGGGAAAGGGTTTGGGAAGCTGGCTGGACCTGGACTGTATGTTAGTCCCCCATCTTTTCTCGTTTCCTCTCCCTTAGTCTCCGGTCAATGGTTATGGCTAGTGTCATGTAAGCACTAAGAGAGTCAGGGGTGGGGTGAATAACCATGACATCTTTTATGGGGTCAGAGAGACCCTGTCGAAACAAGGTCTTCAAGGGAGAATCCTGCCATCCAGTCAGGGTGCACCACTGGCGGAATTCGGAGCAGTATTCTTCCGCGGTGCGACGTCCCTGCTGGATGGTCAAAAGATGGGATTCTGCCACGGCGACCCGGTTTGGATCATCATATATCTGGCCCAGGGAGGAAAAAAATGTTTCCACAGAATTCCACTCCGGAGCCCCAGGAGCAAGGGCCAAGGCCCAATCCTGGGGCGGACCTTGAAGGAGGGAAATGACCAGAGCAACCCTTTTGGTGTCCGAGACAAAAGGGTTAAAACGAAAATACAGATAGCATGACTCCCTGAAAGTCCGAAATTTGTCCGTATTTCCATCAAACCGGTCAGGTAGTACCATTGTGGTCTTATGTTGTACTACCTGAACCGGTGCTGTCACATGGGTCTGTGTCACAGGAGACGTAGACGTAGCCTGAGACAGATTGTGCACCCGGCTGGACAACTCAGCCACTAAACCGGCTACGCCCTTGAGCTGGGTGGTCAACTCATCAAGGCGGTCGGCGACTGTAGTATCAGTACTCATGCCGAACCGCCGGGAAAGACTTAGTTAAAGGCCTGCGATAATGTCAGGTAGGGGGTCTGGGAAAACAAGACGAGTGCAGCCCTAGAACTGGCACCCACCCCAGCTGGCCCTACCTGCTTCCCGTAACAGCTCTAAACAGCTGCGGACAACTGGGCGACGTTCCCTAACCTGGCAAAGTGCATACACGAAAAACAGAGACAAGACTAACAAACAAGCAAGGGAAAGTCAGAGGTCCGAGTCGGTAACAGCCAGTCAGTATAGGTACAAAATCGTGATCCAAAGAATAGTCGAAGTCCAAGCCAAAAGGTCAGGTATCGGAAGTACAAAGTCAGAGTAATGCTAGGTCAAGATACACAGGAGGAACCAGGTTCTATCGCAGGCAAGAAATGAGAGCACAGGTCTGATATTTATTCAGCCTGGAGTCCCAGCCCCAGACTTGATTGGGGCTGAGGCTCCAGGTCCTGCCAGATACAGAAAGCTAACTGGTAAGTTAGCTGTCAATCAATAATCAGTGCACACACCTAACACCTATGCTGAACAGCCAGGGGTGTGAAACCTTGGCCTCTGCTATAACAAAGAACAGCAGAGCTGAGTATGTGAAAAACATGTGAAGCATTATGGCTGAAAAAGCCGAGCCGAGCGCACGACCCGAGTCCTAACAATACCATACTTCAAATGTGCATATTTTGCTGTGTGGGGTTATAGTCAATTTTCACACACTTTTTGTTGTCATACTGTTTTATTTTCTAATATGTTGAAAAACATGTCGTGTATTATTATAATAATTTGTGTTGTGGGATCTTAAATCGCAAAACTTAAATTTCAATGTGATTTTGCTACCATTCAGTAAAACTGTTCTGGGATGAAAAATCTTTCATACTGTTATATAGATAATGTCATTGTACAGAAGCGTGTGATCTACAGGTGATAATATTGCAGTATCATTGTGTTTGCAGTTGTTGTCATGAAATTCCAGCAAAGGTTAAAATATACAGCAAGGTTTTATATACCTTATAAAAATGCTGCCAGTTCGCTCTTTGGTTCTTTACAATGTATAAAATGATTCTGACCTTGTTCCACCTCCAAGAAAAAGTTCGGCTTTACTTTTAAACATGGTACAACTTCTTAACTGCTTCTGTTTCCTAAAAATGTTAAAACTATATAAACCCTTATGCATAAAATAAAATGAATGTTAACACTGGGAAGTAGGTAGAAAATTAAATCAGTTACGGTACAGATTCTGTGAAATATGTATAGATTCATACATTAAAACTAAACAGACCCTGATATGGGGATGTTAATCTTTTAATATGGAATTATTTGGGTGTAGTTCTCTCTTATCTTGCAGGGTTGTGTGAAATGTCAGAGAAGTACAATGTTCATATTTAATTACAATTAAAAAAAAAATACAAATAACATAAAATATTCATCAGAGATGAGTAAAGCCTTATAATACTTCTTCATCACTTTTTTGACAAAACTAAATTTTTCTACTTGAGGCTAAAAATCAGCTGGTGCAAAAAAAAAAAAAAAAACAACAATGGGGGAGATTTATCAAAGGGTGTAAAATTTAGACTGGTGCAAACTACCCACAGCAACCAATCACAGCTCAGCTTTAGGCAGTGCTGAAAGGAAAGCTGAGCTGTCTAAATTTTACACCCTTTGATAAATCTCCTCCAATATGTGTGAATTTTGTGGTTTATTCTCTAATAAGCAGCTAGAGTAAAAAATAAGCAAACTGAACTTTCTGAACCAAGATTCCTGAACATGTTCCAGTTGCGACAGAACCATTTTTTTCTAAAAGTTTGTATGAACCCGGTCCAAAAAAACAGTTGAATATTGTACAGTATACTACAGCAAAAGCCCAATCGGCTTAAAGGTACCCTCCAACATTAAACTTTGTCCTTCACTATATATATTGGAGCAAAGCTGAACAGCTGTGAAATCCCTCCTGGTCTGTCACTCTGTGTGTCCATACAAGCTGTCCACAGCTCTCCTTGGTTAAGTTAATCCTGTGAAGCATCTGCCAGGTTTATTTCAAGTGGCCTATCCTAAAACCATGTCTAGAAGCAGACAATGACACTTATTCTGCTGTCAGACACAGTTTTACAAAAGGCCACCTGACATAACCTGACAGGTGCTTCAAAGGATTAACTTCACCCAGTAGAGCTGTGGTCAGCAGTTGATCATTGAAGCACAGTGATTTTGCTACACTCTCCTTATTAAGTTAACCCCATTAATAAAAAGAACACATGTTGAAGCAATAATAAAGTCTTGTCAAAGGCTAGTTCCTATAACTCTCTCCTGAGGTGATCTGCCACAGTTGCACCAGGGTATTGATGGATCTTGTAGTTTCCCCCTAGGCCAATTCCCTAATAATCTTGTTTTGGGTTATTACAGGGACACCCTTGGTGTTGGTGAGGTGTAATAGAAATTAGCCAACCAGGAGAAGAGTATTATGATTCAATAGTGACTTTACTGGAACATCAGGTGCAACAGGTTACAGTCATATCTGTGGGGTACCATTAAAATTGCCGCCATCCAGAGATGGGTCCCCTAAGATGGGTCAATGGGGGACATTTTTTAAAAGGTGAAAATGCCTTTTTTAGGCGCAGATGGGCCCGATCGGCGTAAAAATATGCGCAAATGGTCTATTTTTGGCATCGGGCCCATCTGCACCACCTTCGCCAGTGGGGCAGATAGAAGAGAGCATTACGAGATGAGGGGGCATGCACCGCATTTATAATTTTTTCTGGTGGAAAAATGATACTGAAACCTACGCCAGCCGGCGTAGGTTTCAAAATTTTTGCACGGACAGGCTCCGTGCGCTTGGGATTTATGTAATGCACCTCTACTTAAATCCCCTGAGCTCCGGAGCTGCGGGGACATTTGTAAGCCCGGCGTAAAAACCGCCGGACTTCATAAATATCCCCCAATGAGTGCAAATTTCTCTCTCAAATATAAAAAATATACCTCATATGCAGTATAATAGCATAGGTAAATATCCACAATATTGGTCAACATGCTTTCTCTTTTGTACTTTCACTTCCACACAGAGATAGACACACTGCTCCCTAGGGGCAGACATGCCTCAGACTATGACTATCATGGGACATGTTCATCCTGCTTTTCTGGTGCGGATTTAGGTGCATTTTCATCTGCAAAACCACAAAAAAACAGGCTTTAAAGAGCTGTTTCTCCCATGGAAATCAATGGGTTAGTAAAAATAACTTTTTTGCCATGAAAAACATTTTTTTTATTTTGTTTTTTTCCTGCAAAAGTGACCCTTTAGGCCCCTATAACTGTAATAGTTTAGCTGTTTTAGTATGGTTCGCTTAATGTTCAGGTTTGATAAACCTAAACTTTATTCCAAAATTAGCACATCTCTAATCTAGAACATTTTTACCAGCTTTTCTAACAAAAGAAACACATACGACAAAATAGAGAACAGCTGTGTTATAAGAATTGCCCCTCTGATGGATCTAGCCTGTGGATGCTTTGTGTGGATAGCCATCCATTTGCACCTTTGCATGAGTTATACTGATACTTGGTTTTGAAAAAGGTACAACAGTTGTAGTTGCAAGGAGTAATCACAGAGTCCAAGCTCTTACACAAGTAGAACAATTTACTGAGCAAATCTTCAGTGCATCTGAAGTTTACAAAAATAGTGCTTTTGGTAGCAAGGTGCAGTATAATACAACATAACAATATTCCTTCTCTTTGCGGACAACAGAAACCAGTAAGGCTGGGTACTCCAGGTATTCTAAGCAAGTGAAGTGAGTCAGCATCTGTGTACTTGCCTCAGACCCAGGTATTATACTATAGATGTTATCATTTATTTGGTTGTCTGATAGACACATATTACTGGTTACCAGCAATCTATAGCACTAAATGTATCTGCCTACCTTGCTACACATAGATTATGAATTGATGAATTTGTGATTTTTATTTATTTCCTGTAAATTAACCTAGTGTAAGCTATTTATGTATGCATAACACCACCACACCTTTATCTACATATCCATAGACAAGTTAATTTATCTAATCATGTTCAGCTTAATCATGTAGTGTCATTGTCTGTATGTCCAGTGTTTTGTGTTTAAGTTTGGACACAATTATGTCATGTTTTGCTTAATCATGTCCATGGGAACATCTACCATTGTAGTGTCACTTACTTAGATCTATATATATATATATATATTGTTCATACTCCGTGTCCATATAATTCCTACCAGGGGAGTATTATTCACATATAAATGTATAGATTATTTCCATCTAGCATCCCATACCCTGCCTCTTTTCCTTTTTCCCTTCTTCTCCCTCTTTTTCCCTCTTTGAACATATACCTATGTGTACAGTGACATATGTATACATGTTTTCAATACTGTCATTGTATTGTGTACTAATACCTTGTTTGTTTCTATGTATATATTGTATAGATGCCATGATTAAGGGCCAGATGGGCTCGAAACGTGTCAGAGATTCTTTTTAAAGTTTCTACAATAAAATTTGAACATTTTAAATGAGCTGAAGTATCCCAGTCTTTTCTTGCATATGAACACCCCAGAATCCAGGGGTTATATATCTTCATGCTCCAATTCTACGAGAAAACGTGAGAAAGCATGTATATTTAAAACTGGGCACTGACCACAGTCTTTTTCTTTGATCTGTGTACTTGGTTTACTTAGTAGGTTAGGGTTTTGGTTGGTTTTTTACTTGACTTGTGAAGGTGGCTAGGGGTTACCAAGGGGCTTTGCCTAAGTAGTATGAGAGCTCTGTTGGGGTGCCTGGCTTGAAAGAAATCTTGATAGAAGACACTCATACTCACGGTTTAGGAGATATTGCCTCTTGCTGAATAGATAATGAGTGCCAATTTTGGTAGCACAAGCCCCGGGTTTGCACAACTGGGTGTAGCTAGCCACTCAAGGTTCCTCAAGATGGCCGAGGGAATATCAATGGAGTACTTTGGTTTAGACGCACTTTGCTCCACTGCAGACAAACCTTTTGTTTCTGGAATGTCCTTACTTAAACACGGATAGTCACCCCAGGTGTAGGCAAGGTGTCCCTGTTGAAACAGTGAACCAAACAGTGAACCAAACAAGTTCAAAGTTAACCCTTTAGTGGAAATTAGGCAAGCAATCAGTCAAGTACATATAGTATAATACATAGACTTTGGTGACACTTAGTGGCAGAAGTGTAGAATGTGCATTCTTCACCCAGAGCATATAGATATACAACAATAACTGACAACAGGTTGTGCTAAAAGGTAGTGGCACATCCGCTCTGGGACACTTCACTTTTTTTTGTGTGCATAGCTTGTGCAAACAATTGTGTAAAAATTAACTTTTTTTTTATAAGTAAAACTTTGTGGGGTCTCATTGAAAAAAAATGCTTTTTTGACACATTGAGTGGTTGTGTTCTGTAAAAGGGGGCGTGGCTGTGTTATATATATATTGTATTGTGGGAACTATCTGTGGTATTGACTCATTTGGCAGACAGGGACACGCAGGCATAAAGTCCAATAACAAAAGTCCAGTTTATTGGTGGTGCCGGCAGCAGAAAATAAACAGCCTTTACACATCAGACAGGTTCAATGGCAAAACACAAAACAAAACCCTGCTCATCTGAGCACTAACTAAACAGAAACTACTAACTAACTCCAGCACCTTACTACCAGGCACTGGTACAGCTACTCACATAGGAATTTGGCACCTCCAGGCATGACACAGGACTGAGGAGGAGACTGATCACTCAGCCTAGCTTCTTTATATGCACCTACTGCAGGTGCATCTGATTAGGCCTCAGCCTAATCCACTACCAGAAGTGGACTATGGATTGGGGAACCCGCCCAACTCTTTCCCAATCCAGAAAACTCCAGGACCTATTTTGGCTTCCTTAAAAAGCCAGATAAGGTTTTTTCCAAATACACACTACTGGGCACTCCCTGGAGCTATAACACATATGATAGGAATCTGGGAGAAACATACCTGCCATCTATTATTTCCCCATCTCACATATCCTCCTCCTCTGTTTGAATCTGTGAGGTCGGACAACTTTAGCTACAAGACAGTGGGATCTGGACAGAGCATCTGCATTTCCTTGTAGCTTCCTTGCTCTATGTTCCACCGAAAAATTAAAAATTTGTAAAGTGAGGAACCACCTTGTGACCCGTGCATTTCTTTCTTTTGCTTGAAGAGAAACAGATTGCTGAACTCAAGGAGACCAGCCAAATGACAACACTGCCGGCTGCTAGTGAAAGCGCTCAATGGGTCTGTGTTTTGAGACTCTTCAATGAGGCTTCACGCGCTCCTCTTTTGCATATTCATCTTTCTTTTGCTTGGCACATCCACGTAAGAGGAGAGTGATTTCTGATAAGTTTGAAGTGATGACCCAATAAGTAGTATCTCAGGGATTCTAGGGCCCACTTGATTGCCAACCACTCCCGCTCTACAATACTGTAATTTCTTTCAGCAGGAGTAAGCTTCCTGCTTAGATACGTCACGGGATATTCCTCGCCCCTAACTTCTTGTGATAAAACTGCACCTAGTCCCACATCAGACGCATCTGTCTGGACTATAAATTGCTTTTTAAAGTCTGGTGTGACTAGGACCGTCTGGTTACATAAAGCCTGTTTTAACTCCTGAAATGGTCTTTCTGCATCTGCATTCCACTTCTCCATAGTAGACTTGCTCTCCTTGGTAAGGGCTGTTAATAGGGCAGCTATACTGGCAAAATGTGAGATAAATCTATGGTAGTACCCAACAATGCCCAAAAAAGCCCTTACCTGCTTCTTTTATACTGGACGTGTCCATTCCTGTATAGCCTCTATTTTATTTACCTGAGGCCTACCACTCCCATGCCAATTATGTACCCCAGGTAACGCGCTTCTTCAAGGCCCAAATAACACTTTTTTAGGATTTGCTGTTAGGCCTTCTCTCCTTAGGGAGTCCAGTACAGCTTGTACTTTTATCACTTAGTCATCACTAAAGATAATGATGTCGTCCAAATATGCAGAAGCATACCGACGATGAGGTTTGAGCACTATGTCCATTAACCTTTGGAAAGTAGCTGGAGCCCCATGTAACCCAAAAGGTAAGACAACATATTGGAATAGACCCTCTGGAGTAACAAATGCAGTTTTTTCTTTGGCGCTTTCAGTAAGGGAAACCTGCCAGTAGCTCTTGGTAAGGTCAAGGGTGGAAAAATATCTAGCATGTCCAAGTCTCTCAATAAGCTCATCCACCCTCGGCATCGGATAGGCATAAAATGTTGACACCTCATTCAACTTACGGAAGTCATTACAGAAGCGTAATGTATCATCAGGTTTAGGGATTAACACTATGGGACTGGCCCACTCACTCTTTGAAACCTCAATGACTCCCAGATCTAGCATTTTCTTGACTTCCCCTGATATGGCGTGTCTACGAGTTTCAGGGACCCGATAAGGTTTTAAATGGACCCGGACCTGTGGCTCAGTGACAATATCATGCTTAATGACATTAGTGCGTCCTTGTACCTCTGAGAAGACGTCAGTGTTCCTCTGCACCAACTCCTTTGTCTCCTGTCTCTGTGACTTTGACAGGGAATCCGACACACACACACTTCAGGAGTAGCACTGCAGAGGACACTCACAGCTGTCAGAGTTTCTCTGTCCTTCCAGGGCTTAATGAGGTTCACATGGTATAGTTGTTCTGGCTTTCTCTTGCCAGGCTGGTACACTTTATAGTTTACCTCACCCACCCGTTCTACAATCTCATATGGCCCCTGCCACCTAGCAAGAAATTTTCTCTCAACCATGAACACTAACACCAACACACGATCCCCAGGGTTAAAAAGTTCTCATTCTAGCAGACCTGTTATATACATGGCTTTGCGCCTCTTGATCCTCTTCTAGATGTTCCTTAACAATAGGCATAATGGCGGTAATTCGGTCTTGCATCAGGGAGATGTGCTCAATCGCACTCCTGTATGGGGTAGACTCTTTTTTCCAGGTTTCCTTCGCTACATCTAGGAGACCTCATGGATGTCTACCATACACAAGTTCAAAGGGTGAGAAACCTGTGGAGGATTGAGGAACTTCGCAGATGGCTAACATTAGATATGACAAGAGACAGTCCCAGTCCTTTCCATCCCTGCTGACTATCTTCTTCAACATACCCTTTAGTGATTTATTAAAACGTTCTACCATACCATCCGTTTGCGGGTAATACACAGAAGTGCGAAGATGTTTGATTTTCAACAGTTTACACAGTGCCTTCATGATTTTGGACATGAAGGGGGTACCCTGGTCAGTGAGTATTTCTTTGGGTATTCCAGTACGGGTAAACATGTTGAACAATTCTCGGGCAATGGTCTTGGAAGAAGTTTTTCTCAACGGGAATGCCTCAGGATAACGGGTGGCATAATCCAATACCACCAGGATATACTGATGCCCCCTAGCGAACTTAATTAAAGGGCCAACTAGGTCCATACCAATCCTCTCAAAAGGGACCTCTATAACGGGCAGAGAAACCAGAGGACTCCAGAAGTGTGGCATAGGAGCAGTCAATGAGAGGGAGTGATGGTCGGCACTTTCAAGAGTAAAAAGATTTCTTTATTTCTTTGCTTTAACCCTTTGAGGACCAGGCCCAAAATGACCCAGTGGACCGAGCAAATTTTGATCTTAGTGCTTTCGTTTTTCCCTCCTCCCCTTCTAAGAGCTCTAGCACTCTCAGTTTTCTATCTACAAGCCATGTAAGTGCTTGTTTTTTACAGGAATAGTTGTACTTTGTAATGGCGTCATTCATTTTACCATAACATGTATTATGGAATTCCAAATATATTATTTATGAAGATATAAATAGGTGAAATCGTAAGAAAGAATGCAATATGGTAACGTTTGGGGGGTTCCTGTGTCTACGTAATGCACTATATGGTAACAGCGACATGATACTATTATTCTATAGGTCAGTCCGAACACAACCATATGCAGGTTACACAGATTCTCTAATGTTATATATTTTTTTTTTTTATGAAATCCTTTTTTTTGGCAATTAAATATTAATAAAATGGGCCTATTGTGACGCTTATAACGGTTTTATTTTTTCACCTACGGGGCTGTATGGGGTGTCATTTTTTCCGCCATGATCTCTAGTTTTTATTAATACCATATTTGTGAAGATCGGACGTTTTGATCACTTTTTATTGATTTTTTTTAATATATAATGTAACATAAAATCGGTAATCTGCGCACCCTCTTTTTTCCCTCTTTTCGTGTACGTCGTTTACCGGTCGCAATGACGCTTGTTATATTTTAATAGATCGGACAATTACGCACGCTACGGTATATTATATGTTTATCTATTTATTCATTTTTATATGTTTTATTTATATAATGGGAAAGGGGGGTGATTTAGACTTTTATTGGGGGAGGGGTTTTAGGGTAGTGTGTTAGTGTTTTGAACTTTTTTTTTTTTACACTTTTGAAGTCCCTTTGGGGGACTTCTACATACAGTACTTTGATTTCTACACTGATGAATGCTATGCCATAGGCATAGCATTGATCAGTGTTATCGGCTATCTGCTCATTGAGCCTGCCTGTGCAGGCTCAGTGTAGCAGATCGCCGATCGGACCGCACGGAGGCAGGTAAGAGACCTCCGGCAGTCCGTTTCAACTATCGGGACCCCCGCAGTCACACTGCGGGGGTCCCGATCGGTAAGTGACAGGGGACTCCCCCTGTCACTTACACTTAAACGCCGCGGTCGCGACGCGGCGTTTAAGGGGTTAATGATACGCGGCAGTGCGATCGCTGCAGCGTGTCATTACCGGTGAGGTCCCGGCTGCTGATTGCAGCCGGCCCCCACCTGCTATGAAGCGCGCTCCGCTCCGGAGCGCGCTTCATAGCGGGAAAAACACCCAGGGCGTAAGGTTACGTCATGGGTCGTCTGGGGACAGACTTCCATGACGTAACCCTACATCCAGGGTCGTCTAGGGGTTAAAATCCATGTCACAATTCCAATAAATATACAAGGCACGATCTGACGCGTTTCTGGCACTCAGCCCTTAGTCATAGATAACGTGCATAAGACAAACATGTTACTTTTGTAGGGAGCCAGAGCCCTGGAACTTCCCCCACACACACATGCAAGCTAATTAATTAGCTGATGCAGGTTTCACATTGATTGCATGTAACAGATGTAACTACATCAAACTACATAAGTTAAATAAAAATACATACAAAATAGTAAAAACAAATCAATAATTTAGTAACAAATCTAGTCTATGATTAAGTCCTGCAGGAAAGGATGTACCCATCATAAGTATCCAAAAACCTTCTCGGTTCAGGAGCTTCTGTTTCCTATCTACGCCCCGATCAGGGTTAAACACCCTTTCTATGCCAGTAATAGTGAGCGTGGATACGTCCCCTGCATGGACTGAAGAAAAATGTTTAGATACATTAGAAGGATTGCGTACTGTAGTTTGTTTAGCACCATAAATATGTTCCCTCAATCTGTCTTTTAGACGGCGGCTAGTACAGCCCACATACCCTACATTACATGAGGTACATTTAATATAATAAACCACCCATGTAGTATTACAGTTAATGTATGATCCAATTTTATGTGTTATGTGTTTTATTATCTATGGATTTCTGAATTGTTTTATCTCTGGTGATAAAGTCGCAACATCCACATCTGGTGCCATTATATTTAAAATTACCTTTATGCTGTAACCACGTTGCGGATTTAGGTGTGACTATATGAGAGGGTGAGAGAAGTGTCCCTAGTGTGGGAGGTCATTTTGTAGAAAATCTACACCCTTTCTCTAAAATATTTTTTAGTTTTTCGTCCTGATATAAAATCGGAAGATATTTGCTCACAATGTTGCGTATGGCATGAAACTGTTTGGAGTATGTGGTAACCAATGTGGGAATATTACTGGATTTATTGTTAGGCATAGTTACAGGTTTTTTAGATAGAAGTAATTCTGTTCTGTCTCTATTTTTAACCTTAGTTAATGCCCGTTCAATGTTTGTCACAATAGCCGCGTCTTTTTAATCTGGATGAAAGTTGTTCTGCTTCCTGTGTGAATAATTCCATAGTGGAGCAATTCCTCCGAATTCGGACGAATTCCCCCACTGGAAGGAATTATAAAAAAATAGTGTGATTGGGATGACATGAGTCTGCCCGCAATAACGTATTGCCTGCTGTGGGCTTTCTATAATTATTTGTGATGATTTCACTCTCATGTCCAATCAGCTGTATGTCCAAAAAGGATATTTGGTGGTGATTCCACTCATAAGTGAACCTCAGAGAAAAAGGATTGTTGTTACAATATGAGATAAAGTCTGGTATGGCCGCCACATCAGATGCCCACACAATGATGACGTCATCTATGTAGCGGCCATACCAGACGATATCCGACATGAAGGGATTGGAGACGTCAAAAATAAATTGTTCCTCCCACCATGCAACAAACAGATTTGCCAACGCAGGTGAAAATTTAGCGCCCATAGACGCACCTGTATATTGCAAATAAAATCTTTCATTGAAAAGAAAAAAATTATGTTTGAGCAGATATTCGATGGACATGAGAATTAATGTGATCAGGTCTGGATGATATGTAGAGTATTTTTCTAAATGATACTGTATAGCTGTTATGGCCAAATTATGAGGGATACATGTATACAGTGTTTCTATGTCACTTGTAACCCACGCATAATGTTTTTTCCATGGTAGATTTTTAGTTGCATTAAGCACATGTTTGGTATCTCTCAGGTAACCGTGACATTGTGCTACCAAGGGTTGTAATAGCCTATCTACCCAATTCCCCAATCTTTCATTTAGGGACCCGTTCCGGCCACAATGGGCCTTAAGGGAGGTGGGAATCGGTTCTTATGAACTTTAGGTAATGAATGAAAGATTGAGGTAATCGGACTATCTGGGATTAGATTTTCCACATCCTTCATGGTTAATACTCCTAGATTCAGTCCTTCATCTAATAATGATGTTAATACATTACGGTAAGCATTGGTAGGATCAGAGTTTAGTACACGATAGGTATTGATATCTAGTAACATTTCTTCATTTAGTTTAACATATAGTGTTTTATCCAGGAGGACAACAGCCCCACCTTTATCCGCGGAGCAGACTATTAGGTCTGTATTGGCTGCAATGGATTTTATAGCCTCTCGTTCAGACCTACATAAATTATCCTTAGCGGTATTTTTTTGTGTATTCACTGTTTGGTGTAGCTTTATGAGGTCATCCTGGATTAAACCCTGGAACAAATCTAAACAATCAGACCTAGCATGCAGAGGATAAAAATACGGATTTTTAACCTTAGTAGGAATATATTTACACGTGTTTTCCAACTCATTAGTTGAGTCAGACAGAGTATATAACGAAGACAAAGCTATGCATTTATTAAACAGCTGAAAATTGTGTACCTCTGACTGCACCTGTATTGCTCCATTGTCTAAGTTGGTCTGATTGTCCTCAGGTTCACTATCATCTGACATAAAATGTTTTTTAACCGTGATGAGCCTTGCGAACCTGTTCACATCCATAATAGTCCTGTACAAATCAAAATCATGATTAGGTGCAAAATTGAGTCCCTTGGCTAATACTTGCATTTCAGAATCTGACACAATATAAGAAGATAAATTAATAACATTAATGTCCTTTATCTCCTCTTGTTCGTTCTCTCGCGCTGTGGATAACGCCTTACGGTGTTTGCGTCCAGCTCTTACGGTGTTTGCGTCCGTTTTTTGACCCTTGATTTTTAGGTGCATTATTGTTGCGTTTTTTGTTATGGTGGTAATGGGGGCGCTGTTGGAGCAGTCAGCTGACACTCAGGGCAGGACTCACAGTACCTTTGCACTTCAGTATATACAGCTGGCCAGAAAAAATGTTGTAGAATGCATTCTCTGGTTTTGTTGCAACTTACGTGTCCACCGAGCACATGCTTATGAGTTAGGTCTAACACCATTTTACGATATGGCTGTGGAACTACAAGCTGTTCAACCACTTCCCTACGTATTTTATCGACTTGGTACAACAGCTCATGGTTAACAGTCATATGGGGGAATGTTTTATCAGCCCTTGGAAATTGTGTCACCCGGTTTATGACTTTGACATTTTACCTGTCTTTTATTAATGTGGGATCTCTGAGTTTTGCAGTTCCAAAATTATCATGGGAGACCTCTAACTCAGGCATCTCCCCACTTTCCTCTGTATCACCAGCAAGAACCTCTAGGGCAACATTATCAGGATCAGTGGTCACCCCTACTGCTGACACTTCTACATTTGTGTAACAGGGTTCAGGGCTTTTCACAGGGCACATGTTGCCATCACAAGCACTTACAGTGGAGGTTACACTTTTAATTCCCTACAAGTTCCAGAACAAAGTCTCTCCCTAGGATGACACTGTGCATCAAAGTCTTGACCATGCCCACTTCCAGACATGCAGTTCCATAATTAGTCTCTAGGGTGATCAAGGCTGTAGGATATTCTTTAGTGTCCCCGTGTATGCACAAAACCCCTATGCAATGTCCTCTGAGTGTCGGGGTCTATCAGGCTGGCATACACCAGAGTGACCAAACTTCCAGAGTCAAGTAGTGCACTTACAGTACACTTTTACTGTGCACAGATGCTGTAGAATCTCAGCAGTACGCACAGGTTGTGCAAACAACGATAGTCATCTGGAGTCACACTCCATAGGCTTAGTAGTCAGGGGACAGTTTGCAGCAATATGACAATATCCACGACACTGCCAACACTGTATGCGGCCCTGGTCCCCAACCTGAGAACCTGGTCTGGACATCTGAGCCCCTCTGGATCCTCCACGCTGCTGCTCCCCCTCTGAGCCACCTCCCTTATCAGCGTTTTTCACCCCTTTAGAAAAAGAACAGTCTTACCGGGCGTTTTGCTATTCCTGGGGTTACTACGTCCAGGAGGCACTTCTTGGAGTAGATCCTCAGTCTCTCTGTACCTCTCAATCAGGTTGACCAGCTGAACAGTGTCCTTTGGATCCCCATGACCGACCCAGCATTGGATCTTAGGGGGTAAGGAATGGATGTACTTGTCCACCACCACTTTCTCGATCATCTGTGCAGGAGTTGACTCCTCTGGCTGTAGCCATTTTCTCACCAGATGGATGAGGTCAAAAATCGGTGACCTAGCAGGTAGGTGCTCAGAAAAAGTCCAATTGTGCACCCGTCGTGCACGAACATTTAAGTTGACAACCAGACGGACAAAAATCTCAGCTTTAAGCTTGGTGTAGTCCTTGGCATTCTGCTCACTCAGGTTGAAATAGGCTTTTTGAGACTCTCCAGTCAGGAAAGGTGTCACAACATCAGCCCACTGGTCTGCAGGTAACCCGCTCTGCCACACGCTTAAATACCATGAGGTAGGCCTCAACGTCATCTGTGAGGGTCATCTTTTGCAGCAATGTCTGAACTGCAGCACAGACTTTAGGAATCCCTGTTTGGGCCCTCTGAACTCTCTCAGCTAAAGTCTGCATTTGCTCCTGCAGTTGCTGATTAATCTGCGGTTGTTCCTTAAAGGCCAGTTTATTGGACTCAAGCAGCAAGGAATTGGTTTCGGCCTTGGCACGCATGGCTTCCTCATGTACCCGTCGTTAGGTAGCGTAGGCTTCTTGTAGGGCTAAACTGACCTGCATCTGGTTGGCGGCAGCCTGCTGTAGACTTGCATTAGCCTGCAGCAATTTTTTTAGCATCTCCTCCATTTTTAGTATACTGCAGCAAAAGTCTCTTAACCCCTTAACGACAAAGGGCGTATAGGTACGCCCTATTGCCGGTAAGGGAGTTCAGAGCGGGGCCGCGCGGCGGCCCCGCTCTGAACCGCGGCGGTCCTGGGTGCCGCGTGTAGCCCGGGACTGTAGGTATTAGCGGGCACGGTCCGATCGCCGTGCCCGCTAATACAGTATTCAGATGCAGCTGTCAAACATGACAGCTGCATCCGATTACCGGATCCAGTGTCTCCCTGGTGTCTAGTGGCGGAGATCGCTCCTCCGGGATGTTATCCCGGAGGAGCGATCTCCGTTTCTGAAGCCGGCCGGGGACCGCTCCAAGATGGCGCCGTCCCTGGCTCGGCACTCGTTTGTTTCCGGCTGCAGCAGCCGAAAGCAAACGAGTACCGATCTCATATACTAGAAGGGGGGCTTCTAGTATATGTGTAAAAAAAATAAATAAAGTGTTGTTGTCAATAAAAAGCCCCCTCCCCTGATAAAAGTCTGAATCACCCCCCTTTCCCCAGGTTATAAATAAAAGTAAATAAATAAATAAATAAATAAACATGTTTGCTAAATAAACATGTTTGCTATCGCCGCGTGCGTAATCGCCCAAACTATTAATCACATTCCTGATCTCGCACGGTAAACGGCGTAAGCGCAAAAAAAATCCCAAAGTGCAAAATTTTGCATTTTTGGTCGCATCAAATCCAGAAAAATTGTAATAAAAAGCGATCAAAAAGTCGTATATGCGCAATCAAGGTACCGATAGAAAGAACACATCATGGCGCAAAGAATGACACCTGACACAGCCCCATAGACCAAAGGATAAAAGTGCTATAAGCCTGGGAATGGAGCGGTTTTAAGTGACGTATATTTGTTGACAATGGTTTGAATTTTTTACAGGCCATCCGATACAATATAAGTTATACATGTTACATATCGTTTTAATCATAACGACTTGAGGAACGTGCACAACAAGTCAGTTTTACCCCAGGGCGAATGGCGTAAAAAAACATTTCCCTCAAATAAACAAAATGCATTTTTTTTTTTTCAATTTCACCACACTTTTAATTTTTTTCTGGTTTCGCAGTGTACTTTATGCAAAAATTCAGCCTGTCATTGCAAAGTACAATTAGTGACACAAAAAATAAGGGCTCATGTGGGTTTCTAGGTGGAAAAATGCAAGTGCTATGGTCTTTGATGCACAAGGAGGAAAAAATGAAAACGCAAAAATCGAAATTGGCTCTGTCCTTAAGGGGTTAATGCTGTGTGTGTCTCCTTAAGACTCTGCCCGCATCCGAAACACCATATATGGGAACTAGCTGTGGTATACGTAGGATTGACTCATTTGGCAGACAGGGACACACAGGCATAAAGTCCAATTACAAAAGTCCAGTTTATTGTGGTGCCGGCAACAGAAAATAAACAGCCTTTACACATCAGGCAGGTTCAATGGCAAAACACAAAACCATGCTTTTCTGAGCACTAACTAAACAGAAACTACTAACTAACTCCAGCACCTTATTACCAGGCACTGGTACAGCTACTCACATAGGGGTTTGGCACCTCCAGGCATGACACAGGACTGAGGAGGAGACTGATCATTTAGCCTAGTTTCTTTATATGCACCTGTTGCAGGTGCAGCTGATTAGGCCTCATCCTAATCCACTACCAGAAGTGGACTATGGATTGGGGAACCCGCCCAACTCTTTCCCAATCCAGAAAACTCCAGGACCTATTTTGGCTTCTTAACAAAGCCAGATAATTTTTTTTTTTTTTCCAATACACACTACCTGGCACACCCTGGAGCTATAACACATATGATAGGAATCTGGGAGAAACATACCTGCCATCCATTATTTTCCCAGTCACCATCTCACTATATATATATATATATATATATATATATATATATATATATATAGACAGTATATATATATATATATATATATATATATATATATATGTCTATATATATATATATATATATATATATAATTTATTTTCAGTTTCGACGAACATTTTAGAATAAAATTAAATAAAGTAAATTGAGAGAAATTGCAATTAATTCCACAGAAACAAACCCTCATATGGCTCTACAGAAGAAAAAAAGTATGACTTTTAACAGATATGTAGTTGTGAAGCAGGTGGCACTGTCGCACAGTGGTTACAATACTGTTGCCTTGCAGTTCTGGGTTCATATCTAAGAACATCTGTATGAAATTTGTATGTTCACTCCGTGTTTATGTTGGTTTCCTCGCGCTACTATGATTTCATGCTGCTCTTCAAGAACTTAGTGGTAGGATAAATTGAAATCTAGACTGGGACTACAATAAGGACAGGGACCATTGTGAGTGATGACATCAATAAATAAATTAAATAAATAATGTTGTCTAAAAGTTTCTAGATCTGAGTTTAAAAACTGGATCAAAGCCACATATATTGTATTGTCAAGAAGGAATGTATCATCGCTACGAATTGTCTCCATTCAGTGATAAATCGTTGCTGTACTCTGGTTTTGTGCTAGTTTGACTTTGATAAATGAAAGAACGTACTTTTAGACAAAAGTAAATGACAGAAACTTCTTTTTTTCCCCATTGAACCCCAATAATAACTAATTTAACGTTAAAAAAGTAAAGAGAAATCTAATACTTAAGACAAATTTTTTACATTTGTAAGGATTCATATTGATTACTGTATACCTAATCTTTAGCTTTCAGAGTTTTTATTCTATAAAAATGGAAATACAGCATAAGCCAGTAAAAGCTTATATGTGCCATATTGCAAATTTATACAGCGCAGATCCATAATACTACCATGTGCATAACCTTGAAGCTAATAAAAATGCAAGTTTAAATTATTGATCTGCATCTGCAATCAATATGCTTTTCTATGTTTTTTTGCTCAAACCATTTAAGAACAATATAGTAAATATATTTTCACTTAAGAAGTAGAAAAGTTAATCTAAGAAGATAACAATTGTGTGTTAAAGGTCTTACTTACAGTTGCCATGCCGTGACCTTAAAAGTATAGTTCATGCATGAAAATCAATCGAATGTGTTGGAGTTAAACTGTACAAAGAAGAATTGATTAGATAGAAAAAGCAGCACTGCAGTAATAAAGGAGGATTGAAATCCACTCAGGACTCCCTACTCTTGAAGTGTCCTTCAAGAAAAAAAAAATTCCAAGCAGCTCTGAACAAAATAAATATTCTTTATTCACACAGTTACTATTGTATCCTGGTGCTTTAGATAGACCAAAGGCATCACTGCCGCATAATGTATTACAAAAGACACATGATATGTCACAAGCATGTTACAGGTTTTAAACTGGGGTCTAGGAACTTAAAGAGAGGCAGTAGTATATATCTGCACAAAATAACTGCTTGTGCGGATCCTGTCCTGTTTACTATCACTTAGGCTTCTTGCTTTAGCAGGTTATTAGTTCAAACCATACCTGATTGCACTGATATTCATATCTCCATATGGTCACCATGCTTTCACATTTTTCCTATGATTCTTCAAGTGAATTTGTCAGATGCACAGAAAAATGTGTTTTTTTTTCCTCCAGTGCAAAATGTCAAAAAAGTGTTCCTAAGCCGCTGAAAGCTGCAAGCTAAAAAAAAACTCCCTGCTCCTTCTTCCATTTTATTCATTATCAAAATACACACATATAAATAAAAAGTACCATGTGTCTCCTAGCTGTTTGGAACCTGAATTGCAGTTGAAAGATTCTACCTAACTTTAAACAAATATTCCATTTTGTAAATTATTTCTATTTAAACATATTCAAGCCTTCCAATGTGTAGATTTTTTTTCAATCAAACCCAGGGCTCCCTGCTGCCACCTTGTCAATGGTGGGAATTGTCAAGAGCAAACCCCCAGGGCAAATTTCTCATTCTCTGGACAGTTCTTGATGTGGACAGAGGTGGTAGCAGGGATCACCATGATAGGAAAGAACTATGCCCCTTCCACTGGGACCTACAACAGCTAATAGGTACTGGAAGGCTTGATCTTTATTTATATTGAGGTAATTTACAACTATGTATAACTTTGCAGAATGTATCACAAATGGGTTTAAATGCTTAAAAGGCTTATCTTGCGTTGCCCAGAAGAAGAAAAATTACAATACTTTTATGTTCTTCATTATGTAATCATTTGCGGTGTCCATCTCTGGACCGCTCTGGAAATCCGTTTATTTCCAGTTTTTGCACTGCATAGATCTTAATAAGAGATCAGTTTAGTTACAATAGAAGTCCCCCAGGGACTTCTAGTTACTGTGTAAAATAAAAAAAAAAGTTTTATTCATAAATAATAAAATAAATAAAAATATAAAAATAAATGAAAAATTAAACATGTTGACATGTGTGGAATCGCCAGAGCCAAATTAGAACATTCCTGATCTCACACAGTAAACAGTGTAAAGCACAAAATCCCACCAAAGTGCAAAGTTGCTTATTTTTAGTCACATCAAATTTAGAAAAATAGTAAAAAGTGATCAAAATGTTGCATAGACTCAAGTAAGGTATAAATAAAGTACAGATAGAAAGTACAATAGAAAGTATAGATTAAGGAGCAAAAAATGACTCACCATCAACAATTCAACAATACCTGATATACTGTAGCGGATTATAATAGGTCCATTTATGGCGGTAGCCCGGGGCCCTGAGCTCCTGGGGGGCCCATGGCCATCCTAAAAGACTTATACTTTCAGTGGTGTATTGTCTCCTGGATATAATTCTGCCATGAATTTTGCAAAAACATTGCTGCTTTTTTTACAAATCATCATGACATTATCTATCCTGTACTATGAACACCACGCTAGTGCGGCCATAGTTACAGTGGGTTGGGGGGCCCAGGCTTGGTATTGTCATTTAGTATTGTCATTTAGTTCCTATGGATTGAACTTTTCAATGCATCTTTGAACTGTCTTTTATATTGACTGTAGCACTTTGTTCATGGTTCAATCCGGGATTTGTGCAATAGCAGGCATATAGTGATAATAGTACATGAGCACTTGAGCCAATGCAATTTTGCAGGGATTGATTGGGGCTCTATTTTGGTATTCCTATAAAGGCAGCCAGTGTATTGTATTATACACAGGTAGGCCATGTTGACACACTGTAAGAGACCGGCTGTTTCGTGACTTGGCCAGGTCTCTAAAAAGATCATCATCACTGCAGTACCGGCCAGATGATCTTTGCAGCCGTAGAGTTCTGATGCGGGCGCATCCGTTCACGCTCGCATCAGATTTCCCCACTGCACACTATGGAGCGAGCGTGCACTGGCAGGGTTTTCTTCCGCCCCTATTCAATGAATAGCAGCCACAGAAAACTCACATGTCATTTTTCTACGGTGCTGCTAGGGATGCCGGACAGAGTGTATACTATGTGAATACACTCCGCCCAGGATTTCTTCAGGAGGCAGCACTACGTAAGTTCCGTGGGAATCATGGTTGTTGTAACAACGGCCGGGATTCCCGCGAAACTTACGTTGTGTGAACATAGACGTAGACTGTTTTTCATATTTGTGATTGTATATCCTTACAGCACCTCTTGTGTGCATAATGTTACTCCATTGTATGATTTTAATCTGAATTGGTATCAAGAAAGTGATTTGTATTGTTTAGTGATTTAATTGTTGATAGTGACCTGGGGTAGGTCAGGTGGTCTTTATAGGAAAATATACTTTCCTAATGTGTATCAGGGTTTGACTCCTGGCTTGGTCTTGGACTCTGCCCTTGTTTTCTCCTTCAGCATTTGTCACTCTTGATGGATCTTCTGTTTCTGAACCCTGGCTCCAACAGACTATTCCTCACAATAGTTTAAACCTGCACTGTACTGTACCATAGTAAATGTAATAAAGAACGATCAATGGCCCCTCTTGAATAAAAAAAAAAATATGGGTGTGGGTGATGCTTCACCATAACAACAAATTGAATATAGACAGAAAGTAATGTTTAATGTTTTGTTCAGCAATAAACTTTGATCAAATTACTAGATCACAGCACACAATACAAACATTGGTGATGCAAGGTTCTACAGCAGGGGCCAGTGCTCTTAATGGAGGTCTATTGCTGATTGAAATATTTAGCATTAAGTCAACCATGTAAAACACTTCCTTATGGTGGTCACTTGTTAGGATCTGGAGGATCCTTTACAGCTTGCACTTTATTTTAGTCAACACCAGACTTGGTGCAGTTCTAACATTCCACCTTGAAGGAACACTTTCCTAACACCATATCTTTCCTCCCAGTATCCTTTCTTGCATCGCCTTATATATCTACTGTATTTCATTTCCATAAACATTAAAGACTGTCGCTCTTTTGTTACTGGCCCATTCTTTAGGTGCTTAGGAACAAGAGCTATTTTGTATATAACATCAATAAAATGTAACTGCTTCTGTTTGAAAGTACAAAGTGGAAGACTATCAACAATGTGCAATAAATAAATTGACTCTAAAATTTATTTCTGGAGAACCGTTTTCCGCCACATTTATTGTTCTTATGAGGTAATCTATAAAAATGAAATTGCTTATTGAAAGAATGAATTGCTCAAATGAAATAAACATCAGAGAGCAATGTTAGAAACATTTCTAACTTCATTTGGTTGTAATGAGTTCTCACAATGTTCAGGAAATTTTGCATCTGTACCAGTAAATCAATTTAATAGGACATATTCTGTCTATTCACCAGCCATCTTATCAATCACAAATACAAAGGCCATTATAATGGGCGACAAATGGGCTCCTCTCCTAATACACGTTAACTAGTGATTATAAACGTTGCTTTTTCTGTTACAGTTAAACTGTTTTCATACTACTTTTTGTTAAATGTTTCCTCACTATTGAAATTTATATATACACACAAGCAATTAATATGTTTCATGGCTTAACTTTCAGGAGTTTTTGAAAAACTTAGGCCAATAAAGTAAAATAATAATAATAATAATAATAATAATAATAATAATAATTATATATATATATATATATATATATATATATTTTAATATGAGCTTCTCAGTCATTGTTTAAATTGATTGCAGCCATAACAGAGCTGAAAACAGATTTATCATGTAGGTCCTATCGCCAGTAAAATGTCCATTTTAGGACATTGTCATATGTGATCATCACACATCAAGTTTTCATTACTTCCATTTTTAATGACTAGTGCTGATGCCTTAGGCTGACTCCAGACATTGCTAATAATCAATGTCACTTTTCACTACCCACTGAATTTTTAATTCATAAGAGACCTGGTGTTATAAATTCCCACAGACACTTGACTTTACAACTTAAATTATAGTTACTGGTGATATGCCTGTTTCTTATTGTTTTAAATAAAATTCATAATAAAAATACATAAAAGTCTAGCTTTCTAGCTTGGTAATATGGTAATTTTTTGCTTAGATTGGGCTGCAGGCTTTGGAAGATTGCAGCAGTTTTATTAGTGATATCAATGAATGTATGCAATGAGCTCCTAAGCTCCCACTAGTGATGACTAATGGAATCCAGATTTATCTCAATTGTATCTATGCCTACATAAGAGATATGGTGTAAAATGCTGTTTTAACCCTTTGAGGACCCTGCCCAAAATGACCCAGTGGACCACGCCAATTTTCATTTTTGCACTTGCTCCTCCTCCCCTTCTAAGAGTCATAGCACTTTTTCTATTTACAGGGCCATGTGAGGCCTTGTTTTTTTAAGGGACAAGTATATATATAGAAACTGGAACAAAAAACTCTGTAATTATGGCGCTTTTCCCCCCCCTATTTTGGTTTATGCCGTTCACCGTATTAGATCACAATTGTTATGTTTTAATATATCGGACAATTAAATATGTTTATTTACTTAATTATTTTTATATGTTTTATTTATATTATGGAATAGGGGAGTAATTTTAACTTTTATTGGGGGAGGGGCTTTAGGGTATTGTAAAAAAAGATTTTTAATTTTTTTTTTAACACACTTTAAGTCCTCATGGTGGACTTTTACATGCAGTCATTAGATTGCATACACTGATCACTGCTATGCCATAGGCATAGCATTGATCAGTGTAATAGGCGCTCTGCTCAATGAGCCTTCCTGTGAAAGACTCAATGAGCAGATCGCTGATCGTACCGCACGGAGGGAGGTAAGAGACCTCCAGCAGTCTGACACAGGGATCGGGACCCCCACAGTCATACTGCGGGGGTCCCAATCTGTAAGTCACAGGAGCTTCCCCTGTTACTTACACTTAAACGCCGCACAGGTACGTCCTTGGTCATCTAGGGGTTAAAGGCTATAAAGATACAGAGGAAAATTAAGCATTCAATTTACATCAAAAAAAAAAAAAAGTCCATTAGTCCCAGAGAAGGAATTGTGTATATAACAACATACAATAACATTATCCAGAATTGTATGTTTCCAACTATGAGGCAACATATCAAAGAAAATCCTTACATGCGTAGATCGGATGTTTTGATAATTTTTTATAAAAATTTATATATATATATAAACTGGAACAAAAAACTCTGTAATTATGGCGCTTTTTTCCCCCCTATTTTGGTTTATGCCGTTCACCGTATTAGATCACAATTGTTATGTTTTAATATATCGGACAATTAAATATGTTTATTTACTTAATTATTTTTATATGTTTTATTTATATTATGGAATAGGGGAGTAATTTTAACTTTTATTGGGGGAGGGGCTTTAAGGTATTGTAAAAAAACATTTTTAATTTTTTTTTTAACACACTTTAAGTCCTCATGGTGGACTTTTACATGCAATCATTAGATTGCATACACTGATCACTGCTATGCCATAGGCATAGCATTGATCAGTGTAATAGGCGCTCTGCTCAATGAGCCTTCCTGTGAAAGACTCAATGAGCAGATCGGTGATCGTACCGCACGGAGGGAGGTAAGAGACCTCCAGCAGTCTGACACAGGGATCGGGACCCCCACAGTCATACTGCGGGGGTCCCGATCTGTAAGTGACAGGAGCTTCCCCTGTTACTTACACTTAAACGCTGCACAGGTACGTCCTTGGTCATCTAGGGGTTAAAGGCTATAAAGATACAGAGGAAAATTAAGCATTCAATTTACATCAAATAAAAAAAAAGTCCATTAGTCCCAGAGAAGGAATTGTGTATATAACAACATACAATAACATTATCCAGAATTGTATGTTTCCAACTATGAGGCAACATATCAAAGAAAATCCTTACATGATTTGGCAGAAACATTTCCCTGTGCACAAAGCATAAGCCCTACAAAATACATAGATGACTGTATTGCTTTGGTATAATGGTAAATAAAAACACCCTTTATAAGGAAGATTAGGTTTTTACATGTTTGTAAGGATTTAAACAAAACAAAATTATAGTCATCTACCAAAGGGTTTTTTAATGTTCTTTTTGTTTATGAACAGTGTTCATAGCTACACCCTTTTTACTCATGATATACATTTGTTAACTTTTCCTTCACTACTGTGTTGAATAATATGTGAAGGCTTATCTCTAATAGCATAGCGACTAGTGTTGAACGACTAGTGTTAAGTCCATGTCTGTATCCATGTTTTCCTGGCAGCCCTAGGGCAGCATCTAATGTCTCCTGATGCCGGGAGTTAAATGCTGAGCGTTTGGTTTCTAGAGCTCACTTAACACTAATAACCATCAAATATTCCAGAAAAAAATGAGATAAAAACTTCCGGACTCATCCTCTTCCCAGAGCAGTCCTTTCTTGGAAAAAAAAAAAGCAGTGCGGCAGAAGGAAATGAATGCCAGTCTATACTTCTGTTGGAATTACACAGCTCATATTATTTATTATCTTTGAAAAAGATGAAAATAAATAAGAAGAAAGTTTCAGATGAGTACAGAACTGTGACTTGGAATGATTCTGTTACACTGTTTACCTTTGACTTCATATTGCCTAGGAATCAAGGAAATCTTATGGTATAGGGACAGGCATGTCATTCAAGGGTCAGAGAGTTGCTGCCGAGATTGCTCCCAAATACCAGTAAACCCATACCTAGTAGCTTTTTCAAGTTGTTGGCTGTTAATAACAGGTAGTGGCACCAGTTGGATGTCAATGTATACCCTGCATACATTGATATCTGGCTGGTACTGCTACCTGTTATTAACAGAAAATGACCTGTCACTATGTATAACATTTTCTTAGAGAGCTTTTCACCCTTAGTTGATCAAGAGAGTGATACCAGGAGTCTGTCCACACTAGCTCTGTGACACGGAATGCCACTGTTCCTGTCCTACTCAGTCTCTGCGAATTATGTGTAACTAGAAAATGTACCCGGCGCTGCCCGGGTATAAAGTGTCTGTGTGTTAATTAGATTTGTTCTAAGGTGCCCAAGAGGCCAATCTAAAGGTATTATTTCATCAGAGTTAATCAGTGGAATTAGTGTAGTGCATAGTTGGAGGGGTTCTGTATACCTTCAGTGTATAGTTTTTAGGGGTCTCGCATATCTGTAGTGCATAGTGGGTCCTGTATACCTGTGGTGTGTAGTTGTGGGGGGGTTTGTATGCCTGTACTGTATAGTTGAGGGAGGTCCTGTATACCAGTAGTGTATAGTTGGGGGGGTTGTATATCTGTACTGTATAGTTTAGGAAGTCCTGTATACCTGCAGTGTATAGTTCGGGAGTCCTGTATACCTGTACTATATAGTTGGTGCTGTATACCTGTAATGTATAGTTGGTGGAGGTCTTGTTTACCTGTAGTTTATAGTTTGAGGGTCCTGGATACCTGTAGGGTATAGTTGGTGGAGGTCTTGTATACCAGTAGTATATAGTCCGGGGGTCCTGTATACCTCTAGTGTATTGTTGAGGGTCCTGTATACCTGTAGTATATAGTTGGTGGAGGTCCTCTATACCTGTAGTGTAAAGTTTGGGGGTCCTGTATACCTGTAGTATAGAGTTGGTAAAGGTGCTGTATACCTGTAGTATAGAGTTGGTGGAGGTCCAGTATACCTGTAGTGTATAGTTTTGGGTCCTGTATACCTGTAGTATAGAGTTGGTGGGGGTGCTGTATACCTGTATGATAGAGTTGTTGGAGGTCCTGTATACCTGTATTGTATAGTTTTGGGTTCCTGTAAACCTGTAGTGTATAGTTTGGGGTCCTATATACCTGTAGTATATAGTTGGTGGAGTTCCTGTATACTTGTAGTGTATAGTTTTGGGGTCCTGTATACCTGTAGTGTATAGTTTGGGGTCCTGTATACTTGTAGTATATAGTTGGTGAAGGTCCTACATACCTGAAGTATATAGTTAATGGAGGTCCTGTATACCTGTAGTGTATAGTTTTGGTGTCCTGTATACCTGTAGTGTAAAGTTTGGGGTCCTGTATACCTGTAGTATATAGTTGGTGAATGTCCCGTGCACCTGTAGTGTATAGTTTTGGGGTCCTGTATAACTGTAGTGTCCTGTATACCTGCAGGGTCGTATTTACCATTAGGCACCCATGGTCTGGTGCCTAGGGTAGCACCTTGCAGAGGGGCAGTACCCTCCCGTTTAGACTTGCCAGAAAATCTGGTGTCTTTTCGAGGGGGGTATGGCGGTATTGGTCAGGTCTGGTATGGCAGTGTTATTCAGTCACAGTGTGTCAGTATTTTTTCAGGTCTGGTATGGCGGTGTTATCCAGTCACAGTATGGCTGTATTGGTCAGGTCTGGTATGGCGGTGTTCTCCAGCCACAGTGTGGCGGTATTGGTCAGGCCTGGTATAGTGGTGTTATCCAGTCACAGTATGGCAGTATTGGTCAGGTCTGGTATGGCAGTGTTACCCAGTCACAGTATGTCGGTATTGGTCAGGTCTGGTATGGCGTTGTTATCCAGTCACAGTATGGTTGTATTGGTCAGGTGTGGTATGGCAGTGTTACCTAGTCACAGTATGGCAGTATTGGTCAGGTCTGGCAGTGTTATCCAGCCACAGTATGGCGGTATTGGTCAGGCCTGGTGTGGCAGTGTTAAATGTGACCTCTGGAGCTATTATCTACCAATCTATCATAATGCTGATTGGTGAGTGAAGATGGGGCATCCTCACGTTTAGTGCTTAGGGCAGCAGCAGCTGGTAATGCTGCCCTGTATACATGTACTGTATAGATGGAGTAGGGAGCCCTGTATACATGTACTGTATAGATGGAGTAGGGGGCCCTGTATACATGTACTGTATAGTTGTATTAGGGGTCCTGTATACATGTACTGTATAGATGGAGTAGGGGGTCCTGTATACATGTACTGTATAGATGGAGTAGAGGGCCCTGTATATATGTACTGTATAGATGGAGTAGGGGACCCTGTATACATGTACTGTATAGTTGGAGTAGGGGGCCCTGTATACATGTACTGTATAGTTGGAGTAGGGGGTCCTGTATACCTGTAGTGCCCTGTAAATACATGTACTGTATAGATGGAGTAGTAGGATGTTCTCATTCATCTCTATGGGGCGCTCTTTCCCCTTCCCCTCCCCTCCTGTACATCTGGCGACGATGGGGCCTTCACTCTAACCTGCCCGGGCACCCAATGTATCTGTATGCCAAATTTGGGGTCAAACGGTTCAGGCGTTTAGAAGTCTATAGAGGACAGATGGACAGACAGACACACACACACACAGACAGACAAACTTTTAGTTTTTATGATATAGATGTGTAGAATCTGTCACGTGAGGGGAATTTGCCCCCTCTTCCTTATTAACATGTCTAATTATTGAATTATATGTACTTTTATCGTAATGCACTTTATGACATAGCAATTGAGTGGTCACTATGTAGGCATTATATACTCCAGTATACATTATGCATTTTAAATGCACTTGGATTGTAGCACTTTGGCACTTTATTTTTCTTACTTCAACTTGGTGATAAATAGACAGACAGACAGACAGATAGATAGATAGATAGATAGATAGATAGATAGATAGATAGATAGATAGATGAGAAGCAGTGGGCAGCAACTTTTTATCTGTAATTTCAAATAAATATTATACATTACACTGAAAGAATTACAGTACACATGTTACTACATTTATTGTTCTAAATAAATTGAGATCCTAAGCATTTATGTACATACTGCTCCATAAATACTTTGAGGAATAGAGCTGTTAATTAATTAAATGTGTTCTGTGCTATGAATAATCATCAAAAACATATGCATATGCAATGTGTACCAAACATAAAAAGTAATATAAAAATTAACTGGCCAATTGCTTCCAGGCATACAGCTGGCCAAAAATGCAGTATATCACATTAAAGTCTTAAAATTATTACAAAGGTTACAGTGATGCTCAACTAATTTTAATTTACAGCAAAATAATATATAAAGAATATTGTCAAGCAAAGGAAGTTTTAAATATGTGCAATTAAAAAAAAAAACATAGTTCAATAGTTTTACGGGAAGGTGGAAAATATTTATTTACTGGAATAATTACAGCATTTGATTTTTTATGGGATAAGTAAAAACTGTTTTAATATTCACATCAGTATATATCAGAATATATATCAGAATATATATATATATATATATATATATATATATATATATATATATATACATATATATATAATTTTTTTTAAATACATTTAGTTAACTAGTAGTGATCTAGAAGAACTGGCATGGGAATTATTTTGCAGTGGTAACTGTGCTGTTTTGCAATTTTGAGGCCATAGGTCTCAATCATAGCTTCATTGGCTTGGAGTTTGCATGTTACTCATGTGGGTTTCAGCCAAAGCACCACATGCTTAGGCTAATTGGTTTTCTGTGAATTTGTACCTACTGTGGATTGTCTGCCTCGTATAATATCTTGGCTGTACACAATCTACATAATAAATGGCTACCAGTGTCATGGAGAAAATATTTGATGTCGTATGTACTCATTCAAATCAGACATATTACAATTACCCCCTAAATATGTAATGCACCAACAGACAGGTTTATGACATACATATTAAGGTCGGGTTCATACAATGTATGACAGCGGCCGTTCAGTGACATGGCTTTGTCACAGATCGGCCAATGTCTGAGAAGTTCATCCCAGCAAGTACTAGCCGGATGAACATCACTTTTTTTTTAATTGAATACGGGCACGTCCGGTTGTGCCTGCATTCCAATTAGCCATTGCAGACAATGTAAAGTCCATCCAGAATCACACTTTACATTTTCTGCACTGTCAACTTTGTGCGGCCACTATTCAATGAATAGTGGCTGCACAAAATTGACACGTCAGCCTTTTGTGCCGCCACATGGAATCCCTTCCAGACTGTATACAGTGTGTATACACTCTGGCCTGGATTCCATAGACTTCAGTGTGATCAGCCACTGGCTTTGTGCTTTGTTTTAACCACATGTAACAGGTTTGTTTTGGATGCCTGTTATTATAGTGAAGGCTGTTGGTATGGGGGGAGTTTGGGTGTGTCTTAATTAAAAAGTCCATTGAATTTAATAGTAAAGACTAGAGATAAGCGAATCGCTAATCTAAACAAAGCGAATCACTTGTTTGATCTGCTCTCCACTCATCAAGCCGTCTGCCTTTCTGCGCTGCTCAACTTCCTGATTCTCCACTACGGAGAAGTTTCCCAGGATTGGATCCAGCTTTTCTCAGCATTCTTGGAGAAGAGGCAGGGAGCAGAGCAAAGCAGCCCTAAAAGGCCCGGCAACGGAGGGAAGATCATACGAAGCGCTTTGCTTCGTTTAGATCAGCCATTTACTCATGTCTAGTAAAGATGGTGAAAAAAAGAAAACTGTGAATGAACAACTAAAAATAACATCCATTGTTTGCAAAAGACGTCTGCAATTGTCATAATCATTACTTTAACGTCCACCCAAACAACATCTGTCATTTAATATACTGTGTGCATTGGCTGTCCCTCATTCCTTTGACTTCAGTGCATTCCATTGAGGTAAGTCAAAATGCTTTAATAACGGATGTCATTTTAAAAAAATCGTCTGCCTTTTTACATTTTTTTTTAACTTAGTGTTAACATAGCCATATGCAATTTATAGCACTCTTACTTAATTCTTTTATGTACTAATAACTTTCTATTATAAATGTATGTAACTGTAAGCACAAAGGCCTTTATTAGGACATACCTAATATTTGCACAGGTGACAGACCTTGCTGCCTCACTCAGGATCAAGCGACCTGTATGAAACAGTAAACCTCTTATATCAGTCACTGTTCCTTAAAGGTGTACACAAAAATATGTTTATGTATGGCTAGGTTTACACATAGGGGGAGATTTATCAAAGGGTGTAAAAATTAGACTGGTGCAAACTACCCACAGCAACCAATCACAGCTTAGCTTTAGGCAGTGCTGAAAGGAAAGCTGAGCTGTGATTGGTTGCTGTGGGCAGTTTGCACCAGTCTAAATTGTGCACCCTTTGATGAATCTCCCCCATAGTCTTTTATTAGTAAAGAACGGACGTTGATTGCTATGGCCTCAGCATCCGTTCTTTACTGCAGGGGCGGCATTGCATTGAAGTCAATGCAATGCCACCCGCTTTGTTCACATATTGTTATTCTAACGCCCGTTCTTTAGAATAATGTGCCTGTCAATTATTTCTGGAAACTGTTCACTGAACAGCGTCCGGAAACATCAGCTGTTCACATAATGTAATGTGCCGCGGCCGCCGTACATTGCATTGAGGTGAATGGCTAATTGATTTGTGGACACACACAACAGTGCCTGCAAATCAATTGTGAAAATAGAACATTCCTGCAGCCGATACAGAGGTATCGGCTGAAGGAACGGGCTGAGTACAGCCTGGCAGCTGGCAGTTTAACAGCGTCCGTGGCTATGCAACAGACACTGTTAAACGTTGTGTGAACATACCCTTTAAATTTTTTTTTTTTTTACATATTTACATTCTCTGGATGTCTAAATTCATCTTCTTTGTGTTCACTCTGACAACACGCTGCTCTCTTTTCCCCTTCTCTTTGTAGCCATAGTGATAGTGCTATGCAATGGACGCTGTTAACCTCTTAAGGACCCATGTCAGACCGGTACGTCATGGATCACTGTCACTTAAGGACCCATGACGTACCGCTACGCGGGTCCTTTAAGAGGGCACCGCGGACCGGCCGCATGCGATCGGGAGAGATGGCCTGCAGAAATACACTGCAGGCCATCTCTCCCTGTCGGCATGGGGGGTTGTTAACCCCCCCCATGCCGACGATCGCCGCTATTGGCTTATCAGTTCAGATCAGCCAATAGCGGCGATCAGAACCTTTCCGGGTCATCGTGACCCGGTGACCCGGAAAAAATGGCGGTCGGTGCTGTCCGAGGACGGCACCGACCGCCATTACTGTAAAAAGTAATGGTGGCCAGGTGCCACCGGCCCGATCGCCATGAACGGCCGTCCGCTACCGTCCCCAAAAGTTGTAAATACCAGCTCCGGATACCTCAGCTAGGTAGCTGAGGGGTCCAGAGCAGGTATTCGTACATTACTCACCTTTCCCGGGGTCCTGATTGGCGTCTTCCGGGTTCGCGGCGTCCTCGTGGTCTCGTTCGGGTCTTCGGCTTCTTCCGTGACGTCACGTTCGGCTATTTTCGGCTCCAGCGTCGGGTTTTCGGGATTTTCCGCTCTGCTGCCCTCTAGCGGCTGATATGTGTAATACACTTATCAGCAGCTACAGGGATGTTCTGTATGTAATAGTTTTTTTTTTTTTTTTTAATTTTTTTTTTCTATTTTCCTCACTCTATCGCCGCTGAGTGTTGATCAGCATCGCACGAAAGTGCGCTGCTAATCAGCAACTCCTCCTTTTTGGCGTAGGGTGTTTTTTTTCTCTATCCTACTGCCACGGTCTGCTGATAAGTGCCGCACATAAGTGCGGCATTTAAAAGCAACACCATTTTTGGCGTAGTTTTTATTTTTTTTTTATACTTACTGTAAAAAAACACGTAAAAAACACTACATTACACCACACTACACTACATTGAATAAAGTTTGACACTACACCACTACATACCCCATATACTAGTCCCCGTATAAAGATGACCCCCAGGGTGTTTTCGGCGTCAGAGGGATACGTTATTATTGCCTCCGACACCGAAACAGCCAGTGAGGATAAATGGGGGGATCCTTCGTTCCTCCAATCATCCTCATCCTCCAATGACATGTCTGGGGGATAGCGTAGTGTATGCTGCCCCCCAGACACGTCTTTTCCGCCAGTACCGTCCCAATAAGAGATCACGGTATGGCGTAAAATTCTACTAACTCTGTGAGCGTACCTCAGGGTGCTCTTACAGATTTAGGGTAGGTGCACACTGCGCAATGGCGAAGATAAACCTTTGTGCATTCCGCAGCTGGCACCCACCGGCGGACTGATGCGGGCGCGTGTCTCCGCCCGTGTCATAGACTCCATGTTATGCACAGGCGGATTCCATCGTCCGTCCAAAGAATGAATACGTTGGACAGAGAGCGGAATCCGCCCGTGCATAGAATGGAGTCTATGACACGGACAGAGACGCACGCCCGCATCAGTCCGCCGGTGGGTGCCAACTGCGGAATGCACAAAGGGATATCCTTCGCTATTCCGCAGTGTGCACGTACCCTTAGAGTGTATGAAGGAAGGGACACCCGAATCCAGCCCCCAGATGCCCCCCCCCCCCATCCTCGGAACAAGTGGAAAGATCGTCCGGGAACTGATCTTCCCACTGCTGGATAAAGGTTACCACCTGTACGGGGATAACTTTTATACCAGCACCCCCTCTTCCGGTCCCTCGCTGCCTGAGCTACTGTAGCTTGCGGCACGATCCGAAAATATCAGAAGCAGTAATAGAGCCCTAATATTTAGCAGCCATGGAGCGGACCCAGCGCTTCTGGATATGAAGGACCCCGTATCGCACCAGGACAACATTTTCCAGGTGACGTCCCCCACACTGGAAAACAGGAGACCCCAGAAGAAGTGCAGAGTGTGGTGTAACAGGGGGATCAGGAAGGACACCATTTTCCAGAGTGACACCTGTCCTGATCCCCCCGGCCTCTGCATACTAGATCGCTCCAAAGCGTACCACACGTCATTGGGGTTCTACATTATCTAAATTCTGTCCCTTATTCCTATTTCAGGGGTCACGTTAGTCCAGGGATTATTCTGATCGCCATTATGGAGTCGGGAAGAAGTTTTTCCCCTGTGATAAAGCTACTGTCGTGTGCCTCACGAGGGTTTTTTGCCTTCCTCTGGATCAACACAGGTTGAATTTGATGGACACCTGTCATTTTCAACCTTATAAACTAATAATTGGCCTAATACTCCCAAATAAATTAGAATTGTCCCTTTTCCCTAGCTAAGTAGGTATGGCCGCCATTCCCATTAGAGGATGCCATGATGCAATTACAAAGCCTCTGTGCGGCCAGGACAGTAGAAACCCCCCACAAGTGACCCCATTCTGGAAACGACACCCCATAAGGAATCTAACAAGGGGGGCAGCGGGTATATGGCCCCCTGGTGACGGCCACATTTGGGACGTGAAAATGAAAAAAATGGTATTTTTTATTTTCACGGCACATGTTCTACACATGTGCCCGTCACCAGTGGGGTCCATATGCTCACTGCACCCCTCGTTAGATTCCTTATGGGGTGTAATTTCCAGAATGGGGTCAGTTGTCGGGGGTTTCTACTGTCCTGGCAGCACAGGAGCTTTGTAATTGCGACGTGGCCTCCATCCTCCATTCAAGCCTCTAAATGGCGCTCTGTCCCTTTGGTGGCTTGCCCTGTGCCCATATGGCACATTATGTCCACATGTGGGGTATTTTCATACTCAGGGGAAACTACCCTACACGTTTTGTGTTCATGTTCTTTTTTAACCCCTTGTGGAAATGGAAAAAAATCAAGGCTAGACCAACATTTAGTGTAATTTTTTTAAAATTTTTACTCTAAATCATTAATCTTGTCATGATTTTTTCATTTTCACAAGGGGCTAAAAAGGTAAAAAAAAACACTAAATGTGTAGCGCAATTTCTCCTGAGTACGGAAATACCCCACATGTGGACATAAAGCGCCATGCGGGTGCAGGGTAAGCCTCCAAAGGGAAGGAGCGCCATTTGGTTTTTTGAGGCTGGATTTGGCTGGATTGGATTTCGAGGGGCCATGTTGCATTTAAAAGACCATTGTGTTGCCAAGACAGTTGAAACCCCCCACAAGTGACCCCATTATGGAAACTACACCCCTCAAGGAATGTAACAAGGTGTGAAGTGAGCATATGGACCCCACTGGTGACGGGCACAAATGTGGAACAATGTGGCGTGAAAATGAAATATTACATTTTTTACACTATAATGTTGGTCTAGCCTTGAATTTATCATTTTCACAAGGGGTTAAAAGAGAAAAAAAAACACAAAAATGTGTAGAGCAATTTCGCCCGAGTCCGTAAATACCCCACATGTGGACATAAAGCGCCATGTGGGCGCAGGGCAAGCCTCCGAAGGGAAGGAGCGCCATTTGGATTTTGGAGGTTGGATTTGGCTAGAATGGATTATGAACGCTATGTCGCATTTACAGAGCCCTTGTGCTGCCAAGACAGTGGAAACCCCCCACAAGTGACCCCATTATGGAAACTACACCCCTCATGGAATCTAACAAGGGGTGTAGTGAGCAAATGGACCCCTTGATGACGGGCACATTTGTGCCGTGAAAATGAAAAAATGAACATTTTCACTTTCACGTCACATTGTTCCACATTTGTGCCCGTCACCAGTGGGGTCCATATGCTCACTGCCCCCCTTGTTAGATTCCTTGACGGGTGTAGTTTCCAGAATGGGGTCACTTGTGGGGGGTTTCCAGTGTTTTGGCAGCACGAGGGCTCTGTAAATGCGATGTGACCATTGAAATCCATTCCAGTGAAATCCAGCTTCCAAACGCTCCTTCCCTTTGGAGGCTCGTCCTGCGCCCGCTTGGCACTTTATGTCCACATGTGGGGTATTTCCGTACTCGGGAGAAACTGCGCTACACATTTTGTGTCTTTTTTTTCCTCTTATCCCTTTGTGAAAATGAAAAATTGAAGGCTAGAACAACGTTTTAGTGTAAAAAATACTTTTGTCTTTTTTCACGCAACATTGTTCGGAAAATCTGTGAAGCAACTGTGGGGTCCAAATGCTCACCGCACCCCTTGTTACATTCCTTGAGGGGTGTAGTTTTCTAAATGGTGTCCCTTTAGGGGTGTTTTTTAGGTTTTGGCACCCCAGAGCCTCTGCCAACCTCAAGTGGTACAGTCAGAAATGACCAAATATAATGGAGCCATTGAAATTCACTAGGCGCTCCTTTGTATCTGAGGCTTGTGGTTGCGTCAAATAGCGCAATAGGGCCACATATGGGGTATTTCTATAAACTGCAGAAACGGGGCAATAATTATTGGGGTGCATTTCTCTGGTAATAGGGTCATAATTATGAAAAATATTGGATTACAATAAAATCTCTGCACAGAAAATTAAAATTTTCAAATTTCTTACACACTTAGCTTTTATTTCTGTGACTCCCCTAAAGGGTTAAAAAACTTTCTGGATGTGCTTTTGCAGAGTTTGGGGGGTGCAGTTTCTGAAATGGGGTGCTTTGTGGGGCTTTCTAACACACAGTCCCCTCAAATACACTTTAAACCTGAACAGGTCCCTAAAAATATCTGATTTTGAAATTTTACCGAAAATTTGGAAATTTGCTGCTAATGTTTTACGCTTTCTATTGTTTAAAAAAAATGAAAGATAGTTTAATAAATGCCGCCAACATAAAATAGACATGTTGCTAATGCTATTTAATATATAATTTATGTGATATAACCATTTTCTGTATAAGCAGAAAAGTTTTAAAGTTGGAAAAATGCATTTTTTCACAATTTTTCACGCTATTTTGTTTTTTTTCATAAAGATTTGTTATAAGTATCGACTCCAATTTACTAGAAATGTGAAGTACAATATGTCACAAGAAAACAATCTCAGAATCAGCCGGATAGGTAAAAGCATCCCGAAGTTATTAATGAATAAAGTGACACTGGTCAAATTCATAAAATTTACTCCGGTCCTTAAGGCCATTTCAGGCCCGGTCCTTAAGGGGTTAAACGATATGTGTGTGTGTATATATATGAATTTTCTATTTACTATGTGCTGTATTCCAAATACTGTATGCACAAAATCCATAGTATGAATTCATAGTACGGTTGTGTTCATAAATATTAAAAGCAATATGATAGATACATTTCCTTAGATTGCAGGGCCCAGATTACAGATCCCGGAAAGGAAAGCAATTGTACATAATGGTTTTGTGGGCTATGTAGTGGGACATTTTATCATCCACCGTTTCCTCCATATACAGATGTGCACTTTAAATAGAAATGTTGTGAATATTGAGAGATTAGCTTTGTGGGCCTGATCTATTTTTGCTACATATATATTTTAGATACCAAATTCTATTTGAATGACTCAGTATGTTTATAAGCAAATAAACATATTTTATTAATAGGTCATTGGCTAGATATTCTTCTCTTAGACATCATTACTTGTAACTATTAGCTTTAAGTATCTATGTTTCACTCCAATGTTGCAGTAAAATGCTGCAGTAAAAGGTAAGTAATGGGGTGTAGCCAGGGGTGTAGCCAGGGGTGTAGCTAGGATTCATGGGGCCCCATAGCAAAAAACTGTATGGGGCCCCCCTCCCCTACACACACACACACACACACACACACACACACATATTATATATATATATATATATATATATATATATATATATATATATATATATATATACTCGGTGATGTGGGCAAAAAAAATTCTCTTGTGGTCAGAGGTAGAATCCCATGGTTATATACATAGGTGCAGGAGCAGACTACCTTTTGCTTAACCCTTTATTTACTGCAGTGTGTAAGTAACCCAATGTTCTCTTACATGCTGCAACACAAAAAAGGGTTAATACAGAAGACAATTAGCTCTCTCCTGCACTGATAACCCCTGACCTCTGCAGGAGCTCAGAGAACAGAGGTCAGAGGTTATCAGAGTAGTCAGGCAGAGAGCTAATTGTCTTCTGTATTAACCCCTTTTTTGTTTTGCAGCATGTAAGAGAACACTGGGTCACTTACACACTGCAGTAAATAAGGGGTTAAGCAGAAGGACACAGGAGGCTCTTATCTTCCCTGGGCCCCCTCCCTCCACAGGCCCCATAGCAACCGCTTCCCTGCCTCTATGGTAGCTACGCCACTAAATGGAGCCAAATATGTTCTACTATTCTCATCAGCATGTCATGGTTAATGCTTTAAAACTACATGCATGCCTGCCTGTGACTAGACATACAGTATGTTTTTGGAAGCTTTATAAGAAAAAAATATGCTTCCATATATTCCATATATTGCCTAAGGAATATCTCTAGCCAAAAATGAAAAATTGTTAGTTCAAAGCTTATGTCTAAAATTTATAGACTTTCTCTACCCCCCCCCCCCCCCTCCAAAAAAAAAAAAAAAAAAAAGAGGGTGGCTTGGAAAAGCCTCTTTGACACTTTACACCAGGGAAGAAAAGCTGTTTTCTATGTTATGGAAGCCCTAATGGATATATGAAAGGTACCGTGTACAATTAGACAGTGTGAACAGTTTGGAACCTTCACTGCAGCTGACAGATTCAATTTAAGCACAACCAAATCAAATGAAAGTGTGAATTCACCCTTCATGTCTTAATATCTTAATTTTCCACCAGAGGTTCTAGGATTATTAGTGGCAAGAACAGACATCTGTAGTGTAAAGTGGCAAATCACATTAATAGTCAATTAAATCTAGCAGAATTCCCTAAGACTGATCTGTCATAGCTGTTATGACTCCATTTTAGGAGAAAGACACGATGTTCAAGAGAAAAAAGGTCCAATTTGATCACAATATGGCAATGGTTGTAATAATAGTATATAGAAAGACTGTGCTGACACCAATTGCCATACTGTCAGTTTTCCTATTTTCCATAGAAGAGCCAGATTCATCTCATGACAAACACCAATGATGCCCAAAGGACCCCATTGACTTATAATGGGGTCTATTGGGTTCTGTCATGTTGTATGTAATTTTGATTGAATAGTGCTGCGTGCTGCGCTATTCTTCCTGTGAAAGATAATAGAATGTGCAATCAATGCAGTTTCAGACAGAGCATAATGATAACAAATTATATTTATGATGTATAGCAATTATTAAAAACACACACACAAAAAAACTCTGAAAACACTGACCATAACCTCAATCTGTTCTTACTCATTCTAAACTGTAATCTACTTGTAAAAAAGGAAGTTTTGACCTAATATCTACAGATCACACTAAGATACACTAGCCAATATAGTTCAAACTCCTTATCTCTTACAAGTCCTTCATCTGCTCTATTCATACAGTTACTGGGGAAGTCTTTCATTAAATTCTATACATTGAGCTGTAAATAGAGTTTCTTGTTAATAATGCTTCATAAGGAAGGTCAATGTACATGGCAATAGCTTTGTCCTTAAACATATACTTTTTAGTGATTTTATTTAATTCTTATAAACGTGGAAGTTCATTCTCCGTAATCAGATACAATAAACAGCCTTGTACATCCATGGTGACATTTTTCCTTTTTAGCTATTGTTCTTTTATTAAGGTGAATGCCTGCAGCTCTTTACAGTCTTTCAGTGAGAAAGCCTTCTACTGTACTGTATGTTACAGCCATCAATTGCTCCAGGCATAAAGCTCCTTGGCTAATTATATTCCGGTGCATTTGTCTACTGGATTGGAAATGGACAGTGTTTCAGCAGTCACAGACTCAAACGTGGCACTGATGAATAGTACTCTGAAATTCTGCGGTTTGCAGACTGAATGTACATGTTAGCTCTTTGTAATTTTTATTAACCAAGTCTGAAAATGCTATTCAGGTGCGCTGAGCAGCTGCCAGTCTACAATGCAGTACATATAGATCATGCCTGGTGCACAAATGTCTGACCATCAACTTGATTTCATTATGCTTAATATTCACATTTTCTTAATGCAAACCCTTGTTTTATGGCTATAACAGCATTAGTAGCTTGAATATAATTTAAAAAAAGAGGTCAGATTCTAGGAGGAAACATCAGAAGCATAATCAGAACATGTGTCAGGAAGCCAGGAAAGCAGGCAAGGAGTTCACAGAAGATATAGCACAAGTATAAGTAAATAGCACATGTGAAGCATTCAGAAACTACAATCACAGAATTCTGGAAGAGTGGGATGCTGGTGCCTAGCATAGTTGGCATGGCATCACAACTAGAGACAAGCGAAGTGGATCTTGCTGTCAATTCTCCTCATTCAGTGAAGCGAATTCCCAGCAATTAATTCCAAATTCGCTAAAAGTGGCAGCCGCAGTGGTGAGTGATTGTGGATTGTGGGTAGATTTTGGGTAGATTTTTTTTTGTGTGTGCAGCCAGTGTCCAGTATACAAATAAACTGGCTGAAAATAAATATAACAAATAAACTGGGTGATTCTGCATTATAGCAAGTCACTGGGTGTACATAACAAGTGACTGGCTGCTGGTTATGCAGTATAGCAGGTCGTTGTTTGTACATTATAGCAAGTCACTGGGTGAACATATCAAGTGACTTGCTGCTAGTTCTGCATTATAGCAAGTCGCTGGGTGCTGGGTACACATTATACCAAATTATACCAAGGTGTTAAGACAGTTTGTATCCTGACAAAAAGTTTCTTTGGTTCAATTTAAAATTAAAGAAAATATTTCCAAGAGTTCCAAAAAAATTCTGACCTTTCAGTGTCACAAGGTGGCACAGAAGGTGGTCCCGGTCAAAGACAGACTTTTGGGAGTGGTGATTGGGTGTCTGAGACCTGATTGCAATTGCAAATGCTGTCAGTAATAGAGCTCCTGACAGATGTCAGAAGCTGTCAGATTCCCTAGACCCCGAGACACTGGATGTGGAGGATCTTTTTAAGGAATCTCCTGAGAAGCAACAAGGAAGTGTTGAGACAGCCATAGTTGACACGCCGCAGAGCAGTCAGGAGAGCCAGGCAGGGGCAGCTTCTGGCCAAAGTATAGGATTATACTGCATGGCTATGGTGGAAGAAAGCTTGGGAGAGGAAAAGTTTGTCCCAAATTAATAAGAGGATGATGTTGCAGACTCTACGTTGGATCCACATCCACAAATGACATTCTCTGTGTCATCATCATCAGGATGAAGCTATGTCTCTGCCCAGTGTTTGGCCCCATCCAAGGATGCCAAAAGACGTCACCAAGGCCCTGGCACTCAACAGGTACCACAAGGCGGCAGCAGCAACAGTCTATAAGAGGCTACCAGTGTGCCAGGTCAGGAAAATCATCCACTGCGATCAGCAGTCTGGCAGTTCTTCTGTCTTGGTGGCAGAAAAGACCATTTAGTCATCTGTAACATCATTGAGCAGAAAGTGTGTTGGGGTTTGGGTCCTAACCCAGGCACCACTTCTATGCGTCAGCATTTGGAGTGACACCATCCTACTGATTAGAGAAACTGGGACCCTCAGGGCACGTGCCAGTTTCCATTAGAGTAAAGTCCCCAATAAAGTATTCACCCAACTTAACCCCTTAGCGACCCATGACGTATCTGATACGTCATGGCGCCGCAGGGGGTGTTCAGAGCGGGGTCCCGCCGGGACCCCGCTCTGAACGGCGCTGATCCCGGCTGACTCGTGCAGCCGGGCAGTGCCTCTGTTAGCCGGCGCGGGTCCCGTTGCCGCGCCGGCTAATTAAGCACTTCAATGCAGCTGTCAAACCTGACAGCTGCATTGAAGTGCTTTATGCACAACATCCCTGGTGTCTAGTGGCACGGATCTCCCCCCCGCGATGCGATCGCGGGGGGGAGACCCGTTCTTCTGCCCGTGCTGGGCCTCAGCGTCGGAATGACGCTGATCCCGGCTCGGCAATAGATTGCTATGGCCTGCAGCAGGCCATAGTAATCTATGACCGATCTGATGGATCTTTGCTGTGTATATACACAGCATTGATCTCTATGAGAGATCAGTGCTATGTATATACAAGCCCCCCAGGGGGGCTTCTAGTCCATGTAAAAAAAAAAGTAAAAAAGTGTTTTTATTAATAAAAAATCCCCTCCCCTAATAAAAGTCCAAATCACCCCCCTTTTCCCATTTTATAAATATAAATTAATAAATAAATAAATAAACATATTTAGTATCGCCGCGCGCGTAATTGCCCGAACTATTAATTAATCACATTCCTGATCTCGCACGGTAAACGGCGTCAGCGCAAAAAAATTCCAAAGTGCAAAATTGCGCATTTTTGGTCGCATCAAATCCAGAAAATTTTTTATAAAAAACGATCAAAAAGTCGTATATGCGCAATCAAGGTACCGATAGAAAGAACACATCATGGCGCAAAAACTGACACCTCACACAGCCCCATAGACCAAAGGATAAAAGGGCTTTAAGCCTGGGAATGGAGCGATTTTAAGGAACGTATAGTTGTTAACAATGGTTTGAATTTTTTACAGGCCATCAGATACAATATAAGTTATACATGTTATACATCATAGTAATCGTAACGACTTGAGGAACATGCATAACAAGTCAGTTTTACCATAGGATGGACGGTGTAAATGCAAAACTCCTCGAAATCAAAACAAATTTGTTTTTTTTTTTCAATTTGACAGCGCAAATGATTTTTTTCCGGTTTCGCAGCATATGTTATGGAAAAATAATGCCAGTCATTGCAAAGTACAATTGGTTTCGCAAAAAATAAGAGCTCATATACGTCTCTAGGTGAAAAAATGCAAGCGCTATGGACTTTTAAACTTAAAATGGAATAAGCAAAAGCGCAAAAACGAAAATAGGCTTTGACCTTAAGGGGTTAAAGGACAACTCCAGTGATTTTTATTTTTCAGGCAATAATAACACATTACAAAGTTATATAACTTCACAGGAGGGCGGCCGTTGGAGCACCAATGTCCACTTCTGGGAGAAAGTGTCATTTTACGCCGCTCAACTACCAATGTCCACTGCTGTCCTGGGGAGAAAGTGTCATTTATCCGCTCTTTTACCAATGTTCACCGCTTTGATTGAAGAAAATTGATATTATGCCTCTGGTCCACCAAGGTCCACTGCTGTCCATGGCGGAAACTGAATGATTGATTGGCTGATTGACATCTGTTGAAAAAATCGCTACTCTGAAATATTCCCACTATTGCAACTATTATAGATTTGTCTGTTTTAATGAGATTCGTTTGTATTCGATTCACAAATATTTTTTTTTTAACTCAAAAATTCAAAAACCTTGCAAAATAAATTTTTGCTTTGCTAATCTCTAATCCCAACCTACAGATAGAATGGACCCACTGCTACACTAGTTCAAAACTTTCATAGTTGAATGTTTCCTATCAAGCATTGCTGGGTGGAAGGTCGGTCTGTTCAGGAGTTTGGAGTTTGCCATGGAAACTTAGCTTTTTCTCCCAGGTATGCACAGCCATTGTGACTCCTGCAATTCCTTAGAAATGCCTTGTGTGTGTTTTCCCTCCATGTTTACAACCTTTGTGAACTGCACTCCTTGGATCCCTGCCTATCTCTACACACTCTGCTCTACCACGTATAACCTCCTCTCCCTCCCTGCTGCTATCTCTAACATTGAGAGAAGCAGAACTCCACAGTAACAACAATTTTAACCCCTTAAGGACAAAGCCTTAAATGGTCTTAAAGACAGAGACAAATTTTATGAATATGACCTGTGTCACTTTATTCATTAATAACTTTGGCATCCTTTTACCTATCCGGCTGATTCTGAGATTGTTTTCTCGTGACATATGGTACTTTACATTTCTGGTAAATTGCAGTGAAAATTGCAGTGAAAATAACGTGAAACTTATTGAAACTTTCCTGCTTATACAGAAAATGGTTATGCCACATAAATTATATATTAAATAGCATTAGAAACATGTCTACTTTATGTTGGCAGCATTTTTTAAACTATCTTTCATTAGCAGCAACTTTCCAAATTTTCAGTAAAATTTCAAAATCAGATATTTTTAGGGACCTGTTCAGGTTTAGGCTATGTTCACACTGCGTATGAATCCATCCGTAGTGCGAACCGCGAATATACGCACATAGTTTTGAGGTTGATGCGTTCGCTTGAAAGTATATACGATATACGCTCGCACAGTGCACACTACGTATGAGCTTACCGCCGGATCGTATACGGCGTCGAGAAAGATGAACAAGACCATTGTTTGAGGACGGAAATGTTGAAACTCGCGGCCGTTGATTTCCTGCCTCAGATCGCTTCGAAACAAGCTAGGGAAGCATAACTGTATTATGGGCGTATGTTCGCGGTTCGTACGCTTTCGGCCGCATTTCTATTTTTCCCACACCCGTAGTTTCAGCCGCACATGTACGGTGGCGTACGATCTACGGACGGATTCATACGCAGTGTGAACATAGCCTTAAAGTGTACCCCATTTCAGAAACTGCACCCCCCAAACTCTGCAAAAGCACATCCAGAAAGTTTTTTAACCCTTGAGGGGAGTCACAGAAATAAGTGTGTAAGAAATTTGAAAATCTTAATTTTCTGTGCAGAGATTTTATTGTAAGCCAATATTTTTTTATAATTATAAACCTATTCCCAGAGAAATGCACCCCAATATTGATTTCCCAATTTCTGCAGTTTATAGAAATACCCCATATGTGACCCTTTTGTGCCATTTGACGCAACCACAAGCCTCAGATATAAAGGAGCGCCTAGTGGATTTTAATGCCTCCATTATATTTGGTCATTTTTGACCGTACCTTTTCAGGTTGGCAGAGGCTCTGGGGTGCCAAAACCTAAAAAACACCCCTAAAGGGACACCATTTAGAAAACTACACCCCTCAAGGAATGTAACAAGGGGTGCGTTGATCATCTGGACGTGAAGTACTTCACAGATTTTCAGAACAATGTGGTGTAAAAAAGGAAAAATTCAATTTTTTTACACTAAAATGTTGTTCTAGCCTTCATTTTTCATTTTTACAAGGGCATAAAAGAAAAAAAAAAAAAAACACCAAATGTGTAGCGCAGTTTCTTCTGAGTACGAAAATACCTCACATGTGGACATAAGCGGGCGCAGGACAAGCCTCCAAAGGGAAGGAGCGCCAATTGGCTTTTGGAAGCTGGATTTCACTGGAATGGATTTCAAGGGCCACGTCGCATTTACAGAGCCCTCGTGTTGCCAAAACACTGGAAAACCCCCACAAGTGACCCCATTCTGCAAACTACACCTCTCAAGGAATCTAACAAGTGGTGCAATGAGGATATGGACCCCACTGGTGACGGGCACAAATGTGGAAAAATGTGACGTGAAAGGGAAAATTTTCATTTTTTCACTTTCACGGTACAAATGTGCCCATAATTAAGGGGTCCATATCCTCATTGCACCCCTTGTTAGATTCCCTGAGGGGTGTATTTTCCAGAATGGGGTCACTTGTGGGGGGTTTCCACTGTCCTGGCAGCACAATGGCTCTGTAAAAGCGACATGGTGTTCATCATCCATTCTGGCCAAATCCAGCCTCAAAAATCCAAATGGCGCTTCTTCCCTTCGGAGGCTTGCCCTGCGCCCACATGGCGCTTTATGTCCACATGTGGGGTATTTACGGACTCAGGGGGAATTGCTCTACACATTTTGTGTGTTTTTTTATTTTTTAACCCCTTGTGAAAATGAAAAATTTAAGGCTAAACCAACATAATAGTGTAAAAAATGTAATATTTCATTTTCACGCCACATTGTTTTACATTTTTACCCATCACCAGTGGGGTCCATATGCTCACTACACCCATTGATACATTCCCTAAGGGGTGTAGTTTCCACAATGGGGTCACTTGTGGGGGGTTTCAACTGTCTTGGCAACACAGAGGCCTTTCAAATGCAACATGGCCCTCGAAATCCATTCCAGCCACCTTACCCTGCTCCCGCCTGGCGCTTTATGTCCACATGTGGGGTATTTCCGTACTCTACACATTTTGTGTTTTTTTTTTTATCTTTTAACCTCTTGTGAAAACGAAAAAATGAAGACAAGATCAATGATTTAGTGTTAAAAATTAAACATTTTTTACACTAAATGTTGGTCTAGCCTTGATTTTTTTCATTTCCACAAGGGGGTTAAAAAAGAAAATTAACAAAAAACGTGTAGGGTAGTTTCCCCTGAGTACAAAAATACCACACATGTGGACATAATATTCCATATGGGCACAGGGAAAGCGACCAAAGGGACAGAGCACGATTTAGAGGCTGGAATGGAGGATGGAGGCCATGTCAAAATTACAAAGCTCCTGTGCTGCCAGGCAGGGCCGTCTTAACAGCATTATGGGCCCCTGGGCAGAGGTGCGAATTACCCCCCCCCCCCCTAGCAGCCGCCGCCCCTCTTATCTGGTAGGGTACAGTGGTTTAAGAGTAACTTGGTTTAAGAGATCACAGTTTTTCAAAACTGTGACTTGGTTTAAGAGCATTGTTTTGGTTTAAGAGCTCCCTGTATTGGGTGGGAGGGCGGGTGGAGGAGGGACATGGTCTGCATAGCGGGGTCTACAGCTCTGTACCCTGACCCAGGAAGTCTCCCTCACCTGCCAAATCATAGCAGATCCACTTCAGGCTGGGGCCTACATCAGAGGACAGGACTGTGGAGGTAATCTCTCCATAGCTGTAACCCCTCTCTCCCCGGACAGAGAGCGCTGCTATACTGTGCCCACATCTGCCCTGCTCATTCCTTCCTGCCCCCTGTAGTCTCTTTCAGCCCTTGTGTTTCCCATCCGCTCCATTACTGTACAGTAACTTATAATATCACAATATGTTTGTTTCATCTGTTTTACATGTTATTCAGAATATATACCATATATATTTAGTTTCCAAAATGGGGTCACTTGTGGGGGGTTTCTTCTGTCCTGGCCGCACAGAGGCTTTGTAATTGCATCATGGCAAGCCTCTAATGGGAATGGCGGCCATACCTATTTAGCTGGGGAAAAGGGACAATTTTAATTTATTTGGGGGTATTAGGCCAATTATTAGTTTATAAGGTTGAAAAGGATTGGTGTCCATCAAATTCAACCTGTGTTGATCCAGAGAAAGGCAAAAAAAAACCTCGTGAGGCAGACGACAGTAGCCTCATCACAGGGAAAAAATTCCTTCCCGACTCCATAATGGCAATTAGACTAATCCCTGGATCAAAGTGACCTCTGAAATAGGAATAAGGGACAGAATTTAGATAATGTAGAACTCCAGTGACGTGTGTTACGCCTTGAAACGATCCTGTATGCAGAGGCCGGGGTGATCTGGACAGGTTTCACACTGGAAAATGGTGTCCTTCCTGATCACCTGGAAAATGTTGTCCTGGTACGAAATGGGGTCCTTCATATCCAGAAGCGCTGGGTCCGCTCCATGGCTACTAAATATTAGGGCTCTATTACTGCTTCTGATATGTTCGGATTGTGCTGCAAGCTACAGTAGCTCGGGCAGCAAGGGACCGGAAGAGGGGGTGCTGGTATAAAAGTTATCCCCGTACAGGTGGTAACCTTTATCCAGCAGTAATCAGTTCCCAAATGATCTCCCCACTAACTTGGAGGATGGGGGGAGGGCATCTGGGGGCTGGATTCGGGTGTCCCTTTCTTCATACACTGTAAGGGTACGTGCACACTGCAGAATGGCGAAGGATAACCCTTTGTGCATTCCGCAGCTGGCACCCGCCGGCGGACTGATGCAGGCGTGCGTCTCCACCCCTGTCACACTCCATTCTATGCATGGGTGGATTCCGCCCTCTGTCCAAAGAATGAACGTGTTCATTCTTTGGACAGACGGTACTGGCGGAAAAGACATGTCTGGGGGGCAGCGTACACTACGCTACCCCCAAACAGGTCACTGGATGATGAGGATGATAAGGATGAATGGAGGAAAGAAGGATCCACCCATTCATCCTCACTGGCTGTTTCGGTGTCAGAGGCAATAATAACGTATGCGTCCACCATCGAAAACACCCTGGGGGCAATCTTTATACGGGGATTAGTATATGGGGTATGTAAATGTGTAATGTAGTGTAGTGTAAAACTTTACTTTGTGTAGTGTTTTTTAGTTTTTTTTTTTTTTAACAGTAAGAAAAAATATACCTACGCCAAGAAAGGAGCTGCTGATAAATGCCGCACTTATATGCAGCACTTCTCAGCAGCCAGTGGCGGTAGGATATACGGGGAAAAAACGCCCCTACGCCAAAAAGGAGGACTTGCTTATCAGCGGTGCACTTACGTGCGATGCTGATTAGTACTCAGCGGCGTTAGGGCGCATAAAAAGAAAAAAAAAAGAAAAAAAAAATTAACCCAAAGCAACTGATCATTGAATAATATTTACTGATCAGCCGCTAGGGGCAGTAGAGAGAAGATTGCCGAAGTCCGCCAAAGCCAGCCGAAGTCCGAAGAGCAGAACATTTCCAAGGATTTCCGAAGACCCGAACGAACCCAGAAGAAGCGCCGACCGAAGACACGAGGACGCCGCGGACCGCCGATCGTCGCTCCGGACGCCCAGATCAGGTGAGTATAGTGCACCTACACTATACACACCTGTTCTGTACCTCTCAGCTACCTAGCTGAGGGGTGCAGAACCCGGCAACACTGTTTTTTTTACAGTATAATCGCCGTGATGGGCCGACCGGTACTGGCTGGCCTATCACGGCGATCGTGGCACCGGCGACATCTTTTCGGAGGTCACAAATGGCGATTGGTGCTGTCTTGGACAGCACCAATTGCTATTGCTTTCCAGGTTACCGGGTCACCGATTTAAGCTGATTTAAGCAGAATTAAGCTGCTATATGCTGATCTGTATTGATCAGCATATAGCAGCAATCGTCATTAATCCCCCCCCCCCCCCGTGCCGACAAGCAGGGTTGGCCTGCTATACATTATAGCAGGCCATCTTCCCCGATCGCTGTGTGTGAACACACAGCGATCGGGGAAACAGAGTTGAGCACTTGTTTGCCAAACTTCAACAAGAGGTTTGATATAAACTAAAATGTTTAAAACAAATATATAACACTATCCAAAAAAAGCCCTGTATAAAATTAACTCTTACAGTAAGTCACCTAGGAGTACATTTGAACTTGTTAAAGGCAAAGTTAATGTCAAAATTGCAATATACTGTATATGGGTATGGATTAATGCCTGCCAGTGTTTATATGCACACATGGAAACATATTTTGCACTGACAGAACAGATAAAGAATACTCTCTGTAGTGCTGTTTTAGCTACATTATTGTTTGTGTGGTCCTCCTCCTCTCATGTATTTTTCATTGATCACTGTCCTTCTGCTTACCATCTACAGTGATTGGTTTGAAGAACTGTTTTCAAGGTTATTAAAAGCTGGCAGCAGGATACGCCATCAAAATCCTGCTGGTGTGTGCCGAAGATGGAATTCTCCCAGCAGCGCAGTTGACTGCATTGTAATGACAGGTATGCTTTAGGCCCTGTTCACGCAACATGCTATTTTTGAAAAGAATGGCCCCTGTTTTCAATGAAAACAGCAGCCGTTCTTTTTAGCCTTTCCTGCAATACATTGAAACAATACAATGCCATCTGTTCCATGCACACGCCGCACCGACAACGGCCGTTGTTTGGTACGGCCGCGCAAAAGAATGTTTATGTTAATTAATAACAGCCACTGTTCCACAGTCTCTTCATCCATAATATGTATGGAAATCAATGCTTAATTGATTTCCATACATACCCCAAATGTTTGATGTTGAAATAAATGTTCCTGAGGCTGTCAAAGCTCTGATGGCCGCATAAACTTGCAAACACCTGCCGGTATGTGGGCAATATAATAATGGCCTTTGCTAAGCAACGGCCATTGTTATACTGTTTGTGAACATAGTCTTAAAGGGAACGTGTCACCTAATTTGTCTTTTCCAAATTAGTCAGTTACAAAAAAAAAGGTTCTTTTATTGTAATCTGTATCTATTTTCTAATTGTATTTTTAATTTTACTTTTTGTACCATATCGCCTAGGATGATCTTAACAGCATTTAGTGAAATACTTTACAGCAAACCTCATGGACATAGATGACAATAGACAGACTCTGACCCCTTGAGATGAATGCAAAACATTCTGAGTGTGCTGTGTGACTTTTGAGGAGGTCATTCCACAGGGATCTGCTATTGTCTCCTCTAACTACTGGTGTCACATGTCGCTGAAGTGCTGTACAGATCACTTTACAGCAACCTCCTCTTACAATCACAGACACAATAGGAATTCTCAGTTTAGTTTTAGCTCCAGTGGTGACAATAAAAACTTAAAGATTTAAAGTGTCACTGTTGTTTAATTTTTTCTTTTTTTTTTAAGAAATCAATAGTACAGGCGATTTTATGAAACTTTGTAATTGGGTTTATTAGGCGACAAATGCATTTTTATAATGAAAAAGCAGTTTTAAGCTCTCCCCCCTGTCTTCATGATTGTCTATGGAGAGTGGAGGGGTTGAGGGAGATGAGGCACCAAAGCTCTCCCCCCTGTCTTTATGATTGTCTATGGAGAGTGGAGGGGTTGAGGGAGAAGAGGCACCAACAGGACAACAAAGAGTTAATTTACAGCTGCATCACCGGGCTATCTCATCTGACGTCAGCACTAGCCTCTCTGACCTCTGAATACCAGCTTCACACAGCTTCCCCCTGTGTAATCCTTTGTTCTTTGCTCTCTGCTTCGACTAATCTCCCTCCTCCCCCCTCCCCCTTCATAGAACAGACAGGGCCCGACTGATGTAAATAAGTCAAGATTTCCTGATAATGAGCAGTGGAGAGAGAGGAAGGGAGGGACCTGGGGAAAGTCTTTTTGAATGCAGGTAATGGCATATTTGCCTAATAAACCCAATTACAAAGTTTCTTACAATCACCTGTACCTGTTGATTTCTGCAAAAAAAAACAAAAAACAGAAATGACAGTGACACTTTAACCCCTTAACGACCGCGGGCGTATATTTACCGCCGCTTGTAGCCCGGGACCGCAGGTATTAGCGGGCACGGTCCGATCGCCGTGCCCGCTAATACAGTAATTGGATGCAGCTGTCAAAGTTGACAGCTGCATCCAATTACCGTTTGCAGCGTCATCCCTGGTGTCTAGTGGGGAGATCGCTCCTCCGGGACATTGTCCCGGAGGAGCGATCTTCGTTACTGAAGCCGGCCGGAGACCGCTCCAAGATGGCGCCGTCCCCGACTCGGCACTCGTTTACTTCCGGCTGCAGCAGCCGGAAGTAAACAAGTGCCTATCTCATGGATCTCTGCAGCATAGATATGCTGCAGAGATCTCTATGAGAGATCAGTGCACTTATACTAGAAGTCCCCCAGGGGGGCTTCTAGTATAAGTGTAAAAGTAAAAAAAAAAGTGTTGTTATTAATAAAAAGCCCCCTCTCCTAATAAAAGTCTGAATCACCCCCTTTTCCCAGGTTATTAATAAAAGTAAATAAATAAATAAACATGTTTGCTATCGCCGCGTGCGTAATCGCCCGAACTATTAATTAATCACATTCCTGATCTCGCACGGTAAACGGCGTCAGAGCCAAAAAATCCCAAAGTGCAAAATTGCGCATTTTTGGTCGCATCAAATCCAGAAAAATGTTTATAAAAAGCAATCAAAAAGTCGCATATGCGCAATTAAGGTACCGATAGAAAGAACACATCGTGGTGCATAAAATGACACCTGACACAGCCCCATAGACCAAAGGATAAAAGCGCTATAAGCCTGGGAATGAAGCAATTTTAAGGAACGTATATTTCTTAACAATGGTTTTAATTTTTTACAGGCCATCACATAATAGAAAAGTTATACATGTTATATATAATTTTAATTGTAACGACTTGTGGAACATATATAACAAGTCAGTTTTACCCCAGGGCGAACGGCGTAAAAACACATATCTACTTAATACACAAAATGTGTTTTTTTTTCAATTTCACCACACATTGAATTTTTTCCTGCTTTTGCAGTGTACTTTATGCAAAAATTCAGCCTGTCATTGCAAAGTACAATTAGTGACGCAAAAAATAAGGGCTCATGTGGGTCTCTAGGTGAAACAATGCAACTGCTATGGCCTTTTATGCACAAGGAGGAAAAAACGAAAACGCAAAAATCTAAATTGTCCCGGTCCTTAAGGGGTTAATTATTATTTTATAATATAGATTTTAAAAATTGAAAATTAGAAAAAAGTATCAAAAGTTCTTAAATAATATGTTGAATGTAAAATAAATAATAATAATAATAATAATAATAATAATTATTATTATTATTATTATTATTACTACTACTACTACTACTACATAATATGGCCGTATTTCTGAGCCAAAATGACACCCTACTAAATGACAATATAACAGGCCTTTGGCATCAACTTTGTTTATGTAGCTAAGAGATTCTTAAAATGCATATGTTCTCAGAAGTGCAATCCATAAAATCAGAAGTGCTGTTGTGAGAAGTGCAATTTTTTTGTGTTTTTGTGTCTATTTATAAGATTCCAACCTACTTCTTAGGATACATAAGTGTGTTCTAGAAAACTGCTATAGTAAATTTTTATAAGTAACATTGTCTTAAAGATGTGCTTTACTTTTAATGTTAACATGTTAATTGTTTCTGACTTTCTGCACCTTGGATATTTCATCATAGGTTTTACGGAATTATGAAATGCACACAATGCTAAGAAACAAACAATAATGTTTTCAGACATAGACTGTAAATCTTTAGTGTTTGAACATTACTCATAAATAAAGCAGTCCGTTGCAGGTAACACAATATGTCTGACATCTAGACTGCATATTCTGAAGACTGCAAAGCCGTGTTGGGAATTTTGGTGTAAGGGAACAAATATTTTCTGAACAAATTTAATTCCAGTTTAAGACACCTGTCATAACATATCAAAGAAAAGGAATTGGATGGTGCTGAAAAAGGTGGTAAGCTATTGATCCCAGGTGTTCAGGGGTCAGAATTAATGAATGGTGTTGATGATTAATGTCTGTCAGCTTTTTTTTCTGTCCTCTTAACTTGCTGAACTAAACTTTGCCCTCTAGCTTACCCATTAGAAAGCCATAACTATACATATGGTTTTATGCATAGACATGATTTTAGGGTTTCCGTATGACAATGTACTGTATTTCTTGAATTGACTACAGTTTATACAAAAGTTTATAACATCTACATAACATTTTAGTGACTTCAATGTGATTTTTTCAAATACCCTAAATGTACATGTTGCATGGTTTAAGGTCCCATGGCAGGGAATGAATCAGGTCATATATACAATATTTATGCAAGTAATGAATTGCTATCTTCTCATATTTACCAGCTTTTCCCTGGTGGTACAGTGTTTACAATTATGAAATAGAACTAAAACTAAATTACTAAAGCATATTTTTAGTTAAAGGGTAACTATAAAATTCTGGGGGCGGCAAGATATGATGTGAAAAACCTGACACACCACTCCTGCCATGTTCCCGATGCAGGTACGGATTGAAATCCATATCTGGCATGTGCCTGCATCGGGAGTTCAACTGGAGCGTTGCTGCAGTTTTTTTCACAGCGTTTCCTGCCCTAGCGAAAATTTATACAGATGTAGCCAGGGTTAACATGATGATGCATTTAACTCGACAATCTAATTGACTTAACACAGCTCCCTGACACAATTGTTGCGTCAGGGAGCTGTGTTAAGTCAATTAGAGTGTCGAGTTAAATGCGTCATTGTGATCAAGTTAATAAAGGCTACATCTGTAGTTATCCTTTAACAGACAAAAAAGAAAAAACTTTAAGCGATAGTTAAGCTGCACTAAACCTCCTTTGGATTTTAATGCTAAATTAGATTATTATTCCTTTCTTACTCTGAAAACATTTAATATGCTTAACTGTAAATACATATGGAACTGTATATTAATATAGTGATAAAAATTGTGACACATTTTACCCTTCATTTAGCTGGTTTAACACTTTTTTAAATTGAGTATACCCTCCCCCTTCATATTAAATAATGGGGTAGACATATGCTATTTGGACATTGTTTTGATCCATGTATACTTGACCTTTTTGACTTTTCAGCGCTTGTCTCATGGAAAAGTCTTATTTGACCAAACATTTTGCTTAGAATAGTTACTGCAGGGAAAATACAGATGTAGGCTGGGTTCACACTACGTATATTTCAGTCCGTATTGTGGTCCTCATATCGCAACCAAAACCAGGAGTGGATTAAAAACACAGAAAGGATCTGTTCACACAATGTTGAAATTGAGTGGATGGCCGCCATATAACAATAAATAACGGCCATTATTTCAATACAACAGCCGTTGTTTTAAGATAACAGCAAATATTTGCCATTAAATGACGGCCATCCACTCAATTTCAACATTGTGTGAACAGAGCCTTTCTGTGTTTTTCTTTTTTTTTGTAAAACTTTGTTTTTATTTTCATTTATACACAATACAGAAGAAGGGAAAAAGAAGGTTTTCGCCATACAGGTCAACATGCACAAATTTACCATCTTGCTACCAACATTATAAACATATGCTCCCTCAGAATAAGGGTGAGGTGCTTCCAGATATATAAGCAATTGTGGCAATCATAGGATATACTGGGCGAAACGACGGAAGGAGAGGGGGAAACAAGGGGGAGGGAGTCGTGTAGAAGTGGGGGTGGGGAGGGGAGGGAGAAGAGAGGGGGGAGGAAGGAAGAGGAGTCGGGAGATGGGAGGGTGTGGGACGGGTCAAAACAGGGTAGGGAGGAAAAGGGGGTGGAGAGCAGGTAGACAGTTAAACAACACTAAATTAACAAAACTAACAAAACTAAACCATCACTTAGACAATTCAATGTTACAAGAGATAAAGGTAAGTGTATCGTGGGTATTTTCTACGTTAGGTCTATAACTCAGGGTTTCCAGTACATGTCAATACGGGTAGTAGGACCTAGGAGTAATGGGTCTGCCAGTGATCCCATTTATGAAGGAATGATTTGTATGAGCCTATTCTGCGAGCAAGCAAATCTTCCATGGCGCAATTAGATTGTACGATAGCAAGTATTTCTGCCAGGGTGGGTAAATGGTTAGTTTTCCATCTTTTAGCAATGGCTGTGCGAGTAGTGGTCAAAATATGGAACACTGGGGTAAGGTGCTGCAGGGGTAAGTCATCTAACCTAAGTGATAACAGGGCCACCTCAGGGCCCCAAGGTACGGGATATCCAATGATCCAATGAATTTTCATTCAACTTGGGACCACAAGGAGCGAAGGGGAGCACATTCCCACCAAATGTGGAGGAGGGAGCCAGTGTCAGCATTGCAGCGCCAGCACATAGGAGATGCAGTAGGGTAAATTCTTGAGAGGCGATAGGGGGTATAGTACCACCGGTAAAGTAATTTACGAGAGGCTTCTAAGTGGTTTACACATTTGGATACTTTTTTTGGAAGTAGGTATATAAAACGCCATTGCTCATCCGTAAATGAAACTCCCAGGTCCTGCTCCCACCGAGTGCGAAACTTAGGTATTAAGTCATTACCTACATCCATTATAGCAGCATATGTTGTAGAAATACCCTTTGTAATTTTGCTTTTGTTATTAAAAAAAACTCTAAAAACTGTAGGCCTAGAATCTTATTGCCACTAAGGTATTTACTAAATGCCGTATTTGCAGGTATTTCAAAAAATCCTTTTGAGATATGCTATATTCAGCAACTATTTGGGCGAAGGACTTTAAACCTGTCCGTAAGCTGATATCACCAAGTGTCAGTATTCCAGCCTCTATCCAAGAGGTCAGATCAGTGTGTGTCAGCAGGAGCTGGATGGCACCTATAGGAAGGTCTTTAAGGCGCAAAGGGTATATAGCTCTCATAGGGGAGTGTAAGGACCACACCTTTAAGCTTGCCACAACCGTGGGAGGGAGAAGGGGTAGGGTGCGGGGGGATATCCTTGCAGCCCATAATTGGTTTTGCAGCGATGCAGATCCTAGAATTTGTTGTTCCATATGAACCCATTTAGCCGAGAAGGAGTCACACCACCACCATCTCCTTACTTGTTCCAATATTGCTGCTCTGTAATATGAAAGCAAGCAAGGGCATGCCAATCCACCTTTATTTAGCGGTAAGTACAGGGTGCCAATGTCTACTCTAGGTCTCTGGCGAAGACAGATAAATTTCATAATGGTGGTTTGCAGTTTGCGTATAAGGGGTAGGGGAATAAAGACTGGGAGATTACGGAAGATATAGAGTATTTTAGGAAGCAATATCATTTTAGTGACCTAAATACGGCCTACCCAAGAGATAGGTAAGGATGAGAAAGAAAGAATATCTCTGTTGAGCTGTGCTAATAAGGCTGTATAGTTAATGGATACAACTTTGTTGGGGGAGGCTGAGAGCATAATGCCCAAGTATGATATGGAACCATCCGACCATTTAAAAGGGAATTGTCGCTGCAAGGTGGTTTTCATCAAGGGGTCTATGTGGAGGTCCAATATCACTGACTTGGTAACATTTAATTTATAATAGCTAATGGAACTAAATTCCGCTATAAAAGCCATAACCGCTGGCAGCGAGGTCACAGGGTCAGTTATAGATATAATAACATCGTCTGCGAACAGACCTATGCGGTGTTCTACATTGCCTATGTGTATACCTCGTAATTCCGACGAGAGTCTGATATTTTGAGCAAAAGGCTCCATCATTAGGGCAAAAATCAGGGGGGACAAGGGGCACCCCTGGCGTGTGCCAATGGTGATATTGAATGGTTTGGACATTGTCCCTATGTGATATACTCTCGCTGAAGGTTGCGAGTAAAGGGCCATAATAGCAGTAAGAAACTGCGCTGGGAGAGAAATTCGTTCTAGGACCGCTCTGAGGTAATCCCAATGTACACGGTTGAACGCCTTCTCGGCATCAAGAGATATCAGCAGAGAAGGCGTTCGACCAGTGTGTGCGGAATGTATTATATTTAGAAATCTGCAGGTACCATCGAGAGTCTGGCGACCCGACACAAACCCCACCTGGTCTCCATTAACTATCGATGGGAGAAAGCCTGATAACCTCGCCGCCAGCAACTTTGCGTAGAGTTTTAGGTCCGAATTGAGGAGCGAGATGGGCCTAAAATTAGGGGGGGAGTCAGTCGGCTTTCCAGTTTTCGGAAGGGTCACAACTACGGCCTCCAGCATCTCTTTAGGGGGTAAGTGGCCTGCTGCAAAGTCATTAAAGATTCTGGTAAGATAAGATGCTAGGGAAGGGCTATACAGTTTATAAAATTCATTTGTTAATCCATCCGGACCTGGGGATTTATTGGATTTTAAGCTTTTGAATAGGGCAGTTACTTCCAATTCTGTAAAGGGAGAGTTAAGATGTGACACCTGCTCGGCTGAAATGGTGGGTAAGCGGGCTTTATCTAAAAAATTAGTGATAAGTTGTTCAGTGGGTTGGGGGGTGGATCCATCATCCCTGAGATTATATAGCGAGGAGTAATATTGGGCAAAGCAGTCTGCTATTCCTTGTGGATCAAAGACTTTAGATCCGGAGCTATTATAAACAAAAGGAATCCTAGTTTTAGCTTCTCTGCGCTTCAATTGTTTAGCTAACAGCGAACTAGCTCTGTTGCCCTGCCAATAAAAATTTACCTTAAGTTTACGCAAAGCCATGTCATATTTATACAGGTTGAGGGAGTGCAATTGGGCATGTACACGTGCTATCTCCGCCGCTCTTTCCCAATTGTACGCAATTTTATTTTGCCTGTGAAGAGTGGCTAGGGTGGTTTGAAGAGATAGCTGCAGTTGGGCCCTCCCCTTTTTGTCATAGGCAGTCTGACTTATAAAATGACCCCTAACCGTAGCCTTAAAGGCACACCATAGAGTGCAGTCGGACGTGGCGCGTGTGTCATTCAGATCAAAGTAATCTTTAATAGCAGTACTTGTGGCAGATTGGTATTTAGGGTTTTGAAGAATATAGTTGTTTAATCTCCACAGGGGAGATGGGTGACTGGGGAATTTTTCTCTAAGTTCCATAGTTATAGGGGCATGATCTGACCACGTAAGGGTTTTTATATTGGTGGCCAATACAAGTGGTAATGTAGTTTTATCAACTAGAAAGAAATCTATGCGGGTATAAATTTTATGGGGGAAGGAGAAAAAAGTAAAGTCCCGATCTGTGGGATGACACACGCGCCACGCATCAAAAAGCCCCATCTTTTGGACCAATGAGAAGGCTGCAGTAGGTTCGGCAAATGGGACATTGGAGGTGGAGTCCATTGTGGGCCATAGAGTACAATTAAAGTCCCCTGCTATAACGGGCAGCCCCACTGTCAGGGAATTAATTTTGCGCAATGTGGCCCTTAAGAAGGCGCACTGTTTCTTATTAGGAGCATATAACGTGGAAAGGGTGTAAGCAACCTTATTTATTGTACATTGGAGAATGAGTCCACCTCCACCATTTGCTTCTAAAAAGCAACTGTGTCTCTGATAGCAATAGCAACACCACCTCTCTTTTTATGAGCAGGGGAGTAAAAAATATGTGGAAATCGTTTATGTTGTAAGCGGTGAGAGTCTTTATCTAGGAGGTGTGTTTCTTGCACATATAATTTATCAATGTTAGAGGAGAGCGCTTCCTTCCACATCATGGATCGTTTATAAGGAGTATTTAACCCTTTATCATTAATAGATAGAAACTTAAGGCCCATTATAAATTAGCATGTGAAGTGCTCTAAGATTGCCTCCCACTGTATAGAGAAGTGCTGGGCACCCTTGTGGGGCAGTCCACAGGTAGAGATCCTTGTTGAATAGAACTCTGCTAGTGATGGTAAAAACATAAAAACAACAAAACAAGTACCAGATCATCTCTGGGAAACAGAAGCAATTATGCAATAGTAATAATAACAATTGTACATAGTGTACGTAAACGTACAGGGGGTGGAATAAAGAAAGTTGTAGCAGCATCATAGAACAGTGAGCTGTGCTGGGCCACTATGTCAACAGAACATTAACAGACCATAAACCAGAACAGTACTAAAGTACCATAGAACCAGGCACTGGTAACCTGAGCAGAAGTGTGAAAGGCACGTCTTCTGTGCCGAGGAAGTAGGGAGACAGTGCTTCATTTGGGTCTGCGCTTCCTAGTGGCCACTGTTGTGCACTCTTCCTGGACTCCATGTGGGCGCCCTGATGGCGATATGGAGCCGGGGTTATCTTCAGGGATAAGATCCCATTCCTTGCATAGGCGCATCAGCGCCTCAGGAGAGGCCACAATCTTCTTGGTACCATTGTGGGAGATAATTATCTTCACTGGAAATCCCCATTTATACGCAATATTATTATCCCGGAGCAGTCTAGTTCCAGAGGCAAATTCCCGCCGTCGGGCTAAGGTCACCGCCGACAGGTCAGTATAGATGGAGATATTGCTGAACCTTTCTGGCAAAGTTGGGTGCCGACGTGCAGCTTCAAGCATTTTTTCTTTAATATGGAAGAAGTGGATGCGTGCGATAGTATCCCGAGGTATGGAGGCAGAAATGTTTTTTGGTTTGGGGAGCCGGTGAACACGATCTATGAGGAGATCCATAGTGCCAGCTTTAGGGAGCAGAGCTGTAAAGAAATCCATAAGGTATTCTTGGAGATCCTCAGCTCTGACTTCCTTCGGTATACCCCTGAACCTCAAATTGTTCCGCCTTGAGCGATCCTCCATGTCTGCAATTTTTAGTTTCAAGGCGGCTACCTCATCTTCCAATGCATTAGTAGTATCCACTACTTCATTATGTGACTGTGTAAGCTCCGCCATTTTGGTTTCAATATGGGAAGTGCGGGCCCCTATAGCCATTATGTCCTTGTGCATGGATTTAACATCAGCCTGAAGGGCAGATTTCATGTCATCCAAGAGTGCTCGTAGCAGCTCCTCAGTAATCGGAGGCCTGGAGCTCTGTGAGTGCGGGGGGAGAGCCTCGGGGATCATGGACAGGGATGCCATGTGAGGGGAGGAAGATGGCGCCTGCTTACCTCTACCCTCCATGAGACTCTGCTCCTTGCCGGTATGTTTACTGTTCTTGCCCAGGGGCGAGTATCCGCGGCTGTCCGAGGCAGATGAGGAGGCTAAGGGTGAGTTACCACCATTGGAAGTCATGTGTAACTCCAGAGAAGGCCGGTCCCGTTGTAAGGCAGACGAGGAGCCGGCACCATCTTGGCTGTGCTCCGCTGCGGGGAAGAAGTGTGTCAGCTTCATGGGGCTCTTCTTCGTTTTTTTGCGGGTTCTCATCAGTCCCGGGAGGTGCTTGGATGTCAAAGCAATCGTGTGGGTCAGTTCTGTTAGCGTTAAGCCGCTATGAGCCGCAGATTGGCCGGTCACAGGACGGAGCTGCTGGTCTAAGCGTCCGCCGCCATTCGCTGCAGGCCACGCCCCAGCCTTTCTGTGTTTTTAATGCACTCCTGGTTTTGGTTGCAATATGAGCACCACAATACTGACTGAAATATACGTAGTGTGAACGCAGCCTTACTATATACGTCAGGTCTTTCTTTCAAAGCTCTCCTGTCTGTATCGTAAAGGGGGCTTCCCGAATCTGATGGGAAACCCCTCTTATAATGGGTGACATTAGATTGGTTGTGCCAACATTCCAGACTTATGAAGCATTACACTTTTAAAACCAAGCTTACCAATCTATTTCAAGAAAGAGCTCATCTACTGACTGTGATTGATTCTATTTATATTCAACCTTATGAAACACAGATAAGTGTTCATCTTCAAAATTCTATTTTAGCCACAAAAAGTAATTTATATTAGATACTTTCTGCAGCTGTATATTTTTAGTTTTATCACAAGGAACCATAATATGTTACTGGCATATTTCTAAGATGGCATTAGCATTAAATGACCTTTACCTTATCAACATTAACATTACCCCTCCTTCTTACTCATTTATTTTCTATGTAAATGGAAATACCTCTAATAAATGGGATGTTCGCATAATGAATGGAGTATCCACCTACAAATATATTGACAAATATATATTTAGAAACTCCTGTATTGTAGCAAGTCAAACCCTCCACATATGTCCTTGACAATTTCTATTTCAGTGTATCTGACTTAAACCATCGTGTAATGCTATGCAAATTCTTTGATTGATTTATTTAAGTATTTGGCAGATATATTTTATATTTAAAATGCCCTCCTGCTATCACTTTGGTTAACATAGTGTCAGTGAATTCATTTGTTCCTCAATTTCACAGCAAATCTGTTCACTTCAGGTTCTGAGTGTAATCTTGATCTGACACTGGAGCTACATATTGCTCTTAACATGAATCACAGCAGGAAATTGAAGAATGTTTTTCTATTGAGTTTACGGTGACTGTGAAACTGTAATCAGTTTCAGTTTTAGTAATTTCTAAACTCTTGTTTTACTTGGAATGTCAAATGCAGGCTAGAGCTAAAGTATTCAAGGTAATGGCTAGCCTAGGGATACACGACCTATGTAACCGCACAGGGTGCATAACTCTCCAGCTGTGAAGGGGGCACTGCAGAGTTGATAACATTGATCAAGATAAATAAGGTAGACCGCCAGGGAGAGGGATTCTGCCATCATTCTCTGAAAACAGATCATATGTTGCTACTGTGTACACATTTAGTGCTCCCATTAATGTCTGGCCTTAAGTGTACTTTAACATGCAGATATAAATCCAATGTACAAATCCAAGTGTATTTTTAAGTCAGATATAAATCCAATATAAATTTACTCAGCAGAACTTTAAGTGCTCAGTGACCCTTGGATTTCTGGGACATTGGTGCCATGGATGAATTGGGGTAAATTGCTATATATCATTTAAAGGGCAACTCCGGACAGGGCAATTTTTTGCAATAGTGCCGAGGAGGGGAAGGCTAAAAGAAACTCCCCCTCCATAGCACTTACCAAAAATTGCTCTACCCGAAGTTGTCCTTTAACTTTATTTTCCATAAATATAAGATGTTGATACATGAAATAAGAATGCTTGGGCCGAGGAATAATGTTAAATATTCAGCTCAGTGATTGGATTAAGAGAGTGATTACTATTTATAGCACGTAATTAGATTGGGTCAGATTCAGCCCTACTCTCTATATTCTATATCAGTGCTTCCCAACCATTAAGACCTCGGGACACCCCTTGGAAAAAAAAAATTACCTTGGGGCACCCCTACTAAATAATGTTCTACAAAATACAAAAACCATCATTCAGTGACTCACAGGTGATGTCTTCTTTAATCTGAGGCGTCATTTTCCCTTTTCCTCTCCATCCGGCCCAGAACTACATGATGATTTCTTCCATCTAAGTTTCATCTCTTTAGAACTTGTGAGACAAACATCTTAGGCTCTGCACATTTCTAGCAACTTCTTTTCCTTTCTCTCTCCTATAGCCTCCCATAGTAACTGCGCTGTTTGGTGTTATGTGCAGTAAAGCAAATAGGAATGTGGCATGCCCCCTGTATGTAGGATCCCCTGCTGTGCCCTTATATACTAATAATATACTTATATACTTATATGCCCTTAGCTGTGTACCCTCATGCAATAATGATGTCCCCAGATGTGCCCCATACAATAATAATGCCCCCAGATATGCCCCCATGAAATATTAAAGCCCCCAGATATGCCCCCATGAAATATTAAAGCCCCCAGATGTGCCCCCATGAAATAATAATGCCCCCAGATGTGCACCTACGAAATAATAATGCCCCCAGATTCGCCCCCATGAAATAATAATGTCCCCTGTTCTGCCCCCCCCCCTCAAAAAAAACAAACAAAAAACATCCTGCTCACCTAATCCGGGCTGTGTGGCTGAAGGGAGCAGATCTCCTTCCTCTCTGGGCTCCATCTTGCGAGCCGCGGGGACAGGACTGCCGGAGAGGTCACATCCTGGCGTCCCATAGGCCGCAGGTATGAAGTGCCAGCGACCTATGGGAGTGAATGTCGGAGCAGGACGCTAACAAGTCCTGCTCCTACATTCTGATCACTCTAATGTTCCACCCGCTCACAGTGCGGGTGGAACATTAAAGTGATCGGTGCATCCCTAGAAGCTGCGTGGTCACAGCTTCTAGGGATGCTTAAAGGGACAGTGCACATTTCCCACCAGGTTCCCGCGGTACCCCCGGCGGGTTCTCCCAGCATCCCAGTGTGCCGCGGCACCCCGGTTGGGAAACACTGTTCTATATATTTATTATTGTAGAGGGATTTGTACAGTACAAAAAAATTGTAGATGTTACTATAATGTGTAAAATAGTTTAAACCAAAGAGGACAGTATAGAGTTACAAATGTATCTGAATAAGGGTCCTTTTACACGCACAAAAGTTGGAGTCTTAGGTAGGGAAGTATCCGATGCATTTTAACACTGATAAAATTAAGGTTATATACATAAGAAGAGAAAGTGAATGCCAAGGTTTTACACTGAATGGAAAATTATTTGATAAAACCAGTATAGAAAAGTACTTGGGAATTTTAGTGGCCAGTATAGAGAGACTTAGTGTAGCTTAAGCCGGTTTAAAAACAGGAATCAGGAGCAATACATGGAACTACTGATCGATAGAAAAAAATAAACAGTAAAATAAACAGTACACACATACATGGGTGTTAATAATTGTTGGATTTCACCCAAATTTTGGCCACAGAAGAGTTGAAGAGTTAAGGTTCTAGAAGTCAGACAGGTTGTCTGTCATATAAAGTTGATATCTTCCCATGTCATAGAGTCAGTGATCAGCAGATGACCGAACAAACCCTCAATTATAAGCTGGTGGCAGTCTTTCTACAGGTGAAAAAATAATATTTCATCAGGTGCACATTTTTCCATGCAATAGCTGAGGCACGGGCAACAGCTGATTAAAGCAAAGGGCTGAGTGGCCTTCACTAACAATGTTCATGCAACTCTGTCCGTGTGGTTAACAAGCACCGATCTAGCAAGTCGGCCTAATACGACCTCTACCGTAGCTGAGTTTTTTTTAAGAATAACTAGTGAGAGCACGCTATCCCTAACCTTTTTGAAACATACATGAGAATACAACAACATTGTAATATGTCCAGTCAGTGGAAACATTTATGCTCCTCACCTTCTAGCTGGTAAGTGGTAATAAGGAAAGAGGCAGGGTGGGAATGTAGATTCATTGAATTAGGGGGCATAATAAATTAGATTTAAATTTAAATAATAAATAAAATTTAACACATTGATATCTTAATAGTTTAACCCCTTAACCCCTTAAGGTCAAAGTCAATTTTCATTTTTGTGCTTTTGTTTTTTCCACTTTATGTTTAAAAGGCCATGGCACTTGCATCTTTTCACCTAGATACCCACATGAGCCCTTATTTGTTGCAACACCAATTGTACTTTAAAATGACAGACTTTATTTTCCCATAAAATATGCAACGAAACTGAAAAAAAAAAAAAAATTTGCGCTGTCAAATTGAAAAAAAAGGGATTTGTTTTCATTTCAGGGAGTTTTGTGTTTACTCCATTCACCCTGGGGTAAAAATGACTTATTATGCATGTTCCTCAAGTCATTACAATTACAACGATATGTAACATGTATAACTTTTATTTTATGTTATGGTTTTTAAAAAATTCAAACCATTGTTAACAAATATATGTTCCTTAAAATTGCTCTATTTCCAGGCTTGTAGCGCTTTTATCCTTTGGTCTATGGGGCTGTGTGAGGTGTCATTTTTTGTGCCATGACATGTACTTTCTATCGGTACCTTTATTGTGACTTTTTGATCTCTTTTTATTAAATTTTTTCTGGATTTGATGCGACCAAAAATGTGCAATTTAGCACTTTGGAATTTTTCTGCGCTAACGTTGTTTACCGTGTGAGATCAGGAATGTGATAATTTAACAGTCCGGGCGAAAAGGGGGGTGATTTGGACTTTTATTATGGGAGGGGATTTTTTATTAATAAAAAAACATTTTTACTTTATTTTTACATTAACTAGAAGTCCTTCCTGGGGGACTTGTACATACAAAGCACTGATCTCTGATAGAGATCAATGCTGTGTATATACACAGCAAAGATTGATTAGATCGGTGATACATTGCACGGGCAGAAGGACTGATCTCCCCTGGTGTCGCCCTGGGGTAAAACTGACTTGTTATACATGTTCCTCAAGTCGTTACAATTACATATGTCACATGTATAACTTTTCTTTTATCTGATGGTGTCAGGAACCGGACAGCAGGACAAGACAAACAGTGAGCCCTAAGCTCAGCCCCGCCCACTGTCCTCTACCTATTTGCCACAATCCGCCCTAAAATGGCGGCGAGCAACTGGGCGGCGGTCCCTGCACTGGCTAGGTGGGACACAAGGACAAGACAGACAGACAAAACACAATAAAGAATGGTCGACAGTCCGGGTCACAACAATCGGGCAGCAAAAGTACAAAATCACAATCCAAAGGCAAGGTCAAAAAACTGGCAGTATGGTCAGGGGCAGGCAGCAAACAAGAATGGTCAGAAAGGCAAAGCAGGGTCAGAATCAACAGCGCAAGAATAGAAACACAGAACCAGGCAGAGACAAGCTCAATATCCGGCAATGAGAGCACAGACTGGGTTAGTTATATAGGAGGCCAGGATTCTGGTCCAGAACGTAATTGGACCATCCCCCTGATCTCCAAGCACAGACACCTGAGAACAAGACAGATCCACTGGCAGGAAGACCTGTCAGTCACAGCAGAACCAAAACACAGATTAACCATGACATGGCCAGACAGAATTCAGCAGGTGAAGTCGGGTGTGACTCCCAACAAAGGTGAGCAAATAAACCAGTGTTCACACACTGCAAACAAAACACAGAAACAGGATACAAGAAAATCAGTGCCTTCTCGGCCGAATAGCACGAGCCGAGGGGCGCATAATGCTCTGCAGAGATACCATCCTGACAGTACCCCCCCTTTTACGAGGGGCCTCAGGACCCTCACAGGACTCAACCTCACTTAGAAAATTGCCATCTGACTCCCATTCATCAGAAGAAGAGTCCATGGCATGGAGAACAGGCTTACTGACAGGACAAGCAGAAGAACATAATAAATTGGCATCAGATACAGGCAAATCAGTTACAGTAGAACTAGCAATGTTTATTTCGCCGGAGGGTACCTGTGCGCCCAAGTGACCTTCCTGGGAGTCACCTGGACGCCGATGATCTGGGTGCAGGTTTTCTTGCCGCTTGGGACGCTTGTGGCAGAAACTGATGAAGTGGCTACTGTCACCACAGTAATAACACAGACCGTTGTGTCTCCGGTGTTCTCGCCTGGTCCTGGCGTCCAATTGTCCCAGCTGCATGGGCTCGTCCTCATGTATATCAGGGATAACAACAGAGTGTTTGACAGAGCATGGGACAGAGGTCTTAGAAGGGTCAGAGCCTACTTTCTCCCTATGTCTGTCACGGAGCCTACGGTCTATGCGAATAGCCAAATTCATGGCCTGCTTTAGGGTGGAAGGATCTGGGTGTCCTGTCCAGGCATCCTTAATGCCATCAGATAACCCCTGCTTAAATTTGCATCTAAGCGCAGGATCATTCCATCCGGATGGAACGCACCACTGGCGGAACTCGGCACAATACTCCTCCACCGGTCGCTTGCCCTGTCTCAAAACTGTCAACTGCCTCTCAGCTGCTGCTGCCCTGTCAGGGTCATCATACAGTAATTCCAATGCGGAGAAAAACTGATCCACAGAAGATAACTCAGTGGCATCTGGAGGCAAAGAAAAGGCCCACTCCTGCGGAGGTCCTTGTAAGAGTGACATAACTATGCCCACTCTCTGGCTCTCATCCCCAGAGGACCGGGGACAAAGTCTGAAAAACAACTTACATCCCTCTCTGAAGATCCGAAAGGCCCTTCTCTCACCCTTGAACCTATCAGGAAGCTGCACTGGAGGTTCTGGGGGAACAGCAGCAGATAGCATGGCATTTTGGCCCAGGAAAGACTCTACCTGCTGCACCCGTTGCGTAAGGTCCAGAACAAGCTGGTTGAGACTTTGCATTTGCTCAACCAGAGCTTTCATGGGGTCCATAGCAAGGTGGAGAGAGAGAAGAGAAAGAAAAAAAAAAAGTAAGGCCGGATATTCTGTCAGGAACCGGACAGCAGGACAAGACAAACAGTGAGCCCTAAGCTCAGCCCCGCCCACTGTCCTCTACCTATTTGCCACAATCCGCCCTAAAATGGCGGCGAGCAACTGGGCGGCGGTCCCTGCACTGGCTAGGTGGGACACAAGGACAAGACAGACAGACAAAACACAATAAAGAATGGTCGACAGTCCGGGTCACAACAATCGGGCAGCAAAAGTACAAAATCACAATCCAAAGGCAAGGTCAAAAAACAGGCAGTATGGTCAGGGGCAGGCAGCAAACAAGAATGGTCAGAAAGGCAAAGCAGGGTCAGAATCAACAGCGCAAGAATAGAAACACAGAACCAGGCAGAGACAAGCTCAATATCCGGCAATGAGAGCACAGACTGGGTTAGTTATATAGGAGGCCAGGATTCTGGTCCAGAACGTAATTGGACCATCCCCCTGATCTCCAAGCACAGACACCTGAGAACAAGACAGATCCACTGGCAGGAAGACCTGTCAGTCACAGCAGAACCAAAACACAGATTAACCATGACATGGCCAGACAGAATTCAGCAGGTGAAGTCGGGTGTGACTCCCAACAAAGGTGAGCAAATAAACCAGTGTTCACACACTGCAAACAAAACACAGAAACAGGATACAAGAAAATCAGTGCCTTCTCGGCCGAATAGCACGAGCCGAGGGGCGCATAATGCTCTGCAGAGATACCATCCTGACAGATGGCTTGTAAAAAATGCTAACTATTGTTAACATAAATATGTTAAAAGGGGAAAGGTAGTGGAGCTCTCTATAAAGAAATCTACCTGAGGTCAATGGTCGACCCTGTAACAAAGGGTAAAGGACGTACGGGATAAGTAATTTGTGTAAAATTGACCAATCCTCTGAGGAACTACTGAGGAAGAGGCCCTGATCTCCCTTGAAATGCGTTTAGCATATTGCTGTCCACCATCTCAAACTTACATATATTGTGCCTTATCCGGGTATTATTACCAGCAAAGACCATACATCACCCATCGTGATTGACAGGAGGACTTCTTGTGCAGCAATGCGTTGTTCCACTCAGAACCCAGTGCAATCCAAGCCTCCAGCTGCTAGCAGCAAGAACATCTCTGCACACAGCATGGTCTCACCGAGTTCACAGATCCAGCGGCTACTAATCTGGGAACAGCACGGCCTCTTACATCTCTGCCCGTATGTTCAAGCTACCGCACATGATCACGGTGCAGTGAAATAGAATGGCACCTTGCACACCACAGGTCACAGAGCGCCCACCTGCGCGACCAGTCTCTATATTTACCTGACACCGCTGTAATCCCGGAATGGTGAGAGGTGTTTTACACCAGCAACTTCCATTTCGTTTCATTCTATTATACTGATAGACTTGATGGAAAGAGATTAACCTGCCTCCTTGAACCTATTGTGTATTAACAAGATGAACCGATTCATTTTTAATATAGTGTAACATATGCACTACTGGCACAACATTTGCCTGTTTTTAGAACATTAATCCACTAAGACTAATCAGATATACCATCTGGGCCCAGTGGTTACACTAACATATGTCTCTTAGCTTTATGTTCCATTTGCATTTTTTGTGTGTTTTTATTTGAACTTTTAGACTATTGAACATATTCATATTTTAATTCATTAAAATATACACCCACCTTATTGTAATGCACCTTTGAGGATTGGTCAATTTTATAAAACATAAATATGTTCCTTAAAATTGCTCTACTCCAGGCTTATAGCGCTTTTATTGTTTGGTCTATGGGGCTGCAGGAGGTGTCATTTTTTGCGTCATGATGCGTTCTTTCTATCGGTACCTTGATTGCACATATGTGACTTTTTGATTGCCTTTTTATTACAATTTTTCTGGATTTGATGTAACCAAAAATGCACAATTTCACACTTTGGGATTTTTTTTACACTTACGCCATTTACCGTGTGAAATCAGGAATGAAATAAATTAATAATTTGGGCGATTAGGCATGCGGCGCTACCAAACATGTTTATTTATTTCTATTTATGACATGGGAAAAGGGGGGTGATTTAAACTTTTAGTAGGGGAAGTTTTTTTTTTATCAATATCAACACTTTATTTATTTATTTCATATACTAGAAGCCCCCCTGGGGGACTTCTAGTATATGCACACTGATGTCTCATTGAGATCTATGCTGTATAGTAATACAGCATAGATCAATGACATCGGCACTTGATTGCTTTCAGCCGAAAACAGCCGAGTGCCAAGCCGGGATCAGCACTATTACGGCGCTGACCCCGGCCAGAAAAAGACCTGTGGATCGCTCCTCCGAGACAATGTCCTGGAGGGGGAGATCCATCCCACTAGACCACCAGGTATGAGGGACAGCAAGCAATCAGATGCAGCTGTCAACTTTGACAGCTGCATCTGATTGCTTGATTAGCGGGCACAGCGATCGGACCATGCCCACTAATAGCCGCGGTGCCCGGCTACATGCAGGACCCGGGACCGCGGCGGTTTAGAGCGGGGTCACCACGTCCCCCCCTCTGAAGTCTCTGAGGCGACCACAGGGCATAAATATAAGCCCCGTGTCGTTAAGGGGTTAAGCCAACCCGAATTTCAGCTAGTTCACTCATCTCTAGATCTTAGTTTAATAGATAAGCAATTTTACCTTCACTGTGTTAAATAGATGTGAAGAACTTACAATAGCAACTAGTTAACAATTTAGAGGTATAAATCAGCCTATTAAATGCTTACCAATTTGCTTTTGTGTCTAAGGCTGCTAAAATATATCTATAGTGCGTCTTAGGATATACATTCCCCAGGGATCTTGCCTGCAGGAAATTGTTAAACTTTAGTTCGTTATATCTAAATTTATAAAGTAATACTTGAGGAACAGATGGTTGAGTTAATTGAGAAGATCAGAAGCCAAGAAATGGCCAAGAAATGTTGATGTTTACTTTCAAAGTTAACAATTAAAGGCATTACAGAATAGATAGATAGATAGATAGATAGATAGATAGATAGATAGATAGATAGATAGATATGTGTTTATTAACTGAGGTACCTATGGCAACATGGTGGTGGGAGGATTTATTTCTAGGCACCATGAGACTGAGGTATTTAACAGGTGTAATTTAAATTTTCACAGTGTCACCAATAACATACTGTATTTTCTTGTGTATAGAACAACTTTTTAACAACCCCGAAAAATCTTCACAGTATGCGGTCATCTTATACGCCGAGTATGTTCGCAGCATATGGTAGGGGAGCTCAAAAACAGCCACATCCCCAACGTTTCTGCCGACCCCTGTAAAAAAAAAAAAAAAAAAAAAATCAACTCATCTATGACCCGTTCCCGTCAGCCGCATGTCTCGCATGTGATGCACACTGCCTGCACTGGAGATCCCTGAAGCTCTCCAGGCAGCTGAGTGTCTCGTCGGAGAAGCTCGGGGATGCTCAGCTGCCGGGAGAGTTTAGAGAGAATGGCAGAGGTGCCGGAAGTTACCAAAGCTCATTCTCCTGAAACTTTCCCAGCAGCAGTGTGTTTCTGAGCTTCTCCAATGAAATGCTCAGCTGCCGGGAGAGCTTCGGGGACCTCCGGCACAGGCAGTGTGCATCAGGGGACGCGTGGCTGCTGAGATCGGGTCACAGGTGAGTTAAATAGCTTGTTTTTTTATTATTCAACTTCAGGTAACCCCTGCCAGATTGCAGCAGGGCTCCAGCTAGTAAACCCTGCTGCAGTCAGGCAGGGGTTAACATTTTCTGATATATAAGGCGAACCCATGAAAATCTTCATAAGTGTCAGGGGTCATCTTCTACGCCCAGTCGTCTTATACGCTGGAAAATATGTTATGCTAAAACTGTTTAGATGCAACAAGTACATCTAAACTATTAAATGATCATCAATATCAGTCATGTAATTGACCAACTAATGTGAAAACTAATAACATGCAGTGAAAGCATCGAAACTGTTAGATAATGTCTCACAACATCATATTGCTAAAAAACATTTTTTATAAATTGTTTATTTATTTGTCTTTAACAGTTTGATAGGCAAGAGATTATGACAATATGCAATATTAATCAGAAATAAAGTATCACAATTAAAAACAAGGACATTCAAAATGTTAAGCTCGACAGTGGGTATCAGAAACAAGTCATACACAGCAAGTTTGACAACAAATTATAACAATAACTTAATGCTTAATGCATATCATGTGTTTTTCTGATAAGACTTTACTGTAGCGGAGTAACAAACACAGTGGCCAGACGACCATACCAAAATCAAAGGAAAATTTAGCAGCACATCTATGACTCTGTTCACACTGCAGGTTGCACGCTGCTAGTGGCTTAAGTACAGACAAAAAAAACTAAAAGTGCAGCAGCAACCTACAGGTGCAAGGACTTACCGTATGTACTCCTCCCAGCGTAAGCACGATAAACACCTGCTCTGTAGCCATGTGCTCCCCAGCACTTTTTATCCCCTGTCACCATGAATTATTGGTGACAGGGGATAAAAAGTGATACTGTGCCCCCCCCCCAAGTCGCCCCCCACCCCCCCAGTCACCCCCATCCCCCAGTCACCCTCCCCTCCCCATATACTCACCTGATCCTGGAGCTCCTTCCTCCTCGACATCAAGGCTGCTTCTGAAGTGCGCATGCGCTCCAGAAGCAGCCAACTCTGAAAATTTAAAGTTTGGTCTCTGTCACTGAACTATGATTACTGTGATAGAAAATATCACAGTAATCATAGTAATACAGTGAAAATAAATGTGTAAAAGTGAGAAAAGTGAAAAACATACAAAAAAATAAAACACACACTTTTTATTATAGTAATAATTGCAGTTTACTCCCAAATTACCCCTAACCCCCCCCCAGATTACCCGTAACCACCGCAGGTTGCCCGTAACCATCCCAGGTTGTTTGTAACAACCGCACATTACCCGTAACCACCCCAGGTTGTCCGTAATCACGTCAGATTGCACGTAACCCCCCAGATAACACGTAACAACCGCACATTGCCCGTAACCACCACACATTGCCAGTGACCCCCTCCAGATTGTCCGTAATCACCTCAGATTGCCTGTAACTACCCCAAATTACATGTACCCACCCTAGATTACCTATAAGCACTTCAGTCTATCCGTAACAATTCTAGATTGTCTGTAACCCCTCCAGGTTGCCCGTAACCACCGCAGGTTGCGCATAACCACCCCAGGTTGCCCGTAATCATGCCAGATTACATGTAACCACCGCACGTCGCCTCTGACCACCGCACCTTGCCTCTGACCATCGCACCTTGCCACTGACCACCGCACGTTGCCACTGACCACCGCACCTTGTCTCTGACCACCACACCTTGCCTCTGACCACCGCACCTTGCCTATAACCACCCCAAATTGCCATTGACCCCCTCCAGATTGCCCGTAAACACGCCAGATTACATGTACCCACCTCAGATTACCTATAAGCACTTCAGTTTATCCGTAACCACCCCAGATTGTCTATAACCACCCCAGATTGTCCGTAACCAACCCAGATTGTCCTTAACCACCCCAGATTGTCCGTAACCACCCCAGATTGTCTGTAACCACAGCAGGTTGCCTGTAACCACCCTAGATTGTCTGTAACCACAGCAGGTTGTCCGTATCCACCCCACGTTGCCCGTAACCACCCCAGGTTGCCTCTATCCACCCCAGGTTGCCTCTAACCACCCCAGGTTGCCTGTAACAACCCCAGGTTGCCGTAACCACCCCAGGTTGCCCGTGACCACCCCAGGTTGCCCGTAACCACCTCCAGATTACCCGGAACCACCTCAGACTGCCCGTAACCACCTCCAGATTACCTGTAACCACCTCAGACTGCCCGTAACCACCTCCAGATTACCCAGAACCACCCCAGACTGTCTGTAACCACCTCCAGATTACCTGTAATCTCATATTTTTATTTTATTTTAGTAACTGTGCTATTCTAATAACTAGCTGCGGTTTTGCTCCAGCAAATTGGCACTCCTTCCCTTCTGAGCCCTGCTGTGTGCCCATACAGTGGTTTATGCCCACATATGGGGTACCGTTGTATCCAGGAGAACCTGCGTTACACATTTTGGGGGACATTTTTTCTCCTGTTCCTTGTCAAATTTAGAAATTTCAAACTAAACCAACATATTATTGGAAAAATTAAAGTTTTTCATTTTTACTGGCCAATTTTGAATACTTTCCTCTAATACCTGTGGGGCCAAAATGCTCATCCTACCCCAAGATGAATTCTTTGGGGGGTGTACTTTCCAAAATGGGGTGACTTTTGGGGGGAGATCTATTCTGTAGACATTACAGGGGCACTGAAAACGCACCTAGTGCTCAGAAACTTCTTCAGAAAAATCTGCACGGAAAATGCTAATTGGCTCTCCCTTCCTTCTGAGCCCTGCTGTGTGCCCATACAGTATATTATACTCACATATGGGATACCGTTCTACTCAGGAGAACCTGCCTTACAGATTGTAAGGTGAATTTTCTCTCCTGTTCCTCGTGAAATTGAGAAATTCTAAACTAAAGGAACATATTATTGGAAAAATTCGATTTTTTCATTTTTACTGTCTACTTTTGAATACTTTCCTCTAATATCTGTGGGGTCAAAATGCTCACCACACCCCAAGATGAATTCTTTGAGGGGTGCACTTTCCAAAATGGGGTGACTTATGGCAAGATTTTACTCCGCTGGCACTACAGGGGCACTGCAAACGCACCTGGCGCTTAGAAACTTCTTCAGCAAAATCTGCATTGAAAAAGCTAATTAGCGCTCCCTTCCTTCTGAGCCATGCTGTGTGCCCATGCAGTGGTTTATGCCCACATATGAGGTACCTTTTTACTCAGGAGAACCTGCGTTACAAATTCTTCGTTTTTTTTTCTCTTGTTCCTCAAGAAATTGAGAAATTTCAAACTAAAGGAATATATTATTGGAAAAATTCGAGTTTTTCATTTTTACTGTCTACTTTTGAATACTTTCCTCTAATCCCTGTGGGGTCAAAATGCTCACCACACCCCAAAATGAATTCTTTGAGGGGTGCACTTTCCAAAAAAAGGTGACTTATGGCAAGATTTTACTCCGCTGGCACTACAGGGGCACTGAAAACGCACCTGGCGCTCAGAAACTTCTTCAGCAAAATCTGCATTGAAAAAGCTAATTGGCGCTCCTTTCTTTCTGAGCCCCGCTGTGTGCCCATGCAGTTGTTTATGCCCACATATGAGGTACCTTTTTACTCAAGAGAACTTGCATTACAAATTTTGAGGTACTTTTTTTCTCTTGTTCCTCGTGAAATTGAGAAATTTCAAACTAAACGAACATATTATTGGAAAAATTTGAGTTTTTCATTTTTACTAATTTTGAATACTTTCCTCTAACACCTGTGGGGTCAAAATGCTCATCCTACCCCAAGATGAATTCTTTGAGGGGTGCACTTTCCAAAATGGGGTGACTTATGGGGGGTTTTCTCTCTGCTGACACTACAGGGGCTCTGCAAATGCACCTGGCGCTCGGAAACTTCTTCAGCAAAATCTGCAATTTAAAAGCTAATTGGTGCTCCCTTCCTTCTGAGCCCTGCTGTGTGCCCATACAGTGGTTTACGCCAACATATGGGGTACCGTAGTACTCAAGAGAACCTGTGTTACAAATTTTGGGGTGCTTTTTCTCTCATGTTCCTTTTGAAAATGAGAAACTTTAATCTAAACCTATATATTATTGGAAAATTTTAATTTTTCATTTTTTTACGGCCTAATGGTGAATACTTTCCTCTAGCCCCTGTAGGGTTAAAATGCTCATTATACCCCTAGATTAATTCTTTAAGGTGTGTAGTTTCCAAAATGGGGTCACTTATGGGGGTTTCCAGTATACAAACCTCCTAAATCAACTTAAAAAAAGAACTGGTGCCTAAAAAAAAAATCAGTTTTGGAAACTTTTACGAAAATGTGGTAATTTGCTGATAAATTTCTAAGCCCCTTAACATCCTAAAAAAGTAAAATATGTTTATGAAATGAAGCCAGAATAAAGAGGACATATCGGTAATGTGACTTAGTAACTAATTTTTGTGATACGACTTTCTTTTTTTAGAAGCAGAGAATTTCAAAGTTCATAAAATGCTAATTATTTTAATTTTTCATGATATTTTGATGTTTTCCACAAAAATCACACAAAGTAGTGACCAAATTTTGCCACTAATATAAAGAATCGCTAGCATACGTTAAAGCATTACTGAGCCTAAGCGCATAAAGTGAGACAGGTCAGATTTTGAAAAATGAGCCTGGTCTTTTAGGTGCAAATAGGCTTGGTCTTGAAGGGGTTAATGCAAAAGGAGGAGGACCCAGCCACCAAAGAAAGAACAAATTATTTTCCAGAGCCCTTGAGAGATAGGCTTATCTTATTTAACTTTTTATCGTATACTGATGTCTAACTTCAGAACCATTCATGGGGCAATTAAGAGAGATTATATTGATGTAATGAGGCTTTTAGTGGAGGGTGACCAGTTACACAGAAATGTAAAAGTAGTAGGCTTCTGGAAGGGTTAATATCCAGTGATGCAAAGTAAGAAATACTCTCATAGGTGCCTGCACTCTTAAAGTTAAATCAAATCGCTCTCTGAGGGTCCAAAACGGCAGTACAGGGCACACAATATCCGCAGAATTAAATAACTTCACTGACTGCTTATGTGAAATGGTATCATAGTAACGACTATCTTCTAGCAATCTTGTGTATAGGAAGGGAGTTAGCAAGGGGGGGGGAAGTGATTTTTGAGGAAACATGTGGCAGCTCGACAAACGGACATCTCTGATGTGTTAACATTGTACTGATAGATGTCAAGCAATGCCAGTCCTCCATCTGACTTACCTGTGTACAACACGGACTGTAAAACCTGATGGCGACCTCCCCCAAACAAAATGGAGCAATGCAGATTGAAATTTATGTAGCACTACCCACGGAATGGGAACTGGAAGGGTTTCTAGAAGGTACAGGTAGCATGGCAGGATATTCATCTTTATGGCATTAATTCTCCCTATCAGAGACAGAGGACGCTTGGACCACTTGGCTAGTTGTTGTGAAACATCTTGGAAAAATTTGGGGAAGCTATTTTTGTAGAGAGTCTGATAGGACACAGCTATGTTTGTGCCTAAATACCTACTTGAGGTGGATGCCCACCTATATGGATAGGAGACCCGCAGTGTAGAGACAAGTGTACGAGGAAGATTTACCACTAGTGCTATGGTTTTGTGAGCATTTATTTATAGCCAGAAATGGCGCAATATGTGTTCAGTTAGGTGTGCAGGCTAGGAAGCGAGATCACCAGGTTCTGAAGTGTCAGCAGAATGTCGTTGGCAAAGAGTGACAACTTAAATTCCCGGGTCCTCACCTGCAAACTCAGAATGTCTACGGAAAGGTGGATGCAAGCGACAAAAGGTTCTATACTAAGTACGAAGAAGAGCGGAGATAGGGGACACCCCTGTTGAGTCCCATTGTGCATAGACACTGATGGTAATGTGCCATGCGGGAGCTTCACCCTGGCTGAAGGTGCTGAATGCAAAGTCTGCACAGCCGTCAGAAAGGGCCCAGAAAACATCACACTGTAAACCTTGTGAGTGATTCTTAGGTAGCACCTTCACCAGATCCACAGTTCTCCTAGTGTTGTCACACGCTTGGCGTTGCAATATAAAGCCAACCTTGTCACTATGTATAAGAGTCGGCTGAAATGCCCCCAACCTAACTTCTAACAGTTTTGTGAAGGTTTTCAGATCTGCATTTAGCAGGAAAATAGGTCTATAGCTCATCAGGTCGGATGGGTCTTTCCCCTCTTTTGATATAACTGTAATGTAGGAGTTTAACATGGCTGAAGGAATGGGGTTTCCTGACAGAAAAGAAATATAGTGTAAGATCATGTGTAGCAGAAGAAGTGCAGTGCAGAATTAGAAATATAGTAGCCTCACACCAGGTAGTCAATGTAACTGGAACTCAATGCCAGAAGTTAAAACACTGAAATCAGCTTGTCAAAATTTTGCAATTCTGCAAAGATTATCCTAAGGAGATAATTTTTGCCCCCCAAAATTATTATTTTTGCCATGTATGTCACATATTCATGTCACATATACAATTAGACCTTCATGTGCCTGTGCTGATTAAATGTTACAAAACATGGAAATGCATAGGCAATTGTAGATCTATGTCACTGTATATGCAAAATTGTGTATGTCTAAAATCATAAATATCTATGGTGAAGGGTGGCATGCCAGAAATGTGTCAGATTTGTACTCATGTCAAGTCTTCTTTGGATGTTCACAGTTAGATTTAAATGTTTTCACTCACAGTAAAGGGATGTTATAGTGAAAGTGCTGACCAAATAATTTTTCTTCATTGCTTGCTGTGCGGTATTGGAGGTCCAAGTCAGGTAGTGTTTGCTTTTTGTCTTTGCATGCACCTGCTGCAACTACCAGGACTTGAGCCTTTCTTGGATCCCGGCAGCTAACTCTATAAATACTGAGATCAGTGTGATGGGAGGTATGATGACCGGAGGCCTCCTGTGTCATAGCTATGGAAGCTGATAAGGCTCAGTCCTAAGGCAGAGTCTAATCACAATACCAAGTTTAACACTGCAATGTAATGTACCTGTCATCAGATAGTGAAGTCCCAAAGGTGGGACAGTAAAATAAAGTAAAAATGTAAAATAAATTAATAAATAAAATGAAATACACACATAACACCCGTATCCCCAATGAAAATTGTAGGGGAAAAAAAGCTTATACCTTTAGGTAGCTGCTTTTACTCCAAGATCTGTCCTGGGGTCCGTTCGGCAGGTGATGCAGTTATTGTCCTAAAAAAACAACTTTTAAACTTGCAGCCTTGTGTCAAATTGGCATGGCCTAGAGTGTTTGTATCCTAGGCTTGCACTTCCTCTCTTTCCCTCCTCCCCACCCTCCTGATCTGATCATTAGGAATGCCCCAGGAAGGATTTCTCTTGTTCATCATTTGTCTGAACACTGCACATGTGCCTTAGACAGGTGCAGTGTTCAGACAGGTGATGAATAGAAGAAATTATTCTAAAGGCATGGATGTGAAATGAAATGAAATGAAGTTGACCACCGTGCTTGATATACTGACTGACCTGTTCCTGAGTATAAGCGATGATCATTTGCATCGGGGTGATGGACTGGCCAATGATGGTCCTGAGCGTGTAATTCTTAAGGTGTCCACGTCGGAATCCAACAGGTTGAAAAAATTAGTTTGTTGAGGGCACTTGGTTCTACGTGTCCGGTAATAGAAGTAATGAGAACAGTGTTTCTTTTTCTTCTGGCAGATGGCGCGCTCCGGCCGGTAGTGTGCACACTCTGCCTGTAGCAGGATTCAGTCACTGACAGACTGTGTGACGTCACAGCAGTTACAACGGATCCTGTTGAGGTCCAGAAGGCTACTGCACTTCTACGCATTTCAAGAGTCACGGCTCTCTTTGTCAAGAAGGGATACAGTCTGCAGTGCTCTTTCTTATATAGGTTCCCATTATTCTATAGAAAAGCAAACAATTCTATTTAGGAATTTAATCCATTCGGTTGCAATGTGTCAAAATTGAAGATATATTCACTTTCTTTTCCTGACATCTGATGTATGTAATTTTCACCCCGCCAGTTGTTTGTCACTTTTTCTATTCCACCAAATGTTGTTCCGTCTGTCGTATTGTTGTGCTCCTCCTTATAATGTTGAGAGAGTGGATGATAAGTGTAGCCTCTCTTTATGTTGTATAAATGTTCTCCTATTCTAGTTTTTAGGGCTCTTTTTGTGCGTCCTATGTACATTTTGTTACAGGGACACCGTAGATAATATATAATGCCCCTTGTATGGCATATTATATGTCCCTTTATTTTAATCGTATGTGTTTTATCCATATTCTGGACTATTTTTTGACTAGCATTATTTTTCATTTGCCTACACGCTCGACATTGCTTGCAAGGAAAAAAACCGTCGGTGGAAGTAAGGAGCCCTATTCCATTATTTTTCTTTTTCAGTTTTTGTTGTTGTCCTGTGGGAGCTATAATACTACCTATATTTTTGGTTTTCCTAAATATAAGCTTAGGTTGTGCTGATAATTTGTCGCCTATAATTTTGTGCTGACGTAAAATCTCCCAATGTTTTTTTTTTATGCGTTTGAATTTATTTGCCTGTGTAGAATAAGAGGTAATTATAGGTATTTCCATGTTGTCTGTATTATCTTTCATATGATTCTTTTTAGTTATGATTTCTGTTCTCCTAATCGTTTCTTTCTGTTTATTCTGTATAATCAATTTGTCTCTATTTGTATCACTGACTTCTGCTATTATTTGTGTCAGTTTTTCTCCATCGTATCCCTTCTCTTCAAATTTTTTCTTCATATTTTCTGCCTCTGTATGATAGTTGGCCTTATTTGAGCAATTTCTGCGAAGTCGCAGAGATTGACTCTTGGGGACATTGAGCAGCCAGGACGGTAAGTGACAGCTATGTAAGGAAATAAGGCTATTAGTGTCTGTAGGTTTCTGGTAAGTTTTGGTGCGCATTTGATTATCTTATATATATATATTTATATATATATATATATATATATATATATATATATAGTCAAATCTTAAAAGTTTATGCTTTCTCTGCTAAAAGTTGGTATGAATTCTAAATAAAAATCATTTTTATTAACATCCTTTAAAAATTCATGTAACGATAATTCATCTCCTTCCCAAATAAGCACGCCATCTGCCAGAAGAAAAAGAAACACTGTTCTCATTACTTCTATTACCGGACACGTAGAACCAAGTGCCCTCAACAAACTAATTTTTTCAACCTGTTGGATTCCGACGTGGATGCCTTAGAAATTACACGCTCAGGACCATCATTGGACACAGCACTGGCCAGTCCATCACCCCGATGCGAATGATCATCGCTTATACTCAGGAACAGGTCAGTCAGTATATCGAGCACGGTGGTCAACTTCATTTCATTTCATTTCACATATATATATATATATATATATATATATATATATATATATATATATAGAGTGATCAATGTTACAGTAAACTGTTATAACACCATATTGTATGTTGGTACATCATTATAGCGGGAACGGTAAATATTTATTTATAATCACAAATTGCTATACCCACGGCGTGCAGATCGCTGCATCTCCTAGTAGGCTGCTCTACTTTTCCAGGGTTCTAACAGGCAGCGCTGGTATTCTCTCTTATACTTGTATTCTAAAGGCATACCTAATGGTGAAGAGGGTGGGGAGAAGGGACAGAGAGGCGGTGCAAGCCTAGGACACAGACACTCTAGGTCACGCCCATTTGACACAGGGCTGCAGGTTTAAAAGTTGTTTTTTAGGACAATAAATGTATCACCTGCCGAATGGACCCCAGGACAGATCTTGAATTAAAAGCAGCTATCCGATACAAGCGGTTGGGGGGGGCAGATTGTGGGTACAGAGTCGCTTTAAGGAAATTTGTGGACTGGCCCTAAATGTTTTTTTTTTATCTAAATATTTTTAACAACTGCTGGTAATTAATTTATTTACTTATTTTCACATTACTATATACTAAAGATCACAAAATGAAATCTTGCCGTTTTTACTTTGGTCACTAAGCTTAAAACTAAGCTGAGACTCTCTGCTCTGCCTGTGATGATAAGTAAGATGCTGCTGGAAAGTGATCTGTAGAGCATAACAAAAAAAGGTGACACCAGATGATGGCAAAGACAATAGCATTTCTTCTCATTCCTTATGGGTCAAAGAAGTTACTTAGCATCCTTACAATTGTATTGCATACAAATTATAGGGTCTGGAGATGTTCATAATGTCTATGTCCCTGAGGCTTGCCATAAAGCATGCCCCTTAATGCTGTTAAAAACCTCTCAGGCAAAATAGCAACCACATAATAATGTACTAGCAATTTAATATTAAAAAAATACTATGAGAAAATAGAAACAGATTACAAAAGATGTTCTAATATTTAGCCCTAATTGTTAAAACCAAACTAAACAATACTTTTCCTTTAAATATTTTGACAACTTATAACAATTTAAAACAATCTTAGAATTTAATTTAAACTTAACAATTGTCCCATACAACAATAATTTTTTTTTTTAAGTACAATAATTATAATGTAAGAATTTATACTGTAGCTACACGGCCGTTCCAGGTCACACAATCAGGAATCACTGTGTTGCACTGCCTGTTGTGCTGCTTTGCTGTGCTACTCTTTCCCTTATACAAGTGAAAGAGATTGCGTGCGACCCACAGGAGCTCACAGTTATGACTCCACAATCACAGAAAATCTATCCTACCCCCCCCCCCCCACACACACACTCCTCTCTATCTCCTGTTGTAATTACCATTATTCTCTAATGACTGGTTACGCGACTAGGTGGCTCATCTGCTCATCCGCTAGTTCCACCGCTCAACCATTAAAAATGTTTATCGGATTTGACTCCTCCTCTAGCACTCCACACTGGACACCACAATGAGCGCCTGATGTAACCTGGATTAAGACTCCATGTTTAAGCTTACTGTTAAAGCTTATTGTTCATATTGTTTTTTCTGGACGTTTGTCCGCTTGTTCGACCCCCTTTACAATATCTACATTATTTGGTACATGTTGTTTGTCGTACAAAAAAACTAATAAAGCATTGTTAAGAAAAAAAAAAAGAAAATGTATCCTGGATGTGGGGGAAGCCTATGGGTCACAGCATGACTGCATTCACTTGTATGAGTAAAGAGGTCACACAGCAGGTCTCTATTGTCTGTGTAGCCCCAGTCTTATCTAGAATCTCAGCCTTTCATACTTTTAAAAAAAGATTAAAGAAAATGAGACAATCATCTTATTAAGTGTGTCTATGTTATTTGTGTTTTAAAGCTGTGTAAATTATATTTCATAAAACAAAAAGCATACAAGAATTATATGGACTGCTTATCGTTGCTTACATTGTATGCAGAGAACAAGACTTAAAAAAAAAGGTTCACTGCTCTTAAAATAAAAATTTCAGCATCAGCATATTCTGAAAATATATGGCCTCGATAATTAAAGGGCCATAGGGACAGCAAACCTCTTCAAGTAAATATAACCAAATAATCAGAAATAGCAGGACTTGCTTTTAAACCCCTTGAGCTTACAAGTGTACTTTACATTAAATTTTACATTTAGAAGGAAATATGGCTGTAAGGAGGGTTATAATTCAGGATGTGCAGTGACTAACAATGTCAAGAAGACCTCTATAGTATTCAGTGTATTCTACAAAATAAGCAATTATTTCAAAGGTTTTTATTCCTAGACTAATATAGCTTCAGGAATAGAATTCCTAATATTTCTTTTTTTTATATATATATTTTTTTAATTTGCTGTTATTTGTTCCACACAGCAAATTCAACAAAAATGGTGTTTTTTGTCTCTTCAATGACAAAAGAAGGATGGCAAGAAATTTACTTTATAGACAGAGGTACTACATTTTTGTAAAAAGGTGCATGTGTTTAAAATTGTAACTTTAGTTTGAAAATACTTGTACCTATACTTATACTTTATAAACCTCCATAAATCTCTTACATTAACCCTTCAAAGTAGTAACAGGGTGATTTTATTATACTTAACCTGTGGTGCACAGGTATTTCTCATTCTCTCTATTTCAGAGGCAGACAAAGCGTTTAGTTGTTTGCCAGTCATACACATACATGCCTGGCCAAATTCAGTACAGCACCTACCCCTACTACTATGACATGACAATGCACTGGGCTGAACAGGCTTGCATTGTGCTGGGAGATGATCTATTGTATGTTCACACGTACCGTATCTGAATCAGATTTTACGCTGTGAGTTCACAGCGAAATCTGCTGTTGATACCTCCCCATTAACTTCAATGGGCTGTGGCAGGGCAGCGCATTGATTGTCTGAGCACAGGGAGACACCCTCAAAGCACGCCGGAGAAGGGATTTGGTAAAGTATGTACCTGGGCCGCAGGGGTTAAGGGCGCTGACTTTGATATACTAGCTGCAGGACAACAATCTCACTGCGAGTATGTCCTCTCATTGAAGTGAATGGGCAGGTATCCGCAGCTGATTTCGCTGCAAATTTGCAGTGTTAAGTCCACTGCAGATACGGTACGTGTAAATGTACACTTACAGAACATTACTATAGCAGAAACAATAGAGCACAAAAAGGGAAGGGCTACACAGAGCACTGAGTTTTCATAAGAGAGTCCTTAATTTACTTTTCAGGGATTTTGAGAATCCCCTGGAGGAGGACAGCAAGTTTGCAGGTAACATGTTCTTCCTGGAGTTGTTTTTCTAAGGTAAGGAGTCAATTTTGGTGAAGTAACATATTTACAAATATTTTAGGAATCATATGGGCTACCAAATGGAGGGTAGTTGGATGATACAACATTCACTTATCTATGTTAATAAAAAAGTGCTTTATATATCTAGTATCCATTCTAGTATATTTATCTAATGTATAGCCTTGAACCACTAAGAAGTACAAGATCTTAAGAAAATGACAGTATTATGGCTCAAACAAAACTATTACTTTATGAACATCATGGAGATGTAAGATAGTAAAACGGGAACATGATTTTTGAGACCAAAGACATGTGTACAGGCCAATTTCCCTTAATCCCTGGATTTCCAAAATCTAGCAACTATACTTTATAATATTTTAACAATCTAGAAATGCTTACAGGCCCCTTTTAAACTCAGTTCACCATGGCAACTTCATCTGCCAGAGAGTTCTATGGTGTCATATTTTCTTTTTCAACCAACATATCCTAAGATGTATGGTGTGAGATTTCCAGCTTTTCACAACATGATTTCGATCCAGTAGACACACAGGGGGAGATTTATCAAAGGTGTGTAAAATTTAGACTGGTGCAAACTACCCACAGCAACCAATCACAGCTCAGCTTTCCTTTCAGCATTGCCTAAAGCTGAGCTGTGATTGGTTGCTGTGGGTAGTTTGCACCAGTCTAAATTTTACACCCTTTGATAAATCTCCCCCACAGTGATTAAAATATTCATTAATTATTTTGAATAATTTGATAGCATTTGAGTCCTTAAAGGGGTTTTCTGGCCAAACTTTACTGATGACCTATCCACAGAATAGCTCACCAGTCACTGATCATTCAACACGGCACTACAGAGTGAACAGAGTTTGTCTCTGTTCTCTGTGTAGTGGTGGTAATATGTAACTGCAGCTCAGATCCTCTTCATTTGAACTAGAGCTGAGGTGCAGTTACAGGTCACCACTGCTACACAATGAATGGAGACAAACTGTTCATCGTTTAGTGTGTTGATGAACGGCTCATTGGAACAGCTAGTGGATAGCTCACCAGTACATTTTGCCTGGAAAATCCCTTTAAACAATTTGAAGATAAAGTAAGTGTAAGTATATCTGTAGTTTTATATGTAAACAAATATTAAATGGAAGCTGAAAAATTACATATGTGTATACACTTACGTGTATATTTAATGTATGTCACATGTTATGTAATTTTGGTAGCATATGTGATATTATTATAATTGCCAATGGGTTTTCAGTAGGGATGAGCAAACTTTTGAAAAGTTCGGTTCGGGTTCAATCCGCCGAACTTTCCTGAAGTTCGGATTTGTAAGAACCGAACCTAAAACGAACCTTGCAATAACGGCTGAATAATTGCAGCTACAATAGTGGGAGTCTGATAGGGTATAGTTTTGTTTAGTTGCAGTTGCTATTACAATGAAAAAAGTGGAAAAATATCAAATTGCAAAAATAGTGTAAAAAAATTTGCCGACTCCTCTAATAGTTAATATTTAATTTATAAAACAAAGTTTCGTTCTAAAAAAGCTATTTTCGTTGTTTAATAGCATTATTAAAAAAAAATATTAATCAATTTTTTTTACAATTAAATATACTGTTAATAAATAAATAAATAAATGTGTGTATATATATATATATATATATATATATATATATATATATTTGCAGTATATTTAATTGCTAAATAATTGATTTGTTTTAATTAAGCTATTGAGCAACAAACATAGCTTTATTAGAACGAAAATGTGTTTTATTAATTAAATATTAAGTATTACAGAAATCGGCTCTATTGCCGGCATTTAATAATAGCCGACAATAGAGTTCGATGTAATACTTAATTATTAATACTTTAAATAAAACAGCAAATGTTTCTTCTAACTAGATTTGCATTTCCAGGGAAACACATGGTACTTGAAAAGAGCGCCCCTTTAATAGTGACTTCCCTTTAAGATAAACTTTAACCTAAGGGTGCCATCCTAAGATAAGGGTGCCATCCTTTTAAGAGCGACTTGCGTCCCGTCCCTTTAAGAGCGACATGGGTCCCTTTAAGAGTGACAGGGGTCCCTTTAAGAGCGACTTGAATCCCTTTAAGACCGACCCGGGTCCCTTAAAGGGACCCGGATCACTCCTAAAGGGACCCATTCAGCTTCTAAAGGGACCCAGGTCACTCTTAAAGGGACCCAGGTCGCTCTTAAAGGGACCCAGGTCGATCTTAAAGGGACCCATTTCACTCTTAGGGTACAAACCCACTTGCCGGATCTGCAGTGAGTCTCCTTGCTCCGTTTTTGCAGCGAGACTCGCTGCAGACCCCAGCCCTATACTTTCATTAGCAGAGAAACTCGCAGCAGGGATGTACATCCCTGTTATTTTGTCTGCAGCCCTCCCCATTAACCCCCTAGCCGCCGGACATTATACATTACCGGGTCCCCGTTCCTGCTTGCTTCGGGGCTCCCGGTGTCTTCACGGCCCGCCCGGCCAATCAGTGCGCTGCGGCGGGGCAGCGCACTGATTGGCCGGGCAGAACGTGCCGGGAGCCGCCGAAGCAAGCAGGAGCGGGGACCTGGTAATGTATATCCTGCCCGCCCCCCCTGCAGCCCCGATCGGCCCCGGCCGCATGATCGCCCCCCGCCCCCCCCCCGGCCGTACGATAGCCCCCCGCAGCCCCGATCGCCGGGAATTGGCCGGGCGGGCCGTGAAGACACCAGGAGCCCCGAAGCAAGCAGGAACGGGGACCCGGTAATGTATAATGTCCGGCGGCTAGGGGGTTAATGGGGAGGGCTGCAGACAAAATCACAGCAGGGATGCAGAGTTTCTCTGCTAATGAAAGTATAGGGCTGGGATCTGCAGTGAGTCTTGCTGCAAAAACGCAGCAAGGAGACTCGCTGCAGATCCGGCAAGTGGGTTTGTACCCTTAAAGGGACCCAACTCGCTCTTAAAGAGATCCATTTCACTCTTAAAGGGACCCAGGTCGCTCTTAAAGGGACCCATTTGACTCTTAAAAGGATCCAGGTCGCTCTTAAAGGGACCCAGGTCGCACTTAAAGGGACACAGGTCACTCTTAAAGGGACCCAGGTTGCTCTTAAAGGGACCCAGGCTTTTAACCTCTTAAGGACCCATGACGTACCGGTACGTCATGGATCACTGTCACTTAAGGACCCATGATGTACCGGTACGCGGGTCCTTTAAGAAGGCGCCGCGGCCGGCTGGTACGCGAACGCAAGAGATGGCCTGCTGAAATACACTGCAGGCCATCTCTCCCTGTCACCATGGGGGGTTGTTAACCCAGCCCCCCCCCCATGCCGACGATCAGTTCAGATCAGCCAATAGCGGCAATCGGAACCTTTCCAGGCCATCGGTGATAATAATGGCTGTTAAAAGTAATGGTGGCCACGGTGCCACGTCCCAATCGCTACCGGCCTGCCGATTAAGGCAATCAAAGTCCCCAAAAGTAATAAATACCTGCTCTGGACCCCTCAGCTAGGTAGCTGAGGGGTCCAGAGCAGGTATTTGGCCATACTCACCGGATCCCGGGGTCCCGCTCGGTGTCTTCCGGGTTCCGTGACGTCATCTTTTTTTGTTCAGCACTTCGGCCTTTTCCGTTGGCCCCTAGGATGTCCTCGACTACACTTATCAGCAGCTATAGGGATGTTCAGCATGTAGTAAATGTTGTTTTTTTTTTTTTTCCAATTTGTATTTTCCGCACCCTTACACCGCTGAGTGTTGATCTGCATCGCAACTCCTCCTTTTTGGCGTAGGGTGTTTTTTTCTATATCCTACTGCCACGGTCTGCTGATAAGTGCTGCACATTAGTGCGGCATTTATCAGCAACACCATTTTTGGCGTAGGTTTTTTTATTTTATAATGAATGTTAAAGAAAACGTAAAAAACTCTACATTACACTACACTACATTGAATAAAGTTTTACAATACACCACTACATACCCCATATACCAATCCCTATATACAAATGGCCCCCAGGGCGTTTTCGGTGTCGGACGAATACGCTATTATTGCCTCCATTCATCCACATCATCCAGTGATGTGTCTGGGGGTATCCTTCTCCATTCCACAGTGTGCATGTACCCTTAGAGTGTATGAAGGAAGGGACACCTGAATCCAGCCCCCAGATAACTCCGCCCCCCATCCTCCGAGATAGTGGGAAGATCGTTCGGGAAATGAACTTTTATACCAGCACCTTCTGTTTCGGTCCCTCGCTGCCCAAGCTACTGTAGCTTGCGGCACGATCCGAACATATCAGAAGCCGTAATAAAGCCCTAATATTTAGCAGCCATGGAGCGGACCCAGCGCTTCTGGATATAAAGGACCCTGTATTGCACCAGGACAATATTTTCCAGGTGACGTCCCCCACACTGGAAAACAGGAGACCCCAGAAGAAGTGCAGAGTGTGGCGTAACAGGGGGATCAGGAAGGACACCATTTTCCAGTGTGACACCTGTCCTGATCACCCCGGCCTCTGCATACTGGATCACTTCAAGGCGTACTACACATCATTGGAGTTCCACATTTTCTAAATTCTGTCCCTTATTCCTATTTCAGTGGTCACGTTAATCCAGGGATAATTCTGATTGCCATTATGGAGTCGGGAAGGAGTTTTTCCCCTGTGATGAGGCTACTGTCGTCTGCCTCACAAGGGTTTTTTGCTTTCCTCTGGATCAACACAGGTTGGATTTGATGGACACCTGTCCTTTTAAACCTTATAAACTAATAATTGGCCTAATATCCCCAAATAAATTAAAATTGTCCCTTTTCCCCAGCTAAGAAGGTATGGCCGCCATTCCCATTAGAGGCTTGCCATGATGCAATTAGAAAGCCTCTGTGCGGCCAGGACAGTATAATCCCCCACATGTGACCCCATTCTGGAAACTACACCCTATAAGGAATCTAACAAGGGGGGCAACAGGGATATGGCCCCCTGGTGACGGCCACATTTGGGACGTGAAAATGAAAAAAAAAATGGTATTTTTTATTTTCACACCACATATTCTACATATGTGCCCGTCACCAGTGGGTCCATATGCTCACTGCACCCCTTAGATAGATTCCTTATGGGGTGTAGTTTCTAGAATGGGGTCACTTGTGGGGGGTTTCTACTGTACTGGTAGCACAGGAGCTTTGTAATTTCGACATGGCCTCCACCCTCCATTCCAGCCTCTAAATGGCGCTCTGTCCCTTTGCTGGCTTGCCCTGTGCCCATATGGCACATTATGTCCACATGTGGGGTATTTTCGTACTCAGAGGAAATTACCCTACACGTTTTGCATTTATTTTCTTTTTTTAACCCCTTGTGGAAATGGAAAAAAATCAAGGCTAGACCAACATTTAGTGTAATTTTTTTTTTTTTTTTTTACACTAAATCATTGATCTTGTCTTGATTTTTTCATTTTCACAAGGGGCTAAAAGATAAAAAAAAACAAACACAAAATGTGTAGAGTAATTTCCCCTGAGTACGGAAATACCCAACATGTGGACATAAAGCACCATGCTGGTGCAGGGTAAGCCTCCAAAGGGAAGGAGCGCCAATTGTTTTTTTGAGGCTGGATTTGGCTGGAATGGATTTTGAGGAGCCATGTTGCATTTAAAAGGCCCCTGTGTTGCCAAGAAAGTTGAAACCCCCACAAGTAATGCCATTATGGAAACTGCACCCCTCAGGGAATGTAACAAGGGGTTTAGTGAGCATATGGACCCCACTGGTGATGGGCACAAATGTGGAACAATGTGGCGTGGAAATGAAATATTACATTTTTTACACTATAATGTTGGTCTAGCCTTGAATTTATCATTTTCACAAGGGGTTAAAAGAGAAAAAAAAAACACAAAATGTGAAGAACAATTTCCCTCAAGTCCGTAAATACCCCACATGTGAACATAAAGCGCCATGTGGGAACAGGGCAAGCCTCCGAAGGGAAGGAGCGCCATTTGGATTTTGGAGGTTGGATTTGGCTAGAATGGATGATGAACGCCATGTCGCATTTACAGAGCCCTCCTGCTGCCAAAACACTGTAAAACCCCCAAAAGTGACCCCACTCTGGAAACTACATCCCTCAAGGAATCTAACAAGGGGTGCAGTGAGGATATGGACCCCTTGATGACGGGCACATTTGTGCCGTGAAAGTGAAAAAATGAAAATTTTCACTTTCACGTCAGATTTTTCCACATTTGTGCCCATCATCAGTGGGGTCCCTATGCTCACTGCACCCCTTGTTAGATTCCTTAAGGGGTGTAGTTTCCAGAATGGGGTCTTTTGTGGGGGGTTTACAGTGTTTTGGCAGCACAAGGGCTCTGTAAATGCCATATGGCCCTTGAAATCCATTCCAGTGAAATCCAGCTTCCAAAAGCCAATTGTCGCTCCTTCCCTTTTGACGCTCGTGCTGCGCACGCTTGGCACTTTATGTCCACATGTATTTCCGTACTCGGGAGAAACTGCGCTACATGTTTTGTGTTTTTTTTTTTCCTTTTATCCCTTTGTGAAAATGAAAAATTGAAGGCTAGAACAACGTTTTAGTGTAAAAAAATACTTTTGCCTTTTTTCACGCCATATTGTTCAGAAAATCTGTAAAGCACCTGTGGGGTCCAGATGCTCACTGCACCCCTTGTTACATTCCTTGAGGGGTGTAGTTTTCTAAATGGTGTCCCTTTAGGAGTGTTTTTTAGGTTTTGGCACCCCAGAGCCTCTGCCAACCTGAAGTGGTACAGTCAGAAATGACCAAATATAACGGAGCCATTGAAATTCCCTGGACGCTCCTTTATATCTGAGGCTTGTGCTTGCGTCAAACAGCGCAATAGGGCCACATATGGGGTATTTCTATAAACTGCAGAAATGGGGCAATAAATATTGGGGTGCATTTCTCTGGTAATAGGTTTATAATTATGAAAAATATTGGATTACAATAAAATCTCTGCACAGAAAATTAAAATTTTAAAATTTCTTACACACTTAGCTTTTATTTCTGTGACTCCCCTAAAGGGTTAAAACACATTTTTTGGATGTGCTTTTGCAGAGTGTGGGGGGTGCAGTTTCTGAAATGGGGTGCTTTGTGGGGCTTTCTAACATACAGTCCCCTCAAATACACTTTAAACCTGAACAGGTCCCTAAAAATATCTGATTTTAAAATTTTACTGAAAATGTTTTAAGCTTTCTATTGTCTAAAAAAAAATGAAATATAGTTTAATAAATATTAGTAACAGGTATAGCTAGCCCGCACTGCTTACAACTTAAACCCCTGGTGGATAAGATGGAGCATATGGTGTATCTTGTATGGAGACAACGGGGTGCTCAGAAGAAAAGGTAGATGCAAAACAATGTGTAGGAGAAATTCAAGCACTCACTGATATCGTCTTCCAAATCTTTATTACACAGAAGTAGTTACAGGGAGGGGATGGTGGATCAGTGGAGGTGCAGGTGCATCACCTGGGATAGTTATTTCGGGACTCCTCCCTTCCTCTAGCCAGGTCAGATACGTCACAACCGGGGAGGTGTTTTATACACACAGTGAACAGTGATATCATGTGAAAATAAAAAGTAATGCCAAATAAGGTTACAAAAATACACTTAAATCATTGCGTTCGTTTAAGCCTCCCACTCCTGTGGCATCTAGCCTAGAAATCCATAACGATTCCCTCTGTAGCAATCACCGATCACCGCCGTCTACTGGTTGATTGACCCTTTCCAGACCGATGAAGCGAAGCACCCCTGCGTCCCCGGCGTGAACGGATTTGACATGCTCGATAAGTCTAGGAACACCTTTGTTGGACTTTATCGAGTAGCAGTGTTCCTTATACCGGGTCCACAGGGGCCACTTCATCTTACCAATGTAAAACCGTTTGCAGGCGCATACAATCGCGTACACCACAAACGGAGTCTTACAAGTAATGAGATCTTTTATTCTGCAATCATTACCATTGAGGTTGATATAGGACAAATTCAACATTTTAGCGCAATATTTACACTGACCGCACCGTTTATTGCCAGTGATAGGTGGTTGGGTCAGCCAGGTACCAGGGGAGGTGCTTCTATCAGTTTTACTGAGCGCATCTCCTATTGTACCGTTTTTGCGAAATGTGAGAACAGGTTGCTGGATGGTAAGCTTAGCAAGATCAGAATCCTGTTGTAGCAGGTGCCAATATTTACATATGGCTTTTCTGATTATATTGTTTTGGGGAGAGTTCTGGAAGGCAAAAGAAAAAGTTGGCTGTTCTGTCTGATTTTCTTTCTTATTTTTATAGACCAGTTGCTGTCTATTGAGCTCAGAGGTTCGTTGAAAAGCTGTCTGGACTAAAGGTGTTGGGTATGCACGGGCTACGAGTCTTTCCTCAAGTTCTTGGGCTTGGGAGTTAAATGAGGTGTCAGTACTATTCAGTCGCCGGAGCCGGACCATTTGGCCGTAGGGAATGGCATTGCGTACATGCATTGGGTGAGAGCTCGAGTAATGCAATAATGAGTTGCACGCTGTCGGCTTTCTATACACTGACGTGCAGAACACTCCGTCTACTATGTCTACCTGCACGTCTAAGAATTCCAGTGATCTGCCTCCTATTTTGTGAGTGAACAGCATATTTACATTATTGGCTTGATTGAGATACTGTATAAACCCTTTGAACATATCTACAGTACCGTTCCAGACAATGAACATGTCGTTCACAAACCTGAGGTAGGTGACGACGTGTCGTATGTAGGGATTACGGACAGTAAAGACAGTGTAGTTTTCCAGTTTGGAAAGAAAGAGAGGCATAGGTGCAGGAGACCGGCGTGCCCATCGCTGTGCCGATCTCTTGCCTGTACCAATCTCCTTCAAACATAAACACATTGTTAGTGAGGATGAAACGTAAGGCTTCACAAACAAAGCTTTTATAAGCATTAGTCAATCAACCAGCAGACGGCGGTGATCGCCACCGACTCTTGCTACAGAGGGAATCGTTATGGATTTCTAGGCTAGATGCCACAGGAGCGGGAGGCTTAAACGAACGCAATGATTTAAGTGTATTTTTGTAACCTTATTTGGCATTACTTTTTATTTTCACATGATAACATGATATGTTCACTGTGTGTATAAAACACCTCCCCGGTTGTGACGTATCTGACCTGGCTAGAGGAAGGGAGGAGTCCCGAAATAGCTATCCCAGGTGATGCGCCTGCACCTCCACTGATCCACCATCCCCTCCCTGCAACTACTTCTGTGTAATAAAGATTTGGAAGACGATATTGGTGAGTGCTTTAATTTCTCCTAGACATAGTTTAATAAATGCCGCCAACATAAAGTAGACAAGTTGCTAATGCTATTTAATATATAATTTATGTGTCATAACCATTTTCTGTATAAGCAGAAAAGTTTTAAAATTGTAAAAATTCATTTTTTCACAATTTTTCACGTTATTTGGGTTTTTTTTCATAAAGATTTGTTATAAGTATAAACTCCAATTTACAAGAAATGTGAAGTACAATATGTCACGAGAAAACAATCTCAGAATCAGCCGGATAGGTAAAAGCATCCCAAAGTTATTAATGAATAAAGTGACACTGGTCATATTCATAAAATTTGCTCCGGTCCTTAAGGGGTTAAAGGGACCCATTTCGCTCATAAAGGGACCCGGGTCGCTCTTAAAGGGACCCATTTAGCTGTTAAAGGGACCTAAGTCGCTCTTAAAGGGACCCATTTCACTCCTTAAGGGACCCAGGTCGCTCTTATAGGGACCCATTTAGCTTTTAAAGAAACCCAAGTCGTTCTTAAAGGGACCTATTTCGCTCTTGAAGGGACCAAATTCTCTCTTAAAGGGACCCAGGTTGCTCTTAAAGGGACGCAGGTCGCTCTTAAAGGGACCCAAGTCGCTCTTAAAGGGACCAAAGTTGCTCTCAAAGGGACCCAGGTCGCTCTTAAAGGGACCAAAGTCGCACTTAAAGGGAGCCAAGTCGCTCCTAAAGGGACCCAGGTCACTCTTTAGACATGGGTCCCTTTAAGAGCGACATGGGTCCCTTTAAAAGCGACATTGGTCCCGTCCCTTTATGAGTGACTTGGATCTCGTCCCTTTAAGAGCGACTTGAGTGCATTTAAGAGTGACCTGGGTCCCTTTGAGAGCGACATGGCTCCTGTACCTTTAAGAGCGACTTGGGTGCCTTTAAGAGCGACTTGGGTCCCTTTAAGAGCGACCTGGGTGCCTTTAAGGAAATTATGCCAACACGTTTGGAATGCATCTGGGACAGCAGGGGAAGCATGCTTGGGTGCATCTAACACGCCAATAGACTCCAAAAACAATATAACCGCTATGTATAATGGAAAAAATACTTGGAAAACTTCTTTCCTCTACATTAGCGTGGACAGAAAGCCAAAAATTAAGCAAAAGAAACATTATCATGCACACCTTTATATCACATTGCCCATGACAACCACAGAGGGCATAGGCAAGGAGAAAATTAAACAGCACCGACCGCTAACTGTTATTGTGTATGTATGTGTGTGTGATGTGATTTTTTTAAGAATGCCAAACAGAAAAAGGCGTTCAAATTCTTTAGAGGATGCACAGTGCGCAAATCAGTAGTACCAAGATAATAGTTTTTATGGCACACTCACAGTATACAGCTATACACCAGATTTATATTTTTTTTAGAATGCGAAACAGAAAAAGGCACAAATCAGTAGTACAAAACTTGTTTTTTGTTATGGCACACTCACAGTATACAGCTGTTTACCCTATCTCTACAGTAGATACACTACAACCTATTGCTCACACTGTACTGCCTGCCCGTCTGAACACACTGTTTCAAAACACCTTGTAAATCTCTGCTTTCTATACTTTTAGCCCTAACAAGGGCTTTTGGGGGTCCCTTCCTACCTAACTTTACCTAAAAGCTAACTCTCCCTGGTACACAGTCTCTCCCTCTCTAGCTCCAATCAGCAAGTGAAACAAATATGAAATCTATTCAATAAATCAGGAGGTCACATGGTTTAGCCAGCCAATCACAGCTAAAGCTTTTTTTTAAGCCCTGCCTATTCCTAGTGCCTATACTTCCCAGTCAACCATATGATGTCTCTATAAGTCCTTTGCTCTTCATTGCATATGATTCCTTGGTTTAAAGGAACATTATATTACATTAGCCAGAGCTTCCAGTACCAGTTGTGCTATTCTGTTCTTTGTGAGTTTTCAAATTCGCTTTGTCTTTAGCTTTTACATTATTTTTTTAATCTCCCTGTTCTATATGTTCACTTTGCTGCTGTGTGGTTTGTAAATAGTGTCAAATGCAGAGAGAAAACAATAGTAACAGAAATAAGGTTTAGAGTAGGTAAGACAGGAACTTTACATACCACCTCTGAAAAAGACAATAAGCCTCTCTGCCTGGTCAGAGATTTACTGTCAATGATTGGTCTCTGGGCTTGCAGAGAACCATACTATATTGTTTGTGCTGCTATGTTCAGAGTAGGGGTTGAAACTAGTACATTTGTTAATGTATATGCTATGCAGACAGGGGCGTAGCAATAGCAAAAAACTGTACGGGGCACCATGAATCCTGTATGTCCCCCCTCACCATATACTCATGTGGCCTGGCACAGTCCTCTGGCATTCCTTCCTTCTCCCAGCTCCTTAGCACACAAGTGATGTCATTCAGGCATTGGGGAGATGGAAGAACAAAGGAACGATGTGCCAGGCCAGGTGTGTGTGTTTGTGTGTGTGTGTGTGTGTGATACAGATACTGTTATCTGTATTTTGAGGAATTGTATGTATGGTTAATAAGATTGTTAGTTGCTGTGCTACACTGCAAACGCCCATGAGACGAACTCCAACATAATTCCTTATTTCCTTTTATTTATTAATAGGTGTATGGTGGCTGGTCTATTCAAGCCCAGTAGTAAGTAAAGTTAGAAACATAGAACATAGTCTTCTCTTTTACTAATTACTTTCTTATCTATCTTTCTTAGGGTAGCTTCACATGTACCAGATCCGCAGCGGATTTCATGCTGCGAGCTGAATGGGTCCCATACACGCAGCAGATCACGCTGCGAGCTGAATGGGTCCCTTTAAACCCCCCACCGCCGGCTGCTCGCAGCCTGCAGCCTCTGCCCTGAGCGTACATTTCCTGCTTGGCGACGCAGCTGTGTGTGACGCTCCCAGCTCCCTTTGCTCCCCACTAGCCAATCAGTGCTGCCTGATTGGCTGATGGGGAGTGAGGGAAGCCGGGAGCGTCACACACAGCCGCAGCGCAGAGCAGGTAATGTATGTTCGGGGCCGGGGCTGCGGCCAGCCGGTAGCGGGGGGTTAAAGGGGCTAGGTCCCATACAGGCGTGTATGGGACCCATTCAGCTTCACACTACAGGATCCGCAGCGGATTTTGCTGCAAACTCGCATTGTGAAATCCGCTGCGGATTCGGTACGTGTGGAGCTGCCCTTAGGATAGATATATGTTTATCCCAGGCATGTTTAAATTCTGTTATTGTAGATTTACCAGCCACATCAGCTGGAAGTTTGTTCAAGGAATCTACTACTCTTTCAGTAAAGTTATATTTTCTTACGTTTCTTCTGATCTTTCCCCCAGCTTACCTTTGACTGTGTCTCCTTGTTCCTTGCTCAGTTTTTTCTTTTTTTCTAAAGACACCTCCTTCTTACTGAACCTGATTTATTCCTTTAACATATTTAAAGGTTTTGATCATGCCCCCCTTTCCCTTCTTTCCTCTAGACCAGGGGTGGGGAACCTTTTCCATGTTGAGGGCCAGTCAGGCATTAATAAAATCATTTACGAGCCGCATACTATGCGCGGCAATTAGTAGTGTGGGTTTTCAGCACCCGGGTCAAGGCAAAATTTTGTTCCCCTAGTGCCCCTGCTATTGTAGTTAACCCCCAGTGATTCCTCTTGTAGTCTAGTTAACCCCCAAGTCATGCTTCTTGTAGTCTATTTATCCCCCCCCCCAGTGATGCCTCTGGTAGGCCCAGTTAATCCCCCCAGTCATGTCCCTGGTAGCCTAGTTAACCCCCCAGTCATGTCCCTGGTAGCCTAGTTAACCTCCCAGTCATGTCCCTGGTAGCCTAGTTAATCCCCCCAGTCATGTCCCTGGTTGCCTAGTTACCCCCCCCCCCCCCGTTATGTCTTTGGTAGTCTAGTTAACAAAACACAGATGCATCACTCGATATACGACCCATTCAACTTTAAACATGGCAAGTTCCTCTTCAATATTAGCCTGTAAAACCACTGGAAATGAACCCATCCGACTGGAGACAATGCTATGTCTGACCATATTTTGATTGTTAATTTTTATTGAGGGAGGGGTATTTAAAAAAAAACAAAAAAAAAAAACATTTTAACTTTTTTTTCCCCACACATTTATGTCTCCCCTGGGGGACTTTTACATGCAATCTTTGGATTCCATACAGTGGTCATTGCTATGCCGTAGGCACCTTAGCTTTAAATTCACAATGTAAACAGATGCTATCTTGTGTTTATGTTGATCTATGTTTTGAAAATAAAAGGATATTTGAAATAATATTACTAACAGGTTCCCTGTAAGTAGGAGTGTGCCCCCTTTATTTTTATTGAGAACTGTCAAGGGTCCAGCAGTCACACTCATACCATTTAGGGAGTGATGACATCCTTGTGATATACCATCACTTCTAACAGTTAAAAAAAAACACTAATTTGGGACTCTATGGGACATTATGTAGACATTTATATACTTAATACTGTAATTATGCAATATAAAGGATGATAATTTCCCTATTAAGAGTTTTGGGTTGCAGTGTTCCCTTGATATGGCTTTCAAAGGGAGAGGGGTGGGGGAGTAAGAGCCTTGTAATTACACCACAGCATACAGTAACTGTGATGAAAAATGCACAAGAAGAACTACTGGAAAGAGGGATCAATGTGGGGTAGACAGTGATTACAAGAAAGATAATTACAGTAGCATGAAAAGGCAGACAGCCATCATGAGCAGAGAAATGAAGCTGTTCGATTACTTGTGTCATTCCAGTAATCCCAACAGTGAGATTATATAGAGGACCTACTCTGCTGTTGAATTACAATAAAAGTAGAAAAAAAAAGGGAAATATCATTTGCTATTAAATAATAATAAAAAAGTGTTATTTTGCTTTATCTTACTCAATTAGGTCGTACAACCACCATATATGTGAACAGGCATGAAATTTTCATTTTAACCACTCTACATTTTATGCCACAATATAATAAGCACATGCTTGGTAAGAGTGCTATCATTTGTCTGGTAACGTCTGCAAAATGACAGTTTGATGCAAGTAATGGTCGTGGGAAAAGAGTGGAAGGTAATGAAAATGCAAATTGTTCTATTTTTGTACTCTATTTTCATATGAAAAAGGATGATTAAGGCTTTTTGCCTGACAAGGTGATAGTTTGATGTGAACATCAGGCTGATGGAATTCAGAATCTTAATAACAAAGCTGCAAATTCCCTTTAAAGATACATAATTTATCAGTTCATTTTCCTAGCTATAAATTTGTAAGTTTTAAATATCTTTATGCTGCACCTTACAAGAGCTATGTTATATTAATTACTGGTAGATTTTACATTAATTGCACTATGTAAAAATTCCAAAAAGCTTACTGTGCAAGATCGATTACAGTACATGCTAAAAATAGCTACACAGTTTGTATAATAGTTTGAGAACTATGTAAATGACATTGAGGGAGTCTTATCCAGTTCATGTCCAAGTCAGTTTAACCTGTTCCTGACTAGGCACATTTTAGGTTTTGTCTACTACATCAGTTTTCTTCTTTTTGTTTATTAATATAAGTTTTTTTGTGGTCTTTTCCTGTCATGCAAAGGGCTTTAAATGTTATGTAATTGTGGGAATATGAAAAATAAAAATGTGTATATTTAATTTTTTTTCTCTTTGTAACACTCAAATGTGAAAAAGAAAATCTTTCCAAACGTATTGTAAGCTTTGTTCGCATAATGAGGCAGAGGGATGCAGCAAGGTGGGGAGGAAGTGTGACCACCTTCGGTGCCTGATTTATCATAAGTTTGGGAAGTAAATGATGGTGAAAAGCTAGGCCAGCTCCAAATCTGGTGTAGATTTCAGTGCCTGCCATGTGGCAGCCTCAGATTTGCAGAATGCATGCGCCTCTTAGTAAATCCAGTGTTAGCCATGGAGGTGGGCATTTATACTTGTACGCCAGTCTTCATAAATTCATCCCATTGTGTCCTCATAAAGCTAAAACCTAGCAGACCCTGCAGCTACCCACCACCTGTGATGGCAAGATCACCAGGAGAAATGTGGGAGGCATCATTGTTCATTTTCTCTTCCTAAACTTTGTAAACAGCACTACTTGAGCTGTGGCATCTATGCCATTAGGTAGTAGGCAAGTACTAGCATCGGAAGCCTACAGTAGGATTGTGATTGATAACAATGACACCATGTTAATGCTCCGTTATTGTTATAAATTAGAAACATTCCTACTAGTGTTGAGCAAGCAGACACCTTGAGGTGCTTGGGTGGTCGAGTGTGTAAAAAACAGCAGCAGTCTAGTAATACCAGCGTGAAATAAGACATTCTTTGTCCCTCCTCAGCCTAATAATACTAGTCTGCTGTTAACTAGTGCAGGAGCATAGTTTTTTTAATCATTGGCACTATTGGTACCTGGCACAATATGCAACAACCCCAGAGCCCTCTTTGACCATTTTATTAAGAAGAAAAATTGAATTCCCCAGGACACTAATATCTGAAAAACCAAAAGGAGAGACAGAAAAAAGGCAAGAGCAGAACAACCATCATTTTGAAAGGTACGTCTTACATTATGCAGCATCAGTGCAGATAGCTGCTTACAGTCTGGCCCCAGGAGGTTAAGTGGTTAAGTGCATATGCTATGTATCCCCTCTTAACCCCCTGTGGGCCAGACTATGGTCCATCTGCTGTCCTGAGTCACCTAACCCCTTCCTTTCTTGAATATGCTCAGTGCACTAAGTAGAGGGTTTGGGGTACAGTCTGGCCCCCAGGGGCTTAAGAGGGGTCACATAGCATATCCACTTAACCCCTGGTGGCTATAGTGAACAGTTTTGCTGCCAGAGAGTTAAGTGGACATGACACATGGTTATGGTACTACCTAGGCATCCTTATTTTCCATAAAGAATTCTGGAAAGGTAAGATTAAGGAGACAGAAATTGTATTTCAATGTATTTCAAATAATTTTAAATAGATCAATCACTAACAAATAATCTTCCAAATGGATTTCCTAGTACTCCCTCTAGACCTAAGGCTTAATTTGAGCTAGCTGTTACTGTTATATGTAATTGACATCATTTTAGTAGTAACTTAGGGCTAATATATTCTCTCCTAGCAATAGATTTGAAACAACTTTGTTACTACTATATATGAAGGTAAAATGCTGAGAATTTTGGATCATTGTTTGCAACTGTTAATGAAATTTCCAAGATGGCTGAAGTGTAGCTTCCAACAAGAAAAATATGCCAACAAAACTCCCAGTCCAATTACTGCTTTTCTAAAGCGTTCTAAATCTGTCAACAAGCAAAAACATTAGCTGTAATAAAGTATGTGGGAAGGTGACCCAGTTGTTATCATAGGATTATTTCTGCTATGTTGAAAGAAATATAAAGTTGATGACTGACTGCAAAAGATTCAAAAGGAAAAAAACAATTAAAAATAAAACTTTTAGCACTACTTTTTGACTAGTATGTCACTCCATCAATACATATAAAAAAAAAAAAAAAACTCAGACAAAGGCCTTATTTATGCATGTATATAGAAATGACTGTGACACAGTATATGCATTTTTCTAGATGCACCATACAGGTAAGTTAAACATATAGATAAAGATAATGTGTTGTATTGATTTTTTTTTTATGTACATAAATACAAAAAACATTACAGGCCTATAAGAGGTATGTATCACTGAGTTTTTGCCCTTTTTTGGCTAATAGTGGATGGGTGAACAGTTTTTAATGCCAGCTGTACATTGCTTTTCTGTTTTTACAATGAACAGACAAGCGCCAGTCTATTGCTGAGCACCGACCTGGCCTGGAACACAGGATGTGGGCTGGTCCGCCCCCAGTGGGAGGAAGCCCCCTCCCCTCTATAACGCGGCTTCACTGATTCTAAGGTGGGCTGGGCTGGTGACCAGGAATAGGCCGGCGCCATGTGCGGGAAATGGTAATAATTGTGAGGAGGGCACCACCCGATATAAAGTATATAGGGTGCTATAATGCTGAGTAATCAAGATATACAAAACAAAGAAAAAGAAAAGCACTATAATAGCACACCTATATAGTGTCACGAAAACAATTCATTTTATTAAAGCACAGAAAAAACATAAAAACATTTAAAAACATACACTTTTAGAACAGATCAAAATAAGCTGAACTATAACCTCTGTCCAGAACCGGCAATGGTGTACTGCCTTTTCCCTGAGTGGGGGAAACAAATAAAAGACTTGTGCATATAGGTATAGGAGAATACATGTATTGGTATTAAATATGCATGATAAACTGCTCCCTCTTCCTATTTGCACAGAGTGCCCTAGTGCATGAAAATATGAAAATGCCAAAGCGCTAAAGTATACAACCTGCACCAAGGACTGTCACCGGACAGTTGGTGTGAACATGCCTAACGCGTTGCGTCGCACAATGCGACTTCGTGTGCGGGAAATGGACCACAGTTCAAAAAAGGCATTGGTCTATTCATGGTAAAAACAGAGAAGTGATATACCGCTGGTACATTTGCTTCAAGAATTATTAGCCTTATTCTCCTTGTTTGCACCATGTTTGCCACTTTTCAGTTTTTTTTCGTTAGAATGGGACATGGTTTGTGAATAGTCCAAGTATACTTGTGATTGATTATGTGCAATTTTACCATATATATACCGCAATTGATGAGATTTCAGCTAAATTATGAAAATTGTGTCAGGATTCACTCATTGTGTCCCTCATGTAGTGGCCATGTAGCTCTATTGTAACATTTATGTTTTTGCTTAGTTTTTGCATATTTAGAAAAATTAAAAATTATGCATTTGCTGGTTTTTAACTACAATCAGCTACGTTTCAGTGTTATTGCTGCCCATCAGGGTGGCAGATCCTATTTTTAAGGGGTTATCTTGAGGTTTCTCCTTTAAATAGACATTTATGCAGGTAAATATTTTTTCTTACACAGTTTAATTTAAAAAAGTCATGCTATATAAAACTTTTTATAGTAATATATACATCCCAGGCTGTTCAAGTCTTGTTTCTGATGATTCATGTCTCACAGTGAACGCAGATCTATGATTCGTAACAGAAAGACATTGAGAAACAGAATTGCATTCAAGGATAACTTTCATACTGCTTTGAAATAAATAATAGGAATAGACAGTACCTCTGTGCTACTTGATATGTTAATCCTCTTCACGTTGGTGCAAAGCTTCTCAAGAGACTGGTCCACATGTCCCAAAACAACATCAAGCAAAGCAATAACCACTAAAATGATAAAAATAAAATAAAATAAAATGAAGGTGTCATTTGTCCTGTTTCTGTCATGTTTCATCTTTAAGAATTATGTTCTTGTGCCTGGTATTAAAAGATTAGTAGAAAAAGAAATATACTGTTGTAATAATTTACTTTCTTGTATGTATGGTGATGACGAACTCATAGGCAGGAGGCCTATGTACACCTGTATATATATATATATATATATATATATATATAGAGAGAGAGAGAGAGAGAGAGAGAGAGGGCGAGAGAGAGAGGGAGAGATAAAAAAAAAAAAAAAAAAGATGCTGCAGCAAACTGCGAATGTGAGGACTTACCTTATGTACTCCCTCCAGCGTACATATGATAAAAATGTGTTCTAAAGTTCTTGAAAACTTTATATGTACCATATTTCTCAGAAAAAAAAGAAGATAGAGACTTATTTTATTTTTTCTCCCTCCCCATTCTTTAGATCCTCCCCCATACTGTATACATCCCCCTCAGCAGTAAGCCCCCCCCCCCTCTGTAGTTGTTCTCCAATACTATACACATACTCCTCTGTAGGTAGTGCCCATTATTTATACCCTCTATCCCCTCTGTGGTTTTCCCACATGCCCTTCATACCCCTATATTTATTGTCCTCTACTTTGCACCTTCTTACTACTCTTGCAGCTTGTGTCGAACAGATGTGGGTGGAGCATAACCAATCTGCCACAGTTACTCAGCCACCCAGTGTCAGGGATCTGCTGGCGCAGATAGAGATATATAGGCAGGTAGGTGGGAACTACTGACAAGAACCACGGGCAAGAAAAACAGGCAGGAACCATGGGCATGAATCAAAGGCATGAAACAGGGGCAGGAGAGAAGGGAATGAAAATCTGCAAGAGCCAATACATGTGGGGATGTGCATACTGGACTGAGCGAGACGAAGCAGGAGTGGGGAAAGGTAAGACACCTCAAGAGGCCAAAGGAGTGGCAGGACGGGGCCCCGGCATATGGGCTCCAGCATTCTCCGAGACAAATGGGTGAATCAATGGCATGGAGTATGGGATGCCGCTGCCGCCGTAACAGTACCCCCCTTTGTCCTTTCCCTCTCTGGCCTGCAGAAATTTCTTGATGAGATTCTGATCCAGAATGCTACTCTCAAGTTCCCAGTATCTCTCTTCAGAACCGAAACCCTTTCAATCAACAAGAAAGAACCATTTCCCTCAAACCGTCTTCAAGCCAGGATGTCTTTGACAGAGGAGAAAAGCTGAATTGATGAATTTCAGCACCATAAATGGTCCAAGAAACTGGGGCTCAATTTGTAGCTCGGGATTTTGAGGCACACATACTTGGCTGATAACCAGACTTTGTCAACAGGAGTGAAGGTTATTGCATGTCTCATCTCCTTTTCTGCCTGGGCTTTAATCCAACCAAAAGCATGCCTCAGGGATTGACGTGTCTGTTCCCAAATTAAAGCTAAACTAGTTTGTCCACGCCTGGTATCTCGAAGGATGTTGACAGAGGCAACTGAGGATGAGGATGTTGCCCGTAGAAAATACAGTAAATTTGCCAGTGGAACTTGACTGCAGACGGTTACAGGAAAACTCTGTCCATGGAAGCAGACTCGACCAGTTGTCTTGGAGATCAAAGACAACGTGACGGAGATAATTTCCCAGTACCTGATAAACTTTCTTTACTTGCCAGTTGATCTTAGGGCGGTAGGCTGAGAAAGGTCTAGCTTCAATGGCAATACCTGGAAACGAATTGAGGTCCCCAATTGGAAACGATATGTTGCGGCCGCCCATGCAACCAGAAGATGTGTTAGGAAAAAAAGACTGGCAATGCAAGGAGCGAAGGGAATATCAGGGAGATGGGACATCTTGAAAAACCAGTAATCACCCATAAAACAGTGTTGCATGATGAAGGAGGAAGGTTGGTGACAAAGTCTATGGCAATATCGGAGCACATAATTGCAAAATCCTAGTACTGCACTAGAAGACCATGCAATGGCTTGGAATAGTCAGACAGTGATGAAGATGACCGGCTATGAGAGGTCTGCAGAAAGTAGTTGAAGCAACCAGGACCACAATGCAAGATTTTCCCAACCTTCCGGTCCAGACTGGAGGTATGGAGCTGCAGCCAAGGGATTTGCCCGTAACGGTGGAGTTGGTCTTTGGTTTTGCAAGTCAAACCTGCAGAAGTTGAACCAGGGACGCGTTGATGAAGTTGTCTGCTGATCCACAGTCCAGGAATGCAAAGAAGTGATGTTGCAGTCCTGAAGGCATAGAGATCACCACAGATAGAGACAAATGCAGAGAGGATGCATACACACCTAGGAATGCCTATCCTACATTACCTAGGTGCAGGAGTTTACAAGTTCCGCTCCCGGAGGTAATGATTGGTAAGTTCTACCCTCTAGGCGTAGATTTGGCCCTAGGGGATATTCTACCAGAAAAGGAGGTGATGGATGTGCTATTGGAACCTATTGAGCCAAAAGGAGCTGCTTTAACTTGGCGGACAACTGCTGTAGCTGCTGTGACTGCTGTGCGACTTGCTGGTTATACTGGGCGACCACTCTGGGAGTAGGCCTTCACCAAAGCCCACCACAAGGTGGGCGGATTTTCTGCAGTAGTTAACCCCTAGGTCACTACTAGTTTTGCTTGCTAGTGGTGGCAGGTGAGGTGCAGCTGAAGATGTGTAGGGAGTTAGGTAGGCAGGACTGCAGCAGGACTCATGGCTGGAACCAGGAAAGGATTCAAGGGCTGGAATCACCAGCAGGAACCACGAGCAGGACTCACAGGCAGGAATCGAGGGCAGAAGAACTTGGTTAGCTTGCAGAGGCTCCAATGGAGGGTGGGGGGTTTAAGGACGGGGCAGGAATTTATAGGAAAGTGCGTTGTGAAATAACAAATTAAGGGCATACTGCCACTTCAAATCTGCGAGAAACAAGCTGGTCTGAGTGACACAGAGCAGGAGCAGGGAAGTGGTAAGGTGCCCTGACGGGCCAAAGGAGAGGCAGCATCTGGTCCCAGTACATGGACTCTGGCATTTGGGTGCGGCAGTGCCCTGGAGGATGGGCCACTGCTGCAGCCATGACAGCTGTAGAGTTTTTGGCTAAATTGTGCTTACTTAATGTAGGGATCTTCCCGGGGGATGGTGTGTTTGGACACAGTTCACAACAGACTTGGTTTTATAAAACAGGAGCTTGGCGTTTATTTGCAGCATAAACAGTCCAGCAAACAGAAATTTAGCAACACCGTGCTTTTATGAACAAAACGAAACAAAAAGGTCTTGCCCTTCTAGGCACTTACTAACAAGCAGGTCACCTGTCTGACACTTCAATAGGCTGTATCGCAGAGTATGAATAGGCCCCAGCAGCGGCAGTATTCCTTGCTCCCAGGAGAACCAGCATGCAGGCTGTTCACCCCTGACTGAGAGCAATCCCCTGTAGCTCTGTGGAGCTTTTAACTTGTTGCAGGCTCATCAGCTCACACCTGACTGCAACACCCGAACTGGATTGGGGGGAAGGGAATGGCAGGTCCCACTACCAACCTACCCACCATTCCAGTAAATCCAGGCCCGGAAAATGGAAAGAACAACTCAGCACCATAATACTGCTGAGTGACAGATCTCACCTGGATTCACCATCTCACCATATGCAGTAGCCTGGGTGAGATGTACCTCCCCTCGAACACTTTTCCAGTGACACTTCTACATATCCCCCCCCCCTCTTTTTCAGACCGGAGGGCTGAGCATTTTGTCCCCACAGACAGTGTACCCTTGATAGGGCGTCAGCATTTGCCTGTAACTTTCCTGGCCTGTGTTCCACCGTAAAATTAAAGTTTTGGAGGGACAGAAACCATCTAGTCACCTTCGCATTTTTCTCCTTGTTAAGCTTCATCCATGTTAGGGGGGCATGGTCGGTCACTAACTTTAATTTTCTGCCTAGCAAGTAGTACCTCAGGGACTCTAGGACCCATTTCACTGCCAGACATTCTCGCTCAACAATGGCATAGTTTTTCTCGGCCGGGGATAGCTTCCTGCTTAAGGACATCACTGGGTGCTCCTCGCCATTCACGACCTGTGAGAGGACGGCGCCTAACCCTGTGTTAGAGGCATCTGTCTGGACCAGAAATTCTTGCCTAAAGTCAGGGGTAACTAGCACAGGTTGTTGACACAAGGCAGATTTAAGGCTTTGAAAAGCCTTCTCGGCCTCTGGAGTCCATGACACCATTGCGGACTTCGCACCCTTTGTCAGGTTAGTTAGCGGGGCTGCAACTGTGGCAAAGTTTGGCACAAACCTACGGTAATAGCCCGTAATACCCAGGAAAGCTCTGATCTGTTTCTTTGTGAGGGGTTTAGGCCAATTCTGTATTGCCTCAATTTTATTTAGCTGTGGTTTGATTAACCCCCTCTTAATAATGTAGCCCAGGTATTTGGCCTCCTCTAAGGCTAATGCACACTTCTCTGCATTGATGGTTAACCCCGCATCGCTTATGGCATCTAACACCGCCTGGACCGTACGGAGGTGACTTTCCCAATCAGGGCTAAAAATGACCACATCATCAAGGTAGGCAGCAGAGTAATCATGATGTGGTCGCAGAATCAAGTCCATCAACCTCTGAAAAGTGGCAGGGGCTCCATGTAACCCGAATGGCATCACTACATATTGGAAGAGCCCATCAGGGGTGGAGAATGCAGTCTTCTCTCTAGCCTCAGGAGTGAGTGGGATCTGCCAGTAGCCCTTTGTGAAATCGAGGGTGGTTATGTACCTGGCATTACCCATTCTTTCAATCAACTCATCTACCCTGGGCATGGGGTAGGCATCCAACTTGGAGATCTCATTTAACTTTCTAAATCATTACAGAACCTCCAAGTTCCATTGGGCTTTGGGATTAACACAATCGGGCTGGACCACTTGCTCTGGGACACCTCAATGACTCCTAGGTCAAGCATACGTTTTACCTCGGCTGACACCGCCTCCCTCCGTGCTTCTGGTATCCTATAGGGCTTAAGGTTTACTCTGCTTCTAGGCTCAGTTTCAATGTGATGGTGAATGAGATGTGTATGCCATGGAAGGTCAGAAAACTTGTCTTTATTTTTCAGCAAAAACTCTTTAGTCTCCTGCTTCTGTGACACTGATAGAGTATCACCAATCTTGACTGGAGGGATTGGTTGTGACATATTATTAACAGAGTTTGTCGCCACCAAGGATTCCCTGTCTTTCCAGGGTTTGATCAAGTTTATGTGATAAACTTGGAAAGGCTTCCTTCTACCGCGTTGGTGCACCTTGTAGTTTACCTCACTGATCTTTTCTACAATTTCATAGGGACCTTGCCACTTTGCTAAGAATTTACTTTCTACAGTGTGAACAAGAATGAGTACCCGGTCACCTGGGCTGAATGTCCTGATTCTCGCAGAACGATTGTAAATTCTACTTTGGCCCTCTTGCGCCCTCTGGAGGTGTTCCCTTACTAGGGGCATTACAGTGGCTTTACGGTCCTGCATTTGTGCTACATGCTCAATAACACTCTTATATGGGGTGGACTCACTTCCCCAGGTCTCTTTTGCAATATCCAACAAACCCCTAGGGTGACGACCATAGACCAACTCGAAGGGAGAGAACCCTGTGGATGCTTGGGGCACTTCCCTAATAGCAAACATCAGGTAAGGTAGTAAGTGATCCCAATCCCGACCATCTTTTTCCACCACTTTCTTTAACATATGTTTTAGGGTTTTATTAAACCTCTCCACTAATCCATCTGTCTGGGGATGATATACAGAAGTACGTAGGTGTGAGATTTTAAACAGTTTGCATAGATCCTTCATCACCTTTGACATAAACGGAGTACCTTGGTCGGTCAAGATTTCTTTGGGGATCCCCACCCTGGAAAACATATAAAACAACTCACGGGCAATTGTTTTAGATGCAGTGTTTCTTAAGGGCACAGCCTCAGGATAGCGGGTCGCATAGTCTAAGACCACCAAAATGTACTGGTGTCCCCTTGCCAACTTTACAATGGGACCCACTAAGTCCATTGCAATGCGGTCAAAAGGTACCTCTATGATGGGGAGCGAAACCAAAGGACTACGGAAATGCGACACTGGGGCGCTAAGCTGACATGTGGGGCACGACTCACAGTAATTTTTTATGTCAGCATAAATCGCAGGCCAATAAAACCTCTGGAGGACTCTCTCCTGCGTTTTATCTGTACCCAAGTGGCCCCCAAGAACATGATTATGGGCCATGTCGAGTACCTGACGCCGGTACGACTTAGGCACCAGAAGCTGTTCCACAACCTCATCATTAATTTTAGTGACTCTATAGTAGAGATCGTTAGTCACAGAAAAATGTGGAAACTTTTTCTCAGCTTCTGGTTCCTGAGGTACCCCATTCATAACAGCAACCTGCTCTCTCGCATTTTTGAGAGTGGGGTCCTGTAATTGTGCAGTACCAAAATTATCCCTAGACACCTCTAAGTCTGGAACATTCTGCTCAGTGGGAGGAGCCTCTTCCTCACCAGCCAGGACCTGCAAAGGAAAAGCATCATTTTCATCCTGTACATTTTTATCATTTACCGTGGGTAATGCAATAGACTTAGGGGTCTCCTCACTTCTTTCAGGCGATTGTTGTTTTCCCCATAGAGCCCAGAACAATGGAAAATCACGCCCCAATATCACATTATGCATGAGGTTTTTAACCACACCCACTTCATATTGTACAGTGCCTAGTTCAGTCCCGACATTAGCCAATACTATAGGGTAAACCTTTGTATCACCATGTATGCACACCACACTCATAAGGCTTCCTGAGTCCAGCAACGCCTTAACAGGGAAGTCATTGACCGTAATGTTGCAGACTTGTGGTTCAGTCTCTAGTCCAGTGACTGCAACAAAAGACGGCTCTGCAAATAGCGACTGACGCCGGCTAGCGTCACACTCCATGGGCTCATGGGTAAGAGGGAAATGGGCAGACACATGTCCCGTCTCATGGCATCTCCCGCACTGGATAGGGCCTGGTCTCCTTGGCAGGGAGTCCTTTTTAGGGCCACTTAGCCACCGGGGACCATCACCAGTCTTTTGCCCCTGAGACACCTCCTGAGCGCTCTTCCCTCTATCAGCACCCCTCCACACTCCCCCAATAGATGGAAGTCTCTTACCAGCTGATGGCACAGATCTGGCACTCCGGGGAGGTGACGGTGCTGCAGGAACATCACGGAGGTAGTCCTCGGTCGCTTGGAACCTCTCAACAAGGTTGACAAGTTCGTCGGCACTCCTAGGGTCACCTTGTCCCACCCAGCATTGCAGATCAGCAGGGAGTGCTCGTAGGTAGCGATCCATGACGACCCTCTCTAGGATCTGGGCAGGAGTAGAAGTGTCTGGCTCCAACCACTCTCTTGCCAAATGGATCAGGTCGTACATCTGGGACCTCGCTGACTTGTCCCGACTGTAGCTCCAGTTGCGGACCCTCCGGGCATGGACAGCAGCAGTAACTCCTAGTCGGGCGAGTATCTCTGCTCTTAGCCGAGGATAGTCCTTGACCTCTTGCTCACTGAGGTCATAGTAGGCCTTTTGAGGTTTGCCTGTTAAATAGGGCGCAATCACTTCTGCCCACTCAGTGGCTGGTAATTTCTATCTCTCAGCCACACGCTCAAAGACAGTTAAGTAGGCCTCAACATCGTCATGAGCAGTCATCTTTTGCAGCGCTCGCTGCACAGCTCTTCTCACAGAAAAAGTCTCTGGAGCGGCTGCTGCTACCAGCTGGGGATTAGCACCTGCAGACGCCTCTTGCTTCGCTATCAGGTGCTCAATAAGTCTCTGTTGTTGAGCCGTCGCCTGTTCATGGTGCAGGTTAGCGTCTGTTAGAGCCTGTTGTTGCAGCCTATTAGCCTGCTCATGGCGCAGGTTAGCGTCTGTCATAGCTTGTTGCTGTTGCAGACTGACTTGCATTAACTGCTTCAACATCTCCTCCATGTTGCTTGACTGTTTTTGGAGTGAAGCAGCAGCCTTCACCCAGGACATAAGCAGCTGTAGCCAAGTTGATGCACACCGTTGCCCCTAGCAACCGTTTTGCCCGCTCCGCAGCACCAATTGTAGGGATCTTCCCGGGGGATGGTGTGTTTGGACACAGTTCACAGCAGACTTGGACTTGTAAAATAACAGCTTGGCGTTTATTTGCAGCATAAACAGTCCATCAAACAGAAATACAGCAGCACCGTGCTTTAAGAATAAAACAAACAAAAAGGTCTTGCCCGTCTAGGCACTTACTAACAAGCAGGTCACCTGTCTGACACTTCAATATGCTGTATCGCAGGGTATGAATAGGCCCCAGCAGCGGCAGTATTCCTTGCTCCCAGGAGAACCAGCATGCAGGCTGTTCACCCCTGGCTGAGAGCAATCCCCTGTAGCTCTGTGGAGCTTTTAACTTGTTGCAGGCTCATCAGGGCACACCTGACTGCAACACCCAAACTGGATCGGGGGGAAGGGAATGGCAGGTCCCACTACCAACCTACCCACCATTCCAGTAAATCCAGGCCCGGAAAATGGAAAGAACAACTCAGCAGCATAATACTGCTGAGTGACAGATCTCACCTGGATTCACCATCTCACCATATGCAGTAGGCTGGGTGAGATGTACCTCCCCTCGAACACTTTTCCAGTGACACTTCTACACTAACTACTGACTGAATCCTGTTCAACTATCAGTATGAAGGATAGCAGCCCAACGTGTATAGGGTTTTTCTGTTTTCTTCTACCACAGCCACACCGCAGGATGCACTAGAAGAACAAAGCTTCCTATAGGCATAGTATTGCAAATGGTTCCTGGTCTCCAGGCCAAGCCCCGCAGTAGGTTGCAGAAGGAACTCTCTGTGTAGTCTCTCATAACACTCTGACTAGACAAGAACATGCCCAATTAGCTCCAACCCCACTTTATAAACTTCTAGGGGGGGAAATGATTTGACAGGTAGGCTAAGAAGCAGTGCTGTGATAGGTCACAGGAAGGAAGAGAGACACTGTGGTGTGCCCAACTCAGGGATTGGTTTACAGTAACACTCATACAGTGGCATATTATAGGATAAAGCATAAAGTCAATCACAATAAAAGTTAACCCTTCAGTAGCTTTTCTCTTCAGCTGTGCTTAGTGGTGTAACAGGTGTAACAGAAGACAGAGACCTAGTGATGGGAGTGCAAAGTACATCCTTCTATCCCAGAGTATAGAAACAAATAAGTATTAACCTGAACATGCTGCAAAATGCAATATTACACATTACACAAATAGAAAAATAGCACATATACATACACTGTGCTTTAACGTAAACTTTACTTACACACAAACACATATATGTCACATTTACGCACACACTTTTAATACAGGAAAACCCTAGTGGTGACAGGCAGGATGATAATGTGTGCAGGGTACTAGGGGATAAAATAATGATGTCAACTGAAATCTTCTGATAAGAGGGCCAAGTGTTACTACTACTATTCTGTCTATGGGAGAACGTGCGCTCCTCCACTGCAGCGGCTCTCTACTCAAAGAAGTGACATGTCACTTCTTTAAGTGAAGAGTGGCGGAAGCAGAGGAGTGCATGCTCTCCCATAGAGAAGTAGTGTCACACTGAGGCAGGTGGGAATTCCGCCTGTTTTACTCAGTGTGAACATACCCTTATAGAAAAGCCATCTATGAACAAGTCACAACAAAAGTGGAAAAAAAAACCTGAAGAAAGTAAAGGGGGGGGGGGGGTGTCATTGCTATAGCTAGTTGTAAAAAGGAGGAGTGAAAGCCTCACTGTGGAAGCCCAGCTGTTAGAGGAAAGAGGAGAGAGTCCTACTGTTAGCACAAAGGAGAATGAAAGGGTGTCTTAAAGCAACCAGTATGAAAAAGAAAGGAGCTCCACTTTGGCATAATGGGGGAAATAGAGGCCATGTTGTAATCAAGAATTAAATGCGGTAAACCCCTCTGTGACCTCTGAAAAAAGGAGATGCTGCTATGAGTACTGGAAGTATGGTTGGCTATCAGCTAGGCTGCCAGGAAATAACCAGAAACAAGGTAGGGTAGACAAAGACATTGAGCCCTGGACTGGTCCTGCCAGCTGTGTCAGACTACTTGCCACAGCCCCTTAGTAGAGACTAAGGTGTAAAAATGAAACAAAAAAAAAGAGCTACAAACACTTATCAACAGACGTAGGGGCCAGGGTAAAACAAAGAGACAATGTGGTACAAAATCAGAATCCAAAGGGTTATCAAAAAAAAAAAAAAAAAAAAAAAAATCACCACACAGCAAATACTGAAGTAAGACCAAATTCAGACTGGAGTACATAAAACATGGAATTCAAGCACTAAATCATGGCCAAAAGTGCAGTCTTGTTCATATTTTACAAGCCAAGGACTGTACCGAGATCTGAACAGGCACAGGCATGGCATTAGTCTTTTGAGTTTACTTACTGTAAGTAAAGGAGGGCCCTGCTTGGTACTGGAGAGACAGTTATAAGTGTGTGTGTGTTGGGAGAGCTGCTGTGAATATTAGGAAAAGGAAACATGACAGTGACGATTGAAAGAAAGTTACTGCTGTATTGTCAGATTATGTGGGAACCTGGTCTTTAACTGCTGATTCAACTACTCAGAAAATGGACAAAATAAGACATTGGTAATATTAAGGGAGACACTTCTGCTATATTTAGAAATTCAGGCATATTGCCGGCCATGTACTTATTGTATATGCTTAACAAAGGAATTTCACTACTTCAAATGTAAAAACATCTATGTGAAAGCATCTTAATACTTTCAATATGTGTAATTACTGCTGATAACTGAATGTCTTTGACAAATTTGTTTAGGACAGAAATATATATTTCAGAATGGCTTAGTAAAAGCAAGTTGTAATTTGCCTGTCATTTCTTTCAAAAGCTCACTGGCATTGTCAGGTCATGTTTGGCTCAGTAAGAAAATGTTAATTTCTTTCTTGAGGAACTTTTTTTTTTTTTAATAAAACATTTAAAAAGCCTTTGGGTGACAATGAACATTATCTTGCTTTTGTAAAAATAGTGCTGTGAAGAAATGAAGACCGTACAATAAATAGGAAGAAAATCCTCAGGCATATGACAATATAAGGAATGTCATAAACTTCTTATTCAGATGTGTTTTTTTTTAAGGTCTTAGAATGGAAGATACATATTTCAGAGAGGCAACCCTCCAGTTTCCATGTGAATAGTCAATATGATATCTTTATCACTCATCACATGAGTACAGCATTTTGGCTCCACTTGTTGGGGCCATTCTCACTGCCAAAACACTGCATGCATTTATTGCATGAATAAAATACATTACTGGGGCAATCTATTTTTAATATACCATATGTATGGTCTAAATCCTCATGCAGGTAGTCACTTTTCCAATACATGAACACATAAAAAATGTTGACGTTTGAGCCTACATAAAGTTCAACATTTTTAATAAAGATGCTGTGCTTATCCACTTTGTGAGTTTGGTCCCTGGAGCTTTTCACCCTTTCCCCTGCCTTTGCTATCTAACAGTGCCATTCCATGCTGTCCATATAATATCTATCTATCTACGTCAAAATATACCGCAGCACGATACAAATAATTGCATTGTCTCACATGGGCAAATAAACCACCTTTTTTTCATCGTATTTGTGGCGTGCTGCGGTATATTTTGACGTATATTGGAGACACCTTGGAATCGAGTGTTTACCGCTGGCACCCCTGCACCCTGTATAGCCTGAGTGCTGCTTAATTTTTTTTCTTTCTTATCTATCTATCTATCTATCTATCTCTCTCTATGCACTTATCAGGGCATAGAAATATGGAATTTTATGCACAATATTTGGATCTATTGATCATGTCTGGTTTATTTCCCAACTGGGAAATGTCTTTTGACAGTGATGGCTCTTCAGTACCAAAGTATGCCCTACATACTCTATAAAGCAACATCATTTCTACAAGTGTTAGATGATAGGTGCTGTAACGTGTCTTCATGTTTTCATCAGATCAATGCTTCATTTATAAACATAAATAAAAAAACATTGTAGTCATTGCCACTTCTGTTACAGCATCCATTTATAGGGTGAACATCATGTACTTTTTAGATTAAGTTTCCAATTTGTCATATTACATTTATCTTTGATTAGATAAATGTTGCGGTTTACGCTATGCCATCTTTCAAATTGGAAGCACCTCAATAAATGACTTCCTTCAATAGAGTAATACTCATCTGTCATCAGGATTACATTTCCATTTATTGACCAATCTACATATCACACTGGTTACGAAATGTAGGCTAATACTGAATAAAAAGTCACTGCTAATAGAAAGTGTTTAATACTAGAAAGTCAATATATTTGTCATATGTTTATATCATTATTGTACAAGTCCGAATACAATGGAAGATGTCCATATACATGTCCTTAGAGCTTATGGATGGATAATTAATATAAGACAACTATAAGATAAATAAATAATAATATATCACTTCTATGGGAAAGCTTTCTAGGCACAATTGTGTGGAGGTTGAGCTCTGACCATCACATATTGTTAAAGGTCTCATCTAGGGATGGTCCGAACCCGCCGAGGTTCGGGTTCAGCTGAACCCGAACGCTCGGCATCGAATTACCGCTGTCTGCCCGCTCCGTGCAGCGGACGGATCCAGCGGGAGGACCGCCTGTAAAACTGGGATACAGCCTATGGCTATGGCTGTATCCCAGTTTTCCAGGCGTTCCTCCCGCTGGATCCGCCCGCTGCACGGAGCGGGCAGACAGCGGTAATGATTGCGGATGGTTCGGGTTCGTACGAACTCCGTACAAACTCGGTTCGGACCATCCCTAGTCTCTGTAGAAAATGGCGTTGGCACCTGTAGTTTATGGCTAGCCGCAGTAGGATGACATCAGAGAGGTTTCTTTATAAAATGGAGATTTATTGCTTCTTCTTTAAAAGTAGTGAAAGTTACAGAATTGAATAGAAAAGAATATCAGATAACTGTCTTACAGTCCTTAGTGTCTAGTGTGCATAGTTCATATAAGAGTCCTTTGAAGTGAAGGGTTTGTCTCACAAATCGTCACGAGCTTCAGGCAGCTGTTGCTTCACTCAAGCATCCTGGATGACATTCCTTCCTTCATGCTTCCATCATGGATTCCTCATGCGACATAGCCTTCTCCTTTAAGGCCCTTGATCCTTCTTGTGACATAGGGCTCACACCTTCTGTACAGCCCTGATCCAACCCACCTCCATCTTGGTGACTACCATTTATATAGGGTTCATGACTCACTTTCAATGTCATGTGTGGGTGTGTTTATTATAATTGAGTGTGTGTGTCTGCACATATATGACCATAACAAATATAGAACTATTTCTCTAGGCATCAGCATAACCTGTTTCTAGTTATGGATGTATAGTTATCGTGCTGTGTACTGGCATCACCGTCATGGAATTGTGAATAGTGCTTATGTATCTGTTTCCAACGTATACACGTCCCCTTAGTATAGAATATGATATTATGTCAGTATTACAATCACTTTATACAGTGAATAGTGTTGTGCTATTATGGTGAGGTCAGTAGTATATATGACTTACATTATATTACACCAAGATATTGTTCATTGTAAAACATATCGTATTTAACAGTCTCATCACGTCTCATTTATGGTACTGTATGTTCTTGTGTCATTTTCCTCTGCCCTGCAATCTTACAGTGATGACAAGGAGGAAACTGAAGTAAAGTGATCATTATAGATTAGAAAGTATTATCTTATTATTAGGCTTAGTGGCTAGAATGAAAATAAAAATGAGAAGAGTAGACACCACATCTGTATGCATTCCAAATTTTATTACAACGCCAGGAGTGCAACATTTTAGATATGTTAGCCTTTTTCAAGCATTATCACTGATTGAAAAAGGCTGACATAGCTGAAATGTTGTGCATCTGGTGTGATGCAAAACTTTGGCATACATACAGATGAGCTGTCTACTCCTCTTATTTTTGGATCTTCAACAAACCTGGGCCCAGTTTGGTGAGACGTTCACCCTTCACTACTCTTTATACTACATGTGTTTTATGCTGCTTTTACTTCTAAGGGATTAGAATGAAATCGGAAGAGATGGCTATAATATTACAACAACCTTCAAGTTGCATACAATCATAATATGGCACCTCTAAAAGTCTTTGTAACTTACACTAATTGTGTAAAATGCTGAAAATATTTTCTATGGGATTTAGACAAAGGACACTGTCAGGACAGTTCAGGGCACACAAGAAAACACTCACACAGACAGGTGAAGCCCTGACACTGTTCCACTCCCACTGCCCCTACCTGCTTGCCACTAGACCACCCTAAATGATGGCGGACAACTAGGTGATGTTCCCTGCACTGCAACAGGGTGAAACATGAGACAAGACAAAAGACAACAACAAAGACAGACAAAACACAATGGCGGATAGTCAGGCAAAAATAGGTCAGAACCAGGAGAATCAAAATATAGATCAGAATCACAGAGCCAAAGAATAGTCAAAAGCAAGCAAGGGTCAGGTATAACAGAAGTTCACAGGAATACACAGGAGCAGAAAGCCAGAGACAGGTACAACAAGTGTAAACCTATACCAGGCATCAGGCTTAGGAAATGACTGAGCTTTATCTGAAAGCAAGTCCCGGTCTCAGAGACGATTGGAGCAGAGAAACAAGATTGCACAGGAGGACCAGGCTGTCAGTCAATATCCAAGGCAAGGTGTTAACTGTATACCTGCTGGAAGAAATCTTCCCAGACAATGAGTAGGGAGTTAACCTAAATCAATACAAATGCCAAGGAAGGATCACACCGTGTTCACACTAATAAAATTATATAAAATAACTAATGTGCACGTACATTTTGCCGCCATGATCGTAACCGGCGACCAGAGTTTGCGAGCGTGGTTTTACCAGGTACAATCCTGACATTACCCCCCCCCCCCCTCTACGAGGGGCCACTGGACCCTCACTTGAACCTTCAGGTTTGGAAGGGTATGTCTGATGGAATAGTCAAATGAGTCTTGGGGCATGGAGATCTCTAGCAGACACCCAAACTCTTTCCTCAGGACCATACCCTTTCCAGTGGACCAAATACTGAATTGAGTTTTGCACTCTACGTGAGTCCATTATTTTTTCAACTTCAAATTCCAGCTCTCCCTGAACAACAACTGGACTAGGTGGAGTTTTAAAAACAATTGGTGAAACGTATTTCTTAAGCAAAGATTTGTGGAAGACAGGGTGAATACGAAGAGACCTGGGTAATTGCAATTTATAGGATACTGGGTTGATGATTTCGGCGATTAAATATGGACCGATAAAACGGGGTGCAAACTTATTTGAGGGTACTCTTAAGCGAAGATTTTTTGAAGAAAGCCATACTTTATCTCCAACAGCATAATTAGGCCCAGGCAAGCGCTTTTTATTTGCATATTGTACATGGCGTGTTGGGCTTTTTCCAGATTCTTACGATTCTGAGCCCAGACTGTGCACAGTCGACGAATTACAGATTTAACTGAAGCATGATCAGATTTGTGACCAGTAGCGGCGGAGTACCTTGGGTGGAAACCGTAATTACAGTAGAAGGGAGACAGTTGTGTCGGGGAGTTCTCGTGATTATTGAGGGCAAACTCGGCCAGTGGCAAGAATTCCCTCCACCTTTCCTGGCATTCAGAGACATAACACCTGAGATACTGTTCTAATGACTGGTTTAATCTCTCTGTCTGCCCCTTGGTCTCGGGATGAAAGGCGGAGGAGAAGGACAGAGAAATACCCAACTGGCCACAGAAAGCCCTCCAAAACCTCGACACAAACTGAACTCCCCTGTCAGATACAATATTGGAAGGAATACCATGTAATCTGAGAATATGGCGAACAAACAGACCTGCCAAAACTTTAGCACAAGGCAATTTCTTTAACGCAACAAGGTAACACATTTTTGAGAAACGGTCTACCACCACCCATATCACCGACCTTCCCTGGGAGAGGGGAAGATCGGTGATGAAATCCATTGACAAATGCGACCAGGGCCTCTTGGGCACAGGGAGAGGATAAAGCAACCCTTCAGGGAGTCTTTGGGGAGTCTTGGCCCTGGCGCAGGTTTCACAGGCCATAACAAATTCCTTAACATCCCGTGCCCAAGATGGCCACCAATAAGTACGGGATAATAAATATTTGGTGCCTGCAATGCCCGGATGACCTGCCAAGACTGAGGAATGCACTTCTTCCAAGATTTTAAGTCTAAGGTGACCTGGAACAAAAAGTTTACCTTGGGGTAGACTTGGGGGCGCTAATTCTTGAGAATTAGCAATGGACAACAGCAAATCGGGAGTAAGGGTAGCGACCACAACTCCTGGGGTGAGGATATTCTCAGGTTCCTCGTTGGGGGCATCACGGGCACCGAAACTCCTAGACAAGGCATCTGCCTTAATATTCTTTGCACCAGGGCGATAAGTTACAATAAAATTAAATCTTGTAAAGAATAAGGCCCACCGCGCCTGTCGAGGGTTGAGCCTCTTGGCATTATCAAGATACAATAAATTTTTATGATCAGTTAATACAACTACTCTATGTTTGGCTCCTTCCAGGAAATGTCTCCATTCCTCGAATGCCCACTTTATAGCCAGCAATTCGCAGTTCCCGATGTCATAATTAATCTCTGAGGTGGAGAATTTCCTGGAGAAGTAGGCCACAGGACGGAGGTTGGTGTACGGCTCTGCTCCCTGGGACAGAACCGCTCCAACTCCTGTCTCAGAAGCGTCCACCTCGACAACAAATGGTTTTTCAGGATCTGGGTGAACCAGTACAGGAGCGGTAGAGAAACAAATTCTTCAAAGCAGTGAAGGCCTGTTCTGCCTCTGGTGTCCAAGCAGTGGGGTCTGAGACTTTTTTAGTAAGATCAGTAAGGGGCTTAGCGATAACAGAAAAATCCTTAATGAACTTTCGGTAATAATTTGCAAAACCCAGAAAACGTTGAATTTCTTTTAGTGAACTGGGACGTTCCCATTCCTGTATGGCAGAAACTTTCTGGGGATCCATACCAATAGAATCAGGAGTGAGAATATAACCCAGGAACCCCACCTCCTGGACACCAAATTGGCACTTAGATAGCTTAGCACATAAATAGTTCTGTCGCAACCTAGAAAGGACAATCCTCACATGTTCCTGATGGGTAGTCCAATCTGGTGAAAAGATGAGGATGTCATCTAGGTACACGACCACGAACCTTCCCAAAAGGTCACGAAAAATATCATTTACGAACCTTTGGAAGACGGCAGGGGCATTACTGAGACCAAATGGCATAACTAAATACTCAAAATGACCCTCAGGAGTATTGAATGCCATCTTCCACTCATCACCCTCTCTGATCCGGATCAAGTTGTAGGCTCCCCGGAGATCTATTTTGGAGTATCAGTGGGCACCCACAGCCTGATTGAACAAATCCGGGATCAGAGGAAGAGGATGCTGGTCCTTAACCGTGATTTTATTTAATTCTCTGTAGTCTATACATGGTCTTAGACCTCCATCTTTCTTGCTGACAAAAAAAGAAACCTGCCCCCATAGGCGATACTGAAGGCCGGATGTGACCCTTGCGGAGGCTTTCCTGAATATAGTCACGCATTGACTCTCACTCTGGAGCAGATAGGTTGAAAATACGTCCTTAAGGACATTTCGCTCCAGGAACAAGGTCAATGGCTCAGTCATACGGCCTATGTGGGGGAAGATGGTCTGAGCTGACTTCATCGAAGACGTCTCGGAAGTCAGCTATGAATTCAGGAATAGACCCAGAATCAGCTGTACATTCTAAGGTCTGTACAATGCTCAGATGAGAATGACAACTAGAACCCCATTTAAGCAACTCAGCAGTCACCCAATCAAACACCGGGTTATGGAGACGAAGCCAAGGCAAACCAAGAATTATGTCAGAGGTCAATCTCTCCATAACAAAAAATGACATTTTTTCAGAGTGAAGACACCCCACTGAGAGGGTGACTTCGGCAGTGCGAAACTTAATTCTTCCTTCTGTCAAAGGAGTGGAATCAGCCCCAGTGACTGAGAAAGGAGAACACAAAGGAATAAACTCAATGCCTAGGGCCCGAGCAACAACAGCATTTATAAAATTAATTGCAGCCCCTGAGTCCACCATAGCTTTGCAGGCAAGAGTTTTACTACCAGTGGACAAGGAAACCGGTAACAAAACTTTTTTCACAGAAACGGGAGGTACCTGTGTGCCTGAGTGGCTTCCTGGGTCACCACTCAGGCACTGAAGTTTTTCCTGCAACCGCTTGGACTTGGAGGGACAGGCTCTGAGGAAATGGCCCGATTTTCCACAATATAGACACAGGAAATTTTCAATTCGGTGCTTCCTCCGAGCGGCAGCATCAGTCGATCCCAGTTGCATTGGTTCTTCACTGGGAGGAGAAGGAGGAGAAGGTGGAGAAGGAGGGACAGACCTTTCAGAAAAGGCAAGAGCAGACTTAGAAGAAAAACCTGGTCTGAACGGGAGATAGGAGACCCTTTGTTTTTCTCTGTGTCTCTCTCTAATCCTTCTATCCACACTAACCGCTAGGGCCATATACTCATTGAGGGAGTCTGGGGTAGGATGGCTTACCAAAGCATCCTTAACAGCCTCAGACAAGCCTTGTCTAAACAATGTTTTTAGAGGCTGGTCAGGCCACCCAGTTACTGTGCACCACTGGCGGAATTCAGAGCAATAATCTTCAGCAGAGCGAAGGCCCTGCTGAATGGACAGGAGATGGGTCTCCGCCAGTGCTACACAGTTGGGGTCATCGTAAACTTGGCCTAGGACTTCAAAAAATTGGTCAACAGAAAACCACTCTGGGGACTCAGGAGGAAGAGACAGTGCCCAATCTTGTGGAGGACCCTTTAGGAGAGAAACTATCACCCCAACTTTCTCCGCTTCAGTCGGGAACTGGTTAAACCTAAAAAACAACCGACATGATTCACGAAACGTGCGGAATCTATAAGGATCCCCTTCAAAACGATCTGGCAGAAGAATGCTAGGTTTCTGCTGGAGACTCTGGACAGGGAAAACAGGGGCTGAAAAAGTGACAGGGGAGGCAGCAGTGTCAGATGAATTGGTAATTATGGCATCTAGACGTTGTGAAATTTGATCAACAACACCTGCCATTCCCTGGCACTTAGTTGCCAACTCAGCCAGGGGGTCACTGACCGACAGATCGGCACTCATAGTGAACCAGCGGGAGAGCTGGCGGGGATATGGGCCTTGTTGGAACCAACATGGACCACACCCTGTATAAATCTGATACAGTTTTATGGTCTCAGGTGGCAGAAGGCAAAAAGAAAGATGAATGAATGGACTGAGCCTATTTAAATGAAGGTCCTTCCAAAGACAATGAAATGGAGAGTCATAAATGCTGGACAATGCTGGACAAGCCTTGCATTTAAGTGAAAACGCTGGAGGCAAACAGCAGGACAGCTTTCCTGCTGTCGTAAAGCCATAAACCAGCCCCTGCGGCTACTTCAAAGCCTCCTTATCAGCGTCACCTGTGGATGGGCATAACACGCCCAAAAGAGTCATCCAAAGGACAAGGACCTTACTTTACCCAAAGGACGCCACCTAGAGGAATATGTTTACCTCTGCATCATTGTCTTTAAAACATAAAGGAACTGTGATGATTGGCTGAGACAATATTTGGAGGTGTTCCAGGGACGGGCCATGTGTGGGCTATGAGAGTTTGTGTGAGTGGTATATAAGGTTGCACACAGATGAATAGTTAGGCACTTCCTATCTCCCACCATCCCTTCCTACCACCCTCTCCCTTCCCTTATATTCCTATCCCTTAGTTAGTCTCCCCTTTGTAGATATTTATGTTTTCCTTTTGGTAATAAACCCCTTAAAGATCTATTTGTCCTTGATCAATTAATACGGCACCCCAAAACCCAAGCAGATTCTACAGGCCTGGTATAATGTCAGGACAGTTCAGGACACACAAGAAAACACTCACACAGACAGGTGAAGCCCTGACACTGTCCCACTCCCACTGCCCCTACCTGCTTGCCACTAGACCACCCTAAATGATGGCGGACAACTAGGTGAAGTTCCCTGCACTGCAACAGGGTGAAACATGAGACAAGACAAAAGACAACAACAAAGACAGACAAAACACAATGGCGGATAGTCAGGCAAAAATGGGTCAGAACCAGGAGAATCAAAATATAGATCAGAATCACAGAGCCAAAGAATAGTCAAAAGCAAGCAAGGGTCAGGTATAACAGAAGTTCACAGGAATACACAGGAGCAGAAAGCCAGAGACAGGTACAACAAGTGTAAACCTATACCAGGCATCAGGCTTAGGAAATGACTGAGCTTTATCTGAAAGCAAGTCCCGGTCTCAGAGACGATTGGAGCAGAGAAACAAGATTGCACAGGAGGACCAGGCTGTCAGTCATTATCCAAGGCAAGGTGTTAACTGTATACCTGCTGGAAGAAATCTTCCCAGACAATGAGTAGGGAGTTAACCTAAATCAATACAAATGCCAAGGCAGGATCACACCGTGTTCACACTAATAAAATGATAGAAAATAACTACTGTGCACGTACATTTTGCCGCCATGATCGTAACCGGCGACCAGAGCTTGCGAGCGTGGTTTTACCAGGTACAATCCTGACAGACACTGTGTTGTGTTTTCTGGTGTGTCATATATCTTAGGTGTTATAATACAACCTCACGCAGAGACACCAGATGGCTCTGTATTAGTCACAGGAGCTCTATGTGCAGCGTGTTTTTGCACATGGCTCGGTCATGCACATGGTTCATCTGCGCATCAAGGTAATCCATATGCTTTCTCACTATGGATAAAAAGACAGTACTAACTGCATGATAAAGATGCTTCCTTTCCATCTATTCCTTATTTTATGTTCAATGTGGATTGAAAAATGCACAAGTGGGAAATAAAATCACTTACTTGGCATTTGATCAAACATGTCTGATGACAGATGCACATGGGATTGACTTTTTTAGAGGTCTATAATTTGGTTAGCTATTTGTAGGAAACAATTATAAAGGGAAGAGAAATGTACTTGGCAACTGTTCAAACATAAACAATAGCTAATAGGTTACATTGTGAATGAAAAGCACTTTACCATGTCTCGTAATACTAAACTACCATATTATCTCATTTATACCCTAGGTACATCCAACGAAATGCAATTCATTTACAGACTCCAAATGAAATATGTTGTGCGCATGCTTCACAGTTCTTTTCTTATTGACAAAATGACATGATGAAAATAGAAATTTTTGTGAATTATGGGCCAATTCTGTTAGTGTCAGGTATGGCTAGAGGCAGTCAGACAAGACAGGGAAGTGTAAACTAAGCTGACCCCACCCACTGTCCTTGCCCACTTGCCACAAGGCAGTGCTAGGCGACTGTGGACACCCACGGTGACAGTCCCTATACTTAATAGGGTAAAACACCGAACGACAGACAAACAAAACACAATAAATCCCAGGTCAACAATCCGTGTTGGTAACAGCAGGCAGCAGAAGTACAAGGTCGGCAGACAAGTTGGGTAAACAGGGTCAGGTCAGGGCAGGCAGCAAACAGGATAGAGCTGATACAAGCAGAGGTCAGAGTAAAGCAAAGGGAAACAAACAGGAACACTAAGCCTAGTGGTAAACTAATAGCCAGCATCTTGCTGCTGACTGCACAGACTATTTATGGAACCAGGAGCCCGGTCCAGATCCCCATTGGACCTGCGCTTAGATAAACAAAGACATTGACTGGTAAAGACACTTGCCAGTCAAAGGAAACATAAGACTGTTCATCTGCAGGAATTAGCTAGCAGAGAACAGAGTAACCCTATCATTACCAGAGGCTGAGAGGCAAAGCAGGTGCGGCTGAACAGAATCAACAGCCCTGTTCACACCAGGTTCAGAAATGTTTCAAAGGCATTATCCATTGTTAGAAAAACATGGCTAGTTACTTCCAGAGACAGCACAACTATTGTCTCCAGTTCAGGTGTGGTTTGCAATTAAAGTGTCATCGTCGTAATAACTTTCAAAATATAAATCAACAGTATATGTGAAATAAAGTTTGCAATATACTTTTTTTGTTTTGTTATCATGCTGTAAAACAAAGCTATACTTTTGTGTATCCAGGTCCAGTCTCCTAAAGGCAGATTTTTAATCTTGTGCTGGTTGAAAAAAAAGAAACTAATCACATGAAGTCCCAGCCAGTACAGAGTGCCTTCTCTCTGAGCGCTTAAATGACCTGGGAAAAACTTGATTTCCAATGTTTAGACTCTTTAGAGAAAAAGTGTAATAACACAAGAAGTGCCATGTTAACTAAAAAAAAAAACAATAAAGAATGTATATTGCAAATCTGCTTTATTTCACATCTACTGTTGATTTAGGTTTTAAACGTTAAAACAACAGGTACACTTTAAGCTCCATTCAATGGAACTGAGTTGCAAAACTCCACCCAAACTGGAAACAAGAATGAGGCTGTCTCTGGAATAAAGTTGCCATGTTTTCTAACACTCTATAAGCCTCTAAAGTACCACTCATACTTTTTTACTGTATTTTTGTAAGTTTCGTACTTGGCATGCTACATCTGTTGCAATGAGCCCCATGCTATCAAGGACAGGTATCTCTACTTCCTCAAATCCTCCAACGATATTGTCTTCCACTTGGGCCACCTTGTGTGCCACCTTGACTGCTAACACTGGCCATACCCTGAGAAGGGCCAGCTTTTTTTTTTAATGCTGGGACATCTTGATTTTTTTTTTTTTTTTTTTTTTTTAAAGGGACCCAAAGAAATTTTTAGATTATAATGGGCACTGTCTTTATAGCACCCAGTGACTTAGTATATTGTACACTGTCTTTACAGCACCCAGTGATTTATTAGAATGGACAGAGTCTTTACACCACCCAGTGATTTACTAGAATGGACACTGTCTTCACAGCACCCAGTGATTTGTTAGAATGGACACTGTCTTCACAGCAATCAGTGACTTGGTATAATGCACACCCAGCACCTAGTGACTTGGTATAATGCACAGCCAGCACCTAGTGACTTGGTATAATGCACAGCCAGCACCCAGTGACTTGGTATAATGTTCACCCAGTAACTTGGTATGATGAACACCCAGTGACTAAGTATAATGCACTTCCAGTGCCCAGTGACTTGTTATACTGCACACTGGCTTCACAGCTCCCACAGACAACACCCACAATGTACCCTCCTATCCTCTCCTCTCATCTCCTATCTTTATTTCTCTCCCTGCTCTGCTCTAAATGCCTGCTGCAGTCTTTTTCTCCACTACACACACAACTGCCCATCTCCATGAAGTGGATCACACTATGTAAAAGCTGAAGGGGTGTGAGTAAGGATGTTACTTTTTGCAAGAATGTTATTTACATTATGTGGGTATTGTGCAATGATGTATGCAGTGTATGGGTGATTTTAGTGTAATGTCAGAACCCCTATGTTTGGATATTTGTTTAGGTTGACAACATCTGCTACACATGAATGTGAAAAAAATAACTTCTAAGTATGTGACTTGTTAGTTCTTGTCCCATGTATATAACTGTATACTACCTACTCTACCTCTTCCTGCAAACCGAATCTTTTTGGCGATTGCCTCTTGATTTTATTTTTTGTTACTGTGGCAAATAATAAAATTAATTGATTTTATGCGGCTGTAGATGCAATTAGAACATCCTGTATCTTTGTAGCTCCATGTTCTAGTGTAACATTCTTATGTTTGTTCTTGTTTAATTACTACGGCCCTGACACTCTGCACTTTGATGAGCTTCATATTGTCCTTTATTGCACTCTCCTTCGATTTTCTTCTGAACATTCAAAATATGAATATAATTGTTTAAAGATGAGATCTTCTTCAAATAAATGCTTTATAATTGTTATATATTAAGCCTCGGGGATACAAAAGCATTGTGGAAATTCATTTGAACCTGTTTTACTTCATCTCATCCATAAGCTCTTCATTTGAAGGGTCTGTCATGTAGTTCTACTGGTGCAAATGCATCACATCAGTAAATCTGTCCCATTAGGTCTGATCTGCTTCCCCTTAGGGCCCTGATATCCAGGTTAAAACTAATGAAAAGCAGTTATTCAATAGGATAGCTGATTTACATTATTAACCTATCACCAAGACATATTGCTTAAATTGTACGGGTCCCATTATGTTACATGGTTACCTCACACTATAAATCCCTCATGTATTAGTGTACTTATACAGTATGTAAGTCACTACAATTTTAACTGTGCCACTTATTTTGGAACAACATTTTTTAATAGAAAATCTATGTTAATGGTAGCAGTATGATGACAGTATGATGACAAATGTGGCAAAGGAAGCGTAGAAAAAAGCGAAGCTTATGAAACTTAGTGAAGAATAAAAGGGCCCTTTAAGCCTATATTTCAAAGGTATTCTAAATGTCACAGGACAGCAAATTGCTTATAAAATAAAGAACATAATTGAATTATATGTTGAATTCATCACTCTTTCTGTTTTAGCCAATTTGCAAACAATGACATATTTTTATAAAGTAAGGCCATGTTCACACAACATATCTTTTACATAAATCGTGGACGTTGTTGCAATTTGCCATGTCAGTTTTCTGCGGCCGCTATTCATTGAATAGCAGCTGCACATGCATGTCAGTTCACAAAATGGAGAGTGCGGCTCTGGCTTGTGTGCTTGGGTAAATTGAGATGCAGGCACACACGGGTGCGCCTGCATCCCAATTCAAAAGAAATTAAAGGGCAACTACCACGAATTTTTTTTAGCTTATTTAATACACATTACAAAGTTATATAACTTTGTAATGTGGTTAAATACCCGGTCTGGCCCCCTTCCCCCACTTTCGGACCCCCGACCCCCCCCCCCCCAGAAGTTAAAGAATGTATACATTACCTATTACGATTGTCACGGTCCTCTTCTCCCGGGCGGCATCTGGTGACGACGATGTCAGAGGCGGGGGGCGGTACGGGTCTTCTTCCTCCTCGGCGTCTTCATAGAAAATGAATGGGACGGAAAAGGCTGCTGGTGCACATGCGCACCAGCAGCCTTTTCATTGGCTGGAGCGCATCACATGGCTTCCAGCTTGCTCAGCCCTGATTGGCTGAGGTTGCTGGAAGCCATGTTATGCGCTCCAGCCAATGAAAAGGCTGCCGGTGCGCAAGCGCACTGGCAGCCTTTTCCATCCCCAGGACCCGGAAGTCAGAGACATCGCTGGCCGGCGGCGACGGAGAGGCGGACGGTGGGCGAATCGAGTGGCGATCGTCACCGGAGGGATGGTGAGTACGGTGTCCATGTTTTTTTTTTTTTTTTGGGGGGGGGGTCCCGCGGGAGTTGTCCTTTAAGATCATCCGGCCAGTACTGCAGAACGGCCGCTCTCATACGTCATGTAAACATGGCCTAAAATTTTAACAATTTTAAAGAATTATACTTTTTATGATCATTTTAATCATATTTACCCAAAAGTATATGCAGTAATAGTTATGTATAATAAAAGTTATGTCCAAAAGGGGAGTAAAATACAGAAACTATTATTATATTTTCAGTAAGCATGTTCAACTTCTCTACTGATACTTGTTTTCCATTCACAGGAGAAAGCATAACATGCTGGGTCAGTAAACACAACAATCACTGAACTGAAGGAGATCAGCAAAAAATTCAATGGATTACTCATTCAATATTCTCCTCTTGAAAAAAAAAAAAAAAAGAATATAAAACAAAGGGATCTGTGGAGCCTTAGTCATGAGTCTCAAAACACAGGGACAGCCAGATATCCCTCCTGGGAAGGAAACCCTTTGCTAAGGGATGCCTCCCAGTGGGGAGATCACCAAACCACCCTGATATGTAGCCCCTTAAGTCCCACTGAGTTGCAAGTATTAGGAAACAAATATGGAAATACCAGGGTGGCACATTTTGCGTAAAAGTCTAATTCAGTTGCGAGTATAGCGACATGTCGAGGAACATACTAATGTCAGGCATCCATACCATGCTGGGTCCCCCAACTATCAGGGTAACATTGCACCCTGGAATGAAATGAGCGAGTGTGGCCAGTGTTCCATTTATTATATTTGATTCCCATCAGGGATTAGAACCAAAGAAAGACCCGCTGGTGGTCTCTAGGGAGATGATTTACTCTTAGATGACAGCTCCAACACAGGTTAGGTGATTCAACTATATCTGTTTGCAGATGAGTCCTCTGTTGGCAGATACTGGCTGAAAGCTGAGCAAGAAAGAGCCTGGGCAGTATTGATTATTCATGAAGGAGAGGGAGGAGGAGGAAGGAGTAGTAAAGCATGCCAGAGTGCGGCACAAACATTGAGCTATAACTTCTCTCTGACTCTTTAATACAATAGGAGACCCGAGATGTGCATGATCCACTACACCGACAAATTACCAAAAGGCAACATGCTCACTAGGGGAAAGCCAGCTACAGAATACCGTCAGCACCAATAGTAGGGTCTAACTGCTAGCAGATTCCCTTTAAAAACTGTGAATTCTCAGTGTTTCCTTCATTGCTTTAAAACTGCATAAATACACAAAAAGATCAATAAAAAGGATATTGCTATGACACTTAGAGTCTTATATTTTCTACTGTGGCTAGGCAATATAGGCATTGCCTTTTAAGAAATGACTCTTAAATTGCTCTAATACAAAAAAAATTAGATTCCTAGAATAATTTGTTATTTAGGATGGTGTTTGGGAGATAATTTCATATAAACAAGCCATTTTCTATGCATAAATGTGCCCCTAGATTATTTTTACATCAAGTCAGTGGTGTCTGTTTGCTGTATACTCCCAGCGCATGAAGCAAGCATGTTCACAGACCTCACTTGTAAGGAAAGTGTAAGGGCCCTTTTACACAGAAAGATTATCTGACAGATTATCTGCCAAAGATTTGAAGCCAAAACCAGGAACAGACTATAAACAGAGATCAAGCCTGAGATTCCTCCTCTTTTCAAATCCAGTCCTGTTTTTGGCTTCAAATCTTTGGCAGACAATCTGTCAGATAATCTTTCTGTGTAAAAGGGCCCTAAGAAGTTTTGAGTGGTTTCAGATTTCTTTTCTGCTGGCTGGAAAAAACACAGACCTCTGGGGGTAAAGGTAATGTGGGCATTCTGGATGTTTTGGGCAGTAATGGGACTGTAGGAACCTCGGGACTAGACAGCCACCAAATAATCCAACACTGCTAGAAGCAAATGCAACAAATTTTATTTTACAACTACTAGTTATTGTTGCAACAGTAAAGGATTTTCCAGAGAGCAATTAAGGTCTATAGCGAATATCTGTTGTCAAATAAGCAATTGAAAAAAAAAGAAGCCCATAAACTGTTCTTGTTGCCATTTACCCTTGCACAGGCTACTGTTGCATTACCAGAGTACATTGGCTTCACTGCAGTGACATCAGAAATGTCTTTCTGTCTGTTTTGCTAAATAAATAAATAAATGCTAAATAAGCTAAATAAATGTGATATTACCACTGTGTTTCCAAAAAGTGACATCATAACTGTTTGTATCAGGTAAATTTTTTCCTTTCAGACTTTGATCAAAAGAATAAATTATGAGTGGCTCGCAGAAGCATATTTGGGTAAAAGCTCAGTTTAAAATATGATATTTTCTTTCACAATATTATATAATTTGCAAAGGATCTATCTTTGAAGAACGTATATGATATAATGTGTAGTATGTAATTCACCCTCACATATTTTATAAACTTTAAAGAATTTACCATCAGATATTGCTTCGAATAAACTTTTACTTGGTTACTAGGACAGCATTTTTAACAAATTATAACTTTGAAGAAATTTCCTCAAAAATTCACTGCCTGTGAAATCTTTTCTTTTGCTTGCCTGCCCAGTGATTGATTATATCATTTGAAGCACTTTGCATCTTATTGGGTTTGATTTGTCCCTAGATCACAACCTGTACAGAGTAAAATTGGCTTTGGAAGAATTTATATGACCCTTCTAACACCTCATCCACGCGATTGAATATATAATGTGCAGTCAGCTCATTGCAGTGAGTTAAGTCATTTGCATTTCTATGACCTTTACTCTGGTCTCTTTTCAAAAGAAGTCACCTCAAAGCTGTAAGAAAGGCATTTCTAAATCTTGCACTGATTAACATTCTTTAATGTAGATGACACTTTTCACCTTGCTCACCCCAGACAAAGAATCTCTGCCTTTGTAGATGTAACCTGAACTTTCAAGTAAAAGACATTAAAATAACTGGCAATTTTATTACAAATCTACTTTATTTGTTTTCCACTGTAAGGGTATAAACCCACACACCGTATATGCAGCAGATATGCAACAAATACGCAGCAGATTTGTTGGTACAGATTTGATGCTGTGTTCAGTTATTTAGATCTAATCTGCTGCGATTTTGCTGCGAGTTTGCTGCGTATCGCAGCAGTAAATACGCTGCATATACGGTGTGTGGGTTTATACCCTAAGGCCATGTTCACACAACATATGTTTAGCATAAATCACTGCCGTTGTTGCAATTTCAAACAACGGCCGTGATTCATGCTAAACATACGTTGTATTTGAATGAATAAAATCCCGGCCAGAACGTATACACACAGTAAACACTCCTGCCGGGATTCCATCCGGCTGCACAAAAAACTGACATGTCAGTTTTCTGCGCCCGCTATTCATTAAATAGCTGCCGCACAGACATGTAAGTTCACATGTCAGCTCCGGCTGCATACTCCATTGTGTGCAGAGGTGAATTGCGATCACGCTGCAACCTGTCATTAACCCCTAAAAGGCACAATCGTGGCAGCTCCTGTCATTTACCGATTAGGACCCCCCACAGTGTGACTGCGGGGGTCCCGATCGCTGTGTTGGACCGCCGGACGTCTTTTACCTTCCTCCTTGTGATTCAATCAGCACTCTGCTTATTAAGCCTGCCACAGACATAGAAATGATCAGTGTTTGCAATCTAATGATTGCATGTGAAATTCCCCCAGGGAAAAATGTTTTTAAAAATACCCCAAAGCCCCTCCCCCAATAAAAATTTAAATCACGCCCCTATCCCATTATATACATAAAAATAGGGATGAGCGAACTTTTTAAAAGTTCGGTTCAGTTTTTCGTGAATTTCGGATCGGTCCGAACCGAAAACGAACCTTGCTCTAACGGCTGAATAATTGCAGCTACAATAGTGGGAGTGTGATAGGGTATAGTTTCGTTTAGTTGCAGTTGCTATTACAATGAAAAAAGTGGGAAAAAAAATTTCCAAAAATAATGAGAAAAAATAATAATAATAGGAATAAAATTAATAAAATATAGTGAATAAAAGTGCAAAAATAGTGAAAAAAAATATTGGAAAAAAAAAGTTTACAACAGGATGCGGCAGCACTTGATTGCACCCAGGCCAGTATTGTTGAGAAGAGACAAGTTGAGCAGCAGGAGGAGGAAGCAGTTGATTGATTCCAGTCCAGTATTATTGAGGAGAGGCTACTTGAGGAGGAGGCAGCAGTTGATCGATTACAGGCTAGTATAATTAAAAACAGACTACTAGTGATCAGGGGTGGATTAACTTTACCATAGGCCCGGGCTGTTCACCAAGCCTGCCCCCCCCCCCCCCCTGTAACTATGGAAGCACTAGCCTGGCGCTCATAGTACAGGATAGATAATGTCATGATGTCCTGATTTGTGCAAAATTGCCATAAAAAAACTGTGATTTTTTGCAAATCATGGCAGAAGTGTAGCCAGGAGACAGTACACCATTGAAAGTATAAGTCTTTTTGGGTGGTCATGGGCCCCCCAGGAGCCGCCCAAAACGCCCCTTTTATAATCCACTACTGCTAGTGATGATTATATTTCTATTTTTGTTCCTCGACTTACAAAGTTCTGACAAACTAAATCTACTTACTCCTACGAAGCAGGTTCACTGGCCATGATACAATTGCATCTAGGGGGTCATGTGATTGTTTTGAGAAACAAAATAACAAATGTATCGTTTTTTGTTCCTGTGTGTATATGCCAAGGTTATTTCGCCATTTTCTGTATTTTCACATCTGAAGAGTGAAAGCAATTCACTCAATTAGCTTATTTAGAACTGTGAAGGCAAATCGATGGAGGCAGATATGGTTATCGATAAATCACTCATCGACGTTTATGGACTAATCTTACAAGTAAGTATTTGATAACGCCTTGCCATTAATGAGTTAATAAATGTTGACATAGGTGGAGTTCTAACAGCTTATCATTGTGAGTCTGAGAAGCGATGTGTGTGACAGTCACTTGATGTATTTTTTAGAGTTAGTGTCAAAATTAAATGTACAGGTCTGGTCTTCAAATATATCAGATATCTGTTCTCAATAATGCTTACATTCTGTCCCGGTACTTTACATTGCTTCATTTTATATATGTGTTGTTAAAGGCTCTTTCCTTCCTAATTTATCAATTACAAGTTAGTCATGAATGATCTTTATTTATGACGAAGCTAAATGTTTATTATGGATTTTTGCCCCCACCTATTGCCCTGTGTGACTACTTTGGTCACCATACATTGCTGATAGTAGTTCACGTCCCTACGAATGTGTGTAATTCCTATGGCTTGCCCATAAGGGTTAGCTCTAAATCGCACTATACATTTATATTTGTTAGGGTACAAACACACACACGGTATATGCAGCAGATACGCAGTAAATAAGCAGCAGATCTGCAGCAGATTTGGTGGTGCAGATTTGATGCTGTGTTCAGTTATTTAGATCTAATCTGCTGCGTATTTGCTGCGTATCGCAGCAGTAAATAGGCTGCGTATACGGTGTGTGTGTTTGTACCCTTAGGCTATGTGTCTGTGTGAAACATAATGCAATGTATTTCCAATTGTAGCCAATGTGCCACTAATTATGTTTGATTCGCTATGTTTGTGTAATATCTCTTTCAGGAATTTTCTTTGTTTGATCACATGTTGCTGAGAAATGAGGGTGTGACTTATGGTTTGTGTTAGCGAGCTGCCCGTGCAGCTAACTCACTCCCCTCTCCCCCATCCCCCCCTCCTGATTGTGGTGTCGAATTCACTATTATGTTATGTTTGAAATATTTGAGGCTTACACTGTGACCACATGATGGGAGTAGTTGTGTACTGTGTATATGATATGCGCTGGCAGCAGACATCATGGAGGGAGAGGGAGGAGGGAGGGAGTTAGCAGCACGGGAAGCTCCATAACCCACCCACATAAGTGACGTCATATTTAGTCAGCAACATTGCCTCTAACAAGGAAAAAGCCTCGACTAGCTATTACCTTTGCATTGTTTGCAAGAGGTTTATATTATTTATTTATCTTTTTATTAAGGTCCATGCTCGGCCACTGCTATGGGACGGCCCTGCGCCTGGGTACACAAGCCGGCTAAGGCAGAGTGCCACATGGAGGGAGGTTGCCCGGATTGTGTACCCAGATTGGGACAAGCATAGTAGATTACAGAAGTTGTTCATTGGTAGGTTGTTTACACACTATGTAAAACAAGAAACTCTACAGTTATGGTCACCTGACGCTCATATATTACTAATGTCTGTACGTTTTTTGCTTTCAGCCAAACATGTGGAGACCAGGTGGTCCAGTGTGAGGGACAGATTCATCAGGGAGCGGCAGCAGCTGATGAGGCGTGGGGCCTCACAAGAAGAACTGGGCTCTTTGCGTTTTGCCCCAATGCTGCGTTTAATTTTGAATGTCAGCAGACGGCGCCAGTAAGGGTGTGTCTTAATTGCATCTGTCCTTGCTAGGATCAGATGATGTCAGTATTAGTTCAGTCTGTTATGTGTGCAGACATATAGACATGTGTTACGTAGACAGAGATTATATACATCGAGCTTCCTGCAGGGGGATCTATATATTTCTGGAACTGGATAATAATACAGTTACTAACAATAATGCTCCCCCTGCTGTACACTTAATATTCTTTATAAATGCAGCGTGCCCTAACTGGATACTAAAAGTTGTTTAATAAGTCGATGATGTAAGACCTAACTGGAGTTCGATTTAGCTACAAAGCACGGACAGGATAAATGGCGACAAATGTGCCTCAATGATTACATATGACCTAACAATGTCCCACTCATTTCTCAAGTGAGATTTTTAGGGAGCCAAGGGCTAATTAGCGCAAGATGTGAGAATAAATTACTATTTCTTTGCAGACATGTTATTTTCCCTGAACATCATTTTTGGGGAGCAGTGTGTGAATGTTGATCAATAGTCTAGATTATGCGCAAAGGTAAGGCTAACACATTGGACATACAGGTTAAAAAAGGACACAAAAAGCCTAAGTAAAATCCTGCATTGGATGCATATTGGTTCTTGAGAATTGTTACAATGTTGCTAACATGTTTGTAATAACAGATTTTGTCCACTGTTCATTTGTCAGCAGAGATGAAGAAGCTCAACAAACAGCAGAGGCCTCATTGGATGAAGAGAATAAAGAACCTCATCTGACAGAGGCACGCACCATGACTCCACCACCAAGAGGCCAGGGAGACAAACATCTGGCTTGACGTTAAAGAATAAATTGTGGGCGTCCTGCCTGCACTCCCTCTTATACTAAGGTTGTTGTTGGCATAAATGATTGTGATTAGTGGTCACACAGCCTCTGCGCCCCCCCCCTCAACCACTATCCTGTGCTTTATACTATTTCGAGCAAGTAATAAAGATATTTTGTGATATATCGGTGTTTGACTATTTTCTGGATATGACAAGTTTTTTACTTCCTATCTCTGACTATCTCTCCCTCTCTCTACCTCCCTGTAAATATCGACTTAATTGCCTATCTATCTATGTGCTTTCCCTCCCTAACTAGCACGGAGCTCCTCTCTCTCTGAAGTCTAGACACACAATGAGAAAGAGCATGGACGCTCAGGCACTTCCTGTTCCTGTAGTGACGTCACACAACTTGATATTCACATAATAACAGGATAAAAGGCATTATAGGAGTAATAATTCCTTATATCCTCTTCCATTCTGTGAAAACAATACAGTTTTGCGACGCCGTTGCGGTTTTAACGAACTTCATCACAAATCTTTTGAAAGTTCGGTTCGGTACCGAACTTAACCTTTTGCAAAGTTCGTAACGAATCTGGTTCGTAATGGTTCGGTTCGCTCATTCCTACATAAAACATATAAAATTGACTAAATAAATAAACATATAATATAACATTGTGTGTGTAATTGTCTAATCCATTAAAATATGAATCAGCAACAACGGCCGTACTCTGTACGAGAGCATACTGTACATTGCCTTGATTTGTATGGCATCCCGGCCGAACTGTATACACATAGTATACGCTCCGGCTGGGATCCCTTGCAGCGCCGCAAAGAACTGATATGTCAGTTTTCTGGGGCCGCTATTCAGTGAATAGAGGATGTAGAAAACCATGACAGTGCACACTATTGAGCGAGCAGCTGTGGCCGGTCGGTCTCTTACGCCATGTGAACATGGCCTAAGGCAAGAAACTACTGTAGCTTCTGATTGGCTGAGCGAGCAATTTTAGTTACTAAAAACAGCTTTGGAATCAGAGTACCAGAATCAGTAAAAAGTGTCTACAGGTCATCTTCATAAAGACACACTTTCCCCAGAACCATTGAAAAAACATGGGGTATGAGCAATAAATAGAGGGATATGTGAAAATGGCAAAATTTTTAACCCCTAGATGACTTAGGACGTACTGGTACGTCCTGGAAGTCTGTGCCCAGACGACCAAGGACGTACCAGTACGTCCTGAGCTATGAAGCGCGCTCCGGAGCGGAGCACGCTTCATAGCAGGTGGGGGCCAGCTGCAATCAGCAGCCGGCACCTCACCATTAATGACACACTGCAGTGATCGTGCTGCATCGTGCCATTAACTCCTTTACGGCCACGACGTTTAAGTGTGACGGGGGAGTCCCCTGTCGATTACCAATTGGGTTCCCTGCAGTGTGATTACCGATTTTGTTACATGATAAATTAAAAAAAATCTATAAAAAGTGATAAAAACGTCCGATCTTCACAAATATGGTATTAATAAAAGTGAGAGATCATGGCGGAAAAAATGACACCCCATACAGCCCTATAGGTATAAAAATAAAAGCGCTATAAGCGTCATAATAGGCCCATTTTATTAATAAAAAATATATGTAACATTAGAAAATCTGTGTAAAACCTGCGTATGGTTGTGTTCGGACTGACCTATAGAATAATGGTATTTTGTCGCTTTTACCATATAGTGCATTACGTAGACACAGGAACCCCCCAAAAGTTACCATATTGCATTCTTTTTTACGATTTCACCAATTTATATCTTCATAAATAATAATTTTGGGATTCCGTCATACATGTTATGATAGAATGAAAGACCCCGTTACAAAGTACAACTATTCCTGTAAAAATCAAGCCCTTACATGGCATTGTAGATAGAAAACTGAAAGTGCTAGAGCTCTTAGAAGGGGAGGAGGAAAAAACGAAAGCGCAAAGAACAAAATTTGCGCGGTCCACTGGGTCATTTAGGGCCTGGTCCTCAAAGGGTTTAACATTCACTATGCATTATTATTTTCTGTAGACACTAATTATTGTTCCATTCTCTGGACTTTCTCCAGAACAAATTGCCTTCTGTTAAAGGCAAATACTTCAAATTTTGACTAATCAGTCTCTCTGCACCTGCTGTCACTGTTTTCTTCTCCAAAGATCATTTAAAGTGTGCATCTCACCTGCTGCCTATTGCAATCAAAGCCAGGGTTAGCCACCTAGGAGGTGAAGACCAGCAGCCCCTTACACTCCCCTCACTGGGGCAGCTTATGTCACTGCTTGTGGTGGTACAGAGGATCTGCTCCATTCGTTACACTGGACCTGGATTTCTGGTAAGTATACCTTCATGTTACAGCATGATAACAATAATAATAATAATAATTAGAGATAGGTATAGAGAGTAGGTATTCGATCAAATAGTACACTATTCAAAATACTTAATCAAAACCCCAGGAAATATTTGATTCCCCTCCCACCTTCCCTGATGTTTTTTTTTTTTTTTAAACCAATAACTGTGTGTGTGTGTGGGGGGAGGGACAAAAATCTAAACAAGTCCAGTAGTGGGTCAGCACACCTGGGTGAGTATAGGTTTGTAAATCTCCTTTGGTTGATTGCCTAAATTGAGCATGGAAGACAAGAAGATTACCCCGGACCTTGGGATTACCCCGGACCTTGAGTCTCCAGCTCTCATAAAATACACAATTCTTGTCCAGCAGATACCAAAGCTGTAAGGAGACAACAAACTACACCCTTATAGCCACAGATTTTCACCACCTTGTGGAATTTCCTGTAGCTGTTCTATATAATTTTGGAAATGTGTTATCCACATTCACAGAGCCATGATTATGGACAAGTACATCCGAAACATGTTGGCCTTTTAATTGAATTTATAATAAAGAATAGTGTATTTTATGAGAGCCGGAAATTCCCCTCTTTTCTGCAAGACATCAATGAAAAAAATAACCTACATTCATTGGCTAGCTAAATCATGTGACCTTCACCGTAAACGAATAGTGGAATTGAAATTCTTTTTCAGATGAGACTTTGAGCTTAACAGGGAGACAGTGTGTAGCAAGGACAGTCAGGTATTAGGTGATTTTAGGCAGGAGAGACCCCCAAAAGCCTTTTTTAGGGCTAAAGCTATAGAAGGAACACATTTATCTAAATATATACAGCTATTAAACTGGCTAGCAGCAAAAGCACATAGGTGTGTTCAGACAGACAGGTAGCTGGAGTGTATTCACTGTGAGGAATAGGCTGCAGTGTAACTGTCTGTATAGGGTGTACGGCTGTATACTCCTTGTATGTCAAAGTAAAAAATTTAAGCGTGTTGCCACTGTTCTGGGTGCTGTGTGGAACATTATAAAGTCAAACGCCTGGGCATTCTTGCATTTTATTAGTCAGGATATACGGCTGTATACTCCTTGTGTGCCAAGGCAAAAAATCTGAGTGGTGCTACTGTTCTGCGTGCTGTGTGCCACATAATAAAGTGAAACGTCTGATGCCTGCTGAAGGGCATTCTTGCATTACATTAGTCAGGGTATATGGCTGTATACTCCTTGTGTGCCAAGGCCAAAAATAAAAGTCTGGTACTACTTTTCTACGTGCTTGTGCGCAACATAAAGTCTAACGCCTGTTGCCTGCTGTATGACATTCTAATAAGTCATAGAGAGGGTATACGGCTGTATACTCCTTGTGTACCAAGGCAAAAAATATAAGCATGGTGCTACTCTTCTACGTGCTGTGCTCAACATAAAGTCTAACGCCTGTTTCCTGCTGTAGGGCATTCTTGTATTACATTAGTGAGGGTATATGGCTGTATACTCCTTGTGTGCCAAGGCAAAAAATATAAGCATTGTGCTACTGTTCTGTGTACTGTAAGCCACATAATAAAGTTGAACACCTGTTGCCTGCTGTAGGACATTCTTATTATACATTAGAGAGGGTATGCAGCTGGCAAAAATCATAAGCATGGTGCAAACTGTTGAACACCTGTTGCCTGCTTTAGAGCGTTCTTGTAATATGTCAGAGAGGGTATACAGCTGTATACTCCTTGTGTGCCAAGGCAAAAAATATAAGCGTGTTGCTGCTGTTCTGCATGTTGTGCACCACATAATAAATCCGAACGCCTGTTGCCTGCTGTAGGGCATTCTTGTATTACATTAGTGAGGGTATATGGCTGTATACTCCTTGTGTGTCAAAGCCAAAAATATAAGAGTGATACTACTGTTCTGTTTACTGTGTGCAACATAAAAAAGTCAAACACCTGTTGCCTGCTGTAGGGCATTTTTATTATACATTAGAGAGGGTATACTACTCTTCTATGTGCATTCTAATAAGTCATAGAGAAGACATAAGGCTGTATACTCCTTGTGTGCCATGAGACCCACACTCTCTTATGTGTAATAAGGGCATATGGACGAGGCAGATGACTTTGAAAATTTAAAGAGCACGTGTCTGACCGCATCAGACACACACACAATGACAGCGGTAGGGGCTGTTTGATTTCCCCTTGCCTATGCCATCTGCGATTGTCATAGGCAACGTGATTTAAAGAGGTGCATGAAAATATTTCTTTGACCTAAAATTTGCCTTTCTGTCCATACTACTGTAAAGGAAATAAGGTTTCCATGTATTTTTTCCACTTTACATAAAGGTTATATTGTGTTTGGAGTGTATTGTTGAGAGGCTGTGATAGTTGTGTAATACTGCAACTTTGGAGTGTTAGATACACCCAGGCATGCTTCCTCTGCTGTCCCATATGCATTCCAGAGGTGTTGGCATCATTTCCTGAGGTGTCATTGTGGGCTTGGTGACCTCCTAGTGGTCGAATTTTGATTTCTAAGTGTCAAACATTTTTCTCCCATGGACTTTAATGGGATACGATATCCGATCGAATAGTCAAGTATTGGGGTCTGCTCAACTCAATATTCAAAAATTTGAATATTTCTCTACTCACTCATCTCTTATGATGATGAATGTATATTGCAAAATAGTTTTTTTCCCACATAAACTACTGATTTAGCTTTATCAAAGACACCCTTGATAAAGCTTATACAGCGAAACGCTGCGTCGGGTGAGTGGCAATACTTGGCAGCATACAGTGTGGACCCCGAGGTTTAAGTATTATAGATTATTGTTACTCTCTCAGTTTAACTTATAGCTTACTTTAGCACATGTGACTTTGCACTTGTACTGCACTTGCAGCAATATATAGAGGTTACTTTAGCACTTTTTTAGTTTCTTGTTTATTTTGCACTAGTACACTTTCCTCTGGGAGTCAATTGACATACCACTGTTTATTCAGTATGTAGTGTATTTAACATCTATTTATTTCCTGCCTTGTATACCATTTGATACATGTTATGTATATTTCTCTGCTTCCCTTTTTTTAATGTTTTTTAAATATTATCTTTGATATGTAATAATAAAGTATTCATTGTTTATTGAGATTTTGTTGTCCAGCATTTTTATACTTCTATAGGTTGTATATAGATTTTGAAAGTTAACAACAGTGACACTTTAAATAATAAAAAAGAAGTATCGCCACTTATATTTTAAAGCATTCTTACTTTGCAGCATTTTGTCCACACTAATATGTTCATCTGCCACTGTATATCTGATATGCTTTTCTAGTTTATAGTAACAAAAAGCTTTATCCTGTTGTCTGAAATCCCTTTTATTTTACCAATTTTACCAAAACACCTTTGTCACTTAACACCAGATAATGAAAAATGATTGCTATAAATTTGTGACAATAATATTTTTCATTCTTGCCCCAGGCATCTTTTTATTACAGAAGTCAAACAGCTAAAATTGCCTGACATATTATTTTGGATATATGTGGACTTTACACAGCACATCGGTAGTCATAATAACAGTTATTTACAAATTGCCCAAAAGCCTTTTGGATGGTGCGCAAGAAAAATAGCGCAATGTGCATGGTAAATGAGGGACAGCTTAAAGAAGATGATGCCACTTGGACTTAAATCTACTGAATAACAAAAATATTGAACACAAGGGAATACTTAACTACAAGAATTGATAGGACAGTTAAATGGGTTATTCCAAGTTTATAATTTTCCATCTCTCCACAATGCTGTATTCTGTTATCTTTGCCAGTTCCATAGCAAGTGAATGGATGCACAGTGTGAATGGCATAGTGGTCAAAACATCACCAGTCAGCTACTAATTGCAATAAATAAGTCAGAACTGTTACAGCCATGGCCGCGCCATGTACCTCTGTCCACAGCCGCACTGTCACTCCTGTCCGTCACCGCCCTGTTCCTCCCGGCCACGCTCCCATGTAGTTCCCTTCTCTCCCGGTTTCCTCCTCCTGCTCTCTGTCAGGCTGGCACAGGCGGACCAGCTGAGGATCCTGTATGGAGGAAGCTGAATGGGTCCCATTCACGTAGCATGTATGGGACCCGGCCCCTTTAAGCCCCCCCGCCGCCGGCCGCCCGCCTACCCGCAGCCCCAGCTCCGAGCATGCATTACCTGCTCCCCTCGCTCCCCATCAACAAATCAGTGCTGCCTGATTGGCTGATGGGGAGCCAGGAGCGTCACACAAACAGCCACGGCACCAAGCAGGTAATGTATGCTCGGGGCTGGGGCTGCAGGCGGGCGGCTGGGCGGCTGGCGGGGGGGGGTTAAATGGGCCGAATCCGCTGCTTGTATGGGACCCATTCAGCTTCACAGTAAAGGATCCGCAACTGGCCTCGCTGCGAGTTTGCAGTGAGAAATCCGCTGCGGATCCGGTTCGTGTGAACGTACCCTTAAAATGAGAACATAGTTTCAGAAAGATACTCATAAATAAAGTGACATGAAGATCTAATTCACATTCTAATTTACAAATGTGTCTGTTACTTTTTGATATGAAGTTTCTGGGGCAAGTAATTCATTGCTTTTCTTGGGGAGATTCTCTTCTGAAGCTGTATTATCACAGCATTTTCAGATTTTTGCTGTTTCGTTTGAAGAGACTTAGACTTACTTTCATGTCTAACTCTTCACACAAAAAGACCTGTAATGCTATTGTGTTACTGTACATCTGTAATGTCTCTATGGGCCCCTACTTTAACTCCACGTGCCTTTAATACATAAACATTTATGGACTGTTTCATCCAATGTTATATTACCTGTATTAGGGTACTTTCATACATACCTGTTGTAGCTGATTTCACACTGGGCGTTTCACACTAAAATTTGCTGCAGTACTGATTACTATCAGGCTATGTTCACACTGCGTATGAAATCGTCCGTAGTGCGAAACGCGAATATACACACGTAGTTTTGAGGTTGTTGCGTTCGCTTTAAAGTATACGATATACGCCCGCACAATGCACACTACGTATGAGCTTACGGCCGGATCGTATACGGCGCGGTGAAAAATGAACAAGACCATTGTTTAAGGACGGAAATGTTGAAACTCACGGCCGTGGATTTCCATGCGGTCCCGTACGGAGTACTTATTTCAGCCAAATTGAACTTGATTTTTCGATTCAAAAGGTTCTGTGTGGTTTACGGGGATGGACGAAGATTTCCAAGTAAATGACCTGCCTCAGATCACTTCGAAACAAGCTAGGGAAGCATAACTGTACAACGGGCGTATGTTCGCGGTTCGTGCGCATCCGGCCGCATGTCTATTTTTCCCACGCCCGTAGTTTCAGCCGCACACAGGGCTGTCTTACCCATTGGGCAGGGTAGGCGACTGCCCGGGGGCCCTTGCGTCCTAGGGGGCCCCTGCCCTCTGGGACACACCTGTATTTTTTGCTTTATAAGACGCACTTATAAAACTAAGTGCATCCTATAAAGCGAAGACGGCTTCCAAGCAGTGCTGAGCACCGCAAGGAAGCCGTCCTGCCCGCCCCCTGTATTGCCGCTCACTAAGCATATGCATAGTGAGCGGCTCTGAGCGACCCCCTCTGCCCGCCCCTTCTATTGCTTCTCAGCTGAGCCGATCAGAAGCCCAGGAAAGTGCAATGAGCAGCACTTTCCTGGGCTTCTGATCGGCTCAGCTAAGTGGCGATAGAAGGGGCCGGCAGTCCAGGAACTCACCCGTCCGCCGGCCCCAGCAGCTGATGTCTCCCGTCAGCGCGCCACTCCCGTCATCCTCCGTGTCCTGGGTGTGTCGTGCAGCCGGACACTTCCGGCACAGGCAGTCTCTCTGTACCCCGTTGCCTGTCGGGAGACATCAGCTGCTGGGGCCGGCGGAAGGGTGAGTAACTGGTTTGTTGTTTTGGGGGTCACTGGCTACTATGGGGGGCACTGGCTACTATGGGGGCACTGGCTACTATGGGGAGCACTGGCTACTATAGGGGTACTGGCTACTATGGGGGGCACTGGCTACTATGGGGGCACTGGCTACTATGGGGGGCACTGGCTACTATTGGGGGCACTGGCTACTATGGGGGCACTGGCTACTATGGGGGGCACTGGCTACTATGGGGGGCACTGGCTACTATAGGGGTGCTGGCTACTATGGGGGGCACTGGCTACTATGGGGGGCACTGGCTACTATAGGGGTACTGGCTACTATAGGGGGCACTGGCTACTATGGGGCACTGGCTACTATAGGGGTACTGGCTACTATGGGGGGCACTGGCTACTATGGGGGGCACTGGGTACTATAGGGGTACTGGCTACTATGGGGGGCACTGGCTACTATAGGGGTACTGGCTACTATGGGGGGCACTGGCTACTATGGGGGGCACTGGTTACTATGGGGGGCACTGGCTACTATGGGGGTACTGGCTACTATGGGGGGTACTGGCTACTATGGGGGGCACTGGTTACTATGGGGGGTACTGGCTATTATGGGGGGTACTGGCTACTATGGGGGCACTGGCTACTATGGGGGGCACTATATGGGGGAATTGGCTACTATGGGGGGCACTATATGCAAAGATGTGGGGGATTTGATGGCGGCGGTTGGGGGGGGGGGCAATTCGCACCTCTGCCCAGGGGCCCATAATGCTGTTAAGACGGCCCTGGCCGCACATGTACGGCGGCGTACGATCTACAGACGGATTCATATGCAGTGTGAATATAGCCTTAAAGTGTATGGCAACCTGTTCATGCATGGGATTTTCATTCCACTGTCAGTATATAGTAACAGTACTTTGTAAAACCTAAGATGCTGCACTGTTATTATAGTAAAAAAAAAAGCCATTCTTACCTGTCCATTCTCCCCTGATGCTCTCCGCTGCTATCTCCAGGTCCCCCTCTCAGTGAAAGCCTACTCAGCTAATCACTGTCTGGCAGGAAAGTACAGTGATTGGTTGAGCAGGCTATCGCTGAGCAAGGGACCTGACACGGAGGGAGAGTAGATAGGTTGATTGATTCTTTTTTTTTTTTATTATAACAGGCAGCACTATACATGTATCTTAGGTTCTACAATGCTATAGCATTACATTCTCGCAGTAAAATGAAAATCCCATGCAAGAATGGAGTACCATGGAGTGCCATAGACTTTTATGGTAATCAGCATGAAATCCTCTGCGATAAGGTACATGTGAACGTACCCTTACAGAGAAAATGCTGTCAGATAATACAGAACCACAGCACTTTAGTTGCTGCTGTACAGGCTGCATGTGGATGAGGCCTTGAAAAGGTATAAAAATATAGTAATATCCTTTTAAAGACTGCCAATACGCCTTTTTTTCATAAGCGCAGGCTTAGGAGCTGAGTTCATGCTATATGCATTGAGTGTCAGCTGAATGCTACAGGGAATACCATGGATGTGACTGAGCGATAGAATAAAAAATATTAGACCTACAGAGACATAGCGGGTAAATTACATGTATACACAATAGATGCCTCCCACAAATATTAGGTGTGGTGAGTAAAATTTCATAATTTTTTCATTATAAAGCTAGGTTCGCACTTGCACAATGAACAGCCATTATTATAAAAGAGGGCTGTCATTTTTACATAGTGTGAACCTAGCCCAAGACATATGTCATGTATGTTTTACAAAGTGGTCACACCTTTTCTCGATAAGGCACACATTTTTATATTACTATTACTTTTATGAAAAAATTCCATACTTATGACTGTATATGTTTATGCATAAATACAGTATGGATATCCAAATTTTTCCCAAAGTTGTTTGCTTTGCAGAGAGAAGAATGTTTTATGTCTATATTTGTCCCCTTAGTGCTAAAATGAGCATATGTCTTTTACTATGTTGTTGCTGCAGGGAATAGCATCTGCACACTATTGCAATTTTTAGAGCTGAGTGCTCCAAGCAATATTTTATTTGAGGCAACAGTAATGGAGTCCTGGATAGTATGTGCAATTTCTATGTGAAGTAGCTGCATTTCTTGCTGAGCAGCATATAAACAAATGCTGGAATGACATTATATATGACAGTGAATAGCTTTGAAACACAAATAGGCAAATATACTAAAGCAATAAAAAAAAATCAAACATCCTACATAGTGCATAAATTTACTTTTCTTAGCATTTTTTAAAGGAATAAACATGAAGTTTTCTGTATATTGCATATTTTAATCAGAGTGCAAAATCCCACTTGCTTTAAGAGGGTCTCGCTTTTTTAAGACAAACTCACTGCAATAAGAACCCCTAAATCCAGTCTATGGCTGTATTTATGTTTTCCAGGCTCACCAGGAGTCAAATATGTTTTTGCAAAACAGAATTTACTGTAATTTTGCTTTTCTATAATAAAGAATAAATAGCCAGTTTACTTTATTCATTTATTATAACCTAAATACACAGGTGTAAGTGAATGCTCAGTGTGACATGGGTTGGATGGGGAAAGGCCACCTCACACATCAGGAAAATCTCTCCAGATTTTTTATCAAAAAATCTGGATAGATTTTCTGACCCATAGGGCTCTATTTGGCATGGAAACCCTTCAAGATTTTCCCAGGAGGGTGTCCATGCTGAAAAATAGGCCCGGAAATTATGAGCCATGTCCTATAACAGTTTGGAATTCCATAACAGACACCCCATAGAACTCTTTGGGAACATCCAGACAGCTCCAGATGTACACCCAGAAACTGTCCAGAATTCCAGATGTGCTGCTAGCCAGGCTGTGTGCAGGAGGCCTAAGCCTTAGCAAAGCATTGCTTTTCTTTTATTTATTTAAAATTCAAATAAATATAAATTGGAAATAGAGATGAGCGAACCGGGTTCGGGTTCGAGACAATCCGAACCCAAACGTTCGGTATTTGATTAGCGGGGGCTCCTGAACTTGGATAAAGCTCTAAGGTTGTCTGGAAAACATGGATACAGCCAATGACTATATCCATAATTTCCACATAGCCTTAGGGCTTTATCCAACTTCAGTAGCCACCGCTAACCAAATGCCGAAAGTTCGGCTTCGGATCGACTCGAGCATGCTTGAGGTTCGCTCATCTCTAATTGGAAATAAAAATGTATTTCTGACCAATCAATTAAAATTCTGTTTCTACAGATGACCATTACACTGGCAAATCTCTACTAAACACACTATACCTTCCACACTATCAGTGTCCTTATATTGTACACTCTATAACACTCTACCCTCTTTATGTAAGTTACATTAACCAACAGTGTGTCAAAGGGGTATTCCACTTATTCCAGATTAACAATTAAGTCCAAACATGTAAACACCTTTTCTGTCATCTACTCCTAGTTGTGAGCCTGCTGCTTTCTGCTTAAGGCAAAGAAAACTGTGTATAAGCTGTTCACTCCATTTTTCCCTCCTCGCAACTGCCTTCAGCAATGGCAAGATGTAAACAGTGTCCCTTGCCAGCTGTCTCTGCACTGTAAGGAGAGGGGGGGAGAGGGAGATGAAGAAGGACAGTTTTCTGTGTCTTCGGCAGAAAGCAGCAGCTCAGAACTGGGGGAGAGAGACTGCAAAGGTAATGACATGTATGGAATGAATTGTTAGTCTCCAGGAAGTAGGCTATATTCCTACTACGTACAGAACTACGTACAGATAAGCGAAAACAGCAGCCATTGTTGTAAAACCACGGCTATAATTCATTTTCATGATCATTAATCCCTTAGTGACCGCCGATACGGCTTTTTACGGCGGTCACTAAGGGTCCTTATGCTGCTGCCATCAGCTTTTTACGGCGATGGCAGAGAATAAGGCTGCGGGGCCGGGACGGCCCCCACCCCATCCCCCCAGCTACCGGAGGTAGCTGAGGGGTTGGGGCAGTGTGTGGGGTCCGCCCTGGACCCCCCCTTACCGACGATCGCCACTATAAACGTTATAGCGGCAGCCGTCGGTAAAGGGGATTACCGGTGCCGCCGCCGCCTTTCATCTCCCCCCGCCGTGAATCTACGGCGGGGGGAGATGAAATAAGTGTCCCTCAGACCTCAGATCCGCCCCCCCTAGTAGGGCGATCACTAACCCCCCCTCCCCCGGCGGCCATCATTTCCAAGATGGCCGCCGCTATCGCTATCGCTGTGAACCGACTAATGTCTGTTCACAGCGATGGAAAAGTTAAAATGAATGAAAGCCCCATGCTCTCCGCTACCGGAGATAGCGGAGAGCATGGGGCAGTCATCGGGACCCCCCCCTGTGGGGTCCCGGTACAAGTGATCAGCGGTATATACTATATACCGCTGATCGCTTGTGCCACCTGCATCCCGGCACTTTTTAGCCCCTGTCACTATGAATGATTGGTGACAGGGGATAAAAAGTGATGTCCCCTTACCCCACAAGTCGCCCCCCACCCCCCCTGTCACCCCCGTCCCCCAGTCACCCCCCTACCCCTTATACGTTACCTGATCCTGGAGCTCCTTCCTCTTCAGCGTCCTGGGTGGCTATGAAGTGCGCATGCGCTCCACAACCACCCAACTCTTAAAATTTAAAGTGACAGAGACCAATTTGGTCTCTGTCACTGAACTATGATTACTGTGATAGAAAATATCACAGTAATCATAGTAATACAGTGAAAATGAATGTGTAAAGTACAAAAAGTGACAAACATACAAAAAAATAAAACACACACTTTTTATTATAGTAATAATTGCAGTTTACTCCCAAATTACCCCTAACCCCCCCCCAGATTACCCCTAACCACTGCACGTTGCCCAAAACAACCGCACGTTGCCCGTAACCACCGCACGTTGCCCGTAACCCCCGCACGTTGCCCGTAACCACCTCACGTTGCCTGTAACCACCGCACATTGCCCGTAACCACCGCACATTGCCCGTAACTACCCTAAATTGCCAGTGACCCCCTCCAGATTGCCCGTAACCACCCCAAATTACATGTACCCACCCCAGATTACCTATAAGCACTTCAGTTTATCAGTAACAATCCCAGATTGTCTGTAACCCTTCCAGGTTGCACATAACCCCCCCAGGTTCCCCGTAATCATGCCACATTACATGTAACCCCACAGATTGCACGTAACCACCGCACGTTGCCTCTGACCACGCCACAATGCCTCTGACCACCGCACGTCGCCTCTGACCACCACACGTCGCCTCTGACCACGAAACGTCGCCTCTGACCACGCCACGTCGCCTCTGACCACCACACGTCGCCTCTGACCACCACACATCGCCTCTGACCACGCCACATCGCCTCTGACCACCCCAAATTGCCAATGACCCCCTCCAGATTGCGGTGCCCATGCAAGATTACAGGTACCCACCCCAGATTGCCTATAAGAACTTCAGCTTATCCGTAACCACCCCACATTGCCCGTAACCACCCCACGTTGCCCGTAACCTCCCCAGATTGTCTGTAAGCACTGCAGGTTGCCCCTAACCCCCCACGTTGCCCGTATCCACCCCAGATTGTCTGTAAGCAGTGCAGGTTGCCCGTAACCACCCCACGTTGCCCGTAACCACCCCAGATTGTCTGTAAGCACTGCAGGTTGCCCGTAACCACCCCACGTTGCCCGTAACCACCCCAGATTGTCTGTAAGCACTGCAGGTTGCCCGTAACCACCCCACGTTGCCCGTATCCACCCCAGATTGTCTGTAAGCACAGCAGGTTGCCCGTAACCAGCCCACGTTGACCGTAACTACCCCATGTTGCCTGTAGCCACCCCACGTTGCCGTAACCACAGCAGGTTGCCCGTGACCACCACACGTTGCCCATAACCACCACACGTTGCCCGTAACCACCCCAGGTTGCCTGTAACCACCCCAGGTTGCCGTAACCACAGCAGGTTGCCCGTGACCACCCCATGTTGTCCGTAACCACCCCAGATTACCTGTAACTACCTCAGGTTGCCCATAACCACCCCAGACTGTCCGTTACCACCCCACATTACCTGTAATCTCATTTTTTTTTTTTTTTTATTTTAGTAACTGCGCTATTCTAATTACCATTACTAGCTGCGGTTTTGCTCCAGTAAATTGGCGCTCCTTCCCTTCTGAGCCCTGCTGTGTGCCCATACAGTGGTTTATGCCCACATATGAGGTACCGTTTTACTCAGAAGAACCTGCGTTACAGATTTTTGGGTACGTTTTTTCTCCTGTTCCTCGTCAAATTGAGAAATTTCAAACTAAACCAACATATTATTGGAAAACTTCGAGTTTTTCATTTTTACTGGCCAATTTTGAATATTTTCCTCTAATACCTGTGGGGTAAAAATGGTCACCACACCCCAAGATGAATTCTTTGAGGGGTGCACTTTCCAAAATGGAGTGACTTATTGGGAGATTTTACTCTGCGGACACTACAGGGGCACTGCAAACGCACCTTGCGCTCGGAAACTTCTTCAGCAAAATCTGCATTGAAAAAGCTAATTGGCGCTCCTTTCCTTCTGAGCCCTCCTGTGTGCCCATACAGTGGTTTATGCCCACATTGAGGTACCTTTTCACTCAGGAGAACCTGCGTTACAAATTTTGGGGTACTTTTTTTCTCTTGTTCCTCATAAAATTGAGAAATTTCAAACTAAAAGAACATAATATTGGAAAAATTTGAGTTTTTCATTTTTACTGTCTAATTTTGAATACTTTCCTCTAATACCTGTGGGGTCAAAATGGTCATCACACACCAAGATGAATTCTTTGAGGGGTGCACTTTCCAAAATGGGGTGATGTATGGCGAGATTTTACTCTGATGGCACTACAGGGGCACTGCAAACGCACCTGGCGCTCGGAAACTTCTGCAGCAAAATCTGCATTGAAAAAGCTAGTTGGCGCTCCTTCCCTTCTGAGCCCTCCTGTGTGCCCATACAGTGGTTTACGCCCACTGTTGAGAAATTTCTAACTAAACGAATATATTATTGGAAGAATTTGAGTTTTTCATTTTTAGTGTCTTCTTTTGAATACTTTCCTGTAATACCTGTGGGGTCAAAATGGTCACCACACCCCAAGATGAATTCTTTGAGGGGTGCACTTTGCAAAATGGGGTGACTTATGGGGTTTTTTCTCTCTGCTGATACTACAGGGGCACTGCAAACGTACCTGGCGCTCAGAAACTTCTTCAGCAAAATTTGCATTGGAAAAGCTAATTGGCGCTCCTTCCCTTCTGAGCCCCGCTGTGTGCCCATACAGTGGTTTACGCCCACATATGGGGTACCATTGTACTCAAGAGAACCTGTGTTACAAATTTTGGGGTGCTTTTTCTCTCATGTTCCTTTTGAAAATGAGAAACTTTAATCTAAACGTATATATTATTGGAAAATTTTAATTTTCCATTTTTTTACTGCCTAATTGTGAATACTTTCCTCCAGCCCCTGTAGGGTTAAAATGCTCATTATACCCCTAGATTAATTCTTTAAGGTGTGTAATTTCCAAAATGGGGTCATTTATGGGGGTTTTCAGGATACCAGACTTCTAAATCCATTTAAAAAAAGAACTGGTCCCTAAAAAAATCAGTTTTGGAAACTTTCACGAAAATGTGATAATTTGCTGATAAATTTCTAAGCCCCATAACACCCTAAAAAAGTAAAATATGTTTACCAAATTGTGCCAGAATCAAGAAGACATATTAGTAATGTGACTTAGTAACTAATTTATGTGCTACGACGTTCTTTTTTAGAAGCAGAGAATTTCAAAGTTCATAAAATGCTAATTTTTAAAATTTTTCATGATATTTTGATGTTTTTCACAAAAAACACACAAAGTAGTGACCAAATTTTGCCACTAACATAAAGTGCCATATGTGACGAAAAAAAATCTCAGAACCGCTAGCATACGTTAAAGCATCACTGAGCTATAAGAGCATAAAGTGAGACAGGTCAGATTTAGAAAAATTAGCTTGGTCATTAAGGCCCAAACTAGCTGCAGCACGAAGGGGTTAATTCTGCCCGTAGTTTTTCAACAACGGTCGTGGTTTAGAATTAAACAACAGCCATTTACTAAAGAATGGCTGTTGTTAGTACATAGTGAGAACATAGCCGAAAACATGTATTTTACCTGAGAGGAATATTCTTTTAATGTGATGTGACATTTACAAGGGTTGATTAGGTAGAACATTCTCCATTTACTCTGTGGTACTGCAGTTAGTTGGGAGGCAAGAGTGTTTTTATTTTTATTTTTTGCATCACTACATTACAGTACTCCTGCAATTGTATATGTTCCAGTGATCTGTGGTAGCCATAACAGCAGGGACCGTGGCTCCCAAGGGCTCGTAAAGACTACTCATTATAATCTGCTCCTGTGTTCTTTGTCTAATGAAATCAAACTGCTCAATGTCACTGGGCACCAGAAAAAATTGTTCTCTAGCTGCCAGCTTTCAGAAGGAGGTGTCCAGTCAAAAACAGGGCTTGACACTAATGCAGGGACCAATGTGATGGTAATAAATAAGAGACAGTGCCCCTTTCAAAAGGGCTTGGACTAAAACATTGTTTCACATCCTGCACCTTGCGGCTGTAATTCTGTATTGTGAAGAGTATTTTTAAGGGTGCATGTTGTCACTTGCATCAGAAGGCTAGATTCACATGTTCCTTGCAGTGAAATGAGCTGCAATACTGATTTCTATTTAAGTCTACAACATTCTGTTATTGCAGCATATTTTCATTCCGCTACGAAAATGCATAGTGCCATAGACTTGTTAAAGTTAACTACCTAGGTGTTTACACGCATGCTTTTACAGGCCCCCGCATACTGACAACCTGCTCAGCCAATCACTGCACTGTCCCACTGCTGTCGTTAATTGACTTAGCTGGACATCTCTGAGCAGGGATCCAGAGGAGCATGCAGGAGCCCGCTGGTGGATTGGCGATACATGATACATGATGTCAGAAGCTAAGTATTTAATTTTTACAAATCTATGACACTATACATTCTTGCTGTAGAATGAAAATCCATTTTGTGAATAGAGTGCCATAGACCTTATTAAAAATCAGTCTTGCAGCAGATTTCACTTAAAAGTATGAAATCCACTGCAATACAGTACGTGTGAATCTATTTGCAAGCTAGAAAGTTAATGGCCATTGGCACACAGTGGTAATACCTATATTAAATCATTCATAGAAGTTGTAAAAAGCAGGGCATACTGTAGCAGATAGCAGTGTCTTGGAGACCTATAACAGTACTCTATGTGGCTCTAAGCAACAGTGGGCCAGTACACAATGCCTCTCTTTCTGGTACAATATTCCCCATTGTCAATCACTATATTTCTGTTATGATTTCTCTTTTTTCCAGCCCCAATGGCACCCAGTTTTAACCACAGTGATCTTCTTTCTTCTGTTTCTAACTAGAGCCACACTGTCACCCAGTCACTCAAACTAGCCCTTATTACCATCTTCTTTCACCTTGCACAATAACCCCACAATTCTGTTCACGTTGTTTGCTGTCTATAATGCCACCTATTGACAAGAAAGTGGCCCAATTAATAAGTGGGCTTAGTAGGCTGGAGGCAGCTAAAGGCATCAAAGACCCGGAGGAGGACACCGGGGGGAGAACAGACTGGAAGTATATATGAGAGAACTTGTGAACCTCACAAGGTTTGTGTGGGTAAAGCAATTTTTCTAAATTTGCTAATCTCTTTGCATCATTTCCCTGGGGATTTGGTCAAATGCCTGACCCCTTTTGGCAAAATGATGGAATGAACAATTGAGGGGATGTCCGGCTCAATGTTTGGTGGCAGAGGTGGACGGGGGAGCAGAGAGGCACACCTCCCCGGCAGGCATATGGTGGCGGGGGAGGATTGGGGTGCAGAGCGGCACGCGTCCCCAGGAGGCATATGGTGGCAGGGCGGACGGGACCAGAGGCGGACGGGGAGCAGAGGGGCACACCTCCCGGCAGGCATACGGCATTTGGGCGGACGGGGGAGCAGAGCGGACAGGCCTGGGAAGCAGGAGGCATTTTGCAGTGCAGGGTGGACGGGACCGGAAGTGGAAGGGTAGCAGAGCAGCACACCTCCTGGCAGGCATACAACGGTGGGGGCAGATGGGGAGCGAACAGACCAAGGGAGCAAGGAGGCATATAGCAGGGGAAATGAGCAGAACAGGGAGCAGAGAGGCGGCGGAGGCTGACAGGGATCAGAGTGGACAGGCTGGGGGGAGCAGAGAGGCGATGCGCTAAGCAAATTATGTATCGCAGGGGGGAAATTTGAGTCCATTCCATCATTTTCCTGAAAGGGGTCAGTGATTTGATCAATTCCCTAAGGAAATGATGGAACAGTGTGGTAATTTCATCATTTCCGGGGACTTGATCAAATCCCTTAGTGATTTGATCAAATCCCTGATTCTATCATTTCACTGCAATATATATATATATATATATATATATATATATATATATATATATATATATATATACAGTATATATATATATATATATATATATATATATATATATATATATATATATATATTCACTCATCTCTGGGATGTTAAACTTTTAAAGTAAGTATAATATAATTATCATTAATTACTTCAACATCAAAATTCAACATCTTCCAATTTAAGAAAAATTAAAATGAACAAAAAAAAAATAAAAAAATTTAGAACATGGTACCATATGCTTTTGCTCTAAACTCCTTAAAACAAGTAAACAAAATTAATACTTAACTACCTGTTAAATTCATTTATTTCAGGATCTCTCTTCAGGCTGTATTCCCACATGCAGTAATGCAATGAAAATGCATTATACATGCATCATTTAATTGCAGTAATTGATCATTTCATTGGAGTAATTAACCATCTAATTGTCGTTCAGCCGTCCTTCATTGTGCTAATGCAACAAAACTCTGTGCGTATGTACATACCCTCAAACACATGAAGGGACATGAGATAAAATTTATTCTCATTTACCATGTGAGCTTATAACAATGAACTATGTGTGTCTTTCCAATTACACATGCAGTAAAATTGTCCCAATGTTTGGAGACATTTGTTAGATCTGTTTATGTTGGGAACGATTGTGTTTGCTGTCGAAATGCTACAGACTCGGGCTCACTACTATTTCTTTAACCCCTTCAAGACCAAGCCTATTTGCACCTAAAAGACGAGGCTCATTTTTCAAAATCTGACCTGTCTCACTTTATGCGCTTATAGCTCAGTGATGCTTTAACGTATGCTAGCGGTTCTGAGATTTTTTTTTCCATCATATATGGTACTTTAAATAAGTGGCAAAATTTGTTCACTACTTTGTGTGTTTTTTGTGAAAAACATCAAAATATCATGAAAAATTTAAAAAATTAGCATTTTATGAACTTTGAAATTCTCTGCTTCTAAAAAAAGAAAGTCATATAACATAAATGAGTTACTAAGTCACATTACCGATATGTCCTCTTTATTCTGGCTTCATTTCATAAACATATTTTACTTTTTTAGGGTGTTACGGGACTTAGAAATTTATCAGCAAATTACCACATTTTCGTGAAAGTTTCCAAAACTGATTTTTTTAAGGGACCAGTTCTTTATTTAAGTATATTTAGGAGGTTTGTATACTGGAAACCCTCATAAGTGACAATTTGGAAACTACACACCTTAAAGAATTAATCTAGGGGTATAAGGAACATTTTAACCCTACAGGGGCTGGAGGAAAGTATTCACCATATGAGGCTGTAAAAAAAATGAAAAATTAAAATTTTCCAATAATATATACGTTTAGATTAAAGTTTCTCATTTTCAAAAGGAACATGAGAGAAAAAGCACCCCAAAATTTGTAACGCAGGTTCGCTTGAGTACTACGGTACCCCATATGTGGGCGTAAACCACTGTATGGGCACACAGCAGGGCTCAGAAGGAAGGGAGTGCCAACTAGCTTTTCCATTGCAGATTTTGCTGAAGAAGTTTCCAAACGCCAGGTGCGTTTGCAGAGCCCCTGTAGTGTCAGCAGAGAGAAAAAAAACTAAAAGTCACCCCATTTTGGAAAGTACACCCCTCAAAGAATTCATCTTGGTGTGTGGTGAGCATTTTGACCCCACAGGTATTAGAGGAAAGTATTCAAAAGTAGACAGTAAAAATGAAAAACTCAAATTTTTCCAATAATATGTTCGTTTAGTTTGAAATTTCTCCATTTCACGAGGAACAAGAGAAAAAAAGGACCCCAAAATTTGTAACGCAGGTTCTCCTGAGTAAAAAGGTACCTCATATGTGGGCATAATCCACTGTATGGGCACACAGCCGGGCTCAGAATGGAAGAAGCGCCAATTGCAGCGCCCCTGTAATGTCTACAGAATAGAACCCCCCCAAAAGTCACCCCATTTTGGAAAGTGCTCCCCTCAAAGAATTCATCTTGGGGTAGGATGAGCATTTTGACCCCACAGGACCCCACAGTATTCAAAATTTGCCAGTAAAAATGAAAAACTCAAATTTTTCCAATAATATGTTGGTTTAGTTTGAAATTTCTAAATTTCACAAGGAACAGGGGAGAAAATGTACCCCAAAATCTGCAACGCAGGTTCTCCTGAGTACAACGGTACCCCATATCTGGGTATAAACCACTTTATGGGCACACAGCAGGGCTCAGAAGGGAAGGAGTGCCAATTTGCTGGAGCAAAACCACAGCTAGTAATAGTTATTAGAATAGCGCAGTTACTAAAATGAAATTAAAAAAATGAGATTACAGGTAATGTAAGGTGGTTACGGGCAACCTGGGGTGGTTACGGGTAATCTGGAGGTGGTTATGGACAGTCTGGGGTGGTTACGGGTAATCTGGAGGTGGTTACGGACAACCTGGGGTGGTTACGGGTAATCTGGGGTGGATACGGTCAACATGGGTTGGTCATGGGCAACCTGCTGTGGTTACGGCAACCTGGGGTAGTTACAGGCAAACAGAGGTGTTTAGAGGCAACCTGGGCTGGTTACGGGCAACGTGGGGTGGTTACAGACAACCTGCGGTGGTTACAGAAAATCTAGGGTGGTTACAGGCAACCTGCTGTGGTTACGGACAATCTGGGGTGGTTACAGACAATCTGGGGTGGTTACAGACAATCTGGGGTGGTTACGGACAATCTGGGGTGGTTACAGACAATCTGGGGTGGTTACAGGCAACCTGGGGTGGTTACGGGCAACGTGGGGTGGATACGGACAACCTGCTGTGGTTACAGACAATCTAGGGTGGTTACAGGCAACCTGCTGTGGGTACGTGCAACGTAGGGTGGTTACAGACAATCTGGGGTGGTTACGGACAATCTGGGGTGGTTACGGACAATCTGGGGTGGTTACGGACAATCTGGGATGGTTATGGACAATCTGGGGTGGTTACAGACAATCTGGGGGGGGTCATTGGCAATTTGGGGTGGTTAGAGGCAAGGTGCGGTTGTCAGTGGCAAGGTGCGGTGGTCAGTGGCAAGGTGCAGTGGTCAGAGGCAAGGTGCGGTGGTCAGAGGCAAGGTGCTGTGGTCAGTGGCAAGTTGCGGTGGTCAGTGGCAAGGTGCGGTGGTCAGAGGCAAGGTGCAATGGTTGGAGGCGACGTGCGGTGGTCAGAGGCGACGTGCAATGGTCAGAGGCGACGTGCGGTGGTCAGAGGCGACGTGCAATGGTCAGAGGCGACGTGCGGTGGACTGAAGTGCTTATAGGTAATCTGAGGTGGGTACCTGTAATCTGGCGTGGTTACAGGCAATCTGGAGGGGGTCATTGGCAATTTGGGGTGGTTAGAGGCAAGGTGCGGTTGTCAGTGGCAAGGTGCGGTGGTCAGTGGCAAGGTGCAGTGGTCAGAGGCAAGGTGCGGTGGTCAGAGGCAAGGTGCTGTGGTCAGTGGCAAGTTGCGGTGGTCAGTGGCAAGGTGCGGTGGTCAGAGGCAAGGTGCAATGGTTGTAGGCGACGTGCGGTGGTCAGAGGCGACGTGCAATGGTCAGAGGCGACGTGCGGTGGACTGAGGAGACGTGCGGTAGTTGCGTGCAATCTGGGGGGTTACATGTAATCTGGCATGATTAGGGGGCACCTGGGCTGGTTACGGGCAACCTGGGGTGGGTACGGGCAACCTGGGGGGTTTACAGACAATTTGGGATTTACATGGACAGACTGAAGTGCTTATAGGTAATCTGGGGTGGGTACATGTAATTTGGGGTGGTTACAGGCAATCTGGGGAGATTACGGACAACCTGGAGGGGGTCACTGGCAATGTGCGGTGGTTACGGGCAACATGCGGTGGTTACGGGCAAGGTGCGGTAGGTTACGGGCAATGTGCGGTGGTTACGGGCAACGTGCGGTAGTAACAGGCAAGGTGCAGTGGTTACGGGTAATCTGGGGGGTTAGGGGTAATTTGGGAGTAAACTGCAATTATTACTATAATAAAAAGTGTGTGTTTTATTTTTTTGTATGTTTGTCACTTTTTGTACTTTACACATTCCTTTTCACTGTATTACTATGATTACTGTGATATTTTCTATCATAGTAATCATAGTTCAGTGACAGAGAACAAATTGGTCTCTGTCACTTTAAATTTTCAGAGCTGGCTGGTTGTGGAGGGCATGCACACTTCATAACCAGCCAGGACGTCTAGGAGGAAGGAGCTCAAGGATCAGGTGTGTATATGGGGTAGGGGTGGGTGACTGGGGGACGGGGGGTAACTTGGGGGGTGGGGGGCGACTTGGGGGACGGACACTAACACTTTTTATCCCCTGTCACCAATCATTCATGGTGACAGGGGATAAAAAGTGCTGATCAGCACATGGTACAAGCGATCAGTGGTATATAGTATATACCGCTGATCGCTTATACCGGGACCCCACAGGGGGGTCCCTGATCACTACCCCATGCTCTCCGCTACCTCCGGTGACGGAGAGCATGGGGCTTTCATTCATTTTTAGTTTTCCATCGCTGTGAACAGACATTCTGTTCACAGCGATGGCAGTGGCCATCTTGGATCTGATGGCCGTCAGGGGAGGGGGGTTAGTGATTGCCTACTAGGTAGGGGGGGCTGATATGAGGTCTGATGGACACTTTTCATCTCCCCCCACCGTGGATTCACGGTGGAGGGAGATGAAAAGCAGCGGAGGCGCCGGCCCATTAGTGACCGCCGTATCGGCGGTCACTGGGGGGGTTAGTGAGGGTCAGCTGTGGGATCGCAGCTGATTCTCATTACCTCCGGCCCCGGACACACATGAGAGCAGGATCGCTATCTCTGCAGCGATCCCGCTCTCATCATAAAGCCCCTGTCAGTCAGGAACGTATATATACATTCCTACTGCACGGGGCATGTGCAATAGGAACGTATATATACAGATTGCTGACGTGAAGGGGTTAATAAGCCATTTAATAAACAATGTAGCAAATTACTTTTACTACAGTCTTTCTTTGCAGCATATATTCTTCAATAGATTAATTTATTTTAAGGGTGCCTTCACACATACTGTATCACTGCATATTTATCGCACAAAACTCGCACGAAACTCGCACAAAAGTAGCTGCGTTTTTGTGGTGTTAAACTCTCCTGTGAAAAATCATGTGAAAATCAAAACTCGCATTTAAAAATTGTACCAAACACGCATCAAAATCACACTAGTCATGCAGAAAGAATACACATACATTGACTTTATACCAATTAGTATCACTGTGGATTTATGTGCGAGAAACTTGCAGCGATAAATACACAGCGATACGGTACATGTGAAGGCACCCTAAGGAAGAAACTCACAGTAAAAATGGACAGATGATTCCATTTTTCAAGAAAGCAAATAGAGAAATTATAGTATACTAGCAGGTTTCATATTGCATGTCTAGGCTGGGTTCACACTACGTATATTTGAGGCTGTATGTTTGAGGCTGTATAGCAACCAAAACAAGGAGTGTATTGAAAACACAGAAAGGCTCTGTTCACATAATGTTGTAATTGAGTGGATGGCCGTCATTTAATGGCAAATATGTGCTGTTATTTTAAAACAACGGCTGTTGTATTGAAATAATGGCAGTTATTTACCGTTATATGGCGGCCATCCACTCAATTTCAACATTAACAAAACATAAACAAACAAACAAACAGATATTGCACAATATTAGACATTCCTTGTTTGCTAATTTCATTGTGAGATCTGACCTGGGCCGATTAACATGTTACACTTCCTACTTGCTCATTGTTTCCACTCCCAATAGATACTGTAAGATCAGTAATGTATTACTCTTTAGTGTAAGGATGACTCCTGTGGGCCCGCTCATTTAGTGTCTTATCCTTGGCATAGGAGGAAGAGGAGAAAGAGGTGGATATACAGTCTATCAATTTAGTATATTGGTAACATAATAACATTGTTTATTATGCATGTTTAACATAGCAACGGACCCTGCTAAACTGGTGGCCGTCGGGCTGCATTTAGGAAGTCCTATACATCTATATCGGTTGCAGGAAAGTTCCTTTTTTTACATTAATTTGTGGGCACCGTCAGGTGTGCCCGCAAAAAAATTAGCCATTCTCTTTATTGTAATGTGCAGCCGCCGCACATTACATTGTGTGAACTGTGGTTATTTCCAGACGTTTTTCGCTGAACAGCATGTGGAAATAATAGGCAGATACATTATTTTAAAAGTTTCTAAAGAACAGGCGTTAAAATAATGGTGTGTGATCACGGCGGGCGGCATTGCGTTGACTTCAATGCAATGCCTCCCCTGCAGTAAAGAACGAATGCTGATTTTATTGCAATGAGTGTCCGTTCTTTCCATAAAAATTATGTTGTGTGAACGTAGCCTACGGCTGAAAAACAACATCCAACCATTTAGTAAAGCCTATCTTCCTGTAGTGTTCATCCAGAGGAAGGCAAAAAATGACCATAAAGTAGAAGTCAATGTCTCTAATCTTAGAGGAACAATGCCTTCCCAACTCCAGATAAATGCATGGAACAGGACCCTTCTCCAGAACTTTGTCCAATTATTATACTCCGGAACTATATCCAAGCCCCTTTCAAATTCTTTTTATGACCATGACAACTTCTTATGGCAAAGAGTTCCATAGTTTCACTGCTTTTACAGTAAATAACCCCTTTTGTGTTCATGAAGAAACCTTCATTTTTCTAGACCACTGATGGTAGTCCAGTTGTTGCAAAACTACAATTCCCATTATACTTGAAGACATGGCTTTGGCTGCCCAGGCATGATGGAAATCATACTACAAAAAACTACAATTTCCATCATACCTGGGCAGCCAAAGCCATATCTTTAAGTGTTATGGGAGTTGTAGTTTTGCAACAGCAGTAGTGCCAAGGTTCTCCATCACTCCTCTAGAATTGGAGGAAGCCTCCTTTTTGTAGATAGGATCCTGGGTATAAATGGATCATTGTATAGTAATATTATTGGATATATTTATACAGTTATTTTGTTTCCCTTATTTAATTGTTTTTTAGTACCTTAGTCTGGCTATTACTTTTATTACTTTGGCTGCCTACCTGGGAACCAGATCCAGATCTACTATAGTTTTTTTTGGACACAGCCAGGTGACCAAAACTGTACTCAGTATTATATGTGTTGTCAAACTATTGATCTGTACAGTGCATATATGGTCCTTTTGATAAACCTAATGAATGTATCCACCTTAACATAAGCTGCCAGACATGTGCTGCTACAGATAAATTTACTGTCAACTAGAATTTCTTTCTCCATGTTACTTTTACCAATGTTCCCATTTTGCAAGGAAGCCTGGATTTTTCCTCCTTATATGCATGACCTTATATGTATAAATATTGAATCGGATCTACCCAAGTCTCAAGCTTATCAAGATCCATTTGTAACAGCATAGTGTTCTGACATCAGGTAAAGTTAGAGGAAATCTGACACTCACTGCACTTAAAGTACTATCTATATTGAAGTGCCCTATGCGCCGAATTTCATCCGGCTGAACTTATCTCTGTGCCCTGTGGTGGATGAACAACAAGAATTTAAGGTATAGGCATTGTTAGTAATACGAATCCAGGTAAAGTGGGGGAATCCAGCACTCCAGGGAAACAATTTAAAAACGTTATCTCTCTCGAGGAGAGACCCGTCACCACCATGGTGACGGGTCTCTCCTCGAGAGAGATAAAGTTTTTAATAACATGAACAATAAAGAATCGTTTTAATTGAAAATTGTTTCCCTGGAGTGCTGGATTCCCCCACTTTACCTGGATTCGTATCACTTACCTGAACGGCTGGCCGCCGCTGAATCTTCCGTGCACCCTCCTATATCCACTTCGGGATCACAAGTCATAACAGTATCAGGATGAGGTGAGCTGACCACATTTTTTCACTTTTTTTGTATTGTTAGTAATAGCCATGTGGGTGAGCTGATCATTGTGTATTTTTGTATAGTGTTCTGACATACATGTGACATCACATGATCATCACTATATGGTATGAAAATATGGTATGAGACAACATTATTGCATTAAGGTTTAATAGGACTAAAATAGAATAAAATTATGATTGTGGTAAAAAAAAGGAAGACTGCAAGTATCATACACAATTTTAACAAGAACCTATTAAGGGTATTTTTAAAAGAAAAAAATATATAGCAATATTAAAAATAAAAATGGACAAACGAATGTGAACACAATTTTGCTGTAGGCATGATCATTGTTACTTTTCAGTCATGGCACGGAATCTGATTTGTTTCTTGGTAAGAATGCACTAGCATTTTCCTTAAAGGATATCACTGTTAAAAGGAAAACATAGCTCATTTACGCTCCTGCTGAGCCAGAACCTTTATATTTCACACTTTTCCAAGAAAATTATTTTAAATCTTTTGTAGGTTGAACATAAAAATGTGAAAAGCTTAGATGATTAGAACAATGTAAAAGTCATGTTCTAAGGCATTTTGTGCTTCTATAGCTTCTACAATGCAGGCTATTGAGTTTTTTTGTTATCTTTTCATACAGGTTTTATGTTTTTTCTTTATTGTGCACAGCTCTTACAATGTCTACATAACTTTTTAGAACCAATTTTTAGTCACAGAAAATGTGCAGTACATGCAAAGTACATATGTGCCAAAAATAAAGTATACATTTTTTTTTATGAACAGCTTCAATAGCTTCTTTGATACTGCCAGATGCAGACCTGTACACACTCTAATGATTTGTGGTCCTGTGTAGGAGACACATTTCTCCATAATCCTTTTTTTTTGCTAGAGATAAGTGATTATCTGAAAATCCGCTGAACTGTAGATTTTTAGAATTGGGCCCTTTTATCTGTTGTATGGTGATTTGTGAACCAGTGAATCGCAAATAATAAGGAGACTGCCGCATGAAGGCTAATAGCATTGCCTGATAGCGTGATTTGCTCTAGAGCACTAGAGCGTGGGAATGTAAGAGATGGCATCCACCAAAGGAGTGATAATATATATATATATATATATATATATATATTTTTTTTTTTTATTATTATTATTATTATTATTTATTTATTTATTTATTTTAAGAAAACACACAGCATAAGTAATCTTAAAACCCAGATATTCTTTATTCATCCATATATTAAAAATAGCTTGAAAGTAAATTAACAAATGCAGGTGTCTAACGCATTTTGTTAGTCCCCCTGAATCATAGCACCTTCATAATTGTTCACACACAGTATTTAAAAGACCCAGATGGGGTCACATCTGCTAATCTGGGTAAATCTGATAGTGACCAAACTGTGAAGGCTAGATTGCTCAAAGCATCTACAAAAAGACAGAGCTTGTGGGGTTTTTCTGGTATGCATTGGTTAGTACTATCTGTAACATCACCTGAGGAAGAGATGGCACCAAGATGTACTATGGGAAGAAGAAAAGCTAATGGAGGCAGTATGATGCTCTGGGAAATAGTGTACTGGGAAACACTAAGTGCAGTTTAGGAGGTTACCCAAGCTTACAAAAATATGACTGTTTTCTTCCAAGAGCAGCACCACTACCTCAGTTTGGGTGTGGTTTTGCAACTTCAGGGCTTTTTATAAGGGCTGATTATTTTGCAAAAAATCATTAAATAAGTAGAATTTAAGCGATAATTTTCTAATAAGAACACAGCAACCTGTTTCTATGTCAATGATTGCCTCCTTTTGGCTGACTTCAAAATCATTGTTAATCATTCTCAAGTTCTTTAGTGTAAACACTCATCGATCACAGATGCAAACGCAATTACATACATTTACAGTATATATAAGAACGATATTACGATCATAATTATGACTTCAAAGCGGTTTTATCTTCTCGTCTGAACACATGGGGGGAGATTTATTAAACATGGTGTAAAGTAAAACTGGCTGAGTTGCCCCTAGCAACCAATCAGATTCCACCTTTCATTCCTCACAGACTCTTTGGAAAATGAAAGGTGGAATCTGATTGGTTGCTAGGGGCAACTGAGCCAGTTTCACTTTACACCATGTTTGATAAATCTCCCCCCTATTGTTCAAAAGAAAAAAATCATTGCTTGTTGTTCGCAAAAAAAAGCACTTAAGCAATTTATTCATACAGTGTGTGGAAAAGAACCCTAGTTCCCTTAAAGTTCTGAACTGTAATACTACTCTATTCCTAGACACCTCCTCTCTTGTAGATTTTACTTTGTTATTCATCACTAGTAAGTAGTCACAATAGTAGTTTACAGTTAGGCAACAGAAACTTTAAGCGACTCTGTACCCACAATGTACCCCCCCTAAACCACGATCTGTCCTGTCCAAGATCTGTCCTGGGGTCCGTTCGGCAGGTGATGTAGTTATTGTCCTAAAAAACAACTTTTAAACTTGCAGCCCTGTGTCAAATGACCGTGGCCTAGATTGTGTATGCATTAGGCTGGCACAACCTTTCTGTCCCTCCTCCCCACCCTCTTCATCATTAGTAATGCCCCTAGAACATTTTCTCCTGTCCAAACATTGCACACGTGCCTTAACGATCCAGCCCATGTGCCGTGCTCACACAGCTGATGAATAGGAGACAATCTGCCTGGAGCATTCCTAATAATGAGGAGGGTGTGCCAGCCTAATGCATACACAATGTAGGCCATGGCCGTTGGGCACAGGGCTGCAAGTTTAAAAGTTGTTTTTTAGGACAATAACTGCATCACCTGCTGAACGGACCCCAGGACAGATCTTGGATTAAAAGCAGCTATCTGAAGGTACAAGCGGTTTGGGGGGGGGGGGGAAGATTTTGGGTGCAGAGTCGTTTTAAAGGGAATCTGTCACTTAAATGAGGGCAGCATAAACTAGTGACGTAAATGCTGAAAAAAAAATCGGTGTATTATTTACATCATTCTGTTCAGGCATTCTTACCACACCCTTCCCCCCCCCCCCCCTCACCGCTGCTGATTGACAGGTGACTGCCTATACACAACATAGATAGATAACTGCCAATCAGCAGCTGCTGGGCGGAGTTTTCTGCTTCTCACGAATAATGAGGGCTACTAGGCTAACACACAAAATGAAGAGGACTACTTATTGTTCATGTTATTCAGGAGGATATCTCTGAATTATCTGCACATAACAATGTCAGTAATACCTCATTCTGTTCAGCCTATAAGCCTATAATAATCATTTTGTTAAGTCTATAAGAAGAGACATAGAAATGTTTACATAAATTATGTTGTTAAACTTTTTTGATGTCAGACATGTCAGAATATTGTGAAAAATTAATTTTCTTAACTTATCTAAGGAAATAGGACCATATGACGCAGCCCAAGCTGCATTGTAAATGTGTACTGAATCTTTTAGATCAGTGCTTGCTTACAGAACCCACCACATGCCTCAGCAGTTGTGTGGCCAGAGCCAGGATTGTTCATTCATTGGCCCTTTGATGCAATCAGCCATTGGCTGTCCGTCTCCCATTACACAGGTTGGCCAATGTAACTGATGGCCAAAGATTTTTTGATGGGTCAAAACATCACAATCAGTCCATAAACAAGCATTTGCTTATTTGTTTTTTTGATTGTTATCCCTGATGCATACGGTAATATCAGTCTGTTTAGCCATTAATCACCCTTTGTAATAGGTCCCTTTATGCAGATAGCAGTCAACTCTATTTATCTCTTCTGACTTTGACATTAACAACAATAATTTAATTTTGGAATAATTTACAGTTTTGATTTGGATCACCCAAAATGACTGCAGTTCAAGATGTACACAAATATGCACAAATATTCCGCCTGTTATGAATTACAGTGAAGGATGTATCAAATTAGTAACATTTCTAAATCTTTGATTAAAAATGCAAGAGAGTTTAGTAAACAATCTCAAATTACTTTAGCTCAATGTATAATGATGTATTGTCATTGACAATGATATGTCTAATGATATAATTTACCACTTCTATGTCATACACATTGTCCTTGAGTTAAACAAATTGCTGTGAGTGCTGCCATTTAATTGATAAGTGAGTTCTGGTAATTAATTAAATGTGATTATGTGATTTGGTTGCTGTGGTGTTTAAAGTATTTCTTGGGGCAATGATCATTAATCAGCAAAGATGTGATATGCCCTGTCCTTGTTTTATCATACCATTTTTAATAAGCTTGCATATTTTAAATTAAAATAATGTTTTTCTAATTCAAAAAAGATGTTTTTCTTTTCTCTACTTTTTTCCCTGTATAGTTAGTGTTTCTCTGATCTACAAAAGTAACAAACCAAGGTTATTGTCAAATCTAAAAGACCCAGTGATCAGAAGACAAACAAGCATTGACGGAATCTGTATAGTTGGAGGCAGCACCCTCGAGGGAAATTCTGGTCCACTTCCCCTACAGCAGGTTCAGTCCATATTGCGCCCACTGCATTGTAGACTTTGTATAGCTATCAGCAATAGAAAAGTGGTTAAGTCCACTTTAATGCTATGTTCACACTACGTAAATCTACGGCCGTAGTTCTCGCCGCAGAACTAGAGCCGTAGATTTGCGGGGTGGAACATACCATTGTTTGCTATGAGATCCCGGCCGGAGCGTACACACATCGTATACTCTCCGGCCGGTTCCCATGTGGCGCCGCAAACAACTGACAGGTCCATTATTTGCGGACGGAATTCAATGAATTCCATCCGCAGAAGGACCTGTCAGTTAACACAGTGAAGCGAGCTTGCTTCACTGTGGGCTATGGGAAGCTCTGATGCGGGGGCGTGCTGATTCGCCCGCATCAGAGCTCCACGGAGGAAAGATCATCCGGCCGGTACTTAAGTACCGGCCGTGATGATCCGGGCTGAGACCGGTCGTTCCGTGACCCGGCTGGAGTCACAGAACGGCCGGTCTCATCCGTAGTGTGAACATAGCCTAAAAAAAAGAAAAAAAAAAAGAAAAAAAATATTTTACTGATAAAAGTAACCCTAACGTAGTTCTAGCCTTACCAACACCCTCTAAGGGCTCGCTAGCCACCAATATGATTGCAGCTGCAAAAATGCTGGTTTCCTTATTCTGGTTGAGCCAATCTCCACCAACGCATCTTTAATGGGTCATAAACTCAACCAGATTTGTTGGTTGGAGGAACTCACCAACTGGGAAGCACGCAAACATGACACATTTTTGAAGGTGTGGTCACCTTGGCTAACTTTTAAGTCCAATTACTCCCCTACCTCGAGTACCTGAATGCGGATACACTAGAGGTTAAGCTCTCCAGAGGTTGCTGTGATCTGGATCCTTTTATCCTGTGTAAAGATATATTGTTATGATATATTAGAGGTTTGTTTGCCTTTTTGAAATCTTAATAGAAACAGATTTGTAAAAAAAAAAAAAAAAAAAAAGAAGAAGAAAGTAACTCTAACAAGCTGATAACACCGTTAGGGAGATCTTGTAAACTTCTTTTTAACTTTACAACCTAGATGCCTTCTTGTGCCTATGTGTGTTACATTGATGATTTCTTTTAAATATGCTCTGTGGCCTGTTTGTGTGAGTGTTAGGCTTATGTATTCATGGTGGTGAATGGTAGAGAGTACACTTACATTATCTACAGTATCTGTTAGTTACTGTATACTCTGCCTAGTAACTGAACATCAAGGCACATAATGTATACCTAGTTGCTTGGTGTACAGGAGCAGAGACTCCTGTCTTTAACAGGAGTCTCTGCTTCTATACAAATTCGAATCAGCCATCAAATCTGAACCAGGTTTAATGGCTGTTTCATATGTATCTTGGTTTGCTCCTCTTGAGTCCAAACTAATGCATAAAGATTAAAAACATCAATGATGATAAAGCTTACATTAATTTAATAATGTGCTGTGATTGTTCTCAAAATAGTACTCCATGCTGTCAGTAAACACTTTTCATTAATTTTATTTGCTTTGATATCACTTTTTATGACTTGATTTACATACTCCAAACTGTAATTTATAGTATACATTTCAAGCAGTGCTATGCAGGAGATGTAAACATTTCAACTCATGATTCCCAGTGAATTGTCTTCTGTCTGTAGCCTTTTAGCTTTCTCAGCAGTACAAAATTAACCTAGCATAGAAAAGCAATAATGCTAATGAACTGATAAACTGGAATAATATATAAAAAGAAAAGAAAATAAGTATTTTGCAAGGCCTAATTTATTACAGCTTTTCCGGATTTGTTACTTACCAACTAATTTAATAAAGCCATGCTGTGAAAAATATGTGGCAATCCAAAAAATATAGTCCGTGAATACTTTATTTTTCTTACATTTAACAATTTTTTTATGCTGGTAATCACGCTAAAATCTAATTTCAATTCCCTTTTTTTATTGTCAAAAATTAGATCAAATACCTCTTTGAACTAACACTTCAGTTCAACAAATGCATGTTGAATATCTCTGGTTCATGTTTTGATCACAATGGTTATGTATGGTTCAGCATTCTTTTTCTGCTGCTTGATACATCAGTGGTACATTTCTTATTGTTATCAAGCTCCATGTTTTTATCCATCTGAAAGAAAAAAGTGACTCCTTATCACTTCTATAGAAATCAATCTCTATACAATTTGTAAAGTTAATAGCCCTTTTCTAATATCAGGTTAACAGTGGAAATAATCTAAGAGTTTTGTAAAATAACAGCCATTATCATATACTTTGCAGTTTTACAGTAATGAATTAAAGTATAACATAGCAAAAAAAAAACATAGTTACATGAGTAGATTTTATTCATAAAACACACTTGTACACATCAATGAAAAGCACAGTACATCATGTCAAAAACTTTCAGATTAGATGGAGGTAAATCTATATATACACAATATCTGAATAAATAATCCAGGCCACTGCTTGTAAAGCAAAGTGGCGGCTGGTAATCTAGGCAAATATAGAAAACTTGACATAGCCTGCAAGTTTTACTATATTAGTTGAGATTGGAATACCATCAAGATGCAACATCATCAGGGTACAGGGGCAATCAAAATTATTTAACCTTCATAGCAAAAAAATAAACAAACAAAAAAAAGTACAATTTAAAGGGAACCTGTCACCCCCCCCCCCCCCCCCCCCCGACCGTCAGCTAGAGCCCCGGATACTTACCCCATCTCGCCAAGTCCCGCTCCTGGAGCCGGTCCCGGGACGGAGATATCTTTGTCGGAAGCCCGGTGCCCGGCGCCCATAGAGAATGAATGTATCCACGGCTCTAGCTGGGGGTCAAGCGGCCTTCACCCTGGCACAGGTTTCCTTTAAATAGCTCTTCACAACTAATATAACAAGTGTTTTCTCTTTTCCCCATTTAACAAAAAATATCACTTTTAATCACTTATAAGTGAGACAATAGAACAACATCTGGACTCATCTGTTTGAGATTATCAAACAGGTGCACAAAGTCCTCTGCTACTCTGTAAGCCATTAAAATACCTGGTGGGGCTTAATATATTTTAGTCCAACAAGAAATCCAATACCAAAGTATCTAAAGTATGGGACTTACAACTTCTGCTTATGCTTGTTTCTACTTGCTTTATTCAATCGACATAAACATGGGATGGAGACACACGAGTGACGCCGCTTTCACTTGACAACTCTTGCACGCTTCATCTTGGCCCTGCAAATTGAAAAACCAATTAATCTTCCTAGAGATACAGTTGTAAGCGAGTTATTGGCTAGAAAAAGGCGCCAGGTAAGGTGGGAAGAGAAACAGAAGAAGTGCCCACAAAAGAAGTTACAGACCTTAAAATAACCAGTCTTAAAATATGTTTATTTTATTTAGTATTTTATCTATATCATAAAAATAAAAGTCTGTCTGTCTGTCCTTTTGTCTGTCTGTCTGTCCTCTTTAGACTTCCAAATGCCTGAACCGTTTGATCCCAAATTTGGCACACAGATACATTGGGTGCCCAGGAAGGTTATTGCGAAGGTCCCGTCCCCGCCAGATGTACAGGAGGGGAGGGGGAGGGGAAAGAGAGGCGCCCCATAGAGATGAATGGGAAAATCTCCTCACTGCAAACACAGGTGATATAATTAGCTGCAGCAGACACGGCAGTTGGAGCCTTAGCAACCAATAGGATTACTGCTTTCATTTTGACAGGGAGCAATGGTTGCTAGGGAAGCTGCCTCACAACATCCACAGTAATAACTGGTAGACCCCCTACTCCATCCATACAGTACATGTATATACAGGGCACAACAGGTATACCAAACTGTGACTGGGTAACACTGCTACACCAGACCTGACCAATACCGCCATACTGTGCTGGATAACACTGTCATACCAGACCTGACCAATACCGCCATACTGTGACTGGATAACACTGCCAGACCTTACCAATACCACCATACTGTGACTGGATAACACCTCCATACCAGACCTGACCAATGCCGCCATACTGTGACTGGATAACACTGCCACACCAGACCTGACCAATACCGACACACTGTGACTGGATAACACTGCTATACCAGACCTGATACCAACATACTGTAACTGGATAACACTGCCACACCAGACCTGACCAATACCGCCATACTGTGACTGGATAACACTGCCACACCAGACCTGACCAATACCGCCATACTGTGACTGGATAACACTGCCACACCAGACCTGACCAATACCGCCATACTGTGACTGGATAACACTGTCATACCAGACCTGACCAATACCGCCATACTGTGACTGGATAACTCTGCCATACCAGACCTGACCAATACCGGCAAACTGTGACTGGGTAACACCGCCACACCAGTCCTGACCAATACTACCATACTGTGACTGGATAACACCATCATATCAGACCTGACCAATACTGCCATACTGTGACTGGATAACACCGCTATACCAGACCTGACGAATACCACCATACCGTGACTGGATAACACCGCCACACCAGACCTGACCAATACCGCCATACTGTGACTGGATAACACCCCCATACCAGACATGACCAATACTGACACACTGTGACTGAATAACACTGCCATACGGGTAAATACAACCCTGCAGGTATACAGGACACTACAGGTATACAGGACCCCAAAACTATACACTACAAGTGCACGGGACCTCCACAAAACTATATACTACAGGTGTACAGGACCGCAAACTTTACACTACAGGTATACAGGACCCCAAAACTATATTCTACAGGTATACAGGACCTCCACCAACTATATACTACAGGTATACAGGACCCCCGAACTATATACTACAGGTATACAAGACCTCCACCAATTATACACTACAGGTATCCAGGACCCTCAAACTATAAACTACAGGTATACAAGACCTCCACCAACTATACATTACAGGTATACAGCACCAACTATATACTACAGGTATACAGGACCCCCGAACTATACAGTACAGGTATACAGGACCTTCACCAAATGTACACTGCAGGTATACAGGACCTCCCTCAACTATACACTATAGGAATACAGCCCCCCCAACTATGCACTACAGATATGCGAGACCCCTAAAAACTATACATTGTGGGTATACAGAACCCCTCCAACTATGCACTACAGGTATACACTAATTCCACTGATTAACTCAGATGAAACAATACCTTTAGCTTGGCCTCCTGGGCACCTTAGAACAAATCTAATTAACACACTGACACTTTATACCCGGGCAGCGCCGGGTACATTTTCTAGTTTAGTATATAACTAGGAGCCTGGCAGACAGATAGAAATGAGGCCCTAATAGGTGGTCTAGCACAGTATGCCATGTGACTGCATACTTTCATATTAACAACTACACTTCCCATGTGCTTTCTGTGCACTGTTGCCAGTAACTTTAGTAGTGTTGTGGGCAACCAAAGGCATCCCCTTCATTTGGCAAATGGTGGCAGTCTCTTCCGTGTCCAAAAATGGGAGTGATGGTTCATACAATAAGCTTCTTCCCTGCAAATGAAGGATATTTTTCAGTAACTGGTGCTTGACCTGCTCCTCTGGCTTTTGGAGGCTTTTGACCCACTGCTGTGCTCACTCCAGTGACTTATGCTCCCTGTAGTAGTCTGCAACTTTCTCCATATCTTTCCCACAGTCATACTGGTTCTACGCACTACAGGGATAACAACATGGCTTACCCACAGAAGAAGCTGGGTACTATAGAGTAAGTTGTTGCCACTGAATGACAGAATACAAGTGTTCACTAAAAACAAATACATAGCAAAAACATTACATGCAGATTTACTGTGAATCTCATCCTTATACACAGTGGTGAAATCAATCGCAAAGGCACAATATAATAGGCAGCTGTGGCTGCAAATCTTTAGGTGAAGATCAAAGAATTTCTGACCCATGGGAATTCAATGAGTGGGGGTAATTTTTTTTTCTCCAGAGCATGGCAGCATTTATCATTTAATATTACATTATTATTTTATCTTTTTTTTTTTACTCAAGTGCTGCCCCCTCAACACTACTACTGTAGGCAGAAGCCCTTTGTGGGGCAAATACATATAAAATAAAAATTCTCCACCCTGGTAACAATATTTACATAGCTCTTTTCACATTTACTCAATTCTATTTGAATATTATTTTATGTGTTTTTGATTGCATTTGGTCAAACATAGAAAAACAATGAAAGGTAGAATTTTAGTATTACATGATATTTTAACCCTTTGAGGACCAAAGCAAATTTTGATCTTTGCAATTTTGTTTTTTCCCCCTCCCCTTCTAAGAGCTCTAGCACTTTCAGTTTTCTATCTACAGGAAGTTTTTTACAGGAATAGTTGTACTTTGTAATGGCGTCTTTCATTTTACCATAACATGTATAATGGAACCCCAAACATATTATTTATCAAGATATAAATTGGTGAAATCGTAAAAAAGAATGCAATATGGTAACTTTTGGGGGGTTCCTGTTTCTACGTAATGCACTAAACGATAAAAGTGCCGTAATACCATTATTCTATAGATCAGTCCGAACACAACAATATGCAGGTTTACACAGATTCTCTAATGTTATATATATTTTTTTTTATGAAATCCTTTATTTGGCAATTAATTATTTATATAATGGCCCTATTGTGACGCTTATAAAAGTTTTATTTTTTCCCCTACGGGGCTGTATGAGATGTTGGTTTTCCAGCCATGATCTCTAGTTTTTACTAATACCATATTTGTGAAGATCGGACGTTTTGATCACTTTTTAATAATATATATATATATATATATATATATATATATATATATATATATAGTAACATAAAATCAGTAATCCCTGCACTTTTCCCCCTCTTTTCGTTTATGCCTTTCACCGTTTGCAATGGCGCTTGTTATATTTAATAGATCGGACAATTACGCACGCTAAGGTATATTATATGTTTATTTTTTTTATATATATATATGTTTTATTTTTATAATGGGAAAGGGGGGTAATTTGAACTTTTATTGGGGAGGGCCTTTGGGGTAGTGTAATAATGTTTTTTACTTTTTTTTTTACACATTTTAAGTCCCTTTGGGAGACTTTTACATTCACTAGTTTGATTATTCACACTGATCACTGCTATTCCATAGGCATAGCATTGATCAGTGTGATAGGCGATCTGCCTGTGATTGCCGATCGGACCGCACGGAGGCACGTGAGAAACCTCCGGCGGTCCGTTTTAATGATCGGGACCCCCACAGTCACACTGTGGGGGTCCTGATTGGTAAGTGACAGGGCACTCCCCCTGTCACCTACACCTAAACACAGCGCCGCAGCGTTTAAGGAGTTAATGACACGCTGAAGCACGATTGCTGCAGCCTGTCATTAACGGTATGGGGTTCTGGCTACTCACTGCAGCCGGCCCCTACCTTCTATGAAGCGTGCTCTGCTCCGGAGCGCGGTTCATAGCTCAGGACGTACCGGTACGCCCAGGGTCGTCTGGGCACAGACTTCCAGGGCATACCGGTACGTCCTTGGCCGTGTAAGGGTTAAATGCCATCCTATTATACCTGCACCACAGCAGATCAGGGACTTCTTAGCTTATATCTTATTGCTGGCTACAATTTTTTTTATTATTATTATATATTTTTCATTGTGACTACGAATCGTTAAGATACTGACAATTTCTGAACTGTTTTTCAGTTTACATTTCACTTTCGGCACCCCAAGTAATTGCACTACTCCAGTTTCAATGTATTTACACACAGAATGTAATTATCTTCTCTGGCACAGGATACATAAAATGCAGCTGACTGAACATCTCTCCAGATTGAGATAACTAAGGTCAGTGGCACCAAAATTACCTTTTGCTTATCACTGATTATAGTTTGATGCTATGACACAGCAAGTAGCTAATCTGATGAATCCTTCAGCCACTGTTAGTTCATTTTTTTCACTATATATTTTCTCTTCCTTCTCAGTGCGTAAGTGCTTGCAGAAAGTATAAGAGAAGAGGTCATCCGCTTCATTCTATCAGCAGCTTCTTGGGATTGAGTGGAGGTGGATCAAACATAGTTATCTGAAGGACATTCCCCATCAAAACACAACTGAATCAAACATTTTCCCTCGAGTCTTGAAGACGGTAGAGGTGAGGTGTTCATGCTACTGTTGATTAAAATGCTCATTAAAGCTTTTACATATCATAACGGTTTGCAGTCCCTGAACATTTTCTTGTTTTTCTGTGGTCTTTAAAGGTCTTATGAAAGTTTTCTCACAGAATAAAAACAGAAAGCAAGTAATTTCATTTCACTAAATGGGGGGTATTAACTATTCCAATTTTTGTTTTTAAAGTGGGCACCACCCCTATATCACGTGAAATGCAGATCCGCATGTAAGAAAAAAAGTAGAAACAGCTACATGCTACAAAGGATCGCACAATGAAATATAACAAAATAATCTTTATCAATGTCACAAATACATCAAAAAGTTTATAGGTTATTTGAAGTCAATTAAAAACCTACAAGGAGCAAGGTAGGACAAACACTTTAAGGGTGCCTTCACACCTACCGACTCGCAGCGTTAATAACGCTGCGAGTCGGCTAGGTCCTGGCAGATCACTGTCAGTACATACACGCAGCGGTCTGAACGACCGCTGCGTGTATGTAAATCTGCCGGCTGCTTAACCCCTTGTGATGCCGGCCGGCCGCCTCCCGCCTCCCGCCTCCCGCTCAGCTCTGTATACATTACCTCCTCGCTCCACGGGGTCCCGGCGTCCTGCTCTCGCGCCCGGCCAATCAGTGTTTTGCCCAGCCACAGCCACTGATTGGCCAGGCGGGAGAGCAGGACGCCGGGACCCCGTGGAGCACGGAGGTAATGTATACAGAGCTGAGCGGGAGGCGGCCAGTCGGCATCACAAGAGGTTAAGCAGCCGGCAGATTTACATACACGCAGCGGTCGTTCAGACCGCTGCGAGTATGTACTGACAGTGATCTGCCAGGACCTAGCCGACTTGCAGCGTTATTAACGCTGCGAGTTGGTAGGTGTGAAGGCACCCTTAGGACATGTAAAACCACAATATGAAAGGACATTTAAAGGAGAAGTCCTGAGAAAATAATAATTGCTTAAAGGCAAGGGCAGGGGGAAACATAATAAACAAGCACTACTTACTTCACCCTGTGCCTCTGCAGCGCTATATCATGCTCCTAGACCCCTGTCTGAACTTATTTTCTCCCGAGTTCTGATGTCATCACAACTCGGGGGACCCAGTTGATGGATTGCTTGCTCAGCCAATCAGTGACTGCCGCGGTGTGCTACCCCAGTCACTAAATGACTAAGATGAGCAAGCAGCAAAATTATCGAATGATTGTTACTGGAGTCAAGTATTTTTCAATACTCGAGAAACAAGCCCCATTGAAATCAATGCATCATGCATTTCCACAGCCTTAAAGCTTGTTAAAAAGCTTCTCAGCCATTCAACAAGCTTTTTGTTTATGAGCACACAAGCAGCATGTAGTACTCACACAAGTATAAAATACTTTTAAATAGCTCTGATATCTAATCAATAGTTTTATGTTGTCCACAATTTAACATATTGTCTGTTAAGGCATGGCATCTTACTCTTTTTGATGGGCGGCTCTCAGATCATTAAGGTTCTAAGGTAAAGTTACGAGTCTGAACACAGTTACTCAGCTGATCCCATAGGTTTCTATGGAATTTAGGTCTGGAGGAAGTACAGGCCACTACATGTGAGGTACACCAGTCTCCAGCAGCCATTCATTAACCCCTTAACGACATCGGGCGTAAATTTACGCCCTGATGCCGGTAAGGACGTTTAGAGCGGGGCCGCGCGGCGACCCCGCTCTGAACCGCGGCGGACCCTGGTGCCGCTTGTAGCCCGGGACCGTAGGTATTAGCGGGCACGGTCCGATCGCCGTGCCCGCTAATACAGTAATCAGATGCAGCTGTCAAACATGACAGCTGCATCCGATTACCGGATTCAGCTGTTCCCTGGTGTCTAGTGGCGGAGATCGCTCCCCCGGGATGTTATCCCGGAGGAGCGATCTCCGTTTCTGAAGCCGGCCGGGGACCGCTCCAAGATGGCGCTGTCCCCGGCTCGGCACTCGTTTACTTCCAGCTGCAGCAGCCGGAAGTAAACGAGTGCCTATCTCATGGATCTCTGCAGCATATCTATGCTGCAGAGATCTCTATGAGAGATCAAAGCACTTATACTAGAAGTCCCCCAGGGGGGCTTCTAGTATAAGTGTTGAAGTAAAAAAAAAAGTGTTGTTAATAGTAAAAAGCCCCCTCCCTTAATAAAAGTCTGAATCACCCCCCTTTTCCCAGGTTATAAATAAAAGTAAATAAATAAATAAATTAACAAACATGTTTGCTATCGCCGCGTGCGTAATCGCCCGAACTATTAATTAATCACATTCGTGATCTCGCACGGTAAACTGCGTCAGCGCAAAAAAATCCCAAAGTGCAAAATTGCGCATTTTTGGTCGCATCAAATCCAGAAAAATTGTAATAAAAAGCAATCAAAAAGTCATATATGCGCAATCAAGGTACCGATAGAAAGAACACATCATGGCGCAAAAAATGACACCACACACAGCCCCATAGACCAAAGGATAAAAGCGCTATAAGCCTGGGAATGGAGCAATTTTAAGTGACGTATATTTGTTGACAATGGTTTAAATTTTTTACAGGCCATCAAATACAATATAAGTTATACATGTTACATATCGTTTTAATCGTAACGACTTGTGGAACATATATAACAAGTTTTACCCCAGTGCGAATGGCGTAAAAACACATTTCCCCCAAATAAACAAAATGCTTTTTTTTTTTTCAATTTCACCACACTTTGAATTTTTTTCTGGTTTCGCAGTGTACTTTATGCAAAAATTCAGCGTGTCATTGCAAAGTAAAATTAGTGACGCAAAAAATAAGGGCTCATGTGGGTTTCTAGGTGGAAAAATGCAAGTGCTATGGCCTTTTAAGCACAAGGAGGAAAAAACTAAAACGCAAAAATCGAAATTGGCTCTGTCCTTAAGGGGTTAATTAGATGAGCTGTAGCATTGTCATCCATGAAGATGAAATTAGGCCTGTGTTGTTTATGCAGAGGCACTTTGACTTGATTATGTTATTCAAGTAGTATGGGCTTGTCACTGTACCATTTACAAAGTGTAGGGCATTTTTGTATTGACTAGACACACCTGCCCACACTGTAACACCAGTACAACCAAATGTAGCATTGTATTATTAGTACGCTCTCTAGCATAACCCCCTTGGATTGGCTAAATCATAACTCTTTAGTATTGCGTAGATCAATGTATATTGTCTTATGAAACAATATGACGTTACTATGGAAGTGTATATATGCAAACAATAATGGTAAATATATTGGTAAAATTTACTAAAGCGTATATCACACCATATGAATGCAAAAATTATCACATAGAGCAAAAAAAAAAAAAAAAAAAAGATAAGTTATTGCAACTCCTAGACATGTTTCAGAACAATACTCTGTTCTTTCCTGAGTAATGAGTTGCAAATCATTACTGAGGAAAGAACAGAGTATTGTTCTGAAACATTTCTAGGAGTTGCAATATACAATATAGAGTGTTTCATATACTACTATCAGTCCTCATCTCTCACCTGTTTTTTCCACATTGGATGCATTGAGAATACCTCCATCTCGGCAGCAGCTACAGGAGAAATGCCCAGCAAAGGGTGATTATCTGGCCACACTGGGAGAGGCAGCCAGATTCCAAATACACTGCCTTGAAGTTAACAGCTCCCGACATAAGAACTCTGCTGTATACCCTAAAAGAGAGCTCCTACCAAGACATCTACCAATGGGGGAAGCTGCAAATTAATCTATATACTCCCCACAGTCTATGGCCGTAGACAGCGCAGACCTAGAGCCACGGGACTGGTGAGAGGTGGCCATCCACCAATTCTTTATATTATATACATCTTATTTATTAACGGAAACAACAATCATTAACTGTTACAATATATACCAGAATATCAAATAATGGACTGACAACTAACCCAATACAAACACAGTGGTCATAAACATCGGCGACCTGCAAGGGCCCTGCAAAGTCGCCAATAGATAAAACTATGTATTTCTCTATGGACATCCTAAGAAACATGCTATAGATATTTATAATTTATATTTTACAGATACGTACTCTTTTAACCCTATATGTTTTAAAAAAATTTTTTTTGCTCTATGTGATAATTTTTGCATGTATATGGTGTGATATACGCTTTAGTAAATTTTACCGATATACTGTATTTACCATTATTGTTTGCATTTATACACTACCATAGTAACGCCATATTGTTTCATAAGACAATATACATTGATCTACGCAATACTAAAGAGTTATGATTTAGCCAATCCAAGGGGGGTTATGCTAGAGAGCCTACTAATAATACATATATTTATTGGTTTTCCGATGGCAACCAAGTAGGGCACTCGCAATACACCCACAATACCAATTGTACTACTAGGTATTGGTTGATGCATAGCGCTCTCCTTCTACGCTGGATGAGGGACCAATAGGCCTCACTGCAGTGTTGTTCACTAATGAAAATTAATTCATGCAGAGAAGAAATGATGTACAAGAAGTCAAGGAGAGCGCAATGCATCAGCCAATAGTCCCATCATAAAAAGGAAAATAATACCAGCACACCAGAAATACACATTTCCATCATTATAGTGGCTGGATAATACTGTCATACTGCTACTGAATAAGAGATTATATACATTATATGCAAACCAGGATCTTAGAAAAACATCTTAGACACCACACTTTTTATATTCCAATATCCATTTGACTTCTACACGATCACCACATATGTATATAGTCCCTCATTAAATATGTATGCCCCCCAGTAGGTTGGTAGTTTCCCTTGTCACCAGGTATGTCCCTCATTAGATGGTATGTCACTTCAGTGGGTGGACAGTCCCCCATTAGGCACATATGCCCTATCAGTAGGCAGTCTGTCCATCTAGTCATCAGGTATGTCCTTCTAATAAGCTGGTATTTTACCCTTATTATGCTAAATAATGAAAAGCAAAAATAAAATCCCCTCCTATGCAGAGCAGCAGCTGGGCGGTCTTCTGCCTGATGCACTCTGCTACAGGTGCTGAGGAAGAGGTCTCTCTCCACTCCCGGTATAGGCCACAGTAAAACTGTCTGCAGCCTTCATTAGCAGCTTTTGAACTGTAATTGCTGTGCCCTTACAGTTCAAAGTGGTGCTTTCTGGTATAGGGTTCTAGGGCAGATACCCTGTGCAAAAAGCAGTGCAAAAGCATATCTAAGCATATCTGCATATCTAATTGTCTTCTAAACTAAAACAACACTTTACACTTTATTTATAGAAGACAGACAAATTTTAAATTGTGTGGACAGAAAAAGAAACCAACTAATTTAGGGTCAATATAAGAAGAAGAAAAAAAAACATCTTTAGACTATGTTCACGCAAAGGATGAGACCGGCCATTCCGTGGCCCGGTCTCTGAAAAGATCATCCCGGCTGGTACTGGAGTACCGGCCAGATGATCTTTGGCGCCACAGATTTCTGATGCAGGCGCATCTGTGCGCGCCCGCTTTAAAACCCCCCACAGCACACTATGGAGCTAGCGGCCGGAGCCGCCTGCTCCATAGTGTGCACTCATAGGGTTTTCTGCGGCTGCTATTCAATGAATAGCGGCCGCAGAAAACTGACATATCAGTTGTTTGCAGCGCCGCTAGGGATCCTGGCCAGAGCGTATACTATGTGTATATGCTCTGGATGGGATCCCATATACGGCAAGGTAACATATATTTTCGTAATAATCACAGCCGTTGTACAACGGCTGTGGATTTACGGAGATATACATTGTGTGAACATAGCCTTAACATATGTGAACATTGTATTGTATTTCAAATGTAAGTGTGAGTTTGCAGTGTATTGCTCCTTGTAATTTTGCTTTTTTCTACTTTGCGCATCTTAATGGAAATAAAAACTTAATAAAACATTTAATTTACTTTTCATTCAGTGTTCCAGTGTCACCAATAAGTAACCGCATGTATTTGCTACCTTAGCCAGTATGTTCTGAGAGTATAGCCATCAGTAATATAATTGTTGTAGGAAAATTGGAAATTTTCCAAGGTCCAAGATGTTTCTAGTCTTGCAGTTTTTACACAGAGTATATCATCCAAATTAGATACCACAGCACCATACTGATTGTAAAGATGATGTAAGACCTTTTATCATTTATGTGGCCATAAAAGGAGAGTAGATGCCAAGATATGCCCATTGAGAGTGCCGCAGCAACATTAAACAGAATAAGCAAGAAGGGAAAATTCTTTTATCTGCATGAAAATATATTCTGATCCAAATAAAACATATGATTAATAATGTGTGCGTCAAACTGTCTTAGATGTGTTTTGGCAAAGGGAGACGTTGATGAGTCATCCAAAAAAAAAAAAAAAGCTTATACATTTATTTTTTGGGGGATTTACTTTTCTGGTACTCTAAAGCATATACATAATGTATATGCTTTAGATGTACAGGAGGGGAGGGGGAGGGGAAAGAGCGGCGCCCCATAGAGATGAATGGGAAAATCTCCTCACTGCAAACACAGGTGACATAATTAGCTGCAACTTTGCCCAGAGAAAACGGCAGTTGGAGCCTTAGCAACCAATAGGATTACTGCTTTCATTTTCACAGGGAGTTGTGGTTGCTAGGGCAGCTGCCTCACAACATCCACAGTAATAACTGGTAGACCCCCTACTCCATCTATACAGTACATGTATATACAGGACCCCCTACTCCATCTATACAGTACATGTATATACAGGACCCCCTACTCCATCTATACAGTATAAGTATATACAGGACCCCCTACTCCATCTATACAGTATAAGGATATACAGGACCCCCTACTCCATCTATACAGTACATGTATATACAGGGCACAACAGGTATACCAAACTGTGACTGGGTAACACTGCCACACCAGACCTGACCAATACAGCCATACTGTGACTGGATAACACTGCCATACCAGACCTGACCAATACCGCCATACTGTGACTGGATAACACTGTCATACCAGACCTGACCAATACCGCCATACTGCGCTGGATAACACTTTCATACCAGACCTGACCAATACCGCCACACTGTGACTGGATAACATTGCCATACCAGACCTGACCAATACCGCCATACTGCGCTGGATAACACTGCCATACCAGACCTGACCAATACCGCCATACTGTGCTGGATAACACTGCCATACCAGACCTGACCAATACCGCCATACTGTGACTGGATAACACTGTCATACCAGACCTGACCAATACCGCCATACTGCGCTGGATAACACTGTCATACCAGACCTGACCAATACCGCCGCACTGTGACTGGATAACACTGCCATACCAGACCTGACCAATACCGCCATACTGTGACTGGATAACACTGCCATATCAGACCTGACCAATACCGCCATACTGCGCTGGATAACACTGCCATACCAGACCTGACCAATACCGCCATACTGTGCTGGATAACACTGCCATACCAGACCTGACCAATACCGCCATACTGTGACTGGATAACACTGTCATACCAGACCTGACCAATACCGCCATACTGTGACTGGATAACACTGTCATACCAGACCTGACCAATACCGCCATACTGCGCTGGATAACACTGCCATACCAGACCTGACCAATACCGCTATACTGTGCTGGATAACACTGCCATACCAGACCTGACCAATACCGCCATACTGTGACTGGATAACACTGTCATACCAGACCTGACCAATACCGCCATACTGCGCTGGATAACACTGTCATACCAGACCTGACCAATACCGCCGCACTGTGACTGGATAACACTGCCATACCAGACCTGACCAATACCGCCATACTGTGACTGGATAACACTGCCATATCAGACCTGACCAATACCGCCATACTGTGCTGGATAACACCGCCACACCAGACCTGACCAATACTACCATACTGTGACTGGGTAACACTGTCACAACACAACTGACCATTACCACCATACTATGATTGGAAAAAACTGCTATACAAGACCTGACCAATACCGCCATACTGTAAATGGATAACACTGTCATACCACACCTGACCAATACCACCATACTTTGACTGGATAACACTGCCATACCAGACCTGACCAATACCACCATACTATGACTGGATAACACTGCCATACCAGACCTGACCAATACTGCCATACTGTGACTGGATAACACTGCCATACCACACCTGACCAATGCCGCCATACTGTGACTGGATAACACCACTATACCAGACCTGACCAATACCGCCACATTGTGACTGGAGAACACCGCCACACTAGACCTGACCTATACCGCCATACTGTGACTGGATAACACTGCCATACCAGATATGACCAATACCGACACACTGTGACTAAATAACACTGCCATAGCAGACCTGACCATTACCGGCATACTGTGACTGGATAACACCGCTATACCAGACCTGACCAATACCGCCATACCCCCCTCGAAAAGACACCAGATTTTCTGGCAAGTCTGAATGGGAGGGTACTGCCCCTCTGCAAGGTGCTACCCTACACACCAGACCATGGGTGCCTAATGGTAAATACGACCCTGCAGGTATACAGGACACTACAGGTATACAGGACCCCAAAACTATACACTACAGGTGCACAGGACCTCCACCAACTATATACTACAGGTATACAGGACCCCAAACTTTACACTACAGGTATACAGGACCCCAAAACTATACACTACAGGTATACAGGACCTCCACCAACTATATACTTCAGGTATACAGGACCTCCACCAACTATATACTACAGGTATACAGGACCCCAAAACTATACACTACAGGTATACAGGACCCTAAAACTATACCCTACAGGTATACAGGAACTCCACCAACTATATACTACAGGTATACAGCACCTTCACCAACTCTATACTACAGGTATACAGGACCCCAAAGCTATATACTACAGGTATACAGGACCTCCACCAACTATATACTACAGGTATATAGGACCCCAAACTATACACTTCAGGTATACAGGACCTCCACCAACTCTATACTACAGTTATACAGGACCTTCAAACTATACACTACAGGTATACAGCCCCTCAACTACACATTACAGGTATACAGGACCCCCCCAACTATACACTATAGATATACAGCCCCCCCCCCCAACTATGCACTACAGATATGCGAGACCCCTAAAAACTATACATTGTGGGTATACAGAACCCCTCCAACTATGCACTACAGGTATACACTAATTTCACTGATTAACTCAGATGAAACAATACCTTTAGCTTGGCCTCCTGGGCACCTTAGAACAAATCTAATTAAAACAATGACACTTTATACCCGGGCAGCGACGGGTACATTTTCTAGTATGAAATATTTGTAAAACACATTAATTTTAAACATATTGGAGGAGATTTATCAAACTGGTGTAAAGTAGCATTGTCTTAGTTGCCCCTAGCAACCAATCAGATTCCACCTTTCATTCCTCACAGAGTCTTTGAGAAATGAAAGGTGGAATCTGATTGGTTTCTAGGGGCAACTAAGACAATTCTGCTTTTTACCAGTTTGATAAATCTCCCCCATTGACTATAATAAGGGTAAAATGCTTAAGTCTCGGTGCACCATTAGTGATGAGCGAATAGTGAAATATTTGAATATTTGATATTCGTACGAATTACTCCCGAATATTCAATCCCATTAAAGTCTATGGGAACAAGTATTCGATTATTGAAAAACATCTATTCGACCACTTGGAGGTAAAAAACGGAAGCTGGGGGATTTGAACGCTTATCGAATATTTATTGAATATTCAGTGAACTATTTGATAAAATTCGATAGATCGAATACCTTAGTATTCGATCGAATATCTATTCGATCGAACAGTATTCGCTCATCACGATTCACCATATGTTCAGTCCACTATCATAGGTAGCAGATAGGCACATTTAATGCAAAGGGACACTAAGGAGGCATTGTTAGGCTAAGTTCACACTACATATAAATCATTAAACAACATATTTGCAGTTTTGCAACCACAGACGTTATTTAATGAATTTGCCGATCACTTTAATTGCTATGAAATCCCGGCTGTAGTGTATACAGTGTGTATACAAACTGGCCAGGATCGCATGCAGCCGCACAATAAATTGACATGTCAGTTTTGTGCGGCCACTATTCATTGAATATTGGCTGCACAAAACTGACAGAGCAGACAATGTAAATTGCGGCTCCAGCTGCACTTTACATTGTCGTCTATTGGTAATTAGAATGTGGGCACACCCGAATGCGCCGGCATTCTAATTAAAAATAAATTAAGTTCAATGGGATGAACTTTACAGACAGCGGCCATTCTGTGACACGGCTGTATCACAGAATGGCCTCTGTCATACAGCGTGTGAACCCAGCCTTAAAGAAGATGTACCACCAGGTACATCCTCTTTAATCTGAGCCCACAGATCGAACGGCACCGGCCCGCCCCTAGTGGGAGGGAATTCCCTCCCCTGTATGACGCGGCTCCATTCATTCTATTGGTGCCGCGTCATACAGGGGAGGGAAATCCCTTCCACTGGGGCCGGCCTACCTCTAGTGCTTGAGCACCGTCCGGTTCCAGTGCATAGAACGGCGCCGTGCACGGGAACCGGGCCGCGGTCCGAAAAACGGACGGCAGCACCGGCTTCCCCGTGACGGTGCCGTTTGATCTGTGGGCTCAGATTAAAGAGGATGTACCTGGTGGTACATCCTCTTTAATGTGCTAACTGTATTAAGGGTGCACTTTTTTCTGTGTTGGGTACTAAATTTTTTATTTAAAAAAAATGTTTAAGTAACAGTTTTATGGTTATCTGATTAGTCACTTTTTTTTTGTATTGCTATGTAATTTCTCTAATATGAGGTATTACACTACATTAGGAGACAAGTTGGAAAATTACCAGACATTTTATAAAATGAACTGAGACATCAGGACTTATTTTTTTCTTGTGTAATTGTCAACTAGAATAGCAGATTTACAGTTGCTCATTCTTTTGTGTGTATAATGATCCTTATCTGTAAGGAAAAAAAGAAAACATGTATAATACCACTTAGTGTGCAAAAGCAATGCAACTGCGAGGCAAACAATGGCATGGTGCTAGCGTAATACAGAGCTAGACACAGTTGTTTTAAGCAGCTGCCCAGTTTTCACTTCTGTACATCCATCTGTTTTTTTTTATGAAGCAAAGTTGATGCTGTGTGAGCAGTGTGACACTTGGCAAAATGCTGTTGCATGCTGGGACAATTCATCACTTTAAAAAATAAAAATGGACCTTTGAATTCAATTTATATTTTAAAAACAAATATTATGCATGTTTATAAATAAAGATTTTACCATTAATACAATAAAGCTGGAATATAAATCTGTGTCTGCATGAGTTATAGCATTATTAACCGTATAATACTGGGTGTGTAGGTACACCTGCCCTTGTGGTTGAAAAGGTCCAAACACCCCTCTTTTACATACAACATTAGTACAATATTTTCCAATGTATAAGATGACTTTTTAACCCCGCAAATTCTTCTTAGAAGTCGGGGGTCGTTTTATACGCCAGGTATCGTCGCCCCATACGGTGTGTGTGGGGGCTCTAAAATAGGTGCATCCCTATCGTATGGGGCAACCATTATAAAAGAAAACTGTTAATTCACCTTTCACCGTGCCCGGCATCAGCGCCCCTCCCGTTCCGTTTCCCGAAGAGATCCTGGAATAGAGATTCCCGAACCTCTCCCGGGCAGCCGAGTGTCTCATCAGAGATGGTCGGAGACGCTCGGCTGTGCTCTGGTACTTCTGCAGGGTATAAATACCAATTTATTTTGTCAATATCCCTTGTTTGCAGTACTTAAGATTAAGATGAAGTTGATGAGTCATCAGTATCCAGGGGACTAAAACAACATTTGAGGTTCCTAGATGCTATTAACCCCTTAGCGACCCATGATGTATCTGATACGTCATGGTGCCACGAGGGGTGTTCAGAGAGAAGTCCCGCCGGGACCAAGCTCTGAACGGCGCCGCTCCCGGCTGATATGTATAGCCGGGGAGTGCCTTGATTAGCCGGCAAGGTTCCGTTGCCGCGTCGGCTAATTAAGCCTCTAAATGCAGCTGTCAAACCTGACAGCTGCATTTAGAGGCTTTGCTCCTCACTTCCCTGGTGTCTAGTGGGACAGATCTCCCCCCCCCCCCCACCCGCGCCGGGCCTCAGAGTCGCAATGACGCTGATCCCGGCTAGGCAATACATTGTTATGGCCTGCAGCAGGCCATAGCAATGGATCACCGATATGATGGATCATTGCTGTGTATATACACAGCATTGATCTCTATGAGAGATCAGTGCTGTGTATATACAAGTCCCCCAGGGGGACTTCTAGTTAATGTAATAAATAAAAGTAATCCCCTAATAAAAGTCCAAATCGTCCCCTTTTTCCCATTTTATAAATATAAATAAATAAACAAATAAACAAACATATTTGGTATCGCCGCGCGTAATTGCCCGAACTATTAATTAATCACATTCCTGATCTCGCACGGGAAACGGCATCAGCGCAAAAAAAATTACAAAGTGCAAAATTGCGCATTTTTGGTTGCATCAAATCCAGAAAAAATGTCAAAAAAAGTCGCATATGTGCAATTAAGGTACTGATAGAAAGTACATGTCATGGCGCAAAAAATGACATCTCAATCAGCCCCATAGACCAAGGGATAAAATCGCTATAAGCATGGTAATGGAGCGATTTTAAGGAACATATATTTGTTAACAATAGTTTGAATTTTTTATCAGATACAATAAAAGTTATACCTGTTATATATTGTTGTAATCGTAACGACTTGAGGAACATGCATAACAAGTCAGTTTTACCCTAGGGCAAACGGCCTAAATGCAAAACTTCCCGAAATCAAAACAAATTTATTTTTTATTTCAATTTGACAGCGCAAATGATATTTTTCTGGTTTCACAGCATATTTTATGGAAAAATAATGCCTGTCATTGCAAAGTACAATTGGTTTCACAAACAATAAGGGCTCTTATGGGTCTCTAGGTGAAAAAATGCAAGCGCTATGGACTTTTAAACATAAAGTGGAAAAAGCAAAAGTGCAAAAATGAAAATTGGCTTTGACCTTAAAGTGACACTGTTACCCGCTTTGTGCATTCTGACATCTCTACACAGGTGTAAAGAGTAAATTTAGCGTTTTTCATACCTTTTTTCATATCATACGTCATGGTGTTTGTTCAAGTAAAAAGTGTCCTTTTATCAACTGCAGATTGTACTAAGTGGGTGTGGCCTCACGGCATTAGCGCCACTTAGCCCCGCCCACAACAACATTGTTGGTTCCGCCCCCTTGACGCCCATTGGTTGGCCAACGTTAAGGGGGTGGGGTCTAGACCTTTCGGCCAGCCTGTTCCAATGGCTGGCGAGGGGAAAGGGGCCAACTGTGGCGTTGTGGGCGGGGCTAAGTGACGCTAACATCGCGAGGCCCCTCCCACTTAACACAATCTGCAGTTGATTAAAGTTGACTTTTTACTTGAACAAGCACCATGACGTATGATATAAAATAAGGTATGAAAAACGCTAAATTTACCCTTTACACCTGTGTAGAGATGTCAGAATGCAAAAAGGAGGTGACAGTGTCACTTTAAGGGGTTAATATATTGTCCTCTAGCCACTTTGGTTGTATCTTGTACTATTCTTGTAGTAATGAAATGGGTGGTAAATTTTGGATTTGTGAATTCATGTGTACCAGTTTTGGTGCTGAATAAAAGTGCTTGGTTACCTAAAATGCTTACTTATTTAACCCCTTAGTGACCGCCGATACGGCTTTCTACGGCGGTCACTAATGGGCCTTATTCTGCTGCCATCAGCTTTTTACGGCGATGGCAGAGAATAAGGCTGCGGGGCCGGGACGGCCCCCACCCCATCCCCCCGGCTACCGGAGGTAGCTGAGGGGTTGGGGCAGTGTGTGAGGTCCGTCCCGGCCCCCCCCCCCCTTACCGACGATCGCCGCTATTAACGTTATAGCGGCGACCGTCGGTAAATGAGAGTACCGGTGCCGCCGCCACCTTTCATCTCCCCCCGCCGTGAATCTACGGCGGGGGGAGATGAAATAAGTATCCCCCAGACCTCAGATCAGACCCCCCTAGTGCCCCGATAACTAACCCCCCTCCCCCGGCGGCCATCATTTCCAAGACTAACGTCGGTTCACAGCGATTAAAAGGTTAAAATGAATGAAAGCCCCATGCTCTCCGCCACCGGAGGTAGCGGAGAGCATGGGGCAGTCATCGGGGACCCCCCTGTGGGGTCCCGGTACAAGCGATCAGCGGTATATACTATATACCGCTGATCGCTTGTGCCATGTGCTCCCGGCACTTTTTATCCCCTGTCACCATGAATGATTGGTGACAGGGGATAAAAAGTGATGTCCCCCCACCCCCCAAGTCGCCCCCACCCCCCCTGTCACCCCCGTCCCCCAGTCACCCCCCCCCTTCCCCATATACTCACCGGATCGACGGAGCTCCTTCCTCCTCGACGTCCTGGCTGGTTATGAAGTGCGCATGCGCTTCACAACCAGCCAACTCTGAAAATTTAAAGTGACAGAGACCAATTTGGTCTCTGTCACTGAACTATGATTACTGTGATAGAAAATATCACAGTAATCATAGTAATACAGTGAAAATGAATATGTAAAGTACAAAAAGTGACAAACATACAAAAAAATAAAACACACACTTTTTATTATAGTAATAATTGCAGTTTACTCCCAAATTACCCCTAACCCCTCCCCAGATTACCCGTAACCACCGCACGTTGCCCGTAACCACCGCACGTTGTCCGTAACCACCGCACGTTGCCCGTAACCACCGCACGTTGTCCGTAACCACCGCACGTTGCCCGTAACCACCGCACGTTGTCCGTAACCACCGCACGTTGCCCGTAACCACCGCACGTTGCCCGTAACCACCGCACGTTGCCCGTAACCACCGCACGTTGCCCGTAACCACCGCAAATTGCCAGTGACCCCCTCCAGATTGCCCGTAACCACCCCAAATTACATGTACCCACCCCAGATTACCTATAAGCACTTCAGTTTATCAGTAACAATCCCAGATTGTCTGTAACCCTTCCAGGTTGCACATAACCCCCCAGGTTCCCCGTAATCATGCCAGATTACATGTAACCCCCCCAGATTGCACGTAACCACTGCGCGTTGCCTCTGACCACGCCACAATGCCTCTGACCACGCCACGATGCCTCTGACCACGCCACAATGCCTCTGACCACGCCACAATGCCTCTGACCACCGCACGTCGCCTCTGACCACCGCACGTCGCCTCTGACCACCGCACCTTGCCTCTGACCACCCCAAATTGCCAATGACCCCCTCCAGATTGCGGTGCCCATGTCAGATTACAGGTACCCACCCCAGATTGCCTATAAGAACTTCAGTTTATCCGTAACCACCCCACATTGCCCGTAACCACCCCACGTTGCCCGTAACCACCTCAGATTGTCTGTAAGCACTGCAGGTTGCCCGTAACCAGCCAACGTTGCCTGTAACCACCCCAGATTGTCTGTAAGCATTGCAGGTTGCCCGTAACCACCCCACGTTGCCCGTATCCACCCCAGATTGTCTGTAAGCACTGCAGGTTGCCCGTAACCACCCCACGTTTCCCGTAACCATCCCAGATTGTCTGTAAGCACAGCAGGTTGCCCGTAACCAGCCCACGTTGCCCGTTACCAGCCCACGTTGCCTGTAACCAGCCCACGTTGCCTGTAACCAGCCCACGTTGCCTGTAACCAGCCCACGTTGCCTGTAACCACCCCACGTTGCCTGTAACCACCCCACGTTGCCGTAACCACAGCAGGTTGCCCGTGACCACCACACGTTGCCCGTAACCACCACACATTGCCCGTAACCACCCCGCGTTGCCTGTAACCACCCCACGTTGCCTGTAACCACCCCAGGTTGCCGTAATCACAGCAGGTTGCCCGTGACCACCCCATGTTGTCCGTAACCACCCCAGATTACCTGTAACCACCTCAGGTTGCCCATAACCACCCCTGGTTGCTTGTAACCACCCCACATTACCTGTAATCTAATTTTTTTTATCTTATTTTAGTAACTGCGCTATTCTAATAACCATTACTAGCTGCGGTTTTGCTCCTGTAAATCGGCGCTCCTTCCCTTCTGAGCCCTGCTGTGTGCCCATACAGTGGTTTATGGCCACATATGGGGTACCGTTGTACTCAGGAGAACCTGCGTTACAGATTTTGGGGTACGTTTTTCTCTCCTGTTCCTCGTCAAATTGAGAAATTTCAAACTAAACCAACATATTATTGGAAAAATTCGAGTTTTTCATTTTTACTGGCCAATTTTGAATACTTTCCTCTAATACCTGTGGGGTAAAAATGGTCACCACACCCCAAGATGAATTCTTTGAGGGGTGCTCTTTCCAAGATGTGGTGACTTTTGGGGGGAATCTATTCTGCTGACACTACAGGGGCTCAGCAAACGCACCTGGCGCTCAGAAACTTCTTCAGAAAAATCTGCACTGAAAATGCTAATTGGCGCTCCTTCCCTTCTGAGCCCGGCTGTGTGCCCATGCAGTGGTTTATGCCCACATATGGGGTACCGTTCTACTCAGGAGAACCTGTGTTACATATATTGGGGTGACATTTCTCTCCTGTTCCTCGTGAAATTGAGAAATTTCAAACTAAAGGAACATATTATTGGAAAAATTCGAGTTTTTCATTTTTACTGTCTACTTTTGAATACTTTCCTCAAATACCTGTGGGGTCAAAATGCTCACCACACCCCAAAATAAATTCTATGAGGGGTGCACTTTCCAAAATGGAGTGACTTATGGCGAGATTTTACTCCGCTAGCACTACAGGGGCGCTGCAAACGCACCTGGCGCTCAGAAACTTCTTCAGCAAAATCTGCATTGAAAAAGCTAATTGGCGCTCCTTCCATTTTGAGCCCTCCTGTGTGCCCATGCAGTGGTTTACGCCCACATATGGGGTACCATTGTACTCAGGAGAACCTGCGTTACAAATTTTGTGGTACTTTTTTCCTCTTGTTCCTCGTGAAATTGAGAAATTTCAAACTAAAAGAACATAATATTGGAAAAATTTGAGTTTTTCATTTTTACTGTCTACTTTTGAATACTTTCCTCTAATACCTGTGGGGTCAAAATGGTCACCACACACCAAGATGAATACTTTGAGGGGTGCATTTTCCAAAATGGAGTGACTTTTAGGGGGGTTCTATTCTGCAGACATTACAGGGGCTCTGCAAACGCACCTGGCGCTCGGAAACTTCTGCAGCAAAATCTGCATTGAAAAAGCTAATTGGCGCTCCTTCCCTTCTGAGCCCTCCTGTGTGCCCATGCAGTGGTTTATGCCCACATATGGGGTACCATTGTACTCAGGAGAACCTGCGTTACAAATTTTGGGGTACTTTTTTCCTCTTGTTCCTCGTGAAATTGAGAAATTTCAAACTAAACTTCTTTTGAATACTTTCCTGTAATACCTGTGGGGTCAAAATGGTCACCACACACCAAGATGAATTCTTTGAGGGGTGTACTTTCCAAAATGGGGTGACTTATGGGGGGTTTTCTCTCTGCTGACACTACAGGGGCTCTGCAAACGCACCTGGCGCTCAGAAACTTCTTCAGCAAAATCTGCATTGGAAAAGCTAATTGGCGCTCCCTTCCTTCTGAGCCCTGCTGTGTGCCCATACAGTGGTTTACGCCCACATATGGGGTACCGTTGTACTCAAGAGAACCTGCATTACAAATTTTGGGGTGCTTTTTGTCTCATATTCCTTTTGAAAATGAGAAACTTTAATCTAAACGTATATATTATTGGAAAATTTAAATTTTCAATTTTTTTACTGCCTAATTGTGAATACTTTCCTCCAGCCCCTGTAGGGTTAAAATGCTCATTATACCCCTAGATTAATTCTTTAAGGTGTCTAGTTTCCAAAATGGGGTCACTTATGGGGGTTTTCAGGATACCAGACTTCTAAATCCATTTAAAAAAAGAACTGGTCCCTAAAAAACTCAGTTTCACGAAAATGTGATAATTTGCTGATAAATTTCTAAGCCCCATAACACCCTAAAAAAGTAAAATATGTTTACCAAATTATGCCAGAATAAAGAAGACATATTGGTAATGTGACTTAGTAACTAATTTATGTGCTACGACTTTCTTTTTTTAGAAGCAGAGAATTTCAAAGTTCATAAAATGCAAATTTTTTAAATTTTTCATGATATTTTGATGTTTTTCACAAAAAACACACAAAGTAGTGACCAAATTTTGCCACTAACATAAAGTGCCATATGTCACGAAAAAACAATCTCAGAATCGCTAGCATACGTTAAAGCATCACTGAGCTATGAGAGCATAAAGTGAGACAGGTCAGATTTTGAAAAATTAGCCTGGTCATTAAGGCCCAAACTAGCTGCAGCACAAAGGGGTTAACATTAGAAAGGTGTATACATAAACCCTTTGTTGATTCCTTGTGGTGCAAGTGTCTTTAGGCAGTGAATCTTGCTTCTTGTTGAAGTAGAATTCTGTCCAGATTTCTTTTCCTAGGGCTTAGTTTGATACCTTGTATCCCGCAGAATTTTAGGGTTCTGTGGTTTTCTCAATGATGGATGTTGCATGTCTTGCTTGGATCTGTGTTTGTATTTATATTGCTCTTGTGTTTAAAGATATGACTTTTGAATTGGTGGATGGTTTTGCCTAAAGATTGCCTAAAGGTTTTGACAGGTCACAGGGGTACTATGTAAATGATGCCTGTAGTCATACAGTTGATGTATTAACTAATATTGTAGTCTTCGCCGTCTTTTGGATTGATAAAAGTTTTGGTTTTGTAGATGTAGCGAAAGAAAATACAAGACCCACGTGGGTATGAGTATATGGTTTGTGATGTGAGCAATGTGGTTGGACCACTCCTGTATTTACCTGTTGTTTGGCTGTGTACTAATGTCTCCCAAATTCTTCCCTTGCCTGTAAGTAATGCTTGGGTATAGTGCCACCACATTCTTTAGGTCTGGGTCAGCTTGTAGTATTGGCCAGTAGCTTTTTATATTAATTCTAATTTTTTGATGCGCCACATCTAATGTTCTGATGCAATGAATAAATTTGTCTGGTTGTCGAAGAGCTGGAAGGTTGGATTTAAGGAGAGTGTTACGATCCATGGTTTTTTCTCAATAATACGCCCTGTGTTACACTTTTTTGGGGGTAACCCTTCTCTCTGGACCTGTGATACAATGTATCACAATCTTGTTGAAATGCTTCTTCTGATGAGCAATTCTGTCTTTCTCTCAGGTACTGGCTGATAGGTATCCCTATTCCTTAGTGGTGTTGGGTGGTGGCTGTGCCATTGGAGAAAACTGTTTGTGTAGGTTTTTAACTGTATTTTTCTGTGGCTAAATCTCCTGTGTCTTGGATGGTGATAGTGAGGTCCAGGAAGTGTATACCATGGGTGTTAATTTCACTAATAAATGGTAAGTCAATTTCATTGTTCTTGAGGGTGGTGATGATTTCTTGAAAGAGGCCGATAACTCCCTCCCAAAGTATTAGAACATCATCAATTTACTGGCCCCAGAATAATATGTCTACAAAGAAAAAAATGGTATGTGTGAGTTCAACTGCTAATAGTTAGTCGAGGTTAACCTATGGAGTGTCTGTACCCTACAGACTTAGGTATAAATATGAAATAAGAGAAGGTATAGGTCCTCAAGACTAACAAGAAATATTATGATATGGTGATAAAAATGATTGGTAAACAATAGATAGACTGAAAATATAAAACAATTTACTGGGAAATGTAGAGAATAGTGGATTAAAAATAATGGGCTAAAAATTTCATCTCTTTAGTGCTAAATAGACAGACATATAGATAATACATAAAACATGACATAAGACACAATGATAAAACCAGATCGGTACTAATAAAGGATAAAAAACAAATAATGAGCATTAATAGATAAATTGGCAATGTGCAAAGTCTGATTAAGTCATAAATAGAATGTTCTCGATAAAGGTTCATCCGTGGCTAGGATGTATTGGTTGAGTTGGCAATCAAGTATCTAAGTTCATCAATATATGGCGTATTGTCAGACTACATGCATTGCAGTAGCTTGTGATAATTAGGCAATCAAATATATATATATAATCTATATGTCTGTCTATTTAGCACTAAAGAGATGAAATTTTTAGCCCATTATTTTTAATCCACTATTCTCTACATTTCCCAGTAAATTGTTTTATATTTTCAGTCTATCTATTGTTTACCAATCATTTTTATCACCATATCATAATATTTCTTGTTAGTCTTGAGGACCTATACCTTCTCTTATTCCAGAATAATATGTGTTTTGTCAATTTTGCCAGTGAAATCTGTGAAGACGTGTTCTGCCTCCCACTACCCCAAAAATAAGTTTGCGTATATGGGTGATTTGCAAGTAGTACTTGTGTTTGAAGATAAAGACGTTTTGTGTCAGGAGGAACCGTAATATTTGTGTGACAAAGGTGTTATGTATACTGTATGTGTTGCCTTTAGTACTTAATGAGTATTTTACTTATATGAGCCCTCTCTGGTGAAATGAAATAAAATTATTTGAATTAATTTAATTAATTGGCAATGTGTTATTCTAGATCAAGTTAAGGACAAAATCTAAAATCACTCAATGTTGAGTAAAGCATTCTCAAATCCCCTTGTAAAGTAATTTAATTAATATATTATAAGATTGTGTTAGTTTATTGTTTTAACGTTTTTGTCCCTTTTATAAGTTGTCACAGTCTTAAGTTTTAAAAAGAAATGTCAAATAATAGGGTGCAGCAAGGTGCCACAGGTTACGTTACATTCTACACTAAGGGGCCTATTCCATGGAGCAATAATCGTCCGCTGCTACTGAATAAGATTCACTGTATAAAGATTACTATGACCTCATCCAGTCATATAGAGGTAGCCCCAGCTCTACACAGGTTCTGTACACCATATGCATTACAGTGCAGTTATATCAACTGACTCACAGGGGACGTCTTCTCTGATAAGAGCCGTTTTCATTGTCTTCTTAATCTGTCCTGGGCAATTATGAGAACTGCTTCGAGCCACAAATCCACAGAATCGGCCAGACAAACATATTAGGCCCCTCACTCCAGCACCATCCTCATCTCTCTACAAACTGCATATTTGTATTGGCCCCTTTACGCCCTCATTTAGTAGGTAGGCTGGAACCCCTTATAGTATATGCCTCCCTCTGTGTAGCCACCTTGTAGATGGCCCTTTGTTCAGTCTTCCACATAGATGACCCTGTGTGCTCCCCCATGTTTGTTCCCCCTATAGAAGATTCCCCCTCTGTGCATCCCCTATAATATGTGCCCCCCCTCTCTGTAGCTCCCCTTATAGATGGCTCCTCTGTGTAGCCCACTGTAGTAGATGCCTACCACTGTGCATCCCCTATTATATACGCCCCCCGTGTAGTCACCCTTATAGATGGCCTCCACTGTGCATCCCCTATTATATATGCCCCCCATGTAGTACGGCCCCCTATGCTGTCCCCCTTATAGATTGATACCGCTGTGCTTTCCCCCTTATAGATGTCCCCCTTGTGTTGTCCCCCTTATAGATGGTTGCCCCTGTGTTGTCCCCCTTATAGATGCCCCCATGTTGTCCCCCTTAAAGATGCCCCCTATGTTGTCCCCCTTATAGAAGGCCCAACATGTTGTCCTTGTACATATAGATGACCCCCTATGTTGCCCCCCCTTATTGATGGCCCCCTATGTTGCCCCCCTTACAGATGCCCCCCTATGTTGTCCCCCTTATAGATGCCCCCTATGTCCCCTTATAAATGCCCCCATGTTGGCCCCTTATAGATGCCCCCTCCCATGTTGTCCCCTTATAGATGTACCCTCTTCCCCTGTGCAAAGCAGATAAAAAAAATTTAAAAAACAATCACCTAACAAGGCGCTCCCCCGTTGAGCCTCTCTTCTCCTGGACTGGCCCCGGCTGATGCGGCTGCCTGGGGGTGTCCCGTCCTATCCCCGGGCTGCACACGCATCAGAGAACTTCCTGTGCGCCGGGGCTGGTGCTTCTAGCATAGGGTCAATCTCTAATATGCGCTCCCTGTGCCAGAAGCCACGGCCACAGGCAAACAGGGAGTTCTCTGATGCATGTGCTGCTGGGGGTAGGATGGAACACCCCCAGGCAGCCGTGCATCAGCCGGGGGCCAGTACAACCTGCTTCTTGTGACCACAAGCAAAACAATGCTTTAGGTCACAAGAGGATTGATGGGGGGCAGTGCCGTGGCCGGGCATGGTCACATCAAACTCCCCTCCCCCAGTCTGTGCTGTCCGGCTCTGCAGTATGTATGTCCATAAGATGGCTGACATGAAGGAGCATGTGACCATGCCCCCCCCCCCCCGTGTCATCCATAAGCATATACAGGCTCAGTGGTGGACACACTGGGAGGCGGGGCATGGTCACATGCTCTCCATGTCAGCCATTTACAGCAAAGCTGGGCAGCACATCCTGAAGGAGAGGAATCTGATTTTAGCTCTATGAGGTTCACAGGAAGCTGTTGTTACTAATACTGTTTGTTGAACAATTTTACTATTAAGTGGCCAACAACTTTAATATCTAGTTATAACATAGCTTAGGTCTGTAAAATAACTTTGATTGGGGGGCTGTAGGACTTGTTTGTGTAACCAGCTGAATATTACCTAAATAGGTAACAAAGAAATTAATATGATCTTTATTAAACAAATACATCCCATTACAAGTGGAACTGTTGCTCAACACATATTAGTCATAGGTCTAAGCCTAGGCAATTATTATGCATTGGTCAGATGCTAACCTGACCTAGGTCCAGTGTCGCCTCCTGCAGTCTCGGTAGCACTACCCTGGATACTCAGGGGCCTGCCCCAGTAGTCACACGCTGTAGGAGCATGCTCCCATGTCCAGCGACAGCGACATCATGGGCTATTAGACTAGATTTATCTAGCTTTCATGGTGTTCCTGTACCCTTACTACCCTTGTTTTCTGGCTCCCCTGACCTTTGGCTATCGTGACCCGATTATTCTGTAGTTTCTGATTCAGTACCTCTGCTGCTTTTTTGTTGTGACCTCGGTTTGCCGACTTTCCCTTTACAGTTTGTTCGTCTAGTCCTGTTCTGTGTTCCATGTACTACAAATCATGACTGTCACCCAGTGGCCTGCAGTCACCTGTCTAAAGCAAGTAGGCAGGGAGAGTGGATGGGGACTAGTTTAGGGATCATCGTCTGTGTCCAACCCATTTCTTCCATGACTGATCCACACTTGCATATTCCTGACAGCATTCCTGAAAAATAGGGGTATAATAATAAAACAAATGAAAAATTCCAATTAACTACAGAAATACTCTAAAAATATAATTCAGGGAAATGTCAAAACCTACAACTGACCTGTAGACTTATCAGCCAACTGAAAGCTGTCTGCCAGTGGCAGTATGAAATGTGTATTTTTATAGCTGCCTTTAGGTCTGTGTTCTCTATGAAAACAGATGGATAGCAATTAGTATTGTGAAAAGAACATCATACAATTAATGGATTTAGATGCATGATTCGCGATATTACACAAGAGATTTTAGCAAATAGGAATTTGTATACTTTATGTACTCCCTTTCTAATGAAACTCATTTTAAATTGATATATACGATTCAAAATCACTGGTTTATATAATTATTGTAGCTATTCAATCAGGTTTGAAGCAAACTGTCACTTAGAATGATATCTGTTTTCATTTATATCTGTTCAATTCAACAAGTTGAATTTGACAGCATATACAAAGACATGGAAAAATGCACTTTTATTTTAATTTGAGTTAAAAAAAAATTGGAAGAATTTTACCTGAGCTGCATTTGTATGAGGTTTTGCTGCCATCTTCTGATAAAACAACTAGCAATGTAATCAAGAAATCCTAACAAAAAAATCAATACACATGGAACATGTAGAATGGTTTATCTCTACAGTTACTGAATAATTACAGAATACTGATCATAATTTGAGACTGTACATTCAGAACCATAATAATAAAAGATGAATCTGTGTTCTGATTCCATTAAACAACTCTGGATTTGCTGAAAATCTAAATCTAGCTTGAACTTTATTAACCTTTGCATTTTCAGGACCTCCATCAAAAGTTTTTGTGTCCCATATAGTAAAATATGCAGGGTGTATGCCTACTACAATGTATCCTTGCTGTAAGGACTGTGCCTATTGGGATCTTGGCATGGTCCTCGGTCTATAAATATGACCAAGACTGCATTTCGGCAATAATATTATGCTCATTTTGTGTTTCTTTTCTCTAAACACTGACCTATTCTTTCATTTTCTTTAATTGTTTCATACGCCATACCATTCTTTCCCTGCTGAGTTCTTTCTGGACACTTCACAGTAAACATTGTTTTGCTTTGGTGATTTCTGTGACTGGCAGATCTCCCTACCAGTCATTGTGTTATGTTATCAGCTGTGGCTGGAGATCAGGGTGATGATCCAATTAGATTCTGGACCGGACCTCTGACCTCTTTTTAAACATCATCAGGGCATTAACCCCTTGCTGTCGATTGAGTCTATTCTTTTAGCATGCTAAGCTCCCCTGTGATTATCTCCGGTGTTTCCTTTGGCTTTATCTGACCCAGCTCTCTGTATTGGACTTTCCTAGATATCTGGCTTCCCTGCCTCTTTGTTTTTGTGACCCAACTATCCTGTTTACACCAATTTGGTACATCTGCTGACCTCTTGTGGTGACCTTTCTGACCCTCCATTGTTGTGTGTTTCTGTCTTGTCTGCATTTTGTGTGCCACGTACAGTAAGTCAGGGACGGTCGCCCAGTTGTCAGCATCCGCCTAGGGCTGATTAAGGCAAGTAGGCAGGGTCAGTGGATGGGGAGTAACATTAGGGTCCACTGTCTGTGTCTTCCCCTGTCTTTTCCCTGACTGATTGGTATCACTGGTTATAGTACCTGTTTTTGAATATTTGCTACAAGTAAGTGTGTAAGTTTTCTGCATAATTTAACCCCTTGCCTCCGCAGCCTGTTTTGGCCTTAATGACCAGGGCCTATTTTTCAAATCTAACCTGTCTCTCTTTATGTAGTTATAACTTTGCGACGCTTTTACCTATCGCGGTTATTCTGAGATTGTTTTTTCGTGACATATTCCTCTTTATGTGTGTGGTATACCTTGGTTGATACACTAAGTATTTTTTGTAAAAAACACAACATTTGTGCAAAAATTAGAAAAATTTACTATCCTTTATATTCAAAATTCTCTTTTTCTGAGAAAGATAGTCATGCTGCATGAACTAATTATTACTGCAACATATACATCATGTCTACTTTATGGTAACGTCATTTGGTGAATGTCCTTTTACTTGTTAGGATGTTAGAGGGCTTCGAAATTCTGCAGCGATTTTTCTGATTTTTCTGATTTTTTTAGGGACCAGTCCAGTTCTGAAGTGGATTTGTGGACCCTGTATGTTAGTTACCCCCATAAATCCCTCCACTGTAAAAACTGCACCTCTCAAAATATTCAAAGTAACATTCCATAAGTTTGTTAACCCTTTGGGTGTTTCGCAGAAATTTAAGCAAGTTGGAGGGGGAATTTAAAATGTTCATTTTTTTGGCAGATATTCCATTTTAATCAATTTTTTTCCTCTAACACAGCAATTACTAACTGAGAAATGGAACTCAGTATTTATTCCCCATATTCCAATGTTTATAGAATCCCCCCATATGTGGCCGCAGTGCGTCATTTGACTCAACCACAGGCTGCAGACATGACAGAGACCTGGGGAATTTTGGGGTCTTTTTTTATTTCAGGGTCTTGCGGTGCCAAAATATTTGTGTAAGACAAGTTGACGTTTCCATCGGTACCATTGTGAGGGACATGTGACACCCTGATAATTTTTTATAACATTTTTTATGAGGTGGTATGAATAAAAAACACAATTTAGCAGCTGTTTTTCACCATATTTTTGTACGCCGTTTACTATACGTCACATATGACATGTTATTTTTATTTGTCAGGTCGGTACGATTACAGTGATATCCATATTATATAGCTTTTGCTATAGTTTATGGCATTTATACTATAAAAACTGTTTGTGTCTTGCATATTAAAAGTAATATTTTAATTTATTCGCCAATGGAGTTATGTGAGGGCTTTTTTTTGCGGCTTAAGCTGACGTTCTTAGTGGTACACCTTTTGGGTACATGTGACGTTTTGATAGCTTTTTTCTATATTTTTTAGGGGGTGGGATTAACAAAAAATTGTCATTTTGGTTAGTTTTTTTATTTATTTTTTTAAATGGCATTAATCTGGCGGTATAATTAATGTAACAGGTTAATAGATGGGGTCATTACAGACAAGGCGATACCAAATATGTGTATCTTATTTATAGGGGATCATTTATAAAGGGGGATGGGGAATGTGTATATTTATTTTAATTATTTATTTTTTATTAATGTATTTATTTATTGAATTATTTAATTTATTTGTTTTATTTATGTATTTGTGTGTGTGTTTTTTTTTACTTTTGCAGGTGTATATATAATACATTACAGCACATATTTAGTGCTGTAATGCATTATATAGAGAATGAGTGTCAGTGTTACACACTGATCGGACCTGATCGTTCAGAACGGGGGGAGCCGAATCCGGAGGGGGGAAGTCAAGGTGAGGGAGAGGGACGGGACCGGAGTGGAGCATGGGGGAGGGGGAGCACGAGCACAGGGGAGCGGAAGCACGGGGGAGCACGGGGGAGCGGAAGCACGGGGGAGCACGGGGGTGCGGAAGCACGGGGGAGCACCAGCACAGGGGAGCAGAAGCACAGGGGAGCACGAGCACGGGGGAGCAGAAGCACAGGGGAGCACGAGCCCGGAGGGGGGGGGAGCACAAGCACGGGAAGGAGCCGAATCCGGAGAGGGGGGGGGACAAGGGGAGGGAGAGGAGAACAGGGTAAGAGAGGAGAACGGGGGGGGGAGCGGGGGAAGCCCGGACATTACAGGGGGATGGAAGGGGGGCCTGGGGGAGGATTACAGCAGTGGCGACAGGAGGAGGCAATGTGCTGCAGCCTCCTCCTGCAACCTGATTAACCAGCTGCACAGAATCTCCCCATAGACGCTCCGGTCGCACTGACCGCGGTGTTTATAGGGTTAACTGCCCGAGGGGGAGCATGGCTCCCCTCCGGGCAGTGGCAGCAGGAGGAGGCTGTGTGACACAGCCTCCTCCTGCTGCCCGATCTCAGCCAGGGACAGAGGGGGGAGGCAGAAAAGGCATGACATCCAGGGACGTCATGATGCGTTCTGCCACTGCTTTTCATGACGTCCCTGGACGTCATATTGGAGGAAGGGGTTAATATTTTTAATCACATTTTTTAGAGTTTGGTTTTTAGTTTGGTTTTTTGGTTTTTTCAGTCTCCCTATGGGACTTTTACAAGAATCATTCGATTTTTTTATACTATTGAATATTGTAGCATTGATCATTATTATCAGCGCTCTACCTGAGGCAGACATCAGGAAAACCGATTGGGACCCTCGCAATGACACATGTTATTATCGATTCTGTCTCCTTCCCCTAATTTTAAGCTGCTGCTTTGTGCTGAAGACACATAAAACTGTGTGTAAGCTTTTCTCTCCGTCTCTCTCCCCCCCCCCCTTTCCCCATAGGAGATGGCTCATGTAAATAAGTCCCTATCTGCAACTTTGTAGTGCCAGGAGGATTCACCACAGTGAGTTTATCAGCAACGTGATCTCAAATTAACTCACATGAACCCAGCATTACAAAGAAGCTACAAAGTTACGGACAAAGCCTGCCAGGGACTTACATACATTAGTATGTAAGTTGTCTCAGAAGGGAGGGGAAGAGAAAAGCTCACACACGTTGATTTTTTTTTTTTTTTTTCCAGCAGAAAGCAACAGCTCAGGACTAAGGGAAGGAGAAGGAATAGATAAGTATGGAATGAATTTCATAGGGCAGCAAAATATAAAATGTTATGTTTGAGTAGAATACTATTTTAAATGCCAAGATCTTAGTATTTAAGAGCTAATGGCAGTATGGCAGAAGTACGATCACAGCCAGTCCTTACCGGCTATGAAGTGAGCTCAGCTGCTGAGCCCTCTTTACGGTTCTATAGCAGGGGAAAACGTATATTTACAGCATGATTTGTGAAAGCCCAATCAGCATATGCTGGGAAGGGGTTAATTTTAGTACATCATATGCATACTTTGTTGCACAAGAGAATAACATACAGAAAATGCTACATTCCACATAAGCCACACATTATTCACTGTACCATACCAATATAATAAATAAACAAGCAACAGGCAAGTAATAGGGGAGGGAGAGTAGGAATACATTTCTATATACCTACAAGATTATGGTCAAGATTTTGAGGTGAATAGAAACAATAAACCTATAGAATTAAACAAAAGTAGGATAAATGGATGCAAAGTACAATTAGAAAAGGCAAAGCTATCATTGGCAGACATCCAGCTCTTGCTTATGCAAAGATGTTCAGAGAGATCACACAGAAGGGTCCTCTACCATACAGAGCATTTGACTTTCTTACACACACTCCATGTTGCATCTATTTATTACAGTTTCCGTCTTTTTAGCTTTATTCTTTTATTGTCAGAGACGGGTAGAAAAAAAATAATCCATAAAAAGTATAATGAGATAATCAAGTAAATTGGATTTTCATAGCAATTTTGAGTTAATTTGTAGTTGCCTGACAAGAACTTCACAAGGGAGAGAAATATATTGTCAAATATAGAACACTTCAGTGTTAGGAGGTTTTATACTGTGCTCTTAGTTCATTTCAAAAACTACTTTTATAACAGCATAGCATAAAATGTGGTACTGTTAATTTTACTATTGCACAAATTATGTAATATACAGCTCTTTAAAGTGAAACTACAAGTACCTATCCAAATTTTTATGCATAATTGCACCACATAAAATAACTAAATGGTTGCAAGCTACTTCGCTATACAAGAAAGCAATGCTAACATTTTGTCTGAAATTTCAAAACATACTGTACATATGTTGAGTCTATAATCATTACTCTCCCCAAAAAACATACACACACACTGCTGTAAAGAAATTAGGGGGTAAACTCCTGACCATCGGGGTGTGCAGCCCCGTGGATATTCAAGTTTGTTCAATGGTTTGTTCGTACTTGAAAAAACAGAGTTCAACGACCCAGACTTTAAACCAAACATTTGCAAAGCCCGAACCCCATTAAAATCAATGGGGACCCAACCTTGTCTGGGTCTCTACACAGAAGAGAGCAATGACAGTGCTGTCTATAGCTGCAGGAGCGGGACGGCCTGGCAGATAATAACAGGTACATATTCATATTGATCAAGCCTTTGAGACAGAACAGAAAAAATATTGAGGCACTTACTAAAATTCAGCTTTGGCAATCATTGAGTATGTAGAAGTGTAGAGGCCTAGTTACAACATATGTGGACAAAGGTGTCATAGGATGTCATAAACAGTTACACTCCACTCCACTCCAGATCATAGGTAAAGTTGGGCGCAGATCACACTAGGTGTCGAATAAAAAAAATATATATAAAACACACAATGCGTTTCGGAACCGGACTGGTTTCTTTATCAAGTGTGATACAAAATACACATTAAAAGCATGTTAAAAACATGTAAAAGTCCTGCCTCCAAACAAAATCTAAATTTTGTATGGTGGAGGTGCTTTTACTTGTTATTTAACATGCTTTTACTGTGTATTTTGTATCCCAAAACGCGTTGTATGTTTTAATATAAAGTGTTTTTATATAATCAACACCTGGTGTGACCTGAGCCCGATTTTACCTATGATTTGGAGTGGAGTGTAACTGTTTGTTCCCAGTGAGGACTTCATAGGAGAGGCTGTACATGTATATGTGCTGTGGAGAGTTGTGCCTTATCTTTGCACAACCATCAAAGGTGAGCGTTTCCATCACATTTTGTGTATCCAGCATGCTTTCTGAGGAGTATGTACCAGTACAGCGCTGTCTTTCTTTTTGTTTCTCATAGGATATCATAAGGAAGCAGACGTAAGACTTTTATAAAGTTGCAAATGATGAATTGGGTGCGAATCCCGGATTATGCTAATTTTTGGGTGGATACTCAAGACAGGCTGATTAAAAAAAAATTGCAAGGAAAAATCCAATTAATCGCTTAATAATTGGAGCAAAGCCCTTAATAAATTTACCCCGATGTTTTACCCTGTTGGGCTAGGTTCACATGTAATATTTTTGTTTGAATTTAATTGTATTTTACTCAGTTTTTGGACCTCATTTTGAAGAAAATTTTGGTCAGTTTTTTTTTTAGCCAAAACCAAGAATGTAGCCAACAAAGTAAAAAATGATATTGGACAGATTTGCGCATGTTTCTGTGTTTTAGATCCACTTTTGACCAGTTTGACTTTAGACCTACTTTTGGTTTTGGCCAAAATACTAATAAAAATACCGGTTAAATGCTGTCCAAAATACTGTCCAACAGATTATGTGACAGATTTTTTTTTTAAAGACAAAGCTAGGAATGGATTTGAAAAGAGGATAAATCTTTCATTTATGACCTGTTCTCTGTTTATAGTCCATTTCTGGCTTTGACTCAAAAAAATCTGTCAGATAATCTGCTGGTGTAATAGGGACCTAAGAGTGAATCCAGCCAAAGTTAAATGTTCAATGTTAGGCTAAGTGAGAGCGACTCTGTACAATCTGCCCCCCCCCCCCCAAACCACTTGTACCTTCGGATAGCTGCGGATAGCCCAAGATCTATCCTGGGGTCCCTTCGGCAGGTGATGCAGTTATTGTCCTAAAAACAACCCTTCTCCCCACCCTCTTTCCTATTCATCTGCAGTAAACAATGCACAAGTGCCTTAACGATCCAGCCCATGTTACCGTGATCTGCCTGGAGTATTCCTAATGCTAAAGAGGGCGAGGAGAATAGACAGAGAGGTTGTGCCAGCCTAATGCATAAACAATCTAGTCCATGACCATTGGGCACAGGGCTGCAAGTTTAAAAGTTGTTTTTTAGGACAATAACTGCATCACGTGCCAAATGGACCCCAGCACAGATCTTGGATTAAAAGCAGCTATCTGACTGTACAAGTGGTTGGGGGGGGGCAGATTGTGGATACAGAGTCACTTTAAATGTTCATGGTGAGCGAACATCCTCATACAAGGGTTGCTAAAGCTTTGTCCACTGTTTATCTTGCTACCATCTCTGGCATAAACAGAGATGGCATTCAAGTTGACTCTCCAAGTGACATCAGCACAAGAGATGTATATCTGGAGACTCATGACATGAGTTTCCATGATAAAGCAAGTGCAACTTAAGTTAGTAGTGCAAAATGTTATTTGTCAGATCAAGTCATGTAAAGCATGCATCCGATGGACTCAATAGGTCAGTGGAAACTTATTCTGCAATAAATCACTTTTCGCTGTTTGGCAGTCCTACTACCAAAACTGGGATTAACAAACGCCTGTAAAATCCTAAAGTCAAGAATGCTTACTTGATTTGGTATGGTATGGGATAATGGTATGAAATTGTTTTTTAGGGTTTGGTCCGGGCTCCATATCTTTATTGAAAACTCTTATCTGCTGTTATGTTCCTGTAGCGCACAGGAAACTTAATTTAGTATTTTAGTGCAAAATAAAATGTTTACTTTAATCCCCTCCCACCGCTGCACTGTTAATTAACATTGCTGCAGCCTATGCCCTATGCTACAGCGACGTTAATTAATAATCCAGGATGACACAGGCGCAGGAGCTGCGCCTGTGTCATTGGCGGCAGGACTGTTAGCCGGGGACCCACCCCAACTCTTCGCACCGGAGCCGCGCTCCGGTGCTAAGAGTTAACCCTATAGATACTGCGGTCAGCACGACCGCAGCATCTATAGGGCTCCAGATAGAGAATTCTCCCTCTACAGAGGGAGAATTCTCTCTCCGTTGTCCATCGGGACTCTGCAAAGTGATCACAGAGCCCTGATGATAGCCATGGAAACCGAAAGCCTCCGGCTTCCGGTTTCCTGGCTACGAAAGTCAGCGGTGTCGGGAGGAAAGGCTGGGTGCTTGGGGTGCACACCTGTGAGCTCTGCCCCCTCACCTCTCTCCCCTGCCGCTGTTACAAGATAGTTACAGCGGTAAGGGACAGAGGAGAGGGGGCAGAGATATGAACATCAGCTTATGGGATCATTATATTGCATCAATGAGCTCAGGTCGTGAAAGGGTCAATTAATATACTTTAATCAATATTCAGTTTGGTGCAGTAGGGGCAGGACTACCTCCCCTGCACTGATCAAACAAGCTAATCCTCCATTCATGAAAATTCAGCCCCTAGTTTTTTGTTTAATGATATGGTGCTTTTATGTGAATAAATATATTTTTCATTTGTGTATTGTCTTTTTTTCTTAATTTTACAGGCTTAGCAGTGGAAGTCATCCAATTATGGACTGTAGTAAAATATTACACCAGTACCAGTATTATTATTACACCAGTACCAACTGCCAAAGAGGGGTATTGGGAAGAGCTGGGTACTATTAGTTTGGAGCATCAAACAAATGGTGCTCCTGGACAGGACTGCTTGCATTATTAGGCTAGGGAGGGCCAAAATAAACGGTACTTCTAGGCTGCTGTCATTGGTATTTTTACCTGGCTGGTTCTGGAAATGGGGGGGGGGAAATCCTACATTTCCCTAGCCTACCCATTTCCATATTCAGTCACGGTGGGAAGGTCCCCCCTCCCCCAACCTAATAATAACAGCCTGCCATTGTCCAATCCAGGAGCACCAATTTTTGACGCTTTGAAACTACCGGTACCTTGCCCTTCCCAGTACCCCTGTGGCAGTGGGTACTGGGGTAATAATGGGAGGGAGGTAGTGTTAGCCATTTTACTGGTTAACACTTAGCCCCAGCTTAGCAATGGATTCCATCTTTCAGATGGCTTCCACTACTAAGCCTGTAAAGTAAAAAAAAAAGACAATATAGAAGTTAAAAATATTTTCTATTTAAATAAAAACACACCATCACAGCTCGTTGACCATTTTATTAAGCAAAAAGATCCGCTAGGTCATCGCCACAATCCATGTAATCTGACGTAATTTTCAGGATACCAATATCTGAAACACAAAAAGGATTGGCTGATTGGCTAAACTGTGATAGTGAAGATCGATAGGAGACCAGAGCGTTAAGTATAATATCCCTGCTCCCCCTCCTCCGTGTACGTGTTGCGATCGGAACTTTAGCTCATTAGCTGCAGGACCTCTTCCGTATTAGCAAAGAATTTTGCCACTGATCCTGAAGGTATACTTTAAAGCTTGTTGAAATGCTTCTCAGCATCCTTTCAAACCTTTTCTTTCTTTCTTTTTTTTTTGACCAAGCATGTGAGCAGCACACAGCACTCACTCCAGTATTGAGTACTTTTGAGTAGCCCAATATTCAAGCAAATACTATACTCTAACAAGTGTGCTCGCTCATCTCTATTCTCTACATATCCAATATTCAACACAGTTTAACCATTTAAAGAATAAATCTACATAACAGTTTGAGTAACTTTGCAAATACAGTGAATTATGTTTTAGTACTGAATAGTACTAGTATCTTGAGATATAGCCTGTATTATAGCCTGGAGCAGCAATCACAATTATTCAAACATCATAGCTAAAGTATCCCAGCATTTCTTGCCTGCTCAATGTCTGTAGAGAACTCTCTCAGTGGATTTTTATTCTGGAAAGTGTAATCTGTACAGTACACCAGCCATGATACAGTAATCTAATGTCCCACTGAATTAAATGAACTCCACTAAGCATTTAAGAATGCTTCTGTTAACAAGCTTGCCTGTTATTTACAAAATTTTTTACAACATGTGAATTTTTCAATCCTTTACTAAAACAGGAAAACAAGGTATTTTATAATTATGGATTTATCTCTTACATCTTTTATCACAAATTTGCAATTTCACGGTCTGGGGTGTGATGGTCTGGGGTTGCTTTGGTGCTGGTAAGGTGGGAGATTTGTACAGGGTAAAAGGGATTCTGAATAAGGAAGGCTATCACTCAATTTTGCAACGCCATGCCATACCCAGTGGACAGCGCTTGATTGGAGCCAATTTCATCCTACAACAGGACAATGACCCTAAACACACCTCCAAGCTGGTATTCTATCGGTAATGGAGTGGCCAGCGCAGTCACCAGATCTGAACCCCATTGAGCTGTTGTGGGAGCAGCTTGACCGTATGGTACGCCAGAAGTGCCCATCCAACCAATCCAACTTGTGGAAGCTGCTTCTAGAAGCGTGGGGTGCAATTTCTCCAGCTTACCTCAACAGATTAATAGCTAGAATGCCAAAGGTGTGCAATGCTGTAATTGCTGCAAAAGGTGGACTCTTTGACAAAAGCAAAGTTTGATGTAAAAACAATGTTATTTCAAATACAAATCATTCTTTCTAACCTTGTCAATGTCTTGACTCTATTTTCTATTCATCTCACAACATATGGTGGTGAAGAAGAATTGTTTGAGTGATCCCAAACTTTTGAATGGTAGTGTATGTATATATATATATATATATATATATATATATATATATATATATATATATACACACACACATTGCATATCCCTACCTATCCCTTGCCTATCCATAGGATAGTGCTACAAAAACCATGGCCACTTTCTTCCAAAGACAGTCCTGCTCTTGTCTCCAGTTTGGGTGGCGTTTTGCAAGTTCCATTAAAGTAAATAGAGCTTAGTTGCAAAAGCACACCTGAACTGGAGACAACAGTGGACATGTTTTTGTAGTGCTGGAAAACCCTTTTAAGTCTTGTAAATTTCGTTGTGCAACTCGTTTCTCCAGCACATCCTACAAATCCTGAATTAGAATGTGATTTGGGGAATTTGGAGGCCAAGTCAATACTACAAACTCATTATTATGTTCCTTAAACTATTCCTGAATAATTGTTGCTGAAAGAGGCTACTGAGATTAGGAAATGTTATTGCTATGAACGAGTATAGGGATAAGATTAGGCAGGTGATACATGTCAAAGTAACATCTACATGAATGTTAGAACCCAAGATATTCAAGCACATCATATTGCAATCTCTTCCCAATGTAAGCCGCACACACGTTCCTAGTCATCCTAATGATGCAAAGAAATGGTCAAATTGTGATGCTCAAGTACATTTAGAGTACATTCATGTTTATGTGATGAGAATTCATTATGGATTTTCTGTAACTAATCTGCAATGGATCTCAAAGTAGAACTCTGGGCAAGGATTCAAAAAAACAGGTTGGGCAGGGGGCGATGAGAACATAATAATGAAGTGCTACTTCACCCATAGCACAGTGCCACGACACATGGTCACCCACTGGTCTCCTAGATCTCCTGGTGTTTTAGTATGGCCTTGTATTATTTAAAAAGTGTTAAGGCTATTTGCCCTTTTTCACATACAAAGTACGCCAAATAAGTAAGGTTGTCTGCTCAAGCTCCATCCTTTTCAATGCAAAAACACCAGAAAAGTGCCATAATGGCTTTGATAAATAAGCTCCTATGTGCTACTATATGGTTGTTTACCCAGTAGAGACACATTTTGTTTAACAGGTATTAATTACAAGTAAACTACACTAGATTAAAAAATCTGTTCGTAAGAGCAATGAAATGTACAGCTATATTTTCCACATTTGAGAATAAAAGCTCAATATGAATCTCTGTTTGATGATTAAGGACTTGAAAAAAATGTCTCCACATGAACAATTAATTATACATAATGAAACAGCATAGTGCTGAGTTTCCTCACACAATTGCTTTGAGTCTGTACATCAAAGAAATGTCAGCTAAGGTAAAATATTTTACTTTATGTTTAGCTAAGCATTTGTTTCACAAGTTGCAACAAAAGGTAGTCAGCAGTTGAAGTAACTCATTATGACCTCTGTAGGCAGTAGTCAACTTGTCCACAATCTTGGTGTTTCAAATAGAATCAATTCAATGCAGTACAAGCTCAGAGTGACGAATTGCAACATGCTATGTATTGCAGAAAGTAAGTGCCAATTATAATAGTAGCACAATGTGAACTATAGAGTAGGGCTATTGTATTGTCAATTGAAATTTAGATAAAACAATGCTTACATGTATGAACACAAAATGTTTCCTTTCATCGTAATGCTACAAACTGCTAGGAGACATAACAAAACATTTAAGGGCAAGAGACAGACAAACTTACACAAGGTGGGGGAGCAGGCCTGGTAATTATACCTCTGTTATTTATCTTAAAGGGCACATCACATATTAAAAAATGTTCACTGTCCAGACACCCACTTAACACATTAGAGTGGTCGCTCAAGTTACAATATTGATTGGTTCTACAACCATTGTAAGGCTATGTTCACACTACGTATATTTCAGTCAGTATTGTGGTCCTCATATTGCAACCAAAACCAGGAGTGGATTAAAAACACAGAAAGGATCTGTTCACACAATGTTGAAATTGAGTGGATGGCCGCCATATAACAGTAAATAACTGCCATTAAATAATAGCAAATATTTGCCATTAAATGGCGGCCATCCACTCAATTTCAACATTGTGTGAACAGATCCTTTCTGTGTTTTTAATCCGCTCCTGGTTTTGGTTGCAATATGAGGACCACAATACTGACTGAAATATATGTAGTGTGAACCCAGCCTCAAGCTGGCCTTACACATTGATAATGTGTTAGCATACAGTATACCTCACAGTTGTAGACTGACAGCAAATGGCAGTGGTGACACCTACATAAATGCATCAAATATTTAAACTTCCACCAGGTATAAAAAGAAAATTATAAGAAAAAGTAAGAGTCGAGTGCTGATTAGCAGGATTGGGGCTCATTTTTAGTGCCTTTCTCAAGACACTGGCATAAGGTTTGGCTGAGCCACACAAACAATCACTGCATCATTTGTGCGGCTAAATATTTTGCTATTTGCCATACATCCCTTTTTTACAAAGGGAGATGTGTGAATGATTTGGATAAATTTTTAGCAACACCCAAAAGATGTGATGAGCCAAAGAGTAGGCACTTTCTCACTCTTCAGCTGATTGCTCTCACTTTTACACAGGCTGATTATCAGGCGAATGAGTGTTTCTCGTTGCGGACAGTCGGGTTAAGTAAAAGGACCTTAAGAGAACACTTTGGAATTGAACAACAAAGAACAAAGAGGCAGCTGAATCCACTAACATATATCTGTTGACGCACCGCATACTCGAAGCAAAGGTTGCATTTCGGTGAAAGCCTTGTGCACAACCAACACTTTGGAATTACCTAGATTTTTACAGAAAATGTGACTGTTATCTAAATCACAATTATAGAGACATACAAGCTTACATTATGTAAACTTTCGCAGTCAATATTTCTGAGATACCTCGCATGCACAGTACTTTTAAGGTCATGCTTGATAAGTTCAGGACTTTGACGTTCATAAACACAAATCTTTTTCATTTTCATTTTTTTTTTTTAAATTTAACTATTTGCTTTGGGTCATTGCCTTGATATGTTACATACGGTCTCCTCAACTTGTGGTCATGAACTTCTGTCCTTGGAATATATTTGCTGGGCAAAATGGCACAAAATGGTGATTGGTATTAAACATGGATTCATAGGTCAATAAATTTAGGGGTTAACTTGCCTTCTATCCCTGAACAGTTGACGTTTTCTCAAGGTTCTTAATAGATTACTCTGGTCCTGGAAAAAATATAATAGGGAGGATGTGTGAGCTAAATTGCTGAGGAGAGAAGTATTTTAGATACAAGGTCTTAAAAAACGTGTAATTTTAGTGTTTTCCTGTGGAATGCAATTAGTACATTCTAGATAGGATAATAATCATTTATTGCTAATAATGTAAGAAATGTACTTACTTTTTCAATATTGAAATATAGAGCTAAGAGATGGCAATGCAAACACCAAGGTAGAAATAAGTCAGGCCCAATTCTTGCTGTGCCAGCATACATGCAAATTCAGAGACAGGCAAACAGGTCAATGTAGACAGCACAGGTCTTAGTAAGAGAAAGGCCAAGCCTATACAAAGGAGAAGCAATATGTTACAAGGCAACAGACAGACACAAAGTTATAAACTCAAGTATTCCTATAGGATGAAGTGCACAGAACACCTTTGCTGGGAAAGTAATGGAACCATATTGGCCAAGAAACAAGGTGACGGTGGAGCTGCTTGATATGGGTATTAAAAATTACTAATTGGCAGGGGACGGGTTTGGTTGTGCACACTGGCCCTTTAAGATGCAGCAATGGAGTGTATACACATTAAGGGCAGAGTCCGGAAGAGCCTGAGACAAGCACATGGATAAGGAAACAAGGAGTAGCTCAGGATGTGGCAAGTGAAGCAAAGGTAACCTTGCATCCATTCCTGCCAGAAAGGGTGATAAACCCACCAGAGGGTAGAGACTGCTACTGTATGTCTTCTGCACTTGTGTGAGGTAACTTTAGCTAGTTTTTAGCCAATTCTCATGCCTACTAATTATTTTTATGCCTTTACATATGTATCTTGTGTCAGCTATTATATGAGTATTCTCCTGTAGATAACAGGAGGCATGTGGTCTACCTGCAAGTTTACACAATTCACAAGTTTGACAGTTATAAAGCACAGGAAGAAGAGGGATTCAGCAGCATCCACATAGACTTATTTCCTTTCAAGGTTTATTGAAGCATCCAAGAGTAATACAACATTTCGGCTATACTTGACAAAGACTCCTAAGTGAGTCGAAAAGTTGCATTACTCTTGGATGCTTCAATAAACCTTGAAAGGAACTAAGCCTTTGTGGATGCTGCTGAAACCCTCTTCTTCCTACGTTTGATTGTGGACCACTACTGGGATTGTGGTCTTACCAGTGAACATTCCGTATATTGACTGTAAGACTTGGGTTTACTGGTACTGCTGGAACTCCTCTCCTGTGCCTACAGTTATAAAGCACAGTTCTTACATCCAGTAACAGTTCAAATAAGATAGCTGGTGATTGGTTGTTATCTGCATTTACCACTCTCCATCACTATAGGGACCTTATGGTGCCCTAATTTGCATGAAGAGAAACTTAGATGTAACAATAGCATTACTGAAATGCATTAAAACAAACCAAAAAAAAACTTTAGACCAGCGAGTTCTTGCTGTATACTTTGCATAATAAACATTGCTATTGCCTTTTCTCACATTTTTCCAGCATTGTAATTTATCAAAGACATAACTTTAATTAATCTCCTTTTGGTTCATTGATGCTACTCTCTTTAACATGCAAGATTACCGAAAATAAAATTTGTTCAAATTAAAGCATTGAAAATGTACAATCTCCAAAAATAGATTTATTTTCATTAGGAATAAGAAATGGAACCATTTGAAAATAAATTATATAGCCATGAATACATTTTATCAAAATGCATGTTTGAAAATTAAAGGTTTTTGCAGAGAGAATAAAAAAATAAAAACAACAGTGTCTTGCGTAGGAATAAAGAGTTATGAAAGTTTCACTTGAAATTTAAAGTTTTTTTTATTTCTCATCTACCATCTTGTCAGAAGATATATGTTTCTCTTTCAATAGAAATATAAATCATATAAGAAAAATGAAAAGTGTTTTCAGATTCTCGAAGAATGTGTTTTGATGACCATGTATCATTGTGTATTGAACAAGAGCTTGCACATATCAGATCATGAATTATGGAGAGCTGGGATCGTGCACTCTGTGTAGAAAAAGAATGGATAGAACAACACAGTAGTATGCAGTGTTGAGAGGTATCATAGTTTTTCTATTATAGGCCAAATAACCCTGAATTGTACTATTTTGCTTCATTAAATCACAGTGCAAAAGTGAGCTCTTTTTAAGCATTTTAGAGCATTTTTCAGCATATTCAATTTATTAACCCCTTCAAGATCGAACTCATTGATGCACGGATGTCTGGGTCAAATTAATGCAGAGTTCCTCCTTGTCTTCTAAGAGCCATTGCACTTTTATTTTTCAACCTACAGGGCTGGTTTTGGTGTAATTTTTTGTGCCCTGATATCTATTTTTTATTAATATCATATTAATGTAAAAGAAGCAATCAGCAATACTAGCAGGTTTTCTTTTTTGTTTTGTTTTGTTTACGCCATTCACTGTGAGAGAACAATAATGTTATATTTTAATTAGTGATGAGCGAGTACTAAAATCCTCGGGTTCTCGTTACTCGAGAAAAATATTTCCCGATACTCAGGTGCTCGTTTCGAGTAAGGAACGTGATTGAAGTCAATGGGAAACTCGAGCATTTTTGCAGGGGACCCAGGCTTGGTAGAGGGAAGGTCGTGTGAAAACCTTTTAACCTCAGAAACTGATGGAAACACCACAGAAATGGACAGGAAACAGCAGGGGTAGCATGCATGGATGCCTCTGAGAATGCCTAATCGCACTATTATGCCAAATTATAGGCAACAGTTTGGCAGTGATGACATGGTGAAGGATTAAAACAGAGGTAGCATATGAACCACCCCAAAATTTAGCCTGACACAGCATGGCAGTGAGAACACAGGGAACCATTAAAACAGAGGTAGCATCTGACGAACAACCAAAAAACTTTGCCTGACACATCCAAAGAAGGTAGAAGGTTCTGGTGAAAGGACAGTAGAGGACTGTCACGGCCGCGGCGGCTTCCCGCGTCCCGGGTTGCCGCCGCGACCGCCTCCTGTCCCGTGCAGCCGCCGGGGTCCTTGTGTAGGGACCCGGCGCTGCTGCTGCTTCGGCCCCTGGGGCGCCTCACCTCTCCTCCGTGCATGTCGCGGTCTGTGCCGGCCGGCGCGCGCGTCCCCGCCCCCTAGGGCGCGCGCGCGCCGGCTGTCTCAGATTTAAAGGGGCAGTGCGCTCCTAATTGGTTAGTGGCACCAATCACTCCCCTATAAATCCCAGCATGCCCTGTCCTTAGTGTTGGAGCCTCTACATGCTTCCCATAGCGTTGGCCCAGCCCCCTGTTGTTCCTGTGTCCTAATCCGTTACCTGGTCCTAGTCCCTGTTCCTGAGTCCTATCCGTTACCTGGTCCCTAGTCCCTGTTCCTGGTTCCTGTTCCCCTGTCACTCCATCTGTTCCCGTGTTCAGCCTGTCTCGTGCGCTCTCACCTGCAGACCATTGCCTGTGCCATCTCCTGCCACGCCTCGCCTGCCGTCACCAGCAACCAAGCCAGGGGTAGCGACCTGGGGGTCGCCTGCCGCAGCAAGTCCATCCCGCCTTGCGGCGGGCTCTGGTGAAAACCAGCGGCCCCTTAGACTCCGCCCCCTGGTGAGGTTAGTGCCATCGCTGGTGTCGGTCCAGTGGATCCACTACTCCAGGCGTTACAAGGACTACCGTAAGATGACATCCATAGATAATATGGTTCAAAATGGACAAGACAAGGATGCTAAATTGCATTTGACTTTGAATTTGACTGTAGCAGTTGGGGTAACATTCCCTGCATCATGTGACTCACCACTTCTCCCCCCACCGCTGTTTTGAGTTTGAATTTGACTGTAGCAGTTGGGGTAATATTCCCTGCATCATGTGACTTACCACCTCTCCCCCCACAACTGTTTTGAGTTTGAATTTGACTTTGACTGTAGCAGTTGGAGTAACATTCCCTGCATCATGTGATGTTCATGGTGTATGGCTGTCTCAGCACAATACTCAACATAACTCTAGAACTGATGTGGCTCAGGCATCCTTGTTTTAATTACTTGAGGATCTGGCAATCGTCTAATGCAAAGGGATCATCACTTGAGGTCCTGCCATACTAATTATGTGCTGCCCAACAACTAGAATTGTCATTTGTTTCTTCAGTTTGAGCAGGGTATGATTTTTTTTTCCTTTTTCCTCTTTTGTTTTATCATTTTATGCCAGCAGACAGACACAGGTCTGTATACAGACACACAAAGGTCTGTATAAGACACACACTTAAGAACAGAAAGTTCTTAACAACAAAGTTTACCACTTAGTTTCCAAATTGTACAAAAAAAAGAGTGATAGAGAGAGAGAAAAACACAGAATTAGATGGCAAAGTTTGCATTGTTCATTTTAGCACTATTTGGTAATAAAAGAAACACATGTTTGTGCATTTTTATGTGAAGATCCTTCTTGTATTTTGTTTGGAAAGATGGGCAAGGTCAGCTTCCTTCATTTTATTTCCCCTTTTTTTGAAAGGCAATTTTCTGCCATGTTCTGCCCCTTCACAGCCATAGGAGTACGTATCTCCTTGCAGTGCAAGGATCTGCAGGCCCCTGTGGCAGGGAATGGGCAGACAAAACCAATAATCCACTCTTAACCTCTTAACGACGCATGACGGGTATACCCGTCATGCGGCCGTTAAGAGTAAACAGAGAGGGCTCCCGGCGTGAGCCCTCTCTGCAGCGCGCGGTCCCCGGTTGCTAAGTGCAGCCAGGGACCGCGTGTATTAGCCGGCGTGGCCGATCGCCGCGGCCGGCTAATTAACTATTCAAATGCCGCTGTCAAAGCTGACAGCTGCATTTGAATAGCAGCTGTGCCCCCTCTCCCTGGGGCAATCTATTCAGATGGTCTGCAGCAGACCATTATAATAGAGCACCGATCTGATGGATCATTGCTCTATTATATACACAGGATTGATCTCAATGGGAGATCAGTTCTGTGTATATAGAAGTCCCCCAGGGGGCTTCATATTACTGTAAGGGAAAGTTAACAAAAAGTGTTTTTATTAATAAAAAATCCCCTCCACTAATAAAAGTCTAAATCACCCCCCTTTTCCCATTTTACGCACGGTAAACGGTGTAAGCGCAAAAAATCCCAAAGTGCAAAATTGCGCATTTTTGGTCGCATCAAATCCAGAAAAAATGTAATATAAAGCGATTAAAAAGTCGCATATGCGCAATCAAGGTACTGATAGAAAGAACACATCATGGCGCAAAAAATGACACCTGACACAGCCCCATAGACCAAAGGATAAAAGCGCTATAAGCCTGGGAATAGAGCGATTTTAAGGAACGTATATTTGTTAACAATGGTTTTAATTTTTTACAGGCCATCAGATACAATAAAAGTTATACATGTTACATATCGTTTTAATCGTAATGACTTGAGGAACATATATAACAACTAAGTTTTTCCATAGAACACGCGTAAAAATGAAGCCCCCCCCAAAAGAAAAATAATTGCGTTTTGTTTTTTTTCAATTTCACTGCGCATATAATTTTTTTCTGGTTTCGCAGCATATTTTATGGAAAATTCAGCCTGTCATTGCGAAGTACAATTAGTGACGCAAAAAATAAGGGCTCATGTGGGTCTGTAGGTGTAAAATGCAAGTGCTATGGCCTTTTAAGCACATGGAGGAAAAAACGAAAACGCAAAAACAAACGTTAGCACGGTCCTTAAAGGGTTAAGGAGAAAGATATTGCCACAGCCTTTGGACAATTTCCAGAGTTGTGTATCACTGAGCTTCATCTTTCCAGAATGAGCAAAACACTGCAGTTTTTGTTAAGATTTTGTAATTAATTTGTAATAAATGTGCTCAGACTCAGGGAAGATCTAGAAAAGAGTTCCTGGGAGCATTGTGGTGGTGGTGGTGGATCTGAATCCCCTCTTTCCCTGGAGGGGCCAGGTTGTGGGGAAGGAGGCTGAGCTGATGGAGCAAGGGTTCCACTCTCTTGGGTAGTGTGGGTGGATTGCGTGGAAAACTGGGTGGGTGATAAGTTACTGGACACATTATCCACTATCCACGTGATCACCTGTTCACACTGCTGCAGTTTCAATATCGGTCTACCATGAGACTCCTTAAGTTGGGTGAAGAAGCTAGGGAGTGAACGTCTGCAGTGTGCCACTGCTCCCTCCTCAACGGGTGCTGCTGTGTCACCCTCTGCCAACTGCATCGCTTGGAACCCCACGCCCACTCCCTCTTCCTTGACCCTTACCCCTGGGGTTCACCATTTTATGGACATTGCAGAGTGTGGAGCTTAGATATGCCTTGAGTAAGAAATACAGAAATCCGAAAATATACTAGTGGTCCCTCTAATTTTTGAGGGACTGTGGGATACAATCTGTTGGTGGCTGCACCTGTACACTCTGTGACACCCCCTTAACACTGTGAAAGCAGTAGTGAACTTGTGAACTTAGATTTGCCGCCCTGGTGTAAGAAATACAGAAATCAGAAAATATACTAGTGGTCCCACTAGTTTTTGGGGGGCTGTGGGATACAATCTGTTGGTGGCTGCACCTATACACTCTGTCACACCCCCTGTACACTGTGCAAGCAGTAGTGAACTTAGATATGCCGCCCTTGAGTAAGAAAGGCAGAAATCAGAAAATATACTAGTGGTCCCAATATAATAGTACTGAGCACTTCTTAGGGGTCTGTATGCAACACCTAATGTCTCCTTTCTGCCAGCAGCCGATCACCACAGTGTGCTGCTGAAATTGTGGTAGCAGCACTGCAAGTCCCAGCCAGCATTCTGTAGTAATACAATTTAAGGCTATGTTTACACTATGTATGTGTGCGGCTGTATTTTTTATGCGGCTTGAAATGTGCGGCTGAAACTACGGCGGTGGGAAAAAATAGACATGCGGCTGAAAACATACGGTCATTTACTTGGAAATCTGGTTCAACTAAAAATAACAAATAAAATCTTTAGAAAGTGATGCAAACACCTCTGGATGCATCTGGGAAAGCAGGGAAACAGTTTACATGAATTGCTATTACCAGGGTTTGCGATCCTCTGCAGTATGCCGATGCCAATGCCTCTCATGGTTAATATATTGAATTAATAAAACACATTTTTGTTGTAATAAAGTCCCTTTCATTGTTCAATAATTAAATTTAAACAAATCCATCATTTTGCAATTAAATATACTGTTAAAATAAATATATATATATATAAATAAATGTATATTTATATATATATTTATTTTTTGACAGTATATTTAATTGCACAATAATGGATTTCTTTAAATTAAATTATTGAACAACAAAACTGATTTTATTACAATGAAAATGTGCTTTATTAATTAAATATTAATTAGTACAGGAAGCTCCAGTAAGCCGTTAATTCATATTGCCGGCAATAGAGCATTCTGTACTAATCATCACTTTACTTTAATTAAAACATCAAATGTTTCTTCTAATTATGTTATCACAATAGCATTATTAGAAGAAACATTTAGAATTATATGTGCGCTCAGCTGATTGGCTGATCGGCTGAGCGCACATATAAAGAGCCGGTCCGCAGCACAGTGACTTCATTGTGCTGCGGACCAGCGAAGAGGACACATCGGGGTGAGTATAGAGCTCTCCCCACCCCCTCCCCAGCACTGCACCCTTCCCAGCAAGGAAGGGGGGTCACTTAACCCCTTCCTTGCTGGGATGGGTGCAGTCTGACATCAGTCTGGCCCCCAAGGGGTTAAGGGGGATGCAATACATCCTCCATTAACCCCTTGGGGGCCAGACTGTAAGCAGCGATCTGTAAAGATGCTGCATACTGCAACACCGCTCACAATGATGGGTGTTGTGCTCCTGTTTGTGTGTTTTTTGTGTGTTTCTCCCTTTTTGTTTTTCAGATATTGGTATCCAGTGGATTACGTCGGATTCCATGGACTACATCGATGACCAGCGGTTGTTTGGTGTTTTTTTTTTTATAAAATGGTCAATGAGGGGTGTGGGGGTGTTTTTATTTGAATAAAAAAAATGTTTCACTTGTGCGTTGTCTTTATTTCTTTACTTTATAGACTTAGTAGTGGAAGCCGTCTAATAGACGGAATCCATTACTAAGTCGGGGCCTAGTGTTAGCCGGTATAAAATGGCTAACACTAACCCCCCATTATTACCCCAGTACCCAATGCCACCAGGGGTACTGGGAAGAGCCGGATGCCAGAGGTCCCGGAGCGTCAAAATTGGCGCTCCTGGACCGGGCGGCAGCAGGCTGGTAAGATTTAGGCTGGGGAGGGCCTAAAACAATGGTTCTTCCCACCCTGGTGTTACTAGGCTGCTGTCGCTTGGTTTTTAACCCAGCTGGTTATAAAAATAGGGGGGACCCTATGCGTTTTTTTTTAATTATTTATTTATTAAAAAAAAAAAAACACACAGGGTCCCCCCTATTTTTATAACCAGCCGGGTTAAAAACCAAACGACAGCAGCCTGGTAACAACAGGGTGTGAAGAGCCATTGGTTTAGGCCCTCCCCAGCCTAAATCTTACCAGTCTGCTGCCGCCCGGTCCAGGAGCGCCAATTTTGACGCTCCGGGACCACTGGCACCCGGCTCTTCCCAGTACCCATAGTGGCATTGGGTACTGGGGTAATAATGGGGGGTTAGTGTTAGCCATTTTATACCAGTTAACACTAGGCCCCGACTTAGTAATGGATTCCGTCTATTAGACGGCTTCCACTACTAAGTCTATAAAGTAAAGAAATAAAGACAACACACAAGTGAAATTTTTTTTTAATTCAAATAAAAACACCCCCACACCCCTCATTGACCATTTTATAAAAAAAAAAAAAACCGCTGGTCATCGACGTAGTCCACGGAATCCAACGTAATCCACTGGATACCGATATCTGAAAAACAAAAAGGGAGAAACACAAAAAACACACAAACAGGAGCACAACACCCATCATTGTGAGCGGTGTTGTGCACCTTACAGTATGCAGCATCTTTACAGATCGCTGCTTACAGTCTGGCCCCCAAGGGGTTAAGGGAGGATGTATTGCATCCCCCTTAACCCCTTGGGGGCCAGACTGATGTCAGACTGCACCCATCCCAGCAAGGAAGGGGTTAAGTGACCCCCCTTCCTTGCTGGGAAGGGTGCAGTGCTGGGGAGGGGGTGGGGAGAGCTCTATACTCACCCCGATGTGTCCTCTTCGCTGGTCCGCAGCACAATGAAGTCACTGTGCTGCGGACCCGCTAATTATACGTGCGCTCAGCCGATCAGCCAATCAGCTGAGCGCACATATAATTCTAAATGTTTCTTCTAATAATGCTATTGTGATAACATAATTAGAAGAAACATTTGATGTTTTAATTAAAGTAAAGTGATGATTAGTACAGAATGCTCTATTGCCAGCAATATGAATTAACGGCTTACTGGAGCTTCCTGTACTAATTAATATTTAATTAATAAAACACATTTTCGTTGTAATAAAATCAGTTTCGTTGTTCAATAATTTAATTTAAATGAATCCATCATTGTGCAATTAAATATACTGTCAAAAAATAAATATATATATAAATATACATTTATTTATATATATATTTATTTTAACAGTATATTTAATTGCACAATGATGGATTCGTTAGAATTAAATTATTGAACAACGAAAGGGACTTTATTACAAAGTAAATGTGTTTTAATAATTAAATATATTAACTATTAGAGGCATCGGCATTCGGCATCATTGCCGGCTATTTTTGAAGTACTCTCTACGGACCGCCTGTCAATCCACGGCCGCATTTCCAGCCGCAAACAATGGTCTTGTTAATTTTTTACGGGTCCGTTTGCGATAGGGCCATAGATTTATACATAGTGTGCACTGTGCAGCTGTATATCGCATACTTTCCAGCGTACGCATGAACTGGAAAAATCGATGATTTACCGCCCGCAATACAGCCGCACAGATACCAAGTGTGAAAGCGAACTAAAAACGATTTTAAGCATGTGAGCCGAGCCTCGGCGGCCACGATTTTTATGTGACAGGGTCATCTCATCTGGCCAACCAATCGCTGCTATGGACATGTATGGGTCCCACATGATTGCAGGATGTACCAAAGGGTCTCCTGCATGTTTATTGGCTGAGAAATAGTGCCCAAACTTACAGGAAACGGATGAGATTTTCTCGAGTATCACGAGATGCTCGTGCGAGTAACGATTACCATCGAGTACCCTAATGCTCGAACGAGTACCAAGCTCGGACGAGCATGCTCGCTCATCACTAATTTTAATAGGTTGGATATATGTAATATTTTTATTTATTTATTTATTTTTTTAGACTTTTATAATAGGCAAGGAGGTGTATTAAACTATTATGTGACGGCTTTCTAAGTTTTTAAGTTTAGAAGTTTTTTAATACATAGCATAGATCAGTGTTATCTGCGATCTGCGCATAGAGCCTGCCTTAGAGCAGACTCTATACACCCGACAGGTCGGAGGTAAGTGGCTTAGCCCCGCCCGTTGGTAAAAGCAATCAGGTCAGTGACAGGCGCTTGTCCTTTCACTGACTACCTTAAACAATGCGATCGCTACATATCGCAAAGTTTAAGAGGTTAATGACAGGCAGCTGCAGGATCGAAGCTGCCTGTCATTATCCTCAGCTCCCAGGATACTGCTTTGTGCGGGACCGCTCTCACTGTAGCGGTCCCGCACACATCAAACCCCTCTGACAGTCATGAACGTTCATACACGTTAAGACTCTTAGAAAGCTTAGAAAAAACTAAAATTAAAACATTTTAATTGGATATGTCCACAAGGCCAAAATAGGCTGCATCCTTAAGGGGTTAATAAGTTAAAATCCATTATCAATAGATATTATGACATTTAAACACCTCACGTAACAGCAGTATCTTGTAAGTGTTTGGTGAAAAATCAGCATACCAGGTAAGGATAGCAGCCGGAGGCCCTTACTAGGCCTCCATACAAGCGATAGGACATTCTCACATTAAAGTTGTCCTTGTGTTGCAGAAAAAGAGATAATCCAGGAAAAGCTAGCGTCTTGGTTGGGAAGGGAGTTAAAGGGAGTGTGTACCCACAATCTGACCCCCCCAAACCGCTTGTACTGTACCTTTTGATAGCTGCTTTTAATCCAAAATCTGTCCTGGGGTCTTTTTGGCAGGTGATGCAGTTATTGTTCTAAAAAAACATTTAAACTTGCAGCCCCGTGTCAAATTGACGTGGCCTAGAGTATGCGTGCCCAAGCCTTTCACCTCCTTCCCATCCCTCCTCTCCGCCCTCCTCATTATTAGGAATGCCCTGGGCAGAATTTTTCCTACTTATCTCCAGGGTGAGCACTGCTCATAAGCTGGATCATTAAGGCACATGTGCAAAAGCAGCTATCTGACAGTGCAAGCTGTTTGGGGGGGGGGTCATATTGTGGGTACAGGGTTCGCCTTTTCTCACGAGTATCAAATGCTTTGGCCCGTTTTTTATTTTTTAATTCGAAGCAACCATCTGGAGGATTCAAGGACTGTGAGCTATATCTATCTCATATTTAATAAATGTTAAACCTAGATATTAATAATACTGTATATCTAGGAATTTCTTATCTCCTTTTAAGCCAATCTGTTTGTTTTATTTCATCATTTTGGATATATTTAGGGCTTTCTATTTTTAGCTCTAGGTCACAGCTGATTTTAATAGATTCAGTAGAAGTTAAGTTTTAATAGGTTCCACATCATTGCTGTGATTGAATTTTATAGGGAGGGACAATTTTATATATATATATATATATATATATATATATATATATATATATATATTTATTTATTTATATCCTTACTTGACATAGGAAAAATAAAAAAGAGAAAGATGGAAGATTCAGGAGAACAGGTACAGTATGTAACCTATGGCATTTCATTTGGCATGTGTTGGAAATTAGGTATTTTGGAGTTGAGCTCCTTATTGCATTGACTTGTGAGATCACAGTTGCCATATGTGGATCATCTAGAATCTTTAAATTTAACATATATAACTTAGATAGGTAAAAAAAAACAATTAATGTCTTGCAGATGCAAACTGGTAAGTACAAATTGCTGATATACAGTAATGTCAAGAAAAATAGGGTAAGGTTAACTAGGTTAACATTGGACTCCAGGTAAAAAGATAAAGCAATGAGCCCGCAATATAAAGAGATTAGGAAGTAGCAACTAAATGTTAAATGAAAATACTTAAAACTGTTGATCAGATTAGCAACAATGGAATTCTGAAGCAATTTAGAAAGCCCAAGAGATAGCTAAAGATTAGATTTTCAGTACAATGTCTAGAAGAGAGCAAGCATTAAACACTTAACACTTAATATATTCAATTCTTACATGTACTGTATAAAGATTCTGCATCAGGTCCATATTTATTTTGCTAGGTGTGAGTCTGCATCAGTCTGCAAGCAGGTCTTCCCCATGGGTTTGACAAATTTCAAAGTTAGGTATGTAACAGTGGAAAGGTAGGTAACGTCTTGAATGTAATCCTATATAGGATGGATTTCAAGAGTTGTCTAGATATCAGTAAGGCCTGCATGTTATAGACCTTTCTTACTTTTTTTCCCAGTAAAGGTTAAAAGGTCATCTATAAGCAACATTTCTGTTTCTGATAGCATCCGTGAGCCATTTAGAGACAATTTTTTTCTTCATCTATATATGGATCAATATTTTCAAACAATGAGATAATAAAATTGAACTTTGTGATATGCATTAAAAGTCCATGTGGATTTATGTACATAGGTGAGACAACTAAAAAATAAAACATGACATTCCACCTAGATATTTTAGGTATACAAACATATGAAGAAGGGCCGTTGTGCCTTTCAAATCAGGTTCCAAGTACTCAAAGATAACAGGCAACTAAAGTAATAAGAAGTGTTTTGAATTCATAAGTTTGGTATGATTTGGCTTAAAAGGGTATTACGCCCATTCACTCCTAAAAGAAAAAAAAAAACTTCCTAAACTAAACCCTCTGTTGTTACTCATTGCTCCCTCCAGTTCTTAGAGCCCTCTCCCACCCTTCTCGGTGGCTCCATTTCAAACTTTTAAAAAATCCAGCACTATATTCAAGATGGCACCAAATCCTCATACAGCAGTCATGGAGTTTGGAGGGGCAGAGCTAGTTCAAAATAGGCTAAAGAGGAGTTTTTTATCTCTTGTAAATGAGGTGCGGAAGCATGGAAACTGCGCGGATAACATTATTGTAGTATATTATAATAATAATTTGGGGTAGAGCACCCCTTTAAATAGGAAGTTTAATGTGTTTCAGTTTTTATGATTATTGTACAGTATTGATGGGATTTGTTAGCTGGATCCAATAAACTATTGTATTTGCCCTTGTAATAAGGTGCCCCAATAGTTACCCTTAAATGTTAAATTTATGATATAATTATGACTATTACTTTGCCTGTTGCTGTCACAACATGTATAGATAACTGCATATGTATGTCATTGCTGTATTGTATAATTATATTACTGCTTAGATTTGTGCAGGCATCAGAGCCTTTGTCATTGAAATTAATTTGGAAGTAGTTTTTGATGACCCTGTGAAGGGTATTTATATAACAATGTTGACACATACTTCAATTGTAGCAAAACACAGAACAGTCACTTGGCACTGCTCCAAATAACTTGTTCACCACATTCCATAAAACAGAGGGGTAGCTGCCCCTTTAAAGCGACTTCTTACCCAAAATCTGCCCCCCCCCCCAAACTGCTTGTACCGTTACTGTCCTAAAAAACAACCTTTAAACTTGCAGCCATATGACAAATTGAAGAGCCTAGAGTACCCATGTCCTAGGATTGCAACACCCCTCCCTCCCTTCTTCCTGCCCTCTTCATCATTAGGAATGCCCCTAAAACAATTTCTCCTATTCATCACCTGTGTGAACAGTGCACATGAGCTGGATCTTAGGGCACGCCAATTTGACACAGGACTGCAAGTTTAAAGTAGTTTTTTAGGAGAATAACTGCATCACCTGATGAACGGATCCCAGGACAGATCTTAGAATAAAAGCAGCTATATATAGTTACATAGTTACATAGTTAATACGGTTGAAAAAAGACATGTCCATCAAGTTCAACCAGGAGGGCATGGATACAGGGAAGGGGGGTGGATGATAGGCAACTATCTATCTGACAGAACAAGCGGCTTGGGGGGGTCAGATTGTGGGTACAGAGTCGCTTTAAGCATTGACGGTGCTCGGCGTTCATACAAGACAAAACTTCACTGTAGCAATGCAGGCAATTTAGAGAACAAAAGGAACACAGAATCTTGTTGAGACTTTATTCAATAATCCAGAAGTACAGGATACAGGACAGGAAGGACAATCGCAGTTCGCGCTAGTTGTGCGCTAGCACATGCGCACTTAGCCAGGCTTAGTACACGCCTACGTGTTCAAATAAGTGAGTTAAAAACAATTTTTAAAAACAATTACAAAAATGCAAAAAACTCATTCCTGTCTTTAAAATCAAGTGGACCCATAGCATCCAACCAAGCAATTAGGTGTGCCTCTTTCCTAAGTAATGTCTTATGCCTATCACCCCGGTCTTTCGGGGGATTAACTGTTTTCCAGCCAAATAAACTTCATAGCATTCAAGTCCCCATTATGCACAGATCTCATATGCTCAATAAACTTAGGTGCTCCTCTGCCAGATCTAATAGAGGCACAATGCTCACGGATGCGAATATGTAGCTGGCAGATCCCACAGGTGCAGAACATCATATAGACCACATACTTAGACTTACACGTTATGAACTGTTTAATTCTCCATTGCTTCCCTCTTATGACAATATAGCTTAACCTCTTAACGACGCATGACGGGTATACCCGTCATGCGGCCGTTAAGAGTAAACAGAGAGGGCTCCCGGCGTGAGCCCTCTCTGCAGCGCGCGGTCCCCGGTTGCTAAGTGCAGCCAGGGACCGCGTGTATTAGCCGGCGCGGCCGATCGCCGCGGCCGGCTAATTAACTATTCAAATGCCGCTGTCAAAGCTGACAGCTGCATTTGAATAGCAGCTGTGCCCCCTCTCCCTGGTGTCCAGTGGGGGATCTCCCCCCCGAGATCCATTCTAATGAGCCGACCGGGGCTCAGCGTCGGAATGACGCTGATCCGGCTCGGCATTCTATTCAGATGGTCTGCAGCAGACCATTATAATAGAGCACCGATCTGATGGATCATTGTTCTATTATATACACAGGATTGATCTCAATGGGAGATCAGTTCTGTGTATATAGAAGTCCCCCAGGGGGCATCATATTACTGTAAGGGAAAGTAAAAAAAAAGTGTTTTTATTAATAAAAAATCCCCTCCACTAATAAAAGTCTGAATCACCCCCCTTTTCCCATTTTACAAATAAAAATCGATAAATAAATAAATAAACATGTTTGCTATCGCCGCGTGCGTAATCGCCCGAACTATTAATTAATCACATTCCTGATCTCGCATGGTAAACGGTGTAAGCGCAAAAAAATCCCCAAGTGCAAAATTGCGCATTTTTGGTCGCATCAAATCCAGAAAAAATGTAATATAAAGCGATAAAAAAGTCGCATATGCGCAATCAAGGTACCGATAGATAGAACACATCATGGCGCAAAAAATGACACCTGACACAGCCCCATAGACCAAAGGATAAAAGCGCTATAAGCCTGGGAATAGAGCAATTTTAAGGAACGTATATTTGTTAACAATGGTTTTAATTTTTTACAGGCCATCAGATACAATAAAAGTTATACATGTTACATATCGTTTTAATCGTAATGACTTGAGGAACATATATAACAACTAAGTTTTTCCATAGGACACACAGCGTAAAAATGAAGCCCCCCAAAAGAAAAATAATTTTTTTTTTCAATTTCACTGCGCATATAATTTTTTTTCTGGTTTCGCAGCATATTTTATGGAAAAATTCAGCCTGTCATTGCGAAGTACAATTAGTGACGCAAAAAATAAGGGCTCATGTGGGTCTGTAGTTGTAAAATGCAAGTGCTATGGCCTTTTAAGCACATGGAGGAAAAAACGAAAACGCAAAAACGAAAGTTAGCACGGTCCTTAAAGGGTTAACACTGCATTGTATTTACAATATGTGCAGTGTTGACAATTACTATTGCCTAGGGATATACAGTTTAACCAAGATGGAGAATCCTGGCATTCTTTATTAAGCTGATCACCTAGTGTACCATTCCTACACTATGATATTAAGGGGCCCTTGTCTGCTGCCACTTTTAAGACTGGGTCTTCTTCCAATAGGTACCAGAGAAGTAAAGAAGAAGTGGAATTTTTCTTATATAGTTTTTCTTATTGTTCTCTTTGGGGAAGATTTATCAAACTGGTGTAAAGTAGAATTGTCTTCGTTGCCCCTAACAACCAGATTCCACCTTTCATTTTTCAAAGAATCTGTGAGGAATGAAAGGTGGAATCTAATTGGTTGCTAGGGGCAACTAAGACAATTCTACTTTATATCAGTTTGATAAATCTCTCCTTTGTGTTTAAGTGCTAGAAGGGATTCCCTGCTGAATTTATCTTCTCTTTTCTAGCTCTATCCAGGATTTTGTTTGGATAACTACTGTTCTCGAGGCATTTTAGAAGCACCCCAGCCTGCTTTTGGTTTTTAATGGTTGTTTTTAACTCACTAATTTGCACACTTGTTATTCAGATTCCCGCATGTCAGGCTATTTAGTCATAACATAATCAAGTAGTTGTGTACTCAGCCTGACAAAGTGTACATGTGCTAGCGCACAAAATGGCCATCGTTGACACGCGAACTGCACTTATCTTCCCTCATCTTTATCCTGAACCCCTGGATTATTGACTAAACTCTTAACAAGATTCTGCGTTCCTTTTCTTCTCTAAATTGCCTGCACATACTTCATTTGTTTGGAGCGCATGTTTGTTAAGCCCTTCATGTCAGCCATACATGTATGTACATTTCTACAGCAGATTCCCTGTGCAGTAGGAATATATATATATATATATATATATATATATATATATATATATATATATATATATATATATATACACAATCACTTGCACTTACAGGTGAAGGAGATCTCCTTACCTCCGTCCTTCTGGTAGAGTGTGCCCTCAGGCAGGCTCTATCAGGTCATCAATAGTACTGATTGATGCTATGCAATGGCCTAGCATTCATCAGTATATGCATTCTAATGATTTCATATTTAACAGTGTAAAAAAGTGTAAAAAAAAAAGTTTTAAATAATACTAAAAAACCTTACAAAATAAACCGCCAATAAAAGTTTAAATCACCCCCTTTCCCATTATAAAATAAAAATATGTTTTAAAAATAGATAAATAAAAAAACAACAACAAATAAACATGTCGTAGCATGCAGAATTGTCAGATCTATTAAGATAAAACAATATTGTTTCCAACGGTGTTAGAGAAAAAACACTAGGATTGCTGATTTAAAAAAAATATATATATATATCAGAAAAAAATAAAATAAAAAGCAATCAAAATTTTTCTTCTACATTAATATGATACCACTTGTAGGTCGAATAATAAAAGCGTTACGGCTCTTAGAAGGCGAGGAAGAGAACACTGTTTTATTGTGACCTGGACATTTGTGCATCAATAACCTCTGGTCAGGAAGGGGTCATAAAAGGCCAGCCCAAAGTCTTGCAAGTTTGTGTATTAATTGTATTTTTAGCAGCTCAACTAATATAAGCCTGCTAAGGTGCTTCTGTTTTTTTATTGATTTCTCTACAATACTACCCTCTTGTAAATGAAAACAAAATGCTCACTGACAGGATATTAGCGCTGTTTAAAAGGGTTATCCAGGATAAGAAAAACATGTCTGCTTTCTTCCAGAAACAGCACAACTCTCGTCCTCAGTTTGTGTGTGTGTTTTTTTTCTAGCCCTGTTCCATTGAAGTGATTAAAGCCTAATTGCAGCACTACACACAATGTGGGGACAGGAGTGGAGCTGTCTTTTTAGAAAGCAGCTGTGCTTTTTCTAGTCTCAAATAACCAACCCGATTAACCCCTTAACGAAATCGGGCGTAAATTTACGCCCTCGCGCCCTGGTACTTAACGCATCAGGGCGTAAATTTACGCCCGATGTTTCCCCGATCGCTGTGTGTTCGCACACAGCGATCGGGGAAGATGGCCTGCTATAAATCATAGCAGGCCATCTTAGCTTCTCGGCACGGGGGGTGGTGACCCGATGACCCAGAAAAAATGGCGGTCGGTGCTCTCCGAGGACGACACCGACCGCCATTACTTTAAAAAGTAATGGTGGTCACTGTGCCACCGGCCCGATCGCCGTGAACGGCCGGCCGGTACCGGCCGGCCGTTCACGGCGATCGGGCCGGTGGCACGGCGATCAGAGTCCACAAAAATAGTAAATACCTGCTCTGGACCCCTCAGCTAGGTAGCTGAGGGGTCCAGAGCAGGTATTTGTACATTACTCACCTGTCCCGGGGTCCTGATCGGCGTCTTCCGGGTTCGCGGCGTCCTCCGTCTTTCCTTCGGGTCTTCGGCTATTTCCGGCGGTCCCCATCGTCTTTTTTCGGCTATTTTCGGCTCCAGCCTCGTCTTTTTCCGTATTTTGCGCTCTGCTGCCCTCTAGCGGCTGATATGTGTAATACACTTATCAGCAGCTACAGGGATATTCAGAATGTAGAAAAAGTTTTTCTTTTTTTGCCAAATTTTTTTTTTCTATTTTGTGCACCCTATCGCCGCTGAGTGTTGATCAGCATCACACGAAAGTGCGCTGCTAATCAGCAACTCCTCCTTTTTGGCGTAGGGTGTTTTTTTTCTATATTCTACTGCCACGGTCTGCTGATAAGTGCGGCATTTATCAGCAACTCCTTTGTTGGTGTAGTTTTTTTTTTTTATACTTACTGTAAAAAAACACGTAAAAAACACTACTACTCAGGGTACACTTACAGATTTAGGGTACCTGCACACTGCGGAATGGTGAAGGATAACCCTTCGTGCATTCCGCAGCTGGCACCCGCCGGCGGACTAATGCAGGCGCGCATCTCCACCCGTGTCATAGACTCCAATCTATGCACTGGCGGATTCCATCGTCCATCCAAAGAATGAACACGTAGGAAGGAGAGCGGAATCCGCCCGTGCATAGAATGGAGACATGGATGGAGACGTGCGCCTGCATCAGTCCGCCGGTGGGTGCCAGCTGCGGAATGCGTGAAGGGATATCTGTCGCGATTCCGCAGTGTGCACGTACCCTTAATGCACAGTGTGCACGTACCCTTACAGAGCCCTCATGCTGCCAAGACACTGGAAACCCCCCACAATTGACCCCATTCTGGAAACTACACCCCTCAAGGAATCTAACAAGGGGTGCAGTGAGGATATTGACCCCTTGATGATGGGCAAATTTGTGCCATGAAAGTGAAAAAATGAAAATATTCCCTTTCACGTCACATTGTTCCACATTTGTGCCCGTCACCAGTGGGGTCCATATGCTCACTGAACCCCTTGTTAGATTCATTGAGGGGTGTAGTTTCCAGAATGGGGTCACTTGTGGGGGGTTTCCAGTGTCTTGGCAGCATGAGGGCTCTGTAAATGGGACATGACCCTTGAAATCCTTTCCAGTGAAATTCAGCTTCCAAAAGCCAATTGGCGCTTCTTCCCTTTGGAGGCTCGTCCTGCGCCCCCTTGGCGCTTTATCGCCACATGTGGGGTATTTCCGTACTTGGGAGAAACTGCGCTACACATTTTGTGTCTTTTTTTCCCTCTTATCCCTTTAAGAAAATGAAAAATTGAAGGCTAGAACAACGTTTTAGTGTAAAAAATAAAGTTTTCTTTTTTCACGCCATATTGTTTGGAAAATCTGTGAAGCACCTGTGGGGTCCAGATGCTCACCGCACCCCTTGTTACATTCCTTGAGGGGTGTAGTTTTCTAAATGGTGTCCCTTTAGGGGTCTTTTTTAGGTTTTGGCACCCCAGAGCCTCTGCCAACCTGAAGTGGTACAGTCAAAAATGACCAAATATAACGGAAGCGTTGAAATTCACTAGGCACTCCTTTATATCTGAGGCTTGTGGTCAAATAGCGCAATAGGGCCACATATGGGGTATTTCTATAAACTGCAGTAATGGAGCAATCAATATTGGGGTGCATTTCTCTGGTAATAGGTTTATAATTATGAAAAATATTGGATTACAATAAAATCTCTGCACAGAAAATTAAAATTTTCAAATTTCTTACACACTTAGCTTTTATTTCTGTGACTCCCCTAAAGAGTTAAAAAACTTTCTGGATATGCTTTTGCAGAGTGTGGGGGGTGCAGTTTCTGAAATGGGGTGCTTTGTGGGGCTTTCTAACATACAGGCCCCTTAAATACACTTTAACCTGAACAGGTCCCTAAAAATATCTGATTTTGAAATTTTACTGAAAATTTGGAAATTTGCTGCTAATGTTTTAAGCTTTCTATTGTCTAAAAAAAATGAAAGATCGTTTAATACATGCTGCCAACATAAAGAAAACATGATGCTAATGCTATTTAATAAATGCATTTTTTTCAAATTTTTTCACGTTATTTGGTTTTTTTTCATAAAGATTCGTTATGAGTATCGACTCCAATTTTCCAGAAATGTAAAGAACAATAAGTCACGAGAAAACATTCTCAGAATCAGCCGGATAGGTAAAAGCATCATGAAGTTATTAATGAATAAAGTGACACTGGTCATATTCATAAAATTTGTCTCTGTCATTAAGGCCATTTCAGGCTCTGTCCTTAAGGGGTTAAAGAGGACCTGTCACCCAGGATTCTGGCGCAAAGCCCGAAGGCAGGCTCTGCGCCGGAATGCCGGGTAAAAGGTACCCTGGACCATAAAATAGATAACGTGCACACATAAAAGTGTATACATTGTTTATTTAAAAAAAAATAAAAAAAACTTTTTTCTATTCTGTATCCTATTATACAAAACTTACAACACAATATACAGTACAATGCTTCTAAATATCTTACTTTTCATATAATCTTCTCATCTTTTTACACATTAAAAATGCCAAGTTGTATTTTTAAATATCATGATCAAAAATGACATACAATATTGCAGTACTATCAAAGCTAATATACATTCTGTAATATAATTGTTTATAAGTAGGGAATTTGTAATCCTGAAATCATGCATTCTAATGTATCTTTCCCTATTTACATTTAAATGAAGACATGTCAAGGGGGCACATGCATAACACAGCCTCATCAATACATTTTTATTTTAGATGAATTATAATATTTCAAAGCAATTGAACTCACTGAATAATATAATTATAATGTGAACATTCAAAATAATTATCGGGTATATTTTGTCATTGATAGAGGGTTATGCGCCAGATTACAGGATCATGCTCTTCTGCATAGAACAGAGAATGCACCACACATCTGTTGCCTCAGCTGTTTAATAATAAATAGTTTAGGTCGTTAGCAGCTTTTAGGCAGAAGAGCACTGTTAATTCTAGACTGAACAGGCATGAATCATCAGAGACTTCAAGACAGTACCCACCACTCATTGACTTGACAGCCACAAAACCTTGTAAACCACATAAAGGACTGTAGGGATTAGTCAAGCCCTGCCATACATGTGCTGTAATGATATCCTTTTTTTTTTTTTTTTTTCTTTTTTGTAAAACTGCCTGTCCTATTTTTTTTAATGCATTTTTGAAAAGGTTTGTAAACTGTATACAGGGGGAGATTATTCAAAGAGTTTAGGGTAGATTCACACCTAAAGAGTTACCTGCTTTACCTGCTTACCTGTTCCCATTCCTCTGGTGCTCTCCCATCTGCTTCTTTGGGTCCTGGCAGTCAACTAAGCCAATTGCTAATAATAAAGACACTATGTTTACCCACTCCCTTTACCTGGATCAGCTCCTGGTGAAAATATTGCAGGGGGTTGATCCATTGTCAGTGCAGCCCAAGGCCTCCCCTGGCTGCCTGACTATGCAATTTATACCAATAGTGGTGAGATAATAGTCAATGCAGTACATAGATACTGCATTGATCTTTATGAGCAATCAAGCTATCACTCATAGAAGTCCCCTAGAGGGGCTACAAAGTATAAAAAAGTTATTTTAAAATGTAAATAAATCCATCACATAATAGAAGTTTAACTCATCCTCCCTTTTCCATATTTTTAATAAACAATGTAAACAAAAAAGAAATGAACATATTTGGTATCGTCACATGTGGAAATACATGAATTATTAAATTATTATATTCTTTTTCTGGCACAGTAAAGGATGTAAGTGCCAAAGTCCAAAATTGCTGATTTCTGCTCACATGACATCCCATAAAAAATAGAATAAAAAATGATCAAATAGTCACATACATACAGAAGTGGTGCCAATAAAAGCGAGAGATCATGGCACAAAAGATAAGAACACAAACAGCTCCACATACAAAAAGATAACATGGTATAGGAGTCAGAATAGATCAACTGAAAGCAAAAAAGTTAACATTTTTCAAAAGTAATACCAAAAAAATTGCACAATTAGATAAAGGTATACAAATTTTTTTATTTCAATAAATCAATTCATAAAAACAGATAAAAAAAGAAAATATGGGATGGAACACAAAGGTCAAAACCAGAGGGGGAGGAAGACATCAGTGTGGTATAACACAATCTCTATTATACCATACTGATGTCTTCCTCCCCCTCTGGTTTTGACCTCTGTGTTCCATCCCATATTTTCTTTTTTAACTGTTTTTATGAATTGATTTATTGAAATAAAGATTTTTGTATCCCTTTATCTAATTGTGCAATTTTTTGGGTATTAATTTTGTATAATTGTTGCACTGTAGGATATTGTCTGTCCATTTTTCAAAAGTAGTAAAATTAAATAAAAAGAACATACATTGGTAATGGAGATGAGCGAATTTACAGCAATAACGAAGTAAATCACTTTATCTCGGAAATCTGCTCATCAGCCTACTGGCACTCTGTGCTGCTGCCAGGACTAAATTTAGCTTTTCCCAGCATGAGCAGATTACCGATTACTCACTCTGGCAGGACTGTGCCATGATTGGCTCAGCAGGCTTTCAGTGGTTTGTGACCCGGAAAAGCAGCCAGAGGAATGAAAGCGGGTAACCATGGTGTCTCTATTATTTTTACCGACCTGGCATAGAAATAGTTAAAGAAAGTTGCAAATACATTCCCACATCAGAATTAAAATCTGCTGGGAGAATGTAGAAGGGTAATGGATATTGCAGCGGATTTGCTGTGATATATAAAGCGTTGAAGGCTATGTTCAAACAACGTAAGTTTCAACAACTGCCGAGATTACTATTGAACTTATGTGGCGCTGCAGCTGAGGAAATCCTGGTCGGAGTGTATACACATAGGGGGAGATTTATCAAAGGGTGTAAAATTTAGACTGGTGCAAACTGCCCACAGCAACCAATCACAGCTCAGCTTTCCTTTCAGAACTGTCTAAAGCTGAGCTGTGATTGGTTGCTGTGGGTAGTTTGCACCAGTCTAAATTTTACACCCTTTGATAAATCTCCCCCATAGTATACACTCCGGCCGGAATCCCTAGCAGCGCAGCAAAAAACTGACATGTAAGTTTTCTGCAGCTGCTTTTCATTGAATAGCGACCACAGGAGACATGTCAGTGCACGCAATGGAGTGTGCGGCTCCGGCAGCACACTCCTTTGTGTGCAGCGGGAAATTCACATCCAAATTCAGCGGCAGTGAAGATCTTTCAGCCGGTACTGCAGTACCGGCTGGGATGATCTTGGTTCAGGGAAGAAAAAGAGTGCTGCACCTCACACCTATGGCTGATAATAGTACCTCTCGGCTGCATAAAAACATCAGAATTCTGTATGTGAATTGAGCAAGCCACACTGCCCCATGTACCGCGTGCCGGTATCTGATACACATGGGTCCCTACACTAAGTCCACACTGTGCCAGTCAGCGACCACCACCCCCCGCAGGCGTGCACAGTCAGGGAAGGGTGGCCATGGAACGGCCCTGCAACCCTCATGCCACAGGACCAGACCCAAAAATGCCACACCAAAACCCAGCCAGCACCACCGGCGGAGGAAGCTTCCCCCAAACAGCACAAGTCTGGATAAGGTATTGCACTCACCATAGCTATCAAAGATAGAATGGGACAGACAGGAGGGATTAAAACCATGAGCACTCAGGTGTCTCCTGCTAATTGCGGTCATGTGGGTCTCACCAGGAGGAGTGCAAAACATGGAGAAAAGAGAGAAACAAAATACGGTTCAGGGAAGAAAAAGAGTGCTGCACCTCACACCTATGGCTGATACTAGTACCTCTCGGCTGCAAAAAAAACATCAGAATCCTGTATGTGAATTGATCAAGCCACACTGCCCCATGTACCGCGTGCAGGTATCTGATACACATGGGTCCCTACACTAAGTCCACACTGTGCCAGTCAGCGACCACCACCCTGGCTGGAATGATCTTCACTGACACCGGCCGTTCTGTAACCCGGCCAGGTCACAGAACAGCCGCTGTCTCACGCTGTGGGAAGATGACTTAAAGTGACACTGTCACCCCCTTTGTGCATTCTGACATCTCTACACAGGTGTAAAGGGTAAATTTAGCAGTTTTCATACCTTATTTTATATCATACGTCATGGTGTTTGTTCAAGTAAAAAGTCATCTTTTATCAACTGCAGATTGTGTTAAGTGGGGGGGGGGCTCGCGGCATTAGCGCCACAGTGGGACTCAACAACAGTCTAGAAGTGTGCCTACTACAAAAAATTGCACCCTGCAATCAGTAGTGTGCCAGTTTTTTTCCATGTTGGTAGCAGCAAAGAACATGATTCTATCTGAAGCATCTGTGATCATAAAGTGGGTTGGGTTTGGGCTCAAACCCAGGTACTACATCTATGTGTCAGCACATGGAACACCACCACCCCATTGCCTGGAAGAACCAAGACCCCCACAGCAGTTCTTGCCCACAAACAACAACAGCTGCAACTATTATTGTTCAGCCCCTTCTCTGCAAACCACAATTACATCAGAAAGCTCTACTCCAACAACCACCCTACGGCAATGATGATAAAGTCTATGGAAGCATCACTTTCACTAATAAACAGGTGCATGAGGACGATGCAGATGATGTCTCCTGGGAGTTGAGCTACCCAGTCAATAGACAGCTTACCCTGTCCCCAGCAAGGAGATCACATGTCCTATGGCTACAAAGAGAGGGGGAAAAGAGAGCAGCGTGTTGTCAGAGTGGACACTGAGAAGATGAATTTAGACATCCAGAGAATGTATATAGGAGAGAAAAACAGAAAAAGGTTATGTTCACACAACGTTTAACAGCGTCTGTTGCATAGCCACAGACGCTGTTAAACTGCCTGCCACCGGGCTGCGTTTAGGACATTCCTGCAGCCGAAAACTTGACTTGCGGGTACCATCGGGCAAATCAATTAGCCATTAACTTCAATGTAATGTGCGGCCGCCACCGCACATTACTTTGTGTAAACAGCTAATATTTCCGGATGCTGTTCATTGTTTTTAAGAACGGGCGTTAACATAAGATGTGGGAACACAGCCGGCTGCATTGCAATGACTTCAATGCAATGCCGCCCTGCAGTAAAGAATGTATGCTGATTCCATTGCAATCAGCGTCCGTTCTTTAATAAATGATTATGTTGTTTGAACATAGCCAAAGGGTAAAAGATAGGTTATACATGTATATTAGACATAGGCTATGTTTATACAACGTTTTTCAGCTCTGTTTAAAATAACGTCCGTCATTTTGAGTCTAAAATAACGGATGTAATTTAGCTGTCTGACCTTCCCTTAGTGCAATGGTACCTCCCCTCCCCTTAGTGCTGTTGGTACATTATTCTAGTCTGGGTTACTAATTGGACTTTGGGTGTCGCTTAATTAAAAAGTCCATTGAGTTTAATAGTAAAAACGGAGAAAGAACAGTGACAAAAGAAAAACTGTGTGAATAACTAATAAAAAACGTCCGTTGTTTGCAAAAGCAGTCTGAAATTAATGATCATGTTTATTATTTTGACGTCTGAGGTAAAAACTTCCATTAGTCAATACACTGTGTGCTTTGGACGTCCGTCTTCCCATTGACTTCAATTAATTGCCATTGCAGTAAGTTAAATCGTTTAAAACTGACGTTTTTTTTAAATATCAAAATTGGGCGCCTTTTCTCAATTTTTAATGTTGTGTGAACGTAGCCATAGGCTTATATTTGGAAGGGGGATTGTTAAGAATATTGTTTTTGTTACCTGGATAACCCCTTTAAGTGTCTCAGTACCTCAATCTGTCTGTGACAGTTTTTATAAAAAATGTAACCGGTTTCGTTCTTGGGTCAAAAAGTCATTTATTATTCATCAATAATGTATTATCCTTCAGTCACAACATGGTTGAGGATGTGTTTTCTAATCCTGAGAACAAGCAACATTCATACAAATTCTGAACATGTTGAAATGGGTTTATTCATCTCTAATACATAATTCTGAATAGCAATGCTTTTGTTTGATTTCGCTGAAGAAAACCACTCGTGACCTTGTAGCTTAATTCCACTATTTGCAGTTTCTGAACGTAAAAGTCTTAAAGAACAATCTCTTTCTGGACAGCAATTTGCAAAGAGATGTTAACAAGTATGCAAACTTAATATTAAAACCATATTTTATGTGTGATATTATGACTAATGAAATGTCCTCACTGCGCTGTGTAGTTTTTTTAAGTATATTCAGAGCTTGTACTGCTACATTTACATTGCTATAAATATTAAAGGATGGCATAATTGATGTCTTCTTACATCCTGACAACACATTATAATTATCTTTGGCTATACACAGAGAGCATAACAGCATGTAACACTCTTGTAGCTGATATTTTTCTTAGAAACTTGTGTGTAATGGCTCATCACAAAGAATACATTTGTTCTGCTGAAAATAAAAATGCATTTTTGTAACATATCCAGTGACTTATTTAAAGCATCTCAAAGCTTTATGTATAGCATCTAAAATCTTATAGAACTAGATATTTAGCACTTACATGGGGTAAATCTATTAGCCTAAGGAGTTGTGTCTCCATGTGGAGCCTCTGTTTGGCATGCTATTATAGACATTGCCTTGGAAATTTAGGTATGGCAGCAATAAACCCCAATTTATTCTACCAATTGTTGCATTCAATGTAGTCCATGGAGCTTCAATTTATGATTTGTGTGGCATTGTCTCCTACAAAGGCTTTAAGTCACAGTGGTTCAGAATCTCCATGCTAAATTGCTGCATGTAGCCCCAGTTTTGCAACTTATTTCTGTGACAGTTCAGTAGTGTAGTGCTTTAGCTGTTTCGTAGATCACTGCATCATAATGAATTATGATTCAGCGAGTCCTATAGGAGGTAAAGTGTTCAGTCCTTGACATATGTCGAGCATATGGAGCATATATCATGAATGCAGCCTAAGGCAAAGTTTATGTAACGTATAACAGACGGTGTAATACTGATGGCCGCCGAGTGGCATTAGGCACATTCCTGCAGGCAAAAGTTCAATATTGGCTGCAGAAACATTATTTTTTTAAAATAGACTTGCGGGCAGAACAATTGACCTGAGCCTACAAATCAATTAACCATTTGCTTCAATGTAAAGTACAGCCGCCGCCGCACATTACATTGTGTGATCAGCTATTGTTTCCGGACATTGTTCGGTGAACAGCGTCTGGAAATAATAGACATTTTCAATATTTTAGTATTAATAACACTGTCGGACCACAGTGGGTGGCATTGCATTGAATTTAATGCAATGCCGCCCCTGCAGAAAAAAATGTACACTGATTTAATTGCAATCCGTTCTTTTCTTAAAAAGAACCAGGTGTGCATATACACTATGGGTTGAAAAAAAAAACTCTCTGTATACATTTACTAGACAGTTGTGCAAACATGCCTTTAACGTTTAACGAGTATGTAGGCTGCTATGCTATTCAATATTGTATGTGGTGAAAACCAGTTATTTGTTATATGCCATTGCAGTATGACATTTTTTTGGCATACATTTCAACCCATTAATTTAACCCACTTTTCTCACTGACATAGCCCTGAAATATGGTGTGAAATAGGTCTAAGAGTACTAATAGTGCTAGAGTGAGTAGGCTGGGTATATAACTCTAGTATGCTAATTTCTAGGTTAAAAAGCTATGTAATCCAGACAATATGCTATTGACAATTCTCTCATCATAGCTACAATGATATTATCTCTTTATTTCATTACCAAAAGTCATAGTGAAAAAGACATTAAATCAAAGATAATGGGTATATATTAGAAATAGTGAGAAACAAGCAATTTAAATTCACTCCTAAACTGTCCAATTCAAATTTGCTGGAGGCATTATATTATCAAACAGCATTAAATGACAACACAAAGACTGACAATGAGAAAGTATTTTGTGCATGCTTAAATAATAAAAAGTTTAAGTGACAAAACAATTTTGTAATACAGACATACTGCTGTATATGTGTGTATTTCAGTCACCTAGCATCTTGTGAGCATACCAATTCACCTTTGCCAGACCTTGACTGATCAGTAGAATGAGCAGAAAGAGCCGCACACTACAGCACACTCCTCTCCCTGCTGTGTGTCTGTGACACCTGGAAGGCCACATAGACTTACAGTACATTATGAGTCAATCCAGGTCATGAGTCAGGAGAGAACATGTTAAGGCTATGTTCCCACAATGTAAAAATAAGGGCATATACTGTCCATTGTTGCAAAATAACGACAGTTATTGTCATATTTAGATTAAAAATATATTTGTTTTCTGTTCAAGACAATTGTTTTATGAAATCACCACCTCTCTATTCCAATGCCGGCAAAAACTGAACTATAAGGGAGTTTACTATGTTTTTCCTTAAAATGACTAGGAGATGCTCCTGAAATCCCCTCTCTATAACATAAACATGTTCTTCACCCATTCTTTTAGTCAAAGCTCTTTTTGTCTGCCCTATACTGTATAAAATTTGGCACACAGGCATTTAATAAACTACATTACTTCATTAATTTTCAAAGTGATGTGTTCTTTTACCATTTGTGTAACTATTGTTACTGGGTACCTTCTTTATATATTCCTTATAACCCATTATTCTACAGCAGGGGTGTCAAACTCAAATACACAGTGGGCCAAAATAAATTGGATAAAGTCACGGGACAATCTTGATAATTAATGAAGAGCACATGCGGTGCTCCTGGCATTGTCAGAGCAACGTGCGGTGTTCCTGGTACTGTCAGTGGTGTGCGTCTCCCAGTGCTGTGCACTATAATAAATGACACAAAAAATTGCTGCACACTTTTATAACGTCCCCTACCCACCTACATACAAGCCCCCCTTTTGTGACCTGCATGTTAGTTATCCATTATTTACCCCAAACAGTAGGTAATCCTGTAATTGTGCCCCATGTAATAGCCAACCCCCCAATATTGCCCCATGTAAAAGTCAGCCCTCCCCTGTAGTCTCGTATTAAAGCCACCCCTTCCAATAGTGCCCAAATAGTAGCCAGCCCACCAAGTGTCTCATATAGTAGACAGTCCTCCCCAATAGTCTCATATAGTAGTCAGCCCTCCCCAATAGTCTCATATAGTAGCCAGCCCTCCCCTGTAGTCTCATATAGTAGTCAGCCCTCCCCAGTAGTTTCATATAGTAGCCAGCCCTCCCCTGTAGTCTCATATAGTAGCCAGCCCTCCCCAGTATTCTCATATAGTAGCCAGCCCTCCATAGTAGTCTCATATAGTAGCCAGCCCTCCCCTGTAGTCTCATATAGTAGCCAGCCCTCCCCAGTAGTCTCATATAGTAGCCAGCCCTCCCCTGTAGTCTTATATAGTAGCCAGCCCTCCCCAGTAGTCTCATATAGTAGCCATCCCTCCCCAGAAGTCTTATATAATAGCCAGCCCTCCCCAGTATTCTCATATTGTAGCCAGTACTCTTTAATAGTCTTATATAGTAGCCAGCCCTTCCCTGTAGTCTCATATAGTGGCCAGCCCTCCCAGTAGTCTCATATAGTAGCCAGCCCTCCCCAGTAGTCTCATAGAGTAGCCAGCCCTCCCCTGTAGTCTCATATAGTAGCCAGCCCTCCCCAGTATTCTCATATTGTAGCCAGTACTCTTTAATAGTCTTATATAGTAGCCAGACCTTCCCCATAGTCTCATATAGTGGCCAGCCTTCCCAGTAGTCTCATATAGTAGCCAGCACTCCCCAATAGTCTCATATAGTAGCCAGCCCTCCCCTGTAGTCTCATATAGTAGCCAGCCCTCCCCAGTAGTCTCATATAGTAGCCAGCCCTCCCCTGTAGTCTTATATAGTAGCCAGCCCTCCCCAGTAGTCTCATATAGTAGCCATCCCTCCCCAGAAGTCTTATATAATAGCCAGCCCTCCCCAGTATTCTCATATTGTAGCCAGTACTCTTTATTAGTCTTATATAGTAGCCAGCCCTTCCCCATAGTCTCATATAGTGGCCAGCCCTCCCAGTAGTCTCATATAGTAGCCAGCCCGCCCCAGTAATCTCATATAGTAGCCAGCCCTCCCCTGTAGTCTCATATAGTAGCCAGCCCTTCCCCAGTAGTCTCATATAGTAGCCAGCCCTCCCCTGTAGTCTTATATAGTAGCCAGCCCTCCCCAGTAGTCTCATATAGTAGCCAGCCCTCCCCAGAAGTCTTATATAATAGCCAGCCCTCCCCAGTATTCTCATATTGTAGCCAGTACTCTTTAATAGTCTTATATAGTAGCCAGCCCTTCCCTGTAGTCTCATATAGTGGCCAGCCCTCCCAGTAGTCTCATATAGTAGCCAGCCCTCCCCAGTAGTCTCATATAGTAGCCAGCCCTCCCCTGTAGTCTCATATAGTAGCCAGCCCTCCCCAGTAGTCTCATATAGTAGCCAGCCCTCCCCTGTAGTCTTATATAGTAGCCAGCCCTCCCCAGTAGTCTCATATAGTAGCCAGCCCTCCCCAGAAGTCTTATATAATAGCCAGCCCTCCCCAGTATTCTCATATTGTAGCCAGTACTCTTTAATAGTCTTATATAGTAGCCAGACCTTCCCCATAGTCTCATATAGTGGCCAGCCCTCCCAGTAGTCTCATATAGTAGCCAGCACTCCCCAATAGTCTCTCATAGTAGCCAGCCCTCCCCTGTAGTCTCATATAGTAGCCAGCCCTCCCCTGTAGTCTTATATAGTAGCCAGCCCTCCCCAGTAGTCTCATATAGTAGCCAGCCCTCCCCAGAAGTCTTATATAATAGCCAGCCCTCCCCAGTATTCTCATATTGTAGCCAGTACTCTTTAATAATCTTATATAGTAGCCAGCCCTTCCCCATAGTCTCATATAGTGGCCAGCCCTCCCAGTAGTCTCATATAGTAGCCAGCCCTCCCCAGTAATCTCATATAGTAGCCAGCCCTCCCCAGTAGTCTCATATAGTAGCCAGCCCTCCCCTGTAGTCTTATATAGTAGCCAGCCCTCCCCAGTAGTCTCATATAGTAGCCAGCCCTCCCCAGAAGTCTTATATAATAGCCAGCCCTCCCTAGTATTCTCATATTGTAGCCAGTACTCTTTAATAGTCTTATATAGTAGCCAGCCCTTCCCCGTAGTCTCATATAGTGGCCAGCCCTCCCAGTAGTCTCATATAGTAGCCAGCCCTCCCCAGTAGTCTCATATAGTAGCCAGCCCTCCCCTGTAGTCTCATATAGTAGCCAGCCCTCCCCAGTAGTCTCATATATTAGCCAGCCCTCCCCTGTAGTCTTATATAGTAGCCAGCCCTCCCCAGTAGTCTCATATAGTAGCCAGCCCTCCCCAGAAGTCTTATATAATAGCCAGCCCTCCCCAGTATTCTCATATTGTAGCCAGTACTCTTTAATAGTCTTATATAGTAGCCAGACCTTCCCCATAGTCTCATATAGTGGCCAGCCCTCCCAGTAGTCTCATATAGTAGCCAGCACTCCCCAATAGTCTCATATAGTAGCCAGTGCTCCCTTGTAGTCTCATATAGTAGCCAGCCCTCCCCAGTAGTCTCATATAGTAGCCAGCCCTCCCCTGTAGTCTTATATAGTAGCCAGCCCTCCCCAGTAGTCTCATATAGTAGCCAGCCCTCCCCAGAAGTCTTATATAATAGCCAGCCCTCCCCAGTATTCTCATATTGTAGCCAGTACTCTTTAATAGTCTTATATAGTAGCCAACCCTTCCCCATAGTCTCATATAGTGGCCAGCCCTCCCAGTAGTCTCATATAGTAGCCAGCCCTCCCCAATAGTCTTATATAGTAGCCATACGCGTTTCAGAGTGTCAGATTCACTCCTTCATCAGTGGCACAGTAACAGTGCCACTGATGAAGGAGTGAACCTGACACTCTGAAATGCGTATGGCTAAACATTATGCTCCCACACATGTGTAAGTCCTATACACCATTTTAACAATTGGGGCCCCATTCAACATATGCCATTTTCTCCAAACAAACTGCTGGTTATACCTGAATATTGCTGCATCAGAAACTGACAAAAAGAGGACGGTGAGAACATCCAGAGCACGGCCGCGCAGAGTGTGTGAACTGCTCCTGCCACTACACAAGGACACATTGCCACAGGCTGGCCCTGATCGCTTCTGCTGCTGTATCTCCATCGGGATGGGTGAGAGGTGTCACAGACACCAGACGCTTTCTTTACTACTACACAACCTCCACCCTATACAAATAAGCTTGTGTCTGGAGAATGTACTTGGACTGGCACTGTATAGTACTACAGATCCCAGCAATCCCAGCCATTTCAGTACCAGTATACTGACATACCATAGATACTCACCAACTCATGTTTTCAGAGTAGTTTTTGGCAGCAGCTTATGACTAAGAACCCTGCTAAAAATCTACAGTTTGTGATTTTCTACTGTTGTCTATGGATTGCTATCCGTTTATCCAGCAAAACATTCATTGTTGCTGATTGATACAAGGTTGCTACCTTGTGGAGCACAAACTGCCACAACTACGTGACTGCATCTGAACTACTGTAACCAGCAAACTCCGTGGCACATAGCTACCTATTATATCTATAGCTACTCTGCCTATTGCTGTTCAGACATCACCCATTACAGACTTAACCCGCAGTGCTGGTATCCAAATATTCATTTATTTATTTTCCCGCCAGGGCCCGGCTGCATTTTTACTAGTATCTCTATTGTATTTTATTGTTTCCATGATCATTATATGTGATTTTATATATTCTAATTAAATCAGCATTTTATATTGTTATTTTATTATGTTTCAATACTATATCACATAGGGCTGCTGTGACTTAGAGGACTATATAATTTTTGTTAACACTTCTTGGTACTCATATGCCACTATAGGTAGGGGCAGACTATATTTTAACCTCAGTCATTTGCACTTAGACCTGTGAGCTGCACCACTTCCCCCCTTTCGCACTAGCTAAAAACTGTCTGTGGCCTACAACATTATAATATGGGCGGTCCAAGCGGCTGGCCGGACCACCCATATTATAATCTAATGCAAAGTCAGTGGGCCAGATGTAATTGAAGCTGTGAATTACATGGCGGGCCAAACATAACGGCACTACGGGCCAGAGTTTGACATATTCTACGGGATTTAATTTTTTAAAGCCTTGTGAGTTATGCTGATTGTCTGCTACTAATCTGCCTTGTATTGTGGGGGCTTCTCTATTACCTATATTCCTAGCTGTTCAGAATATCTTTTTAGAATTTTATGGAATATATTCACCTACAGTTTTATCCTGTCGAAGAATATCTCACAATTTTTAAATTTTAATCAGTTTATATAAAACGCATGGTTTGAATGGGTGTAATCAGAGAAATGGTGAATAGGTGGTAATCAGCATTGGATTATGCTGCTGGTGACCGTTATCACTGTATATGGATAATTTAAAACTGCCTGTGAACAGGTAAACTCTGCTAGACTGCCTTCGGAATACAAGTTAGGTTGCATTCCCTTGTTCCGTGTTCCTCACGGAATACAGACTTAAAATGCCTGTAACGGACTTCTCTCCTGTAATTAGATGCTGGGAGCGGGGGAACTGTATTGATATGCGCCCCGCTGTAATGAATCAGCCGCGCTGCGCATATCTGTACAGTTCCCCCACTCCCAGCATCTAATTACAGATGCTGCCAGGGCGGGGGGAGAGTCCGTTACAGGCATTCCACGCCCGTGGAACACAGAACATGGTAATGCAGCTTTAGTGTACTGTAATGCTGGCCTTCTAGCAATATGAAATTGATTTCAGGTGGATACTTACAAGGTTCATACTGAGTGAAAAAGTGTAACCCAGTTTGAAATACATGGCATGAACTTTTGTGGTGTGATCCGGTGTCTATAACTAGTACAGATTGAGAAACTTCTTACATTTCAATCTGCTTGTATAAAAAAGGACCTTATTTTATATATATTTATTTATTTATTTATTTATTTATGTATACATACTCTATGCACTTAAGTCTATACCCTGAATTACTAAATTAATTTAAAGAAAAATCAGTGCTTTATATTGCTTTTTCTTAAAGGAATCATATTTATTTTACAAAGCTTATCATGACTTTTATTATGTTTAATGCATACTTGATCTGTCTGCTTCTCTACTTTGTACTCTCTATACAAGTCCATTATTGGATATCTCTACCTGCGGAGTCATTGCCTTTGTTGTATCAATTAATTTAAGAGCTGGGGTTTCAATTACAAACTCTCCAAGTCACTCAAATGCTTTCTGATTGACACGTTCCCAATTTCATTGCTCTTTTGTTTTAGTAGCTTCTAATAATCCAATCACAATGAGATATTGCATACAAACTTAACATCTACAATTATCATTCTACAACACCTTTCTCTTCTGTTTATGCAAACACACAAAAACACAGATAAATGCAACAGCTCACCACAATGGCAAGATACAGACCCAATGGTTATCAAAGGGTGTAAAATTTAGACTGGTGCAAACTGCCCGCAGCAACCAATCACAGCTCAGCTTTAGGCAGTGCTGAAAGGAAAGCTGAGCTGTGATTGGTTGCTGTGGGCAGTTTGCACCAGTCTAAATTTTACACCCTTTGATAAATCTCCCCTAATATGTTGGTGGGATGGTATATACTATTTGCGAATGGTAACCAAGATCCTCATTATTTTTATGGAGATTTTTTTTTAGCAGTTGGGGGGGGGGGGCTGCTTTCGGTGATTTTCATATCTGTATTGGGTCTGTGTCTTACCATTGCGGTGAGCTTTTGCATTTATTTGTGGTTTTGGTGTGTTTGCAATTTCAGCCATTGCAACATGATCCTGCCTAGTGTGAATAGTGTTCTAGGAGAGCTGATCAAATATGTATTTTTTTCTGTCCTCTGTTTATGACATGACACAAGGCCTTATTTATTATTTATTTTTATAGCTTTTTTTTTTTATTGGTCTGAAGTTAGTTTGCAATTTTAGTAATTACAATGAAAAATAATCAACACTGCACGCTTTAGGATAACAGATAAAACAATACATATAGCATAAAACAATATTTTAGTGTTTAATAAAAATTCTGATGAAAAGAGAAAATGCTGCTCAATAATTTAGCATCACTTTAACTAAGCAATAGAGAGACAGAAAAAAAAAATCCCAAAGGGTCAATACCGAAATGTCAAATGGGAAAACTGGGCGGTCATGTGAAGTCCAAATTGTTAGGCAAAGGAAGAGTCAAACACAGCCTAGAAAACAGGATATAGGAAAGCGTACTGATGCACGTAAATGCTAGTAAGGATTAAAGTCGGGGAGACCAATCACAGGTATTGTAGTGCTGTATCTGGATGCCTAAAGACACAGGGGCTAGTAAGACATAGGGCAGTGACACCAGGTCCTCACTTCTGCCTACGGATTGGACACACATTGTGTGCAGTGTGAGGGTTGCCACCAGTCTCACATCCATTCCCCTGACAACCCAGAGAGGTACCCATGGGCTAAAATGAATGGAAAAGAGAGAGAATATGTACAACGACAGGATCAGGTGAGTCTGACAATTATAAAGTTTATAAATTCTCTGTTTGTAGTTTACACATGCACTCAATTCTAGTCCCAGGGTGCTGAGTCACAGAATCCACAGAAGTTTAGTCCAATACAAATGTATATAAATAAGCAATAGAATGCATATACTGCATTTCTGTTGATGTGACCATGTGCTTTGCAATAAATGTTGGCTCATTTTTATCCTGGTTAGTGCCATCAGCTATGTATCTTCTATGCATCTGTAGTTTATTTTACATTTTACTATAGACTTTAAAGTACCATTGTGACACTTTGGTTTAAAAAAAAAAAAGTCCAAGAAAAACGCCTATAGAATCCCGGACGGAGCATAAATACATAGTATACGCTCCGGCTGGGATTCCTAGCGGCGCTGCAAACAACTGACATGTCAGTTTTCTGCGGCCACTATTCAGTGAAAAGCGGCCACAGAAAACCTTGTCAGTGCACACTATAGACCGAGCGGCTCTGGCCACACACTCCATAGTGTGCTGTGGGGAGTTCTGCATCAGAACCCTGTGGCCCTAAAGATCTTCTTGACTTGTTGACTGTTGCTCTGGTGAGTTCAGTCTCTGAAATCATCATCCACAAAATTCAGTCAGGGCAACCACATTTGAAACTCACTTAATTATTTGGTACTAGGGTCTGTAGGGGACATTAACTAAGAAGTCTGTGTATGACTCTTCTAATGAGGATTGGTGTATATTTTGTTTCAATATCTTGTGACTGATTTATTAAAATGTAGCACTGCCTTAGTAAATTTATATAAGTAAAAAGTCACAAAAAAGTAGCATGAAAGTGGGCACTAATCCCATATTATGTGAACTTATGGGTGAATACTCAAAACAGGCAGATTAGAAAAAAAGTTGCTTCTAAAAAATATTAGAATACTTGTTCATAACTAGAACCAAAAATGCGTGAAAAATCCAATTATTCACCTAAAAATAGGCACAAAGCGCTTGATAAATTCCCCCCTTTGTCTTTTGAACCCAAGATACCCCAGTCCAGTGATACCCCAGTCCAGTGATATCCCAGTCCAGTGATACCCCTGGGTCCATACTGCTGTGTCTCTAAAAGGAAGATATATTTGTGCTATATCATATGTCACATTTTCTAAAAGGAGGTGAACATAACTCTGAAATCAAGGCTATTAGAAGAGTATTTTCTGTTCTGAGGAAATCCTCAAGTAAAGTGTACAAAAAAATTGTAGTGATGATTCTTGGAACAGAAATAATTTGCCTATATATTTATAATTTTACTAATAACTACAGTAGACTGACATTCAATGTGCCAATGACATTCATACAATTAACACTGATGGAGCATATACACACGAGTTTCTGAAGTAGCCCACGTTTTGCTTTGCTCCATAGGAGCATTAACCGATAAAGTAAACTAATTGAGATGCAGTATAATAAAAACCTGTGTGCGGAGAAAATGAGTGGGAAAACAGTGTACATACGGCTACTTCCTGTCAAGTATTCAATTCATTCATATTGATCAGGGCTCCTAAACAACTAATGTAATCTCCTTAATTGAAAAGGGTTTCTCTATAATGGCTGTATTTGTCAGGATGCATAATGTATAATGACGTCCTTCTGAGTTCAACTTGTTTTGTCCTATTTAAATTGAGTTAGTTTAAACTAAAAGCATTTCTATAGAAAACTAATGTGTTCGGCTCATGAAGCGGAGATTGTTTCTTTAATTTACCAGCTGCTGCAAATTATTTTCTTCTGATCATTTGGAATTTCATTATCTGCCAGCCCCCCAAACTGTGAATTTCTTATTGCCTTCTGTGTTCGAATAGCCCACCTGTTTCTAATTTGTCAAACTACACAAGGCCGCATTAGCCTCTTTACTCTTTACACTGCACATCACAGCTGCTGGACTGCTGTCTTTGTACGTCAGTAACTCAGTCATATACCATATTGCTAAGGTGATAGATTAACCGGCTACAGCTACAGTGACATCTGAAAACAGCAAGGTATTGTATACGGAACGTAATCTAATCCAAACACTCGTAAAATAATTAAGGCATGATTTCTAGATTTTTATTTCATTTCTCATTATACATTTAAAATATTTATCCAAGACATGTAGCAAATAATAATTATGGGTAATTAATAAAGAAATTACAGTTTATTTACCAGGTACAATTACACCACCAATCAAAGTAACGTGTAAAATACAAGTAGAAAGCTTTGTATTTACTGGTGAATTCTTTGTGCCTTTTTTTGTTTGATTATGATTAATTTATACAGGCCCATGGTAGATTGTTTTATTTGATTTGCTCTTTTACTGTTGGTTTTATAGCTTAGCCTCAGCTCATGGTTTTTGGAACCCAATGAATGGAAATGTGTTGGATTAAATATTGTGCAAGGTTGAGTTTCACATATTTTTGGTATCTAATTAAATAAAGTGAGCCAAGGCATGTGTGACCAATAACAACAAACTGTAAAAAGTCCTATAATAGACTAACGCTTTGGATACCAGATTTTTGTGTGTTCTGTAACTGCTGTGAAATGAAGCCAGTAAAAGCAAATTTTATTATGTGATCCGTGCAGATGGGATGAGACCATAATACGCAACCCATCTGCCTGGTGAGCTTGCAGCAAAGCCATATAGCAGTTCAAAAACGAGGTGGGAAAGGGACCAGTCAAGTAATTTGGGAGCTCGGTAGTCTTTCTATGTGCTCTAATAACTAGCATTGTAGAGAGAGGAGTTTATGTCCATAAAGGTCAGTCCAGGTTATTGCATGTAAGTGCGTTAAACAAGCCAAAGTATACTTACTGTAGTTTAAATAAGATTTACATAGTAAAATGAAAAAATATGACCAGCAAAGGCTCATGATAAGACATTATCCATGAAGTTACTTACTTTCTCTGCCTGTAATTCAAACTCTCTGTAGATACTGATGTTCTGGCTAGATATTTAAACCTAAGACTTCATATAACACATAATTTATGCTGGTACTTGTAATAAAGAATAGATGCAATCTACACAATCTCAATCTAAAGGTAAAATAAAAAAAATGCAACAACTGTCAATTAGTTAACTCTTTGTCCTTATACATTCGGAGCCTTAATAACCAGTTCACGTTTTTTTTTTTGTTTGTTTGTTTGTTTTTTTTACTTTTGGCATATACATATACAATTAATTTGTTTTATATTTGTACCAGCTATAACCTTATAAATTGTGAGGTTATTACAGTAATTTTCAAGAGAAATTGGGCAATAATTTTTTATCCCTTTTTTTTTTAAATCAAAGAAAAAAATAGTTTTTAACAATGTTGAAAATACCCTTCTAACATTCATAGGCTATGTTCACACAACGTCAAAATAAATAAAAAGGTGGCCGATTTTCATATTTAAAAAAAACGGCCGTTTTTGCCGTGATTGACCTGACTGCAATGGCAATGCATAGAAGTCAATGGGAAGACAGACGGCCAATTCACACAATGCATTGAATAATGGATGTTTTTGCCGCGGGGGTCAAAATAATGAACATGACCAATATTTCTGGACGTCTTTTGCAAACAGCGGACGTTTTTTATTAGTAGTTCACACACAGTTTTTCTTTTGTCACCATTCTTTCTCCGTCTTTACTTTTAAATTCAATGGACTTTTCAATTAAGACACACCCAGAGTCCAATTAGTAATCCCAAACTAAAATAATGTGCCAACACCAGTCATTGCACTAAGGGGAGGCCAGGCTGCTAAATAGGGTCTGTTATTTTAGACTCAAAATAACAGACGTCATTTTAAACGGAGCTGAAAAAAACGTTGTGTGAACATAGCCATACTCTCACTCATCTCACACTACATCTGTACTTGAGAAAAAAAAAAGTCAGAAATAAGAATTCTGCTAAAAAGGATTTATGATAAAGTGTAACTTGACTTTGCAAAAAATAACATTTTTTATGTTCTACTCAATTTCCCCCTCTACTGGTCCTACATTTGTAGGACTATATGAATACAAACAATAGGTAACATGAAGCTCCTCTTATAGTGGGCACCCTGAACTCTTCACACTCAACTCCTTTTTAGTGTTTTTCATTGCAGTTGCAAAACACATAAATTTCAATTGTTCTTGGTGGCTTTTTTATTTTTGTCCCACTAAAATGCATGTTATAAATGTAACATATTTAAAGGTAAATTCACACGGGCGTCTCGCATAAAAAACCGAAGCTAATCTGCAGCTAATCCGCAGCAATACATTTATTATTATTATTATTAATACGTGTATTGCGTATTAGCTGCGGATTAGCTGCAGTTTTTTTATGCGAGACGCCCGTGTGAATTTACCCTAATACAAAATGTAACCATAAAAAAATGATAGCAAAACTGCTGTTACTAACACCCATGGTAAAGCAAACTTCTTTTATTCAATGCATGCCATGGTCAAATGCAGAATAAGAGCAACAGCTGTTTTGTGGCCTCCCACCACTTCATCTGTTTCTACAGAGGCCACAAAAGGGATGTTGCTTTCATGCTGAATGTGACCATGCCTTGCAAAAAAAAAAAAGAAGATTGCTTTATTGGTGAGTGCCACTCTATTCATTCTCTGCAAATAGCTATACTTTCATAGTACAACAGCTACACTTTGATTTCAGCTGAGCATTTGTTTCTTGGTCGCTATTCCCACCATCATGATTTTGCTAGAAGTGCCAACTCCTAATGATTTAGCAGTATGTAATGTTTATGAACCAAGACATAAATTTTGCAATTTATTTGTTGAAACTTGTGTATTAAAGGCATTCTTTTAACCTCTACCTTCTTTCTTACTTGTACATCTTGTTCAACTTCGCAATAGACTCCTGCTAGTAATCTAGGGGGATAACCTCTTACTAGACAACAAATGCCCACTAGAGAAATGCAAGACGTCAGGAGAAGCTGGATTGGACCAAGCCAACAGACAAGAGTTCCTCAAACATCCACAAGCGCAGGTGTGTAAGAAGGGAAATCAAACCACATGATGGGTTCACCTGTGGCACCATGGCAACAGGGATAGAAAAACTCTGTTGTATCAAAGAATAATTTATTTATTAAGAAACGACTACTTGTTTGGGCTCAGTAATGCTAGTGAACCTTTCTCAAGCTTGAGAGGCCTGTAGTGGGACATTGCACACACCTAATGAAATACACTTCCAATGTATTGTATCTGATTATGTGTGTGCAATGTCCCACTACAGGCCTCTATGTGTGAGAAACAGGGCAGAGACTTAGCTGTATACTGGACAATTCCGATTAGACCACCTAACACTGGTGTACTATACAGTACTTGTATGTCAGATGCTTTTTTTATGTGTGACACAGGGATATCACTAATCCTAAAAAGCACTTTGGGTAGTTGTGGATTAATGCTAGTACTCTTACTCCATACTCCAATAACATAAACTGTAGCACAGTATACAACTGGGTATACTAGCTATATACCAGTACCAGTATACTGTACCACTATGAGTATACCGTATATTACAAGTATATTGTATGTCAGATACATGGTTATGGCACAGCAAGACATGCAAGGACGAGCTGTCAAATATGCAGGAAGGAAACTTGCTATTTTACAGGAGTATCCCCCAGTACCACCCGTTCGGGTATTGAGTGCTGACAAGCACCCAATACTCAAATGAATTACATACTCGAATGAGTATACTCACTCATCTCTATATACCATACATATATTTGTTTATTAAGGCATGGCTTTTAAAGACTTTGGGTATGCCCTCCTTTATGTGGCGGCCTCATACCCTGACTTGCTGTGAATTGCGTGGTTTATACAGTAGATATAACAATGGGTTCAATTCACTGTATTTTAAAAATGCTTTGTATATATTGTCAAAGGCTATGTTTACACAACATATGTTTTGCATAAACCACATTGACTAGCGTCTGCACAAGACATGTCAGTTCACACAATGGAGCGTGCAGCTCTGGCTGCATGCTTTATCGTGTGCAGTGGTGAATTGGGATGCGGGCACACATGGGCGAATTCACCAGAAATGCAGATCATCCGGCTGGTACTGCAGTACTGACCGGGATGATCTACAGTAACATGGCCGTTCTGTGACCCCGACCAGTGACATATGTAGTGTGAACCCAGCCTTATACTCTATGTTTACGTGACCCACACATACTGTATATCAGTAGGAGAAAAAATATTAGTATTCAGCCTCATATTACAATGCTTATTAGTCTTCAAAAGTCTGTCTACTACAAATTTTTCATGGAATTTACTATTGATCGTAACGCAGCAATTAGAATTTTATGAACATGAAAGACTGACAAGCAATATTTACAAAATCTGCAGTATGCACTGTTATTAGTTAGAAAACAGATTCATGATTTGTAGATAAGAAATAGACAACTGGTTTAATGATCAAAGATGAAATTTCCTGCTTGGTTAGTGCTATAAAATAAATGCAATAAAATTTAATAGCGGTTCACAATTAATGAAAATGAATAGTGCTGCAGCTGAAAACAGCAAAAGACATTTTTCTCTCATCTTTTCCATGTAGAAACAAGGTAATTAATTTAAAATAAGACCGAAAAGCTTTAACTTTGAAACACTATTACTTGGTAATTTTTTTTATCTGTTTTTAACTATATTTATTTGTTTGAATGTTGCTACAGAAATACAAAGATTTGGTATATTTGATTCAATTATAAAGGGTTACATTGACAACTGTCACCTACTGTTATCACTGAAGATGAGCGAACCTCGAGCATGCTTAAGTCCATCCAAACCCGAAATTTCGGCATTTGATTAGCGGTGGCTGCTGAAGTTGGATAAAGCCCTAAGGCTATGTGGAAAACATGGATATAGTCATTTGCTGTATCCATGTTTTCCAGACAACCTTAGAGCTTTATCCAAGTTCAGCAGCCCCCGCTAATCAAATGCCGAACGTTCGGGTTCAGATGGACTCGGACCCGTACCCAGTTCGCTCATCTCTAGTTATCACCCATCAGGAAAATGCTAGTCGCTTTGGCAATTTTAACACCAGTTTGCTAGTTTATCCCACCAAATTCAGTGGGATCATTTTTCACACCTCTCCCTAGAGAGCCAAGGAAATAGAAAAACTAATTTATGCGTGAAAAAGGTAAATCACTCTGCCCCATATTTTTTTTTTTATCACAATATTAATTCTATATGTGGTAAAAAAAAAGCATCCACTTCTGCAGTATAGGCTATGTTCACACAAAGTAAGTTTGCATTAAAGAATGGACGCTGATTACAATGAAATCAGCATCCATTCTTTACTAAAGGGGCGGCAGTGCATTGAAGTCAATGCAATGCCGCCAGCGGTGTTCACATATCGTTAAAATAATGTACCTGCCTATTATTTCCGGGCACTGCTCAGTGAGCAGTGCCTGGAAATAATAGCTGTTCACACAATGTAATGTGCAGATGTGGCCGTACATCACATTGAAGTGAAGGGCTAATTGATTTGTGGGCATACCCGACGTTGCCCACAAATCAATAGTAAAAAAAAGCATTACTGCAACCGATACAGAGGTGTCAGCTGCAGGAATGTCCTAAATGCCCCCCGGTGGCTGGCAACATACACTGTTAAACGCTGTGTGAACATAGTCCATCTTTGTTACATTTCAACTAAAACAAAACAATATGCTCATTGCACATGGCTGTGTTTACATTAAGTAAAAAAAAAATATTCTGAATTATAATTAAAGTCAATAAAATGACCGCTGCCCGATGCATATTGTGGGAGCCCGATGCATATTGTGGGAGCTACCATGCTGCCTTTACTAGAAATAATTTTAATGTGTCTTGTGGTTTAAACCATACGAAATAACAAAAATAATAGTAAAAAAAAATTACACTTCTCTAGTGAGGAAGATTCTTTTCCATTTACCTGTTTCTGAGGAAATTACCTATTTTGGCTCCTATAATTAATTTATTAATCCATCAAGTATGGGCTATAGCAGGGGTCTCAAACTTGAAAACGATACTTTGTTCCACACTGTAGAGTTTGGTTTGTTAAGCTATATGCAATTTATTTACACATGAATAGAGATAAGCGAACCGGGTTCAGGTTTGAGTCCATCCGAACCCGAACGATCAGCATTTGATTAGCGGTGGCTGCTGAACTTGGATAAAGCTCTAAGGTTGTCTGGAAAAAATAGATACAGCCAATGACTATATCCATGTTTTCCACATAGCCTTAGGGCTTTATCCAACTTCAGCAGCGACCGCTAATCAAATGCCGAAAGTTCGGGTTCGGATCGACTTGAGCATGCTCGAGGTTCGCTCATCTCTACAACTGAACTGTGTATATACTGTTAATTATAGTATACACTGTTGTATATACTAGAGTAGCAAAACACTTTATTGGTGTGCTTACACACCGTAAGTTAAGTATTAATCACGGCCGTTGTTGCCAATTTGCTGTGATTAATGCTAAACTTACATTGTGCTGCAGTTAGAGGTAATCCTGGTAAGAGTGTATACACATAGTATACACTCCGGAAGGGATCTCTAGCGGCCACGCAAAAAACTCACATGTCCGTTTTCTGCGGCCGCTATTCATTAAATAGCGGCCACAGAGAACCTGTCAGTTCACACAATAGAGCGGTGAATTCGGATGCAGGCACACACAGGTGTGCCCGCATCCAAATTTAGTAAAAATAAAGATCATCCGGCCAGTATTGCAGTACCAGGCCCCTCAATTATCATGATCTTTATTTATAGACATCAGTATTATGAGATGGACGACTTTCCCCGATATGATCCTGTTGTAGGAATACAGCCATAATGTGTCAAAATGATGTATATCCTGTTACCTAAATAGGAAAACTGTAAATGCATATTAGGCACAAAATTAAGCACCATTGTTTTTCAGGATATTACCAATATTGGTGTGGTTAATAGTGGTTTATATTCTGTATAAGTGTGGTGGCATTGTTTAGCCACTATTTAGTGGTAATGCACATAATGTGGCATTATTTGTCAAACTTAGTATCGTAACTGTAACTATAGTATATAGAAATAGACTGTGTTGCTGGTATGATATTGCAGCATTTAGAAGACTGCTTACTTAAAAACTAGCCCTGGTAGGTATACATATATGCAAACAAACAAATATATACATATAAAAAAACATGAACATAAACTTTTATAGAAGTATATGTTAGGGATCCTTATAGATGGAAGAGACTGGAGTCCTTCAGCTCAGATAATACAATCAATTTTATTGTGGATCTCTTAAAAAGTTCCAACGAGTTTCGAGCCCATCTGGCTCTTAATCATGGCATCTGAGTTTTGTAACGATCATGGAAAAATTTGCATCCTGATGCAACCCCGGACGCCGCACTTGGCTGTGGGTCTATGGTCGTTGTGTTCCCCTGTATTTTGGCTCATAAGAGCCACTTTACTCTTTGCTAACCATCAGGATGCAAATTTTTCCATGATCGTTACAAAACTCAGATGCCATAATAAAGAGCCAGGTGGGCTCGAAACGCGTTGGCAGCGCTTTTTAAGAGATCCACAATAAAATTGATTGTTTTATCTGAGCTGAAGGACTCCAGTATCTTCCTTGTATTATACCCCGGAATCCAGGGGTTCACCTTCGTGCTCAAAATGTGTAAAGACATGTGATAAGGAACAAGCTTATTATACTGGGCGCTGACATCTTTTTGCTATATCATATCCTTATAGATGGGTTGGTGGATAGATGGCTGACCAATGGCTGAAAAGACATTCCAATTAGTGTCAGTACAGAGCCCTATCTAGCTGAGTACAATGTGCAGTCATCCTCAGAATTCCTGTAGACAAATGTGTGATGGCTGAGTCGGGGCACTGTCACTTCAGTCAGACTTAGAACACAGAGGGTCTGTGAAGTCACATCCCCCATCCCCCCTGAAATCAGATTGCAGGATTTTAAGGTCCCAACCAGGATTCCCTTAGTATTATTGTTAACTACTCCACTGCCAGGATGCCCCTAGTACTATAGTTAACTCCTGCCCCCTCCAGGATGGCCCAAGTACTATAGTTATCCTCTGACCCCCCCCTAAAATGTGTTAATCCTTGACCCCTCTAGGGTGCCCCTAGTATTGTAGTTAACTCCTGACCCCTCCGGGATGCCCCTAGTTTTCAGTTAACCCATTCCTCTTGGAAGCACCTAGTAATGTATGTACAGACGCAACGATTTACCTATGGTTATCCTGCTCCTGTACAGTAGTGAGTAGCGATGCACACTCGTTGCTACTTACTTTGCTTCGGAGCGGGGGGGGGGATGGGATTTTGTGTCGACGAGCTGGCATCTGGAAGCAGCTTAAAGCGTAACTGTCATGTTTTTTTTTTATTGCAGAAATCAGTAGTATAAGCGATTTTAACAAACTCTGTAATAGGTTTCATCAGCCAAAAAAGCCTCCTTCTGTACTCAAGAAGCAATCTCCCAGCCTCCCCCCTGACTTCTTATCTGTGCATTATCAGGCAAACACGTCTTCATTACAGAGAAGCCAGTGAAGACGGGCTCTGCTCTCTCCATTGTAAGCCTATGAAGGGGGGAGGGGCTGAGGGAGATGAGGGAGCAGGAAGAGGTGACATGAAAGTCAGCTGTTTGTAGACTCTCTGGGCACCTAAAACGCTAAATTCAGGTGTCAGAAAGGTCAGTGCTTATCTAGGAACTTACTGAGAGAAGATTGCAGTGTGTTGTGCTTTGCAGAAATCTTCCATGCTCAGTCACTCCTAACAGCCCCTCCCCTCTCCATAGCCACATAATGGAGACAGAAATCCTGCTTCATTTGATGTGAGGGGGAAGGCTGGGAGATTGCTTTTTCAGTCCAGAAGGAAACTCTTTTAGTACATAAAACCTATTACAGAGTTTCTTAAAATCGCTTGTACTGTTGATATTTAATGTTTTCAGAAAAATGGCCCTGAAATGACAGTTACGCTTTAAAGAGAACATTGCCTGCACAGTATGCAAATCAGCACTAAATAGTTGTATGGGTGGCGTCTTTCCCTCAAATAGTTGCGGTTCCCAGGCTGCAGTCACTGCAGTTACAGCACGGAGAGGAATGATTACAGCCCCAGAGTGCTGATTTGCATGCAGCAAGGGGTGGAATTAAACTACATTTTCAGGGAAAAAAAGGCAACAGCAAACTAGCAGTTCAGATAGTAGGAAACACTGCAGCATGCTTCAGAACATCATTATTGTAGTTTGATAACCTAAATGCTCATGATTGTTTTGTTAAGGTTAAATTTATATGTTGACCTCTCTCTATGGAGAGAAGCCAAAAACCCAGGTAAAGGATGGTTTTTTAATTATATCTAGAGTTGGAATCCTGCAGTATTACCAGCTCGTTACTTATACGTCATGGACACAGATAAGACAATGTATCATGATTATAAGCCTGGAGAAAATGGCCCAAGTTTTATTATGGTAATCACATTTTATAGACAGATAAAATATAGGGTGGTAACAAATGCTAATAAGGCATAGATGAGGCGGTGCTAGTGATTTAGATATTCAGTCATGCGCAATGGCATCTATATTAGTATTCATTATTATTATTCAAAAAGGTTAGAACAATACATTCTCTGCAATGATACTTTCACATTATTCCCACTGTAACAGACAGGCAACTTTCCTCTGAGAACGGCCTTGGACGCTGATAAACATGTCTCTGAGGGAAATAGTTCTTGAGACAAAACATTCTTTCTAGTGTCCATATCAGAAGTTTTCCAAGGTAAGAAATGGTCCAACTATAAGTTAACCCTATCAGGGACTCTCTAATGTGCTGGAGCTTCTGAGCAAGAGGCCTATATATATGTGTATTCATATAGGTACGGTGCAGGTAGGTAAAATCGTATCGCTGGCCTTATCATTCCCCCATTTGACATCCGTGGAGCATGGATATGGTTCATCACTGGTGGTTGGGTCGTAGCCGGAGGTTTTAAGGACTCTACCCTCAGTCGCAGGTTGATCAAGGGACCACAGGTGAAAACATCCTCCAAGTACTAGTACAGCATCCAACCTCCAGAAATGTCCAGGCGGCACAGATTCAAGAGAACCGATAAGAGAAAGAAAGCATAGTAACGTTAGTCTCTTATATGAGGGTGAAGCTTCTTCCTGTTTGTCGAGGTTTTATACGAGAGAAAATACACATGAACACTTTTACTGAAAAACAGATCAGTATTATGCATAAGACCACTTGGAAGAGACCCTGAAGGACTCCCATTAGTTTATGGGCATCACCATAGGATAGACAAAAATAGTACCATACGTTTTATTGAAAGTTATAGATGGCGGAACAAACTTACAGCAGATGAGGTAGGAAGATCTGCAATAACCGAAAGAAAATACTAAACAATGGGCGAGTCTGTATAGTATACATCAATATACAGCTTAGTTACAACAAAACAAATAAAAGCTTATTATCAATACCCAAACTAATATATGTATATGACAAATACCTCTCCGGATTTTATCAAAATAACCAAACCTTATTGTCTCATTACTCCTGTCCCTAAGATTTGTCCCTAATCTTGACTACAGATGTAGCCCCCTTCTCTAGGTCCCTTTACCGTAGGACTGCTTTAAAGGTAAGACAATCCTCCGTCCCGAACCTAACTAGTCTCCTGTCACTCCTACGTCTCCCTGTGACACTGAGTGATCAGACGATAAGTTCTTCACTGTATATAACAGATGTGACTCTATCACAAGGACTCTACCACTTTGGTATCATGTGGGTATTGGAAAGTCACAAAAACTAACTTTAAAAAGTTTCTGAAAATAAAAAGTTTAGATGTGAACAAATCTTATCTCATGGCAAAAGCAAAAATAAAAAGTTGATTGACACATAAACCAAAAACAGCATAACAGGTGAATGCAATAAAATCTCCACAATGTGACCTACTATGTAACCTCTAGATTCACTTATAATAACCAATTAGTGAATTCACAATCTTCAGTACCGGATTCTAAAAATTTCCACTTCTTTTTAGTCTTTTTACTTCATTTTGTACCTAGAAAACGTCTTTATGATTAGATCACACAGGACTAATGACTGGTCGCATGGTCACATCTCTTCCTGTACATAATCATATAGTATTATACATACACCAATAATATGAAGTGACTGGGCGCTTATTACCGATATAATATTTGGATCCTACTGAATTGTCTCTTGTCTGACTGAGATCATCACATATTACACATAAAATAACCACCATAGAAATAAAAGCAAAGTGTAAACGATACATCACCTAAGGTTTCAAAGCCTTTTTATGAGAATAATATATATCATATGATCCTTTTTGTAATAGTAGCATTGGTATGGATCCTTTATCCTTAAACCCATCTTTTGACTGACAGGCCTCTTTACAGACACTTGGATTCTTGGCCTCAGTTATATCGCTTCTTTTAAGGCCACTAATATCACCTCAGACATTGGCTTTGTCGTCTCCCATAGTTTTGGCTGACCTGTAAAGAAGACACCAATACAGACAAGGACATACCTGTATAGGCCACCTGTGGCAGGTGGATGACGTCCACTTACATTCCCTGAAACAGGCAGGAAGATGACAGACTATGCAGACAGGCACTTTACGGTGTTACTTACAGTAGGTTATGACAGGTGTAGATAATACAGCCGTACACAACCCTCTCTGCTATATTTGTTGTCCCCTGGGCCGCCCAATGTGAGGATACTACACCACATTACACATGGCTTCCTTCTGCTGGTTTTGTCAGATAACTTACAGTGGGATACAAGGCAGGCGGCAAACACAGTTACTTACTGTCTGACTGCCATCTTTACCCAGTACCTCTTCTCCATCCGCTGGTCTCACAGCTTGTTGCTGATTGTCTCTGGAAAAGACTTAAAAACAAACAGATCCACATCTCCTCCTCCACCTGTACACTATGTACGGTTACCTCAGGAAGAGACTGGAAACATCTCCCCATTCCCTTGTACGCTTTGTACACTGTTACCTTGGGAAGAGCACAGAAACCACCGCATCACCAGCTTTATCCATCATCCATCACCCTTTTTGGCATCAGGGTTTGTCAGCGTGAACGTTGCGTCAGCCGCTCTATGGCAGCTTTTTGGTAAGCCCAGGGACCAAACAAATCTCTAATTTGCCAATTAACCCATAATGGTGGGCTTCATATAGACATCTGCACAGTTACCTTCAACCATCCTACATGTCTCAGTGATTGTCCTCACCTCCAGCTTATAGCAGGAGCGGTTTCTGCAGTGGAACGTCACTCTGCATGGCGGTCACCATATATCCTTGCGTCTTGTGTCATCCATCTTTGAAAAGTCTGAGATAATCTACAATGAAAACTTTTAAACTTTCATTAATATTTGGGCTTTCAATTACATTTTCATCTTTCACAATTTAAAATATCAAACACAATAAGTAACAAAAACATCCTTATTCAAAAATAAAAAATTTGTACGGTGTTTAAAAAAATTTAAAACATCAAAATTGGCTACTCCATCAAAATGGGCTGCTCCCATTTCCATTCACCTCTATCCCCTCCCCCATTTGAATCTACATCAATAGGCAACAGAGATGCTGGATTCAATGCACTTAGCACAAGATATATATATATTGGGGGGGCATAAGGCGTGCAGACTGGAGCCATGGACATGGGTTTGGTTTTTACTAGGGATAAAAGTACATATATATTCATGAGCTAAGTTTGCTATAATCATCACAAAACTGTTAACCCTAAAAATAAAAACATTAAAAAAATAATTAAACATTGTACACTCGTCCCATATTAACCTTCTTTTGATAAAAAAAAATTAAATAAATCCACTGAAATGAATATTCCTTCAATACGCTGCTCTTATCAGTAAGCAGAACGCTCTGAGCTTCACTTCTAACCTTGAGCAGTGAGCAGTAAAATCATAGATACAAGAGTTAAAACTTCTTGGAAGTTTTTATTTTATTTTTTTTTCTAACATCCTTGAAGTTACAGAAGATATCAGCGCTGTGCTCTTATGCACCAGACTGTAACCTTGGACAGTGGCACACATACTTATAACTTAGTAGGAAAAAAAAACAATTTGCGTAGAACTTATTAGGATAGATGTGTACACATATGTACACATATATATATATATAAACACTTGTTAAATAAAGTTACATAGAAATATATATATTTTACTGTAGTAAACTACTTCTTCTTTGAAATATCATACGTTGGGGACACACACTTAAAGAAAATCTGCTTACAATATATATTGGGATACATATATATACTTTTTAAATAAATGTGTAAGTTACAGTAATAAGTTACTACAGGCTCCTTATACCATTGGGTTCTTAATAAGTGCACAAAATTCTGCGTTTGATCTTTACCAATTATCACTTTTCTCTTGACATTCCTAATAAAACGTACTTTTTCTCTCTGACTCCTACTGACACTTCCGTATAACAATCTTATACACTAACAGGTCTACTAGACCCAGCTCCTTCAAACAGTCTCATTGCTTTTCCCTCCAACAAACCTTTGTCTAACTTTCTTCACCATCAGGTAATAATATTCATTAATAAATGTGCAAAACAGTTGTTAGACTCTATCGGAGAGTCCTGTGCCCGCCCCCTCAGTGACACTAAGCAGTATGGGCGGAGGACAGAAATGCCAGGAGTTAAAATGGCCACCGGACTAGATAACCGGATATAAGGGTGTTGGCTTAGGGCATGGTTTTGAGACGTCACAATTATAATGGAGACGTGGATGATATGGGGAGTGGTTGGCTTTCAGTCGCCATCTTTGAGGGCTGATTACAGAAAAGTGGCGTAGCTAAATAAGCAAATGTTCCACGGTCGGGACAACAGAAAATGATCAACATTTTTTTTAACACGTAACATACTTCTAAAGGGGAACACCAGCTTAGTAAGACTGGCTGAAATACAGTATAATGTAGGAGCGTACATTACATTACACTAACAGCTCTGATTCTTTTTTTTTTTTTTTCTAATGCTGCTTGCATGTGATCTGCAGCCCTCAGAGCTGGTTGATGGCCTTGTACAAAACATAACAAATAACACACATTATGTACTTTGTATGCTGCTTCACTACGCAGCATTAATTAACCTCTTCAGCTCTCTCAGTACTGTATCTAGCAATGAGCTGGACTGTTCTCCTTGTCTGAGTACGTGGCTTTGTACTCAGACACTTACATGGCAATATACACTATTTGAGGTTAGGCTGCCCACCTCCACAAAGGCATTGGTCTTACTATCAGGTAAGGGGCACTTTAAATCAAAGTAACTACTTCAACAGCCAACCAAGGGGAAGATTCCTGCAGAACAGAGGGTCTATACGCCACCATTGGACGTAGGTTGGCTTTTCGCAGGATCTGGGGTTTGTATACAGATATAAACTGGGTACAATGGTGTAACATAATGATGTGGCTTGGGTCTGCCACACACACTACAATATTCTGTCTTATCTAGATATTGTTGGTCACCGGCACATGACATGTCCACCCAGCTGGACCTGTGCTTCCCACCCATTATCCTAAATGTTTTCCTTCTGTCTGACCCTCTGGCTCTCATCTATCTACTCCACACCCTCCCCTCTTAGAACTCTAATCCTTGATTCCCCCTTAGGGATAGTACTTCGATTAACCCCTAAGATTCCTGGAAATTTCAAGGACCCATTTGCCCTGCATGTTACATGTAGGTCTGGTTACCTACCCACAAGGCAAAAATAAGTGTGCACAGGAGTGTAAGGGGTTTCCCAAGTGTTGGTCAGAGAGCCAGAGGTTGGTGGGGCTAAGGCATGTATCTGCCTTCATATCAAGCCTCCTAAAGATCTGTTCTAGATCTTGCACTGCATCTTTACATGCCCATCGCTATCTTCCTTAGCTTCACATCAGCTTCACATAAACTTCTTGTGGAGACTGGGGATCCCTTTTTTTAGAGAATAACTGTCTCATCCTTGCTCAGCTAATCCCTAGGTAGCGTATTGGGGAACGAAACCTAAACCTTAGGTTTTAACAAGCACAGCCGCTATAGGCCCAGCCGTCACAGTGACACACTATGGCGACGCACTACAGCAACCTTGCTATAGGCCCAGCCGTCACAGTGACACACTATGGCGACGCACTACAGCAACCTACTGTCCCTCGTTGCTAATTCCTCCTAGGGGGCAAGGGGGTAAGTCACAGATCTTCTGACCTGCTCTCTACCACAGTACAAGCACAAATAATGGGATCAATACAAGTATTGTTCCCGCTGCTCGAGACAGATATCACTTATCAGGAACCCGTTCACTCCAAAAGTTATGTGCCTGCTGTCTGTGACCTCGCAGCTGTTCTCGATGCCATGCTGTATTACAAGGGTTAAGAATTAATCACAGCCTCCCCGTAAGGACGCAGAAGTGATCATGTTCGGCAATCCCTTTCCTTAATTCAGCATAAATACAGCAACAGCTTATCTCAATCACACAACAGTTTGCGACGGCAATGCAGCACTTTAACCTTGTCCTATCCTGGGTTACAGAGTTCTTTGTCTAACAAATAGACTCAGCTTTACAAACATATATAGAGAACACAGGTGTGACGGGAATCTGATTAGATCCGTTCCCCTGAGGCGCAGATAGTACGTAAGAAAGGAAAGTCTTTCTTACCTGGCCAGTTATATCTGCGCGTCCGATGACGGATAAATCACCACATCCCGTCAGTCTGCGTTCTAGTTTGCAAGCGGCTGAGTCCCTGTTCGGGCGCCAAATGTTAAGGTTAAATTTATATGTTGACCTCTCTCTATGGAGAGAAGCCAAAAACCCAGGTAAAGGATGGTTTTTTAATTATATCTAGAGTTGGAATCCTGCAGTATTACCAGCTCGTTACTTATACGTCATGGACACAGATAAGACAATGTATCATGATTATAAGCCTGGAGAAAATGGCCCAAGTTTTATTATGGTAATCACATTTTATAGACAGATAAAATATAGGGTGGTAACAAATGCTAATAAGGCATAGATGAGGCGGTGCTAGTGATTTAGATATTCAGTCATGCGCAATGGCATCTATATTAGTATTCATTATTATTATTCAAAAAGGTTAGAACAATACATTCTCTGCAATGATACTTTCACATTATTCCCACTGTAACAGACAGGCAACTTTCCTCTGAGAACGGCCTTGGACGCTGATAAACATGTCTCTGAGGGAAATAGTTCTTGAGACAAAACATTCTTTCTAGTGTCCATATCAGAAGTTTTCCAAGGTAAGAAATGGTCCAACTATAAGTTAACCCTATCAGGGACTCTCTAATGTGCTGGAGCTTCTGAGCAAGAGGCCTATATATATGTGTATTCATATAGGTACGGTGCAGGTAGGTAAAATCGTATCGCTGGCCTTATCAGTTTCCTTTAAAATTCACTTGATATAAGTGCATTTGTTGTTACTTACATTTCTGGGATCAATTATTTTTTAAATTTGGTAACTTGCATTGTTCAGCAGTAATATACACATACATCATTTTAAAGTAGAAAATGTATATGATAGTATGAATCATTTTTACAAGTTTTCAATACTACCTACATGCAATTGAAGCAAATCATACTATACTCAGAATTTTAATTAACTTCCTTTCATTCTAAATGCAAATTTAAATCATTAGGCTCCCTTAACTCACAAATAGCTAATGGTTGGCAGAAAGTGATTTGTAATTCTATCAATAATTGGTTTTCATTGATTCATGAATGAACAATTTCTACAGATATTGTGCTACTCATAACCTGATTTATTTGCCCATCTGCAGGTGCAGTCTAAATTATCTTTAATCCTAGATTATGGTAATGACCTAGAAAGTATGCAGGGAAGGGAGATTTCAATGGTTTTATTCTTCAGGATACCTAACAAGAGACTATAACTTGCAAGAGAAAAAAAAATCAAAGTATAGGCTAATACTAATCAATAAAAAAAAATTAGAAAATAAAAATAAAATAAAAAAAAGCCAAAATTATAGTTTCCTCATAGAAATAAAGAAAACAAGTCCATTACAAACATACAGTACATAACACACCCTGCAGAAAACCTATACTTACAAAATGATACAACATAAAAAAAATTGTTGTGGTCTATGACTAGCATCCCACTATCATCAAATTAACTCTTAAAAATGAAGGAGAACACTCTTTTGTAGGTGTCTTCCTTAGGTGAAGCACTGTGACACTGTGACTAGATGTCACATAGATTTAATCCTAAACAGTACTAAAAGCATATGAAACTGTGCATGGAATTATATGGATTAGTTCATTATGATCAGCCTTTTAACATGTTTACTTGAAAAATCTTCCGATGTATGTGCTAAATCCCTAGCAGGCATAAATCATTGAAACCAATGCAATAGAATACCGTATTTTCCGGTGTATAAGACTGCTTTTTAACCCATAAAATTCTTCTTAGAAGTCATGGGTCATCTTATACGCTGGGTATGGTCGCCCCATATGGTGGGCGACCACTACTTAAAAACACAACAGTTAACTCACCTGGGGCCCGTTCCCAGCCTACGCCCATCTCCTGTACCATTCCTGAAGCAGGCATTGTGACGTACACTGACTGCGCTGGGGATCCCCGAAGCTCTCCTGAGCAGATGAGCGTCTCATCGGAGAAGCTCAGAGACGCTCTGCTGCCTGGAGAGCTTCAGGAGAATGACAGAGGCTCCAGAAGTACTCGAAGCCTCTGTCATTCTTTTGAAGCTCTGCCAGCAGCTAAGCATCTCCAAGCTTCTCCAATGAGACGCTCGGCTGCTCGGGAGAGCTTTGGAGATCCCCAACACTGCCTGCACTGGGAACGGGCCAGGAGATGCACGGAGACCAGGCACGGACCCCAGGTGAGTTAACTGGTTTTTCTTTTATTATTTAGCTGCAGTTAACCCCTGCCTGACCGCAGGAAGGGGTTAACATTTCCCAGTGTAAAAGGCGAACCCCTGACAATCTTTTTAAAAGATATGCCTAGTCGCCTTATACGCCCGAAAATATGGTACATTTCTTTGAACAACACCTCTACATTAAATCCATAGTTTACTATACAGTATAATTGAAGATTTAAAAACCAAACAAATTCATGGAATATAACTTGTGGACTGTGATTTAAAAAAACTAAATTTATCAAAATTGTGCAGGATGCATAGATAGCAGAGTGGGGCGAACTTTTGAAAAGTTTGGTTGGAGCTGTTCGTCGAATTTTAACCCAAAGTTCTGGTTCTTTTTGAACCGAACTAAAATGAAGCTAGTTATAATAAATGAAGGACTGCAGCTATATTAGTTGTAGTATTACAGAGTATTGGTTTGAGAGGCAGGAGGAGCTATTACAGTGAAAAAAGACAAAATTTCGTAGTGTCAAAAACATTAATCCTCCCTTTCATTATTTAAACCCTGGCTTCACCTGGCTCTCCTGTTGGAGACTCTGCTATTGCAAACTTGCATAGTTGTCCCAGCATTCCTGCCCTTGGTTCCTGCTCATGGTCTCTGCCCTCTCTGACTGCTGCCTAAGTGCCAGCCATGAATTCTGTAGCAATCCAGACTGCCTGACTATGTGTCTCCTGCTGTACCTTTCCTGCTGCCATTAGCAAGCCAAGCCAGGGGTCGCAACCTGGAAATCGCTTCCTGCAAGTCCAACCCATCGTGCGCTGGTGAGCAACGGTGGCCTCTTAGATCCCACTCCCTAGAGCATCGCTATCAGTGGTAAAGCAGATCCATGACTACTGCCATTACAATATTTGACACATGTTACCGCATTGAAGCTGTCAGTAGCACACCTAAGGGCAGTCGGGCATCCCAGCCACAGTGTGTTTATACACGGCATGGAGCAGCATGTGTCATCTCCGTATAGAGTATTAAGAATCTGCTACCCGTTCCTGCACCTGTTACCTACATATCATCTGCACCTGTCTTTGTCCCCAGTATCTGTCACCTCCACGCGTTGCATGTATTTAGCATATCCTGTGTGCAAACATTTACCTGTACTGTCTGTTTGGCAACTGTGGCAGTTCCCTCTTGCCACCTTGTCTGCATGAACCAGCATGTTTCATCTATCTCAAGAGGTAGCGACCTGGCATATTGGCATATCCTTTGAGAAAGCCTATCTCCACCATCAGGTGTATCTTGTGAAGAACAGAGGATACGCTTAGACAACGCCCTTAGGGCATGTGACACAGTGGACTCACGTTCGCTGATCCTGACAACCATTACGCGCAATCTATTTTACCCAGAGGGATCTAGAAAAGACACCTGGAAGTGGCAGCACCAGCATTGGCACTTTTTTAGACACAAGGGGGCCTAGCACAGAGACCTAGAGGTGGAAGCTGCAGCAGACTAGATTATGCGGGGAAGAAGTGATGTGACAGAGAGGTCTTTTCACGGGCTGTCCTTTTACTGCTGGGTGTCTGCCTCTGGGTGTTGTGAAGGGGCTGAACCTGTGGTTTATTGTGTGACAGATACTAGTAATTACCCCAGGCTCTCGTTTTTAACTGCTGTCTGAGGTGTTGGTGGAGTACAATATGAAGAAAGTGAAGTGCTTCGTTCCTATTGGCATTCTGCTTATCAGGCTGCCAGGCTGACTGTTTCCCAGTACTGGATCCAGCTTTTCTTCCAGCACCCAGGGATAAGTGGCACAGAGTGGAGCAGACTTCAAAGCCCCGTAGCCTGATGAGCAGAATGCCGATAGAAACAAAGCACTTCCCTTCCTTCCTACTGTAAATTCGCTCATCTCTAGTGGTGATACTAAATATGTGTACTTTTTTATTTTCATACTTTTCATTTATCAATAAACTACATTTCATATAAGCAGACACATAACAAGTGCATATACAGTCAATCACTCAAATGAAATATATAGCATGAAGACAATAAATACATTTAAGTATTAGAATTTAAAAATGTATTACAATAATTATAATACAATTAATACAATAAAAATACAAGTAAAGCTGTACATGTACACATAATTAATGAAATAGAAGTGCTCCGGACCAGTTTGGGATACTCTTTAAAGGGGTACTCCGGTCGGGAGGATGTCCAGGGAGGAGGAGGATGATGGCAAGATGTCCACTTACCTGTACGTCATACCAGGAAGCAGCATATATTCTACTTCCGTGTCCGGAGTAAGATTATTGTCACGGCCGCGGCGGCGTCCCGTGCTCTGGGCCGCCGCCGCGACCTCTCTCTGCCCCATGCAGCCGCCGGGGTCCATGTGCAGGGACCAAGCCAGGGGTCCCCGCCTCCTAGGGCGCGCGCGCCGGCTGTCTCAGATTTAAAGGGCCAGTCCGCCCTTTATTGGAAGTTGGACTAATCACTCCCTATAAATCCCAGCATGCCATGTCCCTCGTGTTGGAGCCTCTACATGCTTCCCATTGCGTTTGGCCCAGTTCCCTGTTGTTCCTGACCTCAGTCCTTGTTCCCAGTTCCTGTCCGCTGTCCCGGTCACTAGCTCCTGTCCGCTGCTTTACCCGTTGTTTCCTGAGTACTGTCTGCCACCTGCGATTACGCCTACAGACCTCTGCCTGCACTATCTCCTGCCTACTGTTCGTGCCACGCCTCGCCTGCCGTCACTAGCAACCAAGCCAGGGGTAGTGACCTGGGGGTCGCCTGCCGCAGCAGGCGAGCTCTGGTGAAAACCAGCGGCCCCTTAGACTCCGCTCCCTGGTGAGATTAGTGCCATCGCTAGTGACGGTTCAGTGGATCCACGACTCCAGGCATTACAATTATGCATATAATCTGGGAGGTAGTCCCACTTGACAGAAATCCTATTGACAAATAGGGTACCACCATGTTTCTTATACTTTAGAAACCCATACCCCTTCAGCATGTGGAACTCTAAAACCACTGCCTCTCCTTTCTCCAGAGTGGTTTCACCCAGATCTGGTTTATTAGGCGCCTCCTCATCTTCCATTCTTGCCTTTTCTGGATTTAAAACCAACTTCTGCAGTTAATGTACTAATTAGGAACTATGGTGGCCAATGTTTAGCAGTGACTAATAGCCAGCGTAACAAGTTCTCACATGATTATGTCACGGTAGTGACAGAAACGCGTTGGGAGGCCTATGCTGAGGATGTTTAAATGCTACTGATATCCTTACACTACTGTTGTACTGGGGTAACACTAGTACTTATATATTTGCTACTGTGAAGTTTTAGTAATAAAAGTACTCTTGTATTTAATATGCTTTACCCATAGGTTGGGCATGGTTATTACACAAAAGCTATACCTACAGTATATGGGTGAAGGGTATATACTTCTTAAGTAAATTTTATCAGGTAACTATTTAAACTTTATGGTGCATTTACACAGACAGATTTATCTGACAGATTTTTGAAGCCAAAGCCAGGAATGGACTTGAAAAGAGGAAGAATCTCAATGTTTCTTTTATGATCTGTTCTCTGTATATAGTCTGTTCCTGGTTTTGGCTTAAAAAATCTGTCAGATCAATCTGTCTGTGTAAACGCACCATAAGTTTTAAGTCAATTCCCACTTTTTTACACTATTCTGCCCATACACATAAATTCTCGGCAATGCCATCTCTACTCACTGATAGCGCCCCCTTCACCCTCTTTTACTGTAACTAATAAGCCCTGCTCTCTCAGATAGACAATTGGTAGAAGATGGAGTGGTGGCCTCTATGACATATCCATAACAAAAGTATCTTGTTAATGTATGCACTGATTGAAATGTAAGCATGTCAACAGTTTTATATATGTTTTGGATGTGACAGTTTCCCTTTAAATATTTTTTTCAACTGCTTTTCTTGTAACAAAATGTTGATATCAATAAGGGACTAGACTAGAACGGCAATTTTGTGCCATATGAAAACATATGCATAATCTAGCAAAATTGTATATTCTGATTATTGAAATAATAGTTATTATAGAATTTCTTTTAATTTTCAATTAAAATAGTTCAAATGCTCAATTTAATTCTCTATTATCATGACAACGTATTTTTCCATGAAGATTAAATGACACCAATCAACATGAAGCATTCAATCTCTTTGTTTTGCTCAGATTCAGAATTTTTAACACATAATTAGATCATTCTAGTTCTCTTCATACAATTCTTTCCCTCAAGCAGCTGGTAATCTTTTGTCATCTCCAACTTTACTATACGAGAATATATTATGAAGTGGGAAAAATATCATTCCTGAGGGAGATTTTTCCAAGCTAAAATAAGAACTGCAGTTCCCCGCAACTGCCAAGGCATTTATGTTTATGGGACTCTTATATGACCAGATGTGACTTAATCATCAGTTTTGCTATGTGTGTGAAATATTACTTTAAACTCTTCTTTTTCATGCATATGCCTAGCCAGAGGTAAAATATCATGGCTACACTTATCGTCCTATGAATGGTTTATGATGATTAAAGACTTACCAACACAGTTTCATGCAACAAAGATTTTCGCTAGGGATTAAGATAATTAATAGCAACACAATTTTGTTTTTATTATTTTGTTGTTATTATTATGTTAAATAGTTATTTTTCTGTTGCATTATTAGGCTATGTTCACACTACGTAAAACTACGGCCGTTGTTGCCTATGGCAACGGCAGTAGTTTTTGCGCAGCGGAACACAGCCTATTAAGCAATGGGATCCCGTCCGGAGCGTACATACATCGTATACGCTCCGGGCGGGATCTGTGCGGCCCCGCAAATAACTGACAGGTCAGTTTTCTGCGGCCGGAATTCAGTGAATTCCGACCGCAGAAAGACCTGTCAGTTCACACAGTGAAGCGAGCGGCTCCAGCTATGGGAGCTGTGGGCTATGGGAAGCTCTGTGGGCTATGGGAAGCTCTGATGCGGGCGCGCTGATGCGCCCGCATCAGAGCTCCGCGGCCGGAAAGATCATCCGGATGGTACTTAAGTACCGGCCGAGATGAATCGGCCAGAGACCAGCCGGGGTCACGGAACGGCCTGTCTCATACGTTGTGTGAACATAGCCTTAATGTGCAAAAAACTGCACAGCAGAAATGAACGTTTGCCCAGATTACTAGCTACTTAAGACATACAAAGATCATAGAAAAGTAAACCCTTTAATGATCAACAAAATTTTTGGCTTTTACCACTTAAAAGGATGTACCCTTTTAAACTATCATAGTGAAACTGATAGTTTACACAAACGCTGAGCCAACAGGCAATTTTTCAGAGGGATAATTGGCTCTCTTCAAACACTGTTTACGGAGGACCACCTACAGGCCCTCTCTCCAATTGTCAATGACAATGACAATTTTCTGCGACATAGTCTGATTTTTTGGTGATAAAAAGTTGCAAAACATTTTGCAACCACATAGATTTTTGATTTTTGAAAGTTGTACACTGCTCATGATGACACTGCTTGTAGGCATCATTTACAAACAGGCCACAAGGAGTATCTTGTAAAGCTGATTTACTATGTGACTGTGTGGACACTGTAGCAACAAACTACAAAAACAATATTTACATTGAATGGTTACATTTAATGTTGAACTAGAATGTTGGCTTGGAATGTTAACATAAAATGTAAGCTTAGAATTTTGGAATGGAATGGTGGCATAGACTGTATACATAGAATGTGGGCAAAGAATGGTGGCATAGACTGTGTGTATAGAACAAGGATGAGAACTTTCGGCCTTCAAGCTTTTGCAAGACTAGAATCCCTATCATGCCTGGATAGCTAAAGCTTTAGTTTTGTCCAGGCATGAGGGGAATTGCAGTTTTGCAACAGCTGGAGGGCTAAAGGTTCCCCATCCCTGTCTTAGAATGTTGGCATAGAATGTAAGTTTATGTTAGAATGTTAGCATACAATATTGACATATAACTAGAGATAAGCGAGTACTAAAATGATTGGGTGCTCTTATTAAAATTTAATCTTCCCAGATGCTCGGGGGTTCGTTTTGAATAATGAACCCCATTAAAATAAATCGGAGACTCGAATATTTTTTCAGGGGACCAAAGCTCTGCACAGGGAAGGTTGCCTGAAAACCTGGAAACCTCAGAAAATGATGGAAACATCATCACAGCATAATGCCAAATTCTGCCTAATCACAGCACTATGCCAAATTCTGGTCAACAGCCTGGTGGTGACCCTCAAGATAATTTTGGGGGCGACAGTGTAGCGACGAGCCTCCAAAAAATCATGTGTGAGAGCCTGGAGGTGACCCTCAGAAACAATTGGTTTGAAAAGCACAGTGGTGCACCCCTGACATACAGTCTGTGACCGAGAATGCTGGTGAACCCCCTAGAATTGTAGTCTGGCACACCTTGGTGGTGAACCCCTAAATTACATAGTTTGACTGAGATTGCAGTTTATAACATGTGGATGAAACCCAGGATGACTTTTTAAGACTGAGATTGGAGTTTACAGCATGGCGGTTAACCCCAGAGTGGCTTGGTTAGACTGAGATAGCAGCTAATCACCCAAAAAATTTAGCCTGACGCAGCATGGAGTTGACAACACAGTGACCAAGTTACACTGAGGTAGTAGCTGAACCACCCAAAAATTTTGCCTAACACAGCATGGCGGTGACAACAAAGTGACCAAGTTTGATGAGGTAGCAGGTGAACCACCCAAAAATTCAGCCTGACACAACATGGCGATGACAACAGAGTGACCAAGTTAAATGTAGTAGCAGGTGAACCACCCAAAAATTCAGCCTGACACAGCAAGGCGATAAAAACAGAGCGATCAAGTTAGATGAGGTAGACCGTGAACCACCCAAAAATTTACCCAGACACAGCATGGCGGTGACAACAGATTGACCAAGTTCGACTGAGGTAGAAGGTGAACCAACCAAGAATTTTGCCTGACACAGCATGGCGGTGACAACAGAGTCACCACTGAGATTGCAGTCAAAAGGCTGTATTTAACCCCTCCCAAAAATTAGTTTTTGAGTGTCTGTAGTTGACCCTCCTAAGAGAAGGCCTGTAGGTAGCCCTCCGTAAACATTGTTTGAAGAGAGCCAGTTGGCCCTCTGAAAAATGTTTGGCTTGTTCTCCTCTGAAAAATTGCCTGTTGGCTCAGTGTTTGTGTAAGAAGAGATGGAGGAGAAGGAGAGGATAAATAAAGAATCTTCATTTCGAGCTGCTTTCCCCCGATGGAGAATTGAATTCCGGTGAAATCCAGGCTTTATTCATTTTAATAAGCATCAGCCTGTCAGCGATGTCAGTTGACAGGTGGGTACGCTTATCAGTGATGATGCCACCAGCTGCACTGAACACCCACTCTGGCAACACGCTAGCAGCAGGGCAGTCCAGCACTTCCAAGGTGTACAGCGCCAGTTCAGGCCACGTGTCCAGCTTTGCAACCCAGTAGTTGTATGAGTAGAGTGATCATGCAGGACATTGGTATGGTCAGCTAGGTACTCCCTCACCATCTTTTTGAACAGCTCCTTCCTACTCTATCTAGACTGGGGACGGGTGACATAGTCTTGCTGGTGTGCCATAAAACTGTCCTTGGAGAGTGTTCCCCTGCCAGTGCTTGACAAGCTGCCAGGTCCCCTTCTCTCCCCTGCTAGTTGGCCCACAGAATTACGTCCTCTGCTGCTAACGGTGTCAGATGGGTAGAAGAGTTGCAGCCTGTACACCAAGGCCTGTTGATATTGATTCACTCTTATACTCCTTTCCTCTGCAGGAATGAGAGTGGAAAAGTTCTGCTTGCACCGGGGGTCCAGGAGGGTGAACACCCAGTAATCAGTGTTGTCAAAAAAGTTTCTAACACGAGGGTCACAGGAAAGGTTGCCTAAAATGAAGTCAGCCATGTACGCCAGAGTCCCAACATGCAAGAATTCCCTCTCCTCAATAGGATTACTCTCCATTTCCTCCTCCAACTCCTCCTCTTCAGCCCATACATGCTCAACAGATAAGAAGGAATGAGCATAGGTATCATCTTCAGTCTCGCTACAGTCTCCTCCTCTTCTTCCTCCTCATCCTCCTTCCCCTCCTCCATCCCCCTTCTCCAATACGGGCTGAGAAACAGACCTGAGGGTGGTCTGGCTGTCGATCAACGTATCTTCTTCCCCCATCTCCTGTGACAAGTGCAAAGACTCTGACTTTATGCTGAGCAGTGAGTTTTCAGCAGACAAAGCAGCGGGATGGTGACGCTGACCATCTGTGTTGACTCCTCAAAGGGGCTTAACACCTTACATATATCAGACATCCACGTCCACTCCTCATTGTAGACTTGAGGAAGCTGACTAACCTGACTACCAGTTCGCATGAAAGTTGTTATCTGGCAGTCTACAGTCGCTCTGCGGTGCTGGTAGACCCTGGCTAACATGTGTAATGTGGAATTCTATTGTGTGGGCACGTCGCACAAAAGTTGGTGAGCTTACAGTTGTAAGCGCCGTTGCACTGCCCTGAGGGTGGCAGCATCCGTTGTTGACTTGCTGAAATGCGCACAGATGCGTCACACCTTGGTGAGCAAATCAGACAAATTGGGGTAGGTCTTGAGGAACCACTGAACCACAAGATTGAACACATGGGCCAGGCATGGAACATTTGTCTGGATAGTTGCAGAGCCACCAGCAGGTTATGCCCGTTGTCACACACAACCCTGCCTGGTTTGATGTTCAGCGGCGCGAGCCAAAGATCGGTCTGCATCGTGATTCCCTGTAACAGCTCTTGGGCGGTGTGTCTCTTGTCACCTAAGCTCAGCAGTTTTAGCACCGCCTGTTGGCGCTTACCCACGGCAGTACTGCTACACCTAGAGCTACCGACTGAAGGCACCGTGCTCACAGATGGTAATTGAGAGGCGGAGGAGGAAGTGTAGGAGGAAAATAGAATGTAATATTATTACTTTTGAGGGGTTCCTGTGTCTACGTAATGCACTACATGGTAAAAGTGACATGATACCATTATTCTATAGGTCAGCCCGAACACAACAATATGCAGGTTAAGGCTGGGTTCACACTATGTAAAAAACACTGCCGTATTTCATAACAACGGCCGTATTTGCTCAAACAACGGCCGTTATTTGCAAAATAATGGCTGTTGTTTACGCAAATACAGCCGTTGTTATAAAATACGGCGGTGTTTTATATATAATGTTATATATATATTTTTTTAATGAAATCCTTTTTTTGCAATTTATTAATAATAAAATGGACCTATTGTGACTCTTATAACGTTTTTAGGTTTTTACCTACAGGGCTTTATCGGGTGTAATTTTTTGCGCCATGATCTCTAGTTTTTATCAATACCATATTTGTGTAGCTCAGACGTTTTTATCACTTTTTAATATTTTTTTTTAAATATAATGTAATGAAAAATTGGTAATCCTGGCGCTTTTTTCCCTCTTTACGTTTACGCCGTTTTCCATTCACTATGACGATTGTTATATTTTAATAGATTGGACAATTACGCATTACAGTATATAATATGTTCATTTATTTATTTGCCATAGGCATAGCATTGATCAGTGTCATAGGCGTTCCACTCTTTTAACCCTTTAAGGACATGGCCCATTTTCGTTTTTACGTTTTCAGTTTTTCCTCCTTGTGTTTAAAAGGTCATAGCACTTGCATTTTTCCACCTAGAAACCCACATGACCCCTTATTTTTTGCGTCACTAATTGTACTTTGCAATTACAGGCTGAATTTTTGCATAAAGTACACTGCGAAACCAGAAAAAAATTCAAAGTGTGGTGAAATTGAAAAAAAAAAACGCATTTCTTTTATTTGGGGGGAAATGTGTTTTTACGCCATTCGCCCTGGGGTAAAACTGACTTGTTATGCATGTTCCTCAAGTCGTTACGATTAAAACGATATATAACATGTATAACTTATATTGTATCTGATGGCCTGTAAAAAATTCAAACCGTTGTTAACCAATATACGTTCCTTAAAATCGCTCCATTCCCAGGCTTATAGCGCTTTTATCCTTTGGTCTATGGGGCTGTGCGAGGTGTCATTTTTTGCGCCATGATGTGATCTTTCTATCGGTACCTTGATTGTGCATATACGACTTTTTGATCGCTTTATATTAAATTTTTTCTGGATTTGATGCGACCAAAAATGCGCAATTTTGCACTTTGGGATTTTTTTGCACTGACGCCGTTTACCGTACGAGATCAGGAATGTGATTAATTAATAGTTCGGGCGATTACGCACGCGGCGATAGCAAACATGTTTATTTATTTATTTATTTGTTTACTTTTATTTAAAACCTGGGAAAAGGGGGGTGATTCAGACTTTTATTAGGGGAGGGGGCTTTTTACTATTAACAACACTTTTTTTTTTTTTTTTACACATATACTAGAAGCCCCCCTAGGGGACTTCTAGTATATACACTTTGATCTCTCATTGAGATCTCTGCAGCATAGATATGCTGCAGAGATCCATGAGATCGGCACTCGTTTGCTTTCGGCTGCTGCAGCCGGAAGTAAACGAGTGTCGAGCCGGGGACGGCGCCATCTTGGACGCGTCCCCGGCCGGCATCAGTAACGGAGATCGCTCCTCCGGGACAAGGTCCCGGAGGAGCGATCTCCCCCACTAGACACCAGGGAAACGTTGCCTCCGGTAATCGGAGGCAGCTGTCAACTTTGACAGCTGCCTCCGATTAGCTAATTAGCGGGCACGGTCTGATCGCAGCGGTCCCGGGCTACTCGCGGCACCCGGGATCGCGGCACTTCAAAGCGGGGCCGCCGTGCGGCCCCGCTTTGAAGTGCAAGTGAGGACATATGACGTAGAGGTACGTCATATGTCCTTAAGAGGTTAACCTGCCTGTGGCAGACTCAATGAGCAGATCGCTGATCGGACCGCACGGAGGAACGTAAGAGACCTCCGGCAGTCCGATACAGCATGTGTGACTACGGGGGTCCCGATTGGTAAGTGACAGGACACTGCCCCTGTCACTTACACTTAAAGGCCGCGATTATCACGTTTAAGGGGTTTATGATCGCTGCAGCCTATCATTAACGATGAGGGCCCGGCTGCTCACTGCAGCCATGTCACAGAATGGTCGCTGTCTGTGATGTTCACCCGGCCGCTACTGCAGTATCGGCTGGGTTAACATCACTTCGTGTTAATTGGAATATGGGCACTTTCAGGTGTGCCTGAGTGCCAATTAACCATAGAAGACAATGTAACGTATGTCCGTGAGCCGTACTTTACATTTTGTGCATGGGCTATTTTGTGTGGCCGCTGTTCACTGAGTAGTGGCCGCACAAAATAGACATGTGAGTTTTCTGTGCAGCTGCAGAATAGGAGAATAAAAGAATAATGTTATTTCACACTCTCAATAAATAACGGCCAGTGTTGTGATCTGCAACAATGGCCATTATTTATTGAAAAAATCCAGTGTGAACATGGCCTAAAGTTGTTGTTTTTTTTACCCCACAAGATTTTTTCCTGTTTTCTATATATGCCCAGATAGCTGTTTTACATTAAGATTTATAGATACATTAAGAATTCACAGCTGTTAAAAAACTTACACTCAAACAGTTCACAAAGTGCACTGTTTCAGAATACTGCCTCCTTTGGCTAAAGGCCAATAAGCAATCCTTTTTATAACTCTGATATATTTTCTCTTTCACCTATGACAGCAACCACTGATATGTCTGCAGACAGCCTATTGCACACCCAATGTACCCAACAAACACAATCATAATTGACATCCTGCAAGAACTACGAGTTGCCAACATCAAAAGTAGAAAGTGATCTTAATAATGAGACCCGACTGGGTAGCTGCACTTAATTTAAAAAGTTTTTTTATTACGTCAAGACTTTTGTAAAACAAAAGCGAATGTTTTACAGGTGATTATTGTTGTCATATACAATTATTTGATAATACTGTAACTTGCATTGAAGGCAACAATCTAATTGCTTGGTTTTTGCACAGTTTAATAATTAAAATTAGGAGTGATCATATGATGCTATTTTCATAACATTTCCTTTAGCACATGTGAATGATTTGCATATCAAAGCTATATGTACCTATTCTTAACGTTACATTTAATCAATGTGGTTTTCTTCTCAGCAGTGAAAAATCCGAGCCAGGTGCACAGCGATACTGAATGCAGGTTTATTATTTTTACAGTCACAAATGCCAAGATCTTTTTACTGCTCCTTCAGAGACTTAACTGCACATAGCTAATTTCTGTAATAGCATTAGAATGGCTTTGTCTCATTTATTTCAGGCATACTCTCAACTGTATGCTTGCTGCTTGAAATTACAAGCATGTCACACTCAAGCATTCAGAGCATGCAGGCGCATTAGGGGAATGAAGCATCTGAGTATATTTTGGGTGACTGTTAGAACACAAGAATAGTGTGTATAGACAGGTTTTCTGAGTTTTTACTTTAACTTTATTTTCTACAAGGAAATTACTGTAACTACTGTATTAGCGATCTTTTTTCTTCAGTATTATAAACTGTAATCAGTAATAGAGAGAAAGAAACCTATCAATCCTTCAATCGTTTAGTATGCTTCATTGTGCTCTGTGATCTAGTTTGCATCTATCCTGACTTGTGTCTGTTGATTTACTGCCTTCCCCGCCCTTAATCCTGTTTTACCAAGTTGAGGGCTTCCGTTTAGTAGAAGGTAGATGCAGTGACTTTGGATGAGAGCAGGACTGCACTACCCCTACCTAAATATATAATGCTATAGACAAGAACTTCTCACAACATGTTAATAACAACCCACCCAATCCACATAGGCAAAAGACAAAAAACTAAAGAAATATGTCCCTGCATTAATAATAATGTACAAGCCTAAAGGACAGAAATGGCTGCACATCGCACCAATGGTTGACACGAAAGTTTGTTCAGCTACATATAAAACCAACCTAAAAAGTTAGTATATAATTTGATCAAATCATATTGCCTCATGTACCACGTGCAGGTCTCTGATACACTAACCAAACAACACTGTGGCAGTCAGTGCCCGCAAACCCCGCAAAGCGAGCGCAAGCATGGAAGGGGGACCACAGAATGGCCCTGAAACCTCAATGTCACAGGACCAGGCTTCAAGCCCCCCCCCCAAAAAAAAAACGGCAGGCACCTGGCGGTGGAGAAAGCTACCACCAAGCAACACAAGTGTGAACAAGCTGTTACCTCTCACCATTGCTCCTGCAGGTAAGGGTTTGGTCCTGTGACAGTGGGGTTGCAGGGTCATTCTGTGGCCTCCCTTCCCTGTTTGCGCTCGCTTTACGGGGTTAGTGGTCGCTGACTGACACAGTGTTAAATTAGTGTAGGGACCTGCACGTGGTACATGAGGCAATATGGTTTGATCAAATTATATACCAACATCTCGGTGTTGGTTTTTAAATGTAGCCGAGAGGAATTAGTGTCGGCCATGGGTGTGAGGTGTAGAGGCTCCTTTCTCTTTTTGTCCTTATTAATAATAACGTCCCTGCGTTAAAATATGTCCCTGTGTTAAAAGGTAATAATGTACTTTTTGGGCAGCTTGCCATGGATTACAACCCCCACTATGCATGAATTTAATGCCACGTGGTGGAGGTTGTAATCCTTGTGAGGCTGTCTAAATTGTATACCGCCCATTCGTTCATTTCAATGACCATTTAAAATCTATGCAGAACATCCCAAGAAACCCCAGAAATCTATTTAAACAACCTTGGTATGTGCTATGGTGCCTTGTCTTCGAACCTTGCCTCTACCTTCGATTTTGGATCTAACATTCTATCCTGATTTTACCCTTGCTTATTTTAACTGCTCTGTTAAACTGTTATCTAAGTATTGATCCTTGAAAAGTCTGGTATGTTTCATTTTATATCTCTCCTGACTTGTGTCCATTCATTCCCTGGTTTTCCTACACTTACAGTAGTTAAGTCAAGGCTTAAAAAGCATTGCATGAAAAACACAGTGTTTGGTAAGTCTGGCTGGGTGATTACGCAGGATTATGTGGTCTTTATGTTAGCTTACTTGCTTACTGTATATGGGTTGTTCAGCGGATGGTATTGTATGATCTTATTTAACCGATCCATTGTTTGACTAGGGTTACTGGGTTATTTATTCCCTCTTATAGTATTATTCTTGCACTTTGACCAGCCATTTACTGCTCTTACATTGTCATCATTGTCACCTCATACGTACCACACACATATATATTAAATATGGCCACGTGTTTCCCCCATATTCTATTCCACCCCCCTAGATTGACCCACACTAATGGCCGCTAAGGGGAAGGGGCCTATGCGGTGATGACGTCAGGGATGGGGGCGGGGTGATGTGACACATTAGAGACTAAGCCATGCCCCTTTGGCCCAGTAACAAGCGGACAAAAGTACACTTTTCACAAGAACAAGCACCATGATTAATAATCTGAAATAAGGTATGGAGACAGCTAAATGAGTCAATTAAACGTTTTTAATGATGTAAAAATGACAAAATGGGGTGACAGTGTCACTTTAACCAGGCACCAATAATTCTACTAGGGACCTACTGTATACAGAGAAAGCACTCAGCTAAATAGCAAGATGAACTCCTGCTCTGATAAAACATAAACTGTATTTTAGCATAGTAAGATCAATTCATTCATATGGGGGATAGATGGTACATGGGCCAACTACAGAGGGGAGAGGGAGGTATACAGTATGGGGGCCTAACTAAAGTGGAACTTACAATATAGGAGCCTAACAACAGTAGGGCCTACAGTATAGTATAGCAGCTTACTACTATATAGTCTGGCTCTACAGTGTAACTGCATACTGTTTTTTGTTTTTTTTTTAAATAAGACCTACCTCAAAAATAAGCCCTAGTCCTTTTTTTACAGAGAAAGAAAATACCCTGTCTAAAGTTTGGACAAACACAGTACTTTGATAGAGCACTTAGTTCTCTAGTCCTATATGACAAATGTCAGTGGTAACATTTTACTTTAACTCAAAAAATGTAGACAAATTAAGGAAATAGAAGTCATCATCCTTGATAACTTCACTCATACAACTGCCTTTGCAGACCACCTGCTATTAATTATTTCTAATCCCTTAGGAGCCACTTCATAAATACTAAAAACTGCAGGATTGTGGGCAGGTTTAGAATTTTAAGATTAATGTCACATAATGTCAGAAGCCCTTAGTAATTTAGCCCCAAAGGAAGATGTCAAATATTTAAACTACAACCCGATTTAAATGGCCAGATTATTCTATCAAATATTTAGGTATTTATCTCACAAAGGAACTCTCATATTTATTCATGTGTAACTATATTATCTTACTGACTAAAGTACAATCTCAGCGTAACTTTCTCTTAATCTCTTATTTATCATGGATAAGAAGAAAAACTACCTGAAGACTTATATTCCACCCCTACTGTGTTCCCACAACATCTTTTTTTGGCTGTATCATGGTTGCCTTTTTGGACGGGTGTCATTTTGGTGACAAAACACGGGTGCGCTATGAAAATTACAGCAGTAATTTGCATAATATACCTGTGTCCTGGTGCCAAAATAATGGCTGCCCAAAAAAATGTGAAAAAAAGTGTAATACGTGCTAGGTGGCTGATGTGTTCAAAGCAGGTATGTGCCCATAGTCACTTCATCCACGCGTCCAGAGCGATGTCTTCTGGGTCCCATGGTGTCCTCTTCTTCCCCGTCGTCCATCCTCGGCTTTTTCCGGCTTTTTGCGTTCTACTGCCCCCTAACAACTGATAAGTGTATGTAATATACTTATCAGTAGCTTTAGGGTTGTAAAAAGTGTGTGTGGGGGGGTTCCATTTTTTTAATGCACCCTACCGCCGCTGAGTGCTGATTAGCATTGCACTTAAGTGCGATGCTAATCAGCAACTCCTCCTTTTTAGTGTAGGTTTTTTTTTCTATATCCTACCGCCACTGTCTGCTTATAAGTACTGTGCATAAGTGCGGCATTTATCAGCAAAACCTTTTTTGGTGTAGTTTTTTTTCTTCTCAATGTTAAAAAAAAAACATAAAAAAACACTACATTACACTACACTACTTGAAATAAAGTTTTACACTACACCACTACACTACATTTCACATTTACATACCCCATATAGCGCTTCCCACATGATGTTTTCGGCAGAGGAGGCACAGCCAGTGAGGATGAATGGGGGGATCCTTCTTTCCTCCATTAATCCTCATCATCATCATCCAGTGATGATGAAAATCCACTTAGGCGTCCAAGAAGGATGCCTCGGGCTGCCCCCCAGACACGTCTTTTCCGACAGTACCTTCCCAATAAGAGATCACAGTATGGCATGACATTCTACAAACTCTGTGAGAGTACCTCAGGGTACACTTACAGAATAAAGGGTACGTACACACTGCAGAATGGTGACAGATAACCCTTTGCGCAATCCGCAGCTGGCACCCGCCGGAAGACTGATGCGGGCACCCGCCTCTGCCCATGTCATAGACTCCATTCTATGCACGTGGGGATTCTGTCATCCGTCCAAAGTATGAGCACGTTCATTTTTTGGATGGAGGGCGGAATACACCCGTGCATACAATGGAGTCTATGACACAGATGGAGACGTGCATGCCCCCATCAGTTTGATGGCAGGTGCCAGCTGCAGAATGCGGGAAGGGTTATCCGTTACCATTCCGCAGCATGCACTTATCCTTAGAGTGTATGAAGGAAGGGACACTCAAATCCAGCCCCCAGAATCCCCCCCATCCTTGCAGTTAGTGGGTAAATCGTTTGGGAACTGATCGTCTCACTGTTGGATAAAGGTTACCACCTGTACATGGATAACTTTTATACCAGCTTCCCCCTCTTCTGGTCCCTCGCTGCCCGTGCTACTGTAGCTTGTGGTGCGGTCCAAAAATATTAGAATCGGTAATTAGAGCTCTAGTATTCGGCAGCCATGGAGAGGGCATGGTACCAGGGCAATATTTTCCAGGTGATGTCCCCAGAAGAAGTGAAGAGCTGTATTTGATTTTATTTGAAGTGCCGTAAAAAGGGGGATCAGGAAGGGCACCCTTTACCAGTGTGACACCTGTCCTGATCACTCCGGCCTCTGCAGGACCGCTTTAAGGCGTACGACACTTCAATGGATTCTAAATTTTCTAAATTACCTCCCTCATTCATATTTCATGAGGGGTTTTTTACTTCCTCTGGATCAACACAGGTTGAATTTGATGGACTCCTGTCCTTTTCAACCTTATAAACTAATAATTGGCATAATACCCACAAACAAATTAAAATTGTCCCTTTTCCCCAACTAAATAGGCATGGCCGGTATTCCCATTAGAGGCTTGTCATGTTGCATTTACAAAGCCCCTGTGCTGCCAGGACAGTAGAAACCCCCACAAGTGACCCCTATTCTGGAAACTACACCCCATAAGGAATCTAACAAGGGGTGCAGTGGGGATATGGACCTCTTGTTGATAGGCACATTTGTGCCATGAAAAAAAAAAAAAAAAAAGTATTTTTCATTTTCACAGTACATGTTCTACATATGTGCCCATCACCAGTGGGGTCCATATGCTCACTGCACCCCTTGTTAGATTCCTTATGGGGAGTAGTTTCCAGAATGGGGTCACTTGTGCTGGGGTTTCCAAAGTCGTGGCAGCACAAGGGCTTTGTAAATGCAACATGGCCTCCATCCTCCATTCCAGCCTCTAAGTAGCGCTATGTCCCTTTGATAGCCACATGAGGGGTATTTCCATACTCTGGAGAAACTGTGCTACATGTTTTTTTCTTTTATTGCCTTATAAAAATGAAAAACTGAAGGCTAGAACAATATTTTAGTGTAAAAAATATTTTTCATGCCACATTGTTCTGGAAATCGGTGAAGCACCTGTGGGGTCTAAATGCTAACTCGCACCCCTTGTTACATTCCTCGAGGGGTTTCGTTTTCTAAATGGTGTCCCTTTAGGGGTGTTTTTAATGTTTTGGCACCCCAGAGCCTCTGCCGACCTGAAATGGCACAGTCAAAAATGACCAAATACAACAGAGGCGTTGAAATTTACTAGGCGCTATTTTGCATCTGAGGCTTGTGGTTGCGTCAAACAGCGCAATAGGGCCACACGTGGGGTATTTCTATAAACTCCAGAAACGAAGCAATAAATATTGGGGTACATTTCTCTTTTAATAGGTTTGTAATTATGAAAGATATTGGATTACAATAAAATTTCTGCACAGAAAATTAAAAATTTATATTTTCTTACACACTAAGGGGGAGATTTATCAAAGGGTGTAAAATTTAGACTGGTGCAAACTGCCCACAGCAACCAATCACAGCTCAGCTTTCCTTTCAGCACTGCCTAAAGCTGAGCTGTGATTGGTTGCTGTGGGCAGTTTGCACCAGTCTAAATTTTACACCCTTTGATAAATCTCCCCCTTAGCTTTTATTTCTGTGATTTACCTTAAGGGTTAAAACACTTTCTGTATGTGCTTTTGCAGAGTTTGGGGGGTGCAATTTCTTAAATGGGGTGCTTTGTGGGGCTTCATAACATACAGTCCCCTCAAATACACTTCAAACTTGAACTGGTCCCTTGAAAAACTGATTTTTTAATTCTTGTGAAAATTTGGGAAAATGCTGCTAAACTTTGAAGCTTTCTTTTGTCTTAAAAAATTAAAGGCAAGTTTAATAAATGCCGTCAACATAAAGTAGACATATTGCTAATACGATTTTCCTTACAAGCAGAAAATTTCAAAGTTCAAAATTTTTCATGTTATTTTGGGGTTTTTCATAAAGATACGCTGTAAGTATCGACTCCGATTTACCAGAAATATAAAATACAATATGTCACTAGAAAAGAATCTCAGAATCAGCAGGAGAGGTAAAAGCATCCTGAATTTATTAATGGATAAAGTGGCACGTCATATTCCTGAAATTTGGTCTGGTCCTTAAGGCCATTTTTGGCTCCGTCTTTAAGAGGTCAAATAGTCCTGTCTCTAAATCTAGATACTTTTTAAACAAAATTATACACATTTTCATAAATTTGCAACAAACAAACCAACAAATGTCTTGTTATTTGGATTTTTTTACCTTTTATCTTTTACTTTGGTTATCTTTACAAACATTCTAGCTTTCCTGAAATAACCTAGCTATCCAAATGTTCGGCTGCAAAGTCATTTATGCCTTCAAAAAGGAAGTCCTTAGATCTATAGTTCAAGAATGGGTTTGTAAAATGGATTCCATGTCCTAACTATAAACTATGTTAATGTCTCATTGCAAATTCTGTAATATTTGGACCCAGTGAAATCACAGATTTGCGTTTCTGGCGCACACATGAACAAACAATTTTTTTAGGCATCATACACCTCTTAAAAATGTTGTGCATTTTATTCTAGCATACTTTGAATTGAGACAGGTGTATGGAATGCGTGTTTTAGTTACAGTTTAAAATATTGTTACACTGGACAATTTCGCATGTGTCATTTGTAGTAGTAATTGATCTATTATTCATGTTAGGCCCTGTTTACATTGCGTTTTGAGTTGTGTAGCATGTATGCCAGACAAGTTAACAGGATACATGTTGAATGTTCCCTGCGGTTACATTAGCCTGAAGGAGGCCAAAATAGTGTTCTTTTGGCCTCTGGCTGGTACATGAGTAATGCTACAATGGAATAGTGTTGTAGGCTACATTATAATGTTCAGCAAAATCCAGTAAAACATATACCATATTGTACATTTCCCAATCCAAAACAAAGAGACACATTGTCAAAGTAAATTAATTTAGATATTTAAAACCTATAAATAATTAAAGGGACTATATATAAAGACAATAAAATCATCTTTATAATATACAATTATTAAAAATATATATTATTATAAGCAAAGCTAAAGCCAAGGAATAATACAGGAAGTGTAGAATGAAAATTCACATAACTCCCTGACCTGCTAAACATGTAGAAAACAGGTAGCACAGGTAAACTCAGGACCCAACACTTTATGTACGGACTGCTGGGTAATGGTTAAAAGGCTTCTTGTAAACTTCATGCTAACATCGGCTTGGCTTATCTTGTGAAACACAAATGTCACCACAGCATAGAATCATGACACAGCTACACTGCACCGTCCCCAATGTGTCAAGAAGAGGAGACAGCGCTCACTACATCATCTGTGTATAGGATATAACTTCTTTAGAAAGGAATATCGCTTTAACCCTATAGAGATATATGAAGTTGGCTGTGTTGCACGGCAGTCCAATATTACTTATTAAAGTAGCAGTCCATGTTTTTTTCTATGACTTACCAATGATGATCGGTGTCCCTTGGTGTGGTTTCGCTCTGGTGCCTACTTGGATCCCGCTGGCAGTGATGTCACAGCTTTTCTGACCCCTCTTCTTTCAACAAGTGTATTGAAGGCCAGAAGTCAGGGTCTCCATTGCATCTTTATAAGAGATGAGTGAAGCAGCTGGAAATACGTTTCACGAGATTCACAGATTTTGGGTTGGATTTGTAAAATGTGACCCAAAATATCCTGGGAGAAAATAATCCTGCAGGTTCACCAATGAAGAACCAGTGAGAAATGACATATCAGTCAGTGTTGGTACAGGTTCTAAAACTGTGGGCCCAACAGAGGATCCTCTGGTCCTCTGGTGGGCCAGTCAGACACTGTTTCTATTACGTGAATTGGACTGTTTGTCTGCAGTACATCCTGACTTACACCCTAAAGCAGAAAATCCCCTCTTCCTGGTCCACATGGCCTCAGCTTATCTGTTCCCCCCTCCCTGCTGAGACCAAAGTCAAATGAACTCAGTCTCTTTTGTTGCCAGGCAAGCTGTAACACCTCATCTGTAACCCCACCCACCACTGACATTACACCAATCAGTGAGCACCTGGCCAATGTGTGGGGAAACAACAGAACAGTTACAGCCTCCAGAGCAGTATAGAGGACAGACTATTACAGAGTAGTGTTTTTTTGTTTGTTTTTTCAACAGATGTTGTTGTTACAGTGTCAAAAATTGGAAAATTACAATCAGTCAATCATTCAATTTCCTCCATGGACAGCAGTGGATCTTGATGGATCAGTGGCATCAAATCAGAAATCTTTCTAATAAACCATTTCAAACATTCCAATTCCCCTTCAAGTACCCTTTCACCTCCCCTTGTGTGGCAACCTTTGTTTTCCCAGTAAATTTAATTAAATTTTATGTATTTAAATTTTAATTCAATTCAAAGTTTAATTCTTTTTATTTACCTTCAGTTTAATTCAAAGTTTAACTTTCATTTTGAAATTTAATTTTTATTAAATTTGGTTTTAATTTAAATTTTTAAGTTCTATTTCAATTCAATTAATTTTAATTTAATTCTATTTTTAAAATGTTCTAATCTAATGTCTATTGAATTTGATTTTTGTTTTTAAATTCTATTTCAGTTCGATTTGAAGTTTATCTTTTATTAAATTAAATTTCAATTTAAAGGAGAAATCTGGCAAAAACAATTTAAGTATTGTATTGCCCCCCCAAAGTTATACAAATCACCAATATAAACTTATTACAGGAAATGCTTATAAAGTGCTTTTTTCCCTGCACTTACTACTGCATCAAGGCTTCACTTCCTGGATAAAATGGTGATGTCACGACTCGACTCCCAGAGCTGTACGGGCTGTGGCTGCTGGAGAGGATGATGGCAGGGGGACACTGAGGGACACAGGGCACTAGCACTGAGCATCCCCCTGCCATCATCCTCTCCAGCAGCCACAGCCCGCACAGATCTTGGAGTCGGGTCGTGACATCACCATTTTATCCAGGAAGATAAGCCTCGATGCAGTAGTAAGTGCAGGGAAATAAACACTGTATGTGCATGTCCCGTAATAAGTGTATATTGGTAATTTGTGTAACTTTTTTTTGGGGGGGGGGCAATACAATACTTTAATGAAAAATTTGGCAGATTCTCTTTTAATCTGAAGTTTAATTAGAATAATTTGTTCATTGTTATTAACGTCCACTGCGCAGAAGAAAGCAGTGTCGGACCAACCCAGCAGAGGATCCTCCCATGGGCCCCCTGCTTTAGAACCTGAACAAACACTGACTGACATGTCCTTTCTCACTGGTTCTTCATTGGTGGGCCCCCAGGATCATTTCCTCTGGTGAACCCCAGATACCCCAATCGGACACTGGAAGAGAGGTATCTCGGGTTGATATAATGCACACCCAGTGACTTGGTATAATACACACCCTGTGACTTGGTATAATGCCCAGCCAGTACCCAATGACTTGGTAAAATGCACACTCAGCGACTTGGTATAATGTACAAAACCAGCACCCAGTGACTTGCTAGAAGGCACTGAACTAGCATCATGTTACTTGTTATGCCCAGCCAGCCCCCAGTGACTTGGTATAATGCCAGCAAGCACCCAGTTGCCTAGTATATTGCACAACCAGAGACTTGGTATAATGCACAAAACCAGCTCCCAGCAACTTGCTATAATGCACAGAACCAAAACCCAGAAATGGGTTATGCCCAGCCAGCATCCAGTGACTTGGTATAATGCCAGCAAGCACCCAATTACCTAGTATATTGCACAACCAGAGACTTGGTACAATGCACAAAACCAGCTCCCAACAACTTGCTATAATGCACAGAACCAAAACCCAGAAATTGGTTATGCCCATCCAGCATCCAGTGACTTGGTATAATGCCCAGCCAGCACCCAGTGACTTAGTATAATGCCCAGCCAGCACTCAGTGACTTGGTATAATGCCCAGCCAGCACCCAGTGACTTGGTATAATGAACAAAACCAACACCTAGTTACTTGGTATAACCAATTCACTTTAATGGAACTGAGCTGTAAAACCCACACCAAACTGAGGACAAGAGTGGAGATGTTCCTGGGAGAATGCGGCCATGTTTTTTTTTAACTCATACATCCCCTTTAAGGTATAAAAAAGCTTAAGAACATGCAAACTTACTACATATGTTGTCTTAGTTGGGTTCAAAACCATGACAACATAATATAAAACATACCTCAAAAACTGCATATCTCGTACAAAAGAAGAAACTCTTGGATCTGTTAGAACAGGGTGACACATGGGTCAATGGCTATAACAAACTATCCAAACAAAAGTAATGACTTTTATTTCCAATTTGTTAACACCAAATGAACAATGATTAAGTTATTTTTGAACAAGACTCGGAACAGGATGCATAAGCATTTTTCTGTAACACAACTCTTCAAAGCAGTGAATATTATAATTACACTAATGAAGTCAGTCAATTGTTATTCATGGAACACTAGAACATTATTACAGCTCCACTTGAGCTACTCTAGGAGTTATTTACACTGGATAAAACGAGCCGTCTTTCTTTTAGAATGTTACAACTTACAACTATTTCTCAACTACAAATTCAATTTTGCAGCCTAGGATTATAAAATTGAGCTCACTATGAATCTTAAGTCTGACTTCTTTGCGCACATTTAATTTGGTTGCAATGCTATTGAGCTTTATTAGCTGTCTCATCAATTTAAAGGGAATAAAATTGCAGAACTCACTAGAAGGAGATGTGTTTTAATTATTTTTCCATATTTTCTTTAACCTTATTTGTATGCACATTTTTTTGAACAGACGTTTCAACATATTGTATTTTCCTTTCCCACTAATCGAGATTGTTTTGTAAAGACAAGTACATTTGACCCCTCTAAGACACACAACATAAATTCATTTCATGGTTCAGGTGAGAAAGTATGCCTGTTTGCAGCCAACTCATAGGAACATTAAAGACTGCAGCCAGAAAACTTTTATAAAGACTTGTATTGCCCCACAAAAGATATACAAATAACCAATATACACTTATTACGGGAAATACACATAAAGTGCTTTTTTCCCTTCACTTACTACTGAATCAAGGCTTCACTTCCTGGATAAAATGGTGATGTCACGACCCGACTCGCAGAGCTGTACGGGCTGTGGCTGCTGGAGAGGATGATGGCAGAGGGATGCTAAGTGTTCCTTCAGTACCCTGTGTCCCTCGGTGTCCCCCTGCCATCATTCTCCAGCAGCCACAGCCCGCACAGCTCTGGGAGTCGGGTCATGACTTCACCAATTTATCCAGGAAGTGAAGCCTTGATGCAGTGGTGCAGTAGTGGTAGTGCAGGGAAAAAAGCACTTTTTTGTGCATTTCTTATAATAAGTGTATATTGGTGATTTGTATAACTTTTGGGGAGCAATATAATACTTTAATAAAATTTTTCGCAGGAACTTCATTGAATTTAGTTCTTGTACATTTACCAACCACGTCTGCTGGAAGATTTACCATAGATCTTCTGCTCTTTCAGTAAAGTAATATTTTCTCATGTTTCTTCTGATCTTTTCAACTAATCTCACATTGACACCTATCAGTTATAGCCCACATTAGAGATCACTCCTGTGCTGGTCATTTGTATAGGTGATATTCGTAGTGCAGTGACCCGATTGCCACTCTACCTATGGCAGACTGTCCCAGCACAAGCATTTGCAATACACAGATCTGTATAAGCAATAAAATGATATCAAAATATATTTGGTATTGTCATGTGCGGAATTGTCCAAAGGAATAAATAATCATAATTCTGATTCCACACAGTTGATGCCTTAATGCAAAGAAATACCAAAGTCCAAGGTAGAATAAAATAAAAAAAAAAAGAAATTGCAAATGTGGTACCAATGAAGTACAGATTGTGGCACAAAAAATGAGACCTCACACAGTTCCATAGTTGGAAAGGTAAAATAAAAAGTTATAGGGCCAGGACATGGAAATGCTTTTTTTTTTTTTTTTATATAAATAGTAAAACAAAATGGAAAATTATCCAAATATGATATTGTTTTGTTTGACTGAAAAATTATTGTTCCACAAATTTGTATAATTGCAAGAGAACTTTGAGCACCATTTCAGTACTGGTTGCTGAAATACTTGGATACAGCCCCAAGGCTCACTTGGGCTGAAACCAATTTCATTGCATGCTCAAGGTTTGCTCATGAAACTTCTCTACATGCCCAAGGTTCGCTCATCTCTAGTAATTGGTGATTTGATTTTTGTTTTGTTTGTTTTTTTGCTCTAGAAATAATTTCTGGTTCAACAACTTGTCCCTGAAAAGACACTAAAAACAGAAACAAAAATCGAAGGGGATAGGAAAATAATTAATATTAGCAATAATGTACAACATAGCAAAAAAAGTTTTATTGCACAATTACATTCTTATATAATTTTATAAGCAAAACTTTAGTGGTCCCTGGTAGTATATGATCTCTTGTAGTGTGGTGTACATCTATGTAACCTCTTCAATAAATCACTAGCTTCAAGAGTTAACTTAAGATGTATAGCACAATTCAAATAAAAATTAGCTGAAGTTGGCACAATGATGTACTGTACAATACATCATCACAAAAAGAAAAGGTCAGTAGGGCCTGCAGGAGCATCAGCACTGGAGAGGTGGGGATTTAAAAGGGTTTTCAAGACTTAGAAAAACATGGCTGCTTTCTTGAAGAAAAGAGCATCTCTCTTGTCCTCAGTTTGGGTGTGGTATTGCATCACAGTTCCATAGAAGTGAATAGAGCCAAATTGCAATACTGCACAAAACCTGAGAACACCTTTGGTGCTGTTTTTGCAAGAAAGTAACTGGATAACCCCTTCAATACATAATCATCATTGTCCTTTGATTTTATAAAATTCCCTGCTGTCAGGGCCGGCGTTAGGGGGGGGCAAGCAGGGCAAATGCCCAGGGCCCCCATCCCCCAGGGGCCCCCTACCGCAGTTCCAGTGGAGAGGAGAGCACAGACAGCGTCCTCCAGCGTCTGGGAATGATCCCTGGCTGCTGCTATCAGGGGTCACGCAGAGGCTGCAGGACGCTGGGCTCCGTGTCTGCTCCCCCTCCCCCTCCATCCAGCTCCTCTCACTGCACGTGACTTCCTGCTCTGGTGTGGAGCTGTCGGGACGATGGAGGAGAGGGCTGCCGGGTGAGGATGACAGCCTGCTGCTGCTGCAAGGAACATGAGGGGGATTCACCACTACAACCAGCATGCTAGAGGGAGTAAGTATTCTGTACATGTAGTGTGTAATGTGTATGAATGTAGGTGTATAATGCATGAATGCAGTGTGTGTTACATGTCCTGTGTATAGTGTGTGGACTGGATGGTTTGTATCTGTATAATGTGTTTTCATGGGTGTGTGTATATATATATATATATATATATATATATATATATATATATATATAATGGTGTGTGTGTATAAGCACTGCTGACTCCAAGTGTTGAGGTGAATCGACTGTATATAGGAGCTGCAGCCATTCTCCGGCCTCATCAGTCCTATGTAATTGCTGCAGCTCCTATGTATAGTGTATGATGACATCACTAAGGCAATACGGTGTATTTTATTGAGAAAAAAATAAGGTGGTATTCAGTCTTTAGGTGGTGGTTACTGTATGGTGGTAATATTGGTCTGTATATAGTGTCATTATGCAGTGGTCACTCTTTGGCATTAATATTGGTCTGTATATAGCGTATATATATACACTCATTACTGCCATAGATTGACTACCACATAATGACACTATATACAGACCAATATTACCGCCATACAGTGACCACCACATAATGACTCTATATACACACTATATACAGACCAATAGTACAACCATAGAGTGATCGCCCACATAATATTGGTCTGTATATAGTGTGTATATAGAGTCATTATACAGGGGTCAGTCTATGGCAGTAATTTTGGTCTGTATATAGAGTCATTATGCAGTGGTCACTCTATGGCGGTAATATTGGTCTGTTTATAGTGTCATTATGCAGTGGTCACTCTTTGGCATTAATATTGGTCTGTATATAGCGTATATATAGAGTCATTATTGCCATAGATTGACTACCACATAATGACACTATATACAGTACAGCCACAGTACAGTATATATAGTACAGCCATAGAGTGATCGCCACATAATATTGGTCTGCATACAGTGTATATAGAGTCATTATACAGGGGTCAGTCTATGGCAGTAATATTGGTCTGTATATAGAGTCATTATGCAGTGGTCACTCTATGGCGGTAATATTGGTCTGTATATAGAGTGTATATAAAGTCATTATACAGGGGTCAGCCTATGGCAATAATATTGGTCTGTATATAGCGTATATAGCGTAGAGTCATTACTGCCATAGATTGACTGTCACATAATGACTCTATATATACACTATATACACCAATAGTACAGCCATAGGGTGACAGCCACATAATATTGGTCTGTATACAGTGTATATACAGTCATTTATTATACAGTGGTCAGTCTATAGCGGTAATATTGGTCTGTATATAGTGTATATAGAGTCATTATGCGGTGGTCACTCTATGGCGGTAATATTGGTCTGTATATAGTGTATATAGAGTCATTATGGGGCGGTCACTTTTATGGTGGTAATATTGGCCTATATATAGTGTGTTTTCTTCAATAACGGTATGGAGGTAATATTTGGTCCTGATTATAGTGATTTTTTAAAATTTATTTTTTTAAAGCAATTCATATAAATAGTTCTTGTATTTACACCACTAGCGGGCAGTCCTGACATTTAGCGGCAGTCCTGGCATGTAGGGGCAGTCCTGGCATTTAGCGCCATTCCTGGCATTTAGCGGCAGTCCTGGCATGTAGTGGCAGTCCCAGAATGTAGCGGCGGTCCTGACATGTAGGGGCAGTCCCAGAATGTAGCGGCGGTCCTGACATGTAGGGGCAGTCCCGACATGTTGGGGCAGTCCCGACATGTAGGGGCGGTCCCGACATGTAGGGGCGGTCCCGACATGTAGGGGCGGTCCCGACATGTAGCTGCGGTCCCGGCATGTAGCGGTAGTCCTGACATGTAGCGGCATGTAAACTTCTGAACTGAGTAAGGGCCCTAATACATGGAGCGAAAATTGTCCGAATCAGGACGCTATCGCTCTGTGAGGACACTGGGGAACATAATCAGGTAGTATATATCACAGACAAGGCCTGAGGACACCGGGGAACATGATCAGGTAGTATATATCACAGACATGGCCTGAGGACACCGGGGAACGTGATCAGGTAGTATATATCACAGACATGGCCTGAGGACACCGGGGAACGTGATCAGGTAGTATATATATCTTTATTGTTTACTATATACAGCAAGGATTGCACACACATCACTAATGATATACTGTATATATACACATAGGGGGAGATTTATCAAACATAGTGTAAAGTGAAACTGGTTCAGTTGCCCCTAGCAATTTATCAGATTCCACCTTTCATTACTCAGATTCTAAGTAGGTGGAATCTGATTGGTTGCTAGGGGCAACTGAGCCAATTCTTCTTTACACCAGTTTGATAAATCTCCTCCATAGCTTTTGCTGTAGTAGGCTCTCTAAGCGAGCTCCATTCTACCAGATTGGCGCTCACTTCTGCAGAATATCAGGCCGTGTAATACGGCCTTAAAAGTAGCCGTATGCTTCCAATAACTGCTGGCTGAACAATCCTTCAGCTGACAATTATCTCTCCCATCTGGTCCCGTCCTCCCCATACACAGAAATTTGGCACATCTGAGTTTTCCTGTGTTTTCTATGAGAGGGTAAAGCCATAGCCATACAGATCTGATGGCGGCTTATCTCTCTTAGAACAAAGAGGTTGGGCATTGATTTTCCATCAAGCTTGATCCCCTATGTCCACTGATATCATCTGTCAGAGGACTGTCCAGAGAGCCCCATACACCTTACACTGATGGCCGAACCCACCAGGAGCAACAGGTACCACCAACAAAAAAATAAAATGTATGGGGACCTTAAATTGTTGCTAAAATATTTCAGCATTTGGGGCCCCACCTTTAACTTTGCCCAGGGCCACATCTAGTCTAAAACCGGCCCTGCCTGCTGTTCAGTAAATTCTTATCTCTGAAAGTAAATTTCTGTCTTAAAAACACTTTTCATTGTATATACTATAATGAAGTTGCATCACTGACAAGAAAAATGATTCTTTTTTTAAAATACACACTAGTTATTTTTAGCAATTGATTTCCTCTTTGGCAATGAAATTTGAAAAAAAAAATTAAAGAGGTCTGAAAACAACAATTCAAGTAATAAGAAAACAGAGTGTATAAGAATAGACTGGAAGAATTGGATGGATAGTTTTAGCATTGTGCTTTTGACAATTTGATAAATTTGACTGCCAACTTTAGAATGGCTTTGACAGGCTCCTTATCTTGCCCTTTAGCAATAAAACTTTTCAAAAGGATTGTAGTTATCTCTTTGTCTTGAAATGCCCTTAAATCTTCAATTCAATCACTAAAGCTATTACCTTGCATTGTAAATTTGTCACCATTTTTACAACTTTAGTAAAACCTTTTGTTTTACTATTTCTTTTTCTTAAATAGAAAGAAAGCAGACCTACATTTATACATTGGAATATATATGTGTGTGTGTATGTATATATATATATATATATATATATATATATATATATATATCTAAAATCATTTTTAAACAGAAAAAATGGCATTGATTAGTTTGTCATTTTGACCTCTATTAATAGGTGGGCAATTTAAGCAAGGATGAAGGACAAATTGTGAAGCCAAGATGATGATTCAAACCACTTCTACTTCTACTACTAGCAACTTGCCCTACAGTACTCACCATCGTCATTCCCCTGGACTACCACATTGCTGCTTAGTATACAATTTCCATGCACTCTGTCAGGGGTCTAACTAGTATTCATGGGGCCCCATAGCAAAACACAGCATGGGGACGGTGCAGTTCCTCCCTCAGAGAAGTTCTCACAGCACCAGCTCCCCCCTCCCTCGGGACGGTAAGGCTCCTCAGAGTGTCTCCCCCCCCCCCCCCCCCCCCCCCAGCCTGAGTCTACATTTACTTTTACACAATGATATCAGTGACCCTTAAATATAATACTGCCACACAGGGGCGTAGCTAGGATTCATGGGCCCCATAGTAAAAAAAAAAGCTGGGCCCCATGAATCCTGTACAGCCTCCCCCTCACATACTCACCTAGCTCGACGCAACCCTCCAGTGTTACTTCATTCTCCCAGCTGCCTAACACACAAGTGATGTCACTCATTCTCAGGGGAACTGGAAGAATAAACATCGGGGGACTACGCCGATCTAGGTAAGTATGAGCATGCTGGTCCAGAGGGAGTACCATGGAGGCAGACCATGCTTCACCAGGCCCTCTGACACATAGGCCAGCAGTAGTTCCCTCCCGCAATGCCTCCATGGTAGGGACACCACTGTTGTCACATTGCTACATACTGCACCCTCTAAATATAACACTGCACTTAGTGTATATAATACTGCCAAACACTGTACCTTCTAAATATAATCCTGCTATATACTGCACCTAGTGAATATAATACCGCCACACACTGCCCAAGTGAACAATGCAGAACACTGTACCTCCTAAATATAATGCTGCCACATACTGTACCCTCTGAATATAATACTGCCATATACTGCACCCCCTAAATATATATTTTGCTACACATATAAATGAATTATAATACACACTATGCTGTAGCTATAGTATCTGAGAGGAAGGATCAGCATCATATCTGATCCAGGCCTTTGTATTCTGGCAGCTAGTTGCTTCTATGCTTCCATCATGGATACTGAAAGTGAATCTAGCAGCAGGTTACACAGATCAAAAATGCTGCTAGATTTTAAGCACTAATCACTAATGTGGGGAGTGGCTGCTATTTGGGGCACTAATCATTAATGTAGGAAGTGGCTGCTATATGGGACACTAATCACTAATATGTGGAATGGCTGCTATATGGTACACTAATCACTAATGTGGGGAGTGGCTGCTATAAGGGACACTAATCACTAATGGGGGACTGACTGCTACATGGGGCTCTAATCACTAATGTGGGGAATGGCTATTATATGGGACACTAATCACTAATGGTGGGTCTGGCTACTATATGGGACACTATTGTCTGCACAGAGCATCAGCAGCTAGAGCTTATATACACATAGTGGGAGATGTTTGAGAAAAAAACCAACAAACTTGTTTTCAATTGCAGCACACCTTGTCTTCCTCCTTCTGATCATGCAATTGGCTGAAATCCCCATTCCCTGCTGTTTCCTCTGTATGTCTGTGCCCTGCAGACAGCTGATGGGGGCGGGCCATGATTTTCTGATAGGGGGGAGAGAGCAATGCTATTGCTGGCCGGGCTAGAAACACACGCTTTACACCACTGTCTTCCTGCACAGATAGCGGGGGATATTTATTAAGTCCGGCATTTTTTGCGCCAGGCTTAAGAAAGTCTCTGCAGTGCCTTGGCTCTGTGGATTTATGTAGAGGCGCAATACATCTACATAAATCCTGTGCGCACTCGTGCCCCTCCATGCACACAAAGTAAAACCTGTAATTTTTTAAGTGGAAAAATGTTAAATGTGGTGCACGCAGAGGCCACGCCCCCTCCGAATGCAGCTGCACGCCCTTTTCTGCCCCCTCCCTGCCCCTCTGGCGCAAGTGGCGCAGATGGGCCCGAAATAAAATAAAATATTCACAGAGAAAGCATTTGCTAATATTCTTATGTGCATCGGGCCCACCCTTGCCATAAAAGGCATTTTAGAATTTTATTAAATTTGTCCAAGTGTCTATAGCTTGTAAAATGACAAGGGCACTGTTTGTGCAGAAAAGCCTTCACACACACAAACACACACACACCACCCTCTTGCCTCACACACAGGGCAGCTGTCTGCAATTCCCCCTCCCTTGCTGAGGAAAGGACTGAGCTGGCTGTAAGCTCTCAGTTATGTGTCAGTGAGAAAAGACGTGCCCCATAGACTTGCATTATGAGATCATCTTGCCATGAGACACAGAGCTATAATGTAGTTTTATAGACATATGTAATGGCCCTGAAAGGTATTTATTGTCAGCCGTCTGGAAATGTATTGTTGCTTTTGGCAACCTTATACAGTCTGTATTTGGACCTATGTAGTTGCTGCTCTTTCCTAGCTCTCTTGTAGTGATATTATTTTCTCTCTTACATTTATTTAATATGTTGTTATGTATTAATCTCTAATGAGAAAAGTGTTCAGCTTGATCAGTGCTCCTCCCCTGCAACCTATCACACTCTAGTGATTGGCCAGGGGAAAGCTAGCTCCGCCCACCTTCTACCCAGAAGGGCTGTGCGGTCTTGTCAGTGACAGTTGGAGCTCTGGCTCTGCCAGAGATGCATCTAACCTCCCTACGTCACCTTCAGCTTCCTAACCTGTTTCCAGTCAGCCATAAGGACTATTACGTGTTTTCTAAGTCTCAGCAGGACATTCTCTGTATTTTATTAGTGCCTGCTGTCGGATTGGTGAGATGTTTGAGGGTCTCCCGCTCACCATCCACATCTTCCTGGCTTCCAAGTCAGTGGGTCCATGCGTGTTCCTCCTACATGATAGTGAGCGTCGACAGCGTCAATTCTTCTATGTCTATGCGTCTTCCTCCTGCAAGTCAGTGAGTGTTGGCAGCGTCATTTTCTCTCAGTCACACGTATCCTTATGAAGGCTAAAAGCTATAAAGTCCCTGGAACAGGTCTATCCACATTATCCTTGAAGTCCTCTTCATTAGATATGCTGATCAAGCCATCATATGTCTTCGATGAGATGTCCTTATATTGGAGTGTAACTAGTTATCCTTCAAGTAAAGTCTTAATATATTTTCACCGCTATTGTGTGAAGACTTTTATTAAAAATTATATGTTCCTGTGTGTATGCTGAAGAAGACAAGGGCCCCATCACCCTCGGACCCCACCGTGACAGGAAGGTTTCAGAAGGTGAGCCCTAAGATTGCACTACACCACCCAGCAACACAACCCCTCAGCATATCACATCACATACCACCAAAGGGACATTATACATTTAGAGGGACATTTATCATTACTGCACCCCTGGCATACACCAGGGAAAAGGCGCAGATTCGCCCCTTCTCCCTGGCGTACACCTGCCGCATCTTGATGGGCGGGCATGGGGGGATTTGGGGGGCATGGCAAGGCGGGCAGGAGGTGTGGCCTCCCCCGTTGCTTCATTTATCATGATTTATGCCTGCTCGCCAGTGTAAATCACAATAGAAATCTACACCTGCACCTCTTAGTGAATTTGTCCTGATTATTCCCCCCATAAAGTATATATACAGTAAATTTGTATATAAATATATATACAATCACTATAGGCACACCAGCCATACCAGAGTTTTTAGAGCAGAATAGTGGTCAGTAACCTGAGCAATGAGCTGTCAACAATTAGAGGGAAATAGTGAATCAGAAGAAAAATGAATGTATTTGCAAAAATATTTCTTTAGATGTGCTAAACTAACTAGAGACTAAAATACCCCTTTAAAAAGTCACTTTGGTTTAAAAAAAAATCTTTTGACATTTCAGAGAGACGTGTTTGTTCAGACCCTTACCAAACATATGAACAAGCAAGGAGAGGACTGGTGTGCTCCATACTTTGTGTCAGTGAAAAGAGTAGGGCTTATAGACTTTAATTAGTCTGACTCATCACGTGACACAAAGTTGAGAGAGGACCATGCTGAGCGTGGACTTCTAGCTCCTACTCACAATCGGTAAGGGTCTGAACACTCAGACCTTGACCTATTAAACTTTTGACATATCTCTCTGACATATCAAAGGTTTTTATAATGACACTGACACTTTTTCTTCACCATGACATGTCAGAAGTTTGTTTAAAAGGTAGGTACCATTTAAGAATTAATTCTCCAATCTTTATTTTTATCTCTATATTTGAAGTTATATAACCTAAGAAAGAAATTGCATAAATAATTATTCTTAATGACATTGCTTAAAAAGGTTCCATGATAGATATGAAATTATTTTTTGTTCCTCCAGCACCCTACCCCTTATTTGCCATAAGACGAAGGGGCCATCACCCTTTGGACTGTCTTATAATCCATAATATTGGATGAAGCCGACTGTGCTCTTCAACAAACTAGTTTTAATGAGGTCTTTTGACCTAGAAAGCTGATTGCCTCCAGTCGTTTCATCATAGCCACAACAGTTTTCCTCAAAATTTTCAGAGCATAAATGGCTTATGAACTTCCAAAGAGAGAGAAGTACTGCTTGGAACATGAGACATTAAAAGATCAAGGTTAAGTAGGATATTAAGGAAGAAATTGCTGGCATTTGTGTATTTTGTAGAATTATGATTTCTTTAACCTGGACATATGTATGTGTAACAGTTGTATTTTAAATGGTCATGTAATGTAGAATATAAGGACAAAATTTGCTTTGAGTTAACAGAATTGTAATGAATACTTCAGGGTCAATAACTATAAAATCTGTCCTTTTGTCATTATGACCATTGATTATAGGGTGTTTTTATTTTGTTTAATGGCTGTAAAAGTACTGAAGTTAATATTTACCCTTTTAATACATTAGGTTTTATAATTTCATTAACCCATAGCTGCACCAGGACGTTATTGAACGTCCTCGTGCCGCTATGGGAGTTCAGAGGGGGGTCGCGCGGCGACCACCCTCTGAACTGCCGCGATCCCGGGTGCCGCGTGTAGCCCGGGCTCGCGGCTATTAGCGGGCACGGTCCGATCGCCGTGCCCGCTAATTAAGTACTTAGAAGCAGCTGTCAAAGTTGACAGCTGCTTCTAAATACTTGCTTTTATTCATACCTGGTGGTCTAGTGGGGGGATCTCCCCCCTGCGGCGCGATTGCGGGGGGGCGATCCCCGCATCCATCCCGGGCCGGGGTCTGCTCCGTAATGGCGCTGATCCCGGCTCGGCATTCTATTGCTTTTGGCTGCAGCAGCCAAAAGTAATAGAACACCGATCTCATGGATTCATGCAGTATAACTATACTGCATGGATCTCTATGAGAGATCAGAGTACATATACTAGAAGTCCCCCAGGGGGGCTTCTAGTATATGTGTAAAGTAAAAGACAAATGTATTTTTAATAACACAAAACCCCCTCCCCTAATAAAAGTCTGAATCACCCCCCTTTCCCCATTTTATAAATAAAAATAAATTAATTAATTAATAAACAAACATGTTTGCTATCGCCGCGTACGTAATCGCCCAAACTATTAATTAATCACATTCCTGATCTCACACGGTAAACGGCGTCAGCGCAAAAAAATCCCAAAGTGCAAAATTGCGCAATTTCTGTCGCATCAAATCCAGAATAATTGTAATAAAAAGCGATCAAAAAGTCATATATGCGCAATCAAGGTACCGATAGAAAGATCACATCATGGTGCAAAAAATGACACCTCACACAGCCCCATAGACCAAAGGATAAAAGCGCTATAAGCCTGGGAATGGAGCCATTTTAAGTGACGTATATTTGTTAACAACGGTTTGAATTTTTTACAGGCCATCAGATACAATATAAGTTATACATGTTACATATCGTTTTAATCGTAACAACTTGAGGAACATGCATAACAAGTCAGTTTTACCCCAGGGTGAATGGCGTAAAAACACATTTCCCCCAAATAAAAGAAATGCGTTTTTTTTTTCAATTTCACCACACTTTGAATTTTTTTCTGGTTTCCCGGCACATTTTAGGCAAAAATTACATCTGCCATAGCAAAGTACAATTAGTTGCGCAAAAAATAAGGGCTCACTTGGGTCTCTAGGTGGAAAAATGCAGGCGCTATGGCCTTATATACACGAGGAGGGAAAAACGAAAACGCAAAAATGAAAACTGGCTGTGTCCCCTAAGGGTTAATCAGAAAAAAAGGAAGCATGGTGCAAGTATACTGAGTATAGCCTGTATAGCATATTTAATTTGTTTACAAGGTATTGCAAATTGCTTAAAAAAATAAATAAATAAATAATGTCGGACCATGTACCACAGGCAAACCTATAAAACTCCCCATGCTTACCCATATCTATTGCTGAATCTGCTGTGAGAATATAAGGATCAGAACTGGACTATGAAGTACTGTAATTATAGACAGCTTGTAGACAATTGTTGACAGCTCTGCACTTGTGTGTCACTTACCTAAAAAAAGAGATGTGACCAGTAATTCCTAAGATTCAAAGAGTAGGAAAGATGCAGAGAAAGATTATTTTTTATCAACAGTAAAGACCTCCCCCTTTCCCCTTCTTTTTGTTGAGCAAGGTTCAACAAAAGCAGTTATAGGGTGCCTTCACACCTACCGGATCCACAGCGGATCTCACTTCTCGAATTCGGAGCGAGATCCACTGCGGATTTTAAATTGAATTTGAATTGAATTTTGAAATATCATATTAGGTCATTCAGAGATTCCCTAATGTTCGACAACTTCAAAAGACCCCTTTAACAAAACTTGATTGTTTAGAACAGACAAAATGCATAAGTAGATTCGTAATTTATCATAGAATATGTTGAGTCACCTAAGAAAGCACCATTATAGGGATCAGAGCTGATCTATCACTACAGCTAGTGTTTACTGGGGAAATAAGCTTTGTGCTAGCTACATGGTTTTCTTCCATTCAGCAACAGTATTCCCATAGAGAGCAAACAGTAAAAAATGTTTAAATATATTATTTTCGACAGATCCTAAGTACTTTATGGTCGACTGAACAGGAAGAGTTCTCTGCAACAATTCTCTCAAATAATTGTGATATTAGCATTTTAACTTCATTTGTTGCTTTTCTGCTATTTAGTTGTATTTTATTTGTTACTGTTTACCATTTTTTATGGTCTCTTTTTTTTTTATTGCATTGTGCTTTTAAACAAAGACCAGACAACTAAGATGAAAATTTGGATGTTATAAAGACAAGGTTATGATGCCAGGCTTTTCATATTTTTGTGTCTCCTAGGAAGGTTTTGTATTTTATTGTTGTGATAATTCACCATATCTATATAGAATTTTTTTTCAACACATAAAGTAGCAAATAATCTCTAACACTTCAGCATTTCTTTCTTGTTTTCTTAGCCATTGTTCCATATTTGAAGTTCAGTTATTTTAATTCATATAAAAAATTTAGGAGTTGGCTACAAAAAAGTTTTGAATGTTGCGACCTTATGATACATTTTGAGGTAGCTGTGATCTCTAAATGCTTATAGATTATATGTATGCATTGTATGAAGAATAATTGTAGAAGAATTGCAAACACTTGCTGACAATGTAAACTGTTTTTGCCCACACTGAAAACCTTTTGAAAGAAAACAACAGAACAAAAAGTTTTTATTTTTTAATTTTTTCAATTAACCCTTTCCCGCACGAGGACATAACTGTACATCCTCGCGGGGGTGGGGACGTTCGGAGTGGGGCCGTGCGGCGACCGCGCTCTGAACCGCCGCGGTCCCGGGTGCCGCATGTAGCCCGGGGCCGTGGCTATTAGCTGGCACGGTCCAATCTCCATGCCAGCTTATCAAGTCTTCAGATGCAGCTGTCAAAGTTGACAGCTGCATTTGAAGACTTCAGAGCAGCTCTTCCCTGGTGTCTAATGGGGAAATCGCTCCCCCGTGACGTTGTCACGGAGGAGCGATCCCCGTGACTGATGCCGGACAGGGTTTGCGCCGTAATGGCGCTGATCCCGACTCGGCAATTGGTTGCTTCTGGCTGCAGCAGCCGGAAGCAAACGGGTGCCAATCTCATTGATCTATGCTGCATATCTATGCAGCATAGATCTGAATGAGAGATCAGTGCACTTATACTAGAAGTCCCCCATGGGGGCTTCTAGTATAAGTGTAAAAGTCAAAAATAAAGTGTCATTATTAATAAAAAGCCCCCTCCCCTAATAAAAGTCAAAATCACCCCCCTTTTCCCATTTTATAAATAAAAAAATAAAAATAAATAAACATGTTTGGTATCACCGCGTGGGTAATTGCCCAAAATATAAATTTATCACATTCCTGATCTCGCACGGTAAACGGTGCAAAAATTATAGTGCAAAATTGCGCATTTTTGGTCGCATCAAATCCAGAAAAATTGTAATACAACGCAATCAAAAAGTTGCATATGCGCAGTCAAGGTACCGATAGCAAGAACACATCATGGTGCAAAAAATGACACCTGACACAGCCCTATAGATCAAAGGATAAAAGCGCTATAAGCATGGGAATAGAGCGATTTTAAGGAACATATATTTAACCCCTTCAAGACCAAGCCTATTTGCACCTAAAAGACCAGGCTCACTTTTCAAAATCTGACCTGTCTCACTTTATGCTCTTATAGCTCAGTGATGCTTTAACGTATGCTAGCGATTCTGAGATAGTTTTTTCATCACATATGGCACTTTATATTAGTGGCAAAATTTGGTCACTACTTTGTGTGTTTTTTGTGAAAAACATCAAAATATCATGAAAAATTGAAAAAATTAGCATTTTATGAACTTTGAAATTCTCTGCTTCTAAAAAAAGAAAGTCGTGTCACATAAGGTAGTTACTAGGTCAAATTACCAATATGTCCTCTTTATCCTGGCTTCATTTCATAAACATATTTAACTTTTTTAGGGTGTTACGGGGCTTAGAAATTTATCACATTTTCGTGAAAGTTTCCAAAACTGTTTTTAGGGACCAGTTGTCAGGAACCGGTGACACCAGACACACAGAGACAGTGAACCCTAAGCTCAGCCCCGCCCTCTGACTCTACCTACTTGCCCCCCTAGGCTAAACCCTAGGGCAGCAACTGGGCGGCGGTCCCTGCACTGGCTTGGTGGGACAAAAAGACAAGACAGACAGACAAAACACAATAAAGAGTGGTCAGCAATCCGGGTCACAACAGTCTGGCAGCAAAGGTACAAAATCAGATCCAAAAGCGTAGTCAGAAAACAGGCAATATGGTCAGGGGCAGGCGGCAAACAAGGGAGGTCAAAAATACTAAACAGGAGTCAGGAGAAACCAGAAAACAGAACACACAAGCAGGCAGAGACTAAGTCAATAACCGGCTAGGCACAGGCAGAAGCTGAAATCTTAAATAGGACACCAGGAACCAAGTCCAGAAGATGATTGGAGGGACCAGCTGTCAATCACTGAGGCAAGGCAGGTTAACTGTTCCATGACCAGAGGAAACTTTGCAGCACAGACACGGGTGGGGCAGGGAAAACAATTAGCAGACCAGAAGAAATAAGACACAGTTCAGACAGGGCACAAACAAAGGCAAACAAAACACAGAATAAATGAAAGATTATGGCCAAAATCGCAGTCTTTGGCGCAGAGGTCTAATCTTCGCAGCAGAGGGTGGCACTGATGCCTTTTCAGGCGCGATCATGACACCAGTTCTTTTTTAAGTTGATTTAGGAGGTTTGTATACTGGAAACCCCCATAAGTGACCCCATTTTGGAAACTACACACCTAAAAGAATTAATCTAGAGGTATAATGAGCATTTTAACCCTACAGGGGCTGGAGGAAAGTATTCACCATTAGGCCGTAAAAAAATGAAAAATTAAAATTTTCCAATAATATATATGTTAAGAATAAAGTTTCTCATTTTCAAAAGGAACATGAGAGAAAAAGCACGCATTTGTAACGCAGGTTCTCTTGAGTACTACGGTACCCCATATGTGGGTGTAAACCACTGTATGGGCACACAGCGGGGCTCAGAAGGAAGGGAGCGCCAATGAGCTTTTCCATTGCAGATTTTGCTGAAGAAGTTTCCGAGCACCAGGTGCATTTTCAGAGCCCCTGTAGTGTCAGCAGAGAGAAAACCCCCCATAAGTCACCCCATTTTGGAAAGTACACCCCTCAAAGAATTCATCTTGGGGTAGGATGAGCATTTTGACCCCACAGGTGTTAGAGGAAAGTATTCAAAATAAGACAGTAAAAATGAAAAACTCGAATTTTTCCAATAATATGTTCCTTTAGTTTGAAATTTCTCAATTTCACGAGAAACAAGAGAAAAAAAGTACCTCAAAATTTGTACCGCAGGTTCTCCTAAGTAAAAAGTTACCTCATATGTGGGCATAAACCACTGCATGGGCACACAGCAGGGCTCAGAAGGAAAGGAGCGCCAATTAGCTTTTTCAATGCAGATTTTGCTGAAGAAGTTTCTGAGCGCCAGGTGCGTTTGCAGTGCCCTTTAGTGCCGGGGGAGTAAAATCTCGCCATAATTCACCCCATTTTGGAAAGGCACCCCTCAAAGAATTCATCTTGGTGTGTGGTGAGCATTTTGACCCCACAGGTATTAGAGGAAAGTATTCAAAAGTAGACAGTAAAAATGAAAAACTCGAATTTTTCAAATAATATTTTCCTTCAGTTAGAAATTTCTCAATTTCACGAGGAACAGGAGAGAAAATTCACCCCAAAATCTGTAACGCAGGTTCTCCTGAGTAGAACAGTATCGCATATGTGGGTATAAACCACTGTATGGGCACACAGCCGGGCTCAGAAGGGAAGGAGCGCCAATTAGCAATTTCCATGCAGATTTTTCTGAAGAAGTTTCTGAGCACCAGGTGCGTTTGCAAAGCCCCTGTAATGTCTACAGAATAGAACCCCTCCCCCAAAAATCACCCCATTTTGGAATGTACACCCCTCAAAGAATTCATTTTTGGGTAGGATGAGCATTTTGGCCCCACAGGTATTAGAGGAAAGTATTCAAAATCGGCCAGTAAAAATGAAAAACTTGAATTGTTCCAATTATATGTTGGTTTAGGGGCTGAGGGGGGCGGCTTGGGGGGTGGGGGCACATCACTTTTTTTCCCCTGTCACCAATCATTTATGGTGACAGGGGATAAAAAGTGCCTGGAGCACATGGTACAAGCGATCAGCGGTATATAGTATACACCGCTGATCGCTTGTACCGGGACCCCACAGGGGGGTCCCCGATCACTGCCCCATGCTCTCCGCTACCTCCGGTGGTGGAGAGCAAGGGGCTTTCATTCATTTTTACTTTAGATCACTGTGAACAGACATTAGTCTGTTCACAGTGATGGCGGTGGCCATCTTGGATCTGATTGCCGCCGCAGGGAGGGGGGTTAGTGATCGGGGCACTAGGGGGGCTGATCTGGGGTCTGATTTGACTTATTTCATCTCCCCCCACCGTGGACTCATGGTGGGGGGAGATGAAATACAGCGGCGGCACCGGCCCATTAGTGACCGCCGTTTCAGCTGTCACTAAGGGGTTAATGGGGGTCAGCTGCGGGATCGCAGCTGATTCTCATTATCTCCGGTGCTGTACTCAGATGAGAGGGGGATCACTTCCCTGCAGCGATCCCGCTCTCTTCACAAAGCCCCGTCAAAGCCGGAACGTATATATACATTCCTACTGCACGGGGCATGTGCAATAGGAACGTATATATACAGATTGCTGACGTGAAGGGGTTAACAATGGTTTGAATTTTTTACAGGCCATCAGATACAATAAAAGTTATACATGTTACATATCGTTGTAATCGTAACAAATTGAGGAACATACATATCAGTTTTTCCATAGGACACACAGCATAAAAACAACCCCCCCCCCCCCCAAAGAAAAAGAATTGTGTTTTTTTTTTTTTTTTTTCAATTTCACTGCGCATATAATTTTTTTCTGATTTCGCAGCATATTTTATGCAAAAATTCAGCCTGTCATTGCAAAGTACAATTAGTGACGCAAAAAATAAGGGCTCATGTGGGTCTGTAGGTGTAAAAATGCAAGTGCTATGGCCTTTTAAGCACAAGGAGGAAAAAATGAAAACGCAAAAACGAAAATTAGCCTGGTCCTGAAGGGGTTAAAAGCCACAGTAACATTATCAGTAACTAACTTTATATCCACTACAGTAGTTCTCTGTTCACATTACAATTTAAAGAGTCTTTCTAGGAAAAAAAAATACATTGATAGCTTATAGTGATGAGCGAATAGTGAGATATTCGAATATTCGATATTCGTACGAATATCCCGCGAATATTCGAATTTTCGATCGAATATTCCATCCCATTAAAGTCTATGGGAACAAATATTCGATTAGTGAAAAACATCTATTTGTCCATTTGGAGGGTAAAACTGGAAGCTGGGGGTTTTGAACGCTTATCGAATATTTATCGAATATTCGCAGGATATTCGTATGAATATCGAATATTCGAATATCTCCCTATTCGATCGAATATCTATTCGATCGAACAGTATTCGCTCATCACTAATAGCTTATTTACTAGACAGACTGTTAATAGTTTATGGGCAGGATGTCCTGCCCATCAGGGCCAATCAGCTGTAAGGCACCCACAGTAAACCAAGAACAGGGACACAAGTAGTTGGATCATACTCAGTGTAGTTGTGGTAACTCATTACTGCAGCCTCAGCTCCTATTCACTTCAATAGGAGACGAGGCAGCAGTAGTATGGTGCCACAGCTACAGTAAGTACAAGACAACTAATTCTGTCTCTGTTCTCAGCGTAGTGGGGATGCTAATAGCTGTCAGCTGTAAGCACTCCACCAATCACCTTTTAATAGTAAGTCCATTTGAATCATTATCAACAGTTTTTTCCCTGGAGTTTCCATTTTTAGCTGAAATAATATAAATTTGTGCATTTATTTACTTTTTTTTTTCCTTCTCTTTGGAAATTAATGTGAGGGTATTAGAAAATGAGAAAAAAATAGGCACACATATCATAACATAGCAGGCATAGAAGTGAAAAAGGAGCAGTAAGTAGTGAGGTGCCGCTAACCTGAGGAGGTTGTACTCCAGGCACTGCCAGTTATAAGTATCAATATACAAAAGTCTACTGCCTTTCCACTGACTAAATCACCAGTGATGATTGCAGGAGAGGAATTGGAAAGAATTGTCGATATACAGGTGCTGATAGGCATCAAAGGATTCAGATCGGCATCAAAGGAATTTGTTTAGCTCCAGAAAATTTAACAGGCTGTAGAAGAAATTATGACAAAAGATTAGAGATGAGCGAACCGGGTTCGGGTTCGAGTCCATCCGAACCCGAACGATCAGCATTTGATTAGTGGCGGCTGCTGAACTTGGATAAAGCTCTAAGGTTGTCTGGAAAACATGGATACAGCCAATGACTATATCCATGTTTTCCACATAGCCTTAGGGCTTTATCCAACTTCAGCAGCCACCGCTAATCAAGTGCCGAAAGTTTTGGTTCGGATGGACTCGGGCATGCTCGAGGTTTGCTCATCTCTACAAAAGATATATAAAATAGACAATGTGTTTTGAGGGATTGCCCTTTTGATCAGGTTCAGATGAATTTGATCAGGTTCAGATGACATGGGTTTCTACGGCCGCAATTCACTGAATTGCGGCCACAGAAAACTGACATTTCAGTTATTTGCGGGTCCGCATGGGATCCCGGCCGGAGCCGCTCGCTTCTTTGTGTGAACTGACAGGTCTTTCTGCGGCTGCAGTTCACTAAATTGCGGCTGCAGAAAACTGACATGTCAGTTATTTGCAGGTCCGCATGGGATCCCGGCCGGAGCGTATACACATTGTATACGCTCCCACTGGGATCCCATGCGGACCCGCAAATAACTAACAAGTCAGTTTTCTGCGGCCGCAATTCAGTGAATTGCGGCCGCAGAAAGACCTGTCAGTTCACACAATGAAGCGAGAGGTTCCGGCCGCTTGGATCATTGTGTGCTATGTGAAGTTCTGATGCGGGCGCGCTGCTGCACCCATATCAGAACCCTGCTGCCGGAAAGATCATCCAGACGCGTCACGGAACGGCCGGTCTCATACGTAGTGTGAACATAGCCTAAGACTGTAAAATACATTTTTCTCTCTACTTATGTTTAAATGAAATTTGCCATCAAAAGTAAAGGAAAAAAAATATTACAGCTCACATATTTGAGATTAAAGAGGTCTTGCCAAAATCGAGTGTAGATTCTTGTAGGCCATGTAATGTTCCACTGGGAAAATATGCGAAGTAGCCGTCCTCAAATTGAAGAAAACTTGCTTTCTACTGCCATCTATTAAAGGTATTTTCCATGCAAGTCAATAGCACAACATTTTCCTCATGTTTTTAATAAAAATGCTGTTTATTTTTGCTTCTACAACCTCTACAATTTAGTGTGTGAGCTATGTTTTCTTTTTATAATGACACAGCCTACAGTATGTTAATGTTTCTTGAAGGCTTCTTTTTTGTGAACTCTACTATCTCCAGCCTTTGTGAGTTGCCCTTTAAGGTTTTTCTTCCTCTGTCCACTCCTTGAGTAAAGGCCCTAACACACAAAATGATTATCAGCCTTACTCGGCCAATTACTTGCCATTCAGGCTGATAATCATTTTGTGTAATAGCGCATGTTGAAAGGCAACAATCAGCCGTCATGCATCATGCAGGCAGCTTGTGGTCTTTCAACATACTGAAAGATCCCGATCATGTCAGCAATGGTCTGCTGCTTGCTGCTCTGGGTAATAGAAGCGTCAACAGCTGACTTTAATGGGCAGCCCGAACAAGCTAAGGATCGTTAATGCAGCCCCTGTAGCTCCTCCTTGCTCACTGTCTGTGTAATAGCACAGGCAGTGATCGAGGAATGTGGGGAGAAAAGCCTTAAGTGTGTAACTCTCTTCTATTCTCTGCGGATGTTCCTAGCATTTAGAGAGCAGAAAGTTTCTCTGGTGGATCTATCTTATTTTTCTTAGAGTAGGAAATTTTAATGAATAATGTTTAGAAAGTTGCTTCATTCTGCATTCAGGAAACAAACAGACAATATAAAAATTAAAGTGCAAAAGGTGTCCATAGCCTTTCAAATGGGATACACCTTACAACTGAACAATTATCTAATCCCACATTTATATAAAAATAAAACAATGAGATATGCCTTTGATGAAGCTCAGAGGGACACTACTTATCCTTAAAGTAAGTTATATTTTCAGAAAATGTTCTCAACTTCAAGGTGCTTCTTGAAGCAGACATTTGAATCTGTTCTGTTATGCTAAACTGATCTCTGTTAGTGACACCTAACTAATGATACCTGATCCTTGACTTTCACTCATGACTTTTACACTGACATATTTACTTTGACACTTTGACTTTGATGTCTCATTTTGACATATGACTTTGGCATCGGACTCTAACCCCCTAACATAGGCATCTGACTGTAAGCTGACCAGTGAAGGAAGTCAGAGGTGAAAGTGAGACATCATTTGTATTGTAGATACTGTAGGAATGAGATTATTATTGAAAATGCACCAAAAACATGACTTGCACCACACTTATTGTGAGTTTTCTGTACTTTGTGAAAACTTTTCCATAGGGTCTGCCAAAATGTAAAATGGAATGTAAATAGCCAGTAAAATTTTAATGTAGGATCTGAGTTCGAAGTACACCATCTAAGAATGTAAGCAAATGTACCATCACGGCAATAACAATTATTTTTCACTACCTTATCAGTGATCCAGATGTTTTTTTTCTTTTTTTCTAAAAGCTGTCTGGTTTCCACGCTTGGCGACATATTTTTCATGTTTTTTATGTGCACCGTCCGGCCCACAAGGGTGGATTAATTTTACCATGGGCCCCCGGCTGCTCACCGAGCTTGGGTCCCCCCACCCCATTGTAACTATAGCAGCACTAGTGTGATGCTTATAGTATGGGATAGATGTCATATTTATCTATAAAGTTTGATAAACCATGATTATCATGCAGCACATTGCTCAGTGCTTTCATTTTTTAAATTGCTTCCATTTTGAATTTGGTGCCTAAATACCTTATAAGGGGCACCATTATGTTTGCATCCTGCTGTCTGTACCTGTGAATTAGGAGGCTTAGCTTCCTAATTCTTCTTCCCCCTCCCTAGACTGGTAATCCTGTATTCCTCTCCCCCTTGCCTAGACTGGTAACCCTGTATCCCCCTGCCCCCACCCTAAACTAGTCACCCTGTATCCTCCTGCCCTCACCCCAGACTGGTGACTCTGTACCCCTTTGCCCCACCCGAGACTGGTCACCCCTCATCCCTCTCCTCCCTTATTGTCCTCTTTGTCCCTTTTCCACATACCTGTAGCTTTACTATATTTTTTCCATAGTGCAGACTGTAAAGGATTCGTGATGACATCATAGTCACATGTTAAGGTCAGTATGTGCAAAATCACGACAAAAAAGCATTTTTACAATTCATGGAAAAATTGTAGCCAGGAGACATAAACCACAAGTTTAATTCTTGCCCCCCCAGGAACTTAGAGCCCCAGGCTACCGCCCAAAACCATTGTGATGATATCTCCTCCCCTTGGTAAAACACCTCCATTAGAATCAAGTAGGGCTGCATCACTGAAGGGAGGGGATTTATCGCCACAACGGGGTGCCTCCAGTGCATAGAGCCTAGGCAGTACACAAGAAGAAAATTGCACCAAGCATGAGAACTATTTTGAAAAAAGTACCCTGCCTCTGGGATCCCCACGTTGGCACTAATTTGTTTTGCAGTGCACTTGTGCAGTACTTTGGCATATACTCTATAAACCTGGCTCCCAGTATGGAGTAGGCAGAGAAAAGCACCTGGGGCCTTCAGGTGATGAATGCAATCAAAGAAGCAATGAAGATGTCCACTGCTCAAAGTAAAAAATTTATTTATTAATTTTATTCCAATCTCTTAAAACATGGTACAACACATTTTGGGGAAAATCATGGCAATATGCGTTTGCAAACTTAGTCAATTTATATGCTTCTAAGACTTAGAGGTTACCAAGAACAGCCCCAAACAAGGTGGGATTACCTAATCACATGGTGGCGCCTTGTGCAAAAGCTAGTGTTAACCCTGTGTGAACAATGCATATGAGCACCACCGTGTTTCTCTGAAAATAACCTGTACTTCTAAAATAAGACACCCCAACTCAACTACCAACTAGCCTAAAGTAAGGCAACTCCTGAGAATAAAACACCACCTACTTCAAACTAGGGCACTACCGAAAGTAAGGTGCTCTCAAAAGTAAGGCCGCCCCTTGCCACCCGCTGCCACCCAGGACTCACCTAATCCCCTTGTGGAGCTTCTCAGCCAGTGGCGTATGTCCATAGCGACCCACATCCACCGCACGTTTCCACACATACCATCGCACGACCCAACACACAACGCCACCGCCGGTCCCACTGCTGATGCGCTTCTGCAAGCATGTGAGTAACAATGACCAGTGGATAGTGACATTAAAGACTGTTTTCCGACATATTTGCAGATACCGCATCTGGGCATATTTGTGATACCGCATCTGGGCATATTTGTGATACCGCATCTGGGCATATTTGTGAACCAAACCTGGACAACCAAGTTGTATGTGTGACTTTACATTTCAGTTTACTGTGAAAAAAAGAAAATACTTAAGTTCCTTCCCCATCTTGTGACACACCTGTTCCCTGCACTTCTCTTAATAAATGATGGGAATATATTTTTGTATGATATTTCTGATTGGGGGCTGAAGTTTGGTTAGGGAGGGAGAATGAATTGTATTTCTATTTTTCCTATCTGCCAGGTGATATTCACTGGTGTAATATATGCAACTCTATTCTAAGGTCTGTGTATTAACTTTGGATGATAACCTTGTGCTCTCACATACTCTCTTATGGGTAAATTCTTAATGACTTGGGAAAGATGATTACTGCTTGCATGTAGAATGCCATTTCCAGTGGAAGGCGTACGATCTAGTGTAGTATGTATTTTAACTCCATCTAATTTCATAGCGACATCAGAGAACAAAACATCAATTGGTTCAAATTGGTATGTAAATGTAAGATTGAGATTATTGAAAATAACATAGGCCACAAAATGCTCTGTGTCCCAGTGTGAACCCGTCCTTACCAGGAGGAGGTTGTCAATATATCTCCCATACCAGGAGATAAATTAAGAAAAAGGATTGTAACAGCAACCTCCTCCCAGTATGACATATATGACTGGCTTATTTATATATGTTGTACTGGGAGGAGAGATGGAGCAGTAATTAGATGCTACAGGGTGTGCGAAATGACTGCTGTGGGCAACGTAGTATCTTTTTTTTTTTTTTTTTTTTTTTAAATTTTTTTAAACCTTTATTAAATATTACACCATATGACAACATATCATAAAAAAGGGGAAAAGCACGTACAAAAGGACTTACATACCCTTTCACAAAAGGTAGACTTTAAACAACAAGTTTATACTACCCTCAAATTGGACCTTGCCCAGCGGATCTACCCCAAACCAATTACAGAATACCTCTCTTATCCTCCCCATAACGAAATAACAAACCCAACATAAACCATAACACATCAAATAAAATATACAGCCCCCCCCCCCACCCCCCCCAAATATTCCCTATTTCCACAATGTACATCTAGAGAAGGGCAGACCTGGCACAGCATGGCACGGCACTCCATATCCTCCTATTTATAAACACAAGTGTTATTAATACCATTACCCTTACCCTTCCCCACCCAACCCCCCATTGTCCTCTCTCAACACCTAGGGACGCCGTCCCCCCCACACCCTACACTCCTCCAAGCCCCATGATTAAACTACACTATACACCTCCCCCTTCTTTCCTATTATTCCCCCTACCCCTACGGACCACGTCCAGGGCGCCGAGGACGACGACCGCCCACAGACCCAGTCAATCACAAAGCACCAACTTTCTTTCACGGAGCTACCATCACTTTTAATCCCTCTTACTATCGCAAGGAACCCGTAAAGACCATCCCCAACTTGGCTCCCTCCTCTCAGAAGGACCCCCTCGGGAATGTTACCCTCCACAGGTCCCTTTCCATGTGCTGGTGACCCCTAGGTCGCCACCGATGGTCAATGACCCCATGTAAGGGCCATCCCCCCGTACGGCGACCCCCGGAAGTCTTCCCCACACACTACCATATATGTATTTTTTGTTATGCTATTAGCATTTTCCTTTATTTATATATCCCTACTATGCAAAATCAATTATTGCACATTATTCTCTCTATGGCGTCTCCATTACTCTCAGTCACGCTTTTTTCACACCACCTCTCGACCACCATCTGCCGCGGTCGTCGCCACCCCACGCCCCAAACCCGACCCAACCAATCTACTTCTTCCAAATTCTGAGAGGGAAGGCGTCCCACCCCTTAACACACTCCCTTCTCCCCTACTGACCTACTGCCAGCCCCGCCAAGTCTGCCCCTCCTTACACCATCTCCAAATTAAATTAAATTCCTACTAGGAACACCCCAACCTCTAGACGTATCCTAAATTTTACCGACCTATTATCCCCCCCCCCCCACCCTACCCCAGAAACAGAGAAAAAACACAAAACAAACAACCCTCCCACCTCCCCCCCCCCCCCCCTCTGCCTGGCTATATTACCTCCCTTTTCTATTCTACCATTTAGACCAATAGCTTTCATATTCATCGATCTTAATAAGTTGTGTAGCTTTTACATAATCCATCAGTTTTAGACACTTTATCTCTCTATTCCAATCCTCCAATGTTGGTAAATGAGGGGATATCCACTTCTTTAATATACAGAGCCTAGCGGCGAACAATACTCTACTAATTATACATTTTTTCACCCGCGTGATCACAATCCCACCCATATCCCCAAGTAGTGCAGTTTCTGGGCAAAATTTCAACTCCACCTGGAGTCTACTTTTAATTTGGCCAAATATGTCTTCCCAATATCTTCGTAATTTGGGACATCTCCACATCAGGTGAATTACATCCCCCCTATCCCTCTTGCATCTATCACACATATCCGTGTTTCTAACTTTCATCTTAAACAACTTAACTGGTGTAAAGTGTAACCTTCTAAGTATAAAAATCTGTGAAACTCTATGGCTCATTCTCAAACTAACCTCTTTTATGTTCCCCAACACACTTCCCCAATCTATTTCACATACCCCCATATCTTCTTCCCACCTAGATCTAAATTTCTCCTCCAATTTAGCATTTGCCGTGTGAATTAACAACTTATAGATTTTCCCCACCGTACCCTTAACTGAATTCATTATATTCTCATTTAATAAAAAGAAATCCTCCACCACCAAAAGGTCTTTCTCATTAATCCCTCTCTCCATGTGTTTAAGTTGATAATACCGTAGAGTATCCCCCTTACTAAGGCCCCATTCTGCTGATAGAACTTCCAGGGATTTTAGCTTACCAGTTGAATCAAACACATGTTTTATCTTAATTACCCCCCTTTTTGCCCAAAATAACCAGTCGTGAAATTTGTTAAACGGGGCCAAGTGCCCATTAAGCCACAGAGGTGTGAATTGATTACTCTTATCCATACCTACTATCTTTTTACAGTGTAACCATACTTTATTATATAAGTCATTTAGGGGGTCATTCTTTGTCATGATCCTCCCTGCTTCCAACAATACCGGTAGATCAGGGCCACAGATATCGGTCAAAGCTTGCCACTTGCCCCAAAAATCATATTCCTTCCACTTCACAATGTACAACAGTTGTGCCGCGAAAAAGTATAATTCAAAGTTAGGGAGATTGAAACCCCCTTCCTCCCATTTTTTCGTTAGAAATTCATATTTTACCCTCGGGATTTTCCTTCTCCAAATTAGCTCGTTACATAAACCCCTTATCTCCCTAAAAGCTTTCTTACCCAGCCATACTGGGCTATTGGCCAGGACGTACAGGACCTGTGGCAGCACTATCATTTTTACTAGGCCCACTCTGTCAGCCATACTGAGAGGAAACCGCTCCCATAGTCTGATTTTCCCCTGTATCTTCCTGATTAGGGGGATCCAATTATGTCTTTTATACTCATAAAGATCAGGCGAGAGTGCTATACCTAGATACTTTATGGAGGCCCCCGGGGCACAGACCCTCACCTGACCATAGTCCCCCCCCTCATTGGCCCCCAGCATCATAAGTGAGGACTTACTCCAGTTTATAGCAAACCCCGAGTAACTCCCATAGGTCTTGATTACCTCCATTACCTCTCCTAGTGAGGACCTAGCACTCCCCAGGAACAGCATCACATCATCCGCAAACAATGCAATCTTTTCTGTCCCTGAGGAGTGCTCAAAGCCCCGAACTTTATCGGAGCATCTAATACATTCGGCAAGCGGCTCCATTGCAATGGCGAACAAGAGGGGAGACAGGGGACACCCCTGTCTCGTACCTCTAGATAGCTGAAAAGGGTCAGAGACCTGCCCATTAACCATTACCCTAGCCCTGGGTTCTGAATAAAATAATCTAACACAGCTAATAAATCTTTCTCCTATTCCCATTTTCCTCATAACACTCCATAAATAAGGCCATTCCACCCTATCGAAGGCTTTCGAAGCATCGAGGGTGAGAATGGCCTTACCCCCCGGGTCCTTCTGCCCTTCCTGAATATTACTAAACGCTCGCCTAATATTATAGTAAACCCCCCTACCAGGGATAAACCCTGACTGATCTCTGTTTATAAGTTTCCCTATCACAGCTTTCAGTCTATTAGTTAGTATTTTAGTAGCCAATTTCGCGTCCACATTGATGAGGGAGATGGGTCTGTATGACTCCGGGCCTCTAGATTCCTTCCCATCTTTTGGTAAAACAATAATTACAGCCTTTTTCATGGAGTCTGGCAGTCTCCCACTCTGCCAAGCCCCATTTAGAACCTCTAGTAACTCAACCAGCAACTTCTCTCCAGCCACTTTATAAACTTCTGCTGGCAAACCATCCGAGCCCGGAGCCCTACCGACCCCCATCTCCCCCAATGCCTTCTTCAGTTCTCCCAGTGTAAATGGTGCATCTAGCCCCTCCCTCTCATCCACTTCAAGACTAGGTAAAGAGATGTTCCCCAAATACTCCTCCAACTCCTCTGGTCCATAACTCCCCTCTGAGGTATAGATAGACACATAATATTGTACAAAACTATCTAGGATCTCCCTAGTTGTAGAGACTTGCCGTCCCTGCCACTCCAGTGAGGCTATCCTTGTCGATCCCCTATTGCTCTCTACTAATCTCGCCAACATTCTCCCTGGGCGTTCCCCTTCCACTCCTCCTCTAGCTTTTAGAAACATCTGTCTGGCAGCACTCTTTTCCAGAAGGATTTTCTCTAATAGTTCCTGCTCCTTTACCCAAATACTCCAGTTCTCCTGGGAGGTATTTTCCTTATAAATTCTTTCCGCTGTTTCTATAGCTACATACTGTCTCCTTTCTTTCTCCCTTACTTCTCTCTTTTTGTATACTATTTTCTGAAATAGAAGCCCCCTCAACGTTGCCTTCATGGCATCCCACACTACTATGCTCTCTGCTGTCCCTTTATTAAGTTGAAAGAATTCCTCTATGCTACCAAGCCATTCTGGATCTATAACTTTCAACCAGGTAGCATTAAACCTAAACGGCCTGCCCGGCCCCATTTCCTTATTCCCTAACACTATCATCAATGGAGTATGGTCGGAAAAACCCCTACGCCCAAACTTGGCTCCCTTGATAAGCTCTAACATCCGTTCGTCACCCAGTGCCAAATCTATTCTGGACATACATTTATGTGATTTATTTACACATGAATACTCCTCCCTATCCCCGTTTTTAATCCGCCAAATATCATACCATTTTAATTCTGTGCACATCTTCGCCAGCTGTGAACTTCCCCTTCTAATTGGTCTTTCTCCTACATAGCTTCTATCCCTTTCACCGTCTAATATTTCATTGAAGTCCCCCAACCATATCTTTGGGCACTCCGCCATTCTGTCCATTATCCCGTCAATTTCTAAAAACAGCTTCCTTGAAAATGGTGGAGGAAAATAGACGGCACAAAGGAGAAGCTCAACATCCTCACAGACCAAATGTAAGATAACATATCTCCCAGACTCCTCCACCTTTTTCTGCAAGACCTTTACCTTTAAGCCCTTATGGATAAGCACACTAACACCTCTAGAATAGTTGGAGAACACTGAGTGATAGCTAGAATCCACCCACTTTCTATGTATGCAGTTCAGGGACTCATGTGTCAAATGGGTCTCCTGAAGGCAAACAATAGCTGGCAAGTATCCATTTATGGCATTAAAAATAGCCACTCGCTTTTCTCTACTCGCCAACCCCCGTACATTCCACGTCACAATTCTAAACCACCCCATCCAACAACTTTTCTTTCTTCATACCACACCCTTGTGAAGCTAATGTACCCAGGCAGAGGAAACCAAAAAAAAAGATAAAAAAAGAAGGAAGAAAAGAAAAAAGAGAAAAGAGCAAAAACATGACCCCCCACTAAACATACCCCCCCCTCCCCCCCTCCCCCCTTCCCCCCCCCCCCCAACCCCCCTTCCCCTCCCCCCTCCCCCCCCATCCCCACCCCCTCCTTGGCTAGACTTCACCGCTAGGCTCAGCCCACACCCCTTACTCGGTCAATCCCCACCCCCCCTCCCCCCCAACCGACGGACCAGGCACAACCAACGTTAACTACCATTGCTTCACTAATTACAAACCCTTGGCCTCAAGCCATTTATCTAGTTCACCCGGGTCCGTAAAGAAATGAGTTCTGTCACCATGGATAATTTTCATCTTTGCTGGGAATAGCAGGGAATATCCTATCCCGGCCTCCCTCAATCTTTTTTTTACCCCGACAAAACTTGTTCTCAATTTATTCGTAGTATATGAAAAGTCCGGGTAAATTGCAATCTTGTTTCCCCCATAAGACAAGTCCCCCCTTCTTCTACTAAACGCCAGGATCATGTCTCTATCACCATAGAATAACAATTTAGCCAGGATTGGCCTAGGATTGGTTCCAGTGGGGTACGGGCGGAACGGGACCCTGTGTGCTCTCTCTACCCCAAAGAACTTTGATAGAGTACCAATCTCACAGACAGATAGCAGCCAATTGTAAATAAAAGACACACAATCTTCACCCTCAGCTTTTTCCGGAAAGCCCACCAGTTTGATATTGGCTCTTCTCTGTCTATCTTCCATGTCTAGAATTTTTTTTTGGTTCTGTTCCACTATCTTTTTGAGCTCTTGCACTTCTTTTTTAATATTATTCTGCGTATCCTCCACTTGTGATATTCTATTCTCTGCCTCTCCCATCCTTTCTCTCATCTTGCCTAATTCATTCTTGATAATGGACACATCCGCACCAATACTACCTGTCTGGACCAAAACCTCCTTCACTGATTGGTCTAGTTTCTGGATCATGGCAACGATGGCCTTCATATGTTCCACGTCTCCAGAAACTGATCCAACCACCCTCTCCCCAATTCCCAACTGAGCATCACCTCCCTCAACGTTCTCACCCATACATTCCTGACTTGATACATAAAATTCGGGAGGTGGCGCTACAGATTTTTCCTTCATTATTGGAGACTGCAGGAATCTATCCAATTTCTGACCGCTCATTTTGGCCGGACCCCCTACCCCCTGAGTCCCAACACCCCCAGATCTACGTGGGTTAGGATCCTCTTTGGACTTTTTAGGAGGCATAATCCGTATACTCTTCCTTTTACCAGAAACCAACCAGTTAAATTTTTACTTTTACTTTTTTTTTTTTTTAACCACCAATCTATACCAGATATATATGGCCCACCGGTACAATTACACTGTTGATCTACTTTAAATGTCCATTCATATGTCCATTTTTATGTCCCTTTAATGTCCAGTTCAACCACCAGACCTCCGGATTAGAGAGAGGTGGTGACCACAATTTTGTAATATCTTGGCCGTACTTCTGGCAAGCCTCCACCAGCTAGCGTCACTCGATTTGCATAAACTAGATTTCTCATGCGACAATTTTGCCCTTTAGGGTATAAACACTCTCAAGCAAACCGGGTTAGCGCAAAACAGACCAGGCGGCAGACTCTTTGAAACACATGAAAACAATATCCCTTAGACCGTGGTAGTTAGAGTCTTACAGTCCTATGCGGTCCGTGAATCTCCCACGGCACACTTGATTAGCACCATTCAGATCAATGCGGCAAGCTGGTTAGAACACTTAAACATGATATCACTTTGGGCCAGGTTGTTTAGAGACTTGCGGATCTATGAGGTTAGTATCCCACAAACATGTCCTATAAGCACCAGACAGACCAAGCAGCAGGCTCATTAAATCCCATACGAACAATGTCAGCTTGAGACCAGGTGGTTAGAGTCTTGCAATCATTGGAGTATTTGCAATAAAAATTAGACTAATTTATAGCCTTCTGAACTATTATGGCTTAAGCAGGTATCAATAAACGTCCTGGGTGCTTTCCCCCTCCCTGTAGAGAAACTCCATAGACTCCTGGGAATGCTCTCACCATTGCCCACAGCACCCTGCACCCTGCGGCCACAACCACTGGACCTGCCGACCCCCCTCGGAACGTTCTCACCCGGCACCGGACACTTCCCTGTTGGTCCACAGGACGGAGTTTCTTGTAGGCTCCACGTGCACCTCCTGACTCCACACTTGCACCCACTGCGAGCCGCTGGCACCGCAACCGCTGCCTGGCTGCTTCCCCCAGTCTGGGTCCGCCTCCGATCCCGAGCCCTCACCAGCGAGTCCGCGTCCCACGTCCCGGTCCCCGACTCTCCATACCCCGGCCTCTTAGCGTGGCAGGCCCGGCTGATACCGCTCTGCGTCCCGGCAGCACATCTCCGGTCCGTCGGTCAGGTCAGGTGGAGGGGGGAGGGAGCGGACGCTACGTGCTCACGTCCGCTCACGTGACCCCATCACCTCCGCTAAATTGTTCGGCAACGTAGTATCTTACACAAACACTTACAGTAGTCGTTCCCCAGTGCACCAAAACACCTAATTTGCAAATTGAATAAACACTATAAATTCAGATTTTCAAAGAACGGTGCTAAGGATGAGAGCAAGAAAATTACTTTCATCCTCAGTGTTCTGTGCATTATGGGAATATAACTATACTTTTTTTTTACATAATTCTTTTCTTCATATTTTGATGTTTTATAAAGAGTTTTTTGGGAAATGCCATTAAAAACACTATACATGAAGCATATTTTTGAAAAGTTTAAATAAATAAATCAGCCAAAACCCCATAAAATGTATTCCAAATATTAATTTTATTGACTTCCAGGTAATATCATTTTTAGAGAAAAAAATGCCCTTGAATAATAATAATAATAATAATAATAATAATAATAATAATAATAATAATAAAAAAGAAAAATTGCATCATGAAAACTTCTGTGAAACAATCTATATACACTCAGATTTATCAAAGGGATGTAAAGTAGAACTACTGTAGCTCAGTTGCCCCAATCAGATTCCAGTTACATTCTTCACAAATCCCTTGGAAAATGAAAAGAGGAATTTGATTGGTTTCTAAGGGCAACTAAGACAACTCTACTTTTCATCAGTTTGATAAATCTCTCCCCTAATGTCTGTTTAAACATGTACAAAAACAATCTTTATTATCATTATTTGAGGGCAATTTATGTGCCCCATTGTGACATGCAAATTAACAGTTTGTGCTGAAAATATGGTTAAATTGGCATTTTTTTTTACCATATAATAAAAATTCTCTTTTATACTGTACACGAAAAATATAGGCTAAAAATAATGTGCAAGCAGATCACACAGAAGCTAATTGAATATTGGAGAGATTTTCACCTTAAGGACAGAAATCCCATCCGTGCGTTCAAAATTGAATTCCAAACATGCACCTTTGCTTACTTGGCTCAGCGATAAGGATGATAAATGACTCCTTATTGTACTGAGGAGAATAAAAGCTGAAGTGATGTCATTCTTGCAATTGGATATATTCAACGTTTTTTGTGCTTCTTAAACGTTCTTCCCCTGATCTTTATCATCTTCAAAGAATTTAGATTTCTTTCAGCATTTATTGTTGTGTGAAATGTGTCCTATTGGTAACCTTGTGCTGCCAGAACTACTTCAAACTACATATCACACGTTCACCTCTAAGACATAAATTATAGTCATTTCAGTACCCATGAAAGACTGCTGTGTGGCCTACATTGCTTAAAGGGCTAATTACCAGTATATATGAATACTTGTTTGTGTATATATTAATATATTATCTGTATAATCTACAATTTTAATTTACAATGAATACTTATAAACAAAAAAGTCCATTGCTGACTTCCAGTTCTTTGCCCCATGTTATAAATAAAATACCATTTAGTTTTGTGCCCTAGCTGCAGTCTTACTGTAACCATAAGACTAGATCAAAACTAATGACAAAGCTACATCCCCACAGGCATCTGCTGTTATTGAGCATTTGTCCCAATATACCACTGACACTGCTCATTAACCAATATTAATCAAATAGCTATAAAAATAAAAAGTTAAACAATTAGAAAAAAAATAAAATTTTCTTAATTTGTGTTCACACATAGTGTTTTTGTTATGATTTTGCCATGTTTTTAGCAAAATTTGGAGGGGGGGCACTATTTTTCAGAGATTTGCACAATTGTGCTAAAATAGTACAAGTTTGATATGATTATCGCAACAACACATGAAAAAATTTGACCGTAGCCTAAGGGTCCCTTTGCAATGAGAGATTTATCTGACAGATATTTGAGGCAAAAGCCAGGAACAGACTATAAATAGGGAACGGGTCATAAAGGAAAGTCTGGGATTTCTCCTTTTTTTAGATTCATTCCTGGCTTTGGCTTAAAAAATTTGTCAGATAAATCTCTCTGTGTAAAGGCACCCTAAGAGTACTTTTTTTTACTTTGTAAATTTTTTCTTTCTCAGTCTGCTTTATAAGTCCCCACCATAGATGTAAGTGATAAAACAGGAAGGGTTAAATGGGTTATTAGAGACTGTAACACATGAGTGAGCACTGCAGCCTCTACAAAGTTTTTGTGTGCTCTGTCTGTACCAAAAATTATTGTATTATTTACAGCAAGAGTGCAAGGTACTGAAGTGTTGTCACATTCTCTTGAATGAGACAATGCTCCAGTAAAATACCCTTCACCTCAATTAGGAAATACCATTTTCATTACCTGTACTAGGTCTGTGTACTTTGCAAAAATGTTTAGGTTGGTGAAAGTATCATTGATACAATAAGCAAAGAGTCATTGTTTCTCAGCAGAACATTTTTAAGAGCATCAAACTGTCTCTTCCTTTCCTTTGCCTTGTCCTTCCTGGTGCAGTCTCTTCCCCGGGTAAGTGATTCACATGCATCCAGTATTCTATATGATCTATGGGTTTATGTGATTTATCAGACCACCTTCTTCAATTGCTCTGTGGTTCCAGGACCTGTATTGGTGTTGGTTCAAGGCACTGTTGCTGGCTCTCTTATCATAGTAGCATATAAGGAAATTTCAATAAAGAAATAAATGATGTTTCGATTGAATTAGCTTTCTATCTGTAATTATATCAGTTCTGGCTATTGTACTAATAATTCACCTTTATCAGTGCAGGCATTGAGTTATCCCCTGCTGTATATAGATATAAATGAGTTTTGGGCTAATTGCATAAAGGGAACACCCCACAAAACCTGCATTTTTAGAAATGTTGTGACCCAGTTTTCTCTGCATCACAATTTGGCCATTGTTAATGGGATTGGCCACTTTTCAACTTTTAGTGGAATAGAGCTCCTGTTCATTGATGGGGCTGATGGACAGGCAAGCGATTATACTATGCCCCCTGCCTTCTCCAGCGCACCTGTGCTTGTTTAAGAGCAGTTTACTGCCAAGTCACATTTTCAAAAAGGAGGTTTTACAGAATGTGTAAACATCAAAAAGATATATTCTGGACTTTTCATAACTCACCGTATAAAGGATTTCTTGGTGTTGTTTCCTCCTCAAAAACACATGTTGTTTTTGGTGAACAGTGTCGTATGGTTGGGCCTTTACGGCAGTCATGCCCCATATCCCTGTCTACATCTGCCCCGTAAGCCCCGTACCCTCAAAATAAAAGCTTAAGAAAGGTGCTAAGAATTCCTTATATTGAAAGGGGGTGACAATATCCCTTTAGGATTTTTTTTAGCCCTTACTTGCCCTGTAACAGGCTTGGCCACATTAGCTGCAGTGTAAGTGACCCCACAGTTGCTTCACAGGGTTAAATTTAACCAGCAGCATTGGATGGCTGCTGTGTAATGACTGTTTTTATCCTAAAAGACACATTTTTTTTTTTAGAAATCATTAAAGATGTCACCTGACAGGTGATTCACATGGTTAAATTGAAACAGGAGAGTTTGATGACTGCTTTAAAATCCCATTTTTTTTAATCCTGCCAGACATGGTTTTAAGAAAGCACTGAAGATTGCAACTGACAGGTGATTATACCAATTATAAATATGAAAAAAAGAGCCTGTGGGGCCTCATTTATGAGTCTCAACACACACCATATTAACCACCATATTAACTGACCCTATAAGTCAATGTAATAACAAAGGGAAAACCAAGGCCACATACAGATGTTTCGGGGTGCTGCCCCTCATCAGTGTGGAGCAGGATTCTGGCCAGGTGGGAGCCAAAAAAAACCCTCAGGGAAGGGCCCAGCCAAGGGGTGGGTCCTGTAGGGAAACCACCAAAACCACCATATTAAGTGGCCCTATAAGTCAATGTACACATATCTGGCTAGTCCTGTGTTCCAAGACTCTTAAATGTGGCTCCAAAGGCACCTTTTTGCATATTTGTATTTCCCAGGATGCAACACACCTAGGATTTCACTGTATTGAGCGTTTTAACAATGTTATGACAGTGTTATCTTTCACTGGTCTCCCTGAGATCAGTGATCTGTTTCCCGTATGTTTTTTTATAAAGCACTGATGATGTTACCTGATGGGTGATTCTAATGATTAATATTGACCAGAGAAGTTGGATGACTGACATATAATCACATTTTTTAAATCTAAAATATACGGTTTTTGTAAAGCACTGAAGATGTCACCTGACAGGTGATTCAAAGGGTTAAATTGTACTGGGAGTGTTGGATGACTGACATACAATCACATTTTTTCCTAAAAGACACATTTTTTTTTATAAAGCACTAAAGATGTCACCAGACAGATGAGTCTAATGGATAAATTAAACCTGCAGTGGTAGATGACTAATGTATAATCACATTTCTTACCCTGAAAGACACTGTTTATAGAAAGCACTGAAAGGGTCAACTGACAGCTTATACAAAGGGTTAAAATCACCCAGAAGAGCTGTGGACAGTGGACTACTCACCTCAAATTTTCTTCTTTCTTTACCTAATCAAACTTTCTCTCTTTCTGTATCTCTCTGCCTTTCTCTGTCTCTCCCTGTTTCTCTCTGCCTTTCTCTGCATCTCTCTGGCTTAATGGTGTGCTGATGGCACACTCCTGTATACATATATACTGAAGGAGGAAGTGCGACATTGAGTTTAGTTTTTCCAAAAAAGGACGGAAGAATGTCCGTTCTATAAGTTTTGCTGTTTGCTCATCTCTAGACAGGAGCTCTGTTCCACCGCACACAAGGACAAGGAACTGGCAGAGGGACAGTGCCACATAGCACAGCATTCCTATGCAGAAAAGGGCACTTTATATTAGTAAGTAACTGATACAGTGTTTTTCTAAAATCAGCTGAAGGATGGCCAACCCCTGTGACAGGAGTTACTAATACATCCAGTATTTGAGAAGCAGTTGTTTGAACACTACAGTGTACAGTATGATTAAATGTTACAATAACCACAGTGACAGGCGGGTCAGAGTGATATGGCAGAGATTCATTAAACTGTCTCTTTCAACTTGGTCACAGTAGAGAAAGAAACAGAGAATGAGAATAAAGAGATGAGCATGGCCAATTTGGCCATTTGGATCAATTTGCAGTAAATAATCTCTGCTAAATAATAAAAAAAAAAATACACTGGGGTGTTTTTCTCATAATAGGTTATCTCTAGAACCTTCAAAAAGCTGACAATATGACATATGATTGAATACAATCTAATTTAACACATACACTAAGACACACCCTAAAGCTAATTCAATATATAAATTGGCATCCACTTACAAAAAAGAGAATATCCTTTTAGATTGCGGTCCTTCTCATGAGTGCGTGAGGAGCCTTTGAGTGATTCCTACTTGACCACACATGGCCTTTCCCATGCAGTCATCGGATAACTGTTCTTGATGAAGTTGTCTTAATAGTACAGTACAATTCCTTTCAGGGTAGGTAAATATAACAATATATACATTACAGAGTGTCATTTCACTGTTTTCATACATGATATTTGGAACTGTGTATCGGAAAACAGAATTCACACTGCTAAAGAAGTAGATTTTTTTAGTGGACATTTAGTGGAGAACATATAAACTCCTTGCTGACGTTGTGCTAACCACTGAGCCACCATACTGCCCCAATATGCTGTGTGTCTAGTGTGAGTCTAGTATATGCTCTTTGTGTAATGTATGTATGTATGTATGTATGTATGTATGTGCGTATGTACGTGCGTATGTACGTGCGTAGTGTATGCTGTGGTGTGTAATAGAGCTGGACTGGCTAGCTGTCAGTGCTACCAAATGCCAGATGGACTAGAAGTTGACTACCAACACAATTATATCTGCCATAGAAACAATAACTGCTACAGTAAATATGGACCCATGGGAACCACTGCTCCCTGATATCTTTTGGATTGCCCGGTTGTCCTCATATTTCATTGTCACATTTTAGCAGTTATTACTTTTTATTAAGTTATTTATTTTTATTTTTGTTGTCATAGCCATATGAGGGCTTGATTTTTGCAGGGTAACATTATGGAGTTAATAAAACTTGCTAATTTAGTTTTATAACTTTTTTTGGGGGGGGGGGGGGGGCGGGTTTAATGAAAAAAAAATATTATTTTTTTTTTGCATTTTTGCTAACAGACAATGTATGATGGGATGTCAGAGTTCCACAAATGTGTTACTGTGATCACAACTAGAGAAAAGTCGCTCATCTAGCAAATTGCATATCTCAACTAAGCAAATCACTTTATTTTATCAGCAATCCACTTATCAAAAAGTGCACTTTATTTTTTTATTGATTAATTGCAATGTAGGACACAGGGCATTGCATTTTTACTATTCATTTATAGGGTAAACTTTCAGGATTGGAGTGCAGCTCCATTTCCGACAGTTGCAATGGGTGCTATACTATCACTGACAGTTGGGACCTGCCAAGAGGATGACACAGACACTTCTTTGGTGCCTGTGCTATCCTGTGCACATTAGTTGCTGCAGCATTAGGCAGAGGCTGCATCTACATTAATTAACTGCAGTAGCAGGAGGGGGTTAATAACAAGAAACTATTAATTTTTTGCCATTGGTAACTCCTTGAAGATGTCGGATTTCTGAATAAAGCTTGTGACTGCCCTACTTCTGGTAGGTCATCAACACTCTAGCTAGTCTCTTAAGCTCTATGCATTTTAAATGTGTGTGTAAAAATTGATCGGAGAATGCAGTGATCTCTGTTTCACCTTGATCAACAATCACTTCTACTTTTCTTTCTATCTGTTAAAACAATTAAGGATATTAATGCATTGGATGTCAAATAAAACATTTCATACTGCCACATTAAAATGCTAGTATAAAGTCTTTACAGTCCACATAAAGGAGGATTGCCTTTGTTGTTTGACTTTACAAGACAAAGTTTTTAAAGTCATCACAAGTCGGTAATGGCTTAAATGGTGAAAACAAATATTGCTATCTAGATAACATAAAATCTCTATTTCCACTGACAAGCTACCAAATGGATGCAATAAATATTAAACGTATTACAGAGGGGGAATTTAAGGGCAATCTCCAAACAGTTGCAGGGAATGGGCTTCTTCAGTAAAGTACAATAAGGCGGCTAAAATGAGTAATGTAATCCTTAAAGGGAGTAACAGTTTATACAACCAACCTGTTTACTTTTATAACTATACATACAACATTCAGAAACAGTGAAATTACCCATTTTTATTTATCTCTGAAATATTCATAAGGCAATGAAAGGTACAGTAAGTTTCATAGGGAAAGCAGTTCTAGTGTGAATCATTTCTTATTTTTTCAGCAAAATACTGTTTACAGGGAGCAAGTCAGGCCAGTTGGAAGTCTAGCTGCAATTTATAGAGATAAGCAAACTTACAGTAACCTGAATTTACTGTAAGTTTGCTCATCTCTAGAAATTTATAATGACAAGTGTATCAGTGGATGTTTTATAGACGTTTCCTTATATGCTACCATAGTAAACCAGTGGACCTTAAAATTGTGCAAATCTCTTGTTTACTACTGTTGTTGAGCAAACTTGCCAAATCCGAACACTTGGTATTTAACCCCTGGAGAAGTTAGATGCAGCCCTAGGGTTGTCAGGAAAACATGGATACACCATATGGCTGTATTCATGTTTTCCAAAACTCCCTATGGCTGCACCCAATGTCTCCAAAAGCCGAGTTTTCGGGTTTGGCAAGATTACTTAAAGGGAGCCTGACACCCCCCATGCCAGGGTAAAGGCCGCCAGCTAGAGCCGCTTATACTTACCCCATCTGGCCAAGTCCCGCTCCTGGAGCCGGTCCCGTGACAGAGATATCCTTGTCTGAAGCCCAGAGCACGCGCTGCTGAGATGCGACCAACGCCCATAGAGAATGCGGGCTCCATTCATTCTCTATGATCGTTGGACTCATCTCAGCAGCGCGTGTCGGGCTTCAGACAAGGATATCTCTGTCCTGGGAACAGCTCCAGGAGCGGTACTTGGACAGATGGGGTAAGTATCCGGGGCTCTAGCGGGGGGTCGTGCGGCCTTCACCCCGGCACGGGGGGTGACAGGTTCCCATTAAACACTATAGACTACAGACTTAACATTTGAACATATAAGCCAAGTAGCTATGAGAAATCATCTGCTGACTGTGTAAATGTACAGTATTTCTGTTTGTACTGCATCTTCTTCTAGAAGAGAATGGATAGTGATGCGCACATGCATACTTACTTCCCCTGGATGCCACCACTGGCAGCTTCCATTCCAGGGAATATTGCAGCCAGATGTTTAGGTAAAGTTGACTAAGGGCATTTTTTTTTTTATAGAACTTGATGGAAAAAATTTTTTCCAAGAAAACTTGCTTAGTGGAGCTAAACTTTACAATAAATCATGTACAATGACAAGAAATTCAAATTTTTTTCTGGAAGATACACATCATAAGTTATACACATTCAGTTAACCTATCAAAATTCAATTTAAAGTATTTTTTACATTTATTGGTAAACTATAGTTTCCTAGATAATAGGAAATGTACTTTATTTCAACTTTGCCTTTTAATTTTAAATTTGCCTTTAATGCAAATGATCAAGTAAATGCTTATTTACTAATGTAAAAATACAGGCAAAGTGGGAAGGAAACTCATAAAGTAAGACTAGTATGCCTTTAGCTAGTGAAATAAGGCTTCAGGGTCAGCATGATGATGTAGAAGATGATGTCTGGAAGTAGATTTCAGGGTCTGCCTGAAGACATACAATAAATAAGAGATTGTTTTTACTTCCACACTGAATATATGCCAAGATTTGTAAAACAAAATGAAATGAACATTAACAATCCAAATAGTATATACCATAACATCAGAAACACTCATCTACAAATGTTGTACTAAAATCACCTCTCTGCTTTACCCACCCCAAACCACGTGTACCTTCAGATAACTGCTTTTAATCAAAGATCTGTCCGGGGGTCAATTCGGCAGGTGATGCAGTTATTGTCCTAAAAAGCAATTTTTAAACTTGCAGCCCTGGGTCAAACTGGTGTGGCCTAGAGTGTCTGTGCATTAGGCTGGCACAACCTCTCTGTCCATTCTCCCCGCCCTCTTCATAATTAGGAATGCCCCAGGCAGGTATTTTCCTATGCATCAGTTGTGTGAGCACGGCACATGAGCTGTATCATTAAGGCACCTGTGCAGTGTTCACTGGAGATGAATAGGAAAAATCCTGCCAGTGGCATTCCTAATGATGAAGAGGGTGGGGAGAAGGGACAGAGGGGTGGTGCAAGGTTAGGGCACAGATACTCTAGGCCACAGCAGTTTGACACAGGGCTTCAAGTTTAAAAGTTGTTTTTTAGAACAATAACTGCATCACCTGCCGAATGGGCCTCAGGACAGATATTGGATTAAAAGCAGCTATCCGAAGGTATAAGTGGTTTTTTTTGGGGGGGGCAGTTTGTGGGTACAGAGTCACTTTAAATTTGAGTTGCCCTTTGAGTTGCACAACAATTGTACAAGAAATACATTTAGTAAAGAACTTAACTGCATTGTTTATTTAACTTTATGAGTTTGTTTTATTTTGTGGGGGGATTTATCAATGATTTTTGTGGGTTTTGGTATAAAATTGTTACTACTTTTTGTTTGAAAGTGTACAGCTGCCCCTGTTTTTGTGAAAAAATGTCAAAGCAAAAACTTGACAAAAAAGTTTGACAGGTCAAAAAATGAACAGCCAATTAATAAATGTTTGCTCATTCATCTGCTGAATGCAGGCCCTATTACATAGAGCAATATTGACCCATTGAGCCAATAATTGCCCTGTGTAATAGAATCATATACAGTGGTCCCTCAAGATACAATTTTAATTGGTTCCAGGACGACCATTGTATGTTGAGATTAAAACTCTATGGAAAACTGGTAATTAGCTCTGAAATCCCCAAATGTCATAAAAGAATGAGAAAAAAATAAGATTTTTTGGAAAATAAGCATATAACTAACATTGCTAAAGCAAGTCATTACATACAGCAGTCAGAAAGAGATACTGGAGACTGTAAATTACTTTCTGTGTAAAGGACCGGAGCATTTTCAGGGTCCCGTACAGCTTATACAGGGTCCCGTACAGCTTATACAGGGTCCCAGATAAATAAAATGAAGCCGCCCTCACCTGATGCCCAAAGGATCAGCTCATCCTGGCCCAGGTAAAGAGCAGTTTAGAACATGTAGTATCACATTGTACTGTAGGGAAGGGGATACTCGAGAGCCAATCACTACATCCACCTCACTTATACTTTATGAGTAAAATGGCCACTTTTATTGGCCGATCATCTAGTTATTCACATGTGCCACATATCCTGACTGTAACATTGTATGTTGAATCGATCTCAAGTTATGATGGTCCAGAAAGGAACATTGTATGATGAAAATATTGTATCTTGAGGCCATTGTAAATTAAGGTATTACTGTATTCCAAATTATCTTACCAGAATTAAAACCAGAATTAAACCAAAGGTAACACTCTTCCATATTCGCATCTCTGATCCCTCTCCTAGCTCACAATGTTTATTTTGGCTCTAACCTTTGCTTCCATTATCCTTAAACTCTGCTTTAACCCTCCACTCCCCTCCCCTCACCAAGTAACAATCTTTTTATTTCTCCAGCTCTTTTACCCGCTGATCTGACCCCTCCTGTTATTCTCTTTCCAAACACTACATTTTTTACCTGTAAATGTTCTCAATGTCTGCGCCCTCTTACCTTATCACACCTACTGTCTCTGCTACTTCTCACTGCTGGAGACATTTCGCCCAACCCTGGCTGTCCCCACCACATCTCATCTACCCCACTGCCCTCCTTTCGTCCAACATCCTCTAAATTACGCCGCGCCTCTAACACCATAAACATCCGTCCTGACCCCCCCCCCCTCTCCCTGTGCCCTTCTCTGCTGCACTCTGGAATGCACGCTCTGTCTGCAATAAACCAACATTTATTCATGATCTCTTTCTTTACCACAACCTAACAGAAACATGGCTGTCCCCTACTAACACTTCTTCCCCTGCTGCACTTTCCTACGGTGGGCTTCAGTTTACTCACACGCCTTACCCTGGCAATAAACAGGGTGGCAGGGTTGGCATGCTGCTGATGGACAACTGCTCCTTTACCCCAACCCCTCCTCTGACTGCCTTCACCCTCACCTCCTTTGAAGTACACTCTATCTGTATCTATTCCCCCCTAACCTCCAAGTAGCCATCATCTACCGACCACCAGGCTCCGCAACCACCTTCCTTGACCAATTCAACACTTGGCTATATTCAAACCATCATCATGAATGACTTCAACATCCCCATCCCCATCCCCACGACCAAATCAGCCGCCTCCTATCCCTAGCCTCCTCCTTCGGACTCACATAGTGGTCCTTTATGGCCACTCACAAAAATTGTCACACTTTGGACCTTATCTTTTCCCACCTCTGTCCCATATCTGACCTCACCAGCACACCTCTCCACATCTTTGACCACAACCTCCTAACATTTTCTTCTCTCCTCTCTTCATCTGCCCACCCTCGCAGGAACCTCAGAAAACGTAACATTCAAACACTCTTTGACTCCCTTCTGCCACTTCCCACCATACACTCTCTGAATGACACTGACACAGCCGCAACCGTCTACAATTCCACAATAACCTCAGCCCTTGACTTTGTTGCCACTCTCAAAAAAAAGAGAACACAACGCATCAACAGACAGCCCTGGCGCACTGACCTAACCAAACAACTAAGGCGAGTGTCCAGAGCTGCTGAGCAGCACTGAAAGACAACCCACTCTAAGGAAGACTTCCAGACATACAGGCGAGCACTCCTTGACTTCAAACCTGCCCGTTACCTCTGCTAAACAGGACTACTTTTCTTCCCTCATATCTTCCTTATCTCACAATCCTAAGCAACTGTTTAACACCTTCAACCCCCTTCTCCACCCCCCACTGCCACCCCCCACTTCTCTCATCTCTGCTGAGGACTTTGCCACTTTCTTCAAGCAGAAAATTGATGACATCAGGGAAAGCTTCACCTTACAGTCCCCTCATCTCCCCCTCAAGCCTGTCCAGGGCTCATTCCCACTAACTCACCTCTCCACCATCACTGAAGATCATCTCTTCAAACTACTCTCCACATAACACCTCACCACCTGCGCACTTGACCCAATCCCATCCCACCTTATCCCCAACTTCTCAGCAGCATTTGTCCCAGGACTAACCCAACTCTTCAATCTATCACTAACCTCTGGCATCTTCCCATCTCCATGCAACCATCACACCCATCCTTAAAAATCCATCCCTTGACCCTATCTCCTTATCCAGCTACCGCCCCATCTCACTTCTCCCCTTTACCTCAAAACTCCTAGAACAACATGTCTACCATGAACTATCCTCCCACTTTTTATCCAACTCGCTTTTTGACTCCCTGCACCGCCCACACCACTCCACAGAAACTGCCCTCATCAAAGTGGCTAATGACGTGTTAACTGACAAAACCACACGCCAGTGCTTCTTCTCCTTGATCTATCTTTTGCCTTCGACACAGTTGAACTTATCATCTTTCCCCTATCTCGCTCCACCCTGCCATCTAATCTGTCAATCACTATCAATGGCTGCACTCTGTCCCCTGTTCCCCAAGTCCGCTGCCTCTGGGTCACCTTTGACTCTGCCCTGTCCTTTAAACCCCAAATTCAGGCCCTGACCACCTCCACCTCAAAAACATTTCCAGAATCCGATCTTTTCTCACCCCTGACTCTACCAAACTGCTGGTACATGCTCTCATTATTTCCCGCTTGGGCTACTGTAATATCCTCCTCTCTGGCCTTCCATGTAACTCCCTTGATCCTCTCCAGTCTATCCTAAACTCTGCTGCCCTACTAATCAACCTTTCCCCTTGCTTGGCCTCTGCCTCTCGACTCTGCCAATCCCTCCACTGGCTACCCATTGCCCAATGTATTCACTTTAAACTGTTGACCATGACGTACAAGGCCATCCACAACCTGTCCCCTCCGTACATCTCTGACCTGATATCCCGCTACCGTCCCTCACGCAACCTTCAATCCTCCAGTGACCTCCGTCTGCAGTCCCCCCTTGTTCGTACCTCGCACAACCGCCTCCAAGACTTTGCCTGAGCCTCCCTCATACTCTTGAACTCACTACCCCGACACATCCGGCTCTCACTCACCATCAAGTCTTTCAAAAGTAACCTGAAAACCCATCTCTTCAAACTAGGCTACAACCTATAATAATTCTGCATCACACTTGACTGGCTGCACTTTACCTCCTGTTTCTCTCCCCATACCTTATAGACTGTAAGGCCTCACGGGTAGGACCCTCTTCCCCCATGTACCGGTCTGTCTTTTGCCTTCATGTAATGTGTTTTGATCTTGTATTGTTCCTGCTCGTTACCCCTGTCTATTGTATAGCGCTCTGAAATTAAGGGCACTTCATAAATAAATAATAATAATAATAATGATCTTGATCTTTCTGGATTTTGTTCCTGCTATGTCTATTGGGGTTTTTTTTTTTGTGTGCTAACTGTTCTTCTTCCTGATCTGACTGTTGGCTCAGTTCCTGACTTTGTTGTCCTCTGGCCTATTGCATCCTAACTATTCTACTGGGGGCAACCCCTCACACTGTTTTTTATTTTGCCATTGTTGCCTTAGTGCAACCACCACCAAACAATTATTAATCTGGAATCTGATCATTACCATTTGTGGAGAACTACTTTTGTTAAATACTATAGGAGCAAAAAGTATTACTATATTGTCTCTTCTATAAGGAGTATTTTCATTTACTCTACTATATATTGTAGGTGCTCTAGTATGCATGCCATGCAATCTCTACTACTGTAAGTACAAAGTGTACAGTCACTGCAGCACTTCAAAACTGTTTACACTATTTGGAGTGCTGTGGTGACACTAAGTTTTATATAAATGTGCACCATTGGTTGTGGTGCTCACAGCTTTGCACCATGATCTATTTTGTCTTGAGTGCTACATATTCTCTTCATCTAAGGCAGTATATCTCAACTCCAGTCCTCCAGACCCATCAACAGGTCATGTTTTGAGGATTTCACAGGTGATATAATTATTGTCAGTGCACCAGTAACTGCCACAGCTGTTTGTTGTATGGGATATCCGCAAAACATAATCTGTTGGTGGATCTTGAGGGCTGGAGTTGAGAAACACTGATCTAAGGTAATGATGTGATTGCATATGTAACCTTAAATTTTATCATTTCAATATATACAGGTTAAGGTGCTCAAGTAAAAATGACTATCTCTTCCCGGCATGTTTGGTGGCTTTAGTTAGCTAATAAACATGCAGGGAAAGGGCTGGAAGAACCTGCTATGTCACAGCCATGTCAATTCTTTGAGCAGAGAAGGACAGAAAGCGGAAGCGCCCAAGCCCTCCCATAAACAGACTGTTTGACACTGAGGCAGATGGGATTCCACGGCGTAGAGTTCCGGCGCTGTGTGGACTGGCCCTTACTCTGAGCTATTAGACAGAGGTCTAGATCAGGATGAACCCCTCCTGTTTTATTAGGATTTATGGAAACAGTGGTTCACCCAAGGCGGATATATGGCAATAGAAAAAGGTATAACAACAGATAGTATGGGCCATGTCTTTCGTGTATAGAAGAAGCCATGCCCGGAGGTGTTGTAGGAGTAATAGTATTTAGTAACGGGTTGCGCTCATTGGGATGGGAATAATAAGTAGTACAAGTATATCTTGCCACCCAATTGCTATTCAGAAGCAAGAAGTTTTCACAAGTTTATACAGATGCTTAAAGTGTATTTACAGTGTAACAAGAAATTCACAGACCATTATATTTGTCAAACGCGACATTTGGGTGTATCACACACACCTTTGTCAAGGAGTCTGCAGTGAAAGATACAGAAGTGAGGTGACATGAATACATAGTACAAAAACTATATACAAAATACACAATAATATACATTTATGCACTATGAGATACAGTAAAGTATCATGTCTTATAACATAATACACATCCAGGTTGGCTATATGAATTATCTTGTACCATCCTAGTTGTGTTGGTGGTTTATCAGGAGCAGATGACTCTTGGCGTACCCGTACGTCCTGGGCCGCCAAGAGGTGTTCAGAGTGGGGTCACGCTATTCAGAGCGGCTATTAGTGGGCACAGTTCGATTGCTGTTCCCGCTAATTAAGTAATCAGATGCAGCTGTCAAAGTTGACAGCTGCATCTGATTACTATATGCAGCCTTATCCCTGGTTTCTAGTGCCCCCCCCCCTCCGGGACAGGATCATGGGTGATCCCCGTGTCTGGCGCTGGTCCCGGCTCGGCACTCGGTTGTTTCCGGCTGCAGCAGCTGAAAGCAATCGAGTGCCGATCTCACTGATCTATGCAGTATAACTATACTGCATAGATCTTAATGAGAGATCAGTGTACTTATACTATAAGTCCTACAGGGGGGCTTCTAGTATAAGTGTAAAAAAAAAAAAAAATGTTTTTATAAATAAAAAGCCCCCTTCCCTAATAAAAGTTTGAATCACCCCCCTTTTCCCATGTTATAAATAAAAATAAATAAATTAATAAACATGTTTGGTATCGCCGCGTGCGTAACCGCCCAAAATATTAATTTATAACATTCCTAATATCGGATGTTAAATGGCGTAAGTGCAAAAAAATCCCAAAGTGAAAAATTGTGCATTTTGGGTTGCATCAAATCCAGATAAATTGTAATAAAAAGCGATCAAAAGGTCGCATATGCGCAATCAAGGTACCGATAGAAAGAACACATCATGGCTCAAAAATTGATACCTCACACACCCCATAGACCAAAGGCTAAAAGCGCTATAAGCATGGAAAAATAGTGATTTTAACCCCTTAGCGACCCATGACGTATCTGATACGTCATGGTGCCACGGGGGATGTTCAGAAAGGGGTCCCGCCGGCGCTCATCTCGGCTGATATGTGCAGCCGAGCAGTGCCTCTATTAGCCGGCGCGCCGTTGCCGCGCCAGCTAATAAAGCCTCTAAATGCAGCTGTCAACCCTGACAGCTGCATTTAGAGGCTTTATGCCGCAAGTCCCTGGTGTCTAGTGGGACGGATCTCCCCCCCGCGATCCCCCCCCCCCATTTTACAAATATAAATAAATAAACAAATAAACAAACATATTTGGTATCGCCGCCCACGTAATCGCCCAAACTATTAATTAATCACATTCCCGATCTCGCACGGTAAACGGCGTCAGCGCAAAATAATTCCAAAGTGCAAAATTGCGCATTTTTGGTCGCATTAAATCCAGAAAAATGTAATAAAAAGCGATCAAAAAGTTGCATATGCGCAATCAAGGAACCAATAGAAAGTACATGTCATGGCGCAAAAAATGAAACCTCACATTACCCCAAAGACGCAAGAATAAAAGCGCTATAAGCATGTGAATAGAGTAATTTTAAGGAACATATATTTGTTAACAATGGTTTGAATTTTATTATTATATATGTTACATATCGTTGCAATTGTAACGACTTGAGGAACATGAATAACAAGTCAGTTCTACCATAGGGCAAACGGCGTAAATGTAAAACTCCCCGAAGTCAAAACAAATTCTTTTTTTTTTTTCAATTTGACAGTGCAAATTATTTTTTTCCGGTTTCGCAGCATATTTTATGGAAAAATAATGCCTGTCATTGCAAATTACAATTGGTTTCGCAAAAAATAAGGGCTCATATGGGTCTCTAGGTGAAAAAATGCAAGTGCTATGGCCTTTTAAACATAAAGTGGAAAAAGCAAAAGTGCAAAAACGAAAATTGACTTTGACCTTAAGGGGTTAAGGAACAAATGTTTGTTAACAATGGTTTGACATTTTTACAAGCCATTCGATAAAATAAAAGTTATACATTTTACATATACAGTAGTTGTAATCGTAACGATTTGACAAACATATATAACAAGTCAGTTTTACCCCAGGGCAAATGGCAGAAAAGCAAAAACCCTCCAAATAAAATTTTTCATCACACATTTCATTTTTTCCTGCTTTTGCAGTGTACTTTATGAAAAAATTCAGCCCCTCATTGCAAAGTACAATTAGTGGCGCAAAAAAATAAGGGCTCATGTGGGTTTCCAGGTGAAAAAATGCAACTGCTATGGCCTTTTAAGCACAAGGAGGAAAAAACGAAAACGCAAAAATTGAAATTGTCCCTCTCCTCTTAGGGTTAGGCTATAAATAAACATTATTGTAAGTAAAGGGACGATCGATTGGTACAAATACAGCATAATACAATAGTTGCAGGTTGTTAGTCAGGTAAGGAGGGTCACTGAGTCTGGGGAAGGGGCATGTGGGAAAGGGGGGGGGTGGTGTTTACTACCTGTGTGGTGGATGCATTACGCTATCCTGAAGAATCCTTATGGTAAGGTTATGGTTCTGTAATGAAGAGAGATTTTAGTAAGTGAATATGGCATGAGTGGAATAGTTCCGGTAGAGACGCAAGCTAGCAGAATGTTACCTGGTAGTCAGGTATGCTAAATATGGCTGGTGAGTTGGATAGCGGTGTGGACAGGGCTATATTAACAGCTACTGCTGCCCTAGGCACTAAACCTGAAGACGCCCCATCTTCACGCACCTATTGGCGATACCAGACCTGACCAATACCACCATACTCCCCACCCCCTTGGAAAAGACACCAGATTTACTGGCAAGTTTGAATGGGAGGAGGGAAACTAAAAAAAATAAAAACAAAAAAAATTGTTTTTTCTGTCCCCCTGCTCCCTGGTGTTGCCCCCCTGCAAGGTGCTGCCCTAGGCACCAGACCACGGGTGCCTAGTGGTAAATACGGCCCTGCGTGTGTATTGAATGGTGGGGCAGCATCTGGCTTATAAAGCGTGTGGCGCATGTGCTGTAGGTGTGCAGACGCTGGTGGCGTCATGACGTGTTGTACAGGCGGCGTCTGAGCCGAGTCCTGCCACTATGTTGGATCATGCGTCCTGGATACTCTAGTGCCGTCGACGTGATGACGCGGTATAGAGGTGGTGTCAATGAAGCTACGTAGCGGACTGGCAATCAGGAACTGCGCTGTGCTTCAGCTAAAGTATATATGTCAATATAGAGATGCCGTTGTTAGGTGCTGAGCACATTTAGCATAATAGTCTATGTTTGTATGTGTCTCGAAATAAAAGTATTGAAAATAGAGTATTATCTTTAAACCCTGTCTTGTGTTGTTCCTCTGTTATTTCGCCAATGAGCACACATGGGTGTTACTATTCCTGTTGTCAGTGAAGGATGACCCTCACTTTGTCCAATCCATGTGAACAATGTGAGAGTGTGTAGTGAACAAACAATGTTCCTACATTCCCAGGAAGAATAAAATTGCAGCATTGCTATTCCATTGGAAACAAAAACATGTTTTTTTGATAAAACAGGCATGTCAGGAGAACTGACAGGTCCTCTTTAACATCCTCTTTACCATTGTCTGACAATCCAGGATTATGCAAGCTTTTGACAATGACTGCAACATCCATGTAACTTCAATAGGTCTTAGAAATATGTTTCTTCTCTCCTCAGAGAATAAAATGTAACACTTAGAGAACCCGCTATCTGACTCCATATTGATTTTGACAGTGGATTTGACAGCTGATAAAGATATAGAGAAGTTAATATGCAGTTTCAACACCTGGAAGTTTTAGCATCTACACAACTGTAATCAGTGATGCTGTAATGCCAAGGGGTGTTGAAATTCCAATATTGATATTGGGGTTAACATTTTTCTATAAGCTTCTCCAACATGTGTAGTTGGGTTTATACAGTATGTGCTCATGATAATACTATGTGTTCTATTACAGTAAAGCAAATTAAGCCAACTATCTAAGAATGCACAGCAATTTGATCAATACTTCAATATCTACTTCCAGGAGATAGGAACAGAATTGATGTTAGTAATCGTGTACCATCTCCCATTGGGGTAAATTCATTAAGGTCTGCAGAGGTTTAACACCTCTAGTATGACATTAGCTATTATTGATTAAGTGATCGCCCCTATGTGTTATGGCTAGTATTGTCCATAACATTGAATTTTCCCTGTGGTGTTCTTTTAACACTGTGATGTAATTGCTGTGTCTTATTGACACATATAATTACCACATAAATTTGGGTCCTAGGGAGAGTATAATCAGATTTCATTCAGTAAAAAATGAAAGGCTATAAGAAATAGTCACATTCTGAGAAAAGCCGAAATAAAAAACACAAGTAGGTGCTTAGCAAACATGCTACATACTCTGCATGAGGCCACATCTCAAATGACTTTAATTCTGGCTCAGGCAGAGTCTCTGGGAAGCAAACAGTGATCCAAGATGAAAATACAGCTGGAGATTTTTTTTTCCTATCTAGTCTCATTAAGAAATCAAAACAAATGGAAAAAAAGACATGACATTTTCATGGATTTTCTTTTTTAATTCCTCAGATTAAACATGTGTCATATGTAGATATAAGAGAATGACAGGATTTGATTCACCAGCTTTGAAGATTCAGCAGGGAATACAATTTTTAAGATTCAGACATCTCTTGTATGTTTAATTGGCTGCAATTGATCTATAGAGTTACAGATTATTTATGGGACAATAATATTCTCTTTACTGTAAATTATAAGACTATATACGTCAGCCAGAAGTTCAATAACTATAAAAATAACATGAGGCTGCAGGCTGAGTGCACTTATATAAGCAATGAAGCAGTATATTGTTTTTTTTTTGTTTGTTTGTTTTTTTAATCTAAACTGCTGATACGTCCCTATTTCCCAGGAGACACCGAGGATGAAGGTATGATTCTTACCTTTATCCTTGATGCCCTTCCCATCAACTTAGTGTTTTAGTTTACAGTCCGGTAGGACCATTAAGAGCTCTGGGGGCTATTGGGCACACTGCCCTGCCCTCCATAGGGCCGCTCCGGATCATCCCCGGAAAGGCCCGCTCTATTGATTATGATTAGAAGAGTTGTGCTGGCTGGGGAAGATTCGTTGCTATGAGGGTGGGGCAGTGCTCTTAATGGTCCCCCAGTGCTCCTAACGGTCCTACCGGACAGTGGACTAATTGACTGAATGAATGGGAAAAACGCTGAGGATGAAGGTAAGATACATACCTTCCTCCTTGGTGCCTCCTATGTAGTGGGGACATATGAGTAGGGTAGATTCATCTAACATGCTGATAGTTCCTCTTTCCTATTAGTCAGTATGTAGGACCGAAGAAGGAATTTTGAAGGAACTGATAAGAAGCGACCCCTGGCAAAATTATGGAATCACTGTAATCACAGAATGTCTGTCTATTTTACGCTACAGTAAATATATAAATTTAAAACACTGCCATTATGAATACCTTTTGACATGTCTTCAGGCATGTCAAAACTTACTGATTGCAGTGGGTCTTACTGCAGAGTTCAGCTGTGATATAAAGATACAGCAGGGGAGAGAGCACTGCAGCTGTGCACTTCACTCCCCGGTCACTCACCAATTCCAACATTTAAACCTAATAGACTATAATGGGCTTAAAGTGTCAAAATTAGCAAGCGGCCCAGCGAGTTGAGCGCATGGTCTCCGTACTCTCTCCCGGGCTATATTTCCTGATCTCAGTAGCTCTCAGAAATAAACCCACTGCAATCAATAAGTTTTGACATGCCTAATGACATACCGGGGGGAATGTCCAATAGCACCAAGAGACAGAACAGTAGAAAGATGGCCAACCTGTGTGGATGCATGCAGGAAAGTCTACCATCCAAGGTATGTACTTAAGAAAGTATGGTAGTCCAACAACATCTGTATATTGAAGTAGCTTTTATTTACATCAGGTACAGTAAAAGTGCAATGTTTCTAGCAAAAAGGTCTTAGTCAAGCATAACAAAGTGCTAAAGGAAAAGCTTATATGTACAGTGTAGCATTCTAAATCCAAGAGGGGTGGAATAGGGGTGTGACTGCATAATGTCACTGGTCATGAAGAAAATGCCATGCTAAGTCTGCTTTCGATCTCTATTACTGGAATATTTTGCCTAATTTTCCAGTGATGTTTCTCATTTGACCAGTGATGTTGTGCGATCCCCGCATCCATCCCGGGCCGGGTTCTGCGCCGTAATGGCGCTGATCCCGGCTCGGCATTCTATTGCTTTTGGCTGCAGCAGCCAAAAGCAATAGAACACCGATCTCATGGATTCATGAAGTATAACTATACTGCATGGATCTCTATGAGAGATCAGAGTGCATATACTAGAAGTCCCCCAGGGGGGCTTCTAGTATATGTGTAAAGTAAAAGAAAAATGTATTTTTAATAACACAAAATCCCCTCCCCTAATAAAAGTCTGAATCACCCCCCTTTCCCCATTTTATAAATAAAAATAAATAAATAAATTAATAAACAAACATGTTTGGTATCGCCGCGTGCGTAATCGCCCGAACTATTAATTAATCACATTCCTGATCTCACACGGTAAACGGCGTCAGCGCAAAAAAATCCCAAAGTGCAAAATTGCGCATTTTTGGTCGCATCAAATCCAGAATAATTGTAATAAAAAGCGATCAAAAAGTCATATATGCGCAATCAAGGTACCGATAGAAAGATCACATCATGGCGCAAAAAATGACACCTCACACAGACCCATAGACCAAAGGATAAAAGCGCTATAAGCCTGGGAATGGAGCGATTTTAAGGAACATATAATTTCTTTAAAAGGTTTTAATTTTTTACAAGCCATCAAATCAAATAAAAGTTATACATGTTACATATTGTTGTAATCGTAACAACTTAAGGAACATATATAACGAGTCAGTTTTACCCCAGGGCGAACGGAGTAAAAACAAACCCCCCCCCCCCCCAAATAAAAAAAAAAACACATTTCTTTTTTCAATTTCACCACACATATAATTTTTTTCTGGTTTCCCGACACATTTTAGGCAAAAATTACATCTGCCATAGCAAAGTACAATTAGTTGCGCAAAAAATAAGGGCTTATTTGGGTCTCTAGGTGGAAAAATGCAGGCGCTATGGCCTTATATACACGAGGAGGGAAAAACGAGAACGCAAAAATGAAAACTGGCTGTGTCCCCTAAGGGTTAAGTGTAACTGTCATTTAATTTTTATTTTCCTTTATTTTTCCTTTTAACCCCTTCAAGACAGAGCCCTTTGATGAACAAAAGTCTGGGTCAAATTAATGCATGTTCCTCCCCGCCTTCTAAGAGCTACCTACAGGGCTTGTTGGGGTGTAATTTTTTGCGCCATGATCTCTAGTTTATATTAATATCATATTTGTGTAACAGAAAAATTTTGATCGATTTTTATAATTTTTTTTCTGATATATAATTTATTACAATCAGCAATCCTGGTGTATTTTTTTGTTTGTTTGTTTGTTTACACCCCTCACCATGCGGGAACAATAATGTTAGATTTTAATAGATCAGACAATTCCGTAAGCTACGATATGTAATATGTTTATTTATTTTAAATTTTTATTTTTATAATGGGCAAGTAGGTATTTTAAACTATTATTGGGAGGGGGGTTTATAAGGTTTTTTTTTTTATAAAAAAAAAAAAATGTATTACCTTTTTTTTTTTACACTTTTTATCACTGTAAAACATGCAATGAATATATTGCATGTACTGATCTATGCTATGCCATAGTATATCATAGATCAGTGTTATCGGTGATCTATGTATAGAGCCTGCCTGAGAGCAGACTCTATGCATGGATCGGTGATCCGACGAAGGTAAGTGACTTATCCTCGCCTGTCGGCACAAGCAATCGGGATCCCCGCAGCCATGGGGGTCCCGATCACTGTCACTGAGTACCTTAAACGCCGCGATCACTATTGATCGTGGCATTTAAGGGGTTAATGAGATGCAGCTGCGGAACCCCAGCTGCCTCTCATTACCTCTGGCCCCGGACATACTGATCTGTGTGGGACGCTCTCACTGCAGCAGTCACACACACATCAAAAGCCCCTCAGTCAGGAACGTATATGTACATTCCTAGTTCACGGGGTATATATGAAGCCATATATACAGATTACTGATGGGAAGAGGTTAAACTCTGTAATAGGATATAGTGTTTTGCAGGGCTGCCTTTTCTCCTCTTTGTGCTCACTCCCCCTGAACCCCTTCCCTCACCATAGAGCACAATGGACACAGAAATCCTGCTTTTACTGATGTGAGGGGGAGGTAGGAAAACAGCTTTTTGACTACAGAAGGAAACTGCTTATTAAAGCCTATTACAGAATTTCTTAAAATTGCTTAAATTACTAAGGTGATTCTATATTGTATGTACTTAGGTTATGTTCACACAACGTAAAAGTACGGCCATTGTTGCAATCGGCAACAAAGACCGTACTTTTTAATGGGATTTTGTATGGGATTTTTTATGGGGTTTTGTATGGGATCCCGTCCGGAGCGTATACACATAGTTTACGCTCCGTCTGGGATCTTTCGCGGCACAGCAAATAACTGACTTGTAAGTTCATTGAATTAATTGAATAGCGGGCATAGAAAAGCATGTCAGTGCACACTATGAAGCGTGCGGCTCTGGACGCATGCTTCATAGTGTGTTATGAGGAATTCTGATGCGGGCGCGCATCAGAACTCTGCGGCCTGAATGATCACTGCAGTACCGGCCGGGATGACCTTTGCAGAGACCAGCCGTTCCGTGACATACACATATATCAGATAGGCCATGCTCAAACGCCGGAACAGACCGACATGTGAACATGGCCTATCTGACATATGTGTATGCAGCGCTAAAAATAGCTGGATGAACATGCTCTATTTCTTAAAGGATTTCATAATTTTTGCAAGCATTACAGTACCACCACTCAGCTTGTATTATTATTACTGTATATAAACCTGCATGAATTGTTATCATTTATAAATTGTGGAAGAGGTCCAAGGTACACTCATCTGAGATTCCCCTCCCCCCAAATGATCTATATTGTGATCAGCAGATGTCTTAATGTGTAACTCACCTAGGAAACCACAGATGTGCAGTCTAATAGAACAATTACCTCTAATTGAAAGATATGTCAATAAGATGAGAATCCAGTACATTCTAACTGATAAACAAATTGCTTACCTTGAAGGTAATTGTCTGAAAACTAGCAGACCAAATAGATGATTGATAATATGTTTTTTCTAAAGCAGTTTTATGTTTTTTTTTAATGGTTAATATTATCCTACCAGTATATACACCAATCAGTTATAACATTAACCATGTGAGCCACCATGTAGACAGAGGCAGACCACACAAATGCTACCTGGCCTGGTGAAGGAAGTGTGTGTGTGTGTGTGTGTGTGTGTGTGTGTGTGTGTGTGTGTGTATCAGGTTATAAAAAATAATAAATGTACAGGCAAAATAGCAGGACATGACCCCAAGGCAGAATTATGCCTTGCTGCATGGCATGCACCACAGTTTCCTACATCTCTGCTCCATGGTGCCATGGGAGTAAGCAGATGATTTGAGGAGTAGCAGTGTGATGGTTAAGTATTGGGTGGCATGTTGGCAGTGTGAAATCTTAAGTATGACATGTGCCCACAGTGTGGGAGACTAAGTACTATGTGTGAGGAGACTAAGTACTATATAGGTAATGTTAGGGGCTACCTATTATAAGAAGCAATGTGTGGAGCCTAACTACTACAAAGGGGCAATATGAGGGACCTAATTAATATATGGGGGCAGTATAGGACCTATGTTTTATATGGGGGCAGTATAGGGGATCCGATTACTGTATAGGGACAGTGTGTATGTTTAGTTACTGCAAGTTACTACATGTAACTTCAATCATTTATATTGTCAGTGTCAGCCACATTTATGTGAGGACCAGAGCGAAACATATGTTAGAGCATCACTTTGCCATTGCTTGCTTGCTTGCTATGTTTGATATCAGTGGCATCTTCCCCCCAGGTAAACCATCCACTTGAATAGGAAACCTGATTCAGAATACCAGGCTACCTTCTTTTGCTCTAAGGAAAAATCCACTTTTGGTGGGTACTTACCACTTCATACTGGGAACACTCCGCAAGACCTGCTATTTTGAGGATACTGAGACCCAGTTTTGTAGCCATCACTATTTGGCTCTTGTCAAAAGTCGTTCAGATCCACATACATTTGTAATAGGACAGGGGATGCTAGTTGAAGACAGAGTAGGGTGATGATATTTATGACCGGGCCAGGTTGTGTGTGGAACTTGGCTGCAGTTATTGTATATTGTTAAAAAAAAAAAAAAAACTTCCAAATGCTGATCATCTCCAACCACACATACTGTAATGGCTATTCCTGTAAGAACCAGATTTTTATGATACCAGCTATTTAAGGCTTCATAGGGATAAAGTGTAATCCTATAATCTACAGGCTAATGTTTTATTTATTTTTCTGACAAGCAAATATTTTAAGACAAAGTGTACTGTACAGTTTAATGGTCACTAAAAATAATGGGTTTTACACATAATCTAAGCTTTATTTTATCTAGAATAGAGTATTTGCCAGAACATAAGAAGTATATGAAATAAAAATGTTCCAGCTGTATGTGGATAATCTAATTATCTCTAGACATAACCATCAATGTTGAACATAAACTAAGATCTAATATGAGACAAAATACAAATCTGCTGAAAGAAACAAAACTGTTGTTTCTATTCAAATCTGATATTAGCACCAATATGTATTACGCATACAAAAAGTACAAATGTTTATTTCTAAGACACATACAAAAAGAGATTACCCTGTAGGGAAGACCCGAGGTATGTCATGGAAATCATCGATTTATGTTGGTAGTACAGAAAAGAGAAAGGCAGATTTAACACTAAAATGACAGTGAACTAGAAACCATATCAGAATGTTTGGTCAGAAGTTAAATCAATAGTTTAGAAGACATTAAGCGCAAATCAGAGGTGATGATGACACAGTAGGTGACATAATATTATATAAAGGAGAAGAGCACAGTACAGAGTGTCCATGGCGCGATATGTTATGAATGATGTATGAGATCCCAGAAACACTTCCCCTGATTTTCTGTTACAGTGGTTATAAGAGATGAGCCTAATGAATCTGGTGAATGGTGCCCTCAATTTGCTTTGTTCTGAGAAGCAAATTCACAGCAATCTGTTGCCAAATTTGCTAAACATGGCAGCCTAGATGGCGGATGCACATATTAGCTTACAGTACTTTCATTGGTGGGAGCAAGGGACTATCCATAATCCCTTGAACCCCATCCAATCATTTGCAGGTCCAACTGTGATGTCAGTACCTCACCCTCACCCTCTTTATATAGGGTGATTCACTTCCTTGAGGCAGGCAGTCAGCTGTGTGTGTAGTGGAGAGTAGGTTCCGCAGGCAGTTAGAGCAGAGAGAGAAATACAAATAGATAGGAACAGAGAGGAGATGATAGGAGGGTGGATAGAAATTAGATTGTGAGTGGTTTTCTGTGGCAGCTGGGAAGTTGGTGTCCTATATAACTATAAGTAAGTTGTAAGTAACTGGGGGCTGGTTTTAGTTATCATACCAATTCCCTGGTTTTTTATTATAAGTCACTGAATGCTGGCTGGGCATTATGCCAAGTCACAGGGTGCTGGCTGGGCATAACAAGTCACTGGGTGGTTCTGTGCATTATATTAAGTTACTGATGTGCATTATACTAGGTAATTGGGTGCTGGCTGGGCATTATACCAAGTCACTGGATACTGGCTGGGCATTATACCAAGTCAGTAGATTTGCATTATACCAAGTCATTGGGTGCTGGCTCGGCACAAGGTGCTGGCCAATGAGCTGCCTTAATACTGGGCCCAGTGGCGTAGCTATAGAGGTCGCAGCGGTCGCCATGGCAACCTCTGCCCCCCCCCCCCTCACCACTTCCTGTCACTATGCAGTTCTTTCGAACGGGCTGTGAAAATGACAGCCAATTTGGGAGAAATGCACTAAGCCCCCTCTGCCCGGACTGACAATCTGGCAGACAAGTGTGCTAACCAGATTGTCAGTTCCTGTGAGGCCGACTGATGCATAAAAAAAGGATCAGGCAGCGCAGGGGACAGCCCTTACTTCCTGCTCGAGGCCTCCTCCTCCTCCCGGAACTACCTGAGCATCTGCTGAGAGGCGGAACCCCATTACATGCCTCTAGGAAGAGGAGGAACAGGAAGTCTGCTGCACTGGTCCTAGGACGCAGATCAGTGAGAGAGGACAACATGCCCCCCTGCAGGAGGAAGCTCCGCCCACAGAACGCCCGACAGGAGAGGAGGGCTATGGTAGTGCTTCTGTGTACTGTCTGTCTGTCTGGGTATATATCTGTCTATATGACAGCCTGTGTAGAACTAAAGCTCCCAGCATGCCCTGACAGCCTGTGTGGAACTAAAGCTCCCAGCATACCCTGACAGCCTGTGTAGAACTACTATTCCCAGCATGCCCTGACAGCCTGTGTAGAACTACTACCCCCAGCATGACCTGACAGGCTGTGTAGATTTAAAGCCCCCAGCATGCCCTGACAGCCTGTGTAGAACTACTAGTCCCAGCATGCCATGACAGCCTGTGTAGAACTACTACTCCCAGCATGCCCTGACAGCCTGTGTAGAACTACTAGACCCAGCATGCCCTGACAGCCTGTGTAGAACTACTGCTCCCAGCATGCTCTGACAGCCTGTGCAGAACTACTAGTCCCAGCATGCCCTGACAGTCTGTGTAGAACTACTACTCCCAGCATGCCCTGTGTAGAACTACTAGTCCCAGCAAGCCCTGACAGCCTGTGTAGAACTACTACTCCCAGCATGCCCTGACAGCCTGTGTAGAACAACTACTCCTAGCATGACCTGACAGCCTGTGTAGAACTAAAGCTCCCAGCATGCCCTGACAGCCTGTGTAGAACTACTAGTCCCAGCATGCCATGACAGCCTGTGTAGAACTACTACTCCCAGCATGCCCTGACAGCCTGTGTAGAACTACTACTCCCAGCATGCCCTGACAGCCTGTGTAGAACTACTAGTCCCAGCATGCCCTGACAGCCTGTGTAGAACTACTACTCCCAGCATGCCCTGACAACCTGTGTATAACTACTAGTCCCAGCATGCCCTGACAGCCTGTGTATAACTACTAGTCCCAGCATGCCCTGGTAACCTGTGTAGAACTACTAGTCCCAGCATGCACTGACAGCCTGTGTAGAACTAACGCTCCCAGCATGCCCTGACAGCCTGTGTAAAACTACTAGTCCCAGCATGCCCCAGCAGCAGAGGCATAGAACGACCCATAGTCTTGGATAGAAACTCTATTAAGTCACAGGTAACATTTCTTAGCACTGCTCTATAAAGCCTTCCGTACTACTTCTGCTTCTGATGGTGTGCTATGGAGAGAAAGAGGAACAAGATACTCTCTTCTGTGTGTCCATTGGTAGATATAATAGCTAGTTTTTCTTGTTTTGCCTATAGAAACCAATCACAGCTTAGCTTCCATTTTACCAGAGCTCGTTGGGATATGAAAACTGAGCTGTGATTGGTTATTATTGGCAAAACCTGGATCATGATGCTTACATTTGTCACACTTTTCCATTTCTAGTATTTAAAGCATAATTCTTTCAATTTTTGTCCCATTAGTAAAATCAATCATCTGATCACAATGCTTTTTTTGATGTAGAGATCTAAAGTAACCAGCTAAATAGAGTAACCTAAAATATCCTGGAAGGGGTTTTATGATGTTAGATAACAAACAGTATGTATAGTGTTCCAGAAACTGCACCAGTCTTGTTCATGTTTAATATTGCATTTTAACCTATAACTGTTTCTGGGACTAAAAATATTTTCTTATCTAATTTTATCATTGAATTAGCACTGAATTTACAAATCACTGTTTCAACATCCGTCATGTGAAATTGTCTGCTTTTAAAGTTCTATGACCATGCAACAGAGATTGCAATGGAGGAACTTTTCATAGTTTAAAATGTTTAGATATCAGCTTTTTATCAAATTGAGAGGATGCCAATTATAGGGCATATCTCTGTTGAGAAAATAAAGAGCAATCAAAATAGAGCTGCTTATAAGTAAGTTCAAAGTAATGTACTTTCTTAAAATTACTAGGTTTCAAAGAGCAAATGCACATATTGTAATCACTATATTACGTTTTTATTGTTCAAATGCTTAAGATCTTACCAAATCCATTATGCACTTTGTTTTTATCACCACAAATTAGTAAATACTTTAGGTCTGAGAGATGCATTATTAGGCTATGTTCACACATTGTAACAGACAGGCCGTTCCGTGAGATGGACGGTCTTAGAAAAGACGGACGGTCTCAGAAAAGATCATCCTGGCTGAAATTGTTGTACCAGCCGGATGATCTTTAGGGACGCAGAGTTCTGATGCGGGCACATCCATGAGCGCCTGAATCAGAACTCCCTACTGCATACGATGAAGCGAGCGGTCGCTATTCACTGAATACTGATCTGATGAAGAGGCCACGCCTTGAAACGCGGTATTCATGCAATAAAATCATTAATTTCCATCTATCACTACGAATCCCATCGTTTCAGTAGTGATCACCATTGGTTTCTGTTTAGCGCCATCAAAGTCCCGGACCTTCTGCGCGGTTGTACCTGCATAAATTGCTTTTTTTTCTTTTTTTTTTTTTTAATCAATTCTTTATTTTTCAGTTTAGAATTACAGTTAACAAAGGTACAAAAGTCAGAAGTGAGGGTAAGACACTTAGTGTATCGACAGTCACGTTACATCGCAGTGAAAAAACACCTAGGGGTTAGCATGGCACTTATGAACATCAGAAAAGTTACAGCAGCTATATAAGGTAGTGAGTGGTAGTCTCTAAACCTCTAGTAAAGGTGCATAACTTCGGATTCAGTGCAACTTGTCTAACCAAAAGCTAGAGCAATATTAATACCCACTTATGTGATAAGGCATAGAGGTCACATGTAACATGAAGGACTAGGAACACAAAGACTAGAAACGACACAGTAGGGAGATAGGGAGCTGTGGGGATGAGGGGAGGGGGGGGGTGAGGAATAACGATGAAATAAAGGTGAGAGGTCCTGAGGGAGGACAGGCATGTGGAAAATTAGTAGACAATGTCATAATCACATCCATTTTTTTTTTATATAACAGAGGAAAGTGTCCACATTTTGCGGTTGACCTATTCCAGGTCAAATGTGGTGGTAGCCGAATGTTAAGTTCCTAATTGTTGTATAGATTATTTCCAAAGACCTCAGGTTATAGGCAGTTTCGAATCTCTATGAGAGAGCCAAGGTTCCCATGTGGATAGGAAGTCTTTTTGTGTACGGAAGATAGTGCTAGTTAGTTCCTCCAATCTACATATTTGGTTCACTTTATCATACCATTGTTTTATCGTGGGTACTGTCTGACTCAGCCAGTGGAGGGGTACTAATAGTTTAGCTGCTAATATTAAATGTGATCTCCAAAAACTAGCGGAAATTAGGGTGCCGCCTCCCAATATTGGAATAAGACCCAGTGGTCAGTATATATCAATGTAATCACCGACGCATATGGACCACTTAAAGAGTCACTGTCGTATTTTTTTTTTTTTTTTTGCAGAAATCAATAGTCCAGGCGATTTTAGGAAACTTTGTAATTGGGTTTATTAGCCAAATCTGCCATTATCTGCATGTAAAAAGCCTTTTCCCAGGTCCCCCCCTCCTTCCTCTTTTTCATCCACTCTGAAAAATCTGAAAATTGTGACTTGTTGCAGGAGACGTCCCCTGTCTGCTCTAGGGAGAGGGGAGGGGGGAGGAGGAAGGAGGGAGTTAGCCGGCAGCAGAAAGCAGATAACAGAGGATTACAGGCACGGAGCTGGGTGACAGCTGTAATCTGAGCTCAGACAGGTCACTGGTGATGGTCAGAAGAGATATCCCGTGAGGGATTTGTAGATTAACTCTTTGTTGTCCTGTTTTGGTCTTTTCTTTAGCTCTCTCCATAGGAGAACAATGAAGACAGGGGGGAGAGCTTCAAACTGCTTTTTCATGATAAAAATGCATTTTTCGGATAATAAACCCAATTACAAAGTTTCTTAAAATCGCCTGGACTATTGATTTCTGCAAAAAAAAATTTCACGACAGTGACACTTTAAGGACAATTAATACATAACCTTTAATAATACTTTAAAAACAAGGTCCATACAACATGTACACATAAAAAAAAAAAAAAAAACATTGGTGCCCTATATATACAGTGTGGTATCCTCAAGAGCACTAGCAAAATAGAAGGAACAAATAACTAAATAGACACAACAGGAGTAATGGTCAAGGCTGTCACAGGGTACAATGATCAGTGCTATGGTAAAGGGGGGGGGGTTTGGTGCACCCTCAGCTGACCCTAAATAGCCTCTTACCCTGCCTTTTGGGGTACCCACCTCCTTAACAGGGTGGCCCCATGATCTCCATCTCATCGTGGGGGGATCATGGAATCATCTGGGACCTTGTGAGAGGGCTATCACTATTTCCTGACTCAGCGCATCTTAAGCTAAGTGACGGCTAGACATGTACATTATGACAGTATCTTTGCTAGTGTGTCATGGGTATTGATAGTAGTAGAGGTACAGCTGATAGCGCTATAACTGGCGCTCCCCACCACAGTATATACTACGAGTAACCCTTTTTATCATATATTATTGCATTTAATTATTAAAGGTCCATTTTTTTGAAAGGAGATCTTCACAGCAGCTAATATTATAGGGCACATCCATTTTGGAGTGCTGGGACTGTTCCCTGATGAAACCGTCACATATTGGGACGGTAGAAACGCGTTGGAACGAGTGTTGTAAATTTCATATACACTCCAAGTAATTTCTGTATCTATTGTGCTGCTGCAATTACACGTTTAGGTGATTGTAAGTTGTCACATGTGTTGCACTGTTTTTTGCTTTTTGTCTCTTTGTTTTTTTTTTTCTCCTGAGCACTTACAACAGGAGAGGGACTGTCACCGTGGTTGAGGCCACCCTGTTAAGGAGGTGGGTACCCCAAAAGGCAGGGTAAGAGGCTATTTAGGGTCAGCTGAGGGTGCACCAACCCCCCCCCCCCCCCCCCCTTTACCATAGCACTGATCATTGTACCCTGTGACAGCCTTGACCATTACTCCTGTTGTGTCTATTTAGTTATTTGTTCCTTCTATTTTGCTAGTGCTCTTGAGGATACCACACTGTATATATAGGGCACCAATGTTTTTTTTTTTTTTTTGTGTGTGTACATTCGGATGTAGGCCTAAGGCTATAGTGTCCAAGGTGAGTGTAAGTTTTGTCGAGCAAATCGTGTTTATTTCATTTGCTATTTCAGCCCAATATGAGGCAATTTGCGGACATAACCACCATATATGGGCTATTGATCCGACTTCTTTCTGACACCTCCAACAAGTATTAGAGTCAGACAGTCCCATGCGATATAGGTGTTCAGGTGTCTTATACCAACGAGTCAACAATTTATAGTGGTTTTCCTTTATCCTTATACATCTAGAGAAACCATGTGCATTACGCAAAATTTGTTTTCTTTCTTCATCTGTGAATTTCCTTTTTAAATCTGTTTCCCATGACATAAGATAGATAGGATAACCATTGATTTTGTTTCGCAACAATGGGCTAGTATAAGCAGCCAAATTATGTTTTGTTTTGGGTCTGGTGACGTAGAGCCTTTCAAGCCATGTTAGTTCTCTCCATTTGCCAGTTTTACGTATGAATTTGTCACATGATTGTTGAAGCGTGTGTAAATGTAGAAAGTGCACTGTTTTATTTGGAATCAAGGCCTGTATGGTAGAAGCCGTTGGTGTTTGCATGTTAGGGAGGAGGTCTATTAGGGGAGTTTTTGTTAGGTGGGACCATATAGAGTCAATGGGCCGTATGCAAGGATCGAGGGTGTAAGGGAGGACAGAGCTTGGCGCTATATACGCCACAGAATCGTGCATTTTTAATTCTTTATAGTGTTCGAACACTGTTCTTAAAATGCCTCTCAGGAGTGGGTTTGTGGTGTTAGTTATGTCTTGTTTGGTTATGTGCCACAACATATTAATGCCTTTGTGCCCTAGCTGTTTTAGCTCTATGTCCTGTCCCGTTAGCAAACTTGTCCCAGACGTTACCTCGACCTACTGTATCTCTGAAGCTGTATTGCTTTATAGTATAGTGTTATGTCAGGTAGACCAGATCCACCCTCTTGTTTCTTCTGGATAAGAAGGTTATGTGAAAGTCTAGCTTGTCTCTGAGTCCAAAAGAAGTCAGAGAATAGTTTTTTCCAATTCGTAAGATATGATCTAGGTAAGTCTATCGGGAGCATTTGCATCATGTATAGAATAGGAGGGACTATGTACGTTTGAAGTAGGTTTTACCTACCCATCCATGAGAGGAATGGTATTTTATAAGTGGATAATTGTGTTTTTAGTTTGTTATAGAGATTTAGGTAGTTAAGTTCAAATAATTGTTTTAGGTCTTTGGGTAAGTTAATTCCTAAGTATTTTATGTGGCTGTTTTGCCAATGGAAGGGGGATGTAGTTTGCAGGGAAATTGCTTGTGAGGTCGGGACGGAAACGTTTAATATTTCAGACTTGCTATAGTTCACCTTGAAGTTTGAAAGGGAAACAAAATGGTCTAAAATCTGCTGTATGCGGGGTAGCGCTTGTGTTGGATTTGTGATCATGAGTAGAAGGTCATCTGCAAATGCCACTGCGAGGTGTGTGTGTCCTTCTACTGTTAGCCCGTGGATCTCACTGTCCCACCTCAACGCCTGCAAAAGTGTCTCCATGACCAGTATGTATAATGTGGGGGAGAGAGGGCAGCCCTGTCTGGTACCATTTGCAATGCAGAAGGGTGGCGAGAGGACTCCATTGACCCGCACTCTTGCACTAGGTGCCTTGTATAGTGAGAATACAGCTGATACAAATTGGGTTGGAAATCCAAATTTGAAAAGAGTGCGGGACATGAAGTCCCACGCCAACCTGTCAAATGCTTTTTCAGCATCTGTTCCCAGTAACAGTAAGGGAATGTTATGGGATTTTGCATAATGCATTGCTTGTAAGACTCTAATGGCGTTGTGCTTGCCCTCTCTTCCCCCCACAAACCCCGTTTGGTCAGTGTGAATAATATCTGGCAGAAAAACTCCAATTCTTTTAGCCAAAAGCTTTGCCCAGATTTTCAGATCTAGGTTTAGTAACGATATTGGTCTGTAGCTTGAACAGACTAGGGGGCCTTTCCCTTCTTTCGGGAGTATAGTGATGTGGGCTTCCAGGGATTTAGGCGGGAGGTGAAATCCATTTAATAGAGAATTACATAATTTTGTGAGGTGCGGTATTAGAATGGTATGGAATTTCTTGTAATATACTAGTGAGAACCCGTCAGGGCCCGGGCTTTTTCCTGGGGAAAATGAGAATAGAACATCTCTGACCTCCTTTTCAGTGAAGGGTGAGGTAAGGGCCTGCTTATTTTCTTCTGTTAGAGTGGGTAGGTGCAGTTTTTGTAAGAATTCGTCTATACGTTGTTCTCTGTTATCTGTTTGTGTGGGGGTTAGATTATAAAGAGACTCGTAAAATTAGCTAAATGTTGAGGCTATTTCTTTTGTAGTGTTCACGGTAGTGCCTGATGGAGTGTTGATATTATGAATGTACGCTTTTTCTTTTCTCTTTTTGATCATTGCTGACATCAGCTTCCCCCCTTTGTCACCATGTGCATAGAGGCGCTGCTTGAAAAACAACGACTTAGCTGCTGCCTGTCTATTTAATATGTCCCTGAGGCCTTCCCTCGCAGCAGACAACTGTTCCCACATCTCCTGTAAACCATCTTTTTTATGTTTAGATTCCAGGGACGTTATCATTTGCAAACGAGTGGATATATCTTTTCTGGCATCAGCCTTGGTTTTGGAGCCTAGTGCTATCAGAAGGCCTCTGAGGTAAGCTTTGTGCGCCTCCCAGATTGTTGCTATGGTAACATCTGGTGTAGAATTAGTCTGTAAAAAATCTGATAGCTTTTCAGACAGGGCATCTACATTTACTTGCCTGTTGAGCAGCGACTCATTTAGCCTCCAAGTCCAGTCTCTTTTAGGGAGACAGTCCAAGGATAGGGAAATATGAATTGGGGAATGATCTGATATTGTGGTAGGTGCTATAGTTGCTGAAGTGAGAGAGGGTAAAAGGCTATCGTGGATAAATTAATAGTCAAGTCTTTGATAGGATTTGTGTGGGACTGAGTAGAACGTATAGTCTATTGTCGTAGGATGATGTAGCCGCCATGTGTAAACCAATTGTAGGAGCCCTAGTTTATTATGCAGTCTACGGAGCGCCTTATCAGTGATACATGAGTGCTTAGTAGAGGCATCTACTTTCGGGTGTAATGTAATATTAAGGTCTATGCCCAGTATGACCGGGCCTTCAGCAAAGGCAGCCAGTTCATCTAATATATGTATGAGCCAGGGGACTTGTCGTGTGTTGGGGGTGTAAATGTTTGCTAGTGTACATGTGATATGTCCTATGTTACCTTTCAAGAACAAGGCTCCACCGTCACCAGAGTCAAACTGAGAGATGAGCTTGAAGGGGAGGTCCTTCTGGATTGCGATTGACACTCCTTTGGATGCTGAATTGCTACTACAGCTGTGAAACCAATGGGAGAAATAATTGTTAGGTAATTTGGGTACCCGTTCCTTTTTTAAATGAGTTTCCTGTATGAACGCAATGGAGACTTTATCTCTTTTCAACAGGGTAAACACATGGTTTCTCTTATTAGGTGACCCTAGGCCTTTCACATTGTAAGAGGAAATCAGAACTTCAGCCATGAATACATTTCCATTGTGTACCAAATGTCTGTATTCCTCACACACGAACCCCAGGACGGAGGGGGGAGTACAGGATTGCTAAGGAAAAGAAAATAGGAGATAGTAACACAAGGGGGATTTGGGGGGAGACAAGACAAAGACATGGGTTCCAGCAGACTAAGCAAACAATGTCTGCTATGTACTATGCATAACTTATGGCTCAATAGGGCCTCAGAAAAAGTACTCGAGAGGAGGGGGGATAAAACATTCTGAGCCGAGTGCAACGGCAACTTCCACTAATAACTATGGTGAACTGTAAATTGTACATAACTTAGGCATCTATTGTTGTAAATAGTTATATAATGAGAATAGAAAGTAGAAAAATTTGGAGGGGAGAGGGAAGGGGGGAGGAGATGTTGGGGGGGGAGGGAGTGGAAAGGGGGGAGAGGGGGGGTTGGTGTGGGAAAGGATAAGGGGGAGTGAAAGGGTGGGGGGAGGTAAGGGGAGGGGAAGGGGGGATGTGGGGTGGGTGGGTGGAGGCAGGGGTGAAGGTGATGGTGAAGGAGTGAGGGGGGGTGGGAGGAGGATAGGGGGATTGAAGTGAGACAATATCATATATGTTGAAATGTAATATAAATCTTTCGGTAAGCGAATTTAACAGAGAATCTTATAACCAGAGTAGTAGAAAGTTAAGTATGTCCCTCCATCTAGGAACATGTGGGTGATGCAATAACGGTCGACCCACGGCAAAACACAAGCATCCAAATACTTCACTGTTTATGTCTCTATTCAAGCCGGGCCTTCTGGTGTGGGATCAGCAAGTAGGAACCGTGCTTTTTTGGTTCTAGGCGACTTCTGTTTTTCCACTTTGGTCCACGGGGTCATTTTTGGGACCTGAAGCAGGTCTTGGCACAGCTGCACAGGTAGCCAGGAGGGTATATCCATGGGTGGTATGTCCATTTTGGGCCAGGCGTCAGTTAGATCTGCAGGGGATCTTATAATAATGCGCCTGTTGTCTTTCTGAATTGAGAGTCCAAATGGATATATCCAAGAATATATAATCCTCTTCTCTCTAAGCTTTTGGAGTAGACGTTGGAGTATTCGTCTCTTGGCCAGTGTAGACGCAGCAATATCTTGGAATAAACGTATGGTATGTGACTCAAATTGCACCTCACCTTCTTCTCTGCTAGCTCTTAGTATTGCCGCAGTGTCCACGAATCTCAGCAGACCACATATGATGTCACGAGGTGGTTCACTGGTTTTTGGCAGAGGTCTCAGAGCCCTGTGTACTCTTTCCACTGTTATTTCCCCAGCTCTTTCAGCGCCTAGCAGGTTGGTAAATAACTGCGCCATTACCGCGGGTAGTGCTTCCAGTGCATAAGATTCGGGCAGGCCCTTGATTCTGATATTCTTTCTCCTGCTTCTATTTTCTTGATCCTCTATCAGTAAAAAGGATTTATTGAGTTGATCCTCTTGTTGTTGCAAGGTGTGCGCAACTGAGTCACAAAAAGTCACAGTTTCCGTTAGTACAGCTTCAGCCTGTTCTGTCCTCTGGCCAATATGGCGGATATCAGATTTTATTTCAGCTATTTCATGTAATATCGGAGACAGGGCGTCTTGCATAGACGTCTGTATGGCCTTTTGCACAATCTTTCTCATCATAGCTTTAGTAAGAGAAGGGGTATCACTCACGCTTTGTTCCCCTGCCTCAGAGCCGCTCTCTGATTCCTCGTGCTCACTGGTGGCCACCGGCACCATTTTAAGCTTGTATGCCGGGCTGCGTCCGGTCTTCTTTCTTAGGAATTTTTCCATGTCCGCTTGTCCCTTTCCAACTCTGGGGTTGTTCGGTGTGTCTCTGGACTTGTCTCTGCTCTCCTTTCTCATTTTGAGGTGCTAGGGATGCCTCTGGAAGTGGTTTTGTGCCGCCGCTGTGGAGAGCTAAGCAATCACGCCGCCATCCAGCTCCGTGGTCAGGCTCCGCCCCCCTCATAAATTGCTTTTAATATGAACTTACAATGTTAAAATATTATTTAATTTATATAAAAGCTGGTGGAGGGGTGACGTAAAAGTATGTATAAATATGTAAAGGGTCAATACAGAGACCTTTTCCATAATGTATTAGCTATAATATGATCCTTTACACCTACAAGAAAGTTTAGAAGCAGTGATTTTATAGAATTCTCTTCTATACAAACTATAATGGTAAATTCATCAATTGAATAGGGATCTGGATTGCTTTCTGAAGTGTAATAATATTAGAAATTATGGTGACTAGGGGCGGAGCCTGACCGCGGACTAGAGCAGACGCATGCTGGCTTAGCTCCGTCTGCCACCGGTAAATACTGCCACATAGCACCCCTCTTCATCACCCAGAATGAGCAGGATCGGCAGGGATTCCTTCAGGGAACAACACAACATCCCGGAGAAGATTAAAAACAAACAGAGAAATCTCACAAGCTACCTAAAGAAGAAAGGTTCACTATCCCCGGCAGGCCTCTTCAAGATGTCGCCTGAAGCAGCTACGCAGCAAGGCTATGCAGGAGAATCAGACCGGGAAAGCGCGGCTGACAGCGAGCAAGGTGAACCTCTCACTACCTCCTTCTTGAAGTCGTTCATGAAAAAGACTCTCTCCCAAGCCCTAAAGCCGGTACTAACCGATCTAGCGGACATTAAAGCTGAGGTACAAGCCATCGGCAACAGAGTCGAGTCGCTCGAGACCGAAATGACCGACATTACCTCACGCTCCTCGGCGTTGGCCGAAAACATCCAGACCCATGCAGACCAGCTCAATAGGGCGTTTGTCCTCCTGAAGGATCAGGAAAATAGAAGTAGGAGAAAGAACCTGCGCATCAAGGGCCTCTCTGAGGATGTGACACCCGAGACACTTCCAAAGGTAGCAGGGGACATTTTCTCTCAGCTGTTGGGGGAAGGAAGGGCGAGCTCCATTGTGATCGAGAGGATACACAGAGCGGTTAGGCCCAAGCCAAGGCCTTCAGATCCACCCCGGGACGTTATATGCGACCTGCTCTCCTTTGTGGACACAGCAGCTATTCTGGCAGCCTCAAGGGACATTCGCCCTCTCAGGTATGAGGACTCTGAAATAGCCATTTATCAAGACATAGCACCGTCCACATTGGCTAAACACCGAACCCTAAAGCCACTTCTTGAAGCCTTGAGAGCCAACAATATTCAATATATGTGGCTATATCCCTTTGGACTGGCGGTCCATAGAAATGGCAAAAGAATCGCGATACACCCCCCCCCCCCCCCGCGATCTGGAGTCAGCTTGGCCTTCACTTGGCATCCCCCCTATAGACGTCCCTTCGTGGATGCCATTCACCGAGGACGTTCCACTACCTGCCTTACCGACTTTTTCTCCGTTGATTGCAGCGGGACGTCAAAAATCCCACAAAGGGAAGAAGACGCCCTCCAAGAACACTTCACAATCTACCTGACTCTCTGACTGTTACCAAACGATCCACCCTTAACCTCTTAACGACGCATGACGGGTATACTCGTCATGCGGCCGTTAAGAGTAAACAGAGAGGGCTCCCGGCGTGAGCCCTCTCTGCAGCGCGCGGTCCCCGGTTGCTAAGTGCAGCCAGGGACCGCGTGTATTAGCCGGCGCGGCCGATCGCCGCGGCCGGCTAATTAACTATTCAAATGCTGCTGTCAAAGCTGACAGCTGCATTTGAATAGCAGCTGTGCCCCCTCTCCCTGGTGTCTAGTGGGGGATCTCCCCCCCGCGATGCGATCGCGGAGGGGAGATCCGTTCTAATGAGTTGGCCGGGGCTCAGCGTCGGAATGACGCTGATCCCGGCTCGGCAATCTACTCAGATGGTCTGCTGCAGACCATTATAATAGAGCACCGATCTGATGGATCATTGATCTATTATATACACAGGATTGATCTCAATGGGAGATCAGTACTGTGTATATAGAAGTCCCCCAGGGGGCTTCATATTACTGTAAGTGAAAGTTAAAAAAAAGGGTTTTTATTAATAAAAAAATCCCCTCCCCTAATAAAAGTCTGAATCACCCCCCTTTTCCCATTTTACAAATAAAAATAAATAAATAAATAAATAAATAAACATGTTTTTTATCACCGCTTGCGTAATCGCCCGAAGTATTAATTAATCACATTCCTGATCTCGTACGGTGAACGGCGTAAGCGCCAAAAAATCCCAAAGTGCAAAATTGCGCATTTTTGGTCGCATCAAATCCAGAAAAATTGTAATAAAATGCGATCAAAAAGTTGCATATGCGCAATCAAGGTACCGATAGAAAGAACACATCATGGCGCAAAAACTGACACCTGACACAGCCCCATAGACCAAAGGATAAAAGCGTTATAAGCCTGGGAATTGAGCGATTTTAAGGAACGTATATTTGTTAACAATGCTTTTAATTTTTTACAGGCCATCAGATACAATATAAGTTATACATGTTATATATCCTTTTAATCGTAATGACTTGAGGAACATATATAACAACTAAGTTTTTCCATAGGACACACGGCGTAAAAATGAAGCCCCCCCAAAGAAAAATAATTGCATTTTTTTTTCAATTTCACTGCGCATATAATTTTTTTCTGGTTTCACAGCATATTTTATGGAAAAAATCAGCCTGTCATTGCGAAGTACAATTAGTGATGCAAAAAATAAGAGCTCATGTGGGTCTGTAGGTGTAAAAATGCAAGTGCTATAGCCTTTTAAACACATGGAGGAAAAAACTAAAACGCAAAAACAAAAGTTAGAACGGTCCTTAAGGGGTTAAACGCACAAGTATGGACCCCATATGTGGCTACTAAGTGGCTCATATGTGACCCCATATGTGGCTCTCGGTTCATCATATCCCTGCGAGATCTCGCCGAGGTCACTTCTTCACCGATCGCAGGCAACTGAGATGACTTTCTCCCACATTATATGAGTCTATTGCTTTGACCCTTCCTCCCTTATAATACCCCCATGCCAAGCTCAACCTGCGGTAACCTGTCTCTGTTGAATCTATGTTTAATTTTTTGACTATTGTGAGACCACTTCTTTTATGTTTATAATGTTACCTCATTCATTATAGGTTATTATATTGTCATTATAGTGCAACTCCCCTGGTATTTACCTGCTACAACACCCTCCCCCTGCACACTAACACCCCCCTCTCTCCTACCTACCCTGCCACCACCACCTCCCTACCCTTATCCTACCCCCCTTCTCCCCCCCCCCCCTACCTTGCCCCTCCCCTCTCATACCCCCTTACCTTAACATTGTGGATTACCCTGTTGTTACCTTGAAGTTATCCTGCTCTAAATTGTTACCCCCTGGCAGTTTTCAGAGGTGCTTTTTATACTGGTCAGTGCTCTCTTTATACCACACTATTTGCCTCCCCCGCACAAAGCCAGAAACACTGTCTCACTCTTGGAGACAACTGAGCTTTGTTGTAAATTTTTCTGTCTTTCCTATATTCCTGTATTGCCTCACAGATCTCTAAATAACTGGTCTGCAGCTTGAACTCTAGGAGCTTCCACTGTCTCCTCTCTTTTCTTCTCTTTTCTGCCTCCTCCACTATACCTATCTCTCCCCCCCCCTCCTGACCCTAACCCCCTATTGTCCCCTCTTCTTCTCTCCTTCCCTCATACCCACCCTCACTACCCCCCCCCCCCATACCAGCTGTCTACCCAAGTTCACAACCCTCACAGTCCGCTGAACCCACTTGGCTCGGCAGACCCTATCTATAGCCCAACCAGAATGACAGATATTGTTGTGACCACCTTCAATGTCAAAGGCTTTAACAGCCCCAGCAAGCGTCACCATGTTGTCTCTCTCATGCGCAAACTTAAATCTTCTATTTTGTTTCTACAGGAAACACATTTTAAGCAGGACAAAATCCCTAGGCTCCCAGATAGGCACTTTGCTAAATGGTTCCACTCTTGTCATCCCACCTCGGCCCCCAAGGGAGTCTCCATAGCATTCCATAAGAAGCTCCCCTATCAGATCTTGCAGCAGCACACAGACACAGACGGAAGAGCTCTATTTCTTAAGGTAAGCATAGCCTCTCAGACCTATACACTAGCTAACATCTAACCCCCAAATGTGGGACAGATTGCGTGGCTCATGGAAATCCTTGATGACCTGAAGCTGTTTGCGCAGGGGCCGATCATTATGGGCACTGACTTGAACCTTATCTTAAACCCCCTCCTTGATTCTTCCTCAAAGCGATCAGCCATATCGGCAACAGCTCTGGCCAAACTCCACTCCAAGCTACACTCACTAGATTTACTAGACGCATGGAAAACCCTCCATCCTAACACTATTGACTACACGTTCCACTCAAGCGTACACGACTCATAACAAAGACTAGATTATATCTTAGTCAGCAGCTCCCTTCTCTCTTCACTTACTAAGACGACCATAGGCAATATGACGGTTTCAGATTATGCTCCGGTATCTCTCTCTCTCTCCCTCCCATCGATACCCACAAGAGAATGGAGATTAAATGAGACTCTGCTGGACTTTCCCAAGATCAGGGAAAAAATCTCAAAGCATCTGCAGGAATTCTTTGCAATTAATGCTAACACTAACACGTCATCCCCTGTGACTTGGGAGACACACAAAGCATATATTCGGGGGATCTTTATCTCTCTAGCATCCAAAATTTGTAGGGATAGGCAGAGAGAGACAAATACACTCCTACACCAGATATCTGCCTTGGAGAGACTACATAAACTCTCTAAGATTAGATCAGCGCTAGAGGAGCTACGCACGCTACGAGAAAAGCTTAAAAACCTCTTAAATCTTAAATCTGCAAAAGCATTCTTACACTTCAGACACTCTCTGTATGCGCATGGCAACAAGGGTGGACGTCTCATGACCACCCTAATCAAAAAAGCTAGAGATAGCATGCATATCTCCTCTATCAAGGACGCCTATGGCCAACTCCACACCTCCACTAGAAAAATAGCGGAAGCCTTCCAAAGCTTGTACGCAGACCTATATAATTTAAAGGACTCAGAAGGTCTCCTATCCCCCGCTGACCGGAAACCCCTTACTGAGAGCTTCTTAGCGGATTTAAACCTCCCAACATTAGCCCCGTCAGAGAGGGACCGGCTCCTAGCACGGGTCACAGTCCCTGAAATTCTGAAAATTATTAAAAGTTCCCCCCCTGGCAAGAGCCCTGGCCCTGATGGCCTTCCACTTCAATACTATAAAAAATTCCATGAGGTCCTTCTCCCCCATCTCACTAATGCCTGTAATGCACTGCTTCAAGGCTCCCTCTGGCCGAGGCAGACGCAGGAAGCCCATGTGACCCTGATTTGGAAAGAAGGCAAAGACCCCTCTGCTTGTGGGAGTTATAGGCCAATATCCTTACTAAACCTAGACTTAAAAATCTGGGCAAAATTACTGGCCACACGAATGAAATTACTTATACCCAACTTAGTTAAAGTGGAGCAGGCGGGCTTTGTCTTTGGGAGAGAGGGACGTCATAACACCGCTAAATTATTCCAAGCCCTACACAATGCACATACCCACAAGCGACTGTCGGTCCTTCTCGGCATTGATGCCGAGAAGGCATTTGACAGAGTCGAATGGACTTTTATGAGAGCCTCGCTAGAGAAATTTGGCTTTCCCCCTCCCTTCATCTAAGCTATCCTCACCCTGTATGACCAGCCCCATGCGAAGCTTAAAATCAATGGCACGCTCTCCCCTGTCTTTAACATATCCAATGGCACGAGACAGGGCTGCCCCCTGTCCCCCACCCTATTTGTGTTAGTAGTTGAAACTTTATTGCAGAAAATCAGACAAAATTCTAACAGAGGGAATCCATATACAAGGCACCGAAACCAAGGTTTTAGCGTTTGCAGATGACCTTCTTTTTCTTCTTTCCAACCCTACAGTCTCCCTCCCCCAAGTCGAACATACATTAACCAAATTTCATACGGTATCCAACTTCAAGGTGAACTTCACCAAATCGGAACTAATGAACATTAACATTCCCCCTAGCATGCAGGAAACCATTAAAGAAACTTCCTCATTCCCCTGGACCAAGCATGCCGTAAAATACTTAGGCATCAAAGTCTCAGCCAGGCTAGGTGACCTGTACCAATTAAACTATGTTCCGCTGATTGCCAGCATCTCCTCCCTTCTGAAAGATTATGACATCCCACTAATCTCCTGGATGGGCAGGAAAAACTTACTCAAAACATACATCCTCCCTAAAATACTCTACATACTCCAAATGGTCCCAATAAAATTGCCTATCACTTTATTCCATTCTGTTCGCCACCTTTTTTCCAAATTCTTATGGAAATCCAAACGACCACGCACTGCACACACACTACTGACTCAGCATAAGACCAAAGGAGGGCTTGGACTCCCGGATGTCCATATGTACTATAGGGCTGTTCAACTACATAATTGGATGAATTTAACCTTCCCGATACCTGACAAAGCACCCCCATCCACTCTTGCCCCCTCCCCCAACCCCCCACAATGTTCATTATTCGAACTGGCAGATCTTTGGAATCCGTGTAACCCTCCCCATCTTACGTCCCCCCACTCTCCGCTACTGGAAGGCATAAGAACAACATGGAAATCCATGTCATCATCATTAACACCCGCCCCATCTCCTATCCTGCCTGCGGCCATCGCCCCGTTTTACACACTCACTGACCTAACCCCATACCCAAACACCTGGTCTCAACTCCGGGATATCATGTTGAAGGACCTTCCTATGGAACACATTAAACTCAATGTATCCCGTCTCTGGGAGCTCATTGGGCCACGCGGTCTGTCCTTCCTACACAAAAATCATATCAGTGGAGTGCTTGCTGATCTGCTTAAAGACAATAATCCTTTAAGGGATCTCACTTGGTTTGAGAGGCTGTGCTTAAAGACACAATCTAAACACCGCTCTGTCTCAGTCATTTACAAACTCCTATTGGAGAATTCACACACTTCTCACCCAGTTTTTATCTCCTCATGGGAGAAGGAACTTAATACTAAACTAACAGACTCTGAGGTAGAAACTATCCTCAGGTCCGCTCATGGCCACTCTCGCTGTGTGCTGCTGCAGGAGAACCATTACAAGCTTTTGACAAGGTGGTATAAAACCCCTGAATGGCTATACGCTTACAAACTCTCCCCAACTGACCGATGCTGAAGATGCCAACAGCATAAAGGTACATATGCTCATATCTGGTGGGATTGTCCACTCATCGCTCCTTTCTGGAAACAAATGGAAGACACCATCCGCTCTCTCACCAACTCCACCATCACTATCTCCTTAGAAATGATAGCATTAGGAAGACCATCTCCATCCTATATACCATCAAAGAGGAACCTGGTGACACACTTGCTGGCAGCTGCTAAGGCCCTAATCCCTCTCAAATGGATGCAGACTCACCCCCCCTCCCTAGGGGATTGGGTTGGAAAGGTTAACCAGATCTGCAGATTTGAGGAACTGTTTAGTTGGGCCAGCCGCATTCATGACATCTTCTTGAAAGTATGGCAACCCTGGACACTCTCACAACACTATAAGGCATGGCTCCCACCAACACCCCCCCCACCCCTCCTGTAAGCCCCTCCTCTTCACACTTCTTACCCACCACTACATGAGAAGCCCAAGGCTTATTACTCCCCCACTAAATATCCCTCCCTTCCCCTCTGACTCCTCCCTGCCTCCCCCCAACCTAACCTACTACCTACCTCCTTCTCTTTTTCTCTTCTTCCTCTATTCTCAGACTCTTTCTTCTTAATCTCTCTGGATACATGGAAGTTCTTCCTCAGTTACCTATCTGTGCAGGCTCTCTTTTTGGAGAACAATTTTTTAAAAGGTCCTATTGCTACTGGTCAGCGGCATCTGTGAAGACGACAGTGCTGCCAACCCCCTTTGTCCCATCCGACTCTTTATGGACCATAAGATGTTGTGTACTGTTGTGTTTGTTTTAGTTATGTTTGCAACTTGATGTGAAACGCGTGATATGATGGAAGATCTATGCTATACCCCTGTTTGCGCCAGTGACTATAATTTGTTATTCATATCTGTCATTCTACGAGACACAGTTATATGTCTGTGTTAAAACTGAATAAAAAGAAAGTTGATAAAAAAAAGAATTCATGGTGACTAAATTACAATAGATGCGTTATTGATGCATGAATTTAATCTAATTACCATTATTGATGACAGAAGATAGGAGGAAAACTATATTTTGCCTTGTTGGGTTTTTAGCCTTCCTTTGGGTCAATGTTGCTATTCTGACTGTTCTGGCTCAGACTTCAGTACAGTCCTCTGCCTATTAAGTACATTTGAGATTGTGCTTTTGGTCATGATTCAGTGTCTAAATAGTATGTTCTCTTTGCAAAAGTCTGAATTGTGTCTTATGCCAGTACTTGCTGTGTAGTGACCTGTCTGGTTTCTTCTGCTAGTCTAGTGCTGGACTGCAGATGGTTTAGTTTGGGTAGTCATGGACAATAACTTTTGCCACTCATCTCCATTCCCTGCCAGTCTGTGTTCTGTGTGGCCTTGATGTAAGAGGGCTGATCCAACTACACTCTGGACTGGCACTTGGACATCTCATAAGAAGTCCACTTGTAGTCTCTTATAACTTGAGCTAGAATTTCATATTGGATTGGATTGCTTAAAATTCAGACCTCTTTGCCGTCTTTCTTACCTCTGTTTTTGCCTGCTGGGATTGTACTGTTCTGCTAACTCTGACTTGAATTGTTTCTGTCTGACTGTTTCACTTACCTAGCGAATGGAATGACGCCAAGTTTTCAGGGGGGGGGGGCATGGCAAGTAGTCAGGGACAGTCTTTAGGGGCTAAAGTTTAGGGCTCAATCTGTTTGTCTTTCTGTCCTCCATTCATACAGTTCCAGAATAAAAGGCTGAACTGTATGAAGTTGTGTCCTTTTTTGACCTCACAAGCTATGTTATTATATAGACTCATGCATATGTATGTTATTCTAAATATGTTTATAACAAACATACTGAAAATTTTGGTTTGTATCATCACAAAAATTACACACAATGAAAGTAACCTAGACAAAGCTGTACAGATTCTTTAGAAAGGCTATAATGTTACTACTTATGCCTAAGATAGCTGGCTTCATTTCCTTGAGACACATACTTTACAAGATTGTAATAATAGTTATATCATTGCCTTTGTGGGAACAGGTGTCCCAGATTTATTTTCTCTCTTTAAAAAAAAAAAAAAAACTGCCAAATTAAGCACTGCGGTATCTGTCTCTGAATGGAGTGACATTCTGACAGGTGTTGTCAGCAAGGAGCCTAATGACTGAAAGATGTATTTGTCTTATAATGGAATTCAATAAAGCATAAAAGAGAGACAAAGCAGCAGTATTGTGCATTGTGTAGCTCTTGGCAGTCGGTGGCAATTCATTTTTTCAGAGATGAGAACATATAAAAAAAAAAAAAAAAGATAAAATGCCTATAAAGTATCTCAACTAGGAAAATGGAAAATAACTTTCAACATTTACAACACATTATATAGATGATATGTTTATGTAGTAGGTTCATTTAAAGTATGGGATATACAAGAAGCTCTGTGCTGATAATAGTATCTTCTCTCCATCTTTATATCCCTTTTCTACACTAAAGTAGAAACAATTTATCTCTAAACTCAGATAGTATGAAACACAATGGGTAGACTAAACTTAGCTATTATGGCATCAAGATTACAAAGTCTCAAAGACAAAGACAGAAACATCATGGCCTGATACCAGAATTATAGTGCAATGCATTGGGCAATGGGCACAGCATCAAAGCCTATTGTTGGGATTAAACTAAACAGAGACTGGGGGGCACTGGCACACAAAGAGAGCAGAGAGATGGATCACAGGAATATATATATATATATATATATATATATTTTTTTTTTTTTTTAAAGAGAAAAACCTTACCTACAGTCTCAGTAGTGTACCTGTAGCAGTATGAACAGTGACCATCAGGCAGCACTATCTATAGTGTACCTATATCTGTATAAACAGTGACCATCAGGCAGCACTATCTATAGTGTACCTGTATCTGTATAAACAGTGACCATTAGACAGTACCATCTATAGTGTACCTGTATATGTATGAACAGTGACCATCAGACAGCACTGGATTCATTTCTTACCTTACTGGAGGCTTTGTTTTCTCCACCGCCTGTTGTGCTTACCTGTGCAATAAGAGATGGCACCATAGAATCCCATTACACGGGTGTCACACTGGATGGATCAGAAAATTATGATTGGGTACAGTTCTGCCTGATAATCATTCTTCATAAAAACATTACAGGTACACAGTTGCTATGACATTATTTATCCCATATTGTGAACACTACACTAGTGCTGCCAGTGTTAGCAAAGGGGGGGGGGGGGGGGGGGGGGGGGGAGAGCAAGTTTGCTGAACTGTCCGGGGCCTATGGTAAAATTATTACCCTCCCGTGACCAGTGCCAGTGCCCCTGCATTAAGGCTGCGTTCACACTGCAGATCTTTAATAATTGTTTAAATGGTTACTTTTAATGTACACAATTGATTCACCAATGGGAGAGCAGACATACAGTGGGAGTGGGAGGACAGTGCACACAAATTGTCACTCACTACTCACATTGGAGTTCCAGTCTATCCAGGAATTAAAATTGTCTGACTCCACCCTTTAGCACTTTAGGTCTCTGTCCTCAAAAATTACCATATTGCATTCCATCATACATGTTATGGTAGAATGAAAGATGCCATTACAAATTACAACTATTCCTGAAAAAAACAAGCCCCCACATGGCCCTGTAAATAGAAAACTGAAAGTGCTAAAGCTCTTAGAAGGGGAGGAGGAAAAAACAAAAACACTAAAATGAAAATTTGCGTGGTCCACTGGGTCATTTTGGGCTTGGTCCTCAAAGGGTTAATTTACAGCTAGAGACCTGCATAAAGGGTTGGGTCCACGTGTACATTCTCCCACTTGCCAGATAACTAGTAAGACTGACTGTGAATATATTGTCATTAACATTTTCAATATAAGTGGTATGGCTCAAGATCCTGCATGCCAGGCCTGTGTACTTACCAAAACCAATAAAGAAACAGCAACTGTGAATAACCATGTATTTATTGCTGATAGTCTCTGTGCTTCCTTAGCGGGAATGCATCTTAAATATTACATGTCATTTCTTTATTCAATCAAAACTTTATATTGAACAACTACTGTTACCTGAATCACATGGTATACAAGCTGGTGATCAGCCTGTTTTATAGGGCCTTTACTTTTCCTGTTATGGAAAATACACATTCAATAGTTGTTGGTAAATAGTTAGCACTACTAATTCCTCCTTACACTTACCCTCAAGTCGAGGGGTCCCTACACATTAGTTAGTTGAACAAACCCAACTAAATTAGTAAGTCAACTTTCAATAACATATATGGGCACTTCTACAAACAAATTCATGTGTGCTGTAAAGAAAAAAGTTTGGCAAGCCCTTTAACAAATATCAGTTTACCGTTCTAAATTTGTCCCCTCCCATTTGATTACTCTTTAACCCCTTAACGACATTGGGCGTAAATTTACGCCCTGATGCCGGTAAGGGAGTTCAGAGCGGGGCCGCGCGGCGGCCCCGCTCTGAACCGCGCCGGTCCCGGGTGCCGTGTGTAGCCCGGGACCGTAGGTATTAGCGGGCACTGTCCGATCGCCGTGCCCGCTAATACAGTAATCAGATGCAGCTGTCAAACATGACAGCTGCATCCGATTACCGGACGCAGCGTCATCCCTGGTGTCTAGTGGGGAGATCGCTCCTCCGGGATGTTATCCCGGAGGAGCGATCTCCGTAACTGAAGCCGGCCGGGGACCGCTCCAAGATGGCGCCGTCCCCGGCTCGGCACTCGTTTACTTCCGGCTGCAGCAGCCGGAAGTAAACGAGTGCCTATCTCATGGATCTCTGCAGCATATCTATGCTGCAGAGATCTCAATGAGAGATCAAAGCACTTATACTAGAAGTCCCCCAGGGGGGCTTCTAGTATAAGTGTAAAAGTTAAAAAAAAAATGTCATTATTAGTAAAAAGCCCCCTCCCCTAATAAAAGTCTGAATCACCCCCCTTTTCCCAGGTTATAAATAAAAGTAAATAAATAAATAAATAAATAAACATGCACAAGCCAAAAAGACAGAAATGGCTGCACATCGCACCCATGGCTGACACGAAAGCTTGTTCAGCTACATTTAAAACCAACTTCAGAAGTTAGTATATAATTGGGCCAAACCATATTGCCTCATGTACCACGTGCAGGTCTTCTGATACACATGAGTCCCTAACCAAACATCATCACTGTGCCGGTCAGCGACCACAATCCCCGCAAAACGTGCGCAAGCAGAGAAGAGGGGCCACGGAATGGCCCTGCAACCCCATTGTCACAGGACCAGACCCAAAAGGGCACCCCAAACCCCGCAGGCGCCACCGGCGGAAAAAGTGGACGCCAAGCAACACAAGTGTGAACAAGCTCTTACCTCTCTCCATTCCTCTGCAGGTAGAATGGGAGAATACTAGGAGATCCTCCCCTTATGTACACAGGTGCTTCCTGCTAATTTGGATCACATGGGTCTTACACAGCACGAGTGCTAGCCACAATGAAAAAAGGGAAAGAATACATAAAATATGCACAAGCCAAAAAGACAGAAATGGCTGCACATCGCACCCATGGCTGACACGAAAGCTTGTTCAGCTACATTTAAAACCAACTTCAGAAGTTAGTATATAATTTGGCCAAACCATATTGCCTCATGTACCACGTGCAGGTCTTCTGATACACATGAGTCCCTAACCAAACATCATCACTGTGCCGGTCAGCGACCACAATCCCCGCAAAACGTGCGCAAGCAGAGAAGAGGGGCCACGGAATGGCCCTGCAACCCCATTGTCACAGGACCAGACCCAAAAGGGCACCCCAAACCCCGCAGGCGCCACCGGCGGAAAAAGTGGACGCCAAGCAACACAAGTGTGAACAAGCTCTTACCTCTCTCCATTCCTCTGCAGGTAGAATGGGAGAATACTAGGAGATCCTCCCCTTATGTACACAGGTGCTTCCTGCTAATTTGGATCACATGGGTCTTACACAGCACGAGTGCTAGCCACAATGAAAAAAGGGACAGAATACATAAAATATGCACAAGCCAAAAAGACAGAAATGGCTGCACATCGCACCCATGGCTGACACGATAGCTTGTTCAGCTACATTTAAAACCAACATCAGAAGTTAGTATATAATTTGGCCAAACCATATTGCCTCATGTACCACGTGCAGGTCTTCTGATACACATGACTCCCTAACCAAACATCATCACTGTGCCGGTCAGCGACCACAATCCCCGCAAAACGTGCGCAAGCAGAGAAGAGGGGCCACGGAATGGCCCTGCAACCCCATTGTCACAGGACCAGACCCAAAAGGGCACCCCAAACCCCGCAGGCGCCACCGGCGGAAAAAGTGGACGCCAAGCAACACAAGTGTGAACAAGCTCTTACCTCTCTCCATTCCTCTGCAGGTAGAATGGGAGAATACTAGGAGATCCTCCCCTTATGTACACAGGTGCTTCCTGCTAATTTGGATCACATGGGTCTTACACAGCACGAGTGCTAGCCACAATGAAAAAAGGGACAGAATACATAAAATATGCACAAGCCAAAAAGACAGAAATGGCTGCACATCGCACCCATGGCTGACACGAAAGCTTGTTCAGCTACATTTAAAACCAACATCAGAAGTTAGTATATAATTTGGCCAAACCATATTGCCTCATGTACCACGTGCAGGTCTTCTGATACACATGACTCCCTAACCAAACATCATCACTGTGCCGGTCAGCGACCACAATCCCCGCAAAACGTGCGCAAGCAGAGAAGAGGGGCCACGGAATGGCCCTGCAACCCCATTGTCACAGGACCAGACCCAAAAGGGCACCCCAAACCCCGCAAGCGCCACCGGCGGAAAAAGTGGACGCCAAGCAACACAAGTGTGAACAAGCTCTTACCTCTCTCCATTCCTCTGCAGGTAGAATGGGAGAATACTAGGAGATCCTCCCCTTATGTACACAGGTGCTTCCTGCTAATTTGGATCACATGGGTCTTACACAGCACGAGTGCTAGCCACAATGAAAAAAGGGACAGAATACATAAAATATGCACAAGCCAAAAAGACAGAAATGGCTGCACATCGCACCCATGGCTGACACGAAAGCTTGTTCAGCTACATTTAAAACCAACATCAGAAGTTAGTATATAATTTGGCCAAACCATATTGCCTCATGTACCACGTGCAGGTCTTCTGATACACATGACTCCCTAACCAAACATCATCACTGTGCCGGTCAGCGACCACAATCCCCGCAAAACGTGCGCAAGCAGAGAAGAGGGGCCACGGAATGGCCCTGCAACCCCATTGTCACAGGACCAGACCCAAAAGGGCACCCCAAACCCCGCAAGCGCCACCGGCGGAAAAAGTGGACGCCAAGCAACACAAGTGTGAACAAGCTCTTACCTCTCTCCATTCCTCTGCAGGTAGAAAGGGAGATAATAAATAAACATGTTTGCTATCGCCGCGTGCATAATCGCTCGAACTATTAATTAATCACATTCCTGATCTCGCACGGTAAATGGCGTCAGCGCAAAAAAATCCCAAAGTGCAAAATTGCGCATTTTTTGTCGCATCAAATCCAGAAAAATTGTAATAAAAAGCGATCAAAAAGTCGTATATGCGCAATCAAGGTACTGATAGAAAGAACACATCATGGCGCAAAAAATGACACCTGACACAGCCCCATAGATCAAAGGATAAAAGAGCTATAAGCCTGGGAATGGAGCGGTTTTAAGTGACGTATATTTGTTGACAATGGTTTAAATTTTTTACAGGCCATCCGATACAATATAAGTTATACATGTTACATATCGTTTTAATCGTAACGACTTGAGGAACATATATAACAAGTCAGTTTTATCCCAGGGCGAATGGCGTAAAAACACATTTCACCCAAATAAACAAAATGCGTTTTTTTTTTCAATTTCACCACACTTTGAATTTTTTTCTGGTTTCGTAGTGTACTTTATGCAAAAATTCAGCCTGTCATTGCAAAGTACATTTAGTGACGCAAAAAATAAGGGCTCATGTGGGTCTCTAGGTGGAAAAATGCAAGTGCTATGGCCTTTTATGCACAAGGAGGACAAACCGAAAACGCAAAAATCGAAATTTGCTCTGTCCTTAAAGGGTTAAGGCTGGGTTCACACTATGTAAAAAACATGACTGTATGTCATAACAATGGGCGTATTTGCGCAAACAGCGGTGGTTATTCGCAAAAAAAGGCTGTTGTTTGCGCAAATACGGCCGTTGTTGTGACCTACGGCTGTGTTTTTTACGTAGTGTGAACATAGCCTAACTACTAAATAGTTGCATTCAAATGTTAAAACCCTACCAAAAAATGTAGATTATTTTATTATAGATTTCAAATGTAAAATTGGTGCCTAACTCTGGTGAATTATGTTTATTTTTAATCCCTTAATGACAAATTATTTTAGTTTTGAAAAATAAACTTTCTATCAGATAAGTCATAACTTTTAAATTTTTTTCTCAAGTGTAGCTGTAAAGGGTCTTGTATTTTGTCGGACAAGTTGTAGTTTTTATAGAAATTAAAATTGTATAAATTTTTTTTATTAGTTATATTCTGGGAAAAAGACAAATAAAAAAGCTTTAATTTTTTTTTCCATCTCTGCGACACTTTTTACCATGGGGTAAACATAACATTTTATCTTTATTATGTAGTACAAATGCAGTGATACCATATATATATATAGTGCCCCTGGCGTTTTTTTCCAGCCAACATGCAGAGGGTAGGGACAGGCACTAAGAGTAGGTAGGACAAACTCTAACTGTGATTAGCTGGCTAAACCATGTGACCTCCTGAATAAAAGCATAGTGATTTGACATTCGTGTCACTTGCTGGTTGGAACTAGAGAGGGACAGTCTGTAAAGGAGGGAGAGGAAGGTTTTAGGCAAAGTTAGGTAGGAAGGGACCCTACTGTGGAGCGGGCGGATACAGAGGGAGGAACGCCTGGAAAACTGGAATACAGCCTATGGCTATGGCTGTATCCCAGTTTTCCAAGCGGACCTCCCGCTGGAACCGCCCGCTCCACGGAGCAAGCAGACAGCGGGAATCATTACCGAGGGTTCGGGTTCGAACTCGGTTAGGACCATTCCTAATATATATATATATATATATATATATATATATATATACGGCTGTATATGAAATAAATTGTCCGAGTATTTTTTCCATTATACAAAGCGATTATATTGGAGTCTATAGTTCATAGTCTGTGATAGTTGCATAATACTGAACGTGGATATGTGTATGTATATATATATATATATATATATATATATATATATATATATATATTTATATATTCATGTGTGCAATTCACATCACTGGCTGGGCAATACATAACTCTGCAAACAATTGTATTTCACAAGTGTACTGAATAAACAAAAAACAAACATACGATAATATTACACACCACCTAAGGGTGGGTTCACACTACGGAATTCTCGCGGATAAACTCCGCGGAATTCCACAGTATGTCCGCTCGCACGGCCACGCGCCTTTCTGCCGGCTCCATAGACACCACTCTATGGGCCGGTGTATTCCGCTATCCGCTATCCGCCGAAAGAAGTGACATGTTGTGGAGAGAAGCCACCACCAATCATGGAGTTGATGAACCATCATTCAACTAAATCTCTTCGGCAAGGAAAATAGTGGTCTAGAGGACATCACATCCAGGTAAAAAGATTATAGGAGATGGGATTATGAAAATAAATTGATCGTGACTATCAAGCAGATATTGATAGGCCCATAGAGGTTGGAATTCATATAGAAGTAAATACATTATAATACATCATAATAGATCACCCACAGCAGAAAGTGAGGACATTAACACATATGTTAACATGTACAAAAGACAATGTACGAAGAAAAGTAAGGATGTAAAAAAAGTAAGAGGAGAAGGAATTCCTGAAGAAGAAGACCTAAGAAAGGATGGTATTTTTAATTTATCAGCTCAAGAAATTACATGGGATGAATTAGAGGTAGTATCAGGCCTTAAGAGCCATTCCATGATGTTGAATCATTCTGTGAGATGGTGTTGGGGGACTTAAGGGATCTAAAATGCAGCACTAATTTGGAATGTGTTAAATAATAAATTGTCCAATTTAAAGAAAAAGGAAATAATAGTGTTAAAAAAATTAAAAGTGATACTAATATAGCAATTAAGAAAGCTGATAAAGGGGGAGGGACAGTGATAATAAGTAAGGACTATTACATGGAGGAGGACTATTATATTGAGAGGTGTTCCAGAGGAATATAGTGGAATAAATTAATTAATTCCCTTACCAGAATTCCAGGATACATCAATCTGCTTCTACAGAAGTATGTAGTAAGTCTTCCATTCTACATAAGGGATTCAGGTCATGGAGCAGAAGCTGTGGGTAGAATTTTAGCTGAGGATACTTTTATGCCTGCCAACCAATAAGAATTTATTTTAAAAAGTCTTGATTTTATTTTGAAAAATAATTATTTTATTTTGGAAGGAAATTTTATTTGCAGCACCATGAAACGGCGATGGATGCTAAATACGCACCGGTCTTCGCTAATTTGTACATTGGAAAATATGAGGAAGAATTTATTTATAATAGTAAGTTTTTACAGTATATTAAGTTTATGGTAGGTATATAGACAATTTGGTATTGATATGGAAAGAGCTGAAAGGAAAAATAAGATTTTATAAGATTTTTTTTAAATGATAATGATTGTGGCCTGAAGTTAAGTGAGAATATCAGTAAAAAAGAAGTATTGTTTTTAGATTTTAGTATTTATATCAAGGAAGATGAAATACATACTAAAACGTTCTTTAAACCCTTCACGTCAGCCATATAGCTACATGCGTTCCTGAATGTGAAGGGATTTTAATGTGTACAGGGCCGTTTCAATTCGATCAGCCCTGCACACAATACAGTCCCCAGACCTGCACATAGTGACAGGGAGTCATGGTCCCACAGCTGCTTGTCATTAACCCTCTTAAAAGTCGAGATGCATAGCGATCGCAGCATTTAAGATAGTCAGTGACAGGACAAGCACCTGTCAGTGACTTGATCGGGTACCCCACAGCATGGATCACTTGTACTGACAGGTAGGGGTAAATCACTCGCCTCCGTCCTGTCGGATCTTTAATTTTTTTTATTATACCACTATGATACCAATAAAAACTAGAGACTGTGGTGCAAAACATGACACCCCAACCAGCCCTGTTGGTAGAAGAATAAAAGCGCTATGGCTCTTAGAAGGTAAGGAGGAACATTGCTTCAATTTGACCTGGACATCCATGCATCAATGAACTTTGGTCATGAAGGGGTTAAATAGGTTGATGCTAATGCTTTTTAACATTATGTATGTTAACATAAAAACCAATATTCCATATGGCCAAATGTTAAGAGTGAAAAGGAATTGTCCTGAGCAAGAAATATTTAATGAACAGAGTAAGATTATAGAAAATACACTAAAAGCAAAGAAGTTCCCCAAAAAATTAATACAGAAAAAGCCGGGAGAATATATAGGAATTACAGTTAATTAATAGGGCTAAAAGGGAGAAAGAAGATACGCAAAAAGATATGAAGAATTAAGTGACTTTTATTACTAAGTATATTCGCAATCATGAGAATACACATAAAATCTTGAAGAAGAACTGAGGAATATTACAAAGAGATTCTTTCTTAATGGTGCGTTCACACCTACAGGATCTGCAGCTGATTTTCTGCAGCAGATTTCATTTAAATAACTGAACACAGCATCAAATCTGCTGCAGATCTGCTGCAGATTCTGTAGGTGTGAACACACCCTAAAAGAGTATATTGGAGAATGACCAAAAATGATTTTTAGATGTTCAAGGACCTTGGACCTTGAGCCCCATCATACCCCTTGTTAAAAGGAAAGAGAAAAAAATAATAAAGATACTAATAAATGTGGGAAAAAATACTATATATGTGGGAAAAGTATATATAAAACATGTCCTCACATTCAAAATAAAAAGTAAAATATTGGGAAAAGAGATCAAAATCTAAGATTTCCTAGCATGTGGTAGTGATAGTGTAGTGTACATGCTGGAGTGCTCTTGTGGCCTCCAGTATGAGGGGAGAACCAGCCTAACACTACGTAACAGATTTAATATATCGGTATATGAAACATAGCGTTTGCAAGACATTGCACACAATTCCATGATGGAAATGCGAGTTGAGAGTTTATCCCATAGAAAGAATAGAGACACAACTACATAGGTTTGATAAACTCTTTAAAAGGGAGGCATACTTGATTTTTAGGCTCAATACGCTGGTACCGAACGAGTTAAACGAAGCACTGAAATGGGTCTAGAAAGAGCTGTATTATTGTTTTCAAAAGTATATAGATATATAGAGGTGCGTAGCAGTTGTTTAGAAGATATATATTTGAGAGCCGCCTGGTGCAGTATATGTTTTAAGAAATTATGTTTTAGGGGATTCTTTTTTTTTTTTAATAGGATAGAAAAGGGAGGGGAGGGACTGTAAGAAGGGAAGTGTGTATTTTAGTATGTTATATGGATCATGTTGGATGTGTCCATGACAAAGGGGCTGTAGCCCTGAACATGTGTTGGAATGTTTAATAAATCTTTTTACCTGGATGGGATGTTCTCTAGACTGCTATTTTTCTTGCTGAAGAGGTCGAGTTGAATGGTGGTTCATCGACTCAGTGTCTACACAATTTCTTCTGCTAGAGGGGGCTCTCACATGCGGTATAGCAATCCTAGCCAGGGGGGGGGGGGGTGACCATACTTCCCTCCAAAACGTGAGTATTTGGTTTATACAACCACTGCTCGCTATTCATGAAATTTTGACAAAAAATTGTGTCTGCCCTTTTATGTTTTCCCTTTTTTTTTCTTTACATACTGTGAATACCCAGACATGGAAGGATTGTAGCAGACTAGATTCAATTGTTTGTTGGGCATTGTATAATGTGGTAGAGTGGTGTGGACGCACCACTATCAGGCCATGTTCACACTGTATAAGACACCAGCCGTTCTGTGACCAGGCCATGTCACAGAAAGGGCGGAGTCTAAGAAGATCATCCTAGCCAGTACTGCAGTATTGGCTGGATAATCTTCACTTCAATTGAATTCGGATGTGGGAACATCTGCATGTGCCTGCATCCGAATTCCCCAAACCGCACTCTCCATTGTGTGAACTGACATGTCAGTTTCTTGCGGGGCTGCTAGGAATCCTGGCCGAAGTGTATACTATGTACCCACAACAAGACAAAGTGCATGTTAAAGTATGAGAAAAAAGTAATTAAACACTTTCCTGGGAAAAGAAGAAAAAAATCCTCCAACACCCCTTAAAAGCTGCCCCACCTCTCACCTTAGTTTCCCGTAATCTCACAACCATTTATACTGTAGATAAGGCGTAAATCAAACTACACCCACCAGTAACTGTCATTGCATTTGTGTAATATGGTCAGACCCATTCTATTTTGAAGGATAGACTTATCGACTCATGAAGCCAATGAACCAAGTGCAAGGGCTGTAAAAGATTGAATGGAAAGGGGCAATCTCAAACACCCTTCATTTTGCATAAAAGAGGGCCTAATGCACACACTGTAAAAAAAAATTTCACAAGAGCCAGATGCCAAGCCTCTTAAAAAATATATATTTTTTTTATTTATTATTTATTCACACTTTTATGTAATACATTGGTATAGTGAGTATACCAAAGCACTATTACTGCATTATTAAAACATTATTAATAAGCACAGCCTTTGGCCTTGTTCACATGGCGTAAGACAATGGCTGTTCTGTGACCGGACCGTGTCACAGAACGGCCAGTCATATAAAAAAAAAAATCAAACTGGGACAGCACTGGAAAATATGAAGAATGTTTAGATGGAGTGCACGTCTCACCGCACAGGACCCTTCCGTTCGGCTTCAATCCAATAGTAAACGTAGGAGACAGCACTTCTTGTGAAAAAACATTGGGAACACCCTCCCTTCGTCATTCTCTTTACATTGCAAGGTTTCTATTGCTTGAAAACCATAGCTTGAAAAGTGTTAAACTGTCAAGAACAGATTCCTTTTTTTTTCAGTATTGCAGCATGGTTTTGGGCCATGTAATAAAGCTAGAATCATGTTGCTCGCACTTGAAATGAAAAGAGGGAACTGCTTTTCTCTGTCATTCTCCTTACATGGCCCAGCCTCTATTGACCAAAGATCTACTAGTATGAGCTGTACCAGGTATTCACATTTATGAAATGCATGATTTTTAGGCTGTGCAATAGTGTTATACAAGCTGTAGAGTTACTTATGAAATTATATATTGCCCATTCTTATGTAATCATAAAAAGCTACACTTAGTCTTTTTTGCATGTTCACTTAATTGTTGATTTGTTGCTTGAATAGCCTTCAGCAGGATATTGCTGTGCATTGTCAGTTTTTGCACCTGCACCTTAATTACTGATTTGTGTCTCCAGTGTTATACAGCTACTGTATATTATTAAACACAGGTGCGCCCTAAGTAGCTTATTCCCTGTGCATAGACATATATATCAACACATTGAGAGACCCAGAACCCTAAAAAATGCAGGACAAGAATTTAAAAAAATTCACAATTTTTTTTATTAATCAAAAAAGCAATTAAAAAGCAAAGACAGTAAAAAAAATAATTAGTGGGAGACACATAGGTATCAATTGATGTAATGGTACTTCTAAATGGCCTGTTGAAACACACAAATACAAATTACATATAGATTATATATCTGGGCCAGTAGTGAATGCACAGGCATATAGCAAATTTATACAATGAAGTAACTTACCGGCCTATGGTGTGTCACGTGATACATAGAAATAACAAATAACATCCAGCTTCTTCCACCCATTCATCTTAGCTACCTATTTCAGGCCAGTTCATATGATGTATGCGAAAATTCCATGGAAAGTTGCCATCATGTGACCCTCCATCTGGTCATGTGACCTACAGATATGGTGCATGTGCAGCCAACCCAATTCAGAACTTAGAGATGGGAACGAAAAAACGTACAATTTTTTTCCGTCAAGAAATCAAAAGGGGCAAGTAGTTTTGCTTTATACTTTTTATTTAACGTTCTATATTCAAATCAACATTATACATATTGTATGGCCAAACTGTGGTCCATGCCAATATTTGGTCTTTTCTCTGTTGAAAAAAATAGACCAAACACAGAAAGTCCCAGTCCTTTGCACATTCACAAAAGGAAAAAGACAGCATGATGTCTTGCCTCTGCTGCTGAATGGCTGAGTGGGCCTGCCAACGTCACGTCTCAAGTCACGTCTGAGACATGAGTGACTGGAGACCAGGGAACCAGAGCAGCGTAATGCTGTCCCAGGTGCTGGAGCCGAAAATGAAAATAGACGTTATTGTTTTAGTCCACCTCTTCCCAGGTGATATTAAAAAAAGGCCTCCTGCCCAGAGTACCTTTAGACATAAAAAAAAAAAAACTGCTTGTGATAACAATCTTTATTAATTTCTCAAAATATTTGCCTGTTATTATATTAAAATTCATGACCAATTTTTGGTGTTCTTCTGTCAGTGTGATCAATATCTTTCTTTTGTGCTATCACTACTATTTTAGTTATGTTTTCATCTGATTAACATTTTAATAAATAGCATAGATTTTATGTAACATAGTGGAATATAATGCTATTTTTTCTATAAGAAATGTAGTTTGCTTAGAGCAACTCTAAGAATTGACTGTTGGTGTGATAAATTGCTTAGCAATCTGAGTTTTTGTTTTTGTCTGTTTTCTGATATAAAGCTCTAACCACACTTCATAGATCTAGATGTAAAACATAACCTACCCCTAGTGGTGACTGCAGGCACTGACAATGTTATTTTAAATCGAGGTTTATGCAGATAATCTACAGCTTAAAATCAAAGAGCTGTAAAGGATAAAAAATATGGAGCAGTTATTCAGAATAAAATTTATAGCTAAAAACAATGTGATTGAAAAAACCTGGAGATTCACTTTAAGCTATGTACTGCAATTTTTTTTATGACCATATATAAAATGCACTTTCCATCCAGCTTTTTGTCCTTTAACTCTTTCATTTTTGTTTTAGAAAAATTTCTATCTCTATCTGAGGTTAAATGGCAGATAAAAAAAAAGTATTGCATACAAAGCAGTTCTAAAAAGGCTGTTATCTCTCATTTTCTCCTGCTGTTTAGATGCACTGCTATAAGCTTCCTCTCAGCAGTCTATATCCTGGGCATGCTGTGAGTCGTTTCACCAGCAGCATGACTTCCTCTCTCAATCTCTCATCTTTATGCTGATCTCCTAAGAAAATAGAGAGTTAAATGTGCATTTGCTCAGACAATGATCATATGTTTAGTTAAATAGATACTGACCAATTCTGTACTTAAATTAGTCAAGCTGTCACTTTAAATAAGTCAAACTATTCTCTCAGATTTATCTTTTATCTGCTTTCTGTAGACGTACAGATGTTTTACACAAGGAATTTATATTTACAGTGGTTTAGTGGTAAATTGATAGTACCAAGAAATGTTTACAATAATCTAATAATAATAATAATAATAATAATAATAATAATAATAATTCTATTTTATTTTATCAGTATTAATAATGATGATAGTAGTAGTAGTAGTAGTAGTAATAATAATAATAGCTACTAGCCAAATTTTTATTGCTTACAAAAATTATTTCCCTAATATTTAAGAAATCCTTAACAAAATCAAGCCTTTTCACTCAATACTTTAGTCTGTTACTATTCAATTGTGATTGTGTATCTAGTCTCCAGGCTGGTGTTACTGGATTGTTCACAAAAGCAAAAGCACACTGCACAAATGACAATTTTGCCATCATTTTAAGCCAATATTCCATGCAGGTACTCACAAACTTAAGAGATCAGTGATGTAGCACCTATACCATGCAATATCCTCGGAAAAAAAGTTATCCACAAGCAATAAGATTTCTCTCATGAAACAATAAACAAATTAATGAGACGGAGAATCCCTCTATTTGTAAATGGTACATACTATCAATACTAAATAAGGTATGTGAAAAAAGATAGTCAATAAATATTAAAACTAATTATTGTACATTACTTAACCCAGAACCATATTTAAAACTAGTGGCTTACATTTATGGATCGGTCTGAGACCATAATCAGCTGTTTGTCTGATTTTGTCTGGGTGGGGGTCAGTTCCGAGGGCACATTTGAAACTTTGGGTATTGAAGATGAGTCTGACTTTCTTGGGTTTGCATAGAACTGGCTCAGCTTTGTTAAAGTCTTGAAGACAGGAGTGAGAGGTGCAGATTAGGGAGGATGTTAGGTGTTAGTCATTAGCGAAGCATAAAGCTTTGGTAGGGTGGTAGACAGAGATGAAGGAAGAGATGTAGAGGGGTGAAGCATTGCAGAGAGATTTGGACAAGTTTATAGTATATTTTGTTATGAATAGAGATCCAATGTAGTGACTGGTACAGGGAGGAGGCTTTAAAGTAGCAGCTGGATAGGGAGATGAGCCTGAATGCTGCATTAAGAATGGACTGGAGAGGTGAGAGTCTAGAGAAGGAAAAGCCGATTTGTGAAGAATTACAGTAGTTAAAGGGGTTATCCAGCGCTACAAAAACCTTCCCCCTCTCTTCCAGAGACAGACCCTCTCTTCTCTCCACTTTGGGTGCAGGTTTTGTAAGTCAGCAATGATCAGTGTAGTAAATGAAAGTAATGTATGTACAAGTCCCCCAAAGGGATTTAAAATGTGTAAAGAAAAGTTAAAATCACTAATACACTACCCCAAAAACCCTCCCCAATAAAAGTTGAAATCACCCCCTTTCCAATTATATAAATAAAACATATAAAAATAAATAAACAAATAAACATATAATATACCATAGCGAGCGTAATTGTCCGATCTATTAAAATATAACAAGCGTCATTGCGAACGGTGAACGGTATAGACGAAAAGAGGGGGAAAAGTGAGTGGATTAACAATATTATGTTACATTATATATAAAAAAAATTATAAAAATTGATCAAAAGGTCCGATCTTCACAAATATGGTATTAATATAAACTAGAGATCATGGCGGAAAAATAATACAGCCCCATAGGTGAAATAATAAAACTGTTATAAGCATCACAATAGGCCCATTTTATTAATAATGAATTGCCAAAAAAAAAGGATTTCATGAAAAAAATAAATATAACATTGAGAATCTGTGTAAACCTGCATTTGATTGTGTTCGGGCTGACCTATAGAATAATAGTATCATGTCGTTTTTACCATATAGTGCATTACCTAGACACAGAAACCCCCACAAGTTACCATATTGCATTGTTTTTTACGATTTCACCTATTTATATCTTCATAAATAATAACTTTGGAATTCCGTCATACATGTTATGGTAAAATGAAAGACACCAATACAAAGTACAACTATTCGTGCAAAAAACAAGCCCTTACATGGCCTTGTAGATAGAAAAATGAAAGTGCTAGAGCTCTTAGAAGGGGAGGAGGGAAAAATGAAAGTGCAAAGATCAAAATGTGCGCGGTCCACTGGGTCATTTTGGGCCTGGTCCTCAAAGGGTTAAGACAGGATTGAATCAGAGTCTTTTGCTGATTCAACTGTAAGAGTTTTTGCTGATTTATCAGTAAGGAAGAGACAGATTTTAGAGATGTTGTGAGCAGTCAAAAACAGATTAAAATCAAACAATACCCCAAGGCCGTGAACTCTCTGTCTAGGCGTTATGGTTGTACCACAAACAGACATGGAAATGTTAGGTGCAGCAGAGGGTAGAAATGAGCGAATATGCTCAGTTGAGTAGTGCTCGCTCAAGCATCAGGGTGCACCTCGAGGTGCTTGTAGTGCTTAAATTGTGTCAGTACAGTATCACAAATATTTAAACAGTTTAAGAGCTCCCAGGAAGTAAATATAAGAAGCTCAGTTTTAGTAAGATTGAGTTTTAGAAATAGGGAGGACATGATGTTAGAGATGGCAGACAGACAATCAATGGAGTTTTGTAGATATACAGGGGTGATAGCATAGGAGGAGGTAATTGACTGGGTGTTATCAACATGGAGATGGTACTGAAAATCTAACTTGCTGACAGTTTGTCTAATGATGAACCAATGTTTAGAGTAAGAAAAGGAGAGTCCCTGAGGAACCCCAACTGTAAGGCAAAGATGAGGTTGAGCAAACAAATGACACGCTAAAGAAGTGGTAAGTGAGGTAGAGGAAAGCCATGAAAAAGCAGAGTTCTTGAGGCCGATAGAGTGGAGCATATTGAGAAGGAGCTGCATAGATCAAGGAAAACTAGCAAAAACTGGGCACCTTTGTATTTGGTGGTCAGGAGAGCATGAAAGACTTTAGTTAGGGCAGTTTCTGTAGAGTTAAGAATGTGGAAACTGGACTGAAGGGGTTCAAGAAGAGAGTTTTCAGGGAGATAGGAGACATTCCAAGAGTTTAGGGATAAAAGGGAGATTATAGAAAGGTCGATAGCTGGCTGCACAGGATAGGTCCATAGATGTTTTTTATTTCTTCTAATGGGTTCATGAAAGAGAGTTTTAAAGTCGAGGGAAAGATACAATAAGAAAGGGAAAGGTTGATGATTTCCTTTCAGTAAGTAGTGAGAGCAGGAAAGAGATGCTGCACAAAGTGGGAGGTAATAGGGTCACTAGAGCAATTGATGGGGCGAGAAGGAGTCTGGAAACTTCTTTCTTTGTCACTGCTTTGAAGGCTGAGAGGAATGAGAAGAAAATTTTAGAGGGAACCGGATCAATACTACTTGGGTAGTGTGAGATGATCTATTGACGGATATTGTCTATTTTATCCTTAAAGTAAGAGGCTAGATTTCCAGCTCAGAGGTCAGTGATTGTTTCTGTGCTGCACCTTGGAGAAAGAAAGATGATGGGGGTTCAGGAAGCTAAAAAGTTTGAGTAGTACATTGGTGATGGAAGGAAAGATGTACTGATGTGGAGTATAAGGATGGTGGTATAAGTATATAACAGAAAATTAGCATGTACACAGGGATACTGAGAAAGGTAGGTTTTACGTTTTGTTTTGTTTTTTTATTAAAAAAATTTTGCTTATTTTAGCTTGCATTTTCTATTTGAGAGTTCTTTTATAATCAACAAGACTTTGAACATGATTTTTGGTTTGGTTTGGGTATTTAATGAAGTAGTTCTACTCTGGCTTTTTGTCTATAACAAGTGGAAAAGACAATTGCTAATGGAAGAACAGACAAAAATGTACAAAAACAATTTTTTTTTTTATCTTAAGGAAAAAGGGCCGAGTAATCATTCCACAGGTAGACTAAGAATAAGGCATGGTTAGTCAACAAATCATACTGTTAAGTGATCACACCCCTTTGCCTCAGAAACTTTCACTGAATTATACAGACATGGGCAAACTTCAGATGAAACTGTCACCTAGTTTCAAAAGCAATTCTATAAAGGATAAATTGTTCTTTTTCACAGTTTTAGTTATGGGAAGTTAAGTTATGCTTTTCATTAGATTTAAATAATTAGAATCCGAAACACCTTTGGAATGGATGCTTTCTTCAGTAAAAATAAAGACTTAATATTTAACTAAAAAGAAAGAATATATTTACATAATGTGATTTGGAAGCTGTTTTCAAGAATGTTGGAGGTAATAAAAAGCTACAAAATATAGAGGGATTACACACTGCATAAAACTTTAAACAAAATACAAGGTCTAGCCAAGGATATTGTGTTTAGCTATGAAAGATGAAAAAATTAGGTTTATTCAGGTTATGTGTATTTGAAAAGTTACAGCCCTACAAATCAGCCTATATTCTCCCGTCAGTGTTGCCACTAGAGTGCTTAACAATGAGTGGAGGATGACTAAGATTCCTTTTGGACAAACATGTTTTTTTACTTTAGGATATAATAGCATATAGCCTAGGATTTGCTGTTACTTGATTGATTGGTCTCCAATCCTTGAACCTCCCTTCCAATCTAAAGGAGGAAGAAGCAATACCCTTGTTAAAGGGGTTTTCCGTAACTTTTACATTGATGACCTATCCTCACCGCCACTGACACATGGCAAACCAACCGATCTGCTGTTAGGCACAGCTGCAGCTCCCACCTAGCCAAAATTCTGCTCCACACTGATGAGGGGCAACACCCTGAAACAGCTGTATGTGGATGGTTACCTGGCCTTGGTTTTTCCCTTGTCATTACTTTGACTTATAGGGCCACTTAATATGGTGGTTTTGGTGGTTTCCTCACAGGAGCCACCCCTTGGCTGGGTCCTTCCCGGAGGGATATCTGGCTAGTCCTGTGTCTCGAGACTCTTTGATGAGGCTCCACGGGCTCTTCTTTTGCATATTAAGATGAATGGAAGCTGTGCTGCAGTAATACAGTGTGTCCAATATACAATGAACAAAGCCATCCAACCTTCCAACCTTGCTCATTCCTGAGACTAGACCTTCAAAGATCCAGGGATTTATTCTTATTGTCTTGTGGGAGTCAGTAAGGAATTTGATACCTTCTTATGGGGTAATTGACATCTGCAGCATGAGGGCTTTCTAGTTGCTGTAGTTCCTGAGCTGCAAATTTTCCAAATGTCAGTCTATATCTAAGATGCTGCAGGCAAACTACATCTCCAGCATGCATTGCACCTCAGAGCCAACTGCCAAGTATCTGTCTCATCTTGTAGTATCTGTCCATTTCTGGCTCAATCTGCTTCTGTTTTACACTGTAAACAAAATACTTTTTTCTTTTAATCTATCTGTTATTCACAGCTACTTTTATGGTATGATAGTGTGGGGTATTGTGAGTTCTCTGAGATTTAGAGGGAGTTGGAGGGAGTGCTGTGAGTCAGGTCTCTTAAGTGTATCCTCTCTATTGCACACTTTATAAAGTTAAAGAGACTCCATTGTAGTGAAGGTTAACATAATTTATTCAGGTATATTTTCAATACAGTAAACTCCAACAGTAAGAAACATCAGAGGTGACAGTAATTAAATGCTTCCTAGCACCCACACAGTCTGACTGCTTCTCACAGGGGGATAAGTTACAGGACCTGAGCCCTATCCAGTCCTATCCTGTAATCCATCTGATTCCCACCAAGCTGAATTCTTTTCCCTCGTGGCAAATCCTGCTCCTGTGCTGTTCTCTCTGGCTGCAGTTTTCACATAAATATGTCCTTCTCTCTCACTGTTTTTACCTCACACACACAGGACATTGCTTCCTTTTACCTCACACAACACTAACTGGACTCCCTTCCTAATTATTTTATGCCCATTCTCTCCCAGCATGCACAGCACAGCTCTCACAGTTAACTGCCTTCCTGCTGGACAACTAGAAATGTTGTGTGCTTGCACTTCTGGCATTCTCTAACTGCCAAACCGTAACTAGTAAAGCAATTAACCACTGACAGTGACAGTAAAGCATACCCTATGCCACCTATCTATCTACATAGATTTGAAAGAGCGATAGATGAAACAGTTTCATTTACCCTATACTGCTGAGGAGGCTGTCACTGTTCTGATGTTTCCCCGCCCCTTGGCCAGGTGCTCATTAACTGATGTGATGTCAGTTGTGGATGGGGTTACAGATGAGGTATTACAGCTTGCCTGGCAATAGAAGAGACCAGGTTCATGTGACTTTGGTCTCAGAGGGAAGGGGTTGGACAGAGTAGCCAAGACTATCTGCACCAGGAAGTGAGGATGTAAGTCAGGATGTGCAGCAGACAAATGGCACAATTCATGTGATATGAACTTATTACAAATAAGCTTAGATTATGGGTGATGATTGAACAGGGTTAAATTTTCTTAAGTGGAGTACCCCTTTAAATATATTAACTTTCAACATGTCAAACATTTAAAACATTAAAGATTGCACTGGGTCTCACACCTGAAACCCAGTGTAGTTACAAAATATAGCCAGGGTAGTGGCATAGCTACCACGGTCACAGCGGTCGCCGCCGCTACCGGGCCGCTACCAAGGGGGGGCCCGCGAGGCCGCCCCTTGCCACTGTACTGCTCCCACTCCCTCTTGTGACCGCAAGCAATGTTTTGCTTGCGATCACAAGAGGCTGGCTGGGACGGGCCCCCGGCTGACTTGCGGGGCTGGGAGCATCACGTAGGCATAAAAACAGGTCCCGCGAAGCTCTGCCCCCTCCGCGGGAAGCCCCGCCGGGGGAAGCCCGCCAGCGCGCGTGACTAGAAGACTAGAGAAACCATTCAGGTGAATATAGATTTTTTTGTTTTAAAGGGCATGATGGGGGGTGTAGTGGTATGATGATGAAGGAACAAGAATTTGATGAGGGGTTTTGTGGTATGATAATGATGAAACAAGAGGATGATGAGGGGAGTTGTGGTATGATGATGAAGGAACAAGAGGATGATGGGGGTTTAGTCGTATAATGATGATGAAGAAGGAACAAGAGGATGATGAGGGGTGTAGTGGTATGATGATGATGAGGGGTGTAGTGGTATGATGATGCAGGAACAAGAGGATGATGAGGGGTGTAGTGGTATGATGATGGAGTAACAAGAGGATGATGAGGGGTGGTGTAGTGTTATGATGATGATAGAACAAGAGGATGATGAGGGGTGTAGTGGTATGATGATGGAACAAGAAGATGATGAGGGGTGTAGTGGTATAATGATGAAGGAACAAGAGGATGATGAGGGGTGTAGTGGTATGATGATGAAGGAACAAGAGGATGATGAGGGGTGTAGTGGTATGATGATTAAGGAACAAGAGGATGATGGGGGTGTAGTGGTATGATGACGAAGGAACAAGAGGACTATGGGGGGTGTAGTGGTATGAAGATGAAGGAACAAGAGGATGATGAGGGGTGTAGTGGTATGATGATGGAACAAGAGGATGATGAAGGGTGTAGTGGTATGATGATGAAAGGGCAGGAGGATGAAGGGGGTAGTAGTATTATGATGGAGGTGTTTGTAGTATGATTATGAAAGGGCAGGAGGATGAAGGGGTAGTAGTATGGTGATGAAGGGGCAGGAGGAGGGGACAACATGGGGGCATCTTTAAGGGGGATAAAATGGGGGGCCATCTATATGGGGGATAACATGGAGGGCATCTATAAGAGGGACAACACAGGGGGGGCCATCTATAAGGGGGAAACATTGGGGGGCCATCTATAAGGTGGACTACATAGGGGGCCATTGATAAGGTGGACTACATGGGGGGTGTATATGATAGGGCATGCACAGAGGGGGGCATGTACTGTAAGGGGGGTCACATAGTGTCAGGGCTACCTAATAAATGACGGTGTAAAGGGGACAGTACAGATGTGCAGTTTGTAGAGAGATGAGGATGGTGTCTGTGTGAGGAGCCTAATATGTCTGTCTGGCAGATTCTGTGGATTCGTGGCTCGGAGAAGTTCTCAATGGCCCAGGGCAGATGGAGAAGATGAAAAGGAAAGAACTCTGATCGGAGAAGATGTCCCCTGTGAGTCACTTGATATAACTGCACTGTAATGTATATGGTGTACAGAGCCTGTGTACAGCTGGGTCAGCCTCTATATGACTGTATGAAGGGATATTGGTCTATGTACAGAGGATTATATTTAGTAGCAGCGGTGGTGTTAGTCAGTATGTGGTGGTGTTAGTCAGTATGTGGTGGTATTAGTCAGTAGCAGCGGGGTGTTAGTTAGTATGTGGTGGTATTATTTGTTACTTGTTATCCGGTACTGTGTTTTATTGGATTTAGTATACTGGATTTGGTCAGTAACAATATGGTGGTGATGGTTGTGGTGTGGCAGTAATATTTCCCCTTGTGTACTGGTAATATGGGCAATATTGGTCTCAGTAAACAGGATTTGTTTAGTAACAGTATGGCGGTAATATGTATGGTGATATTTCCTGTCTACTGGTATTATTGGTAATATCAGTCTTGAGATATATATATATATATATATATATATATATATATATATATATATATATATATACCAATAGCATCGAGAAAGGGGGGGCCCAAGTTGACCTCTTGCACCAGGGCCCAAGAGACATTAGCTACGCCCCTGAGCCAGGGTGAAATGCATATCGCTCCATATTATTGGTGGTCTGCTGGTACAGCCTGCCAGAGGGAGAATCTATTAGTAGATCTTGTCATGGTAGCCACCAAGGTCTACCAGGGGCCTCTGGCTGTTAGGCCCCATTCCCACTGAGGAAAGGTAGCGGAATTCCGCGACGGAATTGTTCATTCTTCAGCGCGGACAGGGCAGGAGCGTGCGCCTCCCATAGACTCCCATTATGAGCGGGAGGCTAAAGGCATTCCGCGGCGGACAATTCCGTTGCGGAATTCCGCTACCTTTCCTCAGTGGGAACGGGGCCTTAAAACAACCTATCGGACCCCTTGACACCAATGATCTAAATACTGTTTTTTACATTTACACTCGACAAAAATATGTATTGAATAACGGACGTTTTTGACGCAGACGGCAAAATAATGAACATGATCATTATTTTCGGACGTCTTTTGGAAACAGCAGATGCTTTTTATTAGTAGTTCACACAGTTTTTCTTTTGTCACTGTTCTTTCTCCATTTTTACTATTAAATTCAATGGACTTGTCAAGTAAGCCACACCCAAAGGCCAATTCCAAACTAAAATAATGTGCAAACACCAGTCATTGCACTAAGGGAAGGCCAGACAGCTAAATAACGTATGTTATTTTAGACTCAAAATAACAGACGTAATTTTAAACGGAGCTGAGAAAACGTTGTGTGAACATAGCCAAAGCCTGTTGATCCTGCACACTTGTAGGTTGCCAAATGCTCAAATAATGTGGTGACCAGGCATACAGGTCTACAAAATTATCAGCTCCTCTAGTTTAAACATTTATGTGTATGTGTTCGACTATAAAGAGCTTTTTTTTTTTTTTGTATTTCAACTGCTGACATAATTTTATTTTAAATTTAACATAACTATATTGTATTTAAGAAAATGAGAACAGGTGAAAAAAAATCAGTCACAATAATATCAGCAAAAGGGAACTAAGAGTAATATTAATAATAAGCACGATTGTGCTGATATGGTTCCCAGCAGCACAGTATAGATCTACTGTGCATCTCCCCAAGGCTACCAGCTGGGCCTGCAGTGGTAGCTTTACAATGGGGGAAAAGAAGTTTTATTCCGGCGCACGAGGCTGGGAGAGGGATGACAACTAGTCATCTGACTAGTAACGGCTGTCTGCCAGGGGATAATTGATAGGGAGATGATTAATAGGCCCAGATGACTAGTTGCAGCCCCTATTCCAGCCTCACACGCTGGAATAAAACTCCTTTTTCCCGGTGTAAAGCTACCACTGCAGATTGCGGATGGTAGCCTCGGGGAGCTTTGCAGTAGATCTTTAGTCCAGCTGGGAACCATATCAGCATAATCATGCTCATTGGTTTGCTTTAAAAAATCAAGTCAATATTTATTTTCAAATAACACAGTACTAATATTTCCAGAAATTAATGGAATAAACTTCCTTCTTAATTACAGCTTTCATATGTCTTGCCTTGCTATGTGTTTTTATTCAACCATCAAAATGATTTTTTTAATATATATACAGGGGCATAGCTAGGATTCAAGGGTGCCCATAACTAAAAATAGTCCGGCGCCCCCCTCCCCTATACACACCACAAAGCACTGCATATATATTGGCTCAGTGATGTGGCCAAAAACTAAAATCTCTTGTGACCAGAGGCAGAAGCAGCTACAAAAGTGACTGGCAGAGCAGAGAGCCAATGGCTGCTTGCTCTGTCAGTCCACTGTATTTTACTTTAAGGGCCCATTAGGAGCCCTTATGGTTAAATACATAGATGCAGGAGCAGACTACTTTCTGCCTAACCCCTAATGTACTGCTGTGTGTGACTAAAAGGTTCTCCTACATGCTGCAACACAAGAGATAAAAAGGAAGACAAAGAGATCTCTGCTTCACTGCTCGGGCACTGATATCCCCTGACCTCTGCACACATTTTCCTACTTGATTGCAGCAGCTAAAGTTTTCCTGACATGAGTAAGATTATCATGGTAACCGAGCAATGATCTTTACCATTATAAGTAGCAGAGGTCAGTCAGTAAAATAGCAGAGCTGAGGCAGCCATATAGCAGGGACGGTACCCAACCCACTCTTAAAGGGGCGGTACCCAAGCCGCTCTTAAAGGGACAGTACCCAAGCAGCTATTAAAGGGACCCAAGTCCCTCTAAAAGGGACGAACCCAGAGCGCTCTTAAAGTGGCCCATGTTGCTCTTAAAGGGACCCATATTGCTCTTAAAGGGATGGGTCCCAAGTCGCTCTTATCCTCTTAAAGGGGTAGTTCAGTGCTAAGAAATTATTCACAAAATAACACACATTACAAAATTATACAACTTTGTAATGTATGTTATGTATGTGACTGGCCCCCTTCCCGTGTTCCCCGCCCCCCGCCCGTGTACCCGGAAGTGTAGTGCAGTATACATACCTGATCCGTGTTGACCGACCCCGTTAAAGACTTCATCTGCGGGAGCCCGGCTGACCCGCTCCTACCATCCCTCATGCCGGCCACCCTCTGCCGCATCATAACTTTGCTCAGCCGCGATTGGCTGAGAACAGTTATGCTAAGCCAATCACGGCTGAGCAGCTGATGACGTTTGTATAACTTTGAAATGTGTGTTATTTTGTGAATAATTTCTTAGCACCGCACTCCCCTTTAAGGATAAAGCCAATTTTCGTTTTTTCCTCCTTGTGTTTAAAAGGCCATAGCACTTGCATTTTTCCACCTAAAAACCCACATGAGCCCTTATTTTTTGCATCACTAATTTACTTTGCAAAGACAGGCTGAATTTTTGCATAAAGTGCACTGTGAAACCAGGAAAAAATTCAATGTGTGGTGAAATTGAACAAAAAAACGCATTTCCTTTATTTGGGGGGTATTTGTTTTTAGGCCATTCACCCTGGGGTAAAACGGACTTGTTATGCACGTTCCTCAAGTCGTTACGATTACAATGATATATAACATGTATAACATTTATTGTATCTGATGGCTTGTAAAAAATTCAAACCATTGTTAACAAATATACATTCCTTAAAATCGCTCCATTCCCAGGCTTATAACGCTTTTATCCTTTAGTCTATGGGGCTGTGTCAGGTGTTATTTTTTGCACCATGATGTGTTCTTTCTATCGGTACCTTAATTGTGCTTATACGACTTTTTGTTCGCTTTTTGAAATATTTTTTTCTGGATTTGATGCGACCAAAAATGTGCAATTTTGCACTTTGGGATTTTTTGCGCTGACGCCGTTTACCGTGAGAGATCAGGAATGTGATAAATTAATAGTTTGGGCGATTACGCACGCAGCGATACCAAACATGTTTATTTATTTGTTTATTTATTTACTTTTATTTAAAACATGGGGAAAGGGGGTGATTAAAACTTTTATTAGGGGAGGAGGCCTTTTACTAATAACAACACTTTTTTTTTTTTTTTACACTTATACTAGAAGCCCACATGGGGGACTTCTAGTATAAGTGCACTGACATCTCATTGAGATCTTTGCTGTATACTTATACAGCAAAGATCAATGAGATCGGCACTCGGATGCTTTCCGCTGCTGCAGCCAAAAGCATCCGAGTGCCGAGCTGGGATCAGCGCCATTTTGACGAAGACCCCGGCAGGAGTAGGATGTGTGGATGGCTCAGAAGCGATCCACCCCACTAGACGCCAGGGAAGTGCTGCATACAGTATTCGGATTAGAGATGAGCGAACGGTTCGCCCGGTATGGGATCCGGTTCGGATTTTCCCAAAAATCCGAGTCCGATCGGATTCGGATTTTAGAAATCCGCTCTGATTTTTTATTTTTTTTCTTGCTTTCTACAATGGCAGCCACCATTTTAGAAAGCAGGAAGTGTTCCGGGCAGGAAAAAGCACTTTCCCATGATGCCAAGAACACATCCAATCAGCAGGGATCTTGTACTAGCCCACCCCCTGTGTGACATCGGTATTGCTTTAAAAGGAGCGGTCACATGACCGCACCACGCAGTGTGTAGAGGGAGAGAGAGAGAGAGAGGAAGCAAGCTGCTGTTGTGTACTACAGACTACTGAAAAGATATTGTGGGAAAGGAAAGGAAAGGAAAGATTAGGAAAGCGGAGAGGAGAAACATCCAGTGATTGAGAGAGAAATAAAGAGAGGGCGAAAGATAGATAGATTAGGCACGGGCAGTACAGATATACAAGTCCTATACTTCTGATAGTGTGTATATCACATCTGTCTTATCCCGAGAGACAAAAATACCTGGTTCAGGTGTATAGCATTGTATCTTTAAAAAAGTGCTATATACCCAATTTCTATACTTGAACCTCTCTGATTGAAAGTGTGTATATCACATCCGTCTTATTCTGAGAGACTAAAATACCTGGTTCAGGTGTATAGCATTATATCTTGAAAAAAGTGCTATATGCCCAATTGTTGACTACTGTTGCTCCTGCCTGGCCTCAATGTTGGCTACTGCTGCTCCTGCCTGTCCTCCATGTTGGCTACTGCTGATCCTGCCTGGCCTCCATGTTGGCTACTGCTAATCCTGCCTGCCCTCCATGTTGACTACTGTTGCTCCTGCCTGGCCTCCATGTTGGCTACTGCTGCTCCTGCCTGTCCTCCATGTTGGCTACTGCTGCTCCTGCCTGGCCTCCATGTTGGCTACTGCTGATCCTGTCTGCCCTCCATGTTGACTACTGTTGCTCCTGCTTGGCCACCATGTTGGCTACTGCTGATTCTGCCTGCCCTTCATGTTGGCTCCTGCTGCTCCTGCCTGGCCTCCATGTTGGCTACTGCTGCTCCTGCCTGGCCTCCATGTTGGCTACTGCTGCTCCTGCCTGGCCTCCATGTTGACTACTTCTGCTCCTGTACTGGCCTCAAATGACTATTGCTGGACCTCCACTTGGCTCCAATGACTACTGCTGCTCCTTCACTGCATTTGTCACCTTTTTCCTGCATAGACCCTCTAATGGTGAGTTTCCTGCATAGACCATATAATGGTGAATATTGAAGTCTAAAAAAAATTGACTTTGAGATATCGAAAAGATAATGATGATACTGACATGTAGAGCCCTAAATTCAACCAAATACACTACCCCCGTATCATATAGATGCCTTAAACTATGAAATCCAAAGAAATCCGAAAGTCCGGTCGGACCGAACTTTTGAAAAGTTCGCTCATCTCTTATTCGGATGCAGCTGTCAACGCAGCACCCGGGATCGTGGAGGTTCAGAGCAGGGTCGCCGCTTGCGGACGCATGGCGTACCTGTACGTCATGGGTCCTTAAGAGATTAAAGTGAACCAAGTCGCTCTTAAGAGCGACCTGGGTCCCTTTGAGAGCGACATGGGTCCCTTTGAGAGCGACATGGGTCACTTTGAGAGCGACATGGGTCACTTTGAGAGCGACCTGGGTCCCTTTGAGAGCGACCTGGGTCCCTTTAAGAGCGATCTGGGTCCCTTTGAGAGCTAAATGGGCCCCTTCGAGAGCGACCTGGGCCCCTTTGTGAGCGACCTGGGTCCCTTTGAGGGCGATCTGGGTCCTTTTCAGAGCGGCCTGGGTTCCTTTAAGAGCGACTTGGGTCACTTTAAGAGCAAAATGGGTCTCTTTAAGAGCGAAATGGGTCCCTTTAAGAGCGACTTGGGTCCCTCTAAGAGCGACTTGGGTCCCTTTAAGAGCGAAATGGGTCCTTTTAAGAGCGACCTGGGTTCCTTTAAGAGCGACCTGGGTCCCTTTAAGAGCAAAATGGGTCCTTTTAAGAGTGATTTGGGTCCCTTTAAGAGCATTTAACACCTAAAGGGACCCAGGTCGCTCTTAAAGGAACCCATGTCGCTCTTAAAGGGACGCGACCCAAGTTGCTCTTAAAGGGATGGCACCCAGGGTTAAAGTTTCTCTTATAAGGAAGTCACTGGTAAAAGGGCGCTCTTTTCAAGCACTATGGGGGAGATTTATCAAACTGGTGTAAAAATAAAATTGCCCCTAGCAACCAATCAGATTCCACCTTTCATTTTCCAAAGGACCTGTGATGAATGAAAGGTGGAATCTGATTGGTTGCTAGGGGCAACTAAGACAATTCTATTTTATACCAGTTTGATAAATCCCTGGAAATGCAAATCTAGTTTCTGGTTCTTATTACACTTGGGGGATGATTTCCCTGTATATGGTCTATTCATGGTGTATATGATATCACTAATCACATCCCATCCCTTTGAGAGCGACCTGGGTCCCTTTGAGAGAGAAATGGGTCCCTTTGAGAGCAACCTGGGTCCGTTTGAGAGCGACCTGGGTCCCTTTATGAGCGATCTGGGTCCCTTTATGAGCGAAATGGGCCCCTTTGAGAGCGACCTGGGTCCCTTTCAGAGTGACCTGGGTCCCTTTAAGAGCGACTTGGGTCACTTTAAGAGCGAAATGGGTCCCTTTAACCCTTAGGCTACCCTTTAACTCTTAGGGTGCCACTTGTTGCCCGTGCCCGCGGGTATTAGCGGGCACGGTCCGATCACCGTGCCCGCTAATACAGTAATCGGATGCAGCTGTCAAAGTTGACAGCTGCATCTGATTACCGAATGCAGCCGTTCCCTGGTGTCTAGTGGGGAGGATCGCTCCTCTGGGACATCGTCCACACATCCTACCCCTTCCGGGGTCAGCACCGTAATGGCGCTGATCCCGGCTCAGCATTCGATTGCTTCCGGCTGCAGCAGCCGGAAGCAATCAATGTGCCTATCTCATGGATCTGTGCTGCATATCTATGCAGCACAGATCTCAATGAGAGATCAGTGCACTTATACTAGAAGTCCCCCAGGGGGGCTTCTAGTGTAAGTGTAAAAGTACAAACAAAAGTGTTATTATAAGTAAAAAGCCCCCTCCCCTAATAAAAGTCAGAATCACCCCCCTTTTCCCATGTTATAAATAAAAATAAACAAATAAATAAATAAATAAATAAATAAACAAACATGTTTGGTATCGCCGTGTGTGTAATCGCCTGAACTATTAATTTATCCCATTCCGGATCTTTAATTTATCCCATTCACGGTAAATGGCGTAAGCGCAAAAAAAATCCCAAAGTGCAAAATTGCGCATTTTTGGTCGCATCAAATCCAGAAAAATTGTAATAAAAAGCGATCAAAAAGTCGCATATGCGCAATCAAGGTACCGATAGAAAGAACACATCATGACGCAAAAAATGAGACTTTGCACAGCCCCATAGACAAAAGGATAAAAGCGCTATAAGCCTGGGAATGGAGCGATTTTAAGGAACATATTTATGTTAACAATAGTTTGAATTTTTTACCGGTCATCAGATACAATGAAAGTTATACATGTTACATATCCTCGTAATCGTAACAACTTGAGAAACATATATATCAAGTCAGTTTTACCCAATGGCGAACGGCGTAAAAATGAAAAAACCCTAAATTTTAAAAAAAAAAATTGTTTTTTTTTTTCAATTTCACCACACTTTGAATTTTTTTCTGGTTTCGCAGTGTACTTTATGAAAAAAATTCAGCATGTCATTGCAAAATAAAATTAGTGGCGCAAAAAATAAGGGCTCATGTGGGATTCTCTGTTGAAAAATGCAAGTGCTATGGCCTCTTAAGCACAAGGAGGAAAAAAAAAATTGCTAAAATTTAAATTGGCCGGGTCCTCTAAGGGTTAAGAGCTAAATGGGTCCCTTTAAGACAGACATGGGTCCCTTTAAGAGTGACCTGGGTCCCTTCAAGAGCCAAATGGGTCCTTTTAAGAGCAACCTGGGTCCCTTTAAGAGCGAAATGGGTCCTTTAAGAGTGACTTGGGTCCCTTTAAGAGCATTTAACACCTAAAGGGACCCAGGTCACTCTTAAAGGAACCCATGTTGCTCTTAAAGGGACGCGACCCAAGTTGCTCTTAAAGGGATAGCACCCAGGGTTAAAGTTTCTCTTAAAAAGAAGTCACTGGTAAAGGAGTGCTCTTTTCAAGCACTATGTATTTCCCTGGAAATGCAAATCTAGTTTCTGGTTCTTATTACACTTGGGGGATGACTTCCCTGTATATGGTCTATTCATTGTGTATATGTTATCACTAGTGTAATCACATCCCAGTGTAAATGTGTGTATGTCAGTGGTGTATTTGTATATATGTAGATAGTGCCTCTGTGTGTGTATATATGTATGTCATTGTGTGTGTTTGAGAGTTGGCTATCTATGGGGGGTGGGGACATACAGGATTCAGGGGGCCCCATTCAGTTTTTTGCTATGGTGCCCCATAAATCCTAGCTACGCCCCTGGTCACAGCAACAAACAGCAGAATTCAATCTGCAAGACTGTCTTTGTCACTATATGATATGCTGCTAGACAGTCTCTTCACTATAATGGAAGCAGCTATTTACTGTGCTGTGTAGTATCCCTAATAAGGGCTTTAACGTTTTCTCCTGCCTACAATGTTTTAAAATCCTTACTTTCTTTTCTGCTAAAGATCAGCCTGATAAAATATTAAGACATACACTAAATGAAGAAGTAGTTGAAATGCAGCCTATTCTTCACACTTCGCTTTGCTGCTTGTCTGTGAGAATACACTGATAGGCTGTTAGCCGCTCTATATTGGTTGATAAAACTGTCCTGTATATAGTAGTAGCCCTAAAAATGGGGTTTGAGGGTCCCTCCTACCTAAAATCCACTAAAAATTAACTCTCCCTGCTGGATCCTCTATCCCTGACTTGGTCCAAGATGTAATCTGATGACGAGCAGGAAATGCCAAGTTCTTATACTCTGGAGATCACATGAGTAAGCCAGCTAATGAATGTAAAGTCTGTTCTTGCAATGCCAGCATGATCCTAGGGTCTGTCCCACCCCCCACCCCCCTGCATAGTTATTGGTCCAAAAAAGGTTCCAGGGAAAGTGGGAGGGGAATCATATTTTTACTGCATATTTGGTTGGAAGCTTGATTGAAAACGAGTATATCAAATAATGCAATAATTGATCTAATACCTACTCGATCGAGTGCTACTCACTCATCTCTAATCACTAACCTTCTGAGACATCACTTGTGGCTAATCCTCAGGAGTAGAGATGAGCGAAGCAGACAGAAATTTGCAAGCTCCAATGTGCGAGATCTAAGGACTATTGTGTCATCTTAAAAATCCCCAAAACAGTATAGGTCCAGTTACCATGCTTCTTTAAAAATGGATGAGACATGAATGGTAAGATTCCTCGGCAAAAATGCCAGGATTGGAACCCTACGGCTATGTTTAACAAATAGGGAAATCTCCTCTTTGTGAACCATAGTCATGGGGATGTTTGTTTGGATAATCCTGATCTTGGGGCATGGGTTGCACATTGGCATTAAGCTGGTTTTGATAATATGGGCTATGTTGGGCATGGACATTGAATCTCCCACAGGGTTTTTAAAATATATATTAATTTACTAGGGGTATTTGTTAAAGAACTATGTTAACAATTTAAGGGCTAAAATCACTTTGTAGGTTAAAAAAAAAATAAGGTGGTTTAAAGTGGGGATATCATTTATTGGGGACGGTTTGGAGGGAGACTGGCATTTGCCCTGGGGATCACGGTTCTCCCAATCTGTCCGGTGATGGTGGTTCATATGTTGCCACATAGAATTGGTGTCTGGGTTTCAACCCAAACCTCGAACCACTTTCTGCTGGAAGATGTTGCAGGTGACGGAATTGTCTCTCCCGTCACCTACACCGAAGAACTGCCACACCGCTGAGCACAGTAGGTGGTTCTTCCAAGATGGCACAGTGCTGTGTTTCTCCTAAAGGTGCGTTTACACGTAACGATTATCGTGCGAATTTGCGCGATAACGATCGAATTCGAATGATAATCGTACGTGTAAACGCAGCGAACAATCAAACGACAAACGAGAAATCGTTCATTTTTATCTTTCAACATGTTATCAAATCGTCGTTCGTCGTTCGCAAAAAATTCCCAGATCGTCCCGTGTGAACAGCCGTTCGCCGATTTAACCAATGTGTGAGATAGGCTTAAGCGATCGCACAACGATCGCAAAACGATTTTTCCGTACGATATATCGTACCGTATAAACGCTGATCATTATGAAAAAAAAAATCGTTACTCCGACATCGTTAATCGTACGATCGGGCCAATTATCGTTTCGTGTAAACGCACTTTTACTTCTGCCGAACTCTTCCTGACTGCAGCCATCTAGTACGAGCCTGTATTGCAGCTACAAGGTGCCCCTGCCTTGCTCCCCTCAATGCTCTCTCTTCTGTTATGTGCTGGCTCAACATCCTTCCTTCATGAAATGTTCAACATCTAACGTGTCTGGGTCCGGCCATTCTCATAAACCTAGGAGAAGTTGCCGTGGAGATGGTGCCACTAGTGCCAGAAATCTCTGTTGGACCCGCAGTTGCACCCTGGCCACTGACACCGACTGAAGGTTCTGATTTTCTTTAAATCTTTTGACATAGTGATTAATGATGAGCGAGTACTAAAATGCTTGGGTGCTTGTTACTCGAGACGAATATCTCCTGATACTCGAGTGCTCGTTTTGAGTAACGAGCCCCATTGAAGTCAATGGGAAACTCGAGCATTTTTGCAGGGATGATGGAAACACCACGGAAATGGACAGGAAACAGCGGGGGCAGCATGTATGGATGCCTCAGAGGCTGCCTAATCGCACCATTATGCCAAATTCTGGGCTGTGGGATACAATCTGTTGGTGGCTGCACCTATACACTCTGTGACACCCCCTTTACACTGAGCAAGCAGTAGTGAACTTAGATGTGCCTTGTGTAAGAAATACAGAAATCAGAAAATATAGTAGAGGGCCACTAGTTTTTAGGGGGCTGTGGGATACAATCTGTTGGTTGCTGTACCTATACACACTCTGTGACACCCCCTTTACACTGAACAAGCAGTAGTGAACTTAGATATGCCTTGCGTAAGAAATCAGGAAATATAGTAGAGGGCCCAATAAAATAGTACTGAGCACTTCTTAGGGGTCTGTATACAACACCTAATGTCCCCTTTCTGCCAGCAGCCAATCACCACAGTGTGCTGCTGAAATTGTCATAGCTGCATTGCAAGTCCCAGCCAGCAGTCTGTAGTAATACAATTTAAAAATAATTTGAAGCCCTTACAAGGGCTGTTTGGTTGTTTCGCTAGTATTCCCTGCCTACTGGAATGCTAATTCCCTCCCTAACGCTCTCCCTGACCAGCAGCAGCTCTGTCTCTAATCTCTTCCAGCATGCATGTGAGCCCAGCCTCGGCGACCAAGATTTTTATATGGCAGTGTCACCTGATCTGGCCAACCAATCGCTGCTATCGACATGTATGGGTCCCACGTGATCGCAGGATGTACCAAAGAGTGTCCTGCATGTTTATTGGCTGAGAAAAACCACTAAAACTTACAGGAAACGGATGATGAGATTTTCTCAAATATCGTGAGATGCTCGTCCGAGTACCATCGAGTACCCTATTGCTCGAACGAGTTCCAAGCTCGGACGAACATGTTCGCTCATCACTAATAGTGATCAATTAGCCCACAATTAACCCTCCTTTTTTCTCCTCTACTCTCCTCTCTGTCCTTATATCGCACTATAATTCTCTCCCTGCTCTGCTTTCTCTGTCTGCTTATCTTTGCCGTAGGGTGGAAGCTAGCATACTGCAATCTTATTGTGATGGCTTAAAGGGGTTATCCGGTGCTACAAAAACATGGCCCCTTTCTTCCAGAGACAGCCCCTCTCTTGTCTCCAGCTTGGGCTGAGTTTTGCTGCTCAGTCCCATTGAAGTGAATGGAGCTTAAATGCAAACCGCACCTGAACTGGAGACAAGAGTCGTGTTGTCTCTGAAAGAAAGTGGCCATGTTTTTGTAGCATTGGATAACCTCTTTAAGACAGTGACTCTTGTCTCAACATTAGCAGTGTTTTCCCCCCTGTCCAGACGGAGTAGGCAGAGGTAGAGTTGAGGGACCTACAAGTTCCAAGCAAGGCTGTATAATGATGACTTGCAAAGGCGGGGCTGTGCTGCAGCCATTGTTGTTTACAGGCAAGACATGGCATAGGGGGTGCCAGTGTGATGGTAGCGTTCCATGTGCTGCTGCATAGAAGTTGTACCTGGGTTTTAACCGAAACCCGACCTACTTTGTGATCACAGATGGAGCATATAGTATTATGCTCTTTTCCACCACCGAGACTAAAAAAAACTGCCACAACTGATGGTACTGTGGGTGTCTTTGTAGCAGGTGCACTGTTTGACTGCTGTTGAGTGCCTCTGCTGTGTTGGGGTACCCATATAGATCCTTAGCCTTCCCGAACACTTCTCTGCCAGTTAGCTATTGTTGAACTCTTTTGTGTACCCTGGACCTTCCTGACTTTAGAATGCCAACTAGCTGATGGGGTACCCTTTTGCCTCAGCAAAAAAAAGTTGTTATTGGGACCCGACGCTGGCTTGATGGAAGAAACACATCTTCATGCCCTGATAAAGATGACACCACCTGAGCTACTAGATTTCACATGGGGTCTGCAACATTATCATTGTAATCGGGGATGATGGTTTCCTATTCAAGGCTGACTTCCTCTAGTCATATGTCTTTCCATCATCTTTCTTTGTACAAAGATACCGCTGCCTAGCTCTCTGCACAGCTTACGGGCCTAGCAACCCCGGCAATTACAGTGACCGTGAGTCCAGGTGGAGTTTTCTCGGCCAAGTCACTTGAACATGCTTGCAGAGGACAAATTATTGCAACACAAGGGGAAGTGAATGGGTACTTGACGGTGGGATTGGAATGTGTGAAATGTTTTAATAGAAATATTTTCAATTTTCTGTTGCTGTCACACCAATGTCCACTGCTGTCCATGCAGAAATTGGATGATTGGCTGATTTACTTTTTTTTTTTTAATTGTGATTAAATTGTAATTTCCAATTTTTTTATAAGAACATGCATTAACAAATCTGTCCTTCTGTAGTAGTCCCAGTACTCTAGCTACTATAGTTTGGCTATTACAGTACATTAAAATTTGTTAAGATTCAATTCCCAAATATTAACAAATTTGACCCAAAATTTGAGAAGCTTGTGAAGTGAATTTCTGACTGCTTCATTCATCTCTATATGCAACACATACAGATGTTCACAGAGCTAATCTACTTTCATGTCTTTTAGGGTTAAGTCTCCTTTGGGGGAGTTTAGTTTTCATTTGTCACTTTTAGTTTTAAATTAATATTGGTGATCGTTTGTTAGACATGATTACGAGTTATATGCTCAAAATGCACTGGCTTTTAGGTTATCAGATATAAAGCCATTTGGATTTAAACAGGATAGGTGCTGGAATTCTTATCATTTTACATTGAATAATTTTTATTATAGGTATTTTAAGTATTTTTGTATGCAAAAGTGTCAATTTCAGAAAGAAATACATGAATATTTTCAGTGTATTTAATCATTAATGTTTTTGTCGAGAATCTTAACTACTGTACTTCCTTAGAAACATTGATGTATCTAACACTATCCACTGTCACTGAAAATTGTAATGAATATTTAATGGTTACAAACTCTCATCTAGTTAGGTCATGGAATGCATATCAACATTGACAACTACAGAGGTAGATGAATTGATTTCTTCTACGCTTTAGGGTGCTTTCACATGCGCCATTTAGCTGAAGCTCTTTTATTTCAATTTTAAAGCTAAAGCTAGGAGTGGATTCAAAAGAGAGAATTAGAATGTTTCCTATATGTTTCCTCTTCACAATGAATGACACTTTAGAAAATACTCTCACACCTGTTTTGTACTGACTTCTAAACATTTTTATGACAGAGAATCAATTAATTAATATTTAATTAAAGGGAAACTCTAGGTAGAGATAAAATTTAAAAAAAATCTGCTCCAGACGCATATAGCATTGCTTACCTGTCTAACCCAGTTTTGAAACTACCAAAAATCCATTTGTTTTGGGTGTCTTTGTTCTACAAAGTACTACAGGTTCCAGAATGCATTGCTTTCCCTCGACTGTTCATCGCAGTCTCCCACCCTGTCCATTCCCCGCCCAAAGCTGTTGCAGAACATCTAGGCTGTGTTCACACATTGCAGTTTAATTGTTTCACTGAATTTATTGCAGTATTTTATAATTTCATTGTAATCCCATCCACACAGAACACTGTATTCTCTACCTGTAACACCACACAGCACGCTGTATTCTCTACCTGTAACACCACACAGCGCTGTTTTCTCTACCTGTAACACCCCACAGCATGCTGTATTCTCTACCTGTAACACCACACAGCATGCTGTATTCTCTACCTGTAACACCACACAGCACGCTGTATTCTCTACCTGTACCACCACACAGCACGCTGTATTCTCTACCTGTAACACCACACAGCGCTGTTTTCTCTACCTGTAACACCCCACAGCATGCTGTATTCTCTACCTGTAACACCACACAGCATGCTGTATTCTCTACCTGTAACACCACACAGCACGCTGTATTCTCTACCTGTACCACCACACAGCACGCTGTATTCTCTACCTGTAACACCACACAGCGCTGTTTTCTCTACCTGTAACACCCCACAGCATGCTGTATTCTCTACCTGTAACACCACACAGCACACTGTATTCTCTACCTGTAACACCACACAGCATACTGTATTCTCTACCTGTAACACCACACAGCACTCTGTATTCTCTACCTGTAACACCACACAGCACACTGTGTTCTCTACCTGTAACACCACACATCATGCTGTATTCTCTACCTGTAACACCACACAGCACTCTGTATTCTCTACCTGCCAAGCCTCCTGTGACATCACACCCTGTCCCCTGTCATGTCTGGATCATCATTCTGCATTCAGTAAACACACACAATGTGATACAGAGGCATGTAATCTTTGTCTCCTGAGGAGGGAGAGCAGTGGGAGCAGCAGACAATGTAGATTGGCACTGAGGCCAGTTTTCTTCACTTCCTGGATGTCAAACAGCTACCAGTATGACAGAACCGCACAGATATGGTAATATATTATATAGACACATCTATGTAACTTTTAATGTACTTTTAAATAAGTTTTCCATATCTGGAGTTCCCCTTTAATCAGATTTTTTTGTTTCAGAGATACAATTTTTACACTTAATTTACCCCCCCCCCCCCCTCCCCCCAAGAAATCAGAAAGATTGTTGCCTGTTTGTAAAATATTAAATAAAGAAAACACAACACACCACTAAAATGGAACATACTCAGGTCTATTCTGTCATTTAAACTTCCTGCTTTGGTTTTGAAAATCTATTTCACTTCACACTGCAGATTGGTGTCTGCTCCTTGTTGAGGGTTAACCCTTTTAACATCAAAAACCTCTACTGTAAACTCTACCAGGCTATGTTCACAAACAGTAAAATAATAAAAGACACAGCCATAATTTTTAGGTAAAAATACAGCCTTATTTTCAATGTAATAATGCGCTCCATTGCAATAAAAGAGAAATTGGACAGCAGTATGTCAGGATGGTATCTTTTATGAATCAAGAATAACCTATTAAGGATACGCTGGGGAAAACACCATTAAAACATCAATTTTAATAATGCGATTAAAATAGAAAAAACCCACAAACAATTAATACCACATACGTGGCGAACACAAAGTACAGATCAAATTCTACAAGGCCACGCACCAACCACGTGGCACTCCTGGACCCTAATCCACACCAAGGTTAATGAATGCGGTAATAAAGAATAAAGATACGATCTCACCCATTCAGTTGTCCAACTCGTTCATGGTGTTTCACTCCATGGTCCAGTGTAAAGCAGAAGTATACACTCACATTTAGCAGGCCTCCTTTTCTCTCCCTATATGCCCCTAAGTACGTGTGTGTGTGTATATATGTTTCAACCCCTGCTCGCACAGGGTCCGTCGGGGCACTCACCCTAGCAAGGGCGACCCCTGCCCCGATCTACCCTTTGAAATCCAATCCCTATAGAAACCCTATATCTGCCTCCCGACGTGGCCCGTTTCTATTGGATTTGCCAATTATCATCAGGGAAATGGCAAACAAAAAGGGAATAACTTAATCTGGGTATTAAGGTGCGTAAATAACCGAGTACCTAAGTATGGTCACAGTGGTGACTACAAAAAAGTGTCCTGTGCAGGTAAACAAATCCCCATGCTAAAGTGCTCAATGCTGTAAACTATACCAGTGGGTAAGTAATGAGCCGATGCACTATATTAGCTTCGGGGCCTGCCGAGGTCCAGTCTGGGGCAGTGGCTACCTGTAGACTGAACTAGTGATCCCTGGTATCGTCTAGTATGGGGTCCCTTATGTAGTTACCTTATTCCAGACGCCATGATCCACGCTTCCTGGACGCCGGCTCGGCTTCCGGTGACAGATAGCGTCACTTCCGGGACGGCCGCGCGCATACACCAGTTGGCGACGGGCGTTGCCATGGGGACGCATGATGTATCTATCCACGCCCCCAGCAACAAAAAGTAAACAAACCTTATGCCGTTACCGGCTTTGTGTATACATTCCTCCGCAATCCAAATACCGAAATAGATTAACCTAGACACTAGCTGGATGATAGTAAAATTAAACGGGTATGAAAAGTATTATTTTACAAACCAGAACCCAAAATACAGACTGAGCGATACTGGTAGCAGGGGGGGGGGGGGGAGAGAGAGATTTATAGGGGTAAGGGGGGGGGGGAGGGGGAAGAGATTAAAGAGTAGGGTAGTTTATAAAAAAGCACGCAAAATTTAATTGTTCATTTAAGCCTTTCGGTGCCACAGTTTGCAAGCGGAAAATCCACTGGGCTTCTCTTTGCAAAATCAATCTATCCCAATCCCTTCCTCTGGGATTTGGCCGAACCAATTCTATGCCCACGAATCTCAAACCACTTGCATCTCCCCCATGCACACTATTGACATGTCTTGCCAGAGGTTTGTCAGCTCTCACTCTAATATCTCTGAGATGTTCGCCCACCCTCCTCCTCAACTCTCTACGGGTTTTCCCCACATACTCCAATCCACAAGGACATGTCACTTTGTACACTACTCCCTTAGAGCGGCAGTTTATAAAATCCCTGATCTCATAAAGTCTCCCATTGACATGACTCTCAAAGTATTTGCACTTGTCAATATGAGCACATGCTATGCAACCGCTACATCTGAAGCAGCCATGCACCTGTCTATCCAGCCAGGAGGAGGGTACTCTATTAGCCAGCATTGATGTGGAAGCTCTATATTCATCAATTCCACATCAGGCTGGCCTAAGAGCAACAAAATACTTCCTTCAGACTAGAGGCTGTCAATATGATGCACATAGTCGTTTTGTGTTGGACCTCTTGGAGTTTACCCTCACAAGAAATTACTTTGTCTTTGACGGACGGATCTTCCACCAACTCAGAGGGACCGCAATGTGGAGTTCATGTTCCGGCCTATGCGAATCTCCTTCTGGGTTGGTGGGAGGAGTCCTTGGTGTTTACGGAGGACAACTCTTTTTTTTGTCGATAAGGTGGGCATTTGGGCCCGCTTCATTGATGACATTTTTGTCACGTGGAGCGGGTCCAAAAAGGATTTTTCTGATTTTGTGGCAAGACTCAATGTGAATGAGGTGGGTCTTAAATTCACGTATGAGGTTCATGAGACTAGATTACCTTTTCTAGACATACTCATTACCAAAAATGAAATAGGGGGTTTAGAAACAACGGTGTTTAGGAAACCCACCTCGACTAATGCGTTGTTATCCTGGCAGAGCCACCACCCCCGGGCTTTAAAAGCGGGTATTCCAAAGGAACAATATTTCAGGATGAAAAGAAATTGCTCCACACAGGCAGAATTTAAAAAACAGGCGGATGATCTGCGCAGCCGCTTTGCCAAGAGGGGTTATCCTGATGACATCCTTCGGAAGGCATACCAGGAAGCAAAAACAGTAGAACGCACACATTTATTAACACCACGCCAAAAAACAGTTAGTGAAAATACTACCAGACTCATAGCCACCTTTAATGGAGCTACAAAAGAGGTGAAGAGAATTTTGGAGAAACACTGGGATATACTCCTCTTAAATCCAGATCTCCAGGATACTGTGGCTGAGAGACCACAGGTGACTTTCAGGAGAGGTAGAAGTCTTAGAGACAGATTAATTAAAAGTCATTACGAGGGTCCAAGGGGACCTGGCACCTGGCTGGATAGACAAGTGCATGGCTGCTTCAGATGTAGCGGTTGCATAGCATGTGCTCATATTGACAAGTGCAAATACTTTGAGAGTCATGTCAATGGGAGACGTTATGAGATCAGGGATTTTATAAACTGCCGCTCTAAGGGAGTAGTGTACAAAGTGACATGTCCTTGTGGATTGGAGTATGTGGGGAAAACCCGTAGAGAGTTGAGGAGGAGGGTGGGCGAACATCTCAGAGATATTAGAGTGAGAGCTGACAAACCTCTGGCAAGACATGTCAATAGTGTGCATGGGGGAGATGCAAGTGTGAGATTCGTGGGCATAGAATTGGTTCGGCCAAATCCCAGAGGGGGGGATTGGGATAGATTGATTTTGCAAAGAGAAGCCCAGTGGATTTTCCGCTTGCAAACTGTGGCACCGAAAGGCTTAAATGAACAATTAAATTTTGCGTGCTTTTTATAAACTATCCTACTCTTTAAAGCGTAACTGTCATGTTTTTTTTGTTTTTTTTATGCAGAAATCAGTAGTATAAGCGATTTTAAGAAACTCTGTAATAGGTTTCATCAGCCAAAAAAGCCTCCTTCTGTACTCAAGGAGCAATCTCCCAGCCTCCCCCCCTGACTTCTTATCTGTGCATTATCAGGCAAACAAGTCTTCATTACAGAGAAGCCAGTGAAGACGGGCTCTGCTCTCTCCATTGTAAGCCTATGAAGGGGGGAGGGGCTGAGGGAGATGAGGGAGCAGGAAGAGGTGACATGAAGGTCAGCTGTCTGAAGATTCTCTGGGCACCTAAACCGCAGGATTCAGGTGTCAGTAAGGTCAGTGCTTATCTATGAACTTACTGAGAGAAGATTGCAGGGTGTTGTGCTTTGCAGAAATCCTCCGTGCTCAGTCACTCCTAACAGCCCCTCTCCTCTCCATAGCCACATAATGGAGACAGAAATCCTGCTTCATTTGATGTAAGGGGGGAGGCTGGGAGATTGCTTTTTCACTACAGAAGGAAACTCTTTTAGTACATAAAACCTATTACAGAGTTTCTTAAAATCGCTTGTACTGTTGATATTTAATGTTTTCAGAAAAATAACCCTGAAATGACAGTTACGCTTTAACCTCTCCCCCCCCCCCCCCTTACCCCTATAAATCTCCCCCCCCCCCCTCTTACCCCTATAAATCTCTCTCCCCCCCCCCTTCTACCAGTATCGCTCTGTCTGTATTTTGGGTTCTGGTTTGTAAAATAATGCTTTTCATACCCGTTTAATTTTACTATCATCCAGCTAGTGTCTAGGTTAATCTATTTCGGTATTTGGATTGCGAAGGAATGTATATACAAAGCCGGTAACGGCATAAGGTTTGTTTACTTTTTGTTGCTGGGGGCGTGAATAGATACGTCATGCGTCCCCATGGCAACGCCCGACTCCAACTGGTGTAAGCGCGCGGCCGGCCCGGAAGTGACGCTATCTGTCACCGGAAGCCGAGTCGGCGTCCAGGAAGCGTGGATCATGGCGTCTGGAATAAGGTAACTACATAAGGGACCCCATACTAGACGATACCAGGAATCACTAGTTCAGTCTACAGGTAGCCACTGCCCCAGACTGCACCTCGGCAGGCCCCGAAGCTAATATAGTGCATCGGCTCATTACTTACCCACTGGTATAGTTTACAGCATTGAGCACTTTAGCATGGGGATTTGTTTACCTGCACAGGACACTTTTTTGTAGTCACCACTGTGACCATACTTAGGTACTCGGTTATTTACGCACCTTAATACCCAGATTAAGTTATTCCCTTTTTGTTTGCCATTCCCCTGATGATAATTGGCAAATCCAATAGAAACGGGCCACGTCGGGAGGCAAATATAGGGTTTCTATAGGGATTGGATTTCAAAGGGTAGATCGGGGCAGGGGTCGCCCTTGCTAGGGCGAGTGCCCTGACGGACCCTGTGCGAGCAGGGGTTGAAACATATATACACACACACGTACTTAGGGGCATATAGGGAGAGAAAAGGAGGCCTGCTAAATGTGAGTGTATACTCCTGCTTTACACTGGACCATGGAGTGACACACCATGAACGAGTTGGACAACTGAATGGGTGAGATCGTATCTTTATTCTTTATTACCGCATTCATTAACCTTGGTGTGGATTAGGGTCCAGGAGTGCCACGTGGTTGGTGCGTGGCCTTGTAGAATTTGATCTGTACTTTGTGTTCGCCACGTATGTGGTATTAATTGTTTGTGGGTTTTTTCTATTTTAATTGTATTATCAAAATTGATGTTTTAATGGTGTTTTCTCCAGGGTATCCTTAATAGGTTATTCTTGATTTATATGTGATTGCCGTAAGGGTAATTTATTCCAGCATTTAGCTGGATTTGGTATTTTCAGGATGGTATCTTTGCAGAGCATTATGCGCCCCTCGGCTCATGCTGTGCGTCCGAGAAGGTGCTGAAATTCTAGTATTCTGTTTGTGTTTTTGTTTGCAGTGTGTGAACACTGGTTTATATGCTCACTTTTGTTGGGACACACCCAAATTCACCTGCTGAGTTTGGCCATGTCAGGGTTAACCTGTGTTTTGGTTCTGCTGTGACTGACAGGTCATCCTGCCAGTGGATCTGTTTTGTTCTCAGGTGTCTGTGCTTGGAGATCAGGGGGATGGTCCAATTATGTTCTGGATCAGAACCCTGGCCTCCTATATAACTACCTCAGTCTGGGATATCATTGCTGGTTATTGACTTAGTCTCTGCCTGCTTGTGGATTCTGTTTCTTTGCATCTCCTGACTACTGCTTTGTATCTCTGACCTCCCTTGCTTGCTGCCTGCCCCTGATCATATTGCCTGTTTTCTGATTACGCCTTTGGATCCTGATTTTGTACTTTTGCTGCCTGACTGTTGTGACCCGGATTGTAGACTATTCTTCATTGTGTTTGTCTGACTGTTTTGTATTTGTTTTCCACCTAGCCAGTGCAGGGACTGCCGCCCAGTTGCTTGCCGCCATCTTAGGGCGGATAGTGGCAAGTAGGTAGAGGACAGTGGGCGGGGCTGAGCTTAGGGCTCACTGTCTTGTCTTGTCCTGCTGTCCGGTTCCTAACACAGTACACACACTGTAAAGAATAACAGCCATAATTGAGTATGATCATCAAAATAATTAACATGTTCATTTACGACCTGCTTAGGGATTTTTTTTTTCCCCCACTCAAAATTACTTCTAACCTGCTAATATCTCCATAAAGCACATGGGATACTGAGGATGAAGGTAAGTTTCTTACCTTCATCCTCTTTGCCTTTTCTGTGCTATTAGGAGTTTAATCTTTATGCTAATTAAGTGTTTTGGCACTGGGAGCGATACTAAAGACCCCAGTCCTACAATCCAGCTTGCCCCCAGTTGGCCCACTCTGCTGATATTCAGTAGAAGGGCAGGCCGGCAGGGAAAGATTGGTGTACCGGGTCGGTAATCCTGCCCCCAGTGCAATAAAATACCGAATTAGCATAATTATTTAACTCCTTATAGCACAGAAATGGCACAGATGATGAAGATAAGAAACTTACCTTCAGCCATAATGCCCTATGTGCTATAGGAGAGATATTAGCAGGTTAGATGCTTCTAACATGCTGATAGTTTCCCTTTAATATTGCTATTACTCCAGCCTGAGCCCAGTGTAACGGGTATTACCTGGACAACCTCTTTAATGCCTAGATATATTTTGTAGCTTCGCTAATTCATTTTCACATTGTTTACTGTGAGTTGAGTAAACAACAATATTATATTTGCTGCTTCTTAAGTGTACCGTATATGTGACAAAGAAATAGGGTTAATATTTATTAATTAGATTTCTGGAACAAAGTGGGATACATATTCCATTACACAGCTATTCACAATGAGCACACCCAAGAACACTACTATATATTTTCTTCTGTGTATATTGGTAGCCTAAGTAGCAGCAGGACATTTATGAAACTTACTAAATCAACCTCAACCCCTAGTCTGGGAGATAGGTTCAAGGCTGTTACTGTTACATAAAACCTGATTGATCACCCCACCGTGCATATAATGCTTATTAGACTATTTGTTTGCACTTCCAGGTGTTGTGTTAGGTGTTCAGGCTCGGTTTCTATTTCTGCATGCACTTAAATGTTTTCAGAATAAATTGCAATCATATTTTACTTTGGTTTCTACATAGGCTTTATTTATAACAAGTATCTAGGTCACTGAAGTATAAAGTTGTATAATAAATTAGAGGTAAAACTAAATTACAAAAGAGATAGTCACAAGGAAATCATAAATCACAATAATTACATTGACGTTTATCCTTGAGTTCGCTCAACATTTTAATGCCGCTAGGCTGAAAAATTATTACAATTATATGAAAGAATAACACTGAGAGCAGGAGAGAAGGGAAACACAGAAGTGTAGAATTCATGTTTAATTTGAGATGGGAGTATCTAATTGCAATAAAAGTTTAAGCAGGTGCTGCAGAAAGGAACTCGACTCTCTCGGGAGCTTCAGAATATTTTAAAATTGCATGAAGGTAAATTGTGCAGCTTTAAAAAGAAAATACTCCTGGGCAGAAGAACAATAGAATTATTTCAAGAGTATTGTGATGGAGTGGACTCTAATGATGGATCTTATTAGGAAGTTCAGGTATGGATGTAGATCACTGTGATGCAACATTATTCACAAGAGAACATAGACTATAGACTATATTTGTGGTATGCGGTTTTGGTGCAGTTTGTGCATGTGTTTATAATTCTAAATGTAAAAATGTATAAACATTTAGGTTATATCTACACAAGACTTATGATAAGTATTATCATTTTGATCATTTTATCCTGATGGCATCATCATTTTGGCAGACGTATGTTGCATAAATAGAAGCTGTAAATCGATCTTTCATGATCATAATCAGGTGATGGAAATGATAGACACTACTTACCTAAATATCTTATTTGGGTATAAAACTTGATGGTGCAACAATTTTTTTTAAATATTAAATAGTCTTATAGGTTTAACCATCTGCAAGAAATCTAAATCACATGTGTATGTTAATGCTACTGTGGTTACCTACAAAACTGAGCCATGAATGGGCAAGTTCCTAAGCCCCAAGAAGACTTTACAAGGGTAGAAGGTGGAAGAAGGTTAAAAGTCTATTGTTGCTGGGGTGGGTTAGCATATACTGTAGATCATCAAAAAGTTTTTGGATCCCCATAGAGCCCTATTATAATATATTATATGTTTTATAATTATACATGTGCAAACCTGTCAAACCTTGATTCATACCATACATTTCTAAAGTTTGGTTCAGCGTGACCTTACACCTCAAGAAGTTTGTTTTGGCCAACCCTGCTAAAATAATTTGGCCACAAGGCAGAAGGGAGAAAAAGAAAGGGTCTCATGATCCCAGGGGTGCCCATAATTCATCCTTAGCTTGCAGCTTTCCCAGCCTATCAGGAGGCAGTGTAGGTTTAATGTCAAATGCCACATTAAAAGGCTATGCACGTAGCTTTAGAAGACATTTTAGAAACAGTAAGTGGAGATCTATGTGATGAATAGTCATCAGTGAACAACACAAATAGGAACAGGACCACAAAAACAGAATAAGTAAGATGCAGAGACACTTCAGTACATATGTTTTTGTGTTTTGTTTTGTTTTATGGTACATTGAGTTGTGATATAGCAGGGCGGAGAGGGTTTTTTGTCACTTTCGTGCACAGTCTTTTTCATTGCATATGTAAGCATGACAGCTTTTGTTTGATTTTATGGTGCAATGGTCAAATATAAAGCCCAGCTCCAGTATAAATTTAAAAACTTCAATCTTGTATTGGTCCATATAAAATATTAGACATTTCCATTAACACGTGTAATTGCCAGCGGGTTTTGAAAACACACTCCTTAGTCATGGCATAACATACTTAAATATACTAAGCAGAACCCACCAGATCACACGATTTGCCCCTAAACAAAGGAGGAGAAAGGGAAATCAATTAAAGTATATGAAAGGTGCAATAATGCACAAATATTCGCATTTAAACATGTGAATAGGAATCTAGTATACTTAATAAATATATGCCAAATTATTTTTTATAGTTAAGACCCCATGAAAACCTTGTATTCAGTTGAAGAATCCAAAGTGCTTCACGCATGTGAACCATGCTTGACCAATACCCATCGCTGTTAGGTTTGTCTACTCTCTCAATACTCTATACTTTTAATAAAGAAGTGTTACCATGGTGGCAATCTAAAAAAAATGCTTATACAAGCCTGAAAGGGATCTGTAGAAGCTTTGGTGAAACATCACTAAGGTGAGCTCCTATAAACCCGTGAACCATATTCAGAGATGAAGAAAATTTAGCACCCATGGGACAGCCCTTAATCTGTAAAAAGAAATGTATATCAAAACTGAAACTAAAAAGCTAAAATTTGTGTAAGCAAAAACTCTGTAACCAAAATGAAGTACTCCTTTAAATTACCACTATACTTGTGAAAGTGAAATACTGAGCTGTGACAGCAAGACAATATTGAAAGAGCCAATGAATGTGTGGGGAAGCAAGGGCACATCAGACCATGTAGTAGTCATGTTCACTACTGGCCTTACTGTGATTGGCTGTACGGTTAGCATCATTATGTATGTTACGTACATAAGATAAAAATGCGATGATGAGGCAAATTTTCTCGCAGTCTTTTCTGATTCTTGTGCCGTTCAATAGGGAGAGTGAAACGAGCAAGGACAGCATCTGAGATTAGTTAGGCAGCAATATTCATAGTTGTAGTTAGTGTAGGGAGGGAGAGCTGACCGAGTAGGGCTTACAACATTATATTTTTTCATTAATCTTTCTGTCTGGCTCTGCTCGCTCGTATTGCATGATACATGTATGCACATCATTGTGTATATAAGCACGGGCGAATAAAAGATACGCACCTTGGAATTGCTCCGTTATTACATATTTGATACCTTGCATCTGATAATCTGTACGCATGTGCATAACTCTAGACCAAAATGTACACTTCTACTGTACGTTTGTTTGTTCGTAAATGTTTGGCAAACGTGAACCAAATTAATCCCAATCTTTTTTTATGTTCGGGATCCAAACTTAACATCGGGATGTTCGCTCATCACTGATAAACACTTTCACTTGATTTGGTATGTTTCCTTTGTTATGAGCATAGGCTTGGGAAACATGGTGATATTTTTTGGAAATCAAATTGTACTGGAATACTACTGATGAAGATGGTGATTACCATTTACGATGACATCAAATCAAACAGCAGATTACATAGTGTTTTACTGTATCTCAGCTGCATTCCTGTAGTGATTCCAACATATATAATATACTAGCCTTTATGGATAATAGAAGGGCAAGATTAGTAATCTGTAATTTGGAGCCTCTGCTGAGCAGCAGCAGGTAGTGCTTAATTGAACACCAGTTCATCTCTAATTACCACTTTGCATCATTCAGAACATGCATTCTAAAATGATAATTTCATTATGGTGGTTTGCACAAAATCTTAACATACTGTACTTCTCAGAAGCAACAGGATTTTTACTTCCTCATTATCCAGGAATTAGTGAATTCTTGGAAATAAAATGTGTTGTTATGACCTGTTGTATTGCTCAGAGAAATTAAATTTTTTGTACAGTTTATAGGACATTTTATATGATTTTTAGAAAACTTTACATTATTTGTATTTAAAACTTAAATTATTATATCAACTTAACCTGCCTACAGTATTAATATCAATGGCATCAGTGCTGTAAAAAAACAAAATTGCATATAAAAGCCATTTCTGCACCTAATTTCTCATCCTTTAATAGTTTGTATGACTCCATCATGTTTGTTCACTGCAGGTCTTTGCTCTGGTAGGTTTGTTTCTCTTCTTATAGCTTTAATTAACCCCTTCGTGCTGCAGCTAGTTTGGGCCTTAATGACCAGGCTAATTTTTCAAAATCTGACCTGTCTCACTTTATGCTCTTATAGCTCAGTGATGCTTTAACGTATGCTAGCGATTCTGAGATTGTTTTTTCGTGACATATGGCACTTTATGTTAGTGGCAAAATTTGGTCACTATTTTGTGTGTTTTTTGTGAAAAACATCAAAATATCATGAAAAATTGAAAAAATTTGCATTTTATGAACTTTGAAATTCTCTGCTTCTAAAAAAAGAAAGTCGTAGCACATAAATTAGTTACTAAGTCACATTACCAATATGTCTTCTTTATTCTGGCATAATTTGGTAAACATATTTTACTTTTTTAGGGTGTTATGGGGCTTAGAAATGTATCAGCAAATTATCACATTTTCGTGAAACTGATTTTTTTAGGGACCAATTCTTTTTTTAAATGGATTTAGAAGTCTGGTATCCTGAAAACCCCCATAAGTGACCCCATTTTGGAAACTACACACCTTAATGAATTAATCTAGGGGTATAATGAGCATTTTAACCCTACAGGGGCTGGAGGAAAGTATTCACAATTAGGCAGTAAAAAAATTGAAAATTTTAATTTTCCAATAATATATACGTTTAGATTAAAGTTTCTCATTTTCAAAAGGAATATGAGACAAAAAGCACCCCAAAATTTGTAATGCAGGTTCTCTTGAGTACAACGGTACCCCATATGTGGGCGTAAACCACTGTATGGGCACACAGCAGGGCTCAGAAGGAAGGGAGCGCCAATTAGCTTTTCCAATGCAAATTTTGCTGAAGAAGTTTCTGAGCGCCAGGTGCGTTTGCAGTGCCCCTGTAGTGTCAGCAGAGAGAAAACCCCCCATAAGTCACCCCATTTTGGAAAGTACACCCCTCAAAGAATTCATCTTGGTGTGTGGTGACCATTTTGACCCCACAGGTATTACAGGAAAGTATTCAAAAGAAGACAGTAAAAATGAAAAACTCGAATTCTTCCAATAATATGTTCGTTTAGTTTGAAATTTCTCAATTTCACGAGGAACAAGAGGAAAAAAGTACCCCAAAATCTGTAACGCAGGTTCTCCTGAGTACAATGGTACCCCATATGTGGGCATCAACCACTGCATGGGCACACAGGAGGGCTCAGAAGGGAAGGAGCGCTAATTAGCTTTTTCAATGCAGATTTTGCTGCAGAAGTTTCCGAGCGCCAGGTGCGTTTGCAGTGCCCCTGTAGTGCCAGCGGAGTAAAATCTCGCCATAAGTCACTCCATTTTGAAAAGTACACCCCTCAAAGTATTCATCTTGGTGTGTGGTGACCATTTTGACCCCACAGGTATTAGAGGAAAGTATTCAAAAGTAGACAGTAAAAATGAAAAACTCAAATTTTTCCAATATTATGTTCTTTTAGTTTGAAATTTCTCAATTTTATGAGGACCAAGATGAAAAAAGTACCCCAAAATTTGTAACGCAGGTTCTCCTAAGTGAAAAGGTACTTCATATGTGGGCATAAACCACTGCATGGGCACACAGGAGGGCTCACAAGGAAAGGAGCGCCAATTAGCTTTTTCAATGCAGATTTTGCTAAAGAAGTTTCCGAGCGCCAGGTGCGTTTGCAGAGCCCCTGTAGTGTCCGCAGAGTAAAATCTCCCAATAAGTCACCCCATTTTAGAAAGTGCACCCCTCAAAGAATTTATTTTGGGGTGTGGTGAGCATTTTGACCCCACAGGTGTTTGAGGAAAGTATTCAAAAGTAGACAGTAAAAATGAAAAACTCGATTTTTTCCAATAATATGTTCCTTTAGTTTGAAATTTCTCAATTTCTCGAGGAACAGGAGAGAAATGTCACCCCAATATATGTAAAGCAGGTTCTCCTGAGTAGAACGGTACCCCATATGTGGGCATAAACCACTGCATGGGCACACAGCTGGGCTCAGAAGGGAAGGAGCGCCAATTAGCATTTTCAGTGCAGATTTTTCTGAAGAAGTTTCTGAGCGCCAGGTGCGTTTGCAGAGCCCCTGTAGTGTCAGCAGAATAGATTCCCCCCAAAAGTCACCCCATTTTGGAAAGTGCACCCCTCAAAGAATTCATCTTGGGGTGTGGTGACCATTTTTACCCCACAGGTATTAGAGGAAAGTATTCAAAATTGGCCAGTAAAAATGAAAAACTCTAATTTTTCCAATAATATGTTGGTTTAGTTTGAAATTTCTCAATTTGACGAGGAACAGGAGAGAAAACGTACCCCAAAATCTGTAACGCAGGTTCTCCTGAGTACAACGGTACCCCATATGTGGGCATAAACCACTGTATGGGCACACAGCAGGGCTCAGAAGGGAAGGAGCGCCAATTTACAGGAGCAAAATTGCAGCTAGTAATGGTTATTAGAATAGCGCAGTTACTAAAATAGAATAAAAAGAATGAGATTACAGGTAATGTGGGGTGGTTACGGGCAACCAGGGGTGGTTATGGGCAACCTGAGGTGGTTACAGGTAATCTGGGGTGGTTACGGACAACATGGGGTGGTCACGGGCAACCTGCTGTGGTTACGGCAACCTGGGGTGGTTACGGGCAACGAGGGGTGGTTATGGGCAACGTGTGGTGGTCACGGGCAACCTGCTGTGGTTACAGGCAACGTGGGCTGGTTACAGGCAACGTGGGCTGGTTACGGGCAATCTGCTGTGCTTACAGACAATCTGGGATGGTTACAGGAAACATGGGGTGGTTACGGGCAACCTGCAGTGCTTACAGACAATCTGGGGTGGTTACGGGCAACGTGGGGTGGTTACGGGCAACCTGCAGTGCTTACTGACAATCTGGGGTGGTTACGGGCAACGTGGGGTGGTTAGGGGCAATGTGGGGTGGTTACGGATGAACTGAAGTTCTTATAGGCAATCTGGGGTGGATACCTGTTATCTGGCATGGGCACCGCAATCTGGAGGGGGTCATTGGCAATTTGGGGTGGTCAGAGGCGCTGTGGCATGGTCAGAGGCGACGTGTGGTGGTCAGAGGCAACGTGCGGTGGTCAGAGGCGACGTGCGGTGGTCAGAGGCGACGTGCGGTGGTCAGAGGCGATGTGCGGTGGTCAGAGGCATCGTGGCGTGGTCAGAGGCATCGTGGCGTGGTCAGAGGCAACACGCGGTGGTTACGTGCAATCTGGGGGGGGTTACATGTAATCTGCCATGATTACGGGGAACCTGGGGGGTTATTTGCAACCTAGAAGGGTTACAGACAATCTGGGATTGTTACTGATAAACTGAAGTGCTTATAGGTAATCTGGGGTAGGTACATGTAATTTGGGGTGGTTACGGGCAATCGGGAGGGGGTCACTGGCAATTTGTGGTGGTTACGGGCAACGTGCGGTGGTTACGGGCAACGTGCGGTGGTTACGGGCAACGTGCGGTGGTTACGGGTAATCTGGGGAGGGGTTAGGGGTAATTTGGGAGTAAACTGCAATTATTACTATAATAAAAAGTGTGTGTTTTATTTTTTTGTATGTTTGTCACTTTTTGTACTTTACATATTCATTTTCACTGTATTACTATGATTACTGTGATATTTTCTATCTCAGTAATCATAGTTCAGTGACAGAGACCAAATTGGTCTCTGTCACTTTAAATTTTCAGAGTTGGCTGGTTGTGAAGCGCATGCGCACTTCATAACCAGCCAGGACGTCGAGGAGGAAGGAGCTCCGTGGATCCGGTGAGTATATGGGGAAGGGGGGGTGACTGGGGGGCGGGGGTGACAGGGGGGGTGGGGGGCGACTTGGGGGGTGGGGGGACATCACTTTTTATCCCCTGTCACCAATCATTCATGGTGACAGGGGATAAAAAGTGCCTGGATGCACATGGCACAAGCGATCAGCGGTATATAGTATATACCGCTGATCGCTTGTACCGGGACCAAACAGGGGGGTCCCCGATGACTGCCCCATGCTCTCCGCTACCTCCGGTGGCGGAGAGCATGGGGCTTTCATTCATTTTAACTTTTCCATCGCTGTGAACCGACATTAGTCGGTTCACAGCGATGGCGGCGGCCATCTTGGAAATGATGGCCGCCAGGGGGAGGAGGGTTAGTTATTGGGGCACTAGGGGGGGCTGATCTAAGGTCTGGGGGACACTTATTTCATCTCCCCTCGCCGTAGATTTACGGCGGGGGGAGATGAAAGGCGGCGGTGGCACCGGTAATCTCCTTTACCGACGGTCGCCGCTATAACGTTAATAGCGGCGATCGTCGGTAAAGGGGGGGGGCTGGGACGGACCCCACACACTGCCCCAACCCCTCAGCTACCTCCGGTAGCCGGGGGGATGGGGTGGGGGCCGTCCCGGCCCCGCAGCCTTATTCTCTGCCATCGCCGTAAAAAGCTGAATAAGGACCAAAGCTGAATAAGGACCATTAGTGACCGCCGTAGAAAGCTGTATCGGCGGTCACTAAGGGGTTAAATAAGGATTTACTAAGAATAAGATGCTGAATCGTAACTAGTCATGAGCAAACTTGCCGAACATTTGGATTCCAACGAATCCAAACGCTCTGCATTTGACTCCCGGTGACTGAATAAGTTGAATAAAGCTCTAGGGCTGCCAGGAAGACATGAATATAGCCTATGGTTTTATTCATGTTTTCCAGGATTACCTAAGGCAGCATCCAACTTCTTCAGCCCCCAGGAATTAAATGCTGAGCATTCAGGTTTTGAAGAATCCGAACATGCGTCAAGTTCACTCATCACTAATTGTAACGATTTCTATTTGTGTCAATGAGGTATTTTGTGGTAAAATAAATATAAGAAAAACCTATACTTACCTTCCTTGCTCTCCTGCCACTATTCTTATGGAATGACAGTCATGCTGTTCAGCACCTCCAAGGCCAGAATTTGAACATGGCCAGTAGTGTCCTGTCTCTGGTTGGATGGCCAGGAAAATCCAAGTGCTGACCAAGTGTTGTGAAATGGGGCCAAACTTGTTCAGAACAGCAGGGAAGAAAGTAAGTATATATTTCTTCTTCTATTTGAGGGCAGAAAAATTATGTATAACAATTTTTCCTGGAATACAAATGTAGATTTAGAATCCCTCATTAGTAATTAATTATGCTTTTTTTCACATTTTTTTTTTATATAAACCTTACATACTCAAATCTCCTGTAAAGGGAATATGGGCTGGATTCATAACTCAGTTATTTTTACATCATTTCTTCCAACAATATAAGAAAAAAAAATCTCCAGCTCATACCACACACCACCCAACAGACTCCACTAACTGTGTCAAACTTTGCCATCAGAAATTCGGAGAATTCTTCGGTGGGCCCTCCAGCCCAGAACCTACAGATACATGCACGCAGACTGACTCTGACTGTCCCGGGCCCTGGAAGCAGGGTACAGTCAAAGTCAGTTTGTGCCACTGCTCACATAACTGAAGGCACATGCTGTCATCTAAATGGGTCTTGGGATCATTAGTCAGACACTTAACAAGTCAAATAACAGTAGGTGTTGGGGCCTCCTGTTCCAGACACTGCTATGGTTGGCAATTGTTCACGCAGCATCCAATTATCGTATTTGCCTAGCGTTGAACTCGGTGTATTACCTGAGAGAACAAGAGTGAATTGCACCACTGCAATCCACCTCTTCTTTCCCCAGTACTGCAAGCCAACACCTGCAGGGTTGAGGTCCCTGCCCCAAACCAGATCACAACGCCATACTTCCTGATCTTTACTTGCCTGCTGTATTGGATTATTGTGATCTGGCCTGGAGAAGAAGACTCAACCCGTCGGGTGCTGTCTTACATTACTAGGGAGAGCAGAGGGGGATTGCATTATTGCAAGTGAGTGGGGGAGCTTCTTTCTCCCTGCACTTTTCTTGGAAGCTTCTGCTCTGCCTATTCTGCCTCCTGTCACTGACTGGTAGGTTGCATGGGGGATGCCTATAACATGGGGAAGCTACCTATTGCAATAGCTAGAAATGGGGGGGGGGGGATACTACCTATTGGGGGGGGGGGGCTACCAGGAAGGATTGTATGGGGATGCCTAAGATGGGGGATACTATCTGACCAGAATAACCTTAATACTATATGGATGCATAAAGCTAACTAAAGCTAACTACATAATAATACTACATACTGGTGGTGTGTGTGTGTGTGTGTGTGTGTGTGTGTGTGTGTGTGTGTGTGTGTGTGTGTGTGTGTGTGATAACTTCCAGGGGGGCTACCTAGCTATAGCTAAAGCTTACCTGCTACATGGATTTACAGAGTGAACTTAACTACTATTTGGATGCATGACTACTATATGGGACACAGAGGTAACTGATTACTTTATGGAGGCACAGGATGGATGCCTAACTACTTTATGGATACTCAAAGGGGTGCTTGACTACTATATGAATGCACAGAAGGGCACCTAAATGTTATATGGATGCATAGTGGGGAACCTAACTACTATATGGGGACATTGAGAGGACTTAATCACTATATGGGGGCACTAAGATGGCCCAACAACTATATGGGGGCACTGAGAGGAACCTGTTATATTGATGCACAGATACAGAGGCAGCCTATCTATTATATAAGGCACAGCGGGATTTAACTATTATATGGGGGCCACAGGGGATCTAACTACTATATGGGGGCACAGAGGGTGCCTATACTGTATGAGCAAGAAGCTTAAAATGTTTGTCTGGCAGATTTTGCACGGTTGAGATGTGTCCGGAAAAAGTCTTCATGATGGCTATATATTCTGATCTCCCACAAAGCAACCAGTGTACAGTGCACCTAAAACCCTCCATCTACAACAGTTTTAAAAACTACAACGCCCGTCACTTATTGACCATCTACAGCCCTCAGGGTATGCTGGGAGTCGTACATATTAATAGGAAATCCTCTGATAACCACTGCCGCTGTAGAAATTTTGTTGCTGGACCTTTAATGCTGATGGTTGTTACAGATTGCAACCATTATAAGCCTCTATACATACATAATTTATTAAAGAATTGCCCTCTCTGAAACTGCAACTCCCAGCATACCCTTCATAAGAGCTTGGTAACTTTTCGGTATTCTGACAGTTGAAGTTGGACTGAAAACATGTTATTGACGAGGGAGTTGTCACAGATACAGGTGAATCCGGGATAGAACTGGATCAGCATTTCGCTTTTCGATGGTTCTTTATTGGTGGACACAAGGATTATTTCCTCTGGTGGGCAGCAGGTACCCCAGTCCCCAGTCCTACAATGACTAACTAAAAGGATCTGTTGGTTTTTCATCATGTTGTCTAGCTTTTTGCCAGATGGAATCCTATGAAATCTGAATGTGATGATCCTAACTGAATCTCTGGCCCAGATGTGTGCAACCGTGAACCGTATTGCCAACAAACTGCAGAATTGAATCCAGATTGAAAGGGAGATATAAAGGAATGTGTTATATCTCCCTCTTCCAATTGGATCCACTTCTGTATTTGTAATACTTTCTTATGTAGAAAATTTGCTGAATCTTTATAAAGTGTGTTCCTAAGACCGTGTTCCCACATTTACAGTTTTTCTTAATTTATTCTTTGTTTATATAATTAAAGCTTAACTGATTATGTGGGCTCTGCAATTGTGTCTAGAGTGGCTGTCTGGGCTTTTCCATGTGATTAGAATTACCAGGCTTAAAGAGAAACTGACAGCAGAGAATTGCAAATAACAGTGCTGCCAGTTCTCACTTAGGTATTTAACAGGGAGTCCGCTAGTGCCGTTATATTCTTGCCCCAAGCTGTCGATCATTCACAGAGCAGGTGGTGGCAGTCTGGGGGTGGAGAGGGGGCCCTTGAGAAGGGTGTGCACCTGCGATGTCACAGACAAACCTCTGTAACACTGTTGGATTATAAAATGGATGTGTTGGATGTTCCTCATATCACTACAGTTACAATGATAGGCAATGTATACAACTTTCATTTTCATTTGACTGATCTAAAAAATTTAAAAGTTTTAAAAAATGTGTTCAAAATTGCTCTGTTACCATGCTTATAACGCTTCTATTTTTTGTTTCTGGAGCTTTTTGAGGCATAATTTGTATGATTTGTATGATCTGTACTTTTTGTTGGTAGCTTCCTTGCATTTATGCAATGTTTTGTTCAAAAGTTCAAATCACTTTTTATTCAATTTTTTTTTGTGATCAGTGATAAGAAATCTGTAATTTTGCACAGGCATTTTCCCCCAACTTACATTGTTTACTTTGCTGTGTGTGTGTGTGTGTTTGTGTGTGTGTGTGTGTGTGTGTGTGTGTGTGTGTGTGTGTGTGTGTGTGTGTAATATGGAAAGAGGGGTGATTTAAACTTTTAACATGGGATGGGATTTTTTTTTTTTACAGTATTTTGTAGTCCTCCCACTCCTATGAGCTATACCATGATGATCAGATGATCTCTGACATGAAAGGCTCCTGTGATAAAGCTTAGTAATGCTAAACACACGGCACAGCCTGGACAGCAAATCTAGACAGCATTACAACACACACACACACACCCCTCAAAATACTGCAGATTGAACTGTACTTCAAATTGCAACAAAACTGCTTGTATGTGTGCAGCTTTAGGCTAGGTTCACTCAATGTAAAAATAAGGGAATATATTGTCCGTATTTTGATAATGCTGGCCATAAATAATGATCGTGATTATTATTTACAGCCGTCATCAAAAGGTCGTCATCAGCCTTTTGCCCTATTTGCCCTTTTTTTACATTGTGTCAAAAATTAATATAATTTGGTGACAGCTAATATTTAAGGCTGTCACTTTTTTGTCAAAGAAACTGATCTATAAAGAATCCCTCTGTCCAAACATTCCTAATGGGAAAATATACCAAATGTCATCTAGAATGATATTTGAATTTTTCCTTTTATTTCACTGGGAAGACAGCCACAGCTACTTCACTTACAGTGATAACCTCATGCATTGTGCACCTGACAGGGAAACATATGATCCGATATCTAAAAGACATGCAGCATTATGAAATGCAAACCATATACTGTATAATAAAGAGTTAGCATTTTACTGTACTGATTGGAAAACAACAATGTCAGCTATTGTGGGAATATTGTGCTAAAAATCTAAAATATTTCCAAATTTAAAATCCATAATAGCTAAAGTACCCAGCCTTGTTGCCTTTAAATGTAAACAATTTTCCCAGGACAACCCTTTTAAAAAGAGAAGTATGATGCTGGTGTAAACAGCATAGGAAATATGCTGATAGAAATATAGAAGCATTTTATTCTATATATACATAGTATTATGTATATTTCAGATAAATAGCTAAGTATAATTTCCAATAACAGCTATATTACAGTGTCAGGGTTGGATTAATCTAACGCTGTTAATGCTAAGGCGCCAGCAATTTTAATACGTAGAAATGTTTGTTCAAATTAAAAATAACAAAAAAAGTCAGATTGATTAGCTTATTTCAGGCAGATTTCTCAGTATTCCCTGGGAGAGACATACAGTAGTCTTGTTTCCATGACATCAGACTATCCCTGCTTTAGGTATTCTGTATTTCTATCTGTTAGTCTTTCATCTAAACATATGGAATCCTACCTGCAATATGCCTCAATCTAAAATCTCTATCCTTACTAATACTGAGAAATAAATATTTAAATCCTCCTACAAATGAAATAGTTTGGCCTATACAACATTGTCAACATCTACAGTAGTACGGCTATCAGATAGTTTAAACTTAACTATGGGATACATTTGCATCTGGACACATCCTGTGGCTTCATTATCACAAAATCTCTATATATGAGACTGCAGGGGCTTTCAACCTACATACCCCCCCCCCCCGTGATCTCTCTATCGGCAACCCAGCTCCTTTGTTATGAAATGAGCTGCAGGTTCACTCTTTATGGAACCTCTGGGAAGAGCCGAACATTGTCCTCCATAGAGAATGAATAGAGATGCATGTCACGCGTCAACCTGTGGGTCAATTCATAACAAAGGAGTTTAATAGCCTATATCCGGGGAGGCATGGAGGTCGGACCTACCGCGATCTGTGAATAGGGCACAAATAGTTTTAAATTGGCATACCTCTTCATGGAGATTAATCAATAAAAGGGGATGACATTGAGGCCTTCCAACCCCAACAAAAAGGTGCACTAGCCTGAAATGGGAAATGTTATGCTAGCCAAAAGGTGACATTAGGCAGTGAGGGATCTGACTTTTTTTTTTTTTAATGTTCCACAGATGCTGGATCAGATTGAAGTCTGAGGAGTTTAGAGATCAAGTCAACACTTCGAACTCTTCAACTCTTGGACAATTTTTGTAGCGCGGCAGAGTGCATTATTCTGCTGAAAGGGGCCATTGTCAATAGAGAATAACATTGCCAATTAAAGGGGTTATCCAGCGTTACAAAAACATGCCCATTTGTCTCAAGTTTGGGTGGCGTTTTGCAACTGAATGGAAACTTAATTGCAATCCACGACTAAACTGGAGACAAGAGTGGAGCTATTTCTGGAAGAAATTTGCCATGTTTTTCTAACGCAGGATAACCCCTTTAAGGTTATACTTGGTTTGCAATAATGTGAAATTCATAAAAGACTTGTATGTTTTTGGCAGAAGCCACAAGTCAATATAAATATAAGAATCTTTAGTAGTCCCTGCTGCTATACATTCAACAGTGATGTGCTTTACATACATTGCTGTTTCCTGTATGGACCACAGTGGTAACTAGTGATGCTATGCATTAACACTTCTCTCTTTATTCTGCACAAGATGGATGTGTCACAGCCGCGGCGGCGTCCCGCGTTCCGGGCCGCCGCCGCAACCGCTTCCTGCCCCATGCAGCAGCCGGTGTCCATAGTCGGGGACCCGGCGCTGCTATCACCTCGGCCCCGGGGGGCGCCTCACCTCTCCACGCTCCTGTCTCCCGCTGTGCCGGCCGGCGCGCGCGTCCCCGCCTCCTTGGGCGCGCGCGCGCCGGCTGTCTCAGATTTAAAGGGGCAGTGCGCTCCTAATTGGTAGTTGCACCTAATCACTCCCCTATAAATCCCAGCTTGCCCTGTTCCCTGTGTTGGAGCCTCTACATGCTTCCCATAGCGTTTGGCCCAGCTCCCTGTTGTTCCTGTGTCCTGTCCGTTACCTGGTCCCAAGTCCCTGTTCCTGAGTCCTGTCCGTTACCTGGTCCCAAGTCCCTGTTCCTGAGTCCTGTCCGTTACCTGGTCCCAAGTCCCTGTTCCTGGTTCCTGTTCCCCTGTCACTCCACCTGTTCCCGTGTCCAGCCTGTCACGTGCTCTCTCATCTGCAGACTATTGCCTGTGCCATCTCCTGCCACGCCTCGCCTGCCGACACCAGCAACCAAGCCAGGGGTAGCGACCTGGGGGTCGCCTGCCGCAGCAAGTCCATCCCGCCTTGCGGCGGGCTCTGGTGAAAACCAGCGGCCCCTTAGACTCCGCTCCCTGGTGAGGTTTGTGCCATTGCTGGTGCCGGTCCAGTGGATCCACTACTCCGGGCGTTACAGTAGGCTCCAACCATGGATCCCGGCGAGGTGCCCGATCTCCGTGACGTCGCCAGATATTTTGAAGTGGGGTCATTCCTCGTTGGAGGCCGGGCACCCTGGAGTCCGTAAGACCGGCCAACGGATCTCTCGCCACTACTGGTGGTCCAGTTTGTTTCAAGATGTCAAAGACTTTGTGGCTTCCTGTGCCATCTGCAGGCAAGAAAGAGGGGGAGGCCAAAGGGGGGGGGGTACTGTCACAGCCGCGGCGGCGTCCCGCGTTCCGGGCCGCCGCCGCGACCGCTTCCTGCCCCATGCAGCAGCCGGTGTCCATAGTCGGGGACCCGGCGCTGCTATCACCTCGGCCCCGGGGGGCGCCTCACCTCTCCACGCTCCTGTCTCCCGCTGTGCCGGCCGGCGCGCGCGTCCCCGCCTCCTAGGGCGCGCGCGCGCCGGCTGTCTCAGATTTAAAGGGGCAGTGCGCTCCTAATTGGTAGTTGCACCTAATCACTCCCCTATAAATCCCAGCTTGCCCTGTTCCCTGTGTTGGAGCCTCTACATGCTTCCCATAGCGTTTGGCCCAGCTCCCTGTTGTTCCTGTGTCCTGTCCGTTACCTGGTCCCAAGTCCCTGTTCCTGAGTCCTGTCCGTTACCTGGTCCCAAGTCCCTGTTCCTGAGTCCTGTCCGTTACCTGGTCCCAAGTCCCTGTTCCTGGTTCCTGTTCCCCTGTCACTCCACCTGTTCCCGTGTCCAGCCTGTCACGTGCTCTCTCATCTGCAGACTATTGCCTGTGCCATCTCCTGCCACGCCTCGCCTGCCGACACCAGCAACCAAGCCAGGGGATAGCGACCTGGGGGTCGCCTGCCGCAGCAAGTCCATCCCGCCTTGCGGCGGGCTCTGGTGAAAACCAGCGGCCCCTTAGACTCCGCTCCCTGGTGAGGTTTGTGCCATCGCTGGTGCCGGTCCAGTGGATCCACTACTCCGGGCGTTACAGGATGTTCTGCACCTACCCCAGGCATTATAGGGCTCTAGACTGTTTCATCAAAAAATGTTTTTTTTACTTATGATAATTTCCTTTTAAAATAAATAAAAGCGTACAAGAAATAATATTTCTATCTTTATTTTTATGTTACAGTTCCAATGCCTCATTTGTGCTGCACTGTTCAGTCTGTACTGTTGTAATTGTTTATATGCATTTTAATACATAAATTTTATGTGGAAACTCATCAGCATACAAGAGTAGATATTGCCAGAGCCATAGAACACATCAAATTACTTATTCAAGTAGAATGTAATTGATTTTATGAATAACATATATAAACACCTCTCTGCTTTCAAATGCCGCTTGATGAATATGATGACTCCACAATACAAATCTGCTCTATAATTTGCAATTATCTTGGGTTAATTTGCAAGAAAACTAATTTACATATTTAATGAATGTTAAAAAAAAAATCAAACTTTCTGGGTTTCTTGCAAAGTTTCTTGTTGCTTGTTAGAAACTGAGTTCTACATTATTAAAATGGCGATTATTCTCATAAATATGTTTTGTATGAAAATGCCAAACACTCCCCTGAGAGACAGTCACGGAGCAACAGACTAAATCTTTGACTTTTTATGCAAGTGAAATATCATTTGTATTTGACCTTCAGGAGTACATAAGTAATACTCCCATGCAGACTTCTAGCTTTTTCTTCTCTACAGTACTTCTACTGATTCCTAATGTATTTCAGCTAAGGGTATAAATAACTTCTAAGGCCCTAGATATTTCCACACAGATGTCAATGAAATGCTAAAAAATAAAAATTGGAGAAATCAAATAATGGTGCAGTAAAACAACATGGTTCACAGAACCTGGCACTCACAATAAAGTTTATGGTATTTAAGCTTCTGTGACTGCACATAAATGTCATTTGCTACAACATATTACAACGTAAATGTCAGAAAAGAAAAATGAGTATTTATTTTAAGTAAAACAATTAGTAAATGATGGATAAAAGAGTAAACTTTAAAAAAGGATCTAGTATAGAAATAGCAGCAGAAACAGACAAAGTTTGAATAAAGTACAGGGTCAATATCTGTAAAACTAAAAGGATATTTCCAGTTATATTTATATATTCCTTGTGAAAATGTTTACCAGTATTCACAATAGCTCTACTACTTTTTCTTATTGTATTACAATATACTGTAAAGCCTGTTTCAGATGACAACCCAAAATTGCACACAAGTTGTATATTTAAAGTGGCTTCCTTTTTGCCAAACAGAGCCATACCTCGCTCCATGTGATATTGCAGCTTAGCTCAATCCATTACAATACACAGAAATTGATATTTGTTGATGGGTTTGGTGCTGGCATTCGGAGAAAGCTGCCATGGTTGAAAGCTGCCAGAGACCATTGCATTCAACTTGCATGTACAATATACAAATACCCACAAAAAATATTGAAACATCCAATACAATCATCCAAAACATCCAATGTAATCAGTTACAGTTTGCATGTAGAACATAGTCTTGTGCTATCAGTATTGTCATACCCTGTAAGTATTGTCATGCTCTGAATTTATAACTTTTGTGTAGCATATGAAATCATTATCCATACAGTTAGTACTCTGCTATGGTTTAGGTTCTCAATCTACAGTATTTTCCTAGGTATAAGACTACTTTTTAACCCAGGAAAATCTTATCAGAAGTCAGGGGTCGTCTTATACGACAGGTGTTGTCTTATAGGGCAAAGAAAAATTTGGAACCGTACTGGAGAATCTGTGGGTGGGGGAAGCTCAAAAACGGCCACATCCCTGCCGAATCTGGCAACAATATGAAGGGCAGAGCAAGCTACAGGGGTCTAAGGTATGGAAAAAAGATATGGTGGCTGTGCCCAAAAAAACACACCTCTTTCACCCGTCTGGCTGCCCTTGTATCCTACCCATATTACTGTACCTTCTACTCTGCTTCTCAGATCTCGCTGCTGTCTGATGGTTTTCATTAATTTTATATTTGGTTTGTGTTGGAAGAGGGGTGGTCTTATACAGCGAGTATATCCCAAACTCTATATTTTAACTGGAAAAGTTGGGGGTCGTCTTATATGCCGGAAAATACGGTGCCTACCTTGTGTCCTCCAACCCCTGCATATGAAGACAGTCAGCATAATGCAAGGAACTTGTATGTGCCACCAAACAAACACAACAGTCATAGTCCACTTCATTCATGGCTTTTCTTTAAGTTTATTATTACTGTAACAATCGTTCATGTGAGATAATAATAGAAGGGAGTCTCTGCAGAGTGTTGCCTCAATAGTAATGTGGAGGAGAGGACCAGTGGGGTGGATCATTACAATGAGGGTTGTAGTCCCGCCCCCAGTGTTCTAAACCTCCTAATTTACATATTGATCAAACTAGTGCCAACATTCTATGTATAAATGGATACTTTTCATCTGAAGGACTGCTAAGCTATGCACTGTGTTTATGTACTGTACTTACATTCTGTTTATGTACTTAGATGTATGCACTGTAAATATATTAACCTTGTTGCAGAAACAACTGCTCAACTGGGCCATGATACCCAGCGGTGCCACCATGCTGAATACCTATGACTGACAACAGGAATGAGAGTCTCCTGGGCTGGTAGCCACAGTAGCAGGTACAACAGCTACTAGTGTAGTAAGCGGAAGGGTCTGCAGAAAGTGTTATATTGCAGGCTAGCCATATGTTACAGTGTTGTGGCCTGTGTAATGGGCCAGAATAGTATGCTAACACATCCCCAGATCCACAAACACTTTTGCCAAAGTCAGTCATCCCCATTGTGCAGTGTGTTGGCAGAGGACATCAAAAACACAGTTTCTTAAAATAACCGGGAAACTTTACTGAAAGTCATTTTAGGTACATTACAGTACAATCCCTTGTTCACAGGGTGCAGAAAGCTTGTAAGCTTGAGAGTCAGTAGGTTGGTCATTTTCTCTTTAAACAGTACCTGTGCTACTAGCAGGTAGACTGAATTTTTAAAGAGCTTAAGCCAGGCAAAGGGAAGTAGTAGGTATGTATGTTAGGCCACTTGAGCTGAGATATGTACGATTACTTAAGGATTGCTCAGAATTTGACTCTGCTGTTGAGGCCCTATGCAGTTTGGCAGGCTGTGTGTTGATAGAAGAAAGAAAATCGGACTCACTGGAATTCTGACGAGGCTGTCACATGACACTGATGTGGAAGCACCGTCTGTGGCCAGAGTCCAGAAGGAAGACAGCAGGCAAGGGGGCATTTTGGCAAAAAGCAACTTCTCCAACCTCGGACAAAGAGTTAAACAATATAGACAGAAGAAGCCTAGTATGTGATAGTCAATCAGGGGAGGAATCAAGTGATGGAAATTTGCAGGCATATTAGACACCCTGACACAACAATATACTGTATAAAAGATTGGAAGATGTGTGTATATTTTTACTGAGGTAGGTAAGTTACTAATACATAAAACTACCTGTCCACATGTTACAGCAGGAAAAGACAGAGATTGAACATTAGTTATAAAACTGTTACATGTGTTCCTACAAATATTTGCTGTGTGTCATGAAGGATATTGAATATGTTGAAATATCTTCCCTTTCACATAATGCTAGTGGCAGACTCTGATTGAGTGTTAGGCTGGGTTCACACTGCGTTTTTAGCATACTTTTAACGGATCCATTTTGATCCGTTTTTTTTATAATGGAAGTCAATGGAAAAATGGATCAAAACGGATGGACACAAATGCATTTGTTTTTGCAATCCGTTTTTTTTTTTCTTTCAAAAAACGAATGAAAAAAAATGGATTGCAAAAATGCAGTGTGAACCCAGCCTTATTGATCACATCTACAGTTACCTAACACCAGCTATATTAAATGTCCTAAATAAATGGTCCTCAAAGTATTTTTATAAACCTTAAATAAAACTTTGTACACATTGTACTTCCACTACTATAAATAAGCCTGTTTTTTGTTCCTCTAACATTGATCGTTTTGATAAATAGCCCTGTAAGGTCTTTCAACTTGTCTTTGTCTTCAGGCTCACATTTATTTAGTTGGTTTGTGAATACTCTGTGGATTGGATTTTGTGCGTCTTTAAGTTCACTTAAGGAACCAGTTCTTTCCTGAGCACTGGTCTGCATTCTTTTTTTATAAGCATGTGTCATTCCTTAAGAATGTTTTAAGTTCTGATCACTATTAGTTTTAGATTAATGTTATTATTTTCATGAAATATATTTTACTAAAAGTAAGAATTATAAAATAAATCTCTTTGATGGTACAGTCACACATACCAGAATTACAGAATTATTATGCAGATTTATGCATGGAAAATCCACCGTGGGTTATAGTATTGGCTATATGGTTGAGATACAAATGAATGTATTCTGCATGGTGTGGAATTTTACCACTCAGGCATTGAGCTGCCATGCAGATTTTAAAATCCACAGTATGTACATTTGTTGTAACAGTGGACCTGCTATGGTACTGAACAAGCTTGGCCTGAGAGCAGTGTGTATGAATTGTCTTTTATTCCACTCCAGATTGTGGCAGCTGAACTTTAGCTACTGGAGGGTGCCAAAAGTGAAACTATAAGTGTGGATCCAATATAGATGTATCGGCTAGCCTAGTGGACCAAATGGTCCTGGGTCAGGTAGATGGGTGGTATGCAGCAGAATTCTGTCAGGTGGTATCCATTGACATTACATTTTTGTTGTGAAAAATGTAACTGTTTACAACATGGAGGACAGAATTATGACATGAAATATGTTAGAAATCCCCATCACAATGACACAAGCAGATTTTGCTGTGTATTTGCTGGAGATATATGGCTAAATCCACGGCTGGATTGGCAGATTTTTCTATCCTGTGTCAATGTACAGTACCTTTAGGGCTTGTTCACATCTACTTCATCCGCTGCTGATTTCATGCTGTGGATTATTGATATAGATTTGTGGACAACCCTTCATGTGAATGTACCCTAAGACTCAGGGTTATCTAATTGTGTCAAGCTGTTACAAATTTGTGTATAGTCTATAGTTGTCTTCCAGCTGTACAGCACGCAGCTCTTTCTGGTGGCCCTTAGAAAATCACAAGAGCTGAGGGACACTTGCCAACTCAGGACTATTCTATTCAAAACAAAGAAGCCGGGGAACAATGAGGAGATTGCGGCTAAAACTACGGGAGGGGGAAAAAATCGACATGCGACCGGATGCGTACGAACTGCGAACATACGCCCTTAGTACAGTTATGCTTCCCTAGCTTGTTTCGAAGCGATCTGAAACAGGTCATTTACTTGGAAATCTTCGCCCAGCCCAATAAAACTCACAGAACCTTTTCGATCGAAAAATCAAGTTCAATTTGGCTGAAATAAGTACTTTGTACGGGACCACATGGAAATCCACGGCCGTGAGTTGGAACATTTCCGTTCTCAAACAATGGTCTTGTTCATTTTTCACGGCGCCGCATACGATCCGGCCGTAAGCTCATACGTAGTGTACATTGTGCGGGCGTATATCGTATACTTTCAACCTCAAAACTATATGCATATATTCGCGGTTCGCACTATAGCCGGACTCATACGCAGTGTGAACATAGCCTTAAAGTGTACCTTTGACATGTTGCAGAGAAAAAACGAAAATAACAGGGTCCAAGAGCACCAAGTAAAATGTTGGAAGCACATTAAACGTCAACAATCTCAAATTAATCCTTATTCTTACTTTCTGTGAAATTGTCTGTGATTGCAAATCTGTGACCATGGACAATATTAGGGGCCATTGAATCCTATCAGTCTATTCCGACCATCCGTGCCGCCCTCCTTTCAGGAAAAAATAGGAAATGTCTCTTGAACGTGATAGCAGCACAGATTAGCCAATAGTCTATAGGATCTGTGCTTTTCATGGACGTCACAGATGTCACATCCGTAAAGTCTGTGAAAAACGCAGATCAAATCAAAGCAAACTAGTGGGGTTTTTTTGTTTTGTTTTTACCAGTTCAACATTTTATGTGGATGCGGACATGGATACGGATACCCCAGGATGCAATTACAGACCAGTGCACAGATCGCGTAAAAATAGCAGACCTTTATGCAGACCAGGAAATGCACTGAACATGGGAATGAGGTCTTATGCTTTTAATTAGGGATGGTCCAAACCGAGTTCGGTTCGGGTTCCGAACTCTCGGTAATGATTCCCGCTTTCTGCCCGCTCCGTGGAGCGGGCGGATCCAGTGGGAGGAATGCCTGGAAAACTGGGATACAGCCATAGCCATAGGCTGTATCCCAGTTTTCCAGGCGGTCCTCCCACTGTATCCACCCGCTCCACGGAGCGGGCAGACAGCGGGAATCTGATGCCGAGCACTCGGGTTCGTACGAACCCGAACCTCGGAGGGTTCGGACCATCCCTACTTTTAATCCCTTAATGACCAAGCAATAATCTTACAAGTGCCATAACCATTTCATTTTTTTTGTCGATATAACTATATGAGGGCTTGTTTTTTGCAGGACAAATTGTACTTCTTATTGGCTATAAAGATTTTCGCACTGCTTTGGTTGCTTTTGAACTTCCTTGATTCTATATGTCACAGAGACATGTCAAAAGTTTTGATATATATGCCCAAATATGTACCCAAAAGTATAATCATAAGAATTTCCATGTATATACAATACATGAAAATGGTATTACAGTGCGTTACATAATAGGTATGATGTAAACTACTATTCTAGTGTAGAAACTCTGAGCAATTTATGATAAAGCACTACTGTTGAAATCAGTAAAATGGCTATATAAATCTGGAAGCAGTAATTACTGTTCAATGAGCTAAGGTAAATAACACATGTGATGGATTCATTGTTCTTCTGTAAAATAAGTGGTTTGGGATACATTCCTTATTAAGTCAAACGCTGATCTGATTTAAATTAAAAATACATTTTATGAAAATATAGATTGAAACATGGCAAACTGCACACAAAAGCCCAATTTCCATGCATACCTTTAGACATTTCTGTTGAGTATGCTTCAAGCCCCATTAAGTTCATGTAATAAAATCAGTTTTGCATTACTTTTATCTAGAACATTACTAATTAAAGTGGTAGAAATCCATTTGACATAGACACCGCAGTAATGATTGTTTGGGGGAAATGAATGGAAATTTTACTCCAGAATATTAAGTTCCTATTTGAATTACTATATACAGTCATTCGGAACCAGTATGAAAGTTTTAAGTTTTTACAATACTATTTAGCGTAAGTTGTCTTTAGTAAAAAAAATAAATAAATAAGGAATGTAAAAAGATTTTTTATTAATAAACAGATTTTTAAATATTTGTATAAACGGAAAAAATAGGCTAGCTTTAGCTAGTCTTGGGGAAAATCATGAAATCTAAGTATATAAACAGGACCCAGATCCAATCATTAATAAACTTACATCTCAGGAGCCTGTTGCCATTCATTATGTGAACCTCACCTTACCTGATGCTAACTCCCATAAAAATAGGTTAGACATTCATTTACAATTTCTTGATAAACTCTTCAGTTTCTGGGATGTGTGGGTTATCCAGCATTAGAAAAACAAAGCCACTTTTTTTTTTCCAGATACAACACAAGTCTTGTATGCAGGTGAGGTTTAATTTGCAATTAAGCTCCATTCACTTCAATCGAAATTAGTTGCAAAACACCACCCAAACTGGAGATAAGACATGTTGTCTCTGCAAGAAATTGACTGTGTTTTTCTATAATGCTGGATAACCCCTTTAATAGTCAAATGGGTGTAAAAGTGTTACTTTGTTTATATCAACTTTTGTCATCAAAGATGTTAAAAGTTATTAACTACAAGAGGTTACACTACTGAGATCATCTGCAATCCCGAGATACAGCCAGGGGGAGTAAATGGCAGTGCGATCCCCTCCCCTGCTGGCCAAAGAATCTTTCACTTTACAGGTAACAGAGCATCCCACTCATCTGTGATGGATGTCCATGCAAACATAAAAACTATTGTTCGGTCTACCCTTCATTTGTCTCCTAACCTCTGTATAACATTAAAGGGGTTGTCCAGCGAAAAAATGTTTTCTTTCAAATCAACTGGTATCAGAAAGTTAAATAGATTTGTAATTTACTTCTATTTAAAAATCTCAAGTCTTCCCATACTTATAAGCTACTATATATCCTGCAGGAAGTGTTGTTTGTTTACATTCAGAAACAGTGCTCTCTGCTGACATCTCTGGCGGAGTCAGGAACTGTCCTGAGCAGGAGAGGTTTTCTATGGGGACTTGCTGCTGCTCTGGACAGTTCCTGACTCCGCCAGAGATGTCAGTAGAGAGCAATGTTTCTGAATGTAAACAAACAACACTTCCTGCAGGATATATAGTAGCTAATAAGTATGGAAAGACTTGAGATTTTTAAATAGAAGTAAATTACAAATCTATTTAACTTTCTGAAACCAGTTGATTTGAAAGAAAAAATTTTTTCGCTGGACAACCCCTTTAAATAAGCACAAAATGAGTCAATAATGTTCCTTAAGCAGAGATTGTTGCATTTAGGGAAAGACCTGTGCAGCTTATAGCCACTTTTGTAAATACTGCCTCCACAGCTGTGCCTCACCAACAACTAGGGGGCGCCTCACTGGGGAAGCCCGCCTCACAGTTTGTGAAGCACTGCCATAGACAATAGACATTGGGGTTAACATAGGGGTTGTCCAAGGTTGGGCAATGTAAAGGTCCAGCTACTGCTGCTTGTGAGAGTGTGCTATAGAGATATATAGCAGCAGGATACCATCTTCTCTATGTTCTGTATATTGGAGACATCATAGCATCTAGCAAGGAAGCAAGTGGTAAAATTTATGAAAAATGCTGTATAAAAATAACATACTTACTAATTATTAGCATATAATGTAACTATATGTTACTTTTCATGTACAGAGAACAGTTTATCTAAACATTTAGGTCATATGTGAACTTTTCCTACAACAGACACCCTTTTTCTAGGGCTGCCTACAGGCCTACTGTGCCTATTGGTAAATCCAGTAATAGATATCAGCCCTATAACATTGTTTTGGGAGGTTATTATGCTAAGTTTTGAAGGTCTACTTTTAAGGACAACTGTTTAAATGCCAGAGCCACCATTTTTACAGGTTAAGCTGTTGTTCATTTCCCTTTTAAATGTGCTTGGAAACTATAATGTTCACCGGGGAGAGATACAAATATAAGGCAGCCTCTGAGGGGCAATCCTTACTGACTGTACATAACACTGATAAGCGTGGTCTGATCCCCTGTAGAGCAGGAATTACCTTAAATTTAGTATAAGTGCTCACCTCCTGGAGCTTATTACCTTGACTATTTTCTTGCTCTACTTACTGTTTTGCTATTTCATCATTTAGCAATTAAACTCATCTACTGCTAAATACAAGAAGCCTACAGGTTGTGAGGAAACACTCTTTTAAAGCCAAGTCTGTATTTGACAGCAAAATACAAATAAACTTAATAATAGAAACCCAATTGTTGACATAGTTAACACGAAATAGCGCTAAATATCCATATCACGTTAAAGTATTATTCCACATGGAAGCCTTAACATGCAGTATGAGGTACTGCATATCAATGATTATATAGAAAGGCTCTGTTCACACAGCCATCAGAGGATTAGTTTGGAGCTGCACTGTTCTTAATGTCAAAATAATGGACACCACAATGGGATGACAGTTATTTGTTTTCCATATTTTTCCTCTAGACATGGATCAGATTAGATTGCCCCCAAGACATTTTCCCCCCCTCAAACTAAATAACCCCAAATCTGTCTTGATTCTGTAATCCACCAATTCCCCCAATAGCCTTAGTTACCCAGCCATGTCCTAGTTATATACAAGTGGCCAAAACTGTACACAGTATTTCATGTATGGTCTGACAAGAGGCAAAATTACTTTCTTGTCATGAGCATCTAGACCTCCTTTGATGCATCCCATCTGTTTATCAGTCTTAGCACCAGCTGCCTGGCACTGGTCACTAAAGGTAAAACTTAAAAAAAGAATGAACGGAAGAGAACTTAAAGCTATTCTGTACCCAAAATCTGCCCCCCCCCCCCCCCCCCCCCCCCCCCCGCCTGAATCTTTTCTACTTTTTGATAGCTGTTTTTAATCTGGATCTGTTCTGGGGTCTACTCAACAGGTGATGCAGTAATTGTCTTAAAAAACAGCTTTTAACCTTGCAGCCCTGTGTCAAATTGGTGTGGCCTGGAGTGTCTATGCCCTAGGCCTGCACCGCCTCTCCACCCCTCCTCCCTGCCCTCTTCATCAATAGGAATGCCCCAGGCAAGATTTCTCCTATTACCACTTGTCTGAACACTGCACAGGTGCCTTAACTATCTAGCACAAGTGCAGTATTCAGACAGGTGATGAATAGTAGAAATCCTACAGCACAGACACTCTAGGCCACACCAATTTGACACAGGGCTGCAATTTTAAAAGTTGTTTTTCAGGACAATAACTGCATCACCTGCAGGACAGATCTTTGATTATAATCATCTGTCCGATGATACATGCCGTTGAGGGGGGGAGGGGGCATATTGAGTCGCTTTAAAGGCTACGATGTTACAAATATACTATATTAAATTTATCTTCTGTATAAACTTTGCCAAAGTGAGAGCCTATGCATTTAGGAAAATATTGGCATTTCTGATGCTTCTTTGTAGACAAAAAGTCAAAGCAAATTATATTGATAGTAATTTATAGAACTTCAAGTACCAAGTTTCAGATCTGACAAGTTTTCTGCGTCCTTGTAATGGATTTAATAACTCCAAAAATATTCTCATTCCAGGGTAATATGCACAAAACATTACAAGGCACAAAAAAGGTCAGATGAAATGTATACAAGTTGTTTTTGTTATTTGGACGTTAGTAACCATTGAGGCCAAAGTCTAAGTTGTTTTAACTCATTCTGCTAGAAGTACTTTCAGAACACTCAGAGCTTTACATTTCTAAAGCAACGAAACTAGGGAGCTGAAGGTCACACAAAACTCTCAAGCAAAAGGACACGGAGATTAAAAGCATTCATTAGAGCCATAGCTGAAGAGCAACAGAGCAAATGGAAATCATAACAAAGATGTATCCCTGACATTGGGAGATTGATGAATGCACAAAATGTGTTGCATATTTTCTTCTGAATTGCTGTCTTTTCTGCCCATTGTATATGAGTCGTCACTGGACCATTCTTAAATCCTACCATGGCCCAGATTTGATACTTTTTAACTAAACATGAAGATAATTTCATGTCACGTACACTAGCCTATAGATGGTTATCAAGAGAAATAATTGGACCCCTAGGCTCACATTATCTCAGACTAAAACTGAACTTTCTTAAAATAGCACTGGCAGCACATATTTCGAGATTACAAAATCAGTTGTCTTCCCAGAAAATAATGGGAGAGTGAATGACATAACCCTAGGTGTCTGCTTATATACATTTGTTTGATAAGAAAAAAATAAATAAATAACAGCCGCAAAAGACATTATAAGAAATCATTCCAGGATTTCTGTGGCGCTTCATTGCCTATTTGCTCTTCCCTTTAGCCTGTTTGCTACAAAGAAAGAACATGGGACTCATTTGCCCTGCCTTTAGCTATACTGTATAATGTACAGCTAACCTTGACCTTGGCGTGTCCTCAACTATGCTCTGCTCATCTTTGATCCGTTTTCATCGTAGTTATTTTTCATGTAGCCTTATCTTTATAAGTGAATGTTATTAACTTGTCAGTGTATAACGCTTAATACATGCCAGTGGTGCTGACTACAATAATCAAAATGGATCTACTCTATTATAATTATACTTTTGCTCCAATTATCGATCCTCATATTTCAAACACCAAAGACTGCTTGACTAATGGCAGTGTCACTCATGTCACTCAAGATGTCTGAAAATTGTCAGTAAAAAGGTTTAATCTATCAATAATAGTGATCTTAAAATGTAAAATTGCATGAAATGGTATTCATAAAAAGCAGTATAAACAAATAAAATCCAAAAATTATAAAATCATGGAATCATAAAATCATATCAAATTCATATATCATATAGAGCCCTTCTAGTGATCGTCATAAATGTGCTCTGGATAAACACTGTGAAATGTCTGTATAGGGTGCAATTCAATGTACAGCGCTGTCTTAAAGAAGATACCATTGCAGCAGTCTAAGATATGAATGAATGAGCTGCTTGTGGCGGACTGAAAGTCACAGTTAGGGTCTATTCACACATCAGTATATTTTCCAATCCACAATTTTGAATCCGTAAGCAATCCGCAAATTTTCATCCGTATTGCATCCGTATTGCATCCGTAAATATGGACCCTATAGAGTTGTATTGAGTGTGTCAGTTACTGTCCGTACTAGGGCCTGTCCTTTTTTTTTTTTTTTTTTGCGGAACAGATTGCAGCCCAGTACACAACACGGATGTGTGTATGGGTTCATTGAAATACATTGGTCCTATTTTTCTACGGATCCACAATTGCGGACAGGAACAGGATGTGTGAATAGGGCCTTAGCGCAGCACAATCATGCTCGTTAAACTAGGGGTGGTACAGACATACGTGTGCCCACTGGCACCTAATCAAAGAGACAGAACTAGGACCTGACTCTATATTCACATCTGACTCCTAGTGCCACATTGAGTTATCCACGTGATCTTCTAATACATTTATGTACACCACTGTAACATATTTATGTTACACACAATTATGCTGATATTTACCTCTGTTTTTCAAACACAGAATCTAAACTCATTATTTACCTGTATATCCATATGCCCATTTACTCTCATTTTATGTCCACTGTCTTTATTTATATTCTCATTTGTATTCATCTTATTCAAATTTTATGCTGAATGTCACAGCTATTGTACCTTGGTTAGACCGAAAGTAATATCCCCGAATATTACAATAACGTAATGAACTTTATACAGTCTCTTAATAAAGATATATATCTCGAATATCAGGATTAAAATGAAACAAAGGACTGGAATAGAGAATCCGGTTCCGGAATCTAACCGGTTTTTCATTTAGACTGATGTAGCCATAAACGCATCTTACCATCTATCTGCATTTTCATTGATAGAGCTACTGAGGAGGGAAGCCATGTGAGGTTCAGAAACACGTTTGAAATTATTTAAAAACTTTTATTCTCTTTGCTTCATCACCACTGCGCTAATCAACACACTGAAGTGCCTCAAAACCACGATAGAACACAAGTACTATTGCTACGGGACCCAGGCAATATACACTTCACAATGGAGCTATCAGCATCAGGACCCAGCACTAACCACCACTCACAAGCAAGAACGAGGCCGAGCGGACGCGCGAAGATACACGGGACCTCGAGGGTGTGCCGCATATCCAAGGAGTCGAGAGACATCGGGAGACGCTCTACAGAACGGAGGAGGGGAGCGACTTCGGCTGCTATCAGGACTACAGGAGGGGTGAGAAGTGCCAGTGGGTACATGTATGTTTGTACCTCCCCTAGTTTAATGAGCAAGAGTTTGCTGCGCTAACAGGACTTACTGTGACTTGCAGTCTGCCACAAGCAGCTCATTCATTCATATCTTAGACTGCTTCAATGGTATCTTCTTTAGGACAGCGCTGTACATTGAATTGCACCCTATACCGACATTTCACAGTGTTTATCCAAAGCCAAATTTATGACGATCACTAAAAGGGCTCTATATGATATATGAATTTGATATGATTTTATGATTCCATGATTTTATAATTTTTTTATTTTATTTGTTTATACTGCTTTTTATGAATACCATTTCATGCAATTTTACATTCTAAGATTACCATTATTGGTAGATTAAACCTGTATACTGACAATACATTTTCAGACATCTTGTCTACATTATTGCTTAGAGGTCTAGGCGTTCTTTCACTTCTTTTTATTTTGACTATTAGTGGTTTAGGGTCACCACTGCCTATTTGACCTCAGCACCAGAGGCTCTGTGAGCTGCACCCACACATTTTTTTGCTTCTATCCTAATTTTTAATTTATACCATACTATGCAAGGCACAGAAGAAGATGTCATAAAGATTAATGATGAGCGAATAGTGAGATATTTGAATATTCAATAGTCGTACGAATATCCCGCGAATATTCGAATATTCGATTGAATATTCGATCCCATTAAAGTCTATGGGAACAAGTATTCGATTAGTGAAAGACATCTATTTGACCATTTGGAGGGTGAAACCGGAAGCTGGGGGATTTAAATGCTTATCAAATATTTGTCGAATATTCGCGGGATATTCGTACGAATATCGAATATTCTAATATCTCACTATTCGATCGAATATCTATTCGATCGAACAGTATTTGCTCATCACTAATGAAGATATATTTGTTGTTTTCTTCCATTCCTTTTCCCAAAAGCAATGCATAAAAGTTGACAGTAAATGATAAGTCTCCCACATGAAACCAATGATAACTACAACAGATCCTGTAATTAAAGTTAAACAATTACCAGGTGAGAAAAATCTAACCTGTTGTTAAGTCCCTATGTCAAACGGGGCATTGAGGATGAAGATACGTTTTTCTTACCTTCATCCTCAGCACCATTTTCGATATATTAGTAGTTTACTACACTAATGAGGTTTTTTTTTTTGGTGCAGTGGTTGCTGGACTGCCACCCTCAGTGCACTAATCCGTACAATACAAATAGTTCTCCTTGCAGGGAATACAATTACCTACTAATCCAAAATACTATAAATCCCCGCACCCCTGAGACTGGCGAGAGAGAAAGGAAAAAAAACAACAACATACAACTCCTTAATCCTCAGACCATTTCCCCCAGGTTTTCATATATTTTTTCCTAGGTTTATCCCTTGCCCCAGCTAATATTTTTTCATACCTTTGTATTTTCCCCATGAGGTTAAACCAACGTTCAAACCCAGGGGGGTTGGGGTCCAGCCAGGCCCTCAGAATTACTATCCTGGCTAAAAGCAAAGCTTTAAGTAGAAAGGTCTGATGGCTTTCCAAGCCAACCGAGCAGCCAAGTATAATATATTTCGCACAATATGGTATCACAATCTCTATTTTCTCAACCATACAATCCACAACCTTCCTCCAGAAGACCTGTATTACATTGCACCTCCATAACACGTGGATATAATTTGCACCAGCCTGGCCACATTTAGGACATGTATCATCCAATCTAACCCCAACCTTACGTAAAAAGGTCAGATGATATTGTAAACGATGTAAGATTTTAAACTGAACCATCTGATGGTTTTTATTCAAACTACACTTCCTAACATTACCTAGGATATTATCCCACTCTATTTCTGTCACCTCTCCTACTTCTTCTTTCCATTCTGTTCTTTTCTTACTACCAATAAACCAATCTGCGTATAAACCAAAGCACCTTTAAACAAGCCATCATATGCATAAAATAATCATAACTAAAAAAAAAAAGTAGCTATGCCTCTAAAATAGCAGAAACACAAAAATGACATGTAAACAAAACAGTAAAAATAAGTAGATTTGCATTTCCAGGGAAATACATAGTGCTTGAAAAGAGCGCCCAAGAGGCACCAAGGTCGCTCTTAAAGGGACCCAGGTCGCTCTTAAAGGGACCAAGGTCGCTGTTAAAGGGACCCAGGTCGCTCTTAAAGGGACCCAGGTCGCTCTGAAAGGGACCCATTTCGCTCTTAAAGGGACCCAGGTCGCTCTTAAAGGGACCCATTTTGCTCTTAAAGGGACCCATTTCGCTCTTAAAGGGAGCCAGGTCGCTTTTAAAGGGAGCCAGGTCACTCTTAAAGGGACCCAGGTCGCTCTTAAAGGGACCCAGGTCGCTCTAAAAAGGGACCCAGGTTGCTCTAAAAAGGGACCCAGGTCGCTCTTAAAGGGACATATTTGACTCTTAAAGGGACCCATTTTGCTCTTAAAGGGACATATTTCGCTCCTAAAGGGACATATTTCGCTCTTAAAGGGACCCAGGTCACTCTTAAAGGGACCCAGGTCACTCTTAAAGGGACCCAGGTCACTCTTAAAGGGACCCAGTTTGCTCTTAAAGGGACCCAGGTCGCTCTTCAAGGGACCCCGGTCGCTCTTAAAGGGACCAATTTCACTCTTAAAGGGACCAATTTCACAGGACCCAGGAGGCTCTTAAAGGGACCCAGGATGCTCTTAAAGGGACCCAGGTGGCTCTTAAAGGGACCCAGTTTGCTCTTAAAGGGACCCGGGTCGCTATTAAAAGGACCCAGGTCGCTCTAGCGACATGTGTCTCTTTAAGAGCGACATGGGTCCCATACCTTTTGGAGTGACTTGGATCCCTTTAAGAGCTACATGGGACCTTTTAAGAGTGAATTGGGTCCCGTCCTTTTAAGAGCGACTTGGGTCCCTTTAAGAACGGCTTGGGTCCCTTTAAGAGCGACATGGCTCCCGTCCCTTTAAGAGCGACTTGGGTCCCTTTAAGAGCGACTTGCGTTCCTTTAAGGGCGACCTGGGTCCCTTTAAGAGCGATCTGGGTACTTATAATGGTAAAGATCATTGCTCGGTTACCATGACAATCTTCCTCATGTCAGTGAGACAAAATCATTAAGGACCTTCCATATATTACATCTTCTATTGGCCAATAGTGGACATGTGACTGTGGATGGTGTGATACAATGCATGACGAGACCTTAGAGTTCCTATTGGCTGCTATATTTCAGCTATTTGCATATGTGCTGTGATTGGCTGTTAGCGGTTAGAGTGTGACCATTATTTGCAATGGGCCATTATTTTCTATGGGAAATTTGGGGTCGTTTAATGTAAATTTCTTAAAAACGACAAATCCGATCGAAACGAAAAATAGATAGCACACCTCACACCACCGAGGGCTTCGAAACGTAGTTTGAATGGAGTGTGTGCGCAAAGCGGTTCGGGCTGTATTACGCGCAGAAAAATGGCTGTAAGAAGAAGAAACGGAAGAAGAAGAAGAAGAAGAAGAAGAATACGGATTACAATATAGTGCTTTACAAGCACTATAATGATGCCATTGAAAAATAAAATACACCAGTAAAAATAATAATAACTTAAGTAAAAAATAAAACAAATATGTCTCTGCGAATTCAGGGATGAAAAAGTATAAACATAAAATGACTTTGTACTTTTTCCATGGTACCTGCATATCAAACTCCCATAAGGATACTTACATCTGCAGACAGTAAACTGTTAAAATCCCACAGGGTAGAAACTAACTACTTACACCTTTGCTTACATCTTGAATTTCATCATAACAATGAGAAACTCAACATGTTCAAAAAGTCAACTGTTATATATGGAGCTAATTTAACTCACCCAAAGAAAAGGAATATGGTAATCCTAAAATTACTGTTCTGTAATGTAGGACATTATTCATAGAAACATAATCATTGTAATTTCATCTCTTAACTAGTAAAATAACCTGTTTCCTCAAAAGTTTTCAAATATTATGTGTAGTGTTCAAGAAGATTAGTAGTGATACAATAACAATAGGTTTAATGAAGATGTCTTACTGCATTACAGATATAAGGAATAATGGTTTGACTTTGAAATCAGAGAAAACTTGTATAAGGTTAGGGACAAAATTAAAATTAGCATTTCCTTATTGCAGGCACGGCATGTAACTTTCACCATATCTGTCACAGCCTCAGCCACCTCACTGGCCCTGCAGGGCGACTCACAGATCCATACTTCTGCTCCTCTGCACCAATGTCAGTGCGTGCATGCCAGCTCAGTTAGGTTTAAAGGGCCAGTACGCCCTTGATTGGCTGCAGCCTTAAGCCTTTCATTATTTAAACCCTTGCGTAACCTAGCTCTCCTGTTGGAGTCTCTTTTATTGCAACCTTCCATAGTGGTCCTAGATTTCCTGTCCATGGCTCCTGCCTGTGGTTCCTGCCCTCTGTGACTGTTGCCCAAGTTCCAGCCATGAGTTCTGCTGCAATCCAGCCTGCCTGCCTACTGTACATGTCTCCTGCTGTACCTCGACTGCCGCCGCTAGCAAGCCAAGCCAGGGGTAGCAAGTTCGACCCACCCTGCAGTGGGCGCTGATGAAAACCATCAGCCCCTTAGACTGTCCTACCTGGTGCGGCTTACACCATTGCTAGCAGTGGTACAGCAGATCCACTATTCCTGCAGTTACAATATCTGGCACATGTTACAGCATTGAAGCTGTCAGTAGCAGATGGTATTGACTGTTTTGGTGCATGAGTGTTGTAAAATGATGCTTTCTTTCAGGACAGCAGTGGATGTGGTGGATCACTTGCATAGAATGAATTTTTCATTGTGGACATAAGTTCACGTTGGTTGATCAACTGCGTAAAATTGAGTTTTCTCCCAGGACAGCAGTGGTCATTTCAAAGTGGCGGCACTATTGTAATGGCGGCCAGACATCTCAGTCACCATGCGTTCACTCACCGCCCCTAGCCTTTGGGCAGCATGTTTCATCTCCGCATGCAGTATAGATCCAGCCACTAGAGGGGATGTGTGTGCATCCTTGTTAGAGTTAAAGGGGTATTCCACCCAAAATTATTTTTGCATTAATACATTGCCCACCCGTAGCGTTCCATCTTTCCTATATAAAGTTGTTAAGGATTCTGCACAGTTTTGCTGTTACCTAGATGCATTTACCCCCACCGAATGCATAGAACCATCAGATCTCAGTCCAACCCGACACGCTCCCTGGTCCTGGCCCGCACCCTCCGAGATGGCATCACGTGTCCTGCATCTCTTCAATGGGCCGGGTTAGTGCTTCTAACCCAGTCCACTGAAGTGAGGGAGGATGCTGAGACAGTGATAGCTGCTGATCACTGTCTCCCTCCTTGAAATCAGCCCCCCCAGTGTGTAGCCCTTGGCACAACCGCAACCCGTCCGTCCGTAACACAAGATAGTCAGCCGGCCATCCGCGGCACAATTCCCCCATCCCCATCCCCATCTCAGGACATAGCCAGCCAGCCGCCGGTGGTACCCCGAACCCCCCCCCCCCCCCCGACTCAGGACATAGCCAGCCGGCCACCTGCGGCAGATAGCACCCCCCCCACAGAACATAGCCAGCCAGCCGCCGGTGGTACCCCACACCCCCCATCCCCCCCGGACTCAGGACACAGCCAGCCGGCCGGCTGCCTGCGGCAGATCACACCGCCCCCCCTCAGGACATAGCCCAACAGCTATGTCCTGAGGATCGCACCGGCTATGTCCAGATCGCACCCCCTCCCCCCCCCCCCCGGTCACAGGACATAGTTAATGACTTGGGGGGGGGGACTTGGTTAGTGAGAATAGCTAGGTTTAGGGGCATTTTATTTTTTTAGCTCTTGGGGGGAATACCCCTTCAAGGCTCATTGCCTTAATTATTCCGCATCTGTGACCTGGCTATTTAAGGAGGCTTCCTGCAGTTCTTTGGTTCTGCTAATGTGTTCCTGTGTTTGCTTTGCTAAAGAATTCCTCTGTTCCTGATACAGTGTTCCTGCACTTTCCGGCTTGGTTTCTGTGTTCCTCCTGTAGTCTTTCCATATCCTAGTGCTCCTCCTGTGTGGCCCCGCACTCCCAGTTCGTTCCTGTATTCGTGCTTGTTCCCATCCCCAGTGTGAACCTGGCCCAACCCGTGTTTTCATCTGCTAGCTGTTCTTGCACCAAGTTACCAGCATAGTTTCACCTGCACCTGTGCCTTCTTTCTCAGCATCTGTCACCTGCACCCGTTACCTGCATCAGGTATGTCCTGTGTCCAAACATTTGACTGTACTGTTTGTTTGGCAACTCAGGTGGTTTACCCTTGTCTTTGTATTGGGGGGCTATGGGGGATTATGTGTGTATTTTTACTTTGTTTATTTATATTTTTGTGTGTTTTTATTTATTTTTACTTTATTATATTGTCCCACCATGGGGACTTCACTTTGGTATTGCCTGTTTGCAAAGGAATATGCCTGTAATTGGTAGAGCTTATCAGGCTCAGCCTTAGGCTGAGCCTAAACAGTTTCCATAGCTGTGACACAGGAGGCCTTGGGGAAGCCTCTTGACATCACAGCAACCATCGGGCTGGGCAATCGCTTCAATTAAAACACAAGTAAAACTGTAGATATCAACATTATTTATAAAATATTATGGGCTTCGGCACAGTTTGGGAAACTCTGTAAGTCTTTTGTAAGGCATTTTAATACAGAGCATTCCAGCAAAGAAAAGTATAGATATGACTGCCGTTTTGGTGAAAAAGAGCTTCAGGCACTTTAATCTGCATAGAGGCCATTTTTAGGAATTCTTTGAACGGAGTTCCTCTGGTACATAAACTTTATCGTTTGGTGAATATAATAAGGTATAGTCAGTTACAAATGGACCTGGATTAGTAGCTCTGAATGAGACTAATTTGTGTACAAAACCTCAACCTGATTGGCAGCATACAAAGCAGTAAATAAATTAAATTACAGTTCAAAGCCAGAAACATAGTACATGGAGAAGCCATATAAAGAAAATACTGTGACTTCTCTTCAAGTCTATTTCAAACTTTTCAGTAATGACAAACTTTGTCAGTTCACACAGTGAAGCGAGCGGCTCCGGCCGCTCACTTCACTGTGTGCTATGGCAAGCTCTGATGCGGGGACATGCTGATTCGCCCGGAAAGATCATCCGGCCGGTACTTAAGTAGCGGCCGAGATGATCCGGCCAGAGACAGGCCATTCCGTGATCCGCCCGGGGTCACGGAACGGCCGGTCTCATACGTAGTGTGAACATAGCCTTAAAGTACCCTTTCACCTCCCCTTGTGTTGCAATAAATTGTCCTCTGCAAGGGTTTCAAAGTGTCTGGCTATTTTCAGGGTTTGGCCAGTGGCAGCGGGAGAGGTAGAAGTCTAGGGTGTGGAAGTGGTGGAACATGGGGTTGTGGTAGAGGCCATTCTAACTGGCTTGGACAAAGGTTGCAGCTCTCATTAAGACCCAGTGGTAAGGTGAATACTAGCCAGGCTGGTTTCACAACAGTCAATACCAGAGCCAGCAATCATCAGAAGGGTCTTAATGAAGCCATGGCAACACCAACCCGTGCCAAGGGTAAGGCATTTTCTCTGACCTGTCTCCTGTTGTGTCTCGGTCGCAAGTCAGCTTTGATAGACCATCAGCAAGAGAGCTTCTGTCAAGCCTAGCACTTTCCCCAGACTCTCAGCTGCTGTACTTTGGAGGAATGTCAGGACAGTCAGCGATTGGAAGGCAGCATTGAGACTCGAGGGGCTTCTAGGCCAAAAAGCAGTCAAGAGAGCAAGGGAGGGTCAGACTATGACAAAAGTACAGGATTGCACCGCATGCCACTGAAAGTAGAGAGCTTAGGAGAGGATAACTTTTTCTGCGACTACGATGATGATGTAGCAAACCATATGTGAAATCTTTGTCCCCAGATGTCATCATCATCTTCAGGGGATGTATTTGTTCCACCCAGCCAGTGTCAGGTCCCATCCACAGCTCCTTATTCCAAAGGCAAAAGTGTGAGGGGTAGCTAGATGACAGACTGGTGTTAGGAACTCGAGTGCACAGGCACTCGACGGGAACCTCTAGGCAGCGGCAGAACTTAACAGCTGTCTAGTAGTGTACCTGCTACAAAGATTTGTCCACTACGATCAGAGGTGTGGCAGTTTTTCCGTCTCAGTGGTGGCAAAGACTATGATAATATATGCATCACATGGGATCATAAAGTGGGTCAGGTTTTGGTTCAAACACAGGTAAAACTTCTATGCAGCAGCACATGGGACATAACCATCTTATTACCTGGAAGAAGCAAGACCCCTCACGCCTCTTCTTTCCTGTAAACAACAACGGTTGCAGCTACCATCACACAGCCACGTGGCTGCAAGTCAGGATTATGCAGTCTTGGTTGGAAGCAGTAGGTGCCTTATATCTATCTCTGCCTCCTCCGTTTGGATGAGAGGGAAAACACTGCTACTGCTGGGACAACAGTGGCTGTCTGAAGCCATCACCAGGAGACAGCACTACTCCCAAAAACATCCTACAGCAATAATGATAAACGGACAACTGACATTTGTCCAACAAACTTTGGCTGTGTCATAAAGGCCGAAACTGCCTGTTTCTCCTAAGATTTAAACCATTTCAACACAGGCATATAATATCCACAGCATCTCAATGCCTCCACAGAGTGCACCATGCAACCCATACCCCCAAAACAGTATTATCCAAGCCCAAATCCCCATGACTATGTTTCTGAAAGAGGATATTTCCCTTCATGTTACCATAGCCATAGCGTTTTTAGTCACTGGTACTCGTGACAGGGAATTGTACCATTTTTATGGACATGCACGGTGACTGGCTGCTAAATGTACTTGGAGTTTTTACAATATCACCAGGATAGTTAGATGTTGCTAAATGTTTCAACAAAGGGTACATATTGTGTAAATTATTGACAACTTTTGTGGTTTCTTGAGTGGTATAAGGCTATAGAGAGGTTAAAGAGGTTTTGTCATGGGGTATATATCACAGAGGATGTCCTATTACTTTGATAGAGCAAACTTCTAAAGCTACTACATGCAGAAATTATTAACCAAAGAAAAAATTTTAAAAAACAAATGTATAGAGAAAAAATATATAATTCTTTAATAATCAATAGTTTAATACATAGTACAAACAAGGGATAAAAATGCACAGTGGTATACAACTGGAGAAGAGGGCAGATGTCAGTGAGGTACAGTATATATGGATATATGGGAAAGTATAACTAGACAATTAGATCTAAAGTTTAAATATAAAAGAGAGTTCTAATGATACTAGCACCCCCTAATGGACACCCAGTGTATGGCACAAGACTGTAATTTGTAATTAGTAACCTCCTATAGGTGCTGGGCTGGCAGGTAGGGTAACTATAATAGTATATATGGTGTGAAAAAAATGTAAATTTAAGAACTACCACTCCAATGCCCTGCAAAGATGAAACACAGAGGCAAAAAAGTAAAAAAGAGGAACAAAAAAAACTTTATTGCACAGGGGTTAGAAGGGGTTTGATGGGGATTTTAATGTGTTTCTAATATTTTTGTCACATGTGTTTTTCAAGACAGTACAGTATTTACATGAACCCAATATTCAGTAATCCGACTAAGCAGGAACTCCAATGAGCAGGATCACTGGAATAGTCTGAAGCGCCACACTCACACACACTGGTTTGAAAAGACACTGAATTTACAGAACCCTGATACCCAGTGACTTGGTATAATGCCGAGCCAGCACCCAGTAATTTAGTAAAATGCACCCCCGGTGACTTGGTATAATGCACAAAACCAACACCCACTGACTTTCTTTAATGTACAGAACCAGCACTGAGTGGATTTTTTTATGCACACCCAGCATCTAGTGACTTAGTATAATGCGTACCCACTGACTTAATATAATGCACAAAACCAGCACCCAGTGACTTCTTATGCCCACCCAGCTCCCATTGACTTGGTACAATGTGCACTCAGTGACTTGGTATAATGCACAGACAGCACAGCACCCAGTGACTTCTTATGCCCACCCAGCTCCCAGTGACTTGGTACATTGCGCACTCAGTGACTTGGTATAATGCACAGACAGCACAGCATCCAGTAACTTTGTATAATGCTCAGCCAGCACCCAGTGACTTGGTATAATGCACAAAACGGGCACCCAGTTACTTGTGATACTGGACACTGGCTTCCCAGCTGCCACAGAAAACCACCAACAATCTACTCAAAATCTACTCACTATCCACCTTCCCATCCTCTCCTCTCTGTCCCTATGTCTCTGTATTTCTCTCCCTGCTCTTTTCTAACTGCCTCTAACTGCTACTCTCCACTAGATACACTGCTGACAGTGCCACAGAGGTGTGTCTCTAACAATGCCTGTGTCCGTCCAGAACAGCCTATGCTCACTCAGTTCTCTGGCCGATGCTGTGTCTTCAGACTGCCTCTCTGCCTTCTTCATAACAGCAGGAGGAGGTGGGCAGCAGCCTGAAGATACAGCATCGGCTGGAGAGCAGGGAGGATGGAGGCTGTTCAGGGTGGACGCAAACAGTGTCCCAGACTGTGGCTGTGACTTAATCCTCCCCTCCCTTTAGAGAACACATGTACACTCCCCCATGTTCCTGTGTGCGGGGAGGATGGGAGGCATATGGGAGAGATTACTGATAGCCAGATGATCATTCGGTCATCGGTATTTGAAGGTGTATTGCCAGTTTTAGTTATTTTTCTGTAAATACTGTACTTTTAGTGAATAATTCAGTTAAAATCACACCAACTCTTACAAGTCTAACGTTCACTCTTTAGTTAATAGCATCTTCATATGTGAAAGATTTATTGCAGAAAAAGTGTCCCATACATCTGAATGAGCTTGTAAAAATTTTACGCCCTTGCTGTTTTAAGAGCCCCATTCAGATACAGAAATTTCTGAAGCAATTTATAGTGTGTGAACATACAGCTGCACTTAAGTCAGGACCTATAGTAGTTAAGGAGGGATAAAAAATATGACTTGTAAAGTATCATATCTGTGAATTTATTGGATAAGGCCAACTTGATTTAATAGGATTTACTCTTATTTATATGGAACATAAAACCTTTATACTTATGAATAATACAATTAAACTAAAGTCACAAAGCCCATCACAAGACACAGCTATTAAATAACTATCTGACAATTTGAGAAAAGTGCCTGCTATATCATTTTCCATGCTATTAAAATAGCATTATAATTGCTAGTTATGAATAATAATCCAATTCTCATTACATTCACTCTGAATTAACATAGCTTATATAAGGTAAGGCGCACACACTTCAGGGTACACTTAAAGTCTGTCCCCTAATGTGTTCTCATAAGTAAGGATGGCATCTTTATAAATTGTTCTATAGCCGAACAAGCCATATTAAACTTTTAGAAGTCATATGGGGTATGAATATTTAGAAGTTAATTTCAATATCTTAGCAACAACCCAGAGGCATGATAGTCAGTCTAATCACCACATCTTACCTCATCCAATAACATTTTACACAAAGTTAGAAAAAAAGATATATCATATGTGATAGAGTTGTTTGTGATTATCTGTTAAAATTAGGCAGATCATTAATATTCACGCTTTGGATGAAGCATTAATTATCAGTGAGGATCATGACAGTAGAATTAAATTGTCTGAGTGATTTACAGTTCTACAGGAAAAGCCTCTCGTGGTCCTCTGCATTTAATAAGACTATTAACACTGAAAATTGTAGAGGGGCATGGCCAGCAGCCGACAGGAGCGCTCACACTTGAGAGGAACTCTGTAAGAGTCTTTGTAACTCCACTACCTACTATTATCCCCATTGTACCTGGGCAGCTGCTGTGCAACCGGGTGTGGCCATGAATCAAATACGGCAATCCACAGCGTCGGGGAGAAACTGAAGGAGTTCACTAGGTTGGTGTCCTAACATGGCACCAGAGACACACCTTCACTAGAGGTGAGCGAACCGGTTCGGCCGGTATGGGATCCGATTCGGATTTTTCCAAAAATCCAAGTCCAATCGGATTCGGATTTTTGGAAATCCGCTCCGATTTTTTTTTTCTTGCTTTCTAAAATGGCAGCCGCCATTCTATAAAGCAGGAAGTGTTCCGGGCGGGAAAAGCGCTTTCCCATGATGCCCGGAAAACATCCAATCAGCAGGGATCTTGCACTAGCCCACCCCCTGTGTGACGTCGGTATTGCTTTAAGAGGAGCACCACGCAGTATGCACAGAGAGATGAAGGAGGTTGTTACTGGCTGCAGTGCACACAGCTCGTGATAATCAAAACGCTGCTGGTGCTGCTATTGTGTACTACAGACTACTGAGAAGATATTGTGGGAAAGGAAAGGAAAGATTAGGAAAGCAGAGAGGAGAAACATCTAGTGAGTGAGAGAGAAATATAGAGAGGGCGAAAGATAGATAGATTAGGCATTGAACAGAAAAGGGTGCATGGAACAAAAACGTACTGTACAGATATACAAGTCCTATACTTCTGATAGTGTGTATATCACATCCATCTTATCCTGAGAGACAAAAATACCTGGTGCAGGTGTATAGCATAAAAGTCTTTAAAAAAGTGCTATATATATATAGACAATTTCTATACTTGGACCCTTCTGATCCTGACAGACAAAAATACCTGGGCCTTAACTGGCATCCAGGTTGACTACTGGTGTGCCTGCCTTTGCCTCCATGTTGACTACTGCTGCTCCTGTACTGGCCTCCGTGTTGGCTACTGCTGCTCCTGCCTGGCCTCCATGTTGACTACTGTTGCTGATGCCTGTCCTCCATGTTGACTACTGCTGCTCCTGTACTGGCCTCAAATGACTATTGCTGGACCTCCACTGGCCCCCAATGACTACTGCTGCTTCTTCACTGCATTTTTTACCTTTTTCCTGCATAGAACCACTAATGGTGAATTTCCTGCATAGACCCTGTAATGGTGAATATTGAAGTCTTAAAAAAAAAATTGACTTTGAGATATCGAAAAGATAATGATGTTACTGACATGTAGAGCCCTAAAATCAACCAAATACACTACCCCTGTATCATATAGATACTTTAAACTATGAAATCTGAAATTCGGTCGAACCAAACTCTCCGAAAAAATCCGGAAGTCCGGTCGGAACTCTCACAAGGTGGATGACACTGCGACTCCCAAAGACACTGAACCCACACTCTCCAAGGTCTTTACGAAACTCCTGTAGGCGATACCTCACCGGTAAAATAGAGAAGGTTAAAGAGACTCTGTCACTTCAAATTACCCTCTTCAAAATCCACACCCCCTTCCCCTAAAACTCTTAACTAAAGTCATCTGTAAGTAGGATAAATGATACTGATTCCAAATCTTTCATTTGTAGCTTTCTACTCCTTTGTATTTCACCGTTATAAGCCTACAAACTGGGCATGTTGCTGCATAGAGAGGACTACTTAACTCAAGAATATAATGGAGAGGTAACATGATAACATTGTTAACATTTATTTCTCCTAATTAAAAGGATATGGTGACCTGTTTTCTGGTCCTAGGAAAGGACTAATATATATATATATATATATATATATATATATATATATATATATATATATATATATATTTTGCTATGCTTAGTTGGCAAATACTTAGTTTACCATTAGCAAAATTACATGCTCTGATACAGTTATAGGCTATGTTCACACTGCGTATGGGTTCGGCCGTAGTGCGAACCGCGAATATACGCACGTAGTTTTGAGGTTGATGCGTTGGCTTGAAAGTATACGATATACGCCCGCACAATGCACACTACGTATGAGCTTACGGCTGGATCATATGCGGTGCCCTCAAAAATGAACAAGACCATTGTTTGAGGACAGAAATGTTCCAACTCACGGCCGAGGATTCTCATGCGGTCCCGTACGAAGTACTTATTTCAGCCAAATTGAACTTGATTTTTCGATCCAAAAGGTTCTGTGAGTTTTATTGGGCTGGGCGAAGATTTCCAAGTAAATGACCTGTTTCTGATCGCTTTGAAACAAGCTAGGGAAGCATAACTGTACTACGGGTGTATGTTCGCGGTTCGTATGCATTCGGCCGCATGTCGATTTTTCCCACGCCCGTAGTTTCAGCCGCACATGTACGGCGGCGTACAAAATGCGGCCGGACTCATACGCAGTGTGAACATAGCCATAGAGTGTATATGGGTGATTACATGTACATTGTTAACATGTTCTCTCCTGATTCAGTGGATATGACTACCTGTTTGTTGATCCTAGGTTTACTCCTTTTGCTCAGGACTACTATACATATGTCTTACAATACTGAGTCAGCAACCGCTTATTTCACCATACTCTGACACAATTATAGAGTGTATGGGGGTGGTGGAATGTGAGATGGGCTCTTCAGTATATAGTCTGTGTACTTAGGACCTTTTTACAGACCCCCGTATAGACTGTGCCACGTGCATATTTGTTCACGCAAGTTAGCAGAGTTTTGTTATCAGTGTTTGTTGTCACATTCGTTGCCTAATAAGCTATGTCATTTTGTGTCCTATCCATGAATGCACGCCACTGCTTATATACGCAACCATAGCCCATACATCAGTAGTATGCAAGAAACCCATTTGAGCACTTCTGCCATCTGTTATCTTTGTAAATTGTCTATTCAATGGGCTTTACATTCAACTCACATGTCCTACTCTAGGGGGGTGTCCCTCATGGTACTCCGGTCTGCGGAATAGACATTTAGGGGCCCGGTGGGCTGGGGCATATTTGTACAAGCATGGCATACTGTACATTGCACAACCTACTGACACTAATAGTTTAGCTTGTATTAAGTCTTTCATTAATAAAAAATGCCCTAGTTTGGGAAGGTGTGGTGTCTATAGTGTTACTTTTAGCTGATGGCTATACCTACTTACCTAGTTTTTAGCTGCTTAATGTACTACTTTATAGCAACAATAGCACTTTGTTTAATAAGTTGAGTTTAAAAAAACTTTGAAAATCATATAGTTTGTTTGGTCAGAGAGTAATTTGTGGCATTAGTAAAAGCTGAACAAATGAAACTTCCATGAAAGTTCCATAGACTGCATAAGCTGCTACATTTATCTATATTCAGATTAAGGCAGCGTTCAAACAATGTTTGACAGCGGCCGTTCTGTGAAACATCCGTGTTACAGAACGTCTGCTGTCTGTGAAGTAGCGGCCGGTTGAACATCACTTTATCTTAATTTGAATGCAGAAGCATTCGGGTGTGCCCACACTCCAATTAAGCATAGCACACAATGGGTGCTCTGTGTGCACATTGTGTGCACAGTCTATTCTGTGCGACTGCTATTCACTGAACCATACAGTAGAACCACGGCTGCACTCTATACAGAGTGTATACTGTGCAGCCGTCGTTCAATAGAAAACAATGCAGATGGCTGTGGTCAATAAACAACAGCTGTTGCTGAAAACTGCAACAAACTGCGACGTTGTTTTACGTTGCGGGAACGTGGCCTGAATATGATTTAAGATCTATCTGTCTGAGGCATGCTTTATGTATTTGCCTGAGCACTTACTGTAAGTATTCCCTTTTGTTATTTGGTTATGTTTCACTGTGTCTTTTATACTGTACAATTTAGCATTTATTTATTTTTTACCATATCGATATACTTCCACACAGTGTTTGTATAATCCTGTCATATAATGACAATATAATAGCTTTTGGAAGCACATCAGTCTAAAATGTTACTTTTTTTTCTTCTTCAGAGAACACTCAGTATGGCCAATAAACTAAATAAATTAAATGCATTATCTCCTTCAGTTTGTCTAGACACACTAAATGCTAAAAGAGGCCCTTTTCTTGTAGCTTTTGCTATTTTTATTTGTCGGACCCATTTTCTTTTAGGGTATCTTTCTATGTTCTTTTGCTACTGAGAACCAGAAGATTTAATATCTGCTAAAGGTGGCCGCTGAGGGAATCATACTCACCCCCAGTTACAAATACTCACCCCAGTGAGTAATGTTATTTTTTTCAATGTATTCTTTTACACCTCATCTCCCTCTTCTCCACAGTCTTCCTTCCCAGGAGAACTCACATTACAGCTATAAATTGACTTTTTACTTCTGGTCTCTTTTACAGATAACATGGTATCTGTATTGCCAAACTTAAAGCAATACTAGTAATGCATGGAATTCGGTTATCCATTTCATGCTGTCAAAATGATAATACACATCTAGTACATTGGTACCTTGGTTCTTGAACACCTCTGTGCTTGAACAATTTGTTATTCCAACCACAACTTTCATCAAAGTTTTGTTCAGTAACTTTGCTCGGTATCCGAGCAAATCTAGGGGAGACAGCTGTCGACTGATTATTGTTCAGCTGACAGTTACTGAAGGTGTTTGCATGCCCCTGTTTACAGGAACTTGGAACCCCTTCATAAAGGGTTACCACTCAATATTAGAAAGCTTCTGCTCCTGAGCAAACACTGCATGCTAAACATACACTGCATACACTCAATGCCTGAATACACATCCTCACTTAACCCTTCCATCCAGAACACAATGCACGCAGCCCAGTGAGGAAGGGGGTTAAGTGGGGATGCTGTGCACAGCATCCCCAGTCAACCTTCTAAAAGGAACAGAACAAAATGATGGGTGTTCTACTTCTCTTTAGAGATGTGTGAATTAGTACTCCAAGCTCCTACACTGTATGCCTTCTGCTCAGTTTTCCAGGCAAGAAGGGGTTAAGTGGTTCTGCTGTGCATTGTATTATGTATTGTGTGTGTATTGTAGCCTCTAGTGATGTCACATGACTATTGCCTAGAGCCTGCAGTGCAGATAAAGTAATGGCCAGACGCTGGTAGTGGTAAGTGACTTCTCCCCAAAGAAGAGCAGAACATCCATAATTTTGACAAGTGTTCTGCTCCTTTTAGAGGGTTAAGGGGTAATGCTGTGCACCGCATCACCCCTTAACCCTTCTCTGGCTGGCAAACGGAGAATGAGGTATACATTTTATGCCTCTGGCTCAGCAGCAGTACAGACACAATGTGCTCAGGAGCAGATGCTCTTTTATGGTCCTTATTATTATAATTATCTATTTTCTAGCTTTCTTGTTTCATCAATATTTTTCTCAAATAAACAAGTTCAAAAAGAGACTACAAGCTGCTAAAACTAGTGAGGATTACCTGGTAACAGTCACATATAAACTGAAGTAATAAGATTTAATACTGCAAGTGTTTCACATCAATTGGGGAGATACATTTGACTTGTGGCATGTATATTAGTTTTAAATGACAAGACCTCTATCTGCTACATAAATTATAGTTAAAGTTCTAATATACATTTATTGGTATAATATTTTTAAAATAAAACCAGCAGTGTAATAATAATTAAACTGATTATATAAATCCTTGAGTTTGTAATCAAGAAAGATTGATGTTGTGGGAGCCCTATTCATACACAATGTTCCCATAGACATAAAACATCTACAAAGTTCATGAGTACAAAGGATAACTTTTTATCTAGAGATAAGCCATGACAAATGATGTTCTCAAACAAACAGATGGCAAAGTCTTCCCAGAACAAGATATAGTTTATCACAAACAGCTTGCAAAAATCTTACAGACGTGATAACCTAAGAAAAGACAGGGAATTCTTCAACATTATATACCTTGGTACTCACTTTTGAGTAAAACTTTACTTTTGACATTGTATACAGTACCTAAAGTATGAGTTGCTGGTATGAGTGGGGTTTCTCAATGAAGCAATATCGTGGTAAATACTTGAAATCAAAGTATTTTAGGAGTGATACCTTTATTGGCCAACAAAAAATTGTTAGAGCTGTGAGCTTTCGGGATTCACAAGATCCCTTCATCTTGTGAATCCCTTGTGAATCCCGAAAGCTCACAGCTCTAACAATTTTTTGTTGGCCAATAAAGGTATCACTCCTAAAATACTTTGATTTCAAGTATTTACCACGATATGGATTTTTCTGGCTAACACGGTACCATACTATACATTTTTTTATAATCAATGAAGCAATTAAGTTAAAGTGACACTGTCCCTTTTTGCATTATGACTTCTCTACAAAGGTGTAAAGGGTAAATTTTGCAGTTTTCATACCTTATTTTATATCATACATCATGGTGCTTGTTCCAGTTAAAATTGATCTTTTATAATCTGCGGATTGTGCCACCAAAGCCCCACTTAGCCACACCAACAATGGTGCTGTAGACCCTGACTTTCTGTGACGTCATTGCCGTCTAGGCCCCGTCCCTAGATGGCCATTGGAATGGGCTGGCCTAAAGGTCTAGACCCCACCCCCTCTATGTCGACCCATACCAATGGCCGTTGAGGGGGAGGGGCCTGTGTGTTGAGGTCATGGAGGGGTGGGGTCTACTGATGTGGGAGGGGCCAAGTGGAGCTGGGGTCGTGAAACCCCGCTCAGGTATCACAACCTGCAGATGATGAAAGATCACTTTTTACTGGAACAAGCATCATGATGTATGATATAAAATAAGGTATGAAAACTGCAAAATTTACTCTTTACACCTGTGTAGAGAAGTCATAATGCAAAAAGGGGGTGACAGTGTCAATTTAAGTATATTTTCATGTTCACTAGTTGTGCATAACTAGAGACAGGAAATGAAACTGAGAGCAAGAGTCTGCTTACATCCATTTACAGAAATTTGGCACATCTTTTAAAGTGACTCTGTACCCACAATCTGCCCACCCCAAACCGCTTGTACCTTCAGATAGCTGCTTTTAATCCAAAATCTGTCCTGGGGTCCGTTCGGCAGGTAATGCAGTTATTTTCCTAAAAAACAAGTTTTAAACTTGCAGTCCTGTGTCAAACTGTCTTGGCCTAGATTGTCTGTGCATTAGGCTGGCACAACCTCTCTGTCCTTCCTCCCCACCCTCTTCATCATAAGATATGCCCAAGGCAGGTATTCTCCTATTCATCAGCTGTGTAAATACTGCACATGGGCTGGATCGTTAAGGCACCTGTGCAGTGTTCACTGCTGAGGAATAGGAAAAATCCTACCAGTGGCATTCCTGATGATTAAAGAGGGTGGGGAGGAGGGACAGAGGGGTGGTGCAAGGTTAGGGCACAAATAGGGCCCTATTCCACTGGACGATTATCGTTTTAATTATTGTTACATGGGTGAACGATTTCAGGGCGTTCGCAATAGCGGTCGTTTGAAATTGTTCATCGTTACTGATTATGCAAATGATAATTTTCCCGTGGAATAGGGCCCATACTCTAGGCCACGGCAGTTTGACACAGGGCTGCAAGTTTAAAAGTTGTTTTTTAGGACAATAACAGCATTACCTGCTGAACGGAACTCAGGACAGATCTTGTATTAAAAGCAGCTATCTGAAGGTACAAGTGGTTTGGGAGGGACAGATTGTGAGTACAGAGTTGCTTTAAAGGCAAGACTCACTAAGCTCTTTTACATTAAGATAGCTAATTCTCTATGTTACATATGCATTTAATGTACAGTAGTCATAGACTTCAAGACTTTTCAGACTTCAAGAGTGTCCTTTTTGGTATACAGTTAGCTTGTATACATGCAGTTTCCTTTGCATTTGACTATGCGTTTCAATACAACTGTATATAAGAAAAGTTTTCAATGGCTGACATAAGCATACATTTGCATACATCTAGAGCACACAATTGGTGGACTGTATCAAATGGTCCCACTGAACCTAATTGCCAAACGTAGTGTGAATCTAGCCTTAAGGTGACAAATGGCTAATATCCTGTTTACATAAAGACTTGAAAAGAATTAATTGGGCGTAAGAAAATGTAGATTCATTCTCAGGTTATCCAGTTGTTAACAAAATGTGCTGAATGATGCTTTTCAAGACAGAACACTTTGATCTGATGAAAACTATAATCCAGAATGTCTTATTTATTCAGCCTTGCTTTTCAAGAAAATGTATAAAGGAGGAATTATGCACAAGATAAGGCAATAAACATATAGTGGATCCTTGAACAATGGCTTGCTTTAGCATTAAACAGCTATATATCTTATCCCCAGTGCTACTTGCATGACTGCCTTAACAACTTTACAGTTGCTAGCAATTTATAGGAGAGGAAACTCCCACAATACAATTCTGCTTCTCTATAAATCTCAGGAATTTCTGCTGCTCTGCTGCTTAGTAGGTCAAATTGTCAATCTGCATGGAGATAGAAGGGAACCTGCCTATCAAGCAAAGCTCAGAACATTTTTGGCATACATTTGCATTTGTAAATTAACTTAGATTTTATTTGGAGCACCTAATGTTGAAAAATCAAATTATACATGACTTAATAAATCACTTAGTTTTTATATACACGTGAGAGGTATTTTTGTTATAAAAAAAAAAAAAAAAAACATCAGCGCATGGAGTAATATACCACAATAGAATTATAACAAAAAAAATCACGTGGGATCACGTGGTTGTACAATGGGTTTACTGATACTTAATGGTATCAGTGTAGACACAAGGATGTGTCTACACAAAGGGTACTCCGAGCCTTCATATCTTTTAAATATTGCTGCAGTTGCAGAGAAAATAATAAGCTGCCTATTTACACCTACCACACTTCCCTTGGGGTACTCCTGTCACATCTTTGGGTCCCTTGTTGAACGCTCTAACCACTACTCCCAAGGTGTAAGTCGGTTATGTCCATGCGCTTGTTAAGGTGGTGCTAGTTGGAGAATTCTAAACCATGTATTTGTATATGAACCACACACCACTCCAGAGTTCATGCTAGTTACTCCATTTTTATTCATTTTTAAATCTCAAGCAAAATTCAGATACATGGAAATCTTACACTTGTTAGGCCAGTTTTACATTTAACCAGCAATCCGGCGACGTTACTCTCCGATGAGAAGCACCGGAGGGAAACGGATCTTTGAACTGATCCTATTCCTTTCGATGGGACAGTTCAAAGCATCCGGCATGGTAATAGTGCCGCCAGATTGTCAAACACTCCGTATGTTAGATCACTGCTTTCTGCTGTACGTCCTTGATGTTTGATGTAAATTTCTGCCAAGTTGTTTCCTCTCTTGTCACAAAAGAAGAATGTAGGACCACTAGATATATATAAACCCAGCCCTAGTATACAATTCTTTCACAAGTTGTTAGTAAATTTATATCAAGGGACGTTTCGGTCCCTTTGACCTTTTTCAACCAGGTATACACTTCTGTTGTGCAGAGGAGAGAGCCTGAGATGAATAAGATTCAGCTAAGATAGCAGCAAGAGCCTCCCAAGTCATCTTGACAATGACGGCCTAGTCAGCCAATCACTCTCTGTTCATGTGTATGGAGATGCAGGGAGAGATAACTGTCAACCAGACCATTGTTTCTTCACTGGAAGTGTACAGTAGGTTCTATTAGTGACAAGTTGACCCCCAGCCATATAGTAGGGATAGAACTGTAGGTGTTGCTAAATGTATAGGCACATTAAGACCATGACGGGTTACATAGCAGGAATACTATTGCAGTGAATAAGAACTAAACTGCAGTATGTAGTCAACAGAGCCACCTGCTTCCGGACCCATTAACAGCACAGTTCCAGCTACAGTAGCCCTGCAGAACAGGTGAATGGCAGGGGTGCCCAGTGTCATCACCCTGTGGTGAGATATTGATCCTATCCTATTCTGAGGATACACCATCAATATTTTGAATCACTGTTTGATAAATAAAATACCAATTTATTTAGGTTTTCTGATAGAATCTGTGAACGTTCTTTTACTGTTACATTTTAACAGCATAGTTACAGCTTGTACTTCTAAACACATAGCATTATTACTCAAAATCAGTCATGTGTCTCTCTTGTAGAAGAAATGGATTCTTTCTGTCTGCACAAAATGTGCTTTATTACCAACATGTGTTGCGTAGAGGTGTGAATGGTACATTTGGCTTCCAAGTGAAAAACAATTACTGCACACTACAGTAAGCAGCAGTTACTCAGCTTATGAATAAGGTTCATAACCCCTGTTGGTGGGATTCCAATCCAAGAGGAGAAAACAGATGTTGCCTTGAATGCTAAAACAGATTAAGGAATGTGGAGATGGATTTAACTGCAAGTTACCTTATTGTTAGATATATTTATCTTAATGTAGAAGGGAAAACAAATATTTCTGGCTGAAAATGAAGAGTTTGAATTCACTCTAAACGTATCAGGGATTATAGTAGGAAGTAATCATATAATCACAGCAATTTTTGTATTAATGTAGTAAATAAATTCTAAGGTGTTAAAGGACAACCCCGGCGGGACGACCCCCCCCCAAAAAAAAAAACCCACAGACACACACAGACACCATACTCACAATCCCTCCGGTGACGATCGCCACTCCATTCGCCCGCCGTCCGCCTCACCGTCACCTGCTTCCGGGTCCATGAGAGAGAAAAGGCTGCCAGTGCGCTTGCGCACCGGCAGCCTTTTCATTGGCTGGAGTGCATCACATGGCTTCCAGCAAGCTCAGCCAATCAGGGCTGAGCAAGCTGGAAGCCATGTGATGCGCTCCATCCAATGAAAAGGCTGCTGGTGATGGGGGGTCGGAAAGTGGGGGAAGGGGGCCAGACCGGGTATTTAACCACATTACAAAGTTATATATATAATTTTCGCCGGAGTTGTCCTTTAAGTACCAATAAAGGAATATTATAATTTAATAAAACCCATGATATCTTTATAGCTACTTATGATCATACCACTTTGATCTACATAACTATTAAAAGGAGAAATCCAGCAAAAATTTTTATTAAAGTATTGTATTGCCCCCCAACAAGGTATACAAATCCCCAATATACACTTATTACGGGAAATGCCCATAAAGTGCTTTTTTTCATGCACTTACTACTGCATCAAGGCTTCACTTCCTGGATAAAATGGTGATGTCACGACACGACTCACAGAGCTGTGCAGGCTGTGGCTGCTGGAGAGGATGATGGCAGGGGGACACTAAGGGACACAGGGCACTGGAGGGACACTGAGCATCGCTCTGCCATCATCCTCTCCAGTAGCCACAGCCCGCACAGCTCTGGAAGTCGAGTCGTGACATCAACATTTTATCCAGGAAGTGAAGCCTTGATTCAGTAGTAAGTGCAGGGGAAAAATCATTTTATAAGCATTTCCCGTAATAAGTGTATATTGGTGATTTGTATAACCTTTGGGGGGTAATACAATACTTTAATAAAATGTTTTGCCAGACTTCTCCTTTAAGGAATGCAAAACAACTAAAAACATTCAGTTGATCTGGATTTAATCCTGCATGGACTTTTCTGGACTTGCTGGCAAAGCCAAAAGCTGTGCAGAAATCATATAGCAACAGGAGAGTGAAAACAGCTGTCTATGACTCATCATAGAGCTTTCATTACCACCACTGTCTTCTTGATCAATACTCAGCTCTCAATGAACACTATGCACACAGTTTTGCAAATCAGACCCTTTTACAAAGGAACTGAGCTGCAAAACTACACTAAAAATAAGGACAGGAGTTGTGCTGTTTCTGGATGAAAGCAGCCATGTGTTTGTAAACCTGCACAATCTCCTTGAAGAGCCAACAGACAGTGACGTTTGAGCTTATAATACAAAATTAAGACGCTACCAGGTACAGTAGATTACATTCCACATAAACTGTAAAATTAAAGGGGTTTTCTGGGTGAATAAAAAAAACTGTTCACTTTCTCCCCATGCAGTAAAACAATTTCAGTGTGCATACTGACCTCCTTGCTCCCTTGCTGCCCCCCACAGATATGGGATATGCCAACTTCAGATGGTGGCTCTGTGAAGAGTGGGACATCATCAGAAGCAGATTAGTGCATTGAGGACCAGAAGCAGTGAAGGACCAAGGGAAGTAAGTATTCACCCTGGTATTTTTTTATGCTCAGGTTGGCAATATAGCATTTTCTGTTTGCCCAGAAAAACCATTTCAAGTATTTCATATACTATGCTATTTCTGAATTTTTATACATATACAGTATCAGTTGCCACTTTTACATTCTCACTAATAACACAATTAGCAGAGATAAATATGTGATTTGAACATGTCCTTTATATTTCTTTGCTTCATCACAATACCATTAAAAATAATTTACCTTTAATTCTTGTTTTAAGAAAAGCACAGACACTTTAAGATATCAAACCACAATGTGACACATTACAGGCTTAGCACTGCTGCATTCAAAACTCAGCTCTGCCACATCTTAACATTAATGGCAGGTAAACATCACATTAAAAGTATGATGGTTATAAATTGAGCTTAGTTCCTGTAATATATGTGGATGAGAGAAAATCAGTATATAGGAAAACATAGGCAATATCCAAATGTCTGTGCATGTATATGCACTATGAAGTACTGATGTGCAATTTCATTTTCTCATTCTCATGGTATTCAGCACTGTAGATAGCTCCACACTCCAAAGCACCTTTTCATTGGCCATTATGACCTGTAGTTATAGCCCTCAGTCCAATATTTGTGAGATTTACCAGCGAAGGTGAGTCACTGTGGAAGAAATTCCTGTGTGAATGGACCTTTCAGCTCAATATATATTGAGAGAATAAGAAAAGTCTGCCTTTAAAGCTGAGTTATTGCAATGTGAATAACTTAGAAGGAAAGGGGCAAAGTATTTTATGTAAGCATTTGATGGGCAGCCTTGAGAGATTTGTTTAGAGGATTGTGACATTAACTGAGATATAAAATGGCACATATGGGACAGATGCAAGCAAAATGATGATGTTCTCCACACTATTTTTAGGTGATCAAGTTGAGATATAGCATTTAGTAAAACACTGTACTGTTAATAATAATAATATATATATATATATATATATATATATATATATATATATATATATATATATATATATATATATCTTTTCTTAATTTCAAAGCTGAAATTTTTAAATGATAAAGAATTGATAAATATTTGTGTGTGATATTGCACTACCATTTATTATTTTACATTAAAACACCATAAAAAGTAAATTACCTTATGAATTCTGAGAGCATACCATCTTTATTCTAAGCAGAGGGTATAGGTGTAAAATGTATATACTGTATATATATCATACTCACCGTCCCTGACTCTCCCACCACTGCCATTTCGAAGGTCCTCACTTCTTAGCCCCTTCTATTTTCCTATTTGACATGCAGAAAATGGCTAGTCAGCCAAGCATTGGGACACATCCTCACTGTCACCACTGCGGCCAGAGACTGACTGAGGCTGCGTTCACACTACGTATATTTCAGTCAGTGTATGTATATTTCAGTCAGTATTGCTACCAAAACCAGGAGTGGATTAAAAACACAGAAAGGATCTGTTCACACAATGTTGAAATTGAGTGGATGGCCGCCATTTAATGGCAAATATTTGCTGTTATTTTAGAACAACGGCTGTTATATTGAAATAATGGCAGTTATTTACTGTTATATGGAGGCCATCCACTCAATTTCATCATTGTGTGAACACTCCTGGTTTTGGTTGCAATACTGACTGAAATATACTGACTGAAATATATGTAGTGTGAACACAGCCTTAATGGGCATTTAGACACTGTCAAAGAGGAAAGCAGGATGCACTGGGCAGTAGGGACAGTGCACCACCTAGACAGCAGGGGCAAGAGATTTGGGCACAGTTAGAAGTTATCTATCACACACTTTGCAAGAAGTCTGTATGTGTTATTTGCATATTGTGTAGCAGATCTAGCATGCTTATCTGAAGGGTTAGTAAATCTGTGAAAATCTGTATTCTGCCCAAGAATTTTTCATTGCATGTTGATGATATATAATTACAAGTTATATTCACTAAAATCGCTGTACTGCTATGATTTTTTTGTGTAATGCAAGATAAAAATCCAGAAATTCAGAACAAATCTACCATTTGTGAATATTTCCATATTATACCTATCTCTAAGGTATATAGTTGGGAAGGGATAGGGGGGGGGGGGATAATTCTGCTTATTCATATCTTAGGAAGAAAGGATATGCAAAATAGCTTTAACACATTTAGAGCAAGGAGATGTTCCTACAAGTCAAGATTCAGGATTCAAGATTCAAGATGAAGGAGCCTTAGAAAATTGACTGGGTATTTTATGCCAAGCCAAACAATCTCTCCAAAAGGAAACATTCCCATCTGCAGACAGCTGTTTCAGAGTTTTTGCCCCTCATCAGTGCAGAGCAGGGTGTTGGCTGGCTAGTGAGAGGTCTATCGACATGGGTGAAAGGGGTAGTGACTCTCACCTGAAATTAACTATCCCTATAATAAAAGATTCTCTGTCCCTAAGTCTATTCCTGAAGATACAGACTGCCTGTGCAGTCTGTATCTTATGCTTTTACCTAATCCAGTATAGCGGAGAAGTAAGGCCGGGGGCGGCCATCTTGATGACTTCAAAGTGGTGCGTTCCAACGCTGGAACGCAAGGGACGTAATCAAGATGGCGCCCGGCTTTACTGCACCGCTACAGAGGAGTAGGTAAAGTATAAGATACAGACTGCAAAGGCAGTCTGTATCTTCATGAAGTTTATTTCTGAAGATACAGACTGCCTGTGCAGTCTGTATCTTATACTTTACCCACTCCTCTGTAGCGGTGCAGTAAAGCCGGGCGCCATCTTGATTACGTCCCTTGCGTTCCAGCGCTGGAACGCACCACTGACGTCATCAAGATGGCCGCCCCCGACCTTACTGCTCCGCTCCGCTATACAGCTATAGGTAAAAGCATAAGATACAGACTGCACAGGCAGTCTGTATCTTCAGGAATAGACTAATAGGCCCGGTTAGGATATTCATACACAGCGATCTCGCGCTGTATAGCGCGGGATCACTGTGTACTTACAGAGCGGTGGCAAAGGCTCATGGGAGCCCTTCCTGCCGCTCGGCATGTCGGGAGCTTCCTGTCGCGCGCCGGCTCTTTTCAAAAGAGCCGTCGCGAGACAGGAAAAGAAAATAGGTATATTGCGAAAACGCGGCCCTAAAAGTAATTAATTCAAATTACAAATATTAATAAAATAACAATTTTAATCAAATTATCGGAAATTTTTTTTTTAATTTCCGCCCATGATTGGTTCTCTTTAAGGAGAGCCTGACATAAAGACATTTGGAGACTTACAGACCATTGCTGCTCCACTGAGAATTCTGGGAAGAAAGGATATGCAAAATAGCTCTAACACCTCTTGAGCAAAGAGATGTCCCTTCAAGTTAAGTCTCGCTCAGTAAAGGAACCTTAGAACATTGACTAGGGATTTTATGCCAAGCCAAACAATCTCTCCAAAAGGAAAGATTTCCCATCTGCAGACAGCTGTTTCAGAGTTTTTGCCCCTCATCAGTGCAGAGCAGGGTGTTGGCTGGCTAGTGAGAGGTCTATCAACATGGGTCAAAGGGGTACTGACTCTCCTTAAGGAGAGCCTGTCATAAAGACATGTGGAGACTTACAGACCATTGCAGCTCCACTGAGAATTCTCAGAAGAAAGGATATGCAAAATAGCTCTCACACCTCTTGAGCAAAGAGATGTCTCTTCAAGTTAAGTCTCGCTCAGTAAAGGAACCTTAGAACATTGACTGGGGATTTTATGCCAAGCCAAACAGTGACAGGAGAGCCTGTCATATTTATATCTTAAGTAGAGCTGAGCAGATCAGTCAAAATTAGTTTCATAAACTATTGTAGCTATAATAGTGGGACTATTACAGAGTAATGTTTTGTTCAACAGCTATTGTTGTGACAGTATCAAAAATTGGAAAATGTCAATTTTAAAGAGGTCAATCAGCTAGTCATTCATTCAGTTTTCACTTTGGACAGCAGTGGACTTTGGTGTATCAGCTGTGTAAAATCTTTTTTTTCTCCCAGGAAAGCAGTGGACATTGGTAAATAAGCACCTTAAAATGAAGCTTTTCTCTCAAGATTTTTCCTAGGACAGCAGTGGATATTGTTGTGTTTGCAGTGTATACTTCCCTTTTCTCCTTGGGTAGCATTGGACATTGGTGGAATAGAAGCGTAGAATGGCGCTTTCACGCAGGGCAGCCATGGACATTGATGGGACAGGGAAGTCAAATCAATGCATCTCTGATGCAACGCTGCTGGCTGGACATGACAGCAGGGTGAGAGAAAACTCAGCCAGCTGCGGCCAAATGTGTAGATTTTCTGCTCAGAATTCCACCAGGTTGGAAATATTCAAGATCAATTTCAAGTACAACTTCACCTGGAACTTCAGCTGCTGCCTGATGGACACTTCAGTGCGGGGCTGCAGGTTTTCTTCCTCTGATGACTTGAGGAGATCACTCATCATTGACTGGAGGCTCAACTGGCTACTGTGGTTACTGCTGCATCTCACCACCATTATCAGTTGTAGTTGTAGAGCAGCCAAGGTTCTCATTACTTATTGGTGTTGCATGCTAGTGTTGTTGCTGATAAGCCTCAAGCAAACGACTTGTGTGCAGTAGCTCATGGTAGAGTTTGATTTTGGCGTCCCTGTCTATCTGTTTAAAAAAAAATCTAGCATTTTCAGATGGAAACAAAGGTCAGGTCAATCAGGATGGCCAGCCAGTATTCATCCCTCCTATGGATGTCCTTTATGGAGTGACCGACTGTGATCTGTGATCGACTGTTGAGTCTGTATAATATAAGGGCTTAATTCATGCCAACACAGTGATCGGGCCATGCTAGAATGAAGTGGTAGCCTTCTGCTACAAATTGTAACAAAGGGCTGCCTGGTATAATAGGTGCTCCACTCCCGATCTTTCATTATACTGGCAGTGCCTCAACGAGATGTACAGTACAGCTTGGTGTAGCTAAGGGTTTAGGCTCTGGAAAATCTCAACAGAACACACTATATCTGGCTCTTACTAATACTAACTACCCAACTAATTCCAGAACTACCCTACAGGACATAGAATAATCGGTTCCACTACTATATATAAACTTGTTATTGGCGGAGAAGACAAGGGGAGGCAGAGAGTCTGGCCTGTACTAGGTTGCTAAAGAGAGAACAAATATCTGTGAGGTACCCTTGACAAGGATTGGTTACTCAGCCAACTCTCAGCTGGTGGCAGTACAGGAAAAATACATGACTTGTGACATGCACATGGTGACATGCACAGTTAACCCTTAACATTTTTACCCTTCAGCTGTGCCATTCAATAATAGAGAATATAATGAGAAATCTAGTGAGAGCAGAAAACACCTTAAATCTACAGAAAACATAAGCCTATGACTGGACTACACACCCACAGAACAGTAATAGCACATTGGTTCTGTGACATTACATAAAGCCTAAGGCTATGTTAACACACCGTGAACAACCGGTTCCTGGTGTCTGACGCGGGCCCGAGACAATACTTCTCAGGTCCGCTCAGCCAGTCAGTGAAGGAGGCGGGATCTGAGCTGACTTGAAACGAAACCCGACTCCTTCACTGACTGGCTGAGCGGACCTGAGAGGTAACGTCTCGGACCCGCGTCAGACACCAGGAAGTGGCCCGGGAATAGGCCACCTCCTCCCCGGTCCCAGCAAAAAAGTGCCCCTTTAAGTACCGGACGGGTGATCTGTCCAGCCGCAGAGCTCTGATGTTGGTGCATCAGCGCGCGCCCGCATCAGAGCTTGCCTCTGCACACTATGGAGCGAGCGGCCGGAGCCGCTCGCTTCATAGTGTGGACTGACAGTTTCCTATGGCCGCAATTCATTGGGGTGTGGTCTGTAGCACACAGGAAATTGACCAGTAATAAAACCTAGAATGCAATTGTGCTTTAATCCTAATCTATCACAGTTAATCTCGCTCCCTGGCTTTGTCCTGTGGGGCAAGCATGGTGTCAAAGTTCTCTCCCAATTGTTCTCTGAGTCGCATGAATTCCTCCCCTCTGACCAAATGAGATCTGCTGATGATCTACCACATACAGCTTTCTTTCAATACCTTCAGTTGAGGCATGCGGTTAGGTCTCAATTTGGTGCGATCACACTCCCTTTGGCATTTTCTAAAACTGAACTACTCCTTGGTGCTGCAGATCTGCCTAAGCCACTGACGCAGAAATACCAATTGTTAAAATCTGAGGGTAAATCCCCATTTGCTAGAGAATTTGAGGCATGGGCACAGGACATTCCAACTCTGAAGGCTGAACAGTGGAAGCAAGTGGAAACCACCTTTTACCCATACTCCCGCTGCGAGTATGTCCGTAGCCCGCCCCGTTTACCCCCCGGACACCGCATCCTATACTTCACCTGGTCCCCCCTGCAGCTTGCCCCAAGGGTCCCGGCACGTCCTGTTCAGCCAGTTAGTCCACTGCCCGGCCACAGCGCACTGATTGGCCGAGCGGGACTTGAAGACACTGGAAGCCCCAAATCAATCCGGAGCGGGGACCAGGTGAAGGCTTCGGCGGCCGGGGGTTAATGGGGCGAGCTGCTAAGATACTTACAGCGGGATGTGCATCCTGCTGCGAGATTGTCTGCCCATAGGGTGTACAGGGCAGGGATCTGCAGTGGGTCTTACTGCAGATTTGCAGCAAGAAACCCGCTGCGGATCCGTTAAGTATGAACACAGCCTTAGGATAGGTTGTAGACTTGTAATCAATGGATCCATCATTAGGGATCAGCACAAAAAAGTGATGCTCCCAAGATCAGGAACACCTTTTAATTTCTTATTCAGGCACAGCAACTGTGCAACTCCACTGTTCCCTGGGTAAACAGTTCTTTGAGTGTTTGGGATTGGACCCCTATCGATCAAGCATTAATGTTTTATCTAAACATACAGCATTAATATTTTACACTGTGGAAACCCCTATAAGGCACAGTAGGCAGTGTGTATACAGGGCAGGGTGGGTAGGGGTTAAGTTACAAAACTTGTATGAACGTTTCGTCCAAATTCCTAAACAATTGCTTATTTTTAATGAAGCTTACTAATCTATTTAAACAAACAAAAGGTTGTTCTATAAATAGGATGACAACTCTGTTTGGTTCCTACTGTACCATGCTCATTACTGTGCTCTGTAAATTACTCATTCATGTTTGCTATCCAATATTGGTTAAATGAAAAAACAGGGTTGTTTTAGATATCACAGATGTACAGCAAGCAATCTAAATTTACATTGGGAAATGTCAGCCACTGCAATGCAGATTTTAGAAATTGCTTTTTTTCAGCCAACCCACTGTATTAAAATCTCTAAATATATATTAGTAAAACAGGTCTAAAGGTTATGCCTTCAGGTAGAGAAGAGCCAGAGAAAGTCAGATCCAAGGAAGACAACAAAATAAGAATTATTAGTCGTATTGCAAGTCCTATCAGTCACTATAACTACTATAAAAAAATAACATTATATGACGGTTTATTATTATTCCAATACCAAATTAATATTTTGAGTAAGAATGAGATGAATACATTTCTAATGTATTATTTAACCCCTTAACGACATCGGGCGTAAACTTACGCCCTCGCGCCCTGGTACTTGGCGCATCAGGGCGTAAATTTACGCCCGATGTTTCCCCGATCTCTGCGTGTTCACACACAGCGGTCGGGGAAGATGGCCTGCTATAAATCATAGCAGGCCATTATAGCTCCACGGCACGGGGGGTGGTTAACACCCCCCGTGCTTACGATCGTCGCTATAGGCTGATCAATTCAGATCAGCCAATAGCGGCGATCGGAACCTTTCCGGGTCATCGGCGACCCGATGACCCGGAAAAAAATGGCGGTCGGTGCTGTCCGCGGACGGCACCGACCGCCATTACTGTAAAAAGTAATGGTGATCGCCGTGCCACCGGCCCGATCGCCGTGAACGGCCGGCCGGCCGTTCACGGCGATCGGGCCGGTGGCACGGCGATCAGAGTCCCACAAAATAGTAAATACCTGCCCTGGACCCCTCAGCTAGGTAGCCGAGGGGTCCAGAGCAGGTATTTGTACATTACTCACCTGTCCCGGGCTCCTGATCGGCGTCTTCCGGGTTTGCGGCGTCCTCGTCTTCGCTTGGGTCTTCGGCTTCTTCCGTGACGTCACGTTCGGCTTCTCTCGGCTATTTTCGGCTCCAGCGTCGGCTTTTTCCGTATTTTGCGCTCTGCTGCCCTCTAGCGGCTGATATGTGTAATACACTTATCAGCAGCTACAGGGATGTTCAGAATGTAGAAAAAAAATTTTATTTTTTTTTTCAAATTTTTTTTTTTCTATTTTCCGCACCCTATCGCCGCTGAGTGTTGATCAGCATCGCACGAAAGTGCGCTGCTAATCAGCAACTCCTCCTTTTTGGTGTAGGGTGTTTTTTTTCTATATTCTACTGCCACAGTCTGCTAATAAGTGCCGCACATAAGTGCGGCATTTATCAGCAACTCCTTTGTTGGCGTAGGTTTTTTTTTTATACTTACTGTAAAAAAACACGTAAAAAACACTACATTACACCACACTACATTGAATAAAGTTTGACACTACACCACTACATACCCCATATACCAATCCCCATATAAAGATGGCCCCCAGAGTGTTTTCGGCGTCAGAGGGATACGTTATTATTGCCTCCGACACCGAAACAGCCAGTGAGGATGAATGGGGGGATCCTTCTTTCCTCTATTCATCCTCATCATCCTCATCATCCAGTGACGTGTCTGGGGGGTAGCGTAGTGTACGCTGCCCCCCAGACACGTCTTTTCCGCCAGTACCGTCCCAATAAGAGATGACGGTATGGAGTGAAATTCTACAAACTCTGTGAGCGTACCTCAGGGTACTCTTACAGATTTAGGGTACGTGCACACTGCAGAATGGCGAAGGATAACCCTTTGTGCATTCCGCAGCTGGAACCCGCCGGCGGACTGATGGTGGCACATGTCTCCACCCGTGTCATAGACTCCATGTTATGCATGGGCGGATTCCATCGTCCGTCCAAAGAATGAACACGTTGGACAGAGAGCGGAATCCACCCGTGCATAGAATGGAGTCTATGACACGGATGGAGACGCGCGCCAGCATCAGTCCGCCGGTGGGTGCCAGCTGCGGAATGCACGAAGGGTTATCTGTCGCGATTCCGCAGTGTGCATGTACCCTTAGAATGTATGTAGGAAGGGACACCCGAATCCAGCCCCAGATGCCCCCTCCCCCCCCCCATCCTCGGAGTTAGTGGGAAGATCGTCCGGGAACTGATCTTCCCACTGCTGGATAAAGGTTACCACCTGTACGGGGATAACTTTTATACCAGCACCCCCTCTTCCGGTCCCTCGCTGCCCGAGCTACTGTAGCTTGCGGCACGATCCGAACATATCAGAAGCAGTAACAGAGCCCTAATATTTAGCAGCCATGGAGCGGACCCAGCGCTTCTGGATATGAAGGACCCCGTATCGCACCAGGGTAACATTTTCCAGGTGACGTCCCCCACACTGGAGAAAGGGAGACCCCAGAAGAAGTGCAGAGTGTGGCGTAACAGGGGGATCAGGAAGGACACCATTTTCCAGTGTGACACCTGTCCTGATCTTCCCGGCCTCTGCATACTGAATCGCTCCAAGGCGCACCACACATCATTGGGGTTCTACATTATCTAAATTCTGTCCCTTATTCCTATTTCAGGGGTCACGTTGATCCAGGGATTATTCTGATCGCCAATATGGAGTCGGGAAGGAATTTTTCCCCAGTGATGAGGCTACTGTCGTCTGCCTTACGAGGGTTTTTTTTTGCCTTCCTCTGGATCAACACAGGTTGAATTTGATGGACACCTGTCATTTCCAACCTTATAAACTAATAATTGCCCTAATACCCCCAAATAAATTAGAATTGTCCCTTTTTCCCCAGCTAAATAGGTACGGCCGCCATTCCCATTAGAGGATGCCATGATGCAATTACAAAGCCTCTGTGCGGCCAGGACAGTAGAAACCCCCCACAAGTGACCCCATTCTGGAAACTACACCCCATAAGGAATCTAACAAGGGGGGCAGCGGGGATATGGCCCCCTGGTGACGGCCACGTTTGGGACGTGAAAATGAAAAAAATTGTATTTTTTATTTTCTCGGCACATGTTCTACGTAAGTGCCCGTCACCAGTGGGGTCCATATGCTCACTGCACCCCTTGTTAGATTCCTTATGGGGTTTAGTTTCCAGAATGGGGTCACTTGTCGGGGGTTTCTACTGTCCTGGCAGCACAGGAGCTTTGTAATTGCGACGTGGCCTCCATCCTCCATTCCAGCCTCTAAATGGCGCTCTGTCCTTTTGGTGACTTGCCCTGTGCCCATATGGCACATTATGCCCACATGTGGGGTATTTTCGTACTCAGGGGACACTACCCTACACGTTTTGTGTTCATTTTCTTTTTAACCCCTTGTGGAAATGGAAAAAAAATCAAGGCTAGACCAACATTTAGTGTAATTTTTGTAAAATTTTTACTCTAAATCATTAATCTTGTCATGATTTTTTCATTTTCACAAGGGGTTAAAAGATAAAAAAAACATTTAATGTGTAGCGCAATTTCCCCTGAGTACGGAAATACCCCACATGTGTACATAAAGCGCCATTCGGGTGCAGGGTAAGCCTCCGAAGGGACGGAGCGCCATTTGGTTTTTGAAGGCTGGATTTGGATGGAATGGATTTCGAGGGGCCATGTTGCATTCAAAAGGCCCCTGTGTTGCCAAGACAGTTGAAACCCCCCACAAGTGACCCCATTATGGAAACTGCACCCCTCAAGGAATGTAACAAGGGGTGTAGTGAGCATATGGACCCCACTGGTGACGGACACAAATGTGGAACAATGTGGCGTGAAAATGAAATATTACATTTTTTACACTATAATGTTGGTTTAGCCTTGAATTTATCATTTTCACAAGGGGTTAAAAGAGGAAAAAAAAAAAAATGTGTAAAGCAATTTCCCCCGAGTCCGTAAATACCCCACATGTGGACATAAAGCGCCGTGCGGGTGCAGGGCAAGCCTCCGAAGTGAAGGAGCGCCATTTCGTTTTTGAAGGCTGGATTTGGATGGAATGGATTTTGAGGGGCCATGTTGCATTCAAAAGGCCTCTGTGTTGCCAAGACAGTTGAAACCCCCCACAAATGACCCCATTATGGAAACTACACCCCTCAAGGAATGTAACAAGGGGTGTAGTGAGCATATGGACCCCACTGGTGACGGGCACAAATGTGGAACGATGTGGCGTGAAAATGAAATATTACATTTTTTACACTATAATGTTGGTTTAGCCTTGAATTTATCATTTTCACAAGGGGTTAAAAGAGAAAAAAACACACAATATGTGTAGAGCAATTTTCCCCGAGTCCGTAAATACCCCACATGTGGACATAAAGCGCCATGTGGATGCAGGGCAAGCCTCCGAAGGGAAGGAGCGCCATTTGGATTTTGGAGGTTGGATTTGGCTAGAATGGATGATGAACGCCATGTCGCATTTACAGAGCCCTCGTGCTGCCAAAACACTGGAAACCCCCCACAAGTGACCCCATTCTGGAAACTGCACCCCTCAAGGAATCTAACAAGGGGTGCAGTGAGGATATGGACCCCTTGATGACGGGCACATTTGTGCCCGTCACCAGTGGGGTCCATATGCTCACTGCACCCCTCTTTAGATTCCTTGAGGGGTGTAGTTTCCATAATGGGGTCACTTGTGGGGGGTTTCCAGTGTCTTGGCAGCACGAGGGCTCTGTAAATGCGACATGGCCCTTGAAATCCTTTTCAGTGAAATTCAGCTTCCAAAAGCCAATTGGCGCTCCTTCCCTTTGGAGGCTCGTCCTGCGCCCCCTTGGCACTCTATCGCCACATGTGGGGTATTTCCGTACTCGGGAGAAACTGCGCTACACATTTTTTGTCTTTTTTTGCCTCTTATCCCTTTAAGAAAATGAAAAATTGAAGGCTAGAACAACGTTTTAGTGTAAAAAATAAATTTTTATTTTTTCACGCCATATTGTTCGGAAAATCTGTGAAGCACCTGTGGGGTCCAGATGCTCACCGCACCCCTTGTTACATTCCTTGAGGGGTGTAGTTTTCTAAATGGTGTCCCTTTAGGGGTGTTTTTTAGGTTTTGGCACCCCAGAGCCTCTGCCAACCTGAAGTGGTACAGTCAGAAATGACCAAATATAACGGAGGCGTTGAAATTCACTAGGCGCTCCTTTATATCTGAGGCTTGTGGTTGCGTCAAATAGCTCAATAGGGTCACATATGGGGTATTTCTATAAACTGCAGAAACGGGACAATAATTATTGGGGTGCATTTCTCTGGTAATAGGTTTATAATTATGAAAAATATTGGATTACAATAAAATCTCTGCACAGAAAATTAAAATTTTCAAATTCCTTACACACTTAGCTTTTATTTCTGTGACTCCCCTAAAGGGTTAAAACACTTTCTGGATATGCTTTTGCAGAGTTTGGGGGGTGCAGTTTCTGAAATGGGGTGCTTTGTGGGGCTTTCTAACATACAGGCCCCTCAAATACACTTTAAACCTGAACAGGTCCCTAAAAATATCTGATTTTGAAATTTTACTGAAAATTTGGAAATTTGCTGCTAATGTTTTAAGCTTCCTATTGTCTAAAAAAAAATGAAATATAGTTTAATAAATGCCGCCAACATAAAGTAGACATGTTGCTAATGCTATTTAATATATAATTTATGTGGTATAACCACTTTCTGTATACGCAAAAAAGTTTCAAAGTTGGAAAAATGCATTTTTTCACATTTTTTCACATTATTTGGGTTTTTTTCATAAAGATTTGTTATGAGTATCGACTCCAATTTACCAGAAATGTAAAGTACAATATGTCACGAGAAAACAATCTCAGAATCAGCCGAATAGGTAAAAGCATCCCGAAGTTATTAATGACTAAAGTGACACAGGTCATATTCATAAAATTTGTCTCTGTCATTAAGGCCATTTCAGGCTCTGTCCTTAAGGGGTTAAACTCTATGGTTTACTGGTGTTATAACATGACATTATGTAATTTTAGGAGACGTCCGCTATATACCCTGTAGTATTTGCTGTTCTAGCAAAGGTGTCAGGAGGTATTCCCGTCCATACATTGAATGTCTTCACTTGAACATGGTGACAGCATAGTCTTTAGAGATGCAAACATGGTGTACAACAGTGTAATAAAAAAAAAAAAAAAAAATGAGACCACATAGCAACATAAAATGATGGTGTTTACAAGAAATTTAAAGCGGATGTACCATCAGGTACATCCTCTTTAATCTTACCCACGGATCAAACGGCACCGTCACGGGGAAGCCGGTGCCGCAGTCCGTTTTTGGAACTGCAGCCCAGTTCCCATGTATGGTGCCGTTCTATCTACGGGTCCCGGTCCGGTGCTGAAGCACAGGAGGTGGCCCGGCCCGCCCCCAGTCGGAGGGAATTCCTTCCCTGCTATGATGTGGCACTGTTGATTCTAAAGGAGCCGCGTCACAGAGGGAAGGGAATTCCTTTCCACTGGGGGCGAGCCTGTAGCACCGGCTTCCCTGTGACGGTGCCGTTCTATCCATGGGTCAGATTAAAGAGGATGTTCCTGATGGTACATCCTCTTTAAGAGCAATTTTAATAATAACATTATATTAGGATTGGTAAGTTTATAATGTGATCTTTAAAATGATTGAATGTTTCCAATGGTATTTCATCCAATAATCAATATCTGTCCATCCGTCCCTTCAAACTAGGGACCGGGGGGAGGGCAACTACAATATAGTAAGTGAAGACAGAGTAGATGGAGAGCTGGGCCTAGATTATGGAACTGGGGGAGGGGTTAGAACAGTCACTAGTGAAAAGAGGATAGGGAATATGACAAACATATTAAATGTATGTATACTAATGCTCGAAGCCTCACTAATAAAGCTGAGGAATTAGAACTCATAATGGTTGAAGAGAAATATGATATAGTGGGGATAAGCGAGACATGGCTGGATTAGAGTTATGACTGGGCTGTTAATATCCAGGGTTATAGTCTATTCAGAAATTACCGTAAAAATAAGAAAGGGGGAGGGGTCTGTCTATGTCTATGTTAAATCCTGCCTTAAACCCATTCTGCCGGAGGATATAAGTGATGATAATGTGGAATCTCTTTGGGTAGAAATAAGGGGAGGGACGAAGAATAATAAAATTCTTAAAGGAGTGGGTTATAAACCTCCAAGTATAGTGGAAGAAACAGAAAATCTCCTTATAAGACAAATAGATGCGGCAGCAAAGCAGGGGGAAGTCATTATTATGGGGGACTTTAACTACCCAAATATAAACTGGAAAGCAGAAACCTGCAGCTCCAGGAAGGGAAGCTGGTTTTTGGAAATAGTAAAAGATAATTACCTTTCCCAACTAGTACAGGAACCAACAAGAGGGGGGTGGCACTCCTGGACCTAATCTTAACCAATAGGCCAGACATAATATTAAAAATAGAGGTGGGGGGTCACCTAGGTAATAGTGACCATAACATAGTAAGTTTTCAATTATCCTTCAAAAAATGATTAGTAGAGGGGCTACAAAATATTAAATTTCAGGAAGGCTAATTTCCAAAAACTAAGAGAGGACCTTGGGAACATAGACTGGGACAATGCCTTCAGAAATAAAAGTACACAAGAGAAATGGGACATATTTAAGAGCATCCTGGGTAAATCGTGTGAACGACATCTACCATATGGGAATAAAAGTAGTAGAAATAAGAGAAATCCAATGTGGTTAACTTCAGCTGTAAGGGGTGCAATAAATGATAAGAAATAAGCATTTAGACTACTAAAACAAGAAGGTAGTGGGGAAGCATTGAGCAACTATAGACAGAAGAATAGAATGTGTAAAAAGCAAATAAAAGAAGCAAAAATAGCAACAGAAAGAAGGATAGCCACAGAAAGTAAAATGAATCCCAAAATGTCCTTCACCTATATAAACAACAAAAGACTTAAAACCGAAAATGTTGGTCTCCTCAAAAATAATCTGGGTGTAATGGTGGAGGGGGAAGAGGAAAAGGCCAATCTACTAAATACATTTTTCTCTACTGTATTCACAGAGGCTGACACTTTATACCCAGATAGCGCCAGGTACATTTTTTAGTATTCGTTTATATGTTCTGTTGTCATTTAAAGTAAAATGAAATTGGAAGCAATAATGACAACAAAGGTCACTAGCGGGCAATGGTAACTTAGATGTCACTTGTGAAGCCAGCTTATTACATCTAAGCAGTCCATGTTTTCTAAATAGAGGCCAACTGCACGTCACAATTACATAGCTGTGCTTTTAGATGAATGAGTGGAGCAGCTGTTGAGATGTATCAAAAACACTTTGTTAATTGGAGTATAGCTGCTGAAATTAAATCTAAAGAAGTCAGTCAGACAGTCACCTAAGAAAGGTTGACATTAGTGATGAGCGAATACTGTTCGATCGAATAGATATTCGATCGAATAGTGAGATATTCGAATATTCGATATTCGTACGAATATCCCGCGAATATTCGAAGAACATTCGATAAGCATTCAAATCCCCCAGCTTCCGGTTTCACCCTCCAAATGGTCAAATAGATGTTTTTCACTAATCGAATACTTGTTCCCATAGACTTTAATAGGATTGAATATTCGAATATTCGCGGGATATTCGTACAAATATCGAATATTCGAATATCTCACTATCACTAGTTGACATCAATTATGTATGTAATGAGTTGTCCCTGTACTATAGTTCTGTCTCTCCTTTTTATTATTGAGTAAATAGAAGAAAGTTGTCACACCTTCTCTTTGTATATTTAAGTAATAATAACAGTTTTTGTTATTAATTTTTTTTAAATGAATATACAGTATATCATACTTTTTTATCAGACACATTGCTGCAAAAATTGTAATTGATTAAAGGAGAAGTCCAGCAAATTTTTTTTTTATTAAAGTATTGTATTGCCCCCCCTCCCCCTCCACACACACACACACACACACACACACACCTCCAAAATCACCAATATACACTTATTATGGGAAATGCACAAATAAGTGCTTTTTTTTCCCCTGCACTTACTACTGCATCAAGGCTTCATTTCATGGATAAAATGGTGATGTCACGACCCGACTCCCAGAGCTGTGCGGCTGTGGCTGCTGGAGAGGATGATGGCAGGGGGACACTGAGGGACACAGGGCACTGGAGGGACACTGAGCATCCCTCTGCCATCATCCTCTCCAGCAGCCCCAGCCCGCACAGCTCTTGGGAGTCGGGTTGTGACATCCCCATTTTATCCAGGAAGTGAAGCCTTGATGCAGTAGTAAGTGCAGGGAAAAAAGCACTTTATGTGCATCTCCCGTAATAAGTGTATATTTGTATAACTTTTTTTTTTTTTTGGGGGGGGGGATACAATACTGTAATAAAAATTTTCGCTGGACTTCTCCTTTAAGAAAAAAGTGTCACAGTACTGGTATCTAGGTGTGTTGCTAGACGTAGGCACAGGCCCTGGATAAATAATTGCCCTAAACCCCTTTGTACTGGTATCCAGGTGTGTAGCTAGACATATGCAAAAGAACACTGCAGAGACACCATCACATGTCTCGACGTCAGTGAACTAGCCAGACCTTCCCTCCGGGAAGGAACAACCAAGCCAAAGGCGTTCTCCAGTTAAGGAGACCACCTCAGCAAGGTATCCATCCACAGACAGCTGTTTCGGGGTTTTTGCCCCTCATCAGTGTGGAGTAGGTTTCTGGCTAGTGGGAGCAATGACTAGTAGGTGCATGCAAAAGGACGCTGGTTGACCTCAGGGAGATCAACCAAAACACCGCAGAGACACCATCACGTGTCTCAACGTCAGTGTATTCTAGAACATTGCCCCCTGGGAAATCAAATATGCAAAAGAACACTGCAGAGACACCATCACATGTCTCGACGTCAGTGAACTAGCCAGACCTTCCCTCCGGGAAGGAACAACCAAGCCAAAGGCGTTCTCCAGTTAAGGAGACCACCTCAGCAAGGTATCCATCCACAGACAGCTGTTTCGGGGTTTTTGCCCCTCATCAGTGTGGAGTAGGTTTCTGGCTAGTGGGAGCAATGACTAGTAGGTGCATGCAAAAGGACGCTGGTTGACCTCAGGGAGATCAACCAAAACACCCTGAGGTCAACCAGCGTCCTTTTGCATGCACCTACTAGTCATTGCTCCCACTAGCCAGAAACCTACTCCACACTGATGAGGGGCAAAAACCCCGAAACAGCTGTCTGTGGATGGATACCTTGCTGAGGTGGTTTCCTTAACTGGAGAACGCCTTTGGCTTGGTTGTTCCTTCCCGGAGGGAAGTTCTGGCTAGTTCACTGACGTCGAGACATGTGATGGTGTCTCTGCAGTGTTCTTTTGCATATTTGATTTCCCAGGGGGCAATGTTCTAGAATACACTGACGTTGAGACACGTGATGGCGTCTCTGCGGTGTTTTGGTTGATCTCCCTGAGGTCAACCAGCGTCCTTTGCATGCACCTACTAGTCATTGCTCCCACTAGCCAGAAACCTACTCCACACTGATGAGGGGCAAAAACCCCGAAACAGCTGTCTGTGGATGGATACCTTGCTGAGGTGGTCTCCTTAACTGGAGAACGCCTTTGGCTTGGTTGTTCCTTCCCGGAGGGAAGGTCTGGCTAGTTCACTGACGTCGAGACATGTGATGGTGTCTCTGCAGTGTTCTTTTGCATATTTGATTTCCCAGGGGGCAATGTTCTAGAATACACTGACGTTGAGACACGTGATGGTGTCTCTGCGGTGTTTTGGTTGATCTCCCTGAGGTTAACCAGCGTCCTTTTGCATGTAGCTAGACATAGGCACAGGCCCCGGAAAAATAATTGGCCCAAACCTCTGTGGTATCCTGCTCTGTCTGTTACACTAAAGGTATATTCCCATATCAGTGAAAATATTTTTCTTTCAGATCAGCTGATTTAAGAAAGTGACAGACATTTGCAGATTGCAACATAGGCCGCTATTTATTAAAAAAAATATACATTGCATTATTTTCTATGTAATCCTGGACGGAGGGTATACACTCTGCACACACTCCAGACCAGGATTCCATGCGGCCGCTCAGAAAACTGACATGTCAGACAACTGACAGTGCAGACAATGTAAAGTCCGGCTCTTGACAGACTTTACATTGTCAGCAATGGCTAATTGTAACGCGGGCACGCTGTTTGAGCCCGCATTCCAATTCAAAAGAGACTAAGTTCATCCAGCCAGTACTGTAGTACCGGCCGAGTTGAACTTCATAGACAGCGGCCGTTCTCTCAAACATTGTGTGAACTTAGCCTAAAGGTGTTTGGATTCACTGCTTTAGGGCCCTATTACACAGGCAGATTATTGTGCGAAAAATCATTAAATGGTTTGAATTTAAACGATAATCGTTCTGTGTAATTGCAGGCAATGATCGAAAAATCGTTCGTATGTCGTTGATTTAGATCTGAACCTAAAATTATCGTTAATCGCTCGCTAATCGTTCTCTAATCGTTCGCTGTAATTCCACATTCGTTCGCTCAAGTTCCACATTTTTTCACTAATCGTTCAGTGTAATAGCACATTGTTCATTGTTTTCTGGGATCAGAAGGAATAAACGATCGTAACTAATTATCGTTCTGTGTAATATGGTGAACGATTTCAGGTTAACGATAAACAATCTTGTTTGCGATTGTTAATCGTTAGTTGTTAATTGTTAAAAATCGCTCAGTGTAATAGGACCCTTAGTAAGTAGACTGAGTTTTGTAAAGTCTCTTTATGAGGGTTGAAAATTAAAACCACTAAGCCTAAGGGTCCTATTACAACGATTTTTATCGATTAACGACTAACGATAAACGATCGCAAACCGGATTGTTTATAGTTAACGTGAAATCGTTCACCATATTACACAGAACGATAATCATTAGTTACAATCGTTACTAAGATTGTTATTGTGATTGTTACTATGATCATTTATTCCTTATGACCCCAGAAAAACTATGTGCAATTACAATGAAAAGTGAAAAAATGCGGAACTTGGAACGCGGAATTACAGCGAACGATTAGCGAACGATTAACGATAATTTTAGGTTCAGCTCTACTGTATATCAACGATCAATGACATACTGTACAAATGATTTTTCGATTGTTGCCTGCAATTACACAGAACAATTATCGCTTAAATACAAACGATTTAACGATTTTTTGCACAATAATCGTTCCGTGTAATAGGGCCCTAAAACTAACCTGAGACTTATAATGAAAGACAAGAGTACAGTGAAAGGTGACACCATTGTATAGATAACACAGGATGTAACACTATTCACAATAGTTGAAGCAGAAGCTCTCTCCCCCTAGGATAATCTCTGCACAGATCGCAGAGCTGTGTCTGAGCTCTGTATGAACACTGTACTACTCATTTTGCTCTGCTGATTGATTTATCTGCCACACTCATCTCTTCCCTGTTGAATTTCTTCTGGTTACTTCCGCCTCTTTTTTGCCTAGGTTATTGACATGTTCTCTTTACACTTACTTTTGCTTGGTTCTATACCTCTGTTCCAATCATGTGCTAGACTAGAACCTTGTCCTCCTATATGTACTTCCTTAGCCTGTAAACCCTTGGCTAGCTATTAGTCTTTCTTTGTGAAGCTTGCTAGTGTATCTTGTGTTCTTCTCTCTATCTTCTATTTCTGGTTACCTTATTGGCTCTAGACCTTGTTATTTGGATTCAGATTTTGTACCATGTTACTTCTTTGGCTCTGACCTCGGCCTATTTGTTCATCTTCTCTCTGTTGTTTCACATTGTTGCAAGAAAGTGATCATCTCCATGGGTTTCTGCAGTCAATTAGGACTATTAAAGGCAAGTAGACGGGAACAAGTTCAGGGTTTACTGTCTGTGTCAACCTCATCTCATCTCTGGCCAACCTCTAACTGCAGTTGGGACATTTTCGGTATCTGAACCTAATTGTTTAAAAAAATAATAATAATAAAAATAAGTCTAGGCAAAACATTAACATTGCTATTCTTATACAAACCAGAATGTAATAGTCAAGATTAACATTATAATGCAAATTCTTACTATCTAAACATTAATGGATAACTAAGCAAATTTACAATTTATCTACTTAAATATTGAATCAAAAGAGAAAATACATGTAATGTCATGTAACATCTTCAATTGGTTCCTTGTTTCCTAATACAGAATTATTAATAGATAATGCACTGTTACATAAGCAAGTGTTTGAAAGGGAGTATTTGTAAAGGAGAGGTATCATGTGAAGAATGAATAAAATTATTACTGAGTACTCTATGATTACAATAAACTGTAAGTCTCACATGTAGTACTTTTGTCAGTATTTGGTCCACGTTACAGTCAGTATTTCGGACTAAACCACAATTAGGACAAAAACACGGAAAAGGGTGTCAATCATTCTATTTTAGTTTTGGATCCATTCCTGTTTTTGGGCAAAATACTGACCAAAATTAGGGCCAGATACAGACTAAGATGATGCACGTGAACCTGGCCTTTGCCTTCAAAGACACATAGAGAATATTAATTAATGTGATTGGGACAGTGAATTCATATCTTTATTCCACGCATTGCAACAAGGTACATAGCTTTTATTAGTAAGACAAGCTTTATATCAGATGCACACAGCTATATTACTGGTGCATTTATTGAAATCTTTGGGGCCATACTATAACTCAGTGTGCTGTCACTTTCTTGTGTAAAGATGTATTCTACCATTTAAGTCCTGAGATTAGAGAGGTTATGGTGTTATGCAAATGCTGCATATGTCAATCCACAGAATGTCTTTGACCTTTTGTTATTGGGTGGTAGTGCAGCCATGTTCTTGGCTTTGCTTTCCATGTTTTGTAATATGCTACTTTTCTGGTAGTTCAAGAGGTTGTCCAGACAAAATTAACTTGTCCCCTATCTACAGGATAGGAAACAAGTGAGAAATTGCGGAGGTCTTACCTCTGTACCCCCCGCCAATCTCCATATCATCCCCAGGTTCTTTTCTTACAGTATGAACACAAAGTGCTGTACTTGGCTCTTTCAAGCGGCTTCATAGGAATGAATAGAGACGCAGGTCACATGCCGTAACCACGGCTCTAGTCATACAGTATATGGAGGTTGGCGGGGGCACGGAAGACAGACCCCCACAATCTTTTACTTGTCCCCTATCCTTTATTCAACAAATAAAAATATATATTCACAATTTTCTTTAACAGAACAATATATCCGAAAGGTTTATATTATTAAACTTCTAGAACTAAAATATTAGACATGCTGTATAATATGCAATCTGAATAAAATTTTTAAAACCAAAAATTTTAAATTATGGAACGGATGGCTTTGACAAAATGATCTTATTTCTCAGCAAAATATATAAAATAGAAATAATAGCCCTAGCTAAAATCAATTTTATAATGGCCATAACCAGAAACAATATCTATATTCATGATGTGTCAAAAATCCTTTTCATATGCAAGAGTTTTAATTGCGTTCTGACTCATATATCAGCTTTAATTTGAACTTGGACGACATTTTGATGCAAGTTATGCAAATAATTAGATGCACGCACATTTTTTCCAGTTAATGTGTATGTTCTGCATGTAGCAATTATTTCAGCCAATCCAAAGATGCATTATATGGATAAGACTTATATCTGTCATTGTCAAAATGAGATTTAAATATTTCCTTTTTAGCTCATCTTGCCCTTCTATGTCCAAAGACTCCAATCATAAAACAGTCTTCTCTTCAGCTTGTTAAGATACCTTTATATATTTGCAGTGAAAAAGCAAGGATAGATTCCGCAATACTCATTTCTATGTTAATCACCATTCTTTTTCAGCCAAGAAAGCAGGCCCACTCACCCAATTAAGCATCAACCTAAACTTGGCTATCCTGGAAAATGAGCTATTCTGTCATGTAACTAGCCAGCAAGCTCTGCCTTGTCATACACATGAATGGATGTCTAGGTAGTGGGAGAGAGACTGAAAGTAAAACTTTATAGAACTAATACTACATCCGAATAATAGTGATGATGATTCTAATATTAGCAGTATTAACAATTATATATATAGTAGTAATAATAACAATGTATTAATGTAATACATGCTTTATGGGCTTATGTATGTACGCAAATAGCACAGAAATGTCTGGCAAATTTAACCTCTTAATGTCATTTTTTCCTCCTTATGTTTAAAAACCCAGCACACCTTAATTTTTCATCTACAGATCCATATTTTTTGCAACACTAATTGTACTTTGTAATGATATTTTTCCATAAAATATGCTGCAAAACCAAGTAAAAATAAATAAATAATTGAAATTGTAAAGAAAAAAGCTATTTTTCATATTTCGGGTGGGTTTTGTGTTTTGTGTAAGATTGACATACAGTATTATCTATATTCCTCAAGTCAGTACGATCATAATGATGTATATAACTTTTCAATTCAATTAAAAAAAAAAAAAAAATAGAAACATGCCTAAAATTGATCTATACTGACCTTTATAAAGGTTTTATTTTTAAGTATTTGGGGCTTTTCATTTTTTTGTGTGTACTATTTATCGGTACAACACTTCAATATGTGTGACTTTTTGATTACTTTTTATTCAATTTATTTTGTGATGTGATGTGACCAAAAATCTGCAATTTTGCACTTTGGTGGTCTTTTGTGCTAACACCAATTTACTGTGTGAGATCAGGAACCTAGTGATTTATACTAAAATATGATGATGATGATGATGATGATGATGATGATGATGATGATGATGATGATTATTGTACATTCTTTATTATAATTTATTTAAATGGTTACTGTAACTAATATTTATTATTATACATTCTTTATTAATTATTTAAATGATTACTGTAACTAAAAGATAACTTTGACATGTCAAAAGTTATTGATCAAAGCGTCTCTTACTGCTGGCAACAGCGCATTCCCCTCCCCAGTCGGCAGATCAGAATGTCAAAATTTCATTTGGACTTCCATTATGAACTTTGTGCTGCTGGCCAGGGATTGCATTGTGCATTATCCCTGGCTATATCTTCTGATCAGAGAGGGTGTCAGCAGTAAGACCCGCACTGATCAATAACTTTTGACATGTCTGATGATTTTTAGTAACAGGTACACCTTAACCCCTTGCTTATCTCTCTTCATATAGTAATAACTCTGCGATACTTTTAACTATCGTGGTTATTCCAAGATTGTTTTTTCGTGACATATTCCTCTTTGTGTTTGTGGTATATTTTGGTTGATACACTCAGTAGTTTTTTGTAAAAAAAAAAAAAAACATTTGCGCAAAAAGTAGAAAAAATTACTTTTCTTTATATTTAAAATTTACATGAACTGATATTACTGCAATACTTCTACTTTATGGTGACGTAATTTGGTGAACATTCTTTTACTTTTTAGGAAGTTAGAGGGCTTCAAAATTTTGCAGCAACTTTTCAAATTTTCAGGAAAATTTCTAATTCTAATTTTTTTTAAGGACCAGTTCAGTTCTGAAGGGGATTTGTGGGGCTTGTGTGTTAGTTACCCACATGAATCCCTCCACTGTAAAAACTGGACCCCTCAAAGTATTCAAAGTAACTGTTCATAAGTTTATTAACCCTTTAGGTGTTTCACAAAAATTTAAAGTGTTCTTGTTGTTAATTTTCTTTTTTTCTTTTTTTTTTCTTTTTTTTTGCAGAAATCAATAGTACAGGCGATTTTATGAAACTTTGTAGTTGGGTTTATTATCAGAAAAATGCATTTTTATTATGAGAAAGCAGTTTGAAGCTCTCCCCCCTGTCTTCATTGTTCTCTTTGAAGAGGGGAGGGGTTTAGGGGGATGAGCCACCAAAACAGGACGACAAAAAGTTAATTTACAGCTACATCACTGGGCTATATCCTCTGATATCAACACTGACCTCTCTGACCTCTGAATACCAGCTTCACACAGCTCTCCGCTGTGTAATCCTTTGTTCTCTGCTCTCTGCTGCCTACTAAACTCCCTCCTACCTCCTCCCCCCTCCCTTCTCCATAGAACAGACAGGGGCATGTCTGATGCAACAAAACATAATTTCCTAATAATGAGCAGTGAATGGAAAAGAGGAGGGAGTGGGGGACCTGGGCAAGTCTTTTTGAATGCAGATAATGGCATATTTGCCTAAAAAACCCAATTACAAAGTTTCTAAAAATAGCCCGTTCTATTGATTTCTGGAAAAAAAAAATACGACATTGACACTTTAACCCTTAGGGGACCGGGCCAATTTTAATTTTTGTTTTTTTCATCCTTGTGCTTAAAAGGCCATGCACTTGCATTTTTTCACCTAGAGACCCACATGAGCCCTTATTTTTTGCACCACTAATTTTACTTTGCAATGACAGGCTGAATTTTTTCATAAAGTACACTGCAAACCAGAAAAAAATTCAATGTGTGGTGAAATAGAAAAAGAAAACCACATTTCTTTTATTTGGAGGGTTTTTTGTTTTTATGCCGCTCACCCTGCGGTAAAACTGACTTGTTATATATGCTCCTCAAGTTGTTACAATTACATCTATATGTAACACGTTGTTAACAAATATGTTCCTTAAAATTGCTCTATTTCCAGGCAAAGGCTATGTTCACAAAACGTAATTTTTAAGTAAAGAACGGACGCTGATTGCAATTGCCTCAGCGTCTGTTCTTTACTGCAGGGGCAAAATTGCATTGAAGCCCGTCATCAAAGAGTCTCGAAAAACACAGGACTAGCCAGATATCCCTCCGGGAAGGACCCTAGCCAGTGTCCTGCTCCACACTGATGAGGGGCAACACCTCGAAACAGCTGTATATGGATGGTTACCTGGCCTTGGTTTTTCTTTTGTCATTACATTGACTGATAGGGCCACTTAATATGGTGGTTTTGGTGTTTTTTCTTACAGGAGCCACCCCTTGGCTGGGTCCTTCCCGGAGGGATATCTGGCTAGTCCTGTGTTTAGAGACTCTTTGATAAGGCTCCACGGGCTCTTCTTTTGCATATTCATGTTTCCCAGGGGGAAATGCACCTAGGACTTCACTGCTTTGAGCGCTTTCACTAGCAGACGGCAGTGTTGTCATTTGGCTGGTCTCCCTGAGATCAGCGATCTGTTTTTCTTATGGCTCTACTAGGCATTGCTCCCACCTAGCCACGATCCTGCTCCACACTGATGAGGGGCAACACCCCGAAAAAGCTGTATGTGAATGGTTACCTGGCCTTGGTTTTTCCCTTGTCATTACATTGACTCATATGGCAACTTAATATGGTGGTTTTGGTGGTTTTCTTACAGGAGCCACCCCTTGGCTGGGTCATTCCCGGAGGGATATCTGGCTATTTCACTAGCAGCCGGCAGTGTTGTCATTTGGCTGGTCTCCCTGAGATCAGCGATCTGTTTCTCTTAGGGCCCTATTCCACAGTAGACCTAAAATCATTGTTTCCCCACCGCGCATTGCTACGGTTGAATAGCGGTGCACGGCGGGCGACCGACAATTTGAGAAGCAGGAGCATACTTTACCTGTCAGGTCTTCCGCTCAGTCTTCCTCCCTGGGTCCCGCGCGCTCTATCTTCAGAATGGGCTGTCAGCTGACGGAGCGCTCAGCCAATCACAGGCCGGGACCCCCATGGCCTGTGATTGGCTAAGTGGCCTGTCAGCTGACAGGCCATCCTGAAGATAGAGCGCACGGGACCCGGGGAGGAAGACGGAGCGGAGCAGAAGACCTGACAGGTAATGTATGCTGCAAGGGCTGCAAGGACATCGGTAACGATGTCCCTGCAACCCTCACTCAACGATCTGGCTGTGGAATAGGCCCAGTAAACGAGCAGCGATCTAGCAGATCGGCGCTCATTTACATCGTTGATCGGCCCTCCTCGGCCCGTGAAACAGGACCCTTATAGTCATAGTTTATGGCATTTGGGGGCATTTGGGGGAGGGATTAACAAAAAATTTTTATTTTGGTTAGTCTTTCATTTATTATTTTTATGGTGTTAATCGGGCGGTATAATTAATGTAAGGGGTAATAGACGGGGTCATTACGGATGCGGCGATATCAAACATATGTATCTTAGAGGTATTTATACTGTTTAAAAAAATTGTTCTCAAAATTGACAGCAGCATTTAAACAGTTTAAACAGTACAATAATCCAGTGTGCAGTCACAGACATATACTGCCCCTGGCCATAGCTCGATCTCCACATGTCCACTCCACTTAGGTGCACCTGATTTGACACAGAGAGGCCCAAAGCATTGTCAATTTTTATTTTATTTTATAGGTATTAGTGCATTGAAGGAAAAGCGGCGTCTGAGAACTCTCCATGTGCACAAGCCATCAGGTCTCTAAATGGCTTTGATTCCACTAAGTGGAATAGGAGGGATTGGAGGGCAATAAGCCTATCCAGGTGAGCGTTTAGTGCCTGTGCCGTCGGGTGGTTATTTGATTCTGATGGAGGAGGAAGAGGTTGATGTGAGGGACCTACTACTTGCAACCAAGGCTGAAGGATCCTGACTTTCTGCTATGGGTTGTGCGGTGGTAGTCGCCCCCGTTTGCTGTTCCTGGCAAGATGTGTCATAGGGGTCCTGTTTCTTCTAGGCAGTGGGGTGGTGTCGCTCCATGTGCTGTTGCATCAAAATGGTGCCTGGGATTGAACCCAAACCAGGGCCCACTTTGTGCTCACAAATGCTGCAAATGGCTGCATGGTCTTTGCAACCACAATGAAAAACTGTCTCACTGGTGATGTGAGTGGGTGTTACTTCGGAGGAGGTGCACTGGCAGTCTGTTGTGGAGTGCTGCCATTGCCTTAAGGTACTCATTGAGTGCCTGGGCTTGCCGACGCGGACTGGCTGGCGTTGTCCGACTACAACTTTTTCCTCTTGCCATGCTTGGACATATTTGACATAAAGCTTCACCAAATGACTCTTTTACAATAGATGATTTTGAGACTAAAGCCAAACACTGTATTCAATGGAGAATGGCTTGTCTGCACCGACACACTGTTCTAGCAATGGGTTAACTTCACCAAATGACTTTTTCACAGGAGACATTTTTATTTTTATTTTATTTTATTTTTTTTGTTTAATCAAGCCACACACTGGATTCACTGGAGAATGGTTTGTCTGCACCAACACACTGTTCTAGCAATGGGTTAGCTTCACCCAATGACTTTTTCACAGTAGACTTTTAAAAAAAAAAGCCACACAATGCATTCACTGGAGAATGGCTTGTTTGCACCAACACACTTTTCTAGAAATGGGTTAGCTTCACCCAATGACTTTCTCACAGTAGACAATTATTTAATAAAGCCACACACTGTATTCACTGAAGAATGGCTTGTCTTCACCAACACACTCTTCTAGCAATTGGTTAGCTTCACCTAATGACTCATTTACAGAAAATACTAGACACACACTAGATTCACTGTAGACTCTAGGTAGAGCAGGCAGCAACACACTGAATAGATGTTTCCCTCACCACCCACAGGCCACTACTATACCGAATTAAACTACCTAATCTGCCCTCTCCTATCCTTTCCCTATGTCTTCTCAAAGCTCTCTCCCTACTCCTCTCTCTTCTCTTCCTAAAGCCTGAGTGCCGTCAGCTTAGGTGCGCACTGTCTAGAGGAGGAGGAGCGGGCACGAGACAAGGCAGGGACTAGTGACTTTTACTAACTTTGTGCTAACATGGACGGCCGCTATTGTGGACTTGCTTACTGATGCAAAGCGAATTTATTGCTTTTCCAGATTTGCTTCATTTATCCATAGTTGGCTCATCTACAGTACCTTTATGTGTGCTACCCTGTTTATATACGATTGCTGGAACATTATTTACTTTCTGCCTTTTGCTTCAACCCCATTCCTCATAGATCGTAATCTTTTGCAAGCAGGACTCTCATTGCTCTTGTTTGAATACGCTGATCGTCTTTATATGTACCCATTCAATTTTAAAGTGTTTCAGCATTTTTGGTGCTGTGTAAACATTATTAATATAAATATTAACATTATTAGGTGTTACCTGCACATGGAGAAATGGTGAAACAGAAACAATGGTTCTCCTCATAACAGCTTATCCTAAAAATATTGTTGACGGGCTAGTGACCATTTAAGTTGTGCCTCCCTCCTCTTAAAGCCATTTTTATGCATGACTGCTAGAGTTTGTGTAATTTAGTGTTCTCCTAAAGTGGATATTAAATATCAACTTTGTATATATTGTAAACTACATCATACATGCCAAGTTTCTCAGAAAACATATTTTGCTAATGCAAAAGTGCCTTTTATCTATTTTAGTAACAGTTATTTGCTGATAATAATAACTCAAATTTTCTTATTGTCTCGTATACAGCTTACAATAGTTTACTGAAGCATAGCTGAGAGAATGTGTCGACACTGAAGCTTTCTGGTTTAGCTCTGGATCAGTAAAAGGCTGTAAGGGCAAACTCCAAAGATATGAGCAATTTCAATAAATATGTCTAAATTCTAACTAGCTGTCACTTCATCGGAATTAACCACACACCCGAGGAGACAGTTTAAAATAAAGTCAACTGTTTTATCTAAGATAAATTGATCGTTATTGTTCTCTTTACTGGTCTAGCCAACTCCATAACCATCCTGAAAATAAGCATGCTGTAACAGAAAGAGTCAACTGAGTAGACCTACTTTCAGGGTCCGTGACAAATACGAGTTTTACAGCGTAAACCAGCTCTACATACAAACATATGATGAGAACATGATAGCTAGAGTAGATACCCTATAATTAGCTGCTATTTTAATGTTTATGGTTTTTATTATTTATCTTTACATAATATAACTAGAGATGAGCGAACTGGGTTTGGGTTCGAGTTGATCCGAACTCGAACTTTCGGTATTTGATTAGCTGGGGCTGCTGAACTTGGATAAAGCTCTAAGGTTGTCTGGAAAACATGGATACAGCCAATGACTATATCCATGTTTTCCACATAGCCTTAGGGCTTTATCCAAGTTCAGCAGCCACCGCTAATCAAATGCCGAAAGTTCGGGTTCGGATGGACTCGAGCATGCTCGAGGTTCGCTCATCTCTAATTATAACACAAATACAGGTATAATGAACATGAAACTGAGTAAATGACAGACCAATATTGCATGAGAGAGGTCCTTGTGCTTGAGAACATACAATTTGATTCCATGTTCACACACTGTATTTTTACAATAAACAACGGCTGCTGTTGCAGATTGCAATAACGGCCGCTGTTTATTGACAGAGTGGAATCACATTAGTGTGTTTAGAACAACGGGTGTTCTCTGCGACCGCACAAAATAATTGACAGGTCTATTTTGTGCGACCGCTGAATATTTTGTGCGGCACACCTGAATATGCCCGCATATGTTCACTGAACATCTTAGACATCGCCCCTTGTTTGACCTGGCCAGGTCAAACAACGGCTGATGTTAAAACAATGTGTGAACATGGCCTAAAAGGGGAAACAGCTGGTCATCTGTGCAGTTAAAGCGAATGTATTCTTAGTACAATGCTTTTTTTTAAAAAAAAAAGCACAAGGTGTCGGCACAAGGATGCCAGTGCCACAGTCCTGTTTTTGAACCACTGCCCAATTTTCTGGGCAGTTCTATTGCTGAACACCGGCCAGGCATAGAGCACTGAAGGCGGGCCCCCTGGCCTCCAGTGTGACGATTTGCCCTCCCTTCTGTGACACAGCCCCATTAGAATCAATGGAGCCAATTCACAGAGGGGAGAGCAGATCATCACACTGGGGGCCAGCCAGCTTGACGCCAGTGCTTCAAGCCTGGCCGGTGCCGGGTAATAAACTAATGCTGTGTGCGGGAACCAGACATCGGTTCAAAAAAAGGACCACGGCAATGTCATCCCCTTGCTGGTCTGTTTGTGTAAAAAAATAAATAAAAATTATGTACTAGTGATTCATTTGCTTTAAGAAAGCAGCCATTGTAGCTAGTGCAGTACAGTAGCAGTAGGCTTACTGTAAGTTATAGGATTTCCTGAAGAGATTAGTTTTTTGCTTTTGAAAGTTCTAATCAAGAATGGGCAATATTTTTCTCATGGGGCTACCTGACCAATTGAAATTGTTTTTGAGGGCCAGACTACTATACGTAACTCAGTTCTGTTGGGGATGGGGGTAAGGCGGGAGTGTTTCCCAACATTCTTCAAATCGGAGCACCCCTAGCAAATTATTTTCTACAAAATAAAAAAAAAACTCATTCAGTGACTCGCAGGTAACGTCTTCTTTGATCTGTGGCATCACTTTCCCTTTTTGTCTCCATCCGGAATAGGCCTCCATGATTTCTTCCTGCTAAAATTTATTTCTTCTGAACCTGCCATACAAACATCTTTAGGCTCCACACTTTTTCTTCAAACTTTCTCTCCTTACCTTCCTCTCTCCTATAAGCTCCCATATAGAAGTAATTCCACTGTTTGGTGTGATGTGCAGTAAATGGAGTAGGTAGTTGGTTGCCCCTGTATGTAGGATTCCCCTATATAGTAATAATATCCCCCTCTATAACCCCCATATAGAAATAATGTCCCCTGCTGTGCTCCAACCAACATAGTAATAATGCCTCCTGCTGTGCACCCCCACATACTGATAACGCTTCTGCTGTTAACCCAATACAGTAATAATGCCCCCTGCTATGCCCCATAGTAATAATGCCCCTGCTATGCACCCCCACCCATAGTAATAATGACACCTGCTGTTTATAGCCCTCAACCCCCATAGTAATATTGCCCCAATGTATACAGCCTTCACCCACAGTAATAATAACCGCTGCTGTATACTGCCCCCACCCACAGTAAAAATGCCCCCTTCTGTATACAGCCCCCAAAAGTAATAATGCCCCCTGCTGTATACAGACCCCCACCCATAGAAATGATCACCCTCGCTGTTGTGCTCCAGCATAAAAAAAAAAAAAATCATAATCACCTATGACAGGAAAGCAACAGCTCTTCTCCATCTTCTGCCTTTAGTCTGTGAGCCACGCGGACGAATCCTCCAGAAACGCATCATATAATTGATCCCGCGCCATCTGCTCATAGGCTGCGGGCATGAAGTGCCCATGGCCTATGACAATCAATAGAGCAGCAGGATGCTGACAGGTCCTGCTGCTCTATTCTAAATCTTATGTTTAGCTTGCTCACACTGCAGTGATAGGGCTGAACATTACATTGGGGGGGGGGGGGATCCATAGAAGTTGCACAACCACAGCTTCTAGGGATGCTGAAAGGGGGCAGGGACTGGGCAGAGTAGGTCAGCGGGCTGGATGTAGCCCATGGGCTGTATGATGCCTAGGTCTGGCCTTGATGGTGGATGAGAGCCAGAATGGGGTAAGTACTATATCAGATAAGGCCAGAGATGCATTTAAATGACAGATTGTGGCAGTCTTGTATGCCATTGCTAGTAGCTTAAACTAAATTTGTTGGTCAAAGGGTAGCCTGTGAAGACATTGCCAGAAGGGAGATAGGATGATGAAAAAGACTAAGCCTTTATTATTCTTATTGTTCTGATATTTGCATCTATTGGATAATGCTATATGACTATGGTATAGTATCCTCGATTCTTCTGTATCTTTTCAGTAGTTGTAGGTGTTGAGGTGTCAGGTTGGGAGCTCCACTACTACCAACTCTCGGCATACGGTGAATAATCCAATGGTTTTCCATGGAGTAGCAGTGACACCACTGTAGTAGTTGCCGTAGTTCATGCAGGACAAACATCTAACATGTTTTAGCGATCAGCTTGAACGGACCATTGTTACTATTTAGTCGCGTACTTTACATAAGATATATTATGTTAACATTTTTATAGGACAGTATCTCTCAGGAAACCTCTTTTCCATCATTTAAGCACACACTGTATACACATATTTTTGGCATAATTTATAGATCTGGGCTGCAGCAGCCCAGAGTAATACAGCACTGATTTAATCGATATAGATCTGCACCTTGAGGCATATGATGTAATGCAGAGGCATTGTTTCTACTACCATAGCCCTTATTTACAGTGTAGAAGTCTTAAACCAGTCAAATACTTTCTTAAATTTGAATGTCCATTTTTCAAGTATTCATAACTGTACCCACCTTTGTTTTATCCATATGTTAAAATATGTTTTGGAGTCAGAAAACATATTACATAGATACAATTGGGAAAAAATGGTTAGACCAATGTGGCTAAGGTCACAAGCTTATATATATAATCTTTATGCAGTAATATTTCAATGTGCAAATGGACATCCTTATAATGTGCTATAACAGAATGTGCTATAACAGATGTGGTGTTCTCATATGTAGGCAAATAAAGATGTTTTCTACTTTATGGAATTGACAGAAAAATAAAATGTATCCTGTGTTAACATAATCCTGACATAACCTACATAAAAAGGTGGTTTTAATCCTAATGCTTATTGGAAAAATAACAAATATGAGTAATCACTGTCCACATAGGTGCAGAGGGATTCAAGACAAAATGCAGTAATTATCTCAATAACAAGTCCTACAAATGTTTTTTTTTTCCCAATATAATTATTCATTAGGGAGTCTTTCAGACCTATTAGTGAGTAATTACATAACTACCCTGTTTGCTAAGTGATATGTTCAGGTCATGTTGTTTAGTAGATCCAATGATGTTAATGGAAAAAATGTCTTTATTCCATGTCAATCTGAAAATATAAACTCTTATAGAAAGAAGAAAACAAACCAAGCTCTGCTCCAATAGAAGGAGTCACCAATCTGAAGACAACTGTTTCAGGGTGCTCGCCTCTCATCAGGTGGGACTGAAGCTGCACTAAAAATTATATAGTGAAGTGAAGGGTGTCATTAAAAAGTACAACTTAAAAAAATAAGCTCTCACACAAGTCTGTTGATGGAATAGCAGGGTGGCTCTTCGAAGTAAAGGAGGAAAAATGTAAGAAAAAAAAAACATCAAAATTACTGAGGAGGAATGGCGATAATTGATGGCAGAAAAACCTGCAATCTTTTGATGTTACCTAAATTAATTTATTAAGCAAGGTTTAACATAATACCTACAAAATCATATTTATACACAAAAGGCCATAGGAACAGTGAGGTAAATGGTGAAGTAAAAAATAAAAAACATCAACATAAAGATGGGAGCAAACAGATTGAGCAGCAAACAATTTAATGTGAAAGGAGTAAGGGTATGTCAACACAACAGAATCCCGGCGGATCACTAGCCGTGGATTTCGAAGCTCGTCCCCACTTGCATCTCCGCTGGTCCTATAGGCTTCATTCTATGGTTTGGCAGATTCTGTCCTCCACCAGAAGAATTAGTGGGTTCAATCTTCGGGCAGACGGTGGAATCTGCCAAACCATAGAATGAAGTCTATGGGACCAGCTGACATGTGCATGGCCGTGAGTAGGGGGTGAGTTCTGAAATCTGCGGCGGGTCATCTGCCGGGATTCTGTAGTATGCACATACCCTTAGGAGTGTAAGGAGTTTTATTGTCTTGTGATTAAGGTCTGGTCCATGGTTGTGAGGCCCAAGTTTTACAGTGGTCACTAAGATTGCAAATGAAATGTAAAGTAAAAAAAAAAAGTAAAAGTAAAAAAAATGTAAAGGTAAAAAAAATAAATAAATAAACCTCTTACCCACATCCCACCTTACCCCCCAAAACAAAAATGCATGTATTCCCTTAAAGAAAAAAAAAAAGAAAAAAGTTTATATTCCTAAAATGTGGCGACACATAAATATTTAAAGGGGTTATCCAGAGCTACAAAAACATGGCCACTTTCTTTTAGACACAGCCCCACTCTTGTCTCTAGCCTGGGTGGGGTTTTGCTGCTCAGTTCCATTGACGTGAATGGAGCTTAATTGCAAACCGCACCTGAACTGGAGACAAGAGTCGTGGCCATGTTTTTGTAGAGAGATTAGAAAATATCTTATTCTAAATTTTTATGTCTGTGAAGTTGTGGTGTGAGTTATAAAATATGTAGCTGTCTTTTTTTTATTGTAACACAATAAGAATTATTTATTTTAAGCTGTTACCTTGTATCAGCTCCATGAAGACCACCTGTAGGGCATTTAGTAGGGGGTCTCTATGTTGGTTGTTCTGCTTTACATTACTTTCTTCCTTACAATATTTTTATGTATAAACATGTGACGTCAGATAATAGCTATGTTCACACATGGTTTAACAGCGTCCATTTCATGTGCGAACACATGTTATTTCCGGAAGCTGTTTACTGAACAGCTTCCGGAAATAATAGGCAGGTACATTACTTTAGTGCCTGTCCTAAAGAACAGCCGTTAACATTATGATATGTGAACACATCAGGCAGCATTGTATTTACTTCAATGCAATGACGCCCCTGCGGTAAAGAACGGACGCTGATTCCATCAGTCCAATCAGTAGGGATGAGCGAACTTTTGAAAAGTTTGGTTCGATCCGGCGAACTTTCGTGAAGTTCGGATTTGTATAAACCAAACCTAAAACGAACCTTGCAATAACGGCTGAATAATTGCAGCTACAATAGTGGGAGCCTGACAGGGTATAGTTTCGTTTAGTTGCAGTTGCTATTACAATGAAAAAAGGGGAACAAATCAAAGTGCAAAAATTGTGAAAAAAAATTAGCCAAGGTGTAAATAATTACCCGGGACATAGGACACAAAGTTCCTTGGACACAGCAGGTGGAAAATAGACATTTGACAGTGAAACCAGCAGCAGTAATAGTATTTTATTGGACCCAAAGTGGAGGAGGGGGAGGAAGAGGCGGTAGCACTTGATTGCAAACAGCCCAGTATGGTTAAAAAAAGACTATTGGAGGAGGCGGCACATCTTGATTGTACCAAGCCCAGTATGATTGGGAACAGACTATTTGAGGAGAAGGAGGCAGTACCTGATTGCACCCAGGCCAGTATGATTGCGAACAGACTATTCATGGAGGAGGATGGTCAGCTTTGGAGTGGTGGCCTGGGATTCTTTACTGATGATGTTGGTTACCGCACTTTACAAAATTTGGATGGGTGGGATGATGTCCTTGATGCCTGCTGACAAAGTTGCGTTCTCAAAAGGGATCAACAATTGGCACGACATGTTTGAAGAAACCTATGCACTATGAGGTTTATCACATGTGCCATACAATGTGTATGGCGCAGCCCTCCCTGCTGCACTGCAGAGAAAAAGTTCCTCCCTTTGTGGGCTACAACACTTCACGCTGTTATATGAATGGCTGAGCCAAGGTCAACTATCTCCTACCTGATGGTCCGGAGGAGCTCCTGCCCACTGTGGCTTCGTTCACCCAGGCTCACAAAATGGAGGACAGCCTGAGAGCGCCGGGCCTGACATCGTTGGTAAGACACCGGGACAGGTTGGACTGCAGTCAAAGTGGTGGATGGTTGCAAGCTGGTGGAGGCAGAACTTGGGCAGAACTGGCCCCCTAAAACACCGGGGAGGTGACAGTGGCAAGAATGGGCTAACTTTCTGGTGGTCTTCTCGGGGAATGTTGACCCAATGGGCAGTAACAGACATGTACTGCCCTTGCCCATAATTAAAGGACCAGACATCAGCACTGGGGTGCACGGTCTTGGACACAAAGAATCCCAATGAGTTGCCAACATTTTTCTTCAAAACTGTGCAGTAATGGGACTTTTTTTTTTCTGGGACAGTGATGGGACTTTTTTTTTTGGATTGTTTTTTTTTTTTTTTTTAAACTTTTTTTGTTGCGGCTAAACAGGGTTCTCCTATTTTTTTGAACCAGAATTGTAAAGATATGAACTGAGATTTTCCCTTAATAAATTTGATAAGCTTAAACACTGAAGTTGCTTTCATGTGTCTTGGTTGATACTCCCAGACAGCTGTCACATTACATTTTTGATTAGGCAGCACCCAGGTATATCTGAGGAGACTAATTTAAGGTCTCACCCTAAGAGGGATGACAGCACAAATCTTGATATTCACAGAAAACCAGGATACAAAGCATTATAGGAGTAATAATCCCTTGTATCCTGGTCTATTCTGTGACAAAAGTACAATTTTGCGTTGCCATTGTTATTTTTACCAGATTCGTAACAAACTTTCTCAAAGTTCGGTTCGTTCCCGAACCAAACTTTTCCCAAAGTTCGTAAGTGTAGTTCAGCAGAGTTCTTTACTAAAATATTACGTATTGTCAACATAGTCATTGTTTCAACCAAGTCTGGTGAAGAGACACAGGTAGTCTCAAAAGCTCAGGGATCTAAGAAATCTCAGTTTTTAAATTTTAAACCCAATAATGACCATCAAGTTCAATACAAATCTGATGGGACAGATTTTACTACATGTCACCAGTACTTCTATACTATTGGCATCAAGAAGATTGGTCCAGAGAACTATTAGATGATTTATTACCCTGAACCTCTTTATACAATGTTAAGCTTTGCATTGTACTTTGATTTGCTATTTTACTACACAGATAATAGTAATGTTACACGAGTAGGGTTCATCATCAGTGAAAATATTAAAAATTCAGTAGACCTAAAAGTATACCATTAAATACCATGACAGGGGCACAACTTGAAGCTCCTAGGCTTTAAAACTGCATTAATAACAGGGACCACCAGCTTTTATGTGTCATTTATAATACAGCTCTCTGTACTGGTTGGGACAGGGAGTGGGGGACGGCGTGCTCTGTATAGCGGGGTCTACAGCACTGTACTCTGACCCAGGAAGTCTCCCTCACCTTCCAAATCATAGCAGATCCACTTCAGGCTGGGGCTTACATCAGGGGACAGAACTGTGGAGGTAATTTCTTCATAGCTGTAACTCTTCTCTTCCTGGACAGAGAGTGCATTTATGTGCCCACATATGTCCTGCTCATTTCTTCATGCCCCTTGCTTTCTCTGTCAGTCCTTGTGTTTCCCATCCTCTCCATTCCTGCTATAATATGCCTGCACTCATACTCATCTATACACACTGCTGCTATAATGTGCCTGCACTTACACTCAGCCATTCACACTGCTATAAACAACTGGTCCTGTCAGTGTCCTCCTGCACAGCTCTGTGATTTTCACTTCCTGACCGGTCCATGCTGAATACCCCCCCTTCCCTATTGCTGTCATGGCTGTGACCATACAGACCTCTGACTGCAGCCCTGCTTCTCTATTCTAACCTGTTGTACTACACTACTGCATTATGGGGATAGTTACATAGTTACATAGGTAATACGGTTGAAAAAAGACCAATGTCCATCAAGTTCAACCAAGGAGGGGATGGATACAGGGAAGGGGGAGGGGTGATAGGTTCTATACATATGCATTTAAGTTATTTTGGTCTAAGAACTTGTCTAGCCCTGTTTTGAAGCCCTCCACTGTTTTTTCTGTGACCAGATCCTGGGGTAGACTGTTCCACAGATTCACAGTTCTCATGGTAAAGAAGGCATGTCGCCTCCGGAGATTGAACCTTTTTTTTCTCGAGGCGGAGGCAGTGCCCCCTTGTCCTATGAGGGACAAACTGCTGTGTCTACAAACTGCTTCTATTTATTCAGGTTTATGCAGTTACTATACATTATACTCCACATGCTGATTGCTATACTGTACAGTAACTTATAATATCACAAATTCAGCTGTTTATCATTGTTTCATCTGTTCTACATGTTGTTCAGAATAAAAGAAATCATTGTTTTTTTGTGGTGTTTGGGGCATTTTAGTTAATCCCTATGGGGAATTTTGCTTTGGTGTAAGAGTGGATTTAGATTACAGGCATGGTCCCAAAACAAATTGTGCTCGTAATCCAAGGCACCACTGTACTGGTTTTGTTTAACCTATTAGAGGGGCAATTTTATACTCCCCCCATCCCATCCACTTAGGCACCTCTGGACTACTGCAGCTTTATATCTGAATTATGAATACATAGTATTTTGTTATTGCCAGCATTCACAATGAAATACAGTACGTAGGATTTCCAGACTGAGACCGCAGTTGCTGTAGTGCACTGTGAGTTATGTGTATCTTCATAAAGCCATCTTACAACAAATGCTGATGTAGCGAGACTGAAAATGATCACAGTGCAGAAAATAAACATAAAAAGTAGAGCTTAACTTTCCAAACAAATATAAAGTTGGCTCTGATTGATGTAGTATTGAAGTCCACTAGAAGTATACTCTGTAATTCAAATGCTGTATACACATTGTAAATAGCGGTTATACAAATAAGAGCATTGAGCAATTCCAATAACATTACTGGGGTACTCTGGAGAAAAAAAAAAGCTATTAATATTGCTTTAATAAAATTATATTGTTATATAACTTTATTAAAATATATGTATATTATTTATTTATATATGTATATTATTTATTTACATATAGATTTCCATTGACTGTCAGCATTAAGGGGTGGGAAATGTCTAGAAATGCAGGACTATCTATGCCCTGCCACTTTGCATTCTCAGCCATGCCCACAGCTGAAGTAATGTCTCTAAGTATTGGGACAAGCACAGTGAATCAGAGGAGCTTTCACATGCCTGCACCAGTACTGTATGACAGGGCTCCTCTGTGAAGTTTATAAAGCGCTCGCTGACGTCAGCCATGCCATGCACGTTGCTGGGAATGGAAGGGGTGGGGAGGCAAAGGCAGGTGTAGTGGGTCTGGGGCTTGGGAATCTTTGGCTCATCTCCAAGGCACTGTCACAGATAATATTAATACATTTTTTTTCAAACTGTGGGTTCAAGATTCTTAGATATGGCGTCACTGTTTCTATAAACATCAATCCAACACTACCTCCAGCTTAATATGCATGGGGAGTGGCAGATTCCCTTTAAATACATTTTGTTTTGCATCAGTCAATAGAACACAGAGGATTTAGAAAAAAAAGACTCTCCACCAATTAGTTGATATTAGATTCTTTGTGCATCCACCTATCTCATCCCAGCCAATTAAAGAGGCAATGTTTGAAATCTGTCATCAGACTGACAATAATCTGGAATAATGAGCCGAACTACAGGATCGTTCACTATCAATCAATGAAAGATCAGAAATGGTATGCTGATATATGAAGCCAAATCACTGTATTTTCTGTATACAAGCTAAACCATGTAGTATTATGTCAGCATTAGTAAGAATTCTCTTTGCTGTCTTTACTAATAGCGACAAATGTTGCTTTTTTTCCCTTTAATTTCTGCCATGATATATGAGCCACACTACCTGAGAATTAAACAATATATGTTTGTAGACTCCCCTAGTAAAAGAGGTTAAGCTCCCAGATCAGTATGTTTAATGTAACCAAAATGAGTTTAGCTGCAGCTCAGGAAGCACTCTATTGTTTCAGGTTGTTAACCACAAATGTCTTATAAAATGAAGCATGTTTACTGTCATTTTGCAGAAGTCATATCTCCCCTTATGAATTTGGCAATGCAGGATTTTAAAGATACCAGTGTGGGATTGTTATCATGCACAAGCCAAAGCTGTCAGGCCTCATTACTTCCAAGACAAAAATTACGGAATAATGTATTAAGTGTCTCAGTAGAAACACGCAGTGCACCGGTTCTATAGTATGGTTACATGATGACACCATCAGACTATACTGTGAACTGCATCTCCACAATCTCAGGTTGTTCCTGAAAGTCAATGTCTGTGATTGTTATTTGTACAGTAAATCAAATGAGGCAGCAAAACAACATGACTAAAAATGGCCTTAGGGTCTACAGAGGCTCTCATCTTCATGGGACTGGTGTGATTTTGTTTCCTGGCTTGTCCTTTTGTTTCCCATGGAGACAAATGGTGTTACAGGTGTCTGGCAGCTGCATTTTATTGAAATAACATTGGGTTCACATGCAATAAAAAAAGGAACTGTTAAACATCATTCCTGTGTTGCTCGAGAAAGCTGCATCATTGGTTGGTTTACTGATGTTTTTTTCCCAATAAAATTTGTAAACTGACAGATGTACAGTACCTAAAAGATGTACACCATTATAAGGCTATGTTCACACTACGTAAGTTTCCGGCCGTAGCGCGTTCCGTGAATAAGCGGCCGGAGACTTACGTAGTTTGCGTATAATGGAAAGTATACGAAGTACGGTTGCACAGTTCACACTACGTACGAACTTACGCCCGGATCGTACGCGCCGGCGTAAAAAATGAACCAGACCATTGTTTGCGGAAGAAAATGCCGTAACTTACGCCCGTAGCGTTACATGCGGTCCCGTACATAGTGGTGATTTCTTCCTTTTTGCTGATTTTTGTGCCGATCCAAAAGGTTCTGTGGGGTGTCCGGGGCTACACGAAGATTTCCAAGTAAAAGACCGCTGTCAGATCGCTACGTAGGGCGCTTGGGAAGCGTAAGTAGACTTCGGGCGTAAGTTCGCGCTCTGTACGTAGCCAGCTGCAATAGCGTAAATCCCTGCCGGAGTTTACCGCGTATATGTCCGGCTGCGAAAATATGCGGCCGGACATATACGCAGTGTGAGTAGACAATAGAAAACGTAGAAGGTCCATAGCTTCCAAAAAAGTAGAGTCTTTATTGAAGCATATAAAAAAGTACAAGTAATAAAAATGCAGGCCTACATGTTTCGGGGAGAAAACCCCTTGATCACGGCATCAACATACGCAATGGTTCAGTGAGTATATATGCTCATATCTAAACACGTCACTTGAGGAACGCCCCTCAAAGGGGGAGGGACCGTAAGAGGAAAAGCACCTGAAAATGCATAAACCAAAGGTATAAATGTATATATATAGATCAACACAATAAATTAAATCAGTATAAATATGACAGATCGGTTTTAAAATTCAGACCTTTTGGTGCTCTAGTGTCCAGGCGGAGTATCCAGAAAGCCTCACGTTTGCGGAGGAGGTGGACCCAATCTCCCCCCCTCTGTGGTTTTGATACTCTTTCAATGGGAATGACACATAAAGAGCGACACACCCCCTGATGGGAGTCAAATAAATGCCTGGTTAGACCTGACATAGCTCTGCGGGAATTAAATCTTGCTGCAGCTGTTGCATCAGAGATATGCTCTGCAATTCTCTGTTTCAACTTTCTTTTTGTACTGCCAATGTACTGTAAGTTACATTCAGTGCACCAAGCAAGGTATACTACAAACGTAGTGTTACAATTAATAAAGGATGATATATTAAACTTTTGGCCTGTGCTTACCGATGTAAAAGTGGAGCTCTTTTGGATGTGACCGCATAAACCGCATCTGGGCATCACACATTTATGGGAGCCTTTAATGGAGAGCCAGTTTTCTCTCCCCGGCATCTGGTCATGGACAACCGTGGGGGATAAAATATTCCCGAGGGTCTTGCCCCGTCTAGCAACACAACGTATTCCTGAGGATAGAATAGTGTCACATTTATTATCTTGAAAAAGAATAGGGATATATTTCCTTATTATGTTCTCAATCTCCCTAAATTGTGAACTATAGGGAGTGGAGAACGTTAGCGGGACAGGAGATGCAATGGAAGGAGAAGCATCAGTACGATTTCTGTCCCTGAGATGGTAATCCCTATCCCTGCTCTCAGCTATTCTTTTAGCCCTATCAATATTGTACCTGCGATAACCTCTCGACAAAAGGCGTGTGGTCAAATTGTTACACGCATCCTCATAAGCAAAGACACTGGAACAGGCCCTGCGGACTCTGATAAACTCACCGATTGGGAGATTGCGTGTCACATGGGATGGATTCACACCAGTGTGAACATAGCCCAAATGTGTTAATTTGGGAATTTCGCTTCTATGTTCTCTCAGTGCCTCATTCTACTGCATATCTGTACCACGTGTATTAGAAATGATTGGTGTCTAATAGGGAAAATTTGTTTATGGAATTCTATAAAAGTAAACCTAAACATCAGCTAACGTACAGCTTATGTTTGAATGAATCATTAGCTTGATGATTAATACAAAGTAACACAGGTTTAAAAAAAATGGGCGAAGGGAAGGGGTATGGATGATGGGTAAATTCTATGAAGACATTTATCAGGGCAGATTTACCCTGCCCTGGCCACAAGGAGGTGTGCACCTCTTAGTAAATCCGGCAGGGTAATCGGGCTGCGCCTATTTTAAGACCATCGTATGAGTATGCCAGTCTTAATAAAAGTCCCTCTATATGTCTTCATACACATTTAGGCTATGTTCATACAACGTATCTATATCATAAAAATGAAAGTCTGTCTGCCTGTCCCGTATAGACTTCCAAACGCCTGAACCATTTGACCCCAAATTTGGCCCACAGATACATTGGGGGCCCGGGAAGGTTATAGCGAAGGTCCCGTCCCCGCCAGATGTACAGGAGAGGAGGGGGATGAAGAAGAGCGCCCCACAGAGATGAATGGGAAAATCTCCACACTGCACACACAGGTGACATAATTAGCTGCAGCTTTGCCCAGCTGTAAACAGCAGTTGGGAGCCTTAGAAACCAATAGGATTACTGCTTTCATTTTCACAGGGAGCAATGGTTGCTAGGACAGCTGCCAAAAAACATCCACAGTAATAACTGGTAGACCCCCTACTCCATCTATACAGTACATGTATACAGGGCCCCCTACTCTATCTATACAGTACATGTATACAGGGCCCCCTACTCCATCTATACAGTACATGTATACAAGACCCCCTACTCCATCTATACAGTACATGTATACAGGACCCCCTACTCCATCTATACAGTACATGTATACAGGGCAGTATTACCAGCTGCTGATGCCCTAAGCACTAAACCTGAGGACACCCCATCTTCACTCACTAATTAGCGTCATGATAGATTGGTAGATAATAGCTCTAGAGGTCACATTTAACACCGGCATATCAGACCTGACCAATACCGCCATACCAGACCTGACCAATACCGCCATACTGTGACTGGAGAACACCGCCACACCAGACCTGACCAACACCGCCATACTGTGACTGGATAACACTGCCATACCAGACCTGAACAATACCGCCATACCAGACCTGACCAATACCACAACACTGTGTCTGATAACACTGCTATACCAGACCTGACCAATACCGCCATACTGTGACTGGATAACACTGCCATACCAGACCTGACCAATACCGCCATACTTTGACTGGATAACACTGCCATACCAGACCTGACCAATACCGCCATACTGTGACTGGATAACACCGCCATACCAGACCTGACCAATACCACCATACTGTGACTGGATAACACCGCCAAACCAGACCTGACCAATACAACCACACTGTGACTGGATAACACCGCCATACCAGACCTGACCAATACCGCCATACTGTTAATGGATAACACTGCTATACCAGACCTGACCAATACTGCCATACTGTGACTGGATAACACCGCCATACCACACCTGACCAATACCACCATACCGTGACTGGATAACACTGCCACACCAGACCTGACCAATACTACCATATCCCCCTTCGAAAAGACTAGATTTTCTGCCAAGTCTGAACAGGAGGTGGAAGACTAGAAAAATTAAAAAAAAATTAAAAGTTGTTTCCTTCCCCCTGCTCCCTGGTGCTGCGCCCATGCAAGGTGCTGCCCTAGGCAGACCACGAGTGCCTAATGGTAAATTTGACCCTGCAGGTATACAGGACCCCAAACTATACACTACAGGTATACAGGACCTCCACCAACTCTATACTTCAGGTATACAGGACCTCCACCGACTTTATACTACAGTTATACAGGACCCCAAACTATACACTACAGGTATACAGCACCCCCACCAACTCTATACTACAGGTATACAGGACCCAAAACTATACACTACAGGTATACAGGAATTTCTCCAACTATATACGACAGGTATACAGGACCCCAAACTATACACTACAGGTATACAGCACCTCCACCAAATCTATACTACAGGTATACAGGACCCTCAAACTATACAGTACAGGTAAACAGGACCCCCGAACTATATACTACAGAACACTACAGGTATACAGGACCCCAAAACTATACACTACAGGTATACAGGACCTTCACCAACTATACACTACAGGTATACAGGACCCCAAAAGTATACACTACAGGTATACAGGACCTCCATCAACTATATACTACAGGTATACAGGACCCCAAACTATACACTACAGGTATACAGGAACCCAAAACTATACAATACAGGTATACAGGAACTCCACCAACTATATACTACAGGTATACAGGACCCTCAAACTATACACAACAGGTATACAGGACCTCCGAACTATATACTTCAGGTATATAGGATCTCCACCAACTATACAACTACACCAACTCTATACTACAGGTTTAAAGGGTCCCAATCTATACACTACAGGTATATAGGACCTCCATCAACTATATAATACAGGTATACAGGACCCCAAAACTATACACTACAGGTATACAGGACCCCCAAACTTTACACTACAAGTATACAAGACCTCCACCAGCTATACACTACAGGTATCCAGGACCCTCAAACTATAGACTACAGGTATAGAAGACCTCCACCAACTATACATTACAGGTATACAGCACCTTCACCAACTATATATTACAGGTATACAGGACCCCCAACTATACAGTACAGGTATACAGGACCTCTACCAGCTATCCACTGCAGGTATACAGTACTTCCCAAACTATACAGTACAGGTACACCCCCCCCCCCCATTTATACACTACTGGTAAACAGGTCCTCCCTCAACTATACACTACAGGTATACACACACACCCCAATTACACACTACAGGTATACAGGACCCCCTCAACTATACACTACAGATATACACCCCCCCCAACTATACACTACAGGTATACAGGATCGATGTTTAAAGTTTTTAGTTTATTTCTAATGTGCATAAGCTACAATTTACATAAACAGTGCAGAATTGGCGGGTAAATAGGGGCATATAGGGCTACTGGCGATTTTCCCTTAAACAAAAAAAAAACAAGGACATAGATTGGCCTCCTGGGCACCTTAGAAGAAATCTAATTAACACACTGAAACTTTATACCCGGGCAGCGCCGGGTACATTTTCTAGTAATTAATATAAATCACGGCCATTGCAATATGAAACAACGGCCGTGATTTATACAAAACATATGATATATGTGAATGAATGGAATCACGGACGGAGTGTATACACATAGTATATGCTTCGGCCAGAATTTCATTCGGCTGCATGAAAAACTAAACTGACGTCAGTTTTCTGCGGCCGCTATTCACTGAATAGCGGTTGCACAAGACATGTCAGTTCAGACAATGGAGTGTGCGGCCACACGCTCTATTGTGTGCAGTGGTTAATTGATTTGCGGGTGCAAACAGTTGCGCCCGCATCCCAATTCCCCAGAAATGAAGATCATCCGGCTGGTATTGCAGTGTCATGTCCTGAATCCCAGAGCTGTGCAGGCTGTGGCTGCTGGAGATGATGATGGCAGGGGAACACTGAGGGACACAGGGCACTGGAGGGACACTGAGCATCCCTCTGCCATCATCCTCTGCAGCAGCCACAGCCCGCACAGCTCTGGGAGTTGGGTTGTGACATCACTGTTTTATACAGGTGATGCAGTAGTAAATGCAGGGGGAAAAAAACACTTTATAAGCATTTCCTGTAATAAGTGTATATTGGTGATCTGTATAACTTTTGGGGGAGCAATACAATACTTTAATAAAAAATTTCGCTGGACTCCTTTAACTCTCATCAGGACATATGATGCATGCTGGTTATTATTACCTAGATGCATGACTTTACATTTATCGATATTGAACCTCACTTGTCAGGTAGACATCTAAACAAGTTCTCTTGTAACTTATGCAAAAGTTCCCTTCTAACTTATGAACATCTTCTGTAAACTGTAAATAACACCAAGCTATACAGCACTTTACAAAGATAGAAATATTGGGGTGGGGGGGGGGTGTCAGGATCAACAGGAATTTTCTGTGTGCGGCCTGTTTCTGTTTTGGCAGTGTTTTTAGTAGTCTATTGAGTACAATTCACTATTAGTGGAAAGCAAAGACTACACTGTTGCTTCTGTATAGTAGTGAGTGGTGATACCTACATTGTATCATGTATGTGGTTAGCAAGTGTGGGGGGGGGCCAGACAGTGCTCCCACAGCAACAAGTAAGGGGTTACGAAATTTGGAGCGGGGAGGGGGCAGACACTAAGCAGTGATGTGTGTCTGGCCCTTCCTGCATTTGCTAACCCCAGCACCCCAGCAAGTGATGAGTTAAGTGGGGATGCTGTGCCTCTTCACTTAACCCTTAATTTGCTGGTGTGGGCACCCTTGGCTTAGCTGAACAAGTGAAGGGGGGGGCCAAATACTAAAGCCCCTATTACTCGGGGCGATGCATCTCTAATAAACATTGAAATATTTGATATTGCTACATGTGGAATTGTTCAACCTGTTAAAATATTTTTTTTATTCCACATGGTAAATGGCGGGGAAAAAAAGCTAAATGCCAAAATTGCTAATTAGAGATGAGCGAATCTACAGTAGGAACGAAGCAAATCCTGAGAGAAATTTCCCAGGACTGGATCCATCTTTTCCCAGCACCTGGGGAATAGTGGCACAGAGTGGAGCAGACTTCAAAGCCTCGCAAGCGATGAGCAGAATCCTGATAAAAACAAAGCACTTTGCTTCATTTCAACTATAGATTCGCTCATCTCTATTGCTAATGTTTGGTCACATCATATATCATAAAAAATATATATAAAGTACAATCAGAAAGTCCTATATTCAGTATTTTGACCGTAATTGTGGATCTGCAATTATGGGCAAATTTAATGTCTATTGATTTCAATTGGGCTGTTCACACTGCCTGCATATTTACGGATCTGCAATCCACAAAAATTGCATCCACAAAAATTACTGACAAGCTCTATTACAAACCTGTCAGCATCGGGTATGGCAAAAAGCAGCCTGACAAGACACGGACAGTGAGCCCTAAGCTGACCCTGCCCACTGTCCCTGCCTACTTGCCACAAGACAGTCCTAGGCAACTGCGGACAACCACAATGGCAGTATACTTAATAGCAGGGATGAGCAAACTTTTAAAAAGTTCGGTTCAGTGAGCCCTAAGCTTTCGTGAAGTTCGGATTCGGCCAAACCAAACCTAAAATGAACCTTGCAATAACGGCTAAATAATTGCAGCTACAATAGTTGAAGTCTGATAGGGCATAGTTTCATTTAGTTGCAGTTGATATTACAATGAAAAAAGTGGAAAAAATCAAAGTGCAAAACTAGTGAAAAAAAATTAGCCAAGGTGTAAGTGATTACACGGGACATAGCACACAGAGTTCCTTGGACCCAGTAGGGAAAACAGACATTTGACAGGGGAACCAGCAGCAGTAATAGTACTGTATTAGACCCAGTGTAAAGGAGGGGGAGGAGGAGGAGGAGGAGGCAGTAGCACTTGATTGCAAACAGCCCAGTATGGTTAAAAAGAGACTATTTGAGGAGGAGAAGGAGGCAGTACCTGATTGCACTCCGGCCAGTGTTTTTGAGAACAGACTAGTCATGGAGCAGGAGGATGGTCAGCCTTGGAGTCGTGGCCTGGGATTCCTCGCTGACGATGTTGGTTACCACACTTTCCATAATACGGACGAGCGGGATGATGTCCTTAATGCCTGCTCACAGAGTCGCGTCCTCAAAAGGGAGGCACGACATGTTCAAAGGAACCTGTGCACTATGAGGTTTATCACATGTGCCATACAAAGTGTATGACTCCCTGCTGCACTGCAGAGACAATGTTCTTCCCATTGTCAGCTACAACACTTCCCACCATTAGTTGACCTGGGGTCAGCCATTCCTATATCTCCTCCTCCCTGATGGTCCGGAGGAGCTCCTGCCCACTGTAGCTTCGTTCACTCAGGCTCACAAAATGGAGGACAGCCTGAGAGCGCCGGGCCTGACATCGTTGGTAAGACACCGGGACAGGTTGGACTGCAGTCAAATTGGTGGATGGTTGCAAGCTGGGGGAGGCAGAACTTGTGCTGAACTGGCCCCCTAAAAAAACGGGGAGGTGACAGTGGCAAGAATGGGCTAACTTTCTGGTTGTCTTCTGGGGGAATGTTGACCCAATTGGCAGTAACAGACATGAACTGCCCTTGCCCATAATTAAAGGACCAGACATCAGCACTGGGGTGCACGGTCTTGGACATCAAGATACCCAATGAGTCGCCAACATTTTTCTACACAACTGTGCAGTGATGGGACAGGCAATGGGACAGCTGATGGGACTTTTTTTTGGACTTTTTGCTTCTGGGACAGTGATGGGACTTTTTTTTTTGGATTTTTTTTTGTTTCTCAGACAGTGATGGGACTTTTTAAAAAAAAACTTTTTGTTGTTGCAGCTAAACGGGGTTCTTCTATTTTTTTAACCTGATTTTAAAGATACAAACTGATTTTACCTTAATAAATTCTATAAGCTTGAACATTAAAGTTGCTTTAATGTGTCCTGGTTAATACTCACAGACAGCTGTCACATTACATTTTTTGATTAGGCAGCACCCAGGTATATCTGAGACTAATTTAAGGTCTCACCCTAACAGGGGTGACATCACACATCTTGATATTCAGAGAAAACCTGGATACAAGGGATTATAGGATTATCCTGGTCTATTCTGTGACAAAAGTACAATTTTGCGTTGCCGTTGTTATTTTTACCAGATTCGTAACAATGTTTCTGCAAAGTTCGTAACGGATCCGGTTCATAATGGCTCGGTTCGCTCATCCCTACTTTATAGGGTGAAACACAGAACAGCAACGGACAAACACAATAAATCCTAGGTCAACAATCCGGGTCGGTAACGGCGGGCAGCAAAAGTACAAAATCGGCAGACAAGTCGGGTAAACGAGAACAGGCAATAAGTCAGGGCAGGCGGCAGACAGGATAGAGAGGGAACAGGCAAGGGTCAGAGAATAAGACAGCAGATACCAGAGAGGACGCTTAGCCTAGATTGCTCTAATAGCCAGCATCTAACTGCTGAAGTGTCAGTCTTATATAATAGACCAGGAGCCCAGTCCATAACCTCATTAGACCAGCCGCCTGAATCTACCTGTGCAAGTAGACTTTTGCTGGCAGAGGCATCTGTAAGTCAAGAGAACACAATACTGAGCAGCTGAAGGAATCCTGAGTAGCTTATGGTTGTTTTACAAGGAACGATTTATCGTTCGAATTTGCACGATAACGATCAAATTCGAACGATAATCAAACGTGTAAATGCAGCGAACGATCAAGCAACGAGCGAAAATTCGTTCATTTTGATCTTTCAACATGTTCTTAAATCGTTGATCGTTCACAAAAAATGTGCAGATCGTTCTGTGTAAACATTCTTTCAACGATTTCACCTATGTGTGAGATAGGATTAAACGATCGCATAACGATTTTTCCGTACGATGTATCGTTCCGTCTAAACGCTGATCGTTGATTGTGCGATCGGGCGAAATATCGCTCCATGTAAAACCACCAAAAGAATCTAGCAGCAGAGTAACTCCTTCACTGCCAGAACTCTGACAGACAAAACGGGTGGGGCTGAACAAGAAAGATGCCTGTTTAGACCAGGTTCAGGAATCAGCGCCATCTCTGCTGCACAGCCTGAACTGACGAGCGAAAAGGCACAATCCTGACAGAACCATAATTGTGGCACAGATTATCCCATAGACGGCCATAAGTTTTGCAGAGCCGTAATTTTTACTGATTAAATGTCCATAATGTATGCAAATGGTGGATAGATTTTCCATTTTAAAAGCATGGATAAAAATTTTTAAAGTCTTTATAGGAAATGTATACACAATACAGGAGTTCACTGTCATTTAGAAAACTATTGTTATGTCACAGGAACATGTCAGAAGTTTTAATAGGTGGGCGATTTCACCAATCAAAATAATAGCACCGAGAGAAACCTGTAGTGGCAGTCTCTGTCCCACTCACTGCGATCTGCATCCAGTGGCTCCAAGCCTATAGACTTTTACACATAGATGAACTTGTTTGCCGCTGCTCAAAGGAACTACTTGGAAAATCACAGTTTATACACATTGTGATCTATTGCATGTTTTGTGCACATACAGAGGTTTTTGTAAACAGCAAATATGCTTTAACTGCTTAAGGCACCATGGCCTACACCATAAATCATGGCGCCAGTAAGGGGCTTTAGAGGGGGCTCACAAAATTAACCCAACCCTCACTGTATACAGCATCTCCAGGCCCCACCACTTATAGCCATCACAGACTGATCACTCATGCAAACTATTAAACCATTTAGATGCTGTTGACAGCGGCATTTAAATAGCTCCGGTAAGCATCCATGCTGGCACAGGGAACTGCAATCTCACAGCAGGGAGCCGATTCAGGTCACTTCACCACCAATGATCCATTCTAAAGGAAGGCCAAGGCCTCTGCTAGGCTTCTCAGGCTGGCTGTCCGCAGCCTGTAGCAATTGAGTGCATAATGACAGATCATTGCAGTACATATGTGCTGCATTGATCCCTATAAGCAATAATTGTATTTTTCATAGAAGTCCCTTAACCCCTTAAGGACCGGGCCTGAAATGGCCTTAAGGACCGGAGCAAATTTTATGAATATGACCTGTGTCACTTTATTCATTAATAACTTCGGGATGCTTTTACCTATCTGGCTGATTCTGACATGTACTTCACATTTCTTGTAAATTGGAGTTGATACTTATAACAAATCTTTATGAAAAAAAAACAAATAACGTGAAAAAGTGTGAAAAAATGTATTTTTTCAACTTTAAAACTTTTCTGCTTATACAGAAAAGGGTTATACCACATAAATTATATATGAAATAGCATGAGCAACATGTCTACTTTATGTTGGCGGCATTTAGTAAACTATATGTCATTTTTTTAGACAATAGAAAGCGTAAAACATTAGCAGCAAATTTACAAATTTTCAGTAAAATTTCAAAATCAGATATTTTTAGGGACCTGTTCAGGTTGGGGCTCGGTTCACACGTTGTAACAGTGCGGCTGTATTTGGAGCTGTAATTGTGCGGCGGTATTTTTGGTGGTTCGTGTGTATGCTTGGAAGTATAGGATATGCGGCTGCACAGTGCACACTATGTCTGAATCTACGGCCCTATCGTAAACGGACCCGTAAAAAATGAACAAGACCATTGTTTGCGGCTGAACATGCGGCCGAGGATTGACAGGCGGTCCGTACGGAGTACTTCAAAAATAGCCGGCAATGATGCCGAATGCCGATGCCTCTAATAGTTAATATATTAAATTACTAAAACACATTTTCTTTGTAATCAAGACACTTCCGTTGGTCAATAATTTATTTCTAACGAATCCATCATTGTGCAATTAAATATACTGTCAAAAAATAAATATATATATAAATATACATTTATTTATATATCTATTTATTTTAACAGTATATTTAATTGCAAAATGATGGAATCGTTTACATTTAATTATTGAACAATAAAAGGGACTTTATTAGACAGAAAATGTGTTTTATTAATTCAATATATTAACCATGAGAGACATCGGCTATAGTGCAGAGGATCGCAAACCCCGGTAATAGCGATTCATGTAAACTGTGTTCCCTGCTTTCCCAGATGCATCCAGAGGTGTTTGCATCACTTTCTTAACATTTTATTTGTTATTTTTAGTTGAACCAGATTTCCAAGTAAATGACCGTATGTTTTGAGCCGCATGTCTATTTTTTCCCACGGCCGGAGTTTCACCCGCACATTTACAGCCGCATAAAAAATACAGCCGCACAGTTACAGCGTGTGAACCCAGCCTTAGGCTGGGTTCACACTACGTATATTTCAGTCAGTATTGTGGTCCTCATATTGCAACCAAAACCAGGAGTGGATTAAAAACACAAAGGATCTGTTCACACAATGTTGAAATTGAGTGGATGGCCGCCATATAACAGTAAATAACTGACATTATTTCAATACAACGGCCGTTGTTTTAAAATAACAGCAAATATTTGCCATTAAATGGCGGCCATCCACTCAATTTCAACATTGTGTGGACAGAGCCTTTCTGTGTATTCAATCCATTCCTGGTTTTGGTTGCAATATGAGGACCACAATACTGACTGAAATATACGTAGTGTGAACCCAGCCATATATAAGTGTATTTGAGGGGACTGTATGTTAGAAAGCCCCACAAAGCACCCCATTTCAGAAACTGCACCCCCCCACACAATCTGCAAAAGCACATCCAGAAAGTGTTTTAACCCTTTAGGGGAGTCACAGAAAAAAAAGCTAAGTGTGTAAGAAATTTGAAAATTTTTATTTTCTGTGCAGAGATTTTATTGTAATCCAATATTTTTCATAATTATGAACCTAATACCGGAGAAATGCACCCCAATATTTATTGCCCCGTTTCTGAAGTTTATAGAATAACCCATATGTGGCCCTATTGCGCTGTTTGATGCAACCACAAGCCTCAGATAATGGAAATTTCAATAGCTCCCTTATATTTGGTCATTTCTGACTGTACCACTTCAGGTTGGCAGAGGCTCTGGGGGGCCAAAACTTAAAAAACACCCCTAAAAAGACACCATTTAGAAATCCCCCCCCCCCCCATGGAATGTAACAAGGGGTGCAGTGAGCATCTGGACCCCACAGGTGCTTCACAGATTTTCCGAACAATATTGCGTGAAAAAAGACAAAAGTATTTTTTACACTAAAACGTTGTTCTAGCCTTCAATTTTACATTTTCACAAAGGGATAACAGGGAAAAAAAAACACAAAACATGTAGCGCAGTTTCTCCCGAGTACGGAAATACCCAACTTGTGGACATAAAGTGCCAAGCGGGCGCAGCTGGATCGTCCAAAAGGAAGGAGTGCCAATTGGCTTTTGGAAGCTGGATTTCACTGGAATGAATTCTGGAAACTACACCTCTTAAGGAGTCTAACAAGGGGTGCAGTAAGCATATGGACCCCACTGGTGACGGGCACAAATGTGAAAAAATGTGACGTGAAAGTGAAAATTTTCATTTTTTCACTTTCACAGCACAAATGTGCCCGTCATCAAGGGGTCCATATCCTCATTGCACCCCTTGTTAGATTCCTTGAGGGGTGTAGCTTCCAGAATGGGGTCACTTGTGGGGGGTTTACAGTGTTTTGGCAGCACAAGGGCTCTGTAAATGCGACATGGCGTTCATCATCCATTCTAGCCAAATCCAACCTCCAAAATCCATATGGCGCTCCTTCCCTTCGGAGGCTTGCCCTGCACCCACATGGCGCTTTATGTCCACATGTGGGATATTTACGGACTCGGGGGAAATTGCTCTACACATTTTATGTTTTTTTTTTTCTCTTTTAATCCCTTGTGAAAATGATAAATTCAAGGCCAGACCAACATTATAGTGTAAAAAATGTAATATTTCATTTTCACGAAACATTGTTCCACATTTGTGCCCGTCACCAGTGGGGTCCATATGCTCACTACACCCCTTGTTACATTCCTTGAGGGGTGTAGTTTCCATAATGGGGTCACTTGTGGGGGGTTTCAACTGTCTTGGCAACTTGGCCCCTCGAAATCCATTCCAGCCTCAAAAAACAAATGGCGCTCCTTCCCTTTGGAGGCTTACCCTGCACCAGAATGGCGCTTTATGTCCACATGTGGGGTATTTCCGTACTCAGGGGAAATTGCTCTACACATTTTGTGTTTTTTTTTTATCTTTTAGCCCCTTATGAAAATGAAAAAATCAAGACAAGATCAATGATTTAGAGAAAAATTAAAAAGAAATTACACTAAATGTTGTTCTAGCCTTGATTTTTTTCCATTTTCACAAGGGGTTAAAAAAGAAAATAAAGGCAAACCGTGTAGGGTAATTTCCCCTAAGTACAAAAATACCCCACATGTGGACATAGTGTGCCATATGGGCACAGGGCAAGCCACCAAAGGGACAGAGTGTCATTTAGAGTCTGGAATGGAGGATGGAGGCCATGTCGCAATTACAAAGCTCCTGTGCTGCCAGGACAGTAGAAACCCCCCATCAGTGACCCCATTCTGGAAACTACACCCCATAAGGAATCTAACAAGGGGTGCAGTGAGCATATGGACTCCACTGGTAACAGGCACATATGTAGAATATGTGGTGTGAAAATACAAAATACCTTTTTTTTTCATTTTCACGTCCCAAATGTGGCCGTCACCAGGGGACCATATCCCCACAGCTCCCCTTGTTAGATTACTTATGGGGTGTAGTTTCCAGAATAAGGTCACATGTGGGGGGTTATACTGTCCTGGCTGCACAGAGGCTTTCTAATTGCATCATGGCAAGCCTCTAATGGGAATGGCGGCCATACCTATTTAGTTGAGGAAAAGGGACAATTTTAATTTATTTGCGAGTATTAGGCCAATTATTAGTTTATAAGGTTGAAAATGAAAGAAGTCCATCAAATTCAACCTGTGTTGATCCAGAGGAAGACAAAAAACCCTCGTGAGGAAGACGACAGTAGCCTCATCACTGGGAAAAAATGCCTTCCCAACTCCATAATGGCAATCAGAATAATCCCTGGATCAACGTGACCCCTTAAATAGGAATAAGGGACAGAATTTAGATAATGTGGAACTCCAATGACATGTGGTACGCCTTGAAGCGATCCAGTATGCAGAGGCCGGGGTGATCAGGACAGGTGTCACACTGGAAAATGGTGTCCTTTCTGATTCCCCTGTTACGCTACACTCTGCACTTCTTCTGGGGTCTCCTGTTTTCCAGTGTGGGGGACATCACCTGGAAAATGTTGTACTGGTGCGATATGGGGTCCTTCATATCCAGAAGCGCTGGGTCCACTCCATGGCTGCTAAATATTAGGGCTCTATTACTGCTTCTGATATGTTCGGATCGTGCCGCAAGCTATAGTAGCTAAGGGAGCGAGGGACCCGAAGGGGTGCTGGTATAAGAGTTATCCCCATACAGGTGGTAACCTTTATCCAGCAGTGGGAAGATCAGTTCCCAAACGATCTTCCCACTAACTCCGAGGATGGGGGGGCCATTGTGGGGGCTGGATTCGGGTGTTCCTTCCTTCATACACTCAAAGGGTACGTGCCCACTGCGGAATGGCGCAGGATAACCCTTTGTGCATTCCGCAGCTGGCACCCACCGGCGGACTGATGCAGGCGTGCGTCTCCCCCCATGTCATAGACTCCATTCTATGCACGGGCGGATTTCGCTCTACGTCCAATATGTTCATTCTTTGGATAGAGGATGGAATCTGCCCGTGCATAGAATGGAGTCTATGACATGTGCGGAGACTTGCACGCCCGCATCAGTCTGCCTGTGGGTGCCAGCTGCGGAATGCACGAAGGATTATCCTTTGCCATTCCGCAGTGTGCACATACCCTAAATCTGTAAGTGTACCCTGAGGTACTCTCACAGAGTTTGTAGAATTTCACGCCATACCGTCATCTTATTGGGACGGTACTTGCGGAAAAGACGTGTCTGAGGGGCAGCGTACGCTACGCTACCCCCAGACACATCACTGGATGATGAGGATGAGGATGAATGGAGGAAAAAAGGATCCTTCATTCATCCTCACTGGCTGTTTCGGTGTCGGAGGCAATAATAGCGTATGCGTCCGACACAGAGAACACCCTGGGGGCCATTTTTATATAGGGATTGGTATATGGGGTATGTAGTGGTGTAGTGTAAAACTTTATTCAATGTAGTGTAGTGTAATGTAGTGTTTTTTATGTTTTTTTTTTTACATTCAGTATAAAAAAAAAACCTACGCCAAAAACTTATGTGCAACACTTATCAGCAGACCGTGGCAGTAGGATATAGAAAAAAGCACCCTACCCCAAAAAGGAGGAGTTGCTGATTAGCAGCGCACTTACGTGCGATGCAGATCAACACTCAGCGGCGTAAGGGTGCGGAAAATTGAAAAAAAAAAAACATTTACTACATGCTGAACATCCCTATAGCTGCTGATAAGTGTATTACACTTATCAGGGCAGCAGAGCGCCGAAAAAGTCAAGGACATCCGAGGGGCCAACAGAAAAGGCCGAAGTCCCGAACGGAAGAAGATGACGTCACGGAACGTACCGTCATGGGTCCTTAAGTGACAGTGATCCATGATGTACCGGTACGTCATGGGTCTTTAAGAGGTTAAAGGTACTATAAAACGAAAGGTATTAAATCTGCCCAAACAATTAAATGGTCACAATCCTGATCTCACACAATAAATGTAAGCGCAAAAGACTGCAAAAATGCTAAATAATCTTTTTTTTTTGTTATATCACATCCCAGAAACAAATAAAATAAAAAGTGGTCAGAAAGTCCTATAGACGTGTATGGTACCGATAAAAGACTACAGATCCTGTCGTAAGAAAAAAGCTCTCACACAGACCTGTTGATTAAAAAAAAAAAAGAATTAAAAAAATGTATAGAACTTAGAATGTAGTAGATTAAAGCACTTTGAAAGTTAAGTTTAATTGAATAAAAGTTAGATAAATTGGTTATCAGTGTAATCACACTGGCATAATAAACATAGATAAAAAGCCAGTTTTACCCCGTGGTGAATGGCATAAAGACAATACATTTTTTTCCCTTCAATTTGACCTCTCTTTTTTTTTAAGCATGTCATTAGAGATGAGCGAACCTCGAGCATGCTTGAGTCGATCCGAACCCGAACTTTCGGCATTTGATTAGATTGGATAAAGCCCTAAGGCTATGTGGAAATCATGGATATAGTCATTGGCTGTATCCATGTTTTCCAGACAACCTTAGAGCTTTATCCAAGTTCAGCAGCCCCAGCTAAACAAATACCGAACGTTCGGGTTCGGATCGACTCGAACCCGAACCCGGTTCACTCATCTCTACATGAAATTACTAAGTGCTATTGGTTCTTCCGAATATAGGACCTCATATGAGCATGCAGGTGAAAACACGAAATCGGTATGGCCTTTTAAACACGAGAAGGAAAAAATAAAAGAAACATACACTGTCTGGTGTTGCTTAGCAAAGGCCATTGTTATACACTGTGCCATCATAGCCTAAATATATAATGTCAGGAACTTTATATGATATATCCATGATATGCTACAAGATTAACAGTACAATTGCTCTTAGAGTATTGGAACCTTTTAAACTATACACTAGAGAGGAGCATATCAGTCAAAAATCAATTTTGCAAGTTTCGCCAATATTCGGTCGGATTCTCAAATATTCTGGAATAACATGGAAACGAATCTCAATAAACAGCCACCATTAAAGCCACAATAGTGGTTCTATTACAAAGTATTGTTTTGTTCAACAGGTGTTGTTGTGACAGTGACAAAAGCTGAAAAATATAAAATAAATGTTTTTTTAGTCAACAGTGGACCTTGGTGGATCAGCAGCGTAAAATCTATAAACTTTCTTATAAACCATTTAACTTGTTTCCAATCCCCATTGAAGGACTCTTTCACCTGCACTTGTGTGGCACCCTTTGTATCCATTGTTAATTTAAGTAGTACCAATATGTGTCAATTTAATTTCGATTTATTGTATTTTGATTAGAACAAAGTTAATTTTGATTAAAATAAATTGTACTCTGCAAGGATGTTGAAGCATTTGAAGAAGTCTGGAGCTTTTCAGGGTTTGGTCAGTGGCAGCGTTGAGGTGGCAGTTAAGGGGGTGGAAGTGGTAAAACACTGGGTTGTGATAGTGGCAGTCCTTGCAGGTTTAAACGGAGATTGCAGCTCCCAGTAAGACCCAGTGGTCAGGTGAATACTAGCCAGGCTGGTATTGTGGAAAAGAAACTTCAAAGTTCCAACTCCACAGCAGTCAGAGGCCATTCCCAGAGCCAGAAATCATCAGAAGGGTCCTCACAAAGCAGTGCCAACACCAATACGTGCCAAAAGCAGGACATTTCCTCTGCTCTGTCTCCTGTCAAGTCTCGGCTGCAAGTCAGCTTTGGAGGACCATCAGCAAGAGAGTCTCTGCCTCTTTACTCTGAAGAGGAATGTCGGGACAGTCAGTGATTGAAAGGTAGCATTGAGACTCCAGTGGTTTATAGGCCACAAAGCAGTCAGAAGAGCAAGGGAGGGGCAGCCTTTGACAAAAATACAGGATCATATCGCATGTCACTGGAAAAAGAGAGGTTGGGAGAGGATAACCTTGTCCCAGACTACAATGATGATGTAGCAGACGCTATGTGAAATCTTGGTCCCCAGATGTCATCACTATCATTAGAGGATGAGGATGTATTTGTTCCACCAAGCCAACGTCAGATTCCATCCACAGCTTGTCATTCCAGAGGCAAAATGGGGAGGGGTACAGCATCAGATATTTGACAGACTGGTTTTAAGGAAGGCAGAGGCACTCAAAGGGTACCCCAAGGCAGCGGTGGTGCACCTGCTACAATGAACCCCCCCCTGAGATCAGTATTGTGGCAGATTTTTTCTGTGTCAGTGATGGCACCCCCCCCCCCCCCAAATTGCCTTGAAGAACAGGGCCCCCCATGCCACTTCTTGCCCGTAAACAACAGCTGCAGCTACCATCACACAGCACCATTGCTGCAGGTCAGAAGTATGCAGCCTCGGTTGGAAGCAGTAGGTTCCTCACACCAATCTCTGAGTCCTACAACTGGACTGGCATAAAATCTAGTAACCCTCGGATTTGTAAGTGTTTCTTTAAATTTCTCCATGTCCTAACCAGCGATTTTACCATGACATTACTCCGCCAATCTTTATTTTTCAGAACTCCACTTTCTAAGATCTTAAAAATATCCCACAGCCCTTTTCCCACCCTATGGCTAATAAAATTAGATAGCTGATTATGTTTCCATTTAGCTAACCAATAAGTTTGTGCCGCCAGAAAATATCTTTCTACATCCGGTACCCCAAGGCCACCCCTATTCATTGGGACCAAAAGCTTTTCTAGCTTCATACAGACTCTTTTCCTTCCCCATATCAATGTGTTCCAAATAGCTCTTAGCTTCTTGAAAAATTTATTTTCCACCCATATCGGAGCCGCATTGAACAGGTAAAGGAGTTTAGGCAATAATATAGTTTTTATCAGTGTTATTCTATAAATTTTGGAAATTTTAAGATTTTGCCAGACCTTGACCTTTTCCTCCATAGCTTTAACTATTTTTTTAACATTTAGCTCATTAAATAATTCTATTCTTCTAGCCACTTGGATCCCCAGGTAAATAAAACTGCCACCTTCCTCCAAGCTGTGCAACGGGGGAAAGGACAAGGCCCTGGTTGCATCAAGAGGCATGATAATAGACTTCGCCCAGTTTATAGACAAACCAGAAGGAAACCCCATTTCTTTTACCAACTCCATTCTTTTTGGCACCACAATTTAGGGTCTTTCAAAAAAAAAAAAAAGAAAAGGTAATTGGCATACAGCGATATCCTATCCCCTCCACCCCTCACCCAAAACCCTTCTATATCCCCATCCCCCTTACCATAATAGCAAGGGGTTCTATGCTAAGGACGAACAGTAGAGGGGAGAGAGGACATCCCTGCCTCGTACCCCTCGAAGACCAAACATCCTTGAATGAATACCATTCTTCATTACAGAGGCTCTGGGATTATCATATAATAGCTGGATTAACCAAATGATTCCCTCACCAAACCCACAGCATCTGAGAACCTCCCACAGACACCCCCACTCAACCCTGTCAAACGCCTTGGTTGCGCCTAGTGACAGGATGGAGTGGAAGCCGGCCCCTGCCATCTGCCCCGGACAAACTTGCACTGGTCCTCATGTATAAGTTCACCAGCTACTTTCCCTATTCTCAGTGTCAGGGCTCTAGCAAAGATATTTACATCACTTTTGATGAGGGAAATCGGCCTATAGGACTCTGGTTCTATCAAGTCCTTCCCGAGTTTAGGGAGTAGCACAATAGACGCTTTGCCCATTGATGTCGGTAGTCTTTTTCTTTCAATGGCATCATTTAGTGTTTGGCAAAGGGCCAAACTCCTTGTGAGTTCTATAAAGTTCATAAGGGAGGCCATCCTTCCCAGGAGTAGTATTTCCTGTAATACCATCTAGAGCTTTACCCAACTCAGTTACCGTTAGTGGTGCATCTAACTCCTCCCTCTGCTGATGACTAATTCTGTGAAAATTAATTTTCGGCAGGAAATTACAGTAATCTTGTCTAGAACTCACCCCCTCAGAGGAATATAGATTGGAAAACAAATCTTCAAATACTCCATTAATTTCTTGTGGCTGATTAGTTATCCTACCATTCTTCATGCGAATGGCCTCTACAAATTTTTTCCTCTTTTGATTTTTAACCAGTGCAATCAACCCTTTGTTAGGCTTACCTGAACCTAAAAATCTTTTTTCGCTAATGAATCCTGCCTGTTTCTGTACTTTTTCTAACAGATAAGCTTCTAAGTCATTTTGACAGGACTGTAACTGAAGTTCTAATACTCCTGAACGTGTCTTTTTTAAATCTTCTTCAATCCCCTTCACCTTATTGACTAATTGTTATTCCTCTATAATAAAACTTTCCCTTAGTGTAGTGATTACAGCAAAATATCATCCCCTAATCACAGTTTTCATTGCATCCCATACCACCACCTCCAGGAGCCGTTCCCCAATTTAACTCCCACAGTTCAGTGAACTCCTGCCCTAACTTACTTGTGTCCCTAATCATTGAAATACAATGTGCATCATTACGTATAGAACGAATAGGTACTATATCTTGATTAACTAATTCTACCATAAACGATGCGTGATCAGATATACAACTATTTAAGTATTGTATATTTTTAACTTTACGTGCCTTTAAATCATTTACTAAACCAAAATCAATAGGTGACATAGTCCTGGACGACTTATTCCAACAGGAGAACACACAAGCATCCGGGTTCCTTTCCCTCCACAAAACCCTCAGGCCTAGCTCTTCCAATAGTTTCTAGCACTGGTCTTAATAGAGGCCATACGAATCCAGGCCTTGTCTTTACACATCACTACATTCAAATCCCCCAGCTTCAGAGCACCCACAGTCTGGTTTGAATGCACACTGGCTTAATAGCACCCAAAGACTGGTTTGAATGGACACTGGCTTCACAAAATCAACAGACTGGTTTAAATAGACACTGGATTCACATCACCCATACATCACTTTGAACGGACACTAGCTTCAGAGTACACACACACACTGGTTTAAATGCACGCTAGCTTAACAACCATCACAGACTTGTTTGAATGGACACTGACTTCACAAAACCCATAGAATGGTTTGAATGGACACTAGCTTCACAGCTCCCACAGACTGGTTTGAATACACACTGGCTTCACAGTACCCACACACTGGTTTGAATGCACACTGGCTTAACAGCACACACAGACTGGTTTGAATGGACACTAGCTTTTCAGCACCCACAGACTGGTTTGAATATACATTGGCTTAACAGCACCCACAGACTGGTTTGAATGGATAATTGCTTCACAAAATCCACAGACTGGTTTGAATGGATACTGGCTTAATAGCACCCACAGACTGGTTTGAATGCACACTGGCTTAATAGCACCCACAGACTGGTTTGAGTGCACACTGCCTTAACAGCACCCACAGACTGGTTTGAATAGATACTGGCTTAACAGCACCCACAGGCTGGTTTGAATGGACACTAGCTTCACAGCACCCAAAGACTGGTTTGAATGCACACTGGCTTAATAGCACCCACAGACTGGTATAAAATGGACACTGGCTTAACAGCACTCACAAACTGATTTGAATAGACATTAACTTAACAGCACCCACAGACTGGTTTGAGTGCACACTGGCTTCGCAAAACCCACAGACTGGTTTGAAAGAACACTTGCTTCACAACACCCACAAACTGGTTTGAATGGACACCGGCTTATCAGCACCCACAGACAAATTTCAATGCACACTGGCTTCACAGCACCCCGAGGCTAGTTTAAATGCACGCTGGCATTACAGCACCTACAGCTTGGATTCAATGGACACTGACCACTTCTCCTACACACTGGGATAACTGGGAGGCTCCTCCTCTCTCTGCCTCTTTCTTCTACCCTCTCCATACCTATCTCGTTATTTCTCTCCCTGCTTTTCCCTTTATGTCTGTTGTAATCCTTCTCTGCACACACAGCTGACTGCCCGCTTCCAGGAAATGGAGCACATTTTATACAGTATGAGGTTCTGACATCAGAGTTGGGCTTGCAGGTGATTGGACGGCTGCAGGGGCAGGACAGTTTCTGCCATGAGGCAAAATGAGTTTATTGCTCAAGCGGCAGATTTGGATGGGGTGTCATTTCAGGTTTTACCTCAGGCAGCACAAAACTTAGAATTGGCCCTGTGCAAGGGGTTATGGATAATCTCTTGCTCCCATCAAATGCCAGTACTAAAACTAAACATGGGAGTCCGCCATTGCAGAATCAAGTAAATTGATAATGTGATTTTCTTTATTCATTTCTACTAAATACATTATAATGCATTCCATTTTTTAAGGCCAAAGGTGGTAGATTAATGTACCCAGAGTAGGTAAAAAAAAACTTGAATATTAGTGTTTATGCTATTAAAAAAAGGACCCCATGTATGTAATTGCTTTTCATTAAGCTGTATATAGAAGAATGCCAACAAAGGAAAACATTCCAAGAAGAATAGGAATACATAAGCTTGTAGGCAAATATCTCTGAATATTGTAATTGTGAATTTCATCTTTTAATTGTATTTTTACCCGAGGTTACCTTTGACTACCTTTACAATTGATACAGGGCACAATGTGTGGGCATATCAATAAAATAAAACAAAGCAATGAAAGAGATTTTTTTTCTCCATCTAAAGCTAATTACCATGAATATAATATAATGCCTTACATATCTGTGAGCACACAGCATGCTCTTCATCCTCTTGACATTGCTTGTGCGTGAGTACAATTGTACCAGTAAACAGACTACCTTAGGAGGAGTTACAATCCAATTATATTATGCCAAGAGTACAATAAGTACTTATAGAAACTAGTCAGATCACAAGTTAAGTTTTTTTTAAATTGTTATGCCATATAGTTTTCCATGTGTCTACAACAGGGCGATTTTTTTTTTTAATAAAGTAATAGCTTTAAATTCACTTTTATGCTTTCTGAACCAGGAGTCAGGACGATTCCCAGTGGTTTCTGCCTGTTCCACCAGCCCTAATTAAACCCTTTACATTAGCCATATGGCTATATACAGTACGTTCCTTGCTGTGAAGGGGTTTTAATGTGTGCAGGGCCGTTTCAATGCGATCAGCCCTGCACACATTATTGTCTCCAGACCCAGCATGACAGGCAGCCGCAGTCCCACAGCTGCCTGTCATTAACCCCCTTAAACGAGGTGATGTGCAGTGATTGCTGCGTTTAAGGTAGTCAGTGACCAAATAAGGACCTGTCACTGACTGACCGATACCCCTGTAAGACACTTACCTCCATCATTTCAGATCTTCAATCGATGTACACATCGCCTTGTTACACTGATATATGCAGTATATTGCAGCATGTGCAATCAGAGCATTGCATATATAAGCCTCCTAAGAGACTTATATATGCAACACAAAATGTGTAAAAAAATAAAGTTTTAAAACATATTTAAAAAAAAAAACATAATAAAATGCACCAATAAAGATTTATATTACCCCTTCCATATTACGAAAAAAAACAAACAAAAAAAACCCCATAATAAACATATTATATAACGTAGGGTGAGTAATTGTCTGATCTATTAAATTATAACAATATTTTTCCCGCACGGTGAACAGCAAATGAAAAGTGGGGGGAAAAACCCACCAGGATTGCAATTGTTTTTAAAAATTATATATCAAAAAGAATTATTTAAAAAAATCATAATTTTTCCTTTACACCTATATGATTTCAATAAAAAGATCATGATGCAAAAAAATGACATCCCAACCAGCCCTGTAAGTGTAAAAATAAAAGCGTTTTGCCTCTTGATGAGGAGATGACATACAGCTTGATGAAAGGGGTATACCACTCAGGTAAAATACAAAATAGAATCCTCTATTCTCCTGGAGACTAACAATTTATTCAATACTTGTTATAATCTTTTCAGTGTCCTTCCCCCAGTTCTGAGCATGCTGCTTTGTGCTGAAGACACAAAAAAATGTTTGTGAGCTGTTAACTCTGTCTCTGCTCTGAACCCTCTCCTACCCCCTACCTCTCATGACAGTCAATACAGTAAAACTTTAACAATAAAAATGGTGGACATAAAGTATATTTTAGGTTTATTCTAAAGGTTGGAATGATTTATACAGTTTGTTTGTTTTTTGACACTTTCTGCACAACATAAACACTTAGGATGCCTTCACACGTACCGTGTTGCAGCAGATTTCACGCTGCAAGTTTATTGCAATGAAATCTGCTGCAATAATGATTACTATGCAACTCAATGGCAATGTATTTCCGCAGCAGCGTATTATTTGTACCATGCTGATTTTGTGTGGGAAATCAGCTGCGATATGGTAGGTGAAGGCACCCTTAAAGTGTATGCACCATTTCAAGTAGTGATTTTGCCCCACTCCCAGGGATGTGATCTATTTTTCAAATTACCACCTGGTTCCCGTGATCAGCAATGGTTTCTTTTTGTGCAAAGGCCCACTCTATGCACTGGATGTGCACATAAAGAAACTGGCGCTGGTTACAGGAACTGGAAAACTTGAAAAATAGACCACACCCCAGGATCTCCATGCCGGTGTCGGCTAAGTAGGGAAAAGAAAAATTTCTATTTGAAATAGTACATTCTTTAAATTAAAGTAGCCGTATCAGCCATATTCTAATATTGCTAATTGTAAATTGATGTTTTTGTATTTATCGCCAGCTTTCTGGAATCCTCCACAAATTTGGTGAGACATGTTATGTTGGATATCATTGCATTAAAGTAAATGAAAGTTGGTGGAATTGTAACTATTTTTACTATATTCCATTACTTAAATTAAAATTAAAAGTTCCAAAGCTGACAACATTTCTTCTCAGTAAAGAGTTGAAGGACACGCAACATCTTGTTAACTTTCGTATGTCATTTGATTTTTATGTATTAATATTACCAGAAGTGTTGGGATTTCTGATGGCACTTCTGTTCCCTCATATGCTGCACAAGGTTATGGTTGGAACAAAATGACTCTTTAAAATTGTAAAAACCTTGAGAAAATGATTCAAGCAATTTGAGCTATCAGAGGTTTTATACAATGCAATCTATGTACATTATTTTGGACACTTTTGGTTTAAAAATGTATTAAAAAATATGGAATATTATTTAAAGTATCACCCACTAAGCAATCATTCATCCTTAGCCATCTACGGAAATCAATTCACAGTCCTTGTATGGTAGGTATTACTTTATGTCATCATCTAAAAGCAAGGATACATCAAACTTACCTTATAAGAATCTGCTGAATACCAAATAAGTTTACAAACGATTCGGACACATAGTAAACTGATTCCACATTCTACTTTGCATATTAAAATTAAACAGCTTGTCAGGATGAAGAGAATGGGCTAGATCAAGCCATATTAACCTTGTCCGCACAGTTGTCTTCCTAAGGAAGAATTTCTATAAAAGAATGAGGCTCTTTGTATCCAGTAATTTACTTTTTATTTGACAATAAAAAATGCATTGCATGTTACACATAATCAAAATGTATGCACTGTATGTTTCAGCAATGTACAGTATATTCCAGACAACCAAAAATATCATACAAACTTACATGTTTGGGCTATGTTCACACAATGTCAAAAACATTGAAAAGGTGGCCGACTTTCATATTTAAATAAACGTCTGTTTTTGCCACGATTTAACTGACTGCAATGGCAATGCATTGAAGTCAATGGGAAGAAAAACGTCCAATGCACACAACACAACAGCGGAGTTGTTCACACACAGTTTTTCTTTTTCCACAGCTCTATCTCCGTTTTTCCTATTAAATTCAAATTCAAATTGGACTTTTCAATTAAGCCACACCCAAAGGGCAATTAGTAATCTTGAACTAAAATAATGTGCAAACACCAGTCAAGGGAAGGGAAGGCCAGACAACTAAATGACGTCCGTTATTTTAGACTCAAATAACGGATGTCATTTTAAACGGAGCTGAAAAAAGGTTGTGTGAAAATAGCCTTGTAAAGCATTTACAAGACAATGTATGTATAAAGTGTAAACGTATGAGAAGTTATCTACAATATACATATACTGTACATGTGGTATAGTTATAGGTTCTGATTATATCACATCTTTTATTGTATAAATGAGCTACTATTCTGGAATCCTGCACTTGTATTCTTACTTTTTAGGGCTCAAAAGTGTGGTCTACTGTGCTTTGGAGTTAGGCTGAAAATAGTCACTACGTGATTATATTCAGGCCATTAAAATGAATGGGTCATCTCCAGTACTCATTTATAGACTTATAAATGAGCTGCATAGATGGAAACTGCTATGTCTCCAAGATTGAAATGTGCTACCACACAATGTTCCTGGCTAGTGTAATTGACATGTAAACAAGGAAAGTATGGGAGGTGGAGGGATTGTCCAATCTCTTATGCCATAAATTAGAACATGGGATCACCAAATGACACAACTGGAGGCAGTCATTTTTTAGTCAGTAATGGGTGGTAAGCTATCACTTTACAAGTGCCAATATACCCCTTACAGTGACCATTAAGTTGTCAGATACCAGTTGTCAGTGTTTTATATAAATTTTTGCTCCCAAAGATGGGCAAGGTCTTATTTTCAGGGGATGTCTTATTTATCCATGAAGAAGAATTCACTTGTCACATGCATAGCAGGAACAGAGTATATGGTATGGCAGCCTCTGACAACCAGCCTCTGACAATTTACGGTATGGCGTTAAGCGACAGGATAACGGCAGACTGTGTGCAGGTGATGTTCTTCATGTCCTGTTAGGGAACATGGGGGTTCGCGGCAGGCTACGGTCTTCATGTCCTGCATGCAGCTCCACTGCAACAGATGGTGAAGGTAGGGGACAACAGGGGTGGGCTAAAAGGTATCACAACTGCATGCCCTGGTGTTCTGTTGAGCAGGCATACTTCCAAATAAAAACTTTGTTAGGTCTTACTTTCAGGGGAGGCCTTATATTTAGCAATTCAGCAAAACCTCTACTAGGTCTTATTTTCAGGGAATGTCTTATTTTCAGGAAAACAGTGTGGCTGGAGTAGATTCTGGAATACTTAATACCAATTTCTGGTGCAGGTTAAAGGAGAAGTCCGGCCTCCTAAAAGTTACACAAATCACCAATCTACACTTATCAAGGGAAATGCTTATAAAGTGTTTTTTTCCCTGCACCTTCTACTGCATTCCTGGATATAATTGTGATGTCACGACCCGGCTCCCAGAGCTGTGTGGGCTGTGGCTGCTGGAGAGGATGATGGCAGGGGGATGCTCAGTGTCCTTCCAGTGCCCTGTGTCCCTCAGTGTCCCCCCGCCATCATCCTCTCCAGCAACCACAGCCCGCACAGCTCTGGGAGTCGGGTCGTGACATCACAATTGTATCCAGAAAGTGAAGCCTTGATGTAGTAGTAAGTGCAGGGAAAAAAGCACTTTATAAGCATTTCCCATAATAAGTGTATATTGGTGATTTGTTTAACTTTTGGGGGTAATACAATAAAAATTTTCACCAGACTTCTCCTTTAAGTTAAATCTGCCAGGCCATAGGAGACCACAAACCTTTTCTAAAAAGTTTCACAGGCAGGGAAAAGGGCAATGTAAAGCTTGGGCACAAATGTGCAAACTTTATGCGGCAAAAAAAGGTAAATTTTATTGTTGATAAATCAAAACAGTTGATGCAGTTCTTAATGTTGAGAACAGTTATACAGAAGATTTAAATACTTTTATGAAAATGCATAAGACATTGCAGTAAACACTACCCCTGGATTAGGGTAGGTAAAGCAAGAAAAGACAATAAATGAACACAGTGATCTAATCTTACACAGTTCATGAAAGTGATGACTCTTTGTAGTAACATTAACTGTCTTAGAGTATGATACATGTGTACGGTTGTAGTACTCTAGCGCTAGAACAGGAATGGGGACATTGGGGAGGGAAGGTAGTTTGAACATTCCTATGTGAAAGAGAACTTACACTTTAGGTGCAGGGTGCCGCACTCTATTTATAATTGTTTGTTTAGACTAATATGTCATAAACAGGAACCTCATTTCAAATTATAATTTTTAAAATGACTTCCAACAATACCTTGCACATATATATAATGTTTATATAATTTATATAGGGTTCAGCATCATTCATTCTAGTGGCAATATACACAGTAGTTCCATTATGATTCTAATTACATACCTGGCAGTTTATAAAATGCTTGTAAGGACCCAGTCTGAGGGCTATTTTTCAGGTAGTTGGAAAGGAAACAGAAAACAATAACAGGTTAATGAACATCATAATAAACCCTATCACATGTAAATGACTTAGGCAAGACTCCATCCTTTTACTGCTAGAAAGCCCATGGTGAATAAAGATATAATTATATATTATGATTTTAATTCATGTACAGTACTTCATGTGCAGTTTTCTATAGCACAAGGCTCCTCATTCACCCTTACTGATTAGAACAAGTTCTATTAATGCTGCAATTAAGAAGGTCATTCTTAACATTTACCTTTACAACTACTTTAAGGTAATTCACACACACACACACACACACAAAAATCATGGTTTCACTAAATTCATAAAATTAGAGAATGGGTTTAGCAGTGTATTATGCTGTATTAACAAAATGGCCCTGATTTACTCAATTTAAATTGTGTTTGTGTTGAGTTAATTGTGAGTCATCAAACATTACAAATTTAGAACATTGGTTGTTTTTTTGTTTTTTTGTACAATACTTAGGGGGAAATTTATGAGAGGGTGTAAAAATACACCTGGTGTAAACTGCCCGCAGCAACCAATCACAGCTCCTCTTATATTTTACCAAGCTGAAAGCTGAGCTGTGATTGGTTGCTATGGGCAGTTTATACCAGGAGTATATTTATACCCTTTCATAACCCCCCCCCCCCCTTAATGTTTTTTAGGAGACAATTATGTGTGAACAATTCATTAGTGAGTCAAATATTTGTCTCTATACGTTGTGCATCACATGCTTGTCCACAGCGTCTATATGGGGCCACATTTTTGTTCTCTATGAGAACAACCAGGTTCTCAACAAGTTGACAGTGAGGAAACAGTTTCCCCTGCCTTTAATCTCTGAACTATTCGATCATTATTTGTGAAGCTGACAAAGGGAAGACCGCCTTCACCACCAGAGATGGGCACTTCAAGTTTTTAGTAATGCCCCTCAGCTTATGCAATACCCTGGTCATCTTCGAAGAGTTTGTCGGCAACATTTTTCAAGATCTTTTCTACTCATGTGTCATCATGTACCTTGACAATATTCTGATTTATTCACCTGATCTGCAGACTCATGTGGGACATGTACATAAAGTGTTGAGATGCTTAAGAGCCAATCGTATCTATGCTAAGTTGGAGAAGTATATGTTTCACCAGATCAGCCTTTCTTTTCTCATTTACATTATCTCCAACCAAGGTCTACAAATTGATCCAGCTAAGCTGTCGGTGGTTCACAGACGGCTCAGCGCCTTAGTTCCAGGGAAGTCATGTGATTTCTCTTCTTCTCCAGGTTAAACTTTATCATATACTTTTGACCATCGGATAACTTGTAGGCCGATTCTCTCTTATCGGCCTCGGATGTTCTTGGTCAAGAGGACATCCCTCACCACATCATTCCTCCTACAGAATGTCCCTTTTGGAAAGACCTGTGTGCGCCCAGAGCTTAAAAGGAGAATTCTGAAATGGGATAATTTTTCCTTGGTCATCAGGCCCCCTGGAATTCATAAAACCGGTCAGTTGATTTCTCATCATTACTGGTGGCCTAGTCTTTTCAAGGACGTCAATGGCTTTGTGTCCTCCTGTACCACCTGTGTCCAAAACAAGGCTTACAGTTTGAAACCAGGTGGTCTTCTCCAGCCTTTGCCCATTCTAATTTGCTCTTGGGTGCTTATAGCAATGTACTTTGTCAACAACCTTTCTCCTTCAGTAGGCAACAGCATCAGATGGGTGGTCATAGACAGTTTTTCAAAAATGTCCCATTTTGTGCCTCTTTGGCTACTTGTCTTGCCAGTCTTTTTGTCCAGCACATCTTCCGGCTGCATGGACTGTCACAAAATATCATTTCCGATTGGAGACCTCAATTTGTTTCCAAGTTTTGGTGTGCTCTCTGTTCCCAACTCCAAGTGAAGCTAAACTTTTCTTTGGCCTACCACCATTTAGTCTCTGCTCGCCAGTTACAAGTTACAAGTTGGGCCCATGGGTTCTTGGACCATTTACAGTGCTGAAATGCATCAACCCTGTTGCTTACAAACTCTGCCTATCTCCCACCATGAATATCCAGAATTCCTACCATATCTCTCTCCTAAAGCCCCTCCTCAACCGCTTTTCAAGTCCATCTCTCCTCCTCAAATTCTCCTCCTTGCAGTCTCCTCTGACATCTACACATATACACTATGAAGGCAGTTCTTTTTGATGGTTCTTTTAGGTCTATTGGAAAGGTTTCAGTCCTAAAGAGAGGTTTAGGGAGCCTGAAGCATTCTGTATTGGGAGATCATCAAGAGATTCTTTCAAGTAAGAAAGAGAGGGAGGTCAAACAAGGAATACTATCAGGGCATTGAAGCGTCCTATGCTTAAGGCCACTGCCGCTCCCACTCCCCTGTCAGAGTTCACGTGCCAGGGCCCAGTATCCTTCAGACCCTTGGGACACCTTACCTCTCCCCAATCCTGCTCTGTCCCACTTTTGCCGACACAGTCACCCCACTTCCTAGGACACAGCATACACACGAGCCACATTTATACCTCTCACAATAAGGGCCAAACATGCATTTTGATCTAAAAACAGCATCTTGTCTGGTTTTTAAGGTTTCATCTGATTCTACCCTTTTTGCTAACAGGTAAGAAACGTGTCGATAAATTTTAGCGTAAAACCAAAAAAAATTATCTCATTGTAGTTCTGGGCCAACTTGTGGGATATGTATATCATGTAAATGATGGAAAATTCTCCTATAGTTTAACCCCTTTCCAAAAAATGAGGTTCCCAGAACATAATGTAAAGCAGGCAGTTACTGCAACATGATGTTCCAAAAAAGTCATGCTGTCCCTGCCTTCCTCCGCTGTCCCTAGCGGCGATTGGGTAGCATGAGGAGGTTATATCACACAGCCTCCTCCTGCTGCCCCTGCTTGGAGGGGATCCAGGGTCCAGGGAGCCACCTTCAGAACACTGACAGCTCATTCAAACGATCAGACTCCTGCCTCAGTGCAGGGGCCTGATTGTTATAAGCAATAGCAGCCCAGACGCATTAAGAAGCATCTGGGTTGCTATGGTAAGGGGGGGTCAGAGAGAGCAAATCTCCCTCCGGATTTACCAGAGGCACTTCAATCCCATGGAGAGCCTTTGCAAGCTCTCTGAATCTAGCTCCACCTACTCTACCCATAGGCAGGGAAATGTCTGTCTCAGTGGTCAATGCTGTTCCCATGCAATGCTGGGATCTTTGGTTTAAATCTAGCTAGAGATGTTTTTTTGGTTATTTTCTTGTTTGTTTTTGTTTTGTTTTAAATACAATAGTTAATAGTGAAATAGTGGACTCTATGCTGGTAGAAATATATATTAGCAGTATTGTGGCTTAGTGGTCAGCACTATTACTTTGCTGAGGTTCTTGGATCCAAAATGGGGGCTGCCATTTTTGTCCCTTGAAAATACAGTGTGAGGTAAAGAAACTATATGCATGTAGACAGGGCGGGATTATGGCTGCTGGGGTCTTCTCTGTCAGATGGTATCTGCAACTAATGCACTGTCTATCAATTACTTATAATATGTAATTAACTATTTTCCACCACACATGTGCATGTTAGGAGATGTTGTCCTGGAATACATACACAACATTTACAAAGATTGTCAATAAGCAGGTGGGTGGTGTTTCAGTGGGCGGAACTTAAATGAGCAAGGATTTTGATGCACATTTACTGACATGACATGAGCCGAAGCAGCATATCTCCTCTAGATATTACACTGCCCATCCACATAACAATGCACAATAAAAGAATGTATCCAGCACTCACTGGTCAGATATCTTATAAATCTTTATTACAGCATAACTTGCAGGGAGGGGGAAGAGTGGATCAGCGAAGATGCAGGCGCGTCATAAAGATACAGAAGACATCTGACTGGTGAGTGCTGGAAACATACTTTTATTGTGCAAGATATGCTTTGTTTCATTCTATGCACCCCGGGCCCCATGTTCCACTGACTATTAGGGTATAAACCCACACACCGTATACGCAGCAAATACGCAGCAAATACGCAGCAGATGTGATGGTGAAGATTTGATGCTGTGTTCAGTTATTTAGATCTAGTCTGCTGCGTATTTGCTGCGTATTTGCTGCGTATCGCAGTAGTAAATACGCTGCATATACGTTGTGTGGGTTTATACCCTTACTCTGAGGCCCACACGCCATTACACATTGTCAGGGAACTATTGTTTGCAGTGTCGGCTAACTGTTCCTACCATGCTGGTGACAATGATAAAAATTTTGCTCCTTTATTTGTATAGCTGACTTATTCTGCTATACAGAGATTGCAGTCACTCTTCTTGGTCCCGTCCCCAGTGGGGCTCACAATGTTTTTGAGTGTATGATAAAATCCATGCAAACATTAGGGGTAATACATACAGCTGTGGCATTTGATCTCAGTGTTTAATTCCAACACTGCAAAGTAACATGGTTAACCTACGTGCCAGGGACAACAGAGCTATCAGCCCCTGCTCTTCTCAATGCTATGAAGCTCTTACTGCTGTAGTTTGCTAAATCAATGTGGATTCATGCTACACCAACCAGATGACTCACTATCCCCTTGCTGGAAGGAACAGGTAACAGACAGGGAGTGTGACATCACAGGAAGTAAAGGAAACACAGTCTGAGTGGTCATGTGACCAAGCCTGATAACACAATAAGTTCACTTAATAAAAAAATGAAAGTTTGAATAGAACAAACATCACCCACAGAGATCAATGCAACTCTAGTTTATTAAAAAAAAATCTCTGACAACCCCTTTAAAGGAGTTATTTAGGATTAGATAAAGTAATTAGATAAAGAACAGCTACTTTCTTGCAAAAACAGCTCCACACCTATCCCCAGGTTGTATGTGGTATTGCAGTTTATCTGCATTTACTTCAATGGAACTGATTAGGTGACCTAGCAAACGACTATAAGTCACTACTATCCATAAGCATCAAACACAATATATGCAACCTATAGAAGTATAAAAATGCTGGACAACAAAATCTCCATTTAACAATGAATACTTTATTATTACATATCAAAAATTATATTTAAAAACATTAAAAAAGGGAAGCAAAGAAATATACATAACATATATCAAATGGTATACAAGGCAGGAATAAGTAGATGTTAAATACACTATATACTGAGTAAACAGTGGTATGTCAATTGACTCCCAGAGGAAAGTGTACTAGTGCAAGTAAACAAGAGACTAAAAAAGTGCTAAAGTAACCTCTATATATTGCTGCAAGTGCAGTTACAAGTGCAAAGTCACATGTGCTAAAGTAAGCTGTAAGTTAAACTGATAAAGTAACAATAATCAATAATACTTAAACCTCGGGGTCCACACTGTATGCTGCCAAGTATTGCCACTCACCCGACGCAGCGTTTCGCTGTATGAGCTTTATCAAGGGTAGTGGTAGTCAGACCGCTTCTTGCTTTTAAATCCCCAAACACCAATCACATACACTCCGCGGGCAGCTGTCCGTTATCTCCTTAATCATGACACAACCAATCACACATCTCCCCATGATTTTAATATCCTCCCCCTTCCAGGTGTACCTGGTTCCCCAAAGTAAACAGCTCCATGCGGTGTTAAACTCCTGGGATGCCGAAAAACCAGGAAGTAATGGCTCGTCACATGGGCGGCAGGCAATCAGGTGACCGTCATCACGTGACTCTGCTGTCAGCATCATTTCCGGGCAGGGCGGAAAAAGATCCACGTCACCGGAGTATGCCCAGAAAGATGCGGAGGCCATAGCAACGTGTACACTATCTCGGTCACATGACCGAGACCGCATCACATGAACGGAAGGCCCGCACATGCGCAATAGAACACAGACGGGACATAGACATATAACATATATAAATGGAGATGAAACCAAGTGCAGAGGGGGATAAACAGTAGATAAAGTGTAAAAATAAAAATTGTGTGATAAAGCAAGTGCAAGTGCCAAAAAGTGCAATAATTTATTTTTAGACACTGATTGCACATTGAGTAAATAGTCTAATTATATTTTGAGTTTGTATTTAGATTTGTTTTTTAGTACTGTGTTTTGGTAAGTTAATCGGTGGGTATTTATTTCACATTTTTGCACTTTATCTTGCACTTATTGCACTTTTTGGCACTTGCACTTGCTTTATCACACAATTTTTATTTTTACACTTTATCTACTGTTTATCCCCCTCTGCACTTGGTTTCATCTCCATTTATATATGTTATATGTCTATGTCCCGTCTGTGTTCTATTGCGCATGTGCGGGCCTTCCGTTCATGTGATGCGGTCTCGGTCATGTGACCGAGATAGTGTACACGTTGCTATGGCCTCCGCATCTTTCTGGGCATACTCCGGTGACGTGGATCTTTTTCCGCCCTGCCCGGAAATGATGCTGACAGCAGAGTCACGTGATGACGGTCACCTGATTGCCTGCCGCCCATGTGACGAGCCGTTACTTCCTGGTTTTTCGGCATCCCAGGAGTTTAACACCGCATGGAGCTGTTTACTTTGGGGAACCAGGTACACCTGGAAGGGGGAGGATATTAAAATCATGGGGAGATGTGTGATTGGTTGTGTCATGATTAAGGAGATAACGGACAGCTGCCCACGGAGTGTATGTGATTGGTGTTTGGGGATTTAAAAGCAAGAAGCGGTCTGACTACCACTACCCTTGATAAAGCTCATACAGCGAAACGCTGCGTCGGGTGAGTGGCAATACTTGGCAGCATACAGTGTGGACCCCGAGGTTTAAGTATTATTGATTATTGTTACTTTATCAGTTTAACTTACAGCTTACTTTAGCACATGTGACTTTGCACTTGTAACTGCACTTGCAGCAATATATAGAGGTTACTTTAGCACTTTTTTTAGTCTCTTGTTTACTTGCACTAGTACACTTTCCTCTGGGAGTCAATTGACATACCACTGTTTACTCAGTATATAGTGTATTTAACATCTACTTATTCCTGCCTTGTATACCATTTGATATATGTTATGTATATTTCTTTGCTTCCCTTTTTTAATGTTTTTAAATATAATTTTTGATATGTAATAAAAGTATTCATTGTTAAATGGAGATTTTGTTGTCCAGCATTTTTATACTTCTATAGGTTGTATATTCAATGGAACTGAGCTGCAATACCACACCCAAACTTAGTACAAAAGTGATACTCTTTTTTGAAGAAAGCCATCATGTTTTTTTTAAGGCCATGTTCACACAAGGTAAGTTCCGCGGTAATCAAATGCGTTGTTGCAATGGCCGTGATTGGTATAGAACTTACGTTGTGTTGCAGGCTGAGGGAATCCTGATAGGAGTGTTTGCACATACTATACACTCTGGCTGGGATCCCTAGTGGCGCAGTGAGAAACTGACATGTCAGTTTTCTGCGGCTGCTATTCAATAAAAAGCGGCTGCAGAAAACCCTGTCAGTTCACACAATGGAGAGTGTGGCTCCGTCCGCATGCTCATTAGTGTGCTGTGGGGAGTTCTGATGCGGGTGCGCACTGATGCGCCTGCATCAGAACTCATTGGCGCTAAAGATCATCCGCCCGACACTGCAGTGCTGGTCGGGTTGATCTTTTCTGAGATCGTAGTACCGTAGTACCTTTATTCCAACTGTACTGAAATGTACGGACAGCTATTTTTCATATAATGATTGTAGAAAGAAAAAAAAATCAAACATACTGCACATTTGGGAACATTTACCAAAACTGTCTAATACTTGGACTGGACAGTCTAGGAATAGTCTTGAAATATCACAGTGGCTCTGGCCATTTGAAACATTTGATGCATCTCTAGACACCTTTGTCCAACTTTAGTTGGCTTAATGTGCACCATAATTTTGCATCGCAATTTTGGCACAGTGGTGCATGGTCTGGCCCAGACTGGCAATTTGCCCTGCTGAGCAGATTCCCGGTGGGCTATGCACTCACATAGTGCATTGCTGGTGCCCTCACTGATTAATTTATACACTGTAATGTACAAAACTTCCTGGGCTGCTGCCTGTCTGGCAGGGCACTAGTGATTCTGCCTGTGACCCATCTGATAAGTTTTATATTCTTTTGTATGGTCTTTAAGGTGCAAACAAACACACAAGCTTCAGTACGCACAGACAGGCGTGTGGACCTACACTCAAACCATTAAGTACTAGGAAAAAAATCTGGCAGCTTTTTGTCATTGGTAGTAACTTTTGACATAATGTCAGACATGTCAAAGGTTACTGATTGCACTAGGTCTTACTCCTAAGACCTGTTGTGATTTGGATACAGCCAAGGGGAATCCACTGCAACACTCATTTTTTCCTGGCTATCATTTACTTTCAAATCATTTGCTTCTTTAGGCCATGTTCACACAACGTAAGAGACCGGCCATTCCGTGACCCGTCCCAGTCACGGAACGGTCGGTCTCTAAAAAGATCATCCCTGAATGGTATTAGGAAAATCCACTGTAGAGTTAACTTGTGCTTATTTGCATGTACATTTGACTGTATGTCCATCACGTGTGAAGCTACCCTAATCCAGGAGTGTATTGAAAAGACAGAAAGGTTCACACACTGTTGAAATTGAGTGTCATTTAATTGGCTTTTAAGTGTCAATTTAATTTGAGTGTCAATTTAATTACAATTGGCTGGCAAATAACGTCCATTATTGCAAAACAAACAGCAAATAATTGCCATTAAATGACAGCTATGTACTTAATTTCAACAGTGTGTGAACAGAGCCTTTCTGTGATTTTATTCCACCCCTTTTTTTGGTTGCAAAATGAGGACCAAAATACTGAGCAAAAATACTGTGTGAGAACTTAGACTTAACCAGCATCTAGATGCTGCGGATTGATGTAGATTTGTGTTATAAATTCAGCATTCCATCTGCAGCAGTTTACAGTGCAAGTGACTGCAAAGATATGTGGAAATCATGCTGCACACTGTGGATTTTTCTTCTGTCATGAAAATGACACAAAATCTTTTACTGTATAGGGAGAAACGCAAATATTTGCTGTGGATTAACAGTAAACGTGGTAGAAATTATCCACTGTCTCTGAACCTCTGTAATCTGATTTTCTTGGTCGCTCAAGTGAAGTTTGTCTCTTGCAGAGACTGACGTCAGACGAAGTGATATTTCTTTGCAAAAGTGTGCTTTTGCAATAAAGTTAAATAGAGTATATCAAATGTACACAGCGTAGATCTACAGTATGTACATATATTCTAAACTACATTGTAATTGACATAGTGATAAAGGAAATTGAGTGAATATGGAGCTTGTGGCTCTCATTTGGTATGCAGCTGGCTGCTTGAAGGATTTTCCTTGTAATATTGAGCAAATGTCATTTACCTTTTATGAGTATGTTTTCAGGCAAGCTAGAAATGAAACATCCAAGGTATAAAGTCAGCATAATTGCTTAGCAGAATTTCATTGTGACAAAGTAGCCTTTAATGTACAACTGATCCTAAACCTCAGAAAACTGGTAAATAAGACATCATAGATTTCCTGACCTTTAAACACTCACCTACAGGCGGCTATAACTGATTACAAGCATTTGTGTTTATCAATCAATGTAGCAAACTGGAAGGAAACAATATCGGTTGTTACATTGTTGAAAGTTGCTGCAATGATTTTTTTGAGAGGTTCGGACGTAATAAGTTTTTATGGTTTATTTTTGGCAGTATAATGCATATTCATGATATTTTATAAGTGTAAATTGTACATTACTAATAAGAAATGTGTAATTTGAAGTCTTATTTGTTGAAGATGGACAACCAAAAATATCCTTGCAGGCAAAGAGTGATGAAAATCAATAGCTGTAGTTCCAAGGAATTTTGTATGAAGGATGCTTACAAAAACTCAGCCTGCACTTAAAGAATGCACATGGGAAATCAAAGTCAGGCATAGGAAAAAGAAGGTTGTTGATAGTTTGCTGAATTCATTTCTGAGGGATGTGTACATCATGGGAATAATGTGCAATATTGCTGGCCCCACAGTGTATGGGATTGTTCCTTACAAATGTTTAAAGATGAAAAACAAAACTAATGATGAAGGGACTCTAGCGGTTCTAGGTGTTAAGACCTTCACTAACCCCTAGAATGAGGTGGTGGGAACGTTTTGCAAAGCTCTTCAGCTCCAATGGCAATCCTTGTATAGCTGTGTATAGCACATAGGATAACATCTGCAAGCAGCTCTCCAAGATGAGCTGAGGAGTGTAAAATGAGTATGGATCAACACAGAGTGTTACAATTACCATTCTATTTGGCCATGCACTTTACAGCAAGAAATAAGAGCAGCAGTAGACTTAGGCTATGTTCACACAACGTATATTTTCATAAAAAGTATACGTTGTTCCATTGCTGCCTATGGAATCCCGGCCGGAGCGTATACACATAGTGGTCACAGAGGGGTCACAGAACGGCCGGTCTCTTACGTTGTGTGAAAATAGCCTAAATCTGCACAGGCTATAAACGAAAATCGGGTAGGTCTCTAAAAAAATTAGGCAGATTTATTTAAAAGGATTTTACCATATGGGACACTTCTGGCATATGCACAGGATATGCCCTATACTGTATATTGATCAGATCTGGGTCCCAACTCTGGTCCCCTCTTGCCTGCTTGAGACTGCCAGAGAAGGTTGGGAACACCCCAAAAAAGTAAGACAGCTGTTTAAAGTTATACATTTTGGCTGTTTTAGGTTTCCTGGCTACCTCCTGGGGCTGCAAACAGACCTAAGGGAATAAGGTCCCATAGCATCAGAAATGAATAGCATATTCTGTAATTAAAACCTATAATAACATATACAAAACTTTGATGCATTTTGGTACACTGACACACTGCATTTAAATAATTCATAGGTTCCCCCCCCCCGTATGTTTCCACGTACACTCCATCGTATTACTTTATTTAGCCCAACTTGGCCCACTCTGCTGATACTACAAGGGGCGGGTTTGCCAGGGTGGATCGGTACACTGGGAGTGGTAGTCCTGCCCACAGTGCACCAAAATGCCTAATTGGCATAGAGAATAAGCAGCTAAAATTCCTAAAAGCTCACTGAGTATGAAGGTAAGAAACCTGCTGCACCTTCATTCTCACTGCATCATACACTATAGGGACATATTAGCAGTTTAGATCCTTCTAACATGCCAATAGTTTCCTGTGAAAAAGTAGCATTTAATAAATCTTCTAAGAAGAAAGTCCCGCCCACCGTTTGCCCCGCCCCCTTGACGTCCATTGGTGGGCCAACCTAGAAGGGGTGGGGTCTAGACCTTTAGGCCAGTCTGTTCCAATGGCCGACGAGGGGGTGCGACCAACGGTGGTGTGGTGGGCGGGGCTAAGTGGTGCTAATGCCACGAGGCTCCACCCACTTAACACAATCTGCAGTTGATAAAAGATCACTTCTTACTTGAACAAGCAGCATGACGTATGATATAAAACAAGGTATGAAAACTGCTAAATTTACCCTTTACACCTGTGTAGAGATGTAATTCCTGCTCCACTTGAAATTCTGGGAAGAAAGGATATACAAAATAGCTCTCTCATACCACCTTGGACATGTAGTTTTCCCTTCTAGCAGATCTTACATCCAGAATTCATGGATGTAATAAAAGGGGACCTTTTGGTATTCCTTTCTATCTGAGAGATTTTAGAGCAAAAGTTTGGCTTCCTCTGGAGGATCTGGCTTATGATAGCTATCCTGTACATGCACTTAAATGGGTACTCTTGAGAAAAAATTCCATCAACTGGTGTCAGAAAGTTAGAAAGATTTGTAAATTACTACTTTTATTTAAAGAAAACTCAGCCTTCCAGTACTTTTCAGCTGCTGTTTGTCCTTCAGATTGTGAGGCATTCTTTCCAGTCTGACACAGTGCTCTCTGCTGCCACTTCTGTATGTGTAAGGAACTGTCCAGAGCAGCAGCAAATCCCCATAGAAAACCTTTCCTTCTCTGGGCAATTCCTTACACTGCAGGACCATATAGTAGATGATCAGTATTTGAAGGCTTGCATTTTTTAAATATAAGTAATTCATAAATCAATATAATTTTCTGTTACCAGCTGATTTGTAAACATTTCAACATTCACATATAAAAGAACTACATACATTGATCTTTATGTAAACATATTGCATCTTTAACATGCTCTGAGTTCAGAAATCACTTCTGAATATACCCTGGGTTTTGCCTTAAATATCACTGAACATCCAGTTTACTCTAGGGACATGCCATGTACATTGATGTCTGAGTACACAGCTTATCCTGTGTAAGAGATATATACAAGCATGTTTCATTAATGCAAAACAGCTGCTTCCCATACAGCACCAATCACTGAGAACAAGACTCTTTAATATAATCTCATGGGGGCATCAAAGGTGAATCTACCGCTAAGTGCCTTAGCATTATTGCCCAGTATTTAAAACTAACCCAACCCACCGACCAACCAAAGGTCATGCCCTACCATTAACATTTTCCAGGCTTGGTGAAAATTACAAATGTCAGTACTTAGCCTTCTGCTTCCTATTCAGTCCATGTTCAGTTCACAGCTCTTCTATTTCTACAAGGTGAATTGCTATGCACCCCTTTTGTGTGCTCGTAGAGTAATTCTGATGCCATCATTAGTCAAACAGATAATAGTGTAGCACAATACAGACCATTAGAAAAATAATTTCATGGGACATGATGAATAGAAGGATGTATTCATTTTTCACAGGATGCAAATAGGTAAATATTTCACTTTAAGAGTGATTGACTCTACCAAAGCCAATTACACTGATAAATTGATGTATTTGTTTTTGTACCTGTGCTGTGTGACTTCCCTTATAAGTAATGTTACTGTACATAATACAGGAAGCGGACTCTTTCTTCTTTAGTCAGTGAAGTAAATTATCAATATTTTTCATTGCTAAGGTTGACCTTTAAAAAATGAGAGAAAAAGTTAAAAGATACAAGTTATATCAATACACCATTGTTAATTTTGAACAATGTGGTCTACTGGATGTGTGATAAATGTTATTCCTGTAAGGCTTGTAGATACTGTGCACTAGGACACAGCTCAAATTATTGACTTACATATATTAAAATAATAACTCAACAACTATCTTTGAGTCATTTCCAATACTTATTGGTACAATGTAGTGCGTAATAGATTTTGGAAATACCTCTGAAATTGTAGATAGAAAAAAAGAAAAGATGGAATCTTTGCCAGTTTTTGTGCTCGGTTTCTTTGAGGTATTACATTTTTACAACTTTCAGAAAATCTTCTAAGAACCCTTTGATTTTTTCTGGCTTCAGAAAATCTTCAGCTATTAGTGACAGTTTAGTCTTTTTCATCCTCTTTTATGAGAATCAGAATGTATCTGTAAAAGATATCACAGAATACCTACCACCTTATCTCTGAAATAATAGATGGCACATTACATGTTCTTTAAATAATAATGTTTTGAATTCAAATGACAGAATAATTGTTATAAATGTGTTGGCTCCCATTGTCACGAATAGCAACAGTTCTACTTGTTGTAAGAGGTAAAATAGACACTGATTTTTAGATATGGATGGACAGTAAATATAAATTTAGCTATAGTCATCCTCATGGATGACATGTCATCATGCAGACATTTAGGGCAGCTTAAGACTCACTGTAACGCAGCGGATTTTCTGCTACGGATCCGCAGCAGATTTGATCTAAATAACTGAACACAGCATCAAGTCTGCTGCACATCCTGTACGTGTGAATGCACCCTAAAACATAGATGAGGCAGGGGACCAGATTAGTGTCTAAGAGTTAAGACTGAGGAATTGTAAAGGTAAGCAAGTAAGGTAACTGAAAAATTTGTTTGTTTGATTTTTTTTATTATTTTGGACATGGTGATTTTTTTTAAATTCCCAGAAAACCATTCTAATGTGAAAACATTATAGGACAACTAATGTTATATCAGGAGAAGAAACATAGGATTACAGGTCTATCAGAGATAGAGTATGTCTCATCTGAAGACAGATGTTTGGGTGTTACTGATAATCTCAGTACAGAGCAGGGTACTGGATGGATAGCTGAGATCCCTTACTAGCTATATGGGATACTGGCTCTCACTAAGGATATCCATTGGAAGAACGAGAGAGTTTTATTTCTTCTAGTGGTAAGCTAATAATGGGTCTGCCCAAAGAAAACTGGTATCAGTCTATTTAACCAAAGAAACCCTGTTCTCTACTAATGTGGGGCAAGAGCCCGAAGACACCTCTCAACAGATGTGTGTCTGTTTGGCTAATATCCATGTTCATGTTTCAAGACTCTTTTAGGGGTCTTTGATATTGACTTAGTGGGCAGCTACCTATACGTTGTAGGTGGTAGTGTAGAGGCAGTTTTCTTTAATTTAGCCCCTTGCCACAAAATTACGTTTGGGAAACGTCATGAAAAGCAGGTAGTTCCCGCAATATGACGTTCCCCAAACGTCATGGTTTCCCTGACCCCCCCCCCCCCCCCCCCGCTGTCCCTAATGGTGATTGGGCAGCGGGAGGAGGCTGTGTCACACAACCATCTCCCGCTGCCTCTGCGACCTCAGCGTCTATGGGGAAATTTACATTCCTCCCGCCGAGCGGGCATCGGGTGTAGGCTGCGGCACATTGCCTCCACCCGCCGCCACTGCCAGTTAGCCCCCTGTCCCGGCGACCGCTGCTATTACCGTTATGATCAGCCCCCCTAGTGCCCCGATCTCTAACCCTCTCCCTCCCCGGGCGGCCGCCCCCATCCTTGTGAACAGACTATGTCTGTTCACAGTGATGGAAATTAAATAAATGATCAAAGCCCCATTCTCTCTGCAACCAGAGGTAGCGGAGAGCATGGGGCACTGATCGGGCACCCCCCCGGGTGGTCCCGGAACAGGCAATCAGCGGTATATACTATATACCGCTGATCGCCTGTTTCCAGTGCAAAGAAGCACTTTTTATCCCTTCACCATAAATGATTGGTGACAGGGGATAAAAAGTGTCAGTGTGTCCAGCCCTCACCCCCCCAGTCACCCCGTCCCCCAGTCACGCCCCCTACCCCATATACTCACCTGATCCAGGGAGGTCCTTCCTCCTCGACGTCAAGACTGCTTCTGAAGTGCGCATGCGCTCCAGAAACAGTCAACTCTGAAAATTTAAAGTGACAGGGACCAATTTGGTCCCTGTTACTGAACTATGATTACTGTGATAAGAAATATCACAGTAATCATAGTAATATAGTGAAAAGTGTAAAAGTACAAAAAGTGAAAAACATACAAAAAAAAAAACATACACTTTTTATTATAGTAATAATTGCAGTTTACTCCCAGATTACCCCTAACCCCCCCAGATTACCCATAACCACCGCAGGTTTCCCGTAACCACCACACGTTGCCTGTAACCACCGCACGTTGCCCGTAACCACCCCAAATTGCCGGTGACCCCCTCCAGATGGTCTGTAATCACCCCTGATTGCCCGTAACCCCCCAAATTGCACGTAACCACCGCACGTTGCCTCTGACCACCGCACGTTGCCTCTGACCACCACACAACGCCTATGACCACCGCACGTTGCCTGTAACCACCCCAAATTGCCAGTGACCCTCTCCAGATTTCCTGTTACCACGCCAGATTGCGTAACCACTCCGAATTACAGGTACCCACCCCAGATTACCTATAAGCACTTCAGTTTATCCATAAACACCCCACGCTGCCCGTAACCACACCACGCTGCCCGTAACCACCCCACGTTGCCCGTAACCACCCCACGTTGCCCGTAACCACCCCACGTTGCCCGTAACCACCCCATCTTGCCTGTAACCACCCCATTTTGTCTGTAACCACCGCAGGTTGCCATTACCACCGCTTCTGAGCCCTGCTGTGTGCCCATACAGTGGTTTATGCCCACATATGGGGTACTGTTGTACTCAGGAGAACCTGCGCTACAAATTTTGAGGTACGTTTTCTCTCCTGTTCCTCGTGAAATTGAGAAATTTCAAACTAAATAAACATATTATTGGAAAAATTTGAGTTTTTAATTTTTACTGTCTAATTTTAAATACTTTCCTCTAATACCTGTGGGGTCAAAATGCTCACCACACCCCAAGATGTATTCTTTAAGGGGTTTACTTTCTAAAATGGGATGACTTTTGGGGGGTTCTATTCTGCTGACACTACAGGGGCACTGCAAATGCACCTGGCGCTCAGAAACTTCTTCAGCAAAATCTGCACTGAAAATGCTAATTGCCTTCCCTTCTGAGGCCTGCTGTGTGCCCATACAGTAGTTTATGCCCACAAATGGGGTACCGTTCTACTCAGGAGTACCTTCGTTACAGATTTTGGGGTAATTTTTTTCTCCTGTTCCTTTTGAAAATGAGAAACTTTAAATGTATACATTATTGGAAAATTTTAATTTTCCATTTTTTTACTGCCTAATTATGAATACTTTCCTCAAGCCCCTGTAGTGTCAAAATGCTCATTATACCTCAAGATTAATTATTTAAGGTGTCTAGTTTCCAAAATGGGGTCACTTATGAGTTTCCAGTATACAAGCCTCCTAAATCCACTTAAAAAAAGAACTGGTCCCTAAAAAAATCAGTTTTGGAAACTTTCACGAAAATGTGATAATTTGCTAATAAATTTCTAAGCCCCATAACACCCTAAAAAGTAAAAATGTTTACCAAACTATGCCAGAATAAAGAAGACATATTGATAATGTGATTTAGTAACTAATTTATGTGCTATGACTTCCTTTTTTAAGAAGCAGAGAATTTCAAAGTTCATAAAATGCTAATTTTTCTAATATTTCATGATATTTTGATGTTTTTCACAAAAAATACTTAAAAGTAGTGACCAAATTTTGCCACTAATAAAAAGTGCCATATGTGACGAAAAAACATTCTCAGAATCGCTAGCATATGTTAAAGCATCACTGAGCTATAAGCGCATAAAGTGAGACAGGTCAAATTTTGAAAAATGATCCTGGTCATCAAGGCCAAAACAGGCTTTAGAGGCAAGGGGTTAGAGGTGAGCTAATTTGCATGTGGGAATAAAATGATAAGTAGAGATGAGTTAACCTCTCTAAATGTATTAGGAAGGATATGCTCTAATCTGTCAAAGACTTTGAAAGCCTAGGGTGCCTCCAAAACAATGTACATGTCAAATGGTTGCAGTACCTGATCCCGTACTTTAAGCCATGAGGCATATAATTAATGTGGCGTTGCTGCTCAGTTTAAATTTGTTGCGCTGGATGTAGAGTGAATGTAATCTAGGATATGTATTATATCGCCGCTTACATCCAGGTGGCACTAACTCACTTTAACCCCCCATCCCCAAATTCAAATGAATCCAATTTTTGGGGAAAAGTCAGAAGGAAATTGGTTCAGGATCAACTAATTTACTCATATCTGCTATAAAGATATGATTTACGGTGTGATTTACAGTATGTACAGTAGATAATTATCTAAACGTGGCGTAAGTTAATGGGTATGTTTTGTTGTTCCAAGCAACAGCCAATTTTCTCTTAAAGTGTCTTCTGACAATGAGTATAGTACATTGGCATAGAAAACATAGTGATTTTAGCTCACAGTGTAATGTGTCACGTCAGAAGATTAAAATCTGCCATATTCAAAGAAATAGATTGAAAACTGGCAAAACCAAGACCTTACATTACTACCATTTGGTACCGAATAAAAATGCAATAATGGTAATGGAATTTCAGACCCGCAGTTCAATGTGAAATGCTACTATTAATGCTTTAATAAAGCAGGGAAACGTGACGAATAACATAATTATGTGCAATATACAAGTCTCTGTAAATCATTCACATAAGACCTTTTGAACTTTTAAAAATGTAATTATACTGAAGCACTGCCAAGAAATGTTTAGGCAGTAATATTAGAAATATTCCTTGAAAATAGAATTTTGTAATAAAACTGTAAATAACAATGATAGTTTTATTGATAGTTGTATAGTTGTATTAAACAATACCACGTGTCATTTGAAAATATACAGATGTAGCCAGGGTTAACATGATCTCTGACGCAACAATTGTGTCAGGGAGCTGTGTTAAGTCAATTAGAGTGTCGAGTTAAATGCGTCATTGTGATCATGTTAACCCTGGCTACTTCTGTATTGTAAGACTCTACTATTAATACTGTGGAAACTAATATATATATATATATATATATATATATATATATATATATATATATATATATATCTATCACAAAGCACAAAAATGGATATTATACAAAAAAGCCACATTTCTGGATGTTCCAAGACTACTGGAGGACTGCACACACCATAAATGTAGCAGCTAAGTCAGAAAAGTAGATTCAAGTCAAATCTCTTCATGTACACATTTAAAAATGAAAGCTACTGTTCAATGAGGCAGTCTTTTTGATGTCCAAACTGAATAACAAAATTTAGCCCTGACATCCCTTTTCCTCTGGATAATACCTGTAGCATTTAGCAGTCCCAGCAGAATTCATGGTAGGAAATTTTTCCAGTGACTTTCCGACTAGCTGAGATCTCAGACTGTGCAGGTGCTGGTAATTGTTATCAGTGCAGTCTATATGAGTTGAAAGAAACAGGTGGGTTTTGAAGCACGTTGCTGAAACAGAAGTGAAGAGGATAATATTATGTAATTTTGTAACTTTTTAGCCCCAATAATCCTCAGTATGTCTCAAAGGGGACTCCTAATGACCGTGTAGATGTTTCTACAGAATAAGTGTGATATGAATGTACATGAGGGGTACGACTATTCTTGGACATTGTACTGTATGACTTGATGATATGGGATTTTTTACCATCAGTTGTTAGTAAGGAAGTGTGTGAAGACTGAGTGAAGTGTGTAAACTGCACTAACAGAACATAGAATCATGTTCTTTAGTATCCCCTCAGGGGGCCCTAATGAGAACAGGGACCAATCTGTATGTTTGTAGGTGTAGGAGGAAACAAGAGTACCCAAAGGAAACCCACAGATAGAGCAGATGTTGGCCTTGGTGGGCAGGAACCCAGGGCCCCAGCGCTGCAAAGCTACAATGCTAACCACTGAGCCACCATGTTCTAGGCCATAATAGCTTTCTACAGCTTTTCCAGGGCCAGGTACTCTATTCATGTAGAGTACCTTGGAAACATGCAGGGAGTATGGCTAATAACATTGGGTACCACAGAAAGTAGGTATATGCAGGGACTCCTATCAAAATAAGGATGACATGCTACTTTTGGTACAGAGTGGCATGGCATTTGCCTCTCCACTATTTACAATAAAATTCCTTAGACTGGGTTCAACGTATCAACACTTACTTCTGGGACATTCTTATGTGCTGGGCAGTATGCAGAGCTTATCATAGGACGCTAAGGAAAGTGCAGTAGTGAGATAGTATCAGTATGCATTGCAGATCACATGCACAACACATCCACAAGGTGGCAAGTGGTACTGAGTGGGTGCGAGGGCTGCAGTGCACTGGTGTGTGATTGCCCTAAGACTTTGCTCTTTCTAAAAAATACAAGCAACTCAGGGAAGGCAACCACCAGAATTATGACTCTCTAGATAATGGACCATCTATTATTGGAATATCTTTAGCTGCAAAGTAAGTCCTAAACTAATATTTTATAGTATAATTGCTGAGTAATAGTAATATTATTTGGTGCTTACCTCTAACCTCACTTTTTAATGTGATTGAATGCTAAATGTACTGAAATCACTGGAAACCTGGCATCTACAATTGTTTTGCTTGTGTTTCATTGTAATACAGGAGATAAAGGCTGTTCAGAAAACTCTGTAATATGAACAGAGAAACAAGTAATGTGCCCTGTTCCAAGTGTCCCAGAAGAGCACAATGCATAACTATTAAAAGATTCATTTTTCTAAGAAGTACTGTAGTAGTCCTAGAAAATTTGTTGTTCTTTCTGCTATCTTTATTGGCTCTAAGTATTATTAATCATATCTCCTTGCTTTATTATATACAGGTAGGTGCATTATTTAAGTGCAGCATGTAATACACCCATTTCTTTGTATTGCACCTGCATGACTGTGGCGCAAAGGGGAGCCACAGTTTATATTGCTGCAGATAAACGTTCTGCAAATTTTAAATACATTGGCCCAGAATTACTTAAACTAAGAAACTATATAATCAAAGGCTATGTTCACATAACGTTTTTTTCTGTGCCATTTCAAATTACGTCCATCATTTTGATGTTAGGACACCCGTGAGTGCAAGGATGGCTGTTAATACATTATTCTAGTTTAAGTGGACTAAGGGCCCTTTTACACGGATAGATTATCTGACAGATTATCTGACAAAGATTTGAAGCCAAAGCCAGGACTGGATTTGAAAAGATGAGAAATCTCAGGCTTTCATGTATAACCTCATCTCTGTTTATAGTCTGTTCCTGGTTTTGGTTTCAAATCTTTGGCAGATAATCTGTCTGATAATCTTGCTGTGTAAAAGGGCCCTAATTGGCATTTGGGTGTGGCTGGCCTTTGGGTGTTAATTGAAAAAGTTCATTGAATTTAGTAGGAAAAATGGTGAAAGAAATGTGAAAAAAAGAAAAACTCTGTGTGAACAACTAAAAAATGACATCCGCTGTTTGCAAAAGATGTCCAAAAATAATCTACATTTAAATTATTATTAATATATTATTTATTTATATTATTTTTTGACGTTGTGTGAACATAGCCTAGGAAAGTGATGGTGTTTCCATCACTTTCTGAAGTTTTCAAGTGCACCAGACACTCTCCCCTCTGAGTCTCCCATTGACTTAAATAGGGTTTGTTACTTGAATCGAACAATCGAGCTTTGGAAAATACAGAACATTTTATTACTCGCTCATCTGTTGTCTTTAGTATAAACGTAAGCATATATGCATAGATAGAAAAATATAAAAGTTTTTATTTTTTTAACCCTTTAAGGACATGGCCCATTTTCGTTTTTACGTTTTCGGTTTTTCCTCCTTGTGTTTAAAAGGTTATAGCACTTGCATTTTTCCACCTAGAAACCCACATGACCCCTTATTTTTTGCGTCACTAATTGTACTTTGCAATTACAGGCTGAATTTTTGCATAAAGTACACTGCGAAACCAGAAAAAAATTCAAAGTGTGGTGAAATTGAAAAAAAAAACGCATTTCTTTTATTTGGGGGAACTGTGTTTTTACGCCATTCGCCCTGGGGTAAAACTGACTTGTTATGCATGTTCCTCAAGTCGTTACGATTAAAACGATATATAACATGTATAACTTATATTGTATCTGATGGCCTGTAAAAAATTCAAACCGTTGTTAACCAATATACGTTCCTTAAAATCGCTCCATTCCCAGGCTTATAGCGCTTTTATCCTTTGGTCTATGGGGCTGTGCGAGGTGTCATTTTTTGCGCCATGATGTGATCTTTCTATCGGTACCTTGATTGCCCATATACGTCTTTTTGATCGCTTTTTATTAAATTTTTTCTGGATTTGATGCGACCAAAAATGCGCAATTTTGCACTTTGGGATTTTTTTGCGCTGACGCCGTTTACCGTACGAGATCAGGAATGTGATTAATTAATAGTTCGGGCGATTACGCACGCGGCGATAGCAAACATGTTTATTTATTTATTTATTTGTTTACTTTTATTTAAAACCTGGGAAAAGGGGGGTGATTCAGACTTTTATTAGGGGAGGGGGCTTTTTACTATTAACAACACTTTTTTTTTTTTTTTTACACATATACTAGAAGCCCCCCTAGGGGACTTCTAGTATATACACTTGGATCTCTCATTGAGATCTCTGCAGCATAGATATGCTGCCGAGATCCATGAGATCGGCACTCGTTTGCTTTCGGCTGCTGCAGCCGAAAACGAACGAGTGCCGAGCCGAGGACGGCGCCATCTTGGACGCGTCCCCGGCCGGCATCAGCAACGGAGATCGCTCCTCCGGGACAAGGTCCCGGAGGAGCGATCTCCCCCACTAGACACCAGGGAAACGTTGCCTCCGGTAATCGGAGGCAGCTGTCAACTTTGACAGCTGCCTCCGATTAGCTAATTAGCGGGCACGGCGATCAGACCGTGCCCGCTAATAGCGGCGGTCCCGGGCTACACGCGGCACCCGGGATCACGGCACTTCAAAGCGGTTAATTAAAAATGTATAATTAATGTACATTATTAGTCCTTGTTACCTGGCTCAAGTTACTGAATTGCAAATATTGGGGATTTGTTGTGTTATGTTATTTACCATGTTATGTTCCCATTAGTGGCCAGCTGAATAGTAGTATGTGTAATATTTGGTATTCTAACAATATTTATTTACCCTTGTTTATTGACAACCATACTGGAAACATCAGTAATTAGGCAAAAGAGAATATAAACACATAAATTGCAACTCAACTGTCATTGACTATGGAAGACTATGACCCTGATAGACTATGAAGAATGTCAATGAGTTAGATTCGATGGGTAATTTCTCTCTTTCTATTGCAAATCATGCATTGTGTTAGGGAAAAAAGAAAACCCGGCAGACGGTCTACTTTAATCTTGAGTTATAAAGAAATAAGAAGTTAGATAAGGGCTGAGGTTTTTGAAGCTTGAATAGTGCTAGTATAGAACAGGAAGTTCTCTATATACCATACAACATATCCTTTTTTTCCTCATTGTTCTTAGTACTATTGTAGGCAGAATAGAAATGGAAATGTATCATTCTGTTTTCAGGACCGTAATATCTGAAGTTTAAAGTGTAAACTAAACAAGACATCTGACATAATGGTCTTAAAATGTTCTCCGCCAGGTGAAGAGAACAAAGATAGTTATCGTAAGGTAGATTTCGAAGCACTAACGCAGAATACAAGAGCAGAATGTCGGGATGGACTAAATGAACACAGTTCATATAACGCCCTTTTGGAAAACAATTTTTGATTTGACAGCTTGTTGGAAATTGAGTTACTACCAAAAATACATTTTTTTTTATCACACAACTACCCTGAATGTGCAAATGACATTTGGATGACAATGTATCATGATTTTTAGCCCACAGTCGAATACATCATATAAGCAATTTAAAATATGTCATTTCCCAACAAAGAAAGATTGCTGCATGAGGCAAACAAATATAAATGCAATAAATATGATTGGAATGGAACCTTGTTTGTGCTGGAAAGTTGTAGCTGACTGACTCGTGAATTGGATTTTTCCCCCCACATTAAAGGCCAAGCTCACAGTTCATATGATGAAGATTCACTGACAACTAATTGTACACCAGCTTTGTTCTAGAACTGTTATTACAAGACAGAAATATCAGCTTTGGAAGGCTACTTCATTGCAATTAAACCAGCTGCAATATAAGATTTGGCATCTTCCTAAAAAGAAATATAGAAAATTATACCGTTGTTATGCAATTGATTAAAAAAGAGCTATTACAGATATGGGCAGCATAATAATGCCAAGTGACTCAAAAGTCCTCAGTGGTATTGTGAGGCAAAGAACTCAAAAATAACCATTTCTGGAGTGTATTTTGACAGACCATTGAGGTTGCTGTGATCTGAACACAGAAAATGGTTTGTCTTATATACTGGGTTATTTCTACAGCTACAGAAAGCATCACAAGTATTATATAGTAGATCATATATACCATCTATAATTAGGCAATAGTGATGAGCGAATAGTGAGATATTCGACTATTCGATATTCGTACGACTATCCCGCGAATATTCGATCGAATATTCGATCCCATTAAAGTCTATGGGAACAAGTGTTCGATAAGTGAAAAACATCTATTTGACCATTTGGAGAGTGAAACCGGAAGCTGGGGGATTTGAACGCTTATCGAATATTTATCGAATATTCTCAGGATATTCGTACGAATATCTCACTATTCGATCGAATATCTATTCGATCGAACAGTATTCGCTCATCACTATTGGGCAACTGAATGTATAAACATGGCTCACATAGGCAACCATTGTTCACATTATGTTCAAGAGACTGGCCGTTCCATGACCCGGCCTGGTCACGGAACGGCCGGTCTCTGAAAAGATCATTCCAGCTGGTACTGTAGTACTGGCTGGATGATCTTTATGGCCTCAGAGTTCTGATGCCGGAGCATCCGTGCACGCCAGCATCAGAACTCCCCACAGCACACTATGGAGCTCCATAGTGTGCACTGGTATGTTTTTTGTACAACGACCATGATTTTATGAAAATATTGTGTGAACATAGCCTAAAGGGGTACTCTGAAAAAAAAATATATTTCATATCAGCTAATGCCAGAAAGTTACAAATACAAGCCTTTCAATACTTAGAAGCCACTGTATGGCCTGGAGGAAGTCATGAAGTTCTTTGCAACTCAATAAAACACTTCCTGCCCCCACCTCTGTGTAAGGAACTGTCCAGACCTGGAGCCACCTTCTTTGTTCTCCTGACATTTCCTTGCATTGACAGAGGTGGGCGCAGCAAAGAATGCGTCAGATCAGAAAGAACTACAGGACTTCCTCCAGGGAATATAGCAGCTGTTAAGTGCTAGAAGGCTTGCCTTTTTTTTTTTTTCTTAAAGGGGTAGTACGGCGTTTAACTTTTATTCACTAAATAACACACATTACAACTTTGTAATGTGTTTTCCCTGTGTTCCCCCCCATCCCGGAAGTGTGGTGCATTATACTCACCGTATTCGTGTTGACCCCGGCCTCCATCTTGGGTCGAAGACGTCATCTTTAGGAGGCCCGGACCGCTCCAGCCGTCCCTCATGCGGCCCCCCTCTGCCGCGTCATCAGCTGCTCAGCCGCTGATGACGTGGCAGAGGGGGGTCAGCATGAGGGACGGCTGAAGCGGATGGCTGGACGGCTGTATAACTTTGTAATGTGTGTTATTTAGTGAATAAAAGTTAAACGCCGCACTACCCCTTTAACAGAAGTAATTTACAAATCTGTATAACTTTGTGACACTAGATAATTTAAGAATATTTATTTAAATATTTTCTTTTTTATTTTATTAAATAATAAATGATAAAATTGCTTAAAATGTGGCCTTATATACACACAGAATAACACACAGATGGTCATATCTAAATTATTACCTACACCACCATGTTTACAAATTGTGTAACTGTGCTAGCTTAATCTTTCAGGACTAATTAAAATTACTTATAATGGTGGCCGAATTTATAGTTAATAATTTCATTTGTAGTTTTTTAACACTTAAATAAAAAAAGGAGAAGACAGAACAGACAGACATTAGGCTATGTTCACACTTGGTTTAACAGCGTTTATTGCATAGTAACTGACGCTGTTAAACTGTCAGCTGCTGGGCTGCATTCAGGACGTTCCTGCAGCCAATACCTCTGTATCGGCTGCAGGAACTTTCTATTTTTAACATTCACTTGCAGGCACCGTTGGGTGTGCCCACAAATCATTTAGCCATTCGCTTCAATGTAATGTGCGGCCGCCGCAGCACATTACAATGTGTGAACAGCTATTATTTCCAGACGCTGTTCACTGAACAACGTCCGGAAATAATAGGCAGGTTCATTATTTAAACGCCCGTTCTAAAGAACGGGCATTAACATAACGTTGTGTGAACCCTTCAAGGCAATGCCAAGGCTGATTCCATTGCAATCAGCATCTGTTCTTTACTGAAATATTACGGTGTGTGAACATTGCCTAATTCTGTGTTGCCATACAGTATATTCTTCTGAATTATGTGCAATTTTTTTCTCAAATAGATAGATAGATAGATAGATAGATGTATTTTCTTTTACAAATATAGCCCAATGCTATTCTTGTAGGTTTACAATAGATTATATGCTGCTAAAAAGAACTTTTCCTTATAATGTTAATGTTTAGAGATGTTAGTCTACCATTCTTGGCAAGTTTACTCTATTTTTTCAGAAACACTGAGGATTTTCAATTAAAGGTCTGAATTTTATTTTGTTTCACTCAGCTAATCAGATTTACAGTCACTTTTGTGCTTCACTGTACATCATTTTCTTGACCCATTGAATTTTCTGGAATATTGTAGAAGTTCTCTCAGTACTATCAGCTCTTAGATCATAAAGCACCAACACATCATTATACTTGCAGCACCATTTTTGACAGTTTATAAGATAACACTGAACATTAGACCAGGGTTACTTTGGCCTACGATTTATCTGTACAGAACATGTGCACATCCACTGTTAACGTCATGGAAATCTTAACACAGACAGGATGTATCCTTAAAAAATCTAATGTTGGAGTAAATCAGAGCATAAGAATAGACTCTAGAGGCAATTGATAGGCTCCTAAATCATCTTTAGATGTGGTCCTATTCTGATCTTTGGGGCCCATTACTGTATTACAGTTGGGATTCTCAAGGATCCTCTGCTACTCTAGCGTTACTGTCTAAGTGCAAGTATTTACTGTGCTCTAGTTATGAAAAAGAAATGCTGAGAAAGTTCTCAGCATTATCTAAAAAAATATTTTATCATTATTATTTTTCCTACACTCTTACCAGTCCACTGTTTTTTTTTTTTTTTTTTTAATCCTTTTGGGATGCACTTCCGGGATGTTTTAAGATTTTCTGGATTTTCTCCTTTAATTTAAACTAATTTTATAGGTCTCCAATTGTATGGGAGATTTACCATTCTTTTAAATATTTTTTATTTAAGACATTGAAAGGTACAGTATTTTCCTGCTTATAAGACTACTTTTTAACAAAGAAAAATCTTCTCAAAAGTCAGGGTCATCTTATACGCCGGGTGTCGTCTTATAGGGCGGGTGCTGAAAAACTTCGGAACTGGACTGAAGAATCTGCAGTCGCCACATACAGTGGGGGAGCTTAAAAAAAAATGTCCGCATCTCTGCTCTATGCAGCAAACGTATGAAGGGCAGAGCAAGCTGCAGGCGTTCAGGGTATGAAGAAAAGAGATATGGTAGGGTGGCACTGTGCCCAGAAAAACACACCTCCCTTGTATCCTACCAGTATTACTGTACCTCCTTTTCTGCCTCTCAGATCTCACTGATGTCTGATGTTTTTTATACATTTTTATTTGATGTGCATTGGAAGAGGAGTAGTCTTATACTGTGAGTATATCCCAAACTCTATATTTTAACTGGAAAAGTTAAGGATCGTCCTATACACCGGAAAATACGCTACCTCTCATTGGATGCAGACGGCAGGATCCCCTCTAAAAAACCCTGCAACTCTGTTTACTGCCACTAAAGCAAGCAGTATACAAGATTGTCTATGGGACTTTCAACAACTGCAGATACCGTTTTTCAATACATAAATAATTTCAATGTTTCAATACATAAATAATAAGTATAAATATTTAGTCACAGATTGCATCAAGGGTGTATATCAGCTGCTATTGCCTTTACTATTGAGGAACAGATTGAGGCCATCTTCACATGCTGCATTTTGGCATTAAACAATGGCCGTTGTTGCAGGTTGCGACAAAGGCTGCTGGTTAATGACATTGATCAATTACATTACAGTGTATGGATTCACAGCCATGATTCTCTGCGGCCACACAAAATAACTGCCAGGTCTATTCAGTGAAAAGCGGCCGTACAAGATAGCCTGTACTTGCAGTGTAAAATACATCATTGATGCACATTAAGGCTGCGTTCACACTACGTATATTTCAGTCAGTATGTGTATATTTCAGTCAGTATATTTCAGTCAGTATTGCAACCAAAACCAGGAGTGGATTAAAAACACAGAAAGGCTCTGTTCACACAATGGTGAAATTGAGTGGATGGCCGCCATTTAATGGCAAATATTTGCTGTTATTTTAGAACAACGGCCGTTATATTGAAATAATGGCCGTTATTTACTGTTATATGGCGGCCATCCACTTAATTTCACCATTGTGTGAACAGATCCTTTCTATGTTTTTAATCCACTCCTGGTTTTGGTTGCAATACTGACTGAAATATACGTAGTGTGAACATAGCCTAAACTGAACAGTATACAGCAGGGAAAAGCGGCATTGACACAATCCAACACCACTTCTCTCCACTTTTATTTTCTAGATCCCTGTGCCCTCTGCTGGTCAATAGTCAAAACTGCACCTTAGAAACATTCTTAAAAACACTGTAACGCGATGCAGCCGTGGAACAATGATTTATATGCCACATCAGGTTATCATGATGTGCTACTATATTTAGCCAGTCATAATAATAAATGAAGACCAAACAATTTATGCATTTTATGCATTATACATTACAGTTCAAGATGGCTTTCAAGGTTTACTCCTTTTACCTTTTTGTTCAAGAAATCACTAGTTTTAGGCCTATTTTATGTAAGTATATTACTACACCATTAATACAGATCCAAAATCCGGATGTATTTTAGATGAAAAGGCATCAGTATGTCATCAGTATTTCACCAGTACTGCTTCAGTATTAAATCTGTATTTCTGTATATTACTGATCATCTGTCTCCTAAGCAGAGATTCGAACAACACCTTGAAAAATGGATGCAAATCCCATGGAATTCTGATAGAATACAGATGCAATATGAATAAAATGAGGAACACAAATAAATGAATCCTCATAGACTTCAATGAGCATTATTAACATACACATGTATTTTATACATCCATGTGAATAACCCTGATCGATTATCATTAGTTCCATAATAAGGTCCTCAAAAAACAATAAAAGTAATACAATGGCCTAATCAAGGGCTAAACGATAACCACAGCAAATGCAATGAAATAGCATATAATCACCATTAATGCTCCACATAAATACTAATAATAATCAATATTGTTGGTAAAAATATCTGTAGCAGGTATTAGTCTAGCAGGGTGCACTTTTCATAGCATCCCTATAAAAGACTGTCATTGCTTGATTTCTGTAGAGTAGGAAATCGTATTACATTAAAATGTAATTGCAATGCACTTTGCAATTCGGAATGGATGAAGAAAGGTATTGAATGAGAGCCCAGATTTGCATGATGGCTATTTCTAGACATTCATTAACATTCTTAGGAGTGCCATTCAGACATGCAGCAATGTGTGGCACCCACATACAATGCCTATATTGTACATGTTTATTCATTTTGCACAGCTAATCTAGCCAATATTTCTGAACTCATCCCTAAATTAACTCAAACATATCAACTTCATTCTAGCACTGTATCCAAGTAATGGAAATTCTGATGTTATCACAGTAGGCATTACAAAGGCAAAATGTAATGGGTCCTGTATGTGCATGTACACATATTGTTTGAATGCAGTACAGTAACTAAGCCATCACTAGGGAAATAAGCCATTCAAGGGAAATATATATATGTGTGTATATCATGGAGGGCCGGATTGTGTATCTACACATAGGGGGGAATTTGTCAAAGTAGTCCTAAATAAGTTTTTTCCCTCGCACCAAATTTACCAACAAGGTGCTTGGACTACCATACATTTGGCACAACCGCGAATATGCGTAGTTTCACACAATAGATGTTATCATGTACATGTGGTTTGGAGTGGAGTAGCTTTGTGCCTTTCAAAAAAAAAAGTTGCACTTAAATAGAACTTTAATAACTAATGACAGACGTGAACAGTGTAAACTTGAGAAAATTCACAACTTTTTGTGCAACAAAGCAATTGCACAAAAATGAGTGACTTTTTTTTTTCATCAAAAGACATACTGTACATAAAATGATGATAAATTTCCCCCAGTTTGTATTAATACAGTAAAGGAACTAAGCCATCTGTAGTGTGTCAGTTGTATCATAAAGGCAGCACCTTAGACTAGAGATGAGTCTAAGGTGTTGGCTTGTCGCTCTAGTGTTTCTTGGAGCAGGCATGAGATCAGAAGGTGTGTTCTTAACCCGTGCTTTAGTGACATAACAGTCGTTACCGTCCTGCTCCTTTTGCACTCCACAACAGTGATATAGGGATTCCCCCTGCCGATGGCGCTAGTGTTGCTTGGAACAGGCATGAGATCAGAAGGTGTGTCCTCACCCCCTACTTGAGTGATGTCACAGTCATCACCATCCCGCTCCTTTTGAACTCTATGACGCCAATATAAGGATTCCCCTGCCGGATGCGACAAGAGAGGATAAGGCGTGTCCTCACCCTATGTTTTAATGATGTCACGGTCATGTGTCATCCCGAACATGAATCTATGATGATTCCTTATGCAGTTTTAATGTATTATTGTACGCTATAGACTCAGCTGTTGTAATGATTTTATGCATATACTGTATATGTAATACGTTCACATGTAATTTCTGCTGATCAAAGTATGTCAAACATCTTTGGAGCACCATCAGCCTGCCAACTTCTGTCAAGCCTAGCACTACCTTTGGAGTCTGGGAGGGGCACCTTCTGGATCATACTGCAAGACACCAGAGGATGACAGCATTGGCGAGGAAAAATTAATCCCAGATTACAAACATGATGATTTTGCAGAATGTGATTGACATCCGGGTCCGCAGGCAGAATCATCGTCATCATCATCATCCACGAGGCAAAAGGGGTAGGTTGTGCCTACCTATATACCCAGCCAGGTGACAGGTACCCCCAAACAATAAATAACCAACACTGCACTTCGCCAATGGCAATAGAAAGTCCATCCACATCCGTTCAGACCCCACTAAGTCTGCTTAAACTGTACAAATTTGTGCAATAAGATGTGTTTAGTAATGTATGAGAAATACCTTGCACTGTGATGTTTGAACTCTTGCTCCTTGTCGCAACAAGAACTTATACCCGCAAAGGTGTTGACCTTAAAATCAGGATTTGCTGTTTATTAGGCTTCTCATACAGGACACAAGCACATGCTCAAAGGCTGATGTGTAATCTCCCTCAGTCCAAACCATCCACCCCCATGGCGGACATTTCAGAGGATAGACTCCTTCTTCCTCATGTGCATGAGGAAGTAGAAGTTCCTATTTTCATTTACTGGACTGAAGGAGCTGATGAAGATGTCAAGCAAGCTTTGCACACATTTCAGCCATCAGTACTCTGCACAACATGCCCTCCTCCAGGATCAATGACAGCGCGGTATACCAGAACATCAGCTGATCTGTGACATGCCAACATGATGGAACTCAGCTCTTCACATGTTAGACCAGCTGTAAGAGAAGAAAACAGAAGTGTCAGACTTCGCCATGAGTCATTCAGGTTACCCATTGGGAGATGGAGTTATACGGCCAGCCTCTTCACACAACACCGAGTGGCATCTATGAAAATCTGGAGGAGATGGAGGAAGAGGGGGTGGAAGAATTTGACCGCAGCACACCATGGAGGTATTCTAAGGAGACTGGTCGGGAGAGACACCAGTGACCCTCTTGCAGATGGAAACATGCCTGCTGGAGTGCTTGCTGCACACTATAAAGCAAGTGGCCGGAGCCGCTCGCTTCATAGTTTGAACTGACATGGTTTCCTATGGCCGCTATTCACTGATTAGCAGCTGCAGAAAACTGACATGTTAGTTCTTTGCTTCGCCGCGAGGGATCCCGGCTGGAGAGCATACGATGTGTATATGCTCCGGCCGGAATTCCACAGAAGGAGATGCAATGTGTATATACGTGCAAAGTACAGCTGTTGTTGCCGATTGCAACAACGGCCGTACTTTTACGTAGTGTGAAAATAGCCTAATAGTGCTGCCTCACAAACCTATTCTCTGTAATACTACCACTAATATAGCTGCAATCATTCTGCTTTTATAATGTGGTTTGTTTAGGTTTTGTTTGATTTGAACCTGAACTTCACAGTAAAGTTCAACGAACCGCTCAAACCAAACTTTTCAAAAGTTCGGTCATCTCTACTTTTGTCGGCTGAACCCACTGCTTAATGTTGGTGGAGATAGGGGTCAGGCGTGACGGAAAATACCAGCAGACCCCTTTACTTGGAAAGAAAAAAACCACAGCGATAGCTCTCTCGCTGCAGCAACAGCAATGGGTCAGTTATTGAAGGTATATGGGTATTTTCAATCCTGATTGACTTTCAAAGCAAAACAAAGCATTTTAAAGATCAGAATAGGCCACATCCATAGTTGTGCCAAATGCTTGCATTGTCAGGTTTATAAAGTGCCCATTGCCTCCTTATTATATACATAATTTGTAAAGAGGGGCATCTGGGCAGTGATTTCCCTTCTTTTAGGTTAACCAAGGAGCCCTGTCTTTCTAAACTCTTAGCGTAGCATAACTGAGCAAAACTTTAGTAACTCAATAACAGCAGATTCCAGGGATACAAAGGGAAAGTGGGGGTTAAACAGCAGGACCCAATAATCACTGTCACTTCAGTACAGGTCAAGGGCCTAGGTAAAATATTATTTGTTATTTCATTAATATGAAATTGCAGATTAACATATTGTTTTACACTTGAATGATGCCATGCTACTCTAACAATGTGCCCCCAAACTCAGTAGTTACTTCTTTTACTTGTATTCTATACAGTACGTATACACATGTAACATATAGGTCAAAACTTAATATTTTGTTACTGTAAAGTTATAGAAAAGCAACATTTGCCGAAATAAAATGATTGTAGTGTGAATATAAGCAGCTCACTGGAGTTGTTCTCCCTGTAGCCAAGTTTCGGCTTCATTAGTGTTTCTTGCTTTACGGCAACATTATCAGTTTCTCTGGTATTATGCACTGAAAAGCCAAAGATTTTCTATCATTGAGTCTGTAACTGTGCTTGAAACAGAACTAGATGCATCCAAGAGAAATCAATGTGTGCGTATTTTCAGCACCATGGACAGAAGAAGCTATTTTTACTCAGATGATGTGTCCAAGCCAACTGCAGATACTTCAGTGAAATAAACATATACTCTATGCGGTGTATGTTTAACATTTTATTACATATAGGTTTCTTTCAACAAAATACTGAAAAATACAGGCCTTTAAAATTCTTAAATGTTCACTGTCATTTCAAAAACTTTCCTCCATTGTGATTGCTGACACATTTATAAATCACTTAATCAAAATAGACTCCCCCCCCCACCCCCGGTGAATTTTATAGTCTGGAGTGAGGGCCAAAAACAGTGTCAGCCCAAACACTAATTTGCTTTACCTGATGACTGAGAGAACTATGCAGCAACTCATAGCTGTACAGTCCTCTTCCTTCTCCTGCCGGGCACTGATCTGCTCTGCGTGTGTGTTTGTGTGTGTGTGTGTGTGTGTGTGTGTCTTTTTCCTTGATATAAATGGTGGATTTTTTAACATGATTACCCTGAAGATTAACTGCATTTGATCTACAACACAAACCATAAGTTACATGAAAGGAATGTGTCCTTTTAATATATTATTACTTCCCTTGATATCTGTATTACCTTGTTTTTAAAATTCAATATACCATTTTACTTGCTTCTTTGCCCCTGATCTAAGCATTGGAATTGGCCACTTAAGTGATAACGCTGATTCATATCTGGGGTTGAATTTAATACATCCAGTTGATATTCTACAAAACTTGACGGATGTGGAGATGTGGCAAACAAGCTGTTAGAAGATGCAGAGGAAAAGTGAGAAAGGTCTGGGAGGGACTGATGAAAGATATTAGGCACTCTGTAGCACACTGGAAGTCACTGATGCAAGAGGAGACTGACCTTTGGTTACATAAAGCCAGCAGGAGTCAGAGTCAGGATCACTGGAAAAGAAAATATGTGCAGCAGTGCTACATGGATGAGGAGTATGATTAATGACAAAGGAATGAAACCGAAAAAGAAATGACGGCACTTCTTTAATCTTCTCTCTGAACCACCAGACTCAGATTCCATTATTAGGAACAAATCCCTAAATGTAAATGCTGTTCCTATGAGGCAAATTTTTTTTTTTACAAAGTTATTGTTCTCTTAAAAGAGATCAATTTAGCAGTAACACAACTGTGAAAGGTGAACTGTCCAAACTTGAGAATCATTCCTTTGTCTATGACATGGGTTCTTTTTGAAATAAATCATTGTGTCAATTTCTTTCCAGTAACAAAAAAAAAGAGATCAAAGGTACAGTACTATATTGCAGGGGAAGAGTACATTATGATCAAAGTCCGTTTTGGGACTAGACCTATGTCAAGTAAAGAATTATAAAAATAGCTCATAAGATGTTAACAGAAAATGGATTTCTTGTTTTTCATTTGCAGCTGTTGACATTCTGTAGTTTAGAAAAAAAAAGTGTTATTTGAAAGCTTTTGAAAATATGAACTTATTATGTAAGTAATATAATACGCTTGACAAATTGAAGATAAATAACCATCTCCACCTACACATTTTACACGTGTTCTGTCTAGAAAAGAAAAATAGTTTTTGTTTATTGCACAAACAAAACAAAATGCTTAGAGTTTATATTTATCTTACCCTGCTGCTTTATATCTAATATGGCAGGTAATGGTAAAACTGAAGCCCACTCAACTTCCAATCGAACCTTTGCACATGCTATACATGGGGAAGGCTTTGTTCACATTAAAGCTGGGTTCACACGCTGTATGACACCAGCCGTTCTTTGACCCGGCCGTGTCACAGAATGGCGGGTGTCAGTTAAGATAATTCCGGACGGTATATAGCCTTCATAGCACACAATGGAAAGTGCTATTCATAGCTTATAGTGTGAACTGTCAGTGTTGTGCGGACGCTATTCAATGAATAGCGGCCACAAAAAACTGACATGTCATTTTTCCCTGCGGCCACTTAAAATCCCATCCGGAGTGTATACTATGGGGGAGATTTATCAAACTGGTGTAAAGTAGAATTGTCTTAGTTGCAATCAATCAGATTCCACTTTTCATTCCTCACAGATTCTTTGAAAAATGAAAGGTGGAATTGTCAGAACTGTGCTTTGGCACTCCTCGGTTTGGGCTGTGCGGCCGAGAAGGCGCTGAGTTTGAGGTTTCTGTGCAGTTTCCATAGTCCTGTCTGAACACAGGTGTATATTAGGTTTGTTCAGCCTCACCCGTCTTGCTCGCTGCTGCCTGGCAGCTTCAGGGTTAACCCTGCTGCTGTGCAGGTGAGCTGTGTTGAGGATCAGGGGCTGGTCCAATCTGCTGCTGGACTGAGTCCCTGATCCTTCATAAATTGTATTCAGCTCCAGCACTCCTTGCTGGTTATTGCAGTTCTAACTCCTGCTCAGCTTGTATGGTATCTCTTTCTGTGTTTGACCCTTGGCTTTCTCTGCTTGGACTATCCTTGTTTGCTGCCTGCCCTGAACCTTGTACCTGTATCTGGACTTTTCTCTTGCCTGTTGCTTTGTACTTCGCTGCCTGCTGTTGCTGACCCGGACTGTTGACTTTGATTGCATTGTGTTTGTCTGTCTGTCCTGTTACGTGTTATCCATCGATTTCAGTGTAGGGACTGGCACCGTGGTTGCTCGCAGTCTTGGGGCAAGTAGGTAGGGACAGTGGGCGGATTCGTCTGCCTATCTTGCCAATTTTCCGGTGCTAACAGGAATCTAATTGATTGCTGGGGGCAACTAAGACAATTCTACTTTACACCAGTTTGATAAATCTCCCTCTATGTGTATACACTCCGACTGGGATTCTATTGCAGTGTAACATAAATTTTCTATTAATCATGGCCGTTGTTGCAGGTTGTTGTGGCTGTTATAGAAGGTTCTCATACAATTGGATCCAGTGCTTTCAGCTCTGTATTCAGCACTATGGACAGCATATCAAATAGCTGGGTATCACTAGGAATGTTCAAGGTTCTATTTATTAGGTTCGGAGGAATCCAATGAACCCCTGCTGCCAGTGTCCATCACGCAGCAGATCCTACATTTTATTGGAGGCCACAATATGGAATGTGAACACATCTGTCTAATAGCAAGTCCCAATAAGGATATGGTCACAGTTCATTTAGACCAGGTCAGACTAATGGACATATTTTGCTTTTACGCTGACATACAGTATATGCTGAATGTACATCCCAAACTTTATGTGCACATGGCTTATATAGGGAATGTTAAAATAAGTAAACAAAGGTAACAAGGTAACAAAGCATTGAGAAAACAATAACATGACCAAGTAATATAAAGTCAAGTGTCTTAAAGGAGAAGTCCAGGCAAAGCTATTTTAACAAGTGCTGGAGAGAGGCAGGATAAAAGAAATAACATGCTCTTACCTCAACCGTTCCAGCACCGCCATTCCGGTCCCTGGGTCCCCGGCCACTGACTAGACCGCACACCTCACAAGCCGGGTCCTGGCTAAGACTAGGACGCAGCCGGGGACCTGGGGACCAGAGTGGCAGTACATGCCCACCAGCGCTGTAGTGGGGGAGGTAAGACCATGTTATTTATTTTACTTCCCCCCCCCCTCCCCTGAACTTGTTAAAAAATAGCTTTGCCTACAACTCTCCTTTAAGTGCTTTTCTTTTTTTTTTTTTTTAAAGATTTAATGTTTACAGGAAAAATGCTTACCACTTAGTCAAGGTGATCAGTATATTGAATCTACCTGCACTCCTGTTTTATAGCAAACTACATTATTCTTGTGTCTTTTTCTCTCTGATATGCAAAATAAAATTACAATAAACATTTCCTCTTACTAATGTGAAAGAAGGGGTTGTCCCTGTTCATTGGGATTATACAGGCACTATAAGATCTCATTCATGCTTAAGCTAATTACCTTATTATGGGAACATTATGTTTCCGCTGTTTGTATGTTTCCGAGTTACAGTTTGTATTTAGTTTTTATTATTCACCCTGCTGCCCCTCAAGGTCTCAGACCCTTAGACAGAAATCATATGAAAAGTACAGAAGAATAGTTAAAAGAAAATATAATAGCTTTTATGCCTCACGGATCTGCTGCAAACATCTGTAACCATGCAGGAACAGCGGGCCGTGTCAGTGCACAAAAGAAAATATCAGGCTAAGACCTTTTACAAAAAATTTTTATTAAGAACTATGGCTTCCAGGATAATGAAAATAACAAGCAAAACAAACAGAGAAAGTAGCTTTATAACCCAAACCTGGAGATCGCTTTAGATCAGTTTTCTGCGACCTTCTATGTCTATTGTGAAACTATACAACCCACCAAGCAAAGACAGTCTGTAGATCTCCTGCCATGCTGGGACCTTTAGTTTCACAAGCTGGCCATACACATTATACTCCATCTAATAACCATCTAATGAGTATGCCTGCTAAGTATCTCTGGTGGCAAACGTTAGGGGATAAAGGGTTATAACATGATGGATTTCAACAAGTCCTATCTGTTTGTTCTTGGAGAAATAAACAACTGAAGGATAAGTCTGGCAGCAGCTTTTTTCCTTTCCTCAATCTAGAAATATATATTCTCTGAAGAGTAAGGCCATGTTCTCACATAGTAAGAGACCGGCTGTTCTGTGACCCAGCAGGGTCGGCCCGGATGATCTTTACTGCCGCTGAATTCGGATATGGGCGCATCCGTGTGTGCCCGCATCCAAATTCCCCGCTGCTCACAATGAAGTGTGCGGTCGGGGCAAGGGGTTTCTGCGGCCACTATTCACTGAATTGCGGACGCAGAAAACTGGCATGTCAGTTTCTTTCGGCGCCGCTAGGGGCCACTATTCCTTAGAAGGCAGCACTACATAAGTTCCATAGTAATCACAGCCGTTGTTACAATGACCTTGAAACATGGCCTAAATATGCATTAAAAATCAGGAGATATACTTGTGTGTCAACTCATCTAGAATGTACAGACATATTAAGTACGATACTTAACATTTTTTTTTTTTTAAATATAGGTAATAATTTCAAGTTTAGCCATACACTTTGCAGTTGTTCTTTCCCATAGATCGGGAGGGAAATCCTGCAGTGTTTGTCAAGTAATCAAGTCATTGCTATTATGTAAGAAACCATTCTCAAAAAGATTGCATTTCCTAGTGATTGTGCAATGCGTCTTCTCCTAATGAAGTTACAATTAAACATGCATTAGACTGATACAGTGAATGCCCTTAATCGTCCTATATCTATCAATTATTTGTTAGCAGTATTTCTCTGTGTCATTAGTCACTGTAAAGTTTACTAATGTACCACTGCTATAGTATGTTATTTTTTGTCAAAAATGTATATAAGAATTTATTTGTATTTAGGAATTTCATCTCTTAAAGGGGTATTCCACTCAAGAGCTAAAAAATTAAATGCCCTAGCTGGTCTTACTCAACAAGTCCCCCTGAGTATTTTGAGCCTTATCCCATCGTTCTTGAGTTACAAGTTTTTCTAAAAGTCAGTCCATATCCAAGATGGTGCCTGCGGGTAAACTACATTTCTAAGCACGCACTGCACCTCAGAGCCAACTGCCAAGTATGACAAGGCGATTAAGGACTTAATGGCGGTCTGTCATTAACTGTAATGACCCTCCTTACCTACTCTGAGGCAAGTTCAGCTCCTGAGCATGCTTCATAGTTCTATGGCAGGGGAAAGCATACATTTATGCCAGGCCCCCTTGGCATACATGTACGGTATATGTCGAGATTGGGTTCAGGACTCTATGGTGACAGCAATTCTTCACTTTACACTTAATAACTGGTGCAAACCTTTAAATGGACTAGTGGTCCAAAAGGTATGAAACTTGAGTCATGCTGAAGAGGTCACAGTTATATGATGGTACCTTAAAATGTGATGACACTACTCAAAAGATTACTTTTACTGGATGGACATTTTCAACTAAACTGTTTAGATTTCAAGTTATTGGGGGAGATTTATCAACAGGGGAGTTTTCTAGGTGTGGTCTATTGGCAAGAATAGACTGGTCTATTTAAAGTGCAATTTACTATCAGGGATAAGCCTGTGGGTCAGATTTGTTTGTCTAAGAATTGTCTCTTAATGGTCTCAGGATTGTCTCTAAATAGTCACATTGGCCCTGGTTTGCCTCCAAGGTAATGAGCATTTTTTTCTCCCTTTCTTTTTCAGATACCCACATGCAGAGGATTACATCAGATTTGTTTGGACTATGTCAATGACCAGCGGACTTTAATGTTCAATAAAATGGTCAACAAGGGGTGTGTGTGGGGGGTATTTGAATTAAAAAAAAATCTAGGTGTGTTTTTTCTTTCATTAATTTACAGACTTAGTAGTGGAAGCTGTCTGATAGACGGAATCCACTACTAAGTCAGGGCTTAGTGTTAGCCGGTATAAAATGGCACTAACACCCCCATTATTACCCCAGTCACCAATGGGTCTTATGCATTTTTTAAAAATTAAATAAACAATTTAAAAAAAATGCATAGGATCCCCCTACCCCCTTTTCCACAATCAGCCAGGTTTAAAACCACACAGCAGCAGCCTAGTAGTACCAGGATGGGAAGGGCCATTTATTTTGGCCCTCCTCAGCCTAAAAATACAAGCCTGCTACCCACCAGTCCAGGAGTGCCAACTTTTTACACTCCGGAATCACTAGCACCCGGCTCTTTCCAGTACCCCTGGTGACATTGGATACTATGTCTGTAAATTAATGAAAGAAAACACAACACACTTAGATTTTTTTTATTCAAATAAAAACAACCCCACACCCCTTATTGACCATTTTGTTGTACATTAAAGTCCGCTGGTCATCGACATAGTCCAAACAAATCCGACTTAATCCTCTGCATACCGGTCAGAAGCCGCTCAGAAGCTTTCTACTTCTGGGCGGGAAAGCCGGTAGGGCAGGGAATTCTGGCTTAATAAGGGTACTGTAAGGAGGGGTCCGCTATGCCCGCCCGACCCCCTGGTAGAGCTCCGGATACTTACCCTTTGCTGCAAGTCCCGCTTCTGGACCCGGTCCCATGACGGAGATATCGCCATCGGCAGCCCTGCACGCCAATATCTCTGCCCGGGGACTGAGTCCAGGAGCAGGACTTGCAGCAAAGGGTAAGTACCTGGGGCTCCACCGGGGGGGTCGGTCGGGCTCTGCACTGCAGTACCGGGTGACAGGTTCCCTTTAACAAAGTAAGACTCTAAACGTGATTGCCTATGAAATAAAACATTTTAGCTCTAAGATGTCACAAATTATGGACTCCTGGCCTGTTTTATTCTAATGATGACCCTTGCCTACGTTACTGACTTATTACAGGTTCCTAATCGGTGACTATTCTTTAGCCAGTACCAGATTGAAACTTGGATGATTCACTTATCCCATGAAAGTGCTAACCAAAAACATGAACCATGAAATTATTAGAATAAGGGGATGTCTCGTGTTTATATCCACATCCTTTTTCCATGCTTTTCTAAGTATCACCAGCCAAAAAAACAATAAGAAAACTGGTTATTTGTTATCACAGCAATGATGCCTACCCTATAATTTGCAGATAATAGGAAATAACAGGAGTTAACTGATGGACAATTCTCAGTCACTGGGTCATATCCTTTACCAAAAGTTTACTGTTGCTTCAACAATTTAATGCCTCTTCTTTTACTAGTCAGATACTAAGATGATCTGAAATGAAAAACTTTATTTCACCTTCCATTTTAAGCACAATGAATTTTGAGACAGATGGTCATTCTGTTAAGTACTGTGTTTTGTCTCTGTGTATAATGAAAAATACATAAGCCTTCTGTTGCAAAGTGCAAGAAAGACGTTTAAGCACCTGTTTCGAATTATTCTGATACTATAAATGTTCTTCAAAATTGGAAAGCCTAGTGTTTTAAGAAAGTGTGAAGTGCCACAGTGAGCTAAACTAAATTGACTAGGCTCGGGTCCAGTAAGCAGCAAAAGGGAGAATGATACTTACAAATCCTGGCAAACAGCAGATAATAGAAAAAAGCAGGCATGTTAACACTCCGATCTAACACTCCCAAAATGCTGTCACATTTAGAAGTTTTTCAATAAAGTAACAGCACAGAACTGTAGTTTCCCTCCACATCAGGCTGTTTTAATGACTTCTCCTCTAGGACAAGTATGTTTATTTCAGGTGTAAGGATAAAAGAGATTTGAGTTGGCAAAGGACCAATTTTTATCAAACGGCAACATTTTTACGACACGTTGCCTTCTGTAAGGCCTCCATTTTGAACATTTTCCTCCTTTGCAATGATGCGTTTCAAGAGGAGATTTCTTTCTTTGTTAAAGTGTTATGAACTTTTCAAATGTATAAATGAACTCTTTTTACAGGAACATCTGCCTCGTTGAACGCTTCTTTTTGAAAGGATGGCAAATTGCAGTGAAATGCACATTATCCAATAATTAACCTGCAAATATGACTTGCATGTGGCAGGGTGCCATGAGAACCAGATGTTGTCCCTGGTACCTTTTTACAGAGCAGGTCAAACATTCGGATTTAGCTATTGCTTGTGTACATAATGGGATTCATATGGCACATTCTGCTAATTGCGTAACATGGCACACAGGAACTCGATAAGTGAATTCTAAGCTGTTGCATAGCAATTACGCTTATGTGGCAATTGTCCTCTACATTTACTTGTTTAAAAGAAGTGCAATATTAATCCACTAAATTTGCCAGAGATGTTCCAACAAAGGGCATTTTGAGAACCTCTGTGCTGAGTCTGGCGATTTATCTGTGCTGCACTGAAATTGCACTTACCATCAGTATCCATGACATAACTGGAGAACTGAGGAAATAATGTAAATAGCCATTACTTTCTTAGCAACAGCTTAGATCAGCTGCATGGAAATGGCTCATGTAGCCATGATTTTTTTTCCCCTTTAGTCAGTTTGCACTAGTCAGTTTTCATCAGCTATATATATGTTTGCATTAGTGATGTCTGCTTTAGCTTAACACAATCTTTATAAGAGGTTATGGGCCCAAAGTCTTTATTGTAAAAAGACCAGCTCATATGCTCATATAGATGCGTTCTATTCTGAGGTCTCTCAAAAGCAATGTTGTCATGGAGACATTGTGTGGATCCCAGTCAACAACAATATGGAGGATCCTGCATATACACACATCGCTGCCACTACTCAAGCCGATAGGATATAAATATTATTGCATTTACACTAACACAAGGTCTCCATGGCAACACTACACATGAAATTAGAGGGAGGCATGCTTTCTGTTGTTTTCATTTGGCTACTACTCTTGTTACTTAAGTAAGCATGTAATAAAAGTAAGCTATAAAAAGAGATTTCAAAATATAATAGAATGTTCTATGGACACTTTCTCATCCTTTTTTGGGGGGGTTCTAAACATGTGGTCTAGTGTCAACAGTGACAACCACATTCATCTGGATGTAGAATAAAACTTTATCTCCCAATTGCTATTTTGTTCTAACATAGAAAATCTATTAAAAGATGATGGTTAACAACAACTAAAAGTAAGCCAAGTACTGAGTTTAACTATTTTGCACTCCCATATACTTCAAAGTCACATAAAGTCACACACAAGTATCAATGTATACTTTTTTTTCCTGTATACATGAACAAGCAACAGAGTGTACACCTAGCTTTATTAAAGTGGAAAAAAGACACATATTCATCAAGCTCCACCAAGGGAAGGGAGATGTGGAGGGGAGGAGTGTGGTAACAGTAAAAAGACTCTACACTTAAAGATGGGATGTTTTCTTCTAGGAACAAGGAGGTCTTTTATGAAATCCACCATTGTTTGTGCTGAACTCTTAACTTGGACTGTTCCACAGATTTTTTATTTTCATGCTAAGGGTGCCCTCACAATTCCTTTGTGTTTGAGGTTTTAATGGCAAAAAAAAAAAAAAGTGCCACAAAAAAACGCTAATGCCATTTTTTTCCCATGCAAGTAAGGATGAAGCAATAAAGAACTCATGGGGTAGTAACTGATCACCATGCCTCCAACCAATCACCACAAGGGGGTGCAGAAGAACTGAGATTATTTTCAGCCAGATGGAAGGGTGCCCGGAATCCAATATAAATATACACCTATAAAGAACTGGTGTCATCTTTACTTGCAATATTGTTTTATATCTATATGAGAGACATCCATTAATTGCAGCAACCAGAGTTTATTGTACTTGTCTTATGTTCCCTTAGAAACACGTCAGAGATGTCAGTTGTTGACATAATTTAGCATTGAATTGTATCGCTATGATCTGCTGAGTCTTATTTGTTTGCACTTTTTGTATACATCACTTATTTGTCCTTTTTTTATTTTTTTCCTGGACACTTACTATAGGAGAGGGAACGTCATGGTGTTTTAAGGAGATGGGCACCCCAAAAGGCAGGGAAAGATACATCTCCTGAAAAGAATAGGATGCATTTAACTACCCCCCCCCCCCCCTTCTTCCAGTTAAATTTTGCTACTGTTTAAAGCCCACAGAGGTACCATACCAGCAGGGCTGACTCCAGGTTTTTGCGGGCTCTCAGGCGACAGAGCCTTAGCGGGCCCCTAATTCATCCACTAGGCACCTATTATCCACACACTATGCATAATCACTTGAGACACCACTAACATACACAAACACACATTATTGACACAGATACCGACTGACTGACACTGACTGACTGACTCATACTGACTGACACAGCACTACAGCTCAGTCTTCTTCCTTTTCCTCTCTGTTGGGCTGCTCTCCACACTGTAAGGTTGAGAACCTTCAGGTCATGTGATCAAGTCTTCACCCTTTTCTCTCTGCAGGCCCTGCTCTCTCTCCTGTGTCTTCTGATGTTCAGCCAGCTCTCCATCCACTACAGTGAGCAGGCTAAGCATAAGAACATCAAGTTTCTCTCCCTCTCTGGGCCCCTAGAAGCACTGTGGGCCCCGGCACTTGCCCGGGTAAGCCCTGTGCTGATGCCGGCCCTGCATACCAGGTACCATGGATGTGCACTGAAACTGGTATGTCTTTATTTATTTGTCTGGTGTCATTAATTGTGGATTATTTTTATTAGCATATCATTAAAAGTTCTAAATCACCATCCAGGTAATTGCAATATTAAAGTTTTGGGTTTTTTTCAGAAAAAAATGCAATAATTAACCCCTTAATGTCTGAGTAATTTTCATTTTTGCACTTTTGTTTTTCTTCCTCGTGTTTAAAAGGCCATATCGCTTGTATTTTTTTACCTACAGGCCCATATGGGCCCTTATTTTTTGTGTCACTAATTGTACTTTGCAATAACAGACTTAACTGTTGCAAAAAATATGCTGCGAAATCAGAAAAAATATATATGTGTGGTGAAAATGAAAATAAAACAATTTTATTTAATTTGGGGGGTTTCGTGTTTATGTCACTCGCCCTAGGGTAAAAGTGACATGTTATTGTACGTCAGTACAATTACAATGATATGTAACTTGCATAACTTTTATTTTATTTGACAGCTTTTAAAAAATGTAAATCTTTAAAAATCTTTAAAAAAAAATAAATTGCTCTATTCCCATCCTTATAGCGCTGTTATCCTTTGGTCTATGGGGCTGTATGAGGTGTCATTTTTTGTGCCATGAATGGGAAAAGGGGGATGATTTGGACATTTATTAGGGGAGGGAATTTTTTATTAATAAAAAAAAACCTTTTTTTTTTTTTTTTAAACATTCACATTAATTAGAAGCCCCCTGGGGGACTTGTATATACACAGCATTGATTTCCCATTGAGATCAATGCTGTGTATATAATAAAGCACTGATCCATCATATCAGTGCTCTATTACTCTGGTTTTCAGCAGACCAGATACATAGATTACCGAGTCGGGATCGGCGTTATTCCGACAGTGAGGCCCAGTTGGGTGAGGAGAAGGGATTCCCCCTCCAATCGCTTGTGTCTACTAATAGCCGCGGTGCAATAGCCACGGACCAGACCAATGGACTGTAGGCACCAGCACTGGATTTGCGAAGGTTAGTGAAAGTTTTTTTTTTCCAATCACCCTCTCACCAGAAACTTTGAAAAAAACTGTACCTGTCCGGACATCTCCTTTAACCTTATAACCTCTCTGCAATAAAATAAAACAAAGGCTGACGTAACTAAATCCCCTGCTCCCCTGGTGCTTCTATTATAAGATCTTCTGGTTCCGGCTGGGATCTTATTCTTATTCCTTCTGATGACATTCCACTCCCCACTTCCCGCTCAGCCCAGAGACTGGCTGACATCACAAGGAATAAGAACAGAAACACAGAGTGAACTTGAAGAGTTCACAAGAAGAGCAGCTGGGGAAGTTAATATGTCAGGTTTTTTTTTTCATTGCACAGGGAAGCATATAGTTAATTTTTACATTACCAGCATATGATGGGAAAGCTCTTCTATTTTTGGTTGTCGTTCCATCAGTAGGATTTGCAGAGAAACTGTAGTGAAAAGCGATCAATTAATAGATATCTCGCATTGCACAATTGTGCAATGCAGTAAAGATTTTTAGATTTGTTTCGTTATCTTATATGTTTCCAATGTTTCTTCCAGTTCACAGTACAAATTAAAAAGATATACCTGTGCTCACATGTCAGTACCTCCATGTTTTTCCTATTCTGTCTGCAGCAGTGGTGGTGAGTGTAATACCATATTCATACTTGTGTTGTTTGGGGGCAGCCTTCTCCGCCGGTGGTGCCGGTTGGGTATTGGTGGGGCATTTTGGGTTTGGTCCTGTGACATGGGGGTTGCAGGGCCATTCCATGGCCTCCCTTCCCTGCATGTGCACGCTTTGCGGGGTTGGCAGTCGCTGACCGACACAGTGTGGAGTTAGCGTAGAGACTCGTGTGAACCAGGAGACCTGCACGTGGTACACGGAGCAGTATGGTTTGATCAAATAATATACCGACATCCTGGCGTTGGTTTTAAAAATTAGCAGAGTGGCTTTAGTATCAGCCATAGGTGTGATGTGCAGTAGCTCCCTTCTCTCCATGTCGCATTTTATGTTTTTCTCCCTTTTCTGAGTGGCTGGTACTCCCCTTTATAAGACCCATGTGACCCAAATTAGCAAGATATATCTGTGCTCACATGTCAGTACCTCCATGTTTTTCCCATTCTGTCTGCAGCAGTGGTGGTGAGTGTAATACCATATTTATACTTGTGTTGTTTGGGGGCAGCCTTCTCTGCCGTTGGTGTCGGCTGGGTATTGGTGGGACATTTTGGGTTTGGTACTGTGACATTGGGGTTGCAGGGCCATTCCATGACCTCCCTTTCCTGCATGTGCACACTTTGCGGGGTTGGCAGTCGCTGACCGACACAGTGTGCAGTTAGCGTAGGGACCCGTGTGAACCAGGAGACCTGCACATGGTACACAGAACAGTATGGTTTGATCAAATTATATACCGACATCCTGGCTTTGGTTTTTAAAATTAGCCGAGTGGCATTAGTATCAGCAATAGGTGTAATGTGCAGTAGCCCCCTTTTCTCCATGTCACAAATTAAAAAGAACAGATCCATCCATAAGGTTATGTTCCCACAACCTATATTTTTGCAATTGGCAACAACGGGCGTACTTTTTACAAATAGATACGTTGCTTAGCCTTCTATGGGATCCCGGCCGAAGCATATACACATAGTATACGCTCAGGCTGGGATCCCTCGCGGCTGTAGAAAACCATGTCAGTGCACACTATGAAGCAAGCGGCTTCGCCCGCAAGCTTCATAGTGTGCTGTGGAGAGTTCCGATGCAGGCGCGCAGGGATGCGCCCGCATCAGAACTCTGCAGCGTGAAAGATCATCCGGCCGGTACTGCAGTACCAGCCGGGATGATCTTTTCAGAGACCGGCCGTTCTGTGAACATGGCCTAATACTGCATAACATGGAAGTTTGTATAGTCTTTACACCACCTAGAATAAGGGTCCTTTTACATATAAAGATAAACTGGTGAGACCATGCGCCAATAAAGTACTAAGTCAGGAACATTGGAACAACATGGATTTATATGTCACAATAATAGTTTATCTTTGAGTTTAAATTGCCTAACAGATTGCTTGTCTTGCCTTCATTCCTTCTCTGCTAATGACTAGCAGATGCTTGTTTACACGACAGGATGGAACAGTGACAAACAATACTTTTTATACCATCATAAATGGTTTGATCAATGACAAACTAATTTTCGCTGATCATGCACTTGCTGAACATGTTTACACTGCACAATGATTGTGAACACCTGTTCAATATAAGGATTTTTTTACACTATAATTGGCCCGTATAAAAGACTTTTAAAAATTGAAATGCACTTTTTATAGAATGAAAAAATAGCCTAATTGTAAGCAAACCTTTACAGGAAGACCAAAAAAAATTCATTTATGAGCATAGAAGCAAGACATTTCAAATTTCAGTCATAGTAGCTACAATTGTAAAGACACATACCATAATTACAATATATGTTGCCTCAAGTCATCTGAATAGTAGCGGATGTACCAACATGCAAAGTAATAATGAGCCTATCACAATATGTGTCATACCGATATGATTGCATTAAATATTCCATTTAGTTACAATGTTTTGTATTAAATTGACACTAAAAATACCTAAATAGGTCAAAGAGTAATTACCCTTCTATTTTTATCTATGTGCATGAATGCAAAGGTTATGAAAGTCTGCACCATCTTCCTCTCTTTTTTATAATATGGTTGGCAAGTTCCATCCAGGGGCGGATTAGCGTTACCACAGGCCCCAGGCTGTTGACCCAGTCTGGGCCCCCTCACCCCACTATAACTAAGGCAGGACTAGGATGGTGTTCATAGTATGGGATAGATAATGTCATGATGCCCTGATTTGTGCAAAATCTAGGTAAAATAGCAGCATTTGCTTGCAAATCATGGGAGAACTGTAGCCAAGGATAATACATCACTGAAATTATAAGTCGGTTTGGATGGCTAAGGAGCTAAGGACCCCGGGCTACCGCCCAAAACGGACCTTTTATAATCCACCACTGGTTCCACCCCTTAAAGCAGAAGTCCAACCATAGTAAAATTCAGAGAGTTGGCATATATGGACAAAATAACAATCAAGGGTTGCTTACCCCTCCCATGCCACAATCTCTTAAATCTTCAAAAAGAGGTGTGGAGTATGCTACAGTAATATCCATGTCTGGATTATAACTCTTTATGTATCCACTGTCAGGTCTATGTTACAGCCCCCTACTAATATGGAATGAATTATTTCAACTTTTACGCAAGAGTCAAAGATGCAGTGACACTCCATGAGTACCATGTCCCAGTTGAACTGGATAGGCAGTTCCACTTGACAAAAGAGTTAAGTCCACACAGATTAGTGCAATATCTTATATTATATTACACAGAAGCTCCCTGCCCATGATCTCACTCTTGGCAATAAATGATCATGTCACTGGCCTCCACCATTCACTTCCGTGCAGTGGCGTAGCTACCATGAAGGCAGGGAAGGCGACTGCTATGGGGCCCCTGTAGGAAGGGGGCCCGAGGAAGCCTGCCCTGCCTTCATGGTAGGTACTGACACTGACATCCGACCACTGTACCCCGCTCCCCCAGGGGTCCAGTGGAAGAGGGACCCGCCACTGCATTGTTCAGCCCCCTCACAGTAATGCCGGGTGAGCGGGCTGAACAGAGGAACAGGAGAGGAATGAAGGACCTTTGGGTCACATGACCCAAAGGTCCTGAATACTTTTATGTGAAGATAAGCCCGGACAACAGGAGGAGGAGGGGGGAAGCCTGGGAGCGGTAAGTGCTGTGTATGTGTGTCAGTGAGTGTATATATGTATCTGTGGGTATATGTTTATGTCAGTGTATGTATGTATCTGTTTATATATGTATATGTCAGTATGTGTATGTATCTGTGGCTATGTGTGTGTGTGTGTGTGTGTGTGTATGTCAGTAGTGTCTGTAACACTGGTGTATATGTGTGTGTTTGTGTATGTCAGTAGTGTCTCAAGTGATTGACAGGTTTGCTCCCAAAGATGTTCTGCAGCAGCTTCTATTAATGCTGGGCTCTAATAAAAGAACCCAACATTAATATCTGCTGCATTTTCTTTTATTTCTGATTGAGTATTTCTTGTTACACTGAGATGATTCCCCTGTATACAGTCTACTCATAGTGTATACATCAGCATTAGTGTAATCACATTACAGCGTATATATGTGTGTATGTCAGTGGCATATCTGTATATACGTTAATGGTGCCTCTGTGTGTGTATATGTGCATCATTGTTAGTGTTTGGCAGGGGGGGGGGGGGGTAGGGGAGCGTACAGGATTTATGGGGACCTGTACAGTTTTTTGCTATGGGGCCCCTTGAATCCTAGCAATGCCCCTGCTTCCGTGTCTCATGTTCTACCTCAGACAAGATTGAACAGGTCACAGATAAAGAAAATCACCCCATTTAATGTTCAAAGTGGAAAAAAAAGGAGAAAAGTTACAGTAGCCAGCCATCCATAATACGATCTGTTGGTGATCAACTTTTTATTGTGATTTATAAGTTCCGAACCACTGCTGTTCAGTATCTAAACCACTAGAGAGCTTTGTGTCATGTTTGTCCAACTTCTGTATCATTTATAAATGGTTTGAACAGTGATGGTTCCAGTGCAGATCCCCAGGGACCTCCAGTTGTAACATTAATCAAATTTGAGCATGACCTATTTGCCACTCTTGACTATGGCTATCTGAACCGATGGACCTTTATATGTAAAATAACTGCAGGTGAGAAATACTATCAAAATGCTTCATAAAAATTCAAATATATTATATGTATTGGCAGCTCCATGTCCAAATTCCTGCTTTTTAAATGTTCCAGAAGACGGCATAGTAACAGACAGCAGCAATCACACTGATCAAACATATATCTATCCTCAGATAATAAGAAAGGATATTTAATTAAATAATGGCAGACTACATGGATCAGGTGTTTCTTTCTTGTCGACATTCTTATATGTTTATTTTTCTGGAAGGAGATTAATGTTGCTCATACGACTGGCATTAAAAAAATCTTAAAGGGGTACTCCCGCGCTGATAAAAAAAAAATCAAGCATAGTTTTTACATTTACCATCCCTCCTAAGTCTGTCTCCAAACAGGGCTTAGACCCTCCTCCCTCTTGATGATGTCATTGTTACAAAATGGCTTCCTGGGGTCAAAAGTCATTTGGTAAGAATTAGTTTATTTTACTTCCTAGAGGGGGGTTGAGGGGAAGGAGGGCAGATAGGTCATTGAAGCATATTACAAAGTTATATAACTTTGTAATGTGTTTCAATTACTGGGTAAAAGCTTTTCGCTGGAGTACCAGACTTTAATTCCACACTCCCAGGAGTAAATGAACACTAACTTAGTCACTCCATTCCATCTAGACTGTTTATGAACTCCATAATCCATGCCACAGTCAGTGCTAACCGCAGCACCAAGGTGTTTTACTAGGGAGAAAAAAAATACACATAACTTACTATAAAATGTTATACATAAGCACAGAAAGAACATACCACTCACTAGCGCTGAGTATACTGCAATTAAGCTGCTAGGTGTGAGAGGGTAACCCTACAATTCCCCAAAAGAGAGTACACGCACACACACACATATATATATATATATATATATATATAGAGAGAGAGAGAGAGAGAGAGAGAGAGAGAGGTACCTTGGTTGAGCTCACAGTTCTTTAAAATTGTAACTTTGTTTAAGATCATTGTTTTGGTTTAAGAGCTCCCTGTGCTGGGTGGGAGCAGGAAAGGGGAGGGGCATGACTTGCACAGGGTGGTCTACAGCACTGTACTCTGACCCAGGATGTCTCCCTCACCTTCCAAATCATGGCAGATCCACTTCAGGCTGGGGCTTGCATCAGGGGACAGGACTGTGAAGGTAATCTCTCCATAGCTGTAACCCCTCTCTCCCCAGATAGAGAGTACTGCTATACTGTGTCCACATCTGTCCTGCTCATTCCTTCATGCTCCCTGCAGTCTCTGTCAGCCCTTGTGTTTCCCATCCTCTTCATTCCTGCTGTAATGTGACTGCACTTACACTCAGCTATACACACTGCTACTATAATGTGCCTGCACGTACACTCATGCATTCAAACTACTGCATATAAAGTTTCTGTCTCTCTCTTCCTGGTCCATGCTGAACACACACACCGTCTCCATTGCTGTCATGTGACCACTCAGACCTCTTACAGCAGCCCTGCTTCTCTATTCTAGCCTTTTGTACTACGCTGGGTATCTGCATCTCCATATCTACAAACTGCTGCTGTTTTTCTCCACATGCTGATTGCTATACTGTACAAATACTTATAATATCATATAAAATGTTTGTTTCATCTGTTCTACATGTTATTCAGAATAAAAAAATATTATTTTTGGGTGGGGAACCAAGTGACTTCTTATGGGAAAATTTGTTTTGGTTTAAGAGTGGATTTGGTTTACAAGAACAAATTATGCTCGTAATCCAAGGCACCACTGTGTGTATATGTATATATATATATATATATATATATATATATATATATATATATATATAATCATATGCATTATCCATCCTAATACTGCTTCATAATAGGCTGAAAACAATTATAGTAACTATATTTAGCATATAGTTATTATAACTATAGTAACTATATAGTTATGCAGAAAGGGAAAGAAAGAAAGAAATAGAGTCCAATCCCCCCATCAGATGTTATGTAAAAGAAAAGATGAGCACTTAAAAGGTGAAGGTGAAATACACTATGGGGCTCACCTATGCAGGATGTGACCAGTCACAATTCCTATATTACAGTTATATGTGATGTAGTCCCAGGAACAACAGTAGTGAACCGCATCCACAACAATAGCAGGAACAAAAGAAGAAAGATACTGGGAGATGACAAAAAGCAACCAGATTCTGCTCTTCCAATCACTCGCAATAAGACTCCATATGGATAATGTAGCTTTATTTATCCAGATGAATGGGTGTTCAGCGTTTTACCCCTTAATCAGATCCAGGATAATGCACCAGAGACTAAATAAGAGTAGTAACAAAGTGCTGCCTCCCTATTTGTCTTCACCCAGCTTGTATATGTACAAGACACACAAAAACAATATCTACAATAAAACAAAGACATTTGCAGGATCTTTTTTCCTTTTAATTTGACCGTTAGGGAGTTCATTGTAATTCAATGCTTACATAATAAATAGAAATACTGTATATACAGTATATAAATAGATGTTTCACACCAGAAGCATATTACCCTAAATCCAAATGAAGAGCAGAGAGAGAAGATTAAAACATACACAAACTACACAAGGTGCCAGGAAATTTTGTTCAAGTGGAGCCGGTTTATTAAAATAGCAGCAATGCAATTACACGTTTGTATCCCAGCGCAGAAGCTCTGTCCTAGTTTCCAGACTAAAACTTCCCATGAGACTACTATAACCTTAGCTACCCCTTAGTCGCATAATACATAAATGCCTGAACATACAGTACATTATAATGCTACATAGTAAGAAGGGGAATTGCAAACTAGAACATTAATCTCTTTACTGGGCATATGAATTTGTCAAGTGTCAGCCACAGTCAAAATCAAAAGATGCATTCTATGATTTTATTACCCTTAATATTGTATCCCATGTACACGTCGTAATATGATTTGCCTAGCTGAAACAATTCACTATAATGGAAATATGTAAAAAAAATATACTAAGTCTATTTTGATTATAAATTACATGTGTTGTACAATTAGGAAAGGCTTTTGACAATAGTATCTAGTTCAAAAATGGGTATTAAGATTTGCATTTGATCCATAGACAGGTTTAGCCAGGGGAAAGAATGTAAATCCTATAAAACAGACATTGCACCTTCTATGTGGCTATTAGGGAGAATGACCTCTCCTCGGGTTAATGTTACCCTTTTTTGGAGAGGAGGTTGCACCCCTTGCATTGATAGCAGAGGGGGTTACAGTAGGAAGTTCATGCTGCTCTTCTATCAAACAAAAGATGAGAGGAGGTGAAGTAGTGTTCCTGACTTTGGGTTGTAGATAGTGAGGAGGACGCATTTTTACCTCCAGCCATACTTCCAACCAAAATGGCACATGGATTTGGGAATGTACAGTATAGATTACAATAGAGCAAATGTTAGTATCCTGTGGTTAACTGATAACTACTGTATTTGAGATGGAAGTACCCATTTAACTCATTCCTGAACTGTTGCTAGTGCTATATACAAGTACTTGTATAAACATGGGTAAATATAAAAACAAAACTCAGTCTCTTAATTAGAATAGTAAATGGTACTTTGGGAGGAAAGGATGTTAGTCTCTCAGTCACTGCCAGTTGAATCACTCACAGTTTAGCAGCATTGTAATTTGCACAGACTCACTAAGTGGTCCAGAAGGTCCTGTAGAATATGGTAAAAAGTGACTTCTTCTGTGGCTCAGACTGGCTGTGTTCAGGCTACCTGTTCTCAGGCCTGTTGTGTGCTGACAATGCTCAGGTACACAGTGCTGTTCACTGTGCTCAGGCTGACAGTCCTCAAGCTGACAATGCACAGATGGACAGTGCTTTGATCACTAGGCTCAGATTACTAGTCCTCATGCCAGCGATGCCATGGTTCACTGTGTCGAGTTGCTAGTCCTCAGTCCGACAGTGTTCCATGGGGATCAGGTTCTCTACTGGAAGCATAAGGGCACTGGTGTTACTCTCTCTTGATGGGCTCTATGACTGTAACACACTGGGAAAGGAAGGGTTCAAAACCCCTCCCTTCCTGTAGTGGCAATTACCTGCTAGGTGTAGGACAGGGGTATCTGGGGCCCACCAAAGGAAATTATCCTGGGGGCCCACCAATGAAGAACCAGTGAGAAATTACATATCAGTCCGTGTTTGTGCAGGTTCTAAATCTGGGGGCCCACCGGAGGATCCTCAGGTCCTCTGGTGGGTCTTTCTGACACTTTACTTGCTCCACTAAGCATTATATCGCACATGACTGCTGCACATCTGCTGGAACATGGATCTCAAGTGAACACCATGCCCTTGTCTTACTTGCAGTTAAATGCGAAACACTAAAAGGAAAGTGACAAACGTGGGCGACACATTGAGATACAGCGAAAAAAGAGAATTTATTAGTGAATTAGGTACATGTTGATTTTAACAACATATTGTCTACCTAAAACTTTAGTAGAGTGGATTGTAGTGCTCAGGCTGTTATAGTCAGGGGTTGTAGCCCTATTAATGCCCTGCCTAAACTAACAAAGAGAGCACTGGTGTCAGACGATCCCCTATAACAGGCATACCACTCACATCTTGCGCCTCTCCCAGGACGCCGCTGCACCTACCTTGGATCAGATGACCCCCATTCCCAAGTACATTGACCCAATATAACGCCTCAGTAATCACTAAGGAGGATATGCCTGTTTTAAAGCTATTCAAGCTCCTTGCCTCCCCATCATATGCAAAATATTTTAAGTTTATCTACTGATTATCGGCTGTTTTAAACTAAGATAATAAATGTTTGCAACCTCCATGTCCAACTCCCTGAAGATCCCACAATAAAAGGTGTGGGTGAAACGCGTTGGAGAAGGAAGTGGACACGCGGGTATAACGCGATGGAGAAGTGGACACCTCTCAAACAACAACTATTTATCCATCCCATTAGTAACCCCTTACCAGACAATTTTTAGCTTAATCTCTAACTATAGCAAAGTGATAGGAGATAGCAAATGCCTTGTATAGGGGATGTCCGACCTCAGGGCTTTTTTTCTTAGTTTAGGCAGGGCATTAATAGGGCTACAACCCCTGACTATACCCGCCTGAGCACTTCATTACACTCTACCAAAGATTTAGGTAGACAATATGTTAAATGTGCAACAGATACGCCCCAAAGATGACCCTGCCATAGATAGTCTGAAGAAAACAGCAGTTCAGACCTTGTTCAGATTGAAGAACTCCATCTGTTTTTTGCTTTTTGCCCATATAATGCTCCTTCATCCCTAGTATTCTCACAGAGTCATCTATTTTATTGTAGCTCTGCTGCATACATACATTTCATTAATGCAGCTACATCACATAAAATACCCTATAGTGGGAGTTAAGGGACTGAATTTACTGAAAATTGATATAACTCAAAGCCAACACAGTGATGAGACTCCACCCCCACTTTCTACAAAGCCAGGGGCATGGTGGGAAATACAGGCAACATTATGAACCCATGTCAGAGAGGAAATGTGAGTCAAAAAGCTGAAAATTAGACGTAGTAAGGCCACTGTCTATAGTGTAGAAAAGTGTAGAAAAGAAAAACATGTTGGGAGGGCAAAAACTCTTAATTTTAAAAGGGCCAATTTTCCTGGGTTAAGGGCAGAACTTCAGGGCATAGACTGGGAGCGGCTGCTGTCACATATGGATACAGCTAATAAATGGGAAATCTTCAAATCCACATTAAATAACTGTACTGCCAAATATATTCCTATGGGTAACAAATATAAACGGTTAAAATCCAATCCCACATGGCTTACAACCGAGGTTAGAAATGCTATAAATGAGAAAAAAGGGGCATTCAAAAAATATAAATCAGAGGGGTCAGCTGTAGCATTTAAACATTACAAAGAAGTCAACAAAACCTGTAAAAATGTAATAAAAGCAGCAAAAATTCACAATGAAAGGCAGGTAGCCATAGACAGCAAAAGAAACCCCCAAAAATTCTTCAAATATATTAATGCAAAAAAACCAAGGTCAGAGCATGTAGGACCCCTAAATAATGGCGACGGGGAATTAATAACTGGGGATCAGGAGAAAGCCGAGTTACTTAATGAGTTCTTCAGTTCTGTATATACAAAAGAGGATGGAGCTGTGGTGGGTGGGGCCAGTACTGAGGTGGGTGGGGCCAGTGCTGCTAACACATGTAATGTACTGAACTGGTTTACTATAGATATGGTCCAAGATAAATTAAACAAACTCAATGTAACCAAAGCTCCAGGGCCTGATGGATTGCACCCCAGAGTTCTTAGGGAACTCAGTTCTGTAATTTCACTACCCTTGTATGAAATATTCCGTGATTCTTTGCTTACTGGTATTGTGCCGAGGGACTGGCGTAAGGCAAATGTAATGCCGATCTTCAAAAAGGGCTCTCGAACTTCCCCAGGTAACTATAGACCCGTAAGCTTAACGTCCATTGTGGGGAAACTATTTGAGGGGCTTATAAGGGACTACATCCAGGAATATGTAGTGGCTAATAGTATTATAAGTGATAACCAGCATGGTTTTACTAAGGACAGAAGCTGTCAAACCAACCTAATATGTTTCTATGAAGAGGTAAGTAGAAGCCTGGATGGCGGCGCGGCTGTGGATATAGTGTACCTGGATTTTGCAAAAGCGTTTGACACAGTTCCTCATGGACGTCTGATGGGTAAGTTAAAGTCTATTGGTTTGGAAAATTTAATGTGTAACTGGATTGAAAACTGGCTTAATAATCGTACCCAGAGAGTGGTGGTCAATGATTCCTACTCCGAATGGTCCCCGGTAATAAGTGGTGTACCCCAAGGGTCAGTACTGGGCCCTCTTCTGTTTAACTTGTTTATTAATGATATTGAGAATGGAATTAACAGCAATGTTTCTATCTTTGCAGATGACACCAAGCTTTGTAGTACAGTACAGTCTATGGAGGATGTGCAGATGTTACAGGATGACTTAGACACACTGAGTGTTTGGGCGTCCACTTGGCAAATGAGGTTCAATGTGGATAAATGTAAAGTTATGCACCTGGGTACTAATAACCCACATGCATCATATGTCCTGGGGGGAGTTACTCTGGGAGAGTCGCTGATGGAGAAGGATCTGGGTGTACTTGTAGATAATAGACTACAGAACAGCACACAATGTCAGTCAGCTGCTTCTAAGGCCAGCAGGTTATTGTCATGCATTAAAACAGGCATGGACTCTCGGGACAGGGATATAATATTACCGCTTTATAAAGCTTTGGTGCGGCCTCGTCTGGAGTATGCCGTCCAGTTTTGGAACCCGATTCATAAAAAGGATGTTCTAGAGCTGGAGAGGGTACAAAGACGGGCAACTAAACTAATAAGGGGAATGGAGCATCTTAGTTATGAGGAGAGATTAAAAGAATTACATTTGTTTAGTCTGGAGAAGAGACGTTTAAGGGGAGATATGATTAACTTATTTAAATATATAAATGGCCCCTACAAGAAATATGGTGAAAAGATGTTCCAGGTAAAACCCCCTCAAAGGACAAGAGGGCACTGCCTCCGCCTGGAGAAAAAAAGGTTCAGTCTCCGGAGGCGACAAGCCTTCTTTACCATGAGAACTGTGAATCTGTGGAACAGTCTACCACAGGATCTGGTCACAGCAAAAACAGTAGAGGGCTTCAAAACTGGGCTAGACAAGTTCTTAGAGCAAAATAATATAAATGCATATGTATAGAACCTATCACCCCTTCCCCTTTCCTGTATCCATCCCCTCCTTGGTTGAACTTGATGGACATGTGTCTTTTTTCAACCGTATTAACTATGTAACTATGTAACTATGTAACTATGTTTGGCAAAATGTGAAGAAAACACTAGCAATTCACTATAGCAATATATTTTCACCTTTGTGGGGTAATTCTAAGTTACTGGAATTCCATAAAATAAGTAATAATGTGGTTTGGAGAGGTAGAGGAAGATTGCACAACTGTTTGTAGAAGGGAAACCTAGGTTATTTGATGACTTGTAGGCAGAATTTTTGTTAAGTGATTCTAATTGATTTTATTATTTGCAACTTGTACATGCCACACAGTGCACTATAAGGCTGGGTTCACACTATGTATATTTGAGGCTGTATTTGGTCCTCATAGCAACCAAAACCAGGAGTGGATTGAAAACACAGAAAGGATCTGTTCACACAATGTTGAAACTGAGTGGATGGCCGCCATAAAACGGTAAATAACTGCCATTATTTCAATATAACAGCCATTGTTTTAAAATAACAGCAAATATTTGCCATTAAATGACGGCCATCCACTCAATTTCAACATTATGTGAACAGATCCTTTCTGTGTTTTCAATCCACTCTTTGTTTTGGTTGCTATACAGCCTCAAATATACAGCCTCAAATATACGTAGTGTGAACCAAGCCAAATTTAACAGTATACTGAGAAGCAGATGATTCCTCTGGGCTTACGCCTCAAGAAATTTCCTAGCACACAGTTTGAGGAGGAATATATGCTTGAATGGAATAACGCGTGAATGTTTGTTTAAACTGATGTCCATTATTGTATCTCGGGAGCGAAAGAAATTAAATGAACTAGATACAAACATCACGGCTTTACTAACCTCCTGCGAACAGTTTTCCTCCATTCCAGAATATGATGATCTACTTAATAAGGTCACACAGTCTATAAGCGAATTGGAGGAAACTATTGTGGACACTAAACGCACGAAGTTCAATCGGGACCAAAGGGATTATCTCTCTAATTCGGTGTACACCTGGAAAGAGAAGAGACGCCCATTCGGTAGTCCTTGCCCAATCCTCAAAAATGTAACAGCTGGTGATGGTATACAAAGGAATGTGTCTTTCAGCTTGTCTGAAATGGACACAACTGATACACAGACAGACGCGTCCAGCTCGGAGGATTCTCAACGCCCTAAGCCTAAAAAGACCAAGAAACACCGCAAGTATTTTAATCCAAACAACAGCCCCAAGACCAGGTCGGTGGCAAGTAAGGATAATGCGGCGACACCTGAGGTCTCGTCGGCTCCAAAAAACGGGCAAGGAGACATAGAGCTGGCAGAAAACACCACAAGAGGAGGCAAGGGACAACCGAGGAAAAACAGGTACTGAGTGCGTGTTCCACTTCAGAGATGTTGAATGTATATAATCTCTCTGCATGCATCCTGTTTAAAGCACAATTGAGTGTTCTATCGAAAGGACTGAACTTTGTACCCAACACAATTTTTGACATCCATCAGACACTCAGGGATGTGAATAAATTTGTACGACTATTGACAGTCAAGAAACATTTCTTACATTCATCTGATCCATTTGATAATCTTACGAGTAACTGTGTTTCTTCAACTAAACAGGACTTAAATAACAGAGGGTCGGGGTTTATTCCCTTGGAACTGAATTTTCAGGAACAAACTACTGTGAAACTTCTCACGGATCTCCAAACTGAGACTACACAAATTGAAGAACAGGTGAGCACTACATTTAATCGCTCAAGGATTCCCAACAACAATTTTTATCCTATACAATCTCCCTGTGATGGCATGGATATATTTCAACAGAGAGTGGAAGCTGACTTACGTGATTTACAGACACAAGCCAGGATAGATGCAGATAACCTCACCCCTAGTGAACGCAGAGGGTTACATGCTCTAAGTCGCAATTCACACATTGTGGTCCGCAACTCTGATAAAGGAGGATCTGTAGTTGTGCTAGATCGTGGATTATATGAACGGGAGATTTTACACATGTTATCAGATACACGTACCTACAGATCTGCGTCGTATAATCCCACCAATACGGTCAAGGACAAGCTTAAAGGCATATTGAAAGTGAGATATAGAACATCCACTTACTCCTGTGTTTCACGCATTACCTAAAGTCCATAAGGGTATTTTCCCGCCCCCTCTACGTCCAATCATTTCTGGGGTGGGCTCCTTATGTGAACGACTATGCTCATGGCTAGATAGCCTTCTTCAACCACTGGTCACACGAATACCTGGATACATCAGGGATAGCAAGTTTCTCTTGGCTATTGCTGATTGTATTCCTTGGCATGAATCATGTATGTAGATGTCATGTGATGTGCCTGCTTTATATACCTGCATCCCACACCATCTTGCCCTACAGCCACTTTCTTTTCATTTGAACAAGTACAGTAATTATGCAGATTCACTGAAACAGTACATGTTAACAGTTACGGAATTTTTGTTGACACATAATTTCTTTTCTTTCAAATCTTGCTATTACTTTCAGATTGAGGGCTGCCCAATGGGGTCCAAATGTTCACCATCTATTGCTAATTTGTATATGGCCCACTGGGAGGAGACTTGTCTATATGCCTGCCATAATCCTTTTTTGGATTGTATCCTATGGTATGGCAGGTATATAGACGACCTCCTCCTTGTGTGGCAAGGGGGAGGAGCCAATGCCCAAGATTTTCACAATTTTCTTAACAATAACTGTTTTAATTTACAGTTCACCATCCAATATGACCCAGTATGTATTCCCTTTTTGGATGTATTATTTACAGCAGATTCTAAAGGCATTTCTACCTCTCTGTTTCGCAAACCTACCTCAGGTAATGGCATACTCCACGCATCGAGTGGCCATCCGTCGCATGTCACACGCAATTTACCCATAGGTGAGTTCATCCGAGCCCGCCGTGCATGTTCCATTGATATTGCATATCAGGCTAGCAGTGACAATCTGCAATTGAGACTTACTAACCGTGGCTATAAAAATGATGTTATATGTAGGGCTCGAGCGATTGCGGAATCTCACAACCGACATTACCACTTACAGGACAGGTCCACACGATTTCGTCACCGGGAATCCGCAGCACCTCTTGTATTTTCTACTCCGTTTAGTGTCCAGTTCCCCAGTATTCGTAACATCATATGCAAACATTTACCAGTTCTGATGGGGGATGTGGACTGCGCGTCTATTCTGTTTGGAGGCATTAAATGTGTGGCTAAACGTGGCAGGTCATTGGCAAATATGTTGTCCCCTAGTGTTCTCCCTGATACACCCCATACCACTTGGCTATCCATTAAGGGTTGTTTTCTGTGTGCATCCAGTAGATGTTCTGTATGCAAATTTGTTCCAAAAACAAAAACATTTAGATCCACTGTTAATGGCAAGAAATTCTGTATAAAGTCCTTTATTAATTGTGATACTAAATATGTCATTTACCTTGCAGAATGTACGAAATGTTCACTTCAGTATGTCGGATGTACCTCCAGGAAGTTGAAAAAACGCCTCGCCGAACACATCTCGGATGTTTCTGCGGCCTCCAGACTCCTCTCCAATAGATCCTTCTCCGGTCTTACTAAACATTTTGTGAACTGTCATCTTTCCTCTCGGTATGTGGCATTGAGAAAGTTCAAGCTTCCACAAGAGGCAGAGACTGGATCAGGCAGCTTCATCTGAGAGAGGCGTTTTGGATACTTGAACTGGATACCCGCAATTCCAAAGGCTTAAATATGAAAAATGATTTAGCTTACATTTATTAGTTTACTTTGCTACTATTGAGTGTTTACTTTGTTATGATTAGTGTTCACTGTCTATGTATTTTTCTATTCATTGTTTTTGTAATGAGGTCGTGGTTACAACCCCCATTGTGGGCGGTACCAAACCCCAGGTGCTCTAATCACTAATGGCTATAAATAATGACATGTAGTCTGTGAAAGTCAGCCATGACTAAGGAGCTTAGGCTCTGAAACGCGTTGTTTTTTTCCCTGTGTGGACGTCCATGTATTTTTAATTATGTATTTTTGAATAAATTTGGATTTTTATCGCACTGGCTGGAGCTGGATTTACATTGCTGTTTTTGCACATTGCACCTATATACAATAGTATGCTGGAGAACAGGGAAGGGAAATTGAAGCAGATTAAAAAGAAAATATGGGAAAAAGAAAGAGGGCTGATATTGAACGAAGAATGGGATAGTGGGCTTTCTAATTGTGATCGAGTTTCCATTAATAGAAACTATCAGTTCATTCAAATAAAAGTATTTAATAGGTTACACTTCCCCTAAACATCTTGTGTAAGATTGGTAGACACTATCAAGACATTTGCCCTAGGTGCAAGGAGGGAGGAACAAACTATACTGTTTGGAGGTGCAGAGATTCTAAAGAGGGGTGTCAGAATACATCTCCAAATGTATAGTCGTGCCTTATAATTTACTATGCATGATTTTGGGTTATTTGTTATATGACTAATCCCACCCTTCCAAAGGTCCTATTCTAAGCTTGTTTATTGATATTACAAAATAGGATAAAATCTTCTCCCCTTCTATAGATCAATGGTTAAATATGTTTAGGAAAACATGGGTTAAAGAAGAGAGTTATTACAAGACTAAGAAGAAAGGAATGAAGCAGTTGTATTCTATTTGGGGGGCATGGCTTGATGCAGAAGAGTATTACAAAGATATGTATTCATAATTTGAGGTATTCTTTCCTGTGTGAGGCGGTTCCCCCCCTTATTCTTCTCTCTCTCTCGGCATACTAGGAAGGAGGGTGGGTTGGGGAGGATAAGTTGGCCAAGGGGTTGCTTCAGGGGGGGTAGGTCTTTTATATAGGTATATTACAAATGCATATTATATGTATATTGTATATGGAGATGACAATGAAATGTAAATGTCTCTATTAAAAAGAAAAAGACGTCTGAAAATGCATTTATGCATCAGCTAAAGACATGCACAGCCTGTACTATGATTAATAGGAAATTTTGATCTGGTAACCAAGGGGTCAGTATGGACTTGTAGGGTTGTTGTTGTAGCGCTGTGGCACTTATCAAAGGGCCTGTAGCTAGCTCTCACTTTTGGAAAAAATACAATTTACCCCTTTTTAAAAGGTGTTGATGCAGGATATACTCACAAGAAGTCATAGTAAAATTCCTTTTTAGGTTAACACTTCTGCTTTGGCAGGTAGACTGAGACTTTTGGTAGACATTTGGGTATGTGAATAGACAGGCTCTGACTAAGTTTACTTGTAAAGAGCTTTAGCAATGGTGACAGGGTGGACTACCTAGAGAGGCACTATCCAAGATGCACTGCTGGAGAGGGTTTTGACAGCTTTGGCTTGGTTGCAGTTACTTTAGAAGACACAGAGGAAACCAGCACTCACAGTAAAGATCCAACCTAGCTGAGACACTTGTTAGGTACATCCAAGAGTACTTTGGAAGCACTGTGAAATCTGGTAGGAGCTGACCTTGTCATTAGTCTGAGACAGGACTCGTCAACAACAGGGGGTTACATCGGCAAAAAAAAGCTTCTCCAACCCCTGAGTAGACCTTGTTGTAACCTTGTGGAGTGAAGCCTTTGACTGATGACTGAAGACTTTAGGACACTTTAAGCATGGACAGGCTGAATGCCTCTGGTGGTATTCACACCTTTGGTGCTTTAGCAATCCATTCTTAGGTAGGCAGGAACACTGGAAACTAGAACAGACAGTAGCATAACCTCCTCCACTAAACTCTTGCTGACTTCCTGAATAGAGCACATAGCCTCTCCAATCCTAATTATAGACTTTTTGAGGTTGTTCCCTTTTGGTGGAGAGATACCTGTAGTAACTCCGGAGATGATTGGTTTCTGACACCAAGTACCAGAGTAAAAGTGCAGTGATATTTAAAAATTTCAATGAGGCAGGGACAGAGAGGAACATAATATACAAGCTTAACTTACCTCTCCTTGTGCCTCTGAAGAGTTGTATCATGGCTCTGGGACCCCCGGCTCAAGTGACATCACAACCCGGCTGATAGATTGCCCGTTCAGCCAATCAGTGACCGTTGCAGTCACTGATTGGCTGATGGGGCATATTCCCCTGAGATGTGACGACATCGGAACACGGGTGAAAATGAGTTCTGGCCAGGATCCTGGAGCCTGTGATGCAGCACATTGAGGGAAAAGGGGGAGGTAGGTAACATGTTCCCCCTTGCCCCTGCATGCTGCAAAATTTGGAAAATCACCAGACTTCTCCTTTAAGGCCCCAATTACTTTTTCTTACCGAATTGAATGTGGAAGGCTTCATAAACATGATAATTGGCCAGAACAACATATTTTACATAATACATAAAAAAATATGTCTTGCTTTTCTCAGTTTTCTTTTTTGGGTATTTTTATGGTTAGCCACAATAACTCAAGGGGTACCCCATTCAGGCACAGATAGGAGAATTCATTTTTAGTGTCTCTCCAGGATCAGTTGCATTATTACACCCAACATGTGCTATAACGTTTTGTGAGCCATAGTGGAAGTGACCAGCTAATATTAACTTTCCTCAGTTGTTTCTGCCAATGCAGGACCTGGTTAGTCCTCTATATGATTTCTCCATTTATACACCTTTAACCTCATTGAAACTTTTAGCTACTAAAGAAAAGGTATATTTTTTTGAGAAGATATTTGTTTTGCAGTAGAGTAAGTAAAAAAATACATCAGCTCTGTGGTTGCAAAACAGGTACTTTCTTTCATGATTTTTCTGTTTCTCTTTTATTGTGTTTGTTCTTTCCGTGTATTTTATAGGCACTCCTTTGCTTACGGCGCACAGTAAATTGACAATAAAGCATTCATTTTAATAAACATGTTGTATGAATTTTTTAGAATATGATTCAATTATGTCTATCATATACTGTTCAAGCGAGTTCTATGGTCTATAGGTTTATCTTCTTATTACTGGCATGGTAAAGCAGCAGAATAATAGGAGCAGAAATCCTGTTGTGAAAACAAATTGCCGCTGTTACAGCCAAGTCTCGGCATTTGCATATTTATATATGAAAGCATAATCTATTTCTCATTTCCTTTTTCTCAAGATATTTGTTTGTAATTCTCACTAGCATCTATGGCTGGAGTGTCTATTGGACAATTATTTAAAACTGACATCAATTGCAAAGTAATCTACAAAGCTAACAAAAACGGGGCAATTTAAATTGGCACCCGCCATAAACTGCATACATGAAACATCTCCAGCTCGCTCAGGTCCCATTCCTAGCTAGTGATGAGCTCCACTTTCTGCTTCATATAATCTAATGTCTGTGTGAATACATTGTAATTACACTGCTCCTTATCATCGCACTTATCTTTCAGGGAAATGTTAACTGGCACTCCTCACAGTAAGCACACTGTTAAAACATATTTATTGTTCAGTTCACAATTATCTCTATTCTGTGTGCTTGTTCCCATTTAAATGTGAGCACCTTTTTTATGATGAAAGAAATGCATGTCTATGCACATTACCTTCATGATCATATCTGGAACTATTTCTGTGTGTGTGTTTAGAAATTAGATTTCATAATGAAGCAGATAATCTTCAGCATTTGAGAGATGGATGAAAAATACCAGTGTAGACTAGTGTAAATGTTATCTATCCACAGGTACAAGCACTATTTGTACATCAGTCAGTGTTATATGCAACAGTTACATTCAATTTACTGGAGACTGGAACTGACAGACTATATAAGCACAAACTTTAGAGAATTACACATGATGATTTATTGTTGCCGAAAACATTTTTACCGATGAAATAACATGGTAGGACCAGTGATGCTTTTTCTTACTTTTTTACTCGCAGTGGATGACAATTCCACTGCGAGTGTGTAACCCTATTGAAACTGACAGGAGGGGAATCACAGAGGATTTCGATACCAACTTGCAGCGGGAAATCCACTGCTATTCCATTACATGTAAACCCACCCTCAAGCAGTGTACATACCTTCATCAGCAGTATGTTATGGCAGGGAGGAGTAAGGTGTTAAGAATAATAGTGTATGTGCAATAAATGTAATCATTGTAAATATACATTACCCTATTTGATCCTAGGGGAAATATCAATTAAAGATTGTAGTTGACCACTTTAGTTACTCCATATGGGTATGTTCACACTGAGTAAATGTGGCGGAATTCAGCAGAGGAAATCTTTGCCTACCTCACTGTTAAACGACGTCTCTATGGGAGGGCTCGCACGCCTTCTCTCTCTGCTTAAAGAATTGACATGTCAATTCTTTGAGCGGAGAGAGTAAGGCGGGTGTGCACAAAACCTGCAGCTTATAATAATAAGTGCATACTGTATACACAATCCTGCCCCACCATAAATCCCTCTTTCCCAGCACTACCTTCCATCCTTCGTGAGGACAAGACAGAAAAAGTATCAAAATTTCCAATTCTTCAGGGGCAGTGATCACTTGTAGTGTAGTGATGTGTGACACCATACAACAATACCTGCACAGTGTCTGCAGTCCTGAGTTACTAGCATTCTAAGTCTGTGTCCAGCTATCATCTGCAGGTCATGGGGTCAATGAAGTCAGTGCTGTGTAGCAGACAATATAATTTGTGGCCACTGCATAAAATTTGCTGCCCCTACAAACAACTACAAAGCTGCCGCCCTGAGCAATAAATTCATCTCACCTCATGTATTCCTGTATATTGTACATATAGTTGTGTTATCCTCACTTCTATTCACTGCATTGTTACATGCTACTAGTACTTCTGGATCATCATAGAAATTGTAGCAAGATGGACTCCCCAGGACTGGAATTAAATATCTTAGGATGTATATGTTATGGAAGTGTATTTTGTATATGTCGATAAATGCAAACTGTTATGTGTATTGCTTTCACTACCAATTGGGTCATGCAAACATCATAAATAGAGATGAGCGAGTAGTGAGAAATTTTCTAATATCGAGTCGAGTAGACCCCGATACTCGACTATTCGATCGAATATCGAATCCTATTTAAGTTTATGGAAGAAAAATGCTCGACACTTGGAAATCAAAATTCGACCACTTGGAGATCATTAAAGGACAACTCCCGCGGGACCCCAAAAAAAAAAAAACACAGACACACACAGACACCATACTCACCATCTCTCCGGTGACGATCGCCACTCGATTCGCCCGCCGTCCGCCTCTCCGTCGCCGCCGTCCGCCATCCAGCTATGTCTCCGACTTCCGGGTCCAGGGGATGGAAAAGGCTGCCAGTGCGCTTGCGCACCGGCAGCCTTTTCATTGGCTGGAGCGCATCACATGGCTTCCAGCAAGCTCAGCCAATCAGGGCTGAGCAAGCTGGAAGCCATGTGATGCGCTCCAGCCAATGAAAAGGCTGCTGGTGCGCATGTGCACCAGCAGCCTTTTCATCCCCATTCACTTTGCATGAAGACGCCGAGGAGGAAGAAGACCCGGACCGCCCCTCGGCTCTGACGTCGTCGTCACCAGATGCCGCCCCGGAGAAGAGGACCGTGACGATCGTAATAGGTAATGTATACATTCCTTAACTTCCGGGGTGGGGGGTCGGGGGTCCGAAAGTGGGGGAAGGGGGCCAGGCCGGGTATTTAACCACATTACAAAGTTATATAACTTTGTAATGTGTGTTAAATGAGCAAAAAAAAATTTTTGTGGGAGTTGTCCTTTAAGTCCACAATGTCACCTGTGTAAACGATGCCAACACCTCTGGAATGCAACTAAGACAGCAGGGGAAGCATGCCTGGGCTCAGCAAGTTTTTATCCAGAGATTACATGGTTTGAAATGGAAAACACAACGATCCTACTTAAATAGCAAGATTCTGATTGACAGTTGAAATGCCAAGTTTTTTGCCTAACAAGGGCTTTTGGGGGTCTCTCCTGCCTAAAATCACCTAGTAACTAACTCACTCTGCTACACACTGTCTCTATAGCTCCAAGTAGCATCTGATAATAAATCTCAAATCCACTATTCTATGCAAGGCTCTTGAGGCCTCTAAAAATTAGCTTGAGGCATTTGAGGTGAGCCGTACAAAAATTAGATTGCGGCACTTGAGGTCAGTCTTTTAAAAGCGGAGTTAGAGGTGTGGGGATTAGTTCACATGGCAGTAGAAAAGTTTCTCTTCATCTGAGGTTTAGCCAAATATTTTGTAAGGCAATGGAAATCCAGCCTGGAATTCGTGGGAGCAGTCATTTCACCCAGCACTAAGACTGCTCCAGTGAAAGACCAGACCGGATCAGCTGTGCAAACAGCCATATTATCAAAAGAAAAGTGTAGGGCTAGTAACAAAAGCTACCGGTTCACTTCAACAAGGCTAGGCACCTCAGTGACACGTATCTGTCATATACTATGACACCTTGTACCTTCTTACAAGGCCCTTAAGTTGAGCCTTTTAAAAGCGCAGTTGAGGCCCTTGAGGTGAGCCCTCCAAAAATTACCTTAAGGTGAGCCCTCAGAAGAATTGTACGGATGTCCCATGAAGTGAGCCCTCAAAAAAATTATATGGAGGCCCTTGAAAGAGCCTCTGAAAAAATTTTGAGCATAGCCCCCTAAAAAATTGTATGGAGGCCCTAAAAAGGGACCCCGAAAAAATAATGAGCATGACCCTTCAGGTGAGCCTCAATGCTGTTTTTTTTTTTTTTTACGGTGGTTGAGGAGGAGGAAGTGAGCTCAAGCAGACACATTACACTTCACTTTTGGCTGCTTTTCACAGGAAAGTACTTTAATGGAGTCCAATTCAGGAAAAGGACCAGAAAAGAGCTTCTGGGAGTGGGCAAGGGTGGCATGACTCTGTTGGTGAGATTGGGCAGATTGAAAGGAAGGAGTGGACTGGGTTAATGATTGGGTGCATTATCGGCTATCCACTTTACCACCTGTTCCTGCTGCTCCGTCCTCAGCACTGGTGTTCACTGGCCCCTGCCTTATTGTTCAATGAACCCAGGGATGCTGGATAATGCTGCTCCTCACCAGCACGCATTGCATTTCCACTCTCTTGACCCCGGCTTGTTCCCCCACTGAAATTTCCGTGCACCCGCCTCGTCCCCGTCCCTTTGTGATAGCCTTACGCATTGTATCTGTACAATGGTTTTTAATTGCGCACAGCACTCAAAATAGTACCACGTTTAAATTTTTTGCCTTGAGCTGTATACCCTCACTGACATATTAGAAGAATGCCCTGCAGTAGGCGACAGGCGTCCTACTTTATTATGTGGTGCACAGCACAGAACAGTAGCACCATTCTTATATTTGTTGCCCTAGCACACAAGGAATATACAGCCGTATGCCTTTCTAAACACACTGATGTGCTGCCTGCCGCTTTAACCCTTTGAGGACCAGGTCCAAAATGACCCAGTGGACTGCGCAAACTTTTAATCTTAGTGTTTTTCTTTTTGCCTCCTCCCCTTCTAAGAGCTCTAGCACTTTTAGTTTTCTATCTACAAGGCCATGTAAGTCTTGTTTTTTACAGGAATAGTTGTACTGTGTAATGGTGTCTTTCATTTTACCATAACATGTATGACGGAATTCCAAAATTATTATTTATGAAGGTATTAATAGGTGAAATCGTATAAAAGAATGCAATATGGTAATGTTTGGGGGCTTCCTGTGTCTACGTAATGCACTATATTGTAAAAGCGATGTGATACCACTATTCTATAGGTCAGCCCGAACACAACCATATGCAGGTTTACACATATATTTTCTAATGTTATATATTTTTTTTTATGAAATCCTTTTTTTGGCAATTAGTTATTAATAAAATGGGCCTATTTTGACGCTTATAACGGTTTTATTTTTTCACCTATGGGGCTGTATGGGGTGTCATTTTTTCTGCCATGATTTCTAGTTTTTATTAATGCCATATTTGTGAAGATCGGACGTTTTGATCACTTATTATTATTATTTTTTTATATAATCAATCAAATCGGTAATCCGCACAATTTTTTACCTCTTTTCGTGACGCATGTTATATTTTAATAGATCGGACAAATACGCACGCTAAGGTATAGTATATGTTTATTTATTTATTTATTTTTATATGTTTTATTTATAGAATTGGAAAGGGGTGTGATTTAAACTTTTATTGGGGGAGGGGCTTTGGAGTAGTGTATTGGTGTTTTTAACTTTTTTTTTACACATTTGAAGTCCCTTTGGGGGACTTTTACATACATTAGTGTGATTATTCACATTGATCACTGCTATGCCATAGGCATAGCATTGATCAATGTGATAGGCGATCTGCTCATTGAGCCTGCCTGTGCAAGTTCAGTGAGCAGATCGCCGATCGGAACACACGGAAGAAGGTAAGAGACCTCCGGCAGTCCGATGCAACCATCGGGACCCCCACAGTCACACCACCACAGTCCCGACCGGTAAGTGACAGGGGACTCCCGTTTAAGGAGTTTAAGGAGTTAATGACACGGGACTCTCGTTTTGTGGCGTTTAAGGAGTTAATGACACGCTGTAGCGCGATCGCTGCAGCCTGTCAATAACGGTGAGGTGCCGGCTACTCACTGCAGCCAGCCCCCACCTGTTATGAAGCGCGATTCGCTCTGGAGCGCACTTCATAGCAGGAGATACACCCAGGACGTACAGTTACGTCCAGGGTCGTCTGATGACAGACTTCCATGGCGTAAATGTACGTCTAGGGTCGTCTAGGGGTTAATATCAGTATATCTTTAGATTAATATATTAGTTCTATATTTCTAAGTCTCATCTGAAATCAAATCTCAAATCCACTATTCTATTACTGAAAAGGTCACATGGTTTATCCAGCCAATGAATGCAGATGTTTTTTTTTTCACTTTCTGTGTGCTCCTAGTGCCTGTCCCATTTCCCCTGCATAGTTATTGGTTAAAAAATGCCAGGGAAGGTGTGAGGGGAATCAAATTTTTACTGCGTTTTTGATCGAATACTCGAAAAACGAGTATTTCAAATAATGCACTACTTGAATAATAAAAACAAAAACAGGTCTGGTGCAGCTCCCCTATAAATCTCAGACCGAGGTGTACAGACAAAGACACAATACCCAATGGGGGAGATTTATCAAAGGGTGTAAAATTTAGACTGGTGCAAACTGGGCTGAGCAACTAATCACAGCTCCTCTATCATGTTACCAGAGCTGAAAGCTGAGCTGTGATTGGTTGCTGTGGGCAGTTTGCACCAGTCTAAATTTTACACCCTTTGATAAATCTCCCCCAATGTGTCAAAAAGAGGGCAAGCTTTGTAAACCAAATAGGAGTCTGTCCTCTAGATATGAGTTCTAAAGTAAGTATAGCAGTATACTTATAACACAATAAATGTATTAATAGTTGAGTATAGATATCAAAATACCGGCTATATGTGTCACAGGGCCCTTGTGGTCTTTTTAAGCTCAAAGATAAAATTCATAGAAGTATCATAGATATTTCACACAATCATCAAATAACATATAAGGATCATAAAATCATATAAAATCATGTAAAACATACAAAGAACCATAAAATCCTCCTGACAGTCAGTTATCGACAAGGGAGTATAACCCCCAACATTCACTCACTGCCTAAACAATGATAGGAGAGAGCAGAAGGGATGAAGTGGTGTGGATTCAGAATCTGCTTGTTCCACTGTGTGGCCACATTAGCATGTCACTTGTTACTTGCTGCATGTGTCCAATATGTGAAAGAGGATACAACTTGGCCCAGTTTCTGTATATAATAGATCAATTCAAAAGTTTCTCACAACAAACCCGGCTCTAGGTCAGTAGTGGATTATAATAGGGGCGTTTTGGGCGGCAGCCCGGGGCCCTGAGTTCCTGGGGGGCCCATGACCACCCAAAAAGACTTATACTTTCAGTGGTGTACTGTCTCCTGGCTACACTTCCGCCATGATTGGCAAAAAAATCACTGTTTTTTTAATGGCAATTTTGCACAAATCAGGACATCATGACATTATCTGTCCTGTACCATGAACACCAAGCTAGTGCTGCTATAGTTACAGTGGGGTGGGGAGGCCCAGGCTTGGTGAACAGCCCAGGGCCTATGGTAAAGTTAATCCGCCCCTGCTCTAGGTAGCAGGAGAAGTAGCTGTGGGGCCGGCAGATGCAGTCTCAGAAGATCGCTGTCTGTGTGTGCTGTGCTTGTCAGTACATCAGAGGTGTAGCTAGGCTCTCCTGCACCCGGGGCAAAGATTCAATTTAGCGCCCCCCCCCCCTGTATGTGCAGTAAGCACAGGGGGGTCCATGTATCTATATATAATTTTTTTTTTAGGGTACAAACACACTTGACATATTCGCAGCGAGAAACTCGCTGCGGATCCTGTCCCTGTGTACTCAATGGCAGACAAACTCGCAGCAGGGATGTACATCCCTGCTGCGAGTATGTGTGCAGCCCGCCCCATTAACCCACCGGCTGCCGAAGGCTATACATTACCGGGTCCCCGCTCCTGCTTGCTTTGGCAGTTCCCGGTTTCTTCATGTCCCACTCGGGCAATCAGTGCGCTGCGGCAGGGCAGCGCACTGATTGGCCGAGCGGGACGTGCTGGGAACCGCCGAAGCAAGCAGGAGCGGGGACCCGGTAATATATAGTCTCCAGCGGCCAGCGGGTTAACAAGGCGTGCTGCGCACAAACTCGCCATTATCTGCCATTGAAAGTATAGGGCCGGGATACGCAGCGAGTTTCAAAGCGAATTTGCAGCGGAAAACTCGCTGGGGATACGCCAAGTGTGTTTGTAGCCTTAATGAAGTTTAGATGAGTGATTCGGTCATCTCTACTGGCAGCACTAGTGTGGTGTTCACAATATGGGATACATAACGTCATATTTACTGTGTACCTGGAATGTTCCCATTTAAAATTTGGTTCCTAAATAACTTAACGGAGGTGCCGTTGTCTTCGCTCCCTTCTGTCTGTACCTGAGGAGGTGCCGTTGTCTCCGCTTCCTGCTGTCTGTACCTGTGAATTATGAGGCAAAGCTTCCTGATCTATCTCCAGTGTGACACCCAGTGTAATGTGATCCTATGGTGCCCTCTCCTAATGCACAGGTACGCTCAGCAGTAGAGTTGATCAAACTTCGGGAAATCCTAGGTTCGATTGAACTCGAACACTCACGAACCTGCTGCATTAGATTCCCAATGCGTTCCCGGTCTGTGGGGAAGGAGGAGACTGCCCGGGTACTGGAATTCTGAAATTCAGCCAAGGTAATAGGAATTCCAGTCGGTACCTGGGCTGTCTCCTCCTTTCCCACGGACCGGGAAGGCATCAGCAATCTAATGCGGCAGGTCTGTAAATGTTCGAGTTCTATAGAACCTAGGATTTCCCAAGGTTTGATCAACTTCACTCAACAGTGGAGACAACAGCAGTAACACCTCCAGTAAGGTATTACATCACCAAATTCAATATAGAAATAATTTTAAAAAATAACTCTTGTATCATGGTCACTGTATATACAGATACAGGTGCTTTATAGATCGGTGTAGGGAACCTTGGCTCTCCAGCTGTTGCAAAACTACAACTCCCATCATACAAGGACAGTCAAAGCTAAAACTTTGGCTGTCCAGACATGATGGGAGTTGTTGTTCTGCAACAGCTGGAGAGCCAAGGTTCCCTACCCCTGCAGACAGTAGGTACGGTTTAAATAAATGTGATATATATATTTGGATAGGGCAGTTATTAAAGGGTTAAGTATAGAATAATGTACAACCAGAAGAGACCCCTAAATAGAAATTTAAGCCACTGATGAAGGGGTAAAGGTATCCCAGAACGCGTTTGACACCTCTATTGCAATATACAAGCAGCAGAACCTTTGAAATCATACTTCTGAACATCTTCCAGCCACCTATTAACCACCAGTACTGTCAAAACAACAGCAGGGCCCTGCTCTCATTCAAACAGATCGAGGCTGCTGACCAGGGGCGTAGCTAATGTCTCTTGGGCCCTGGTGCAAGAGGTAAACTTGGGACCCCCCCTTACCACATACTGACTAATAACACCACATACTGACTAACACCACCGCTGCTACTGACTAATACCACCACATACTGACTAACACCACCGCTGCTACTGATTAACACTACCACATACTGACTAACACCACCGCTGCTACTGAATATAATCCTCTGTACATAGACCAATATCCCTTCATACAGTCATATAGAGGTGGACGCACTGCACACAGGCTCTATACACCATATACATTACAGTGCAGTTATATCAGGTGACTCACAGGGGATGTCTTCTCTGATCGGAGTTCTTCCCTTTTCATCTTCTCCATCTGCTCTGGGCCATTATGAGAACTTCTCCGAACCACGAATCCACAGAATCTGCCATACAGACATATTAGGCTCCTCGCTCCTCACCATCCTCATCCCTCTACAAACTGCACATCTGTATTGACCCCTTTACACCCTCATTTAGTAGGTGGCCCTGACACTGTGTGATCACCCTTATAGTACATATTCCCCTATTGTATACACCCCCCCTGTAGTCCACCTTATAGATGGCCCCCCCAATGTTTCCCCCTTATAGATGGCCCCCTGTGTTGTCCCTATTATAGATGCCCCCCATGTTATCCCCCATATAGATGGCCCCCAGGTTATCAACCATATAGATGGCCCCCCATTTTATCCCCCTTACAGATGCCCCCCATGTTGTCCCCTCCTCCTGCCCCTCCATCATACTACTACCCCTTTCATCCTCCTGCCCCTCCATCATCATACTACTACCCCTTTCATCCTCCTGCCTCTCCATCGTCATACTACTACCCCTTTCATCCTCCTGCCCCTCCATCATCATACTACAACCACCTCCATCATAATACTACTACCCCTTCATCCTCCTGCCCTTTAATCATCATACCACTACACCCCTCATCATCCTCTTGTTCTATTATCATCATACCACTACACCCCCCATCATCCTCTTGTTCCATCATCATACCACTATACCCCCCTTCATCCTCTTGTTCCATCATACCACTACACCCTCATCATCCTCTTGTTCCATCATACCAATACACCCCCCTCATCATCCTCTTGTTCCATCATCATCATACCACTACACCTCTCATCATCCTCTTGTTCCTTCATCATACCACTACATCCCCATCATCCTCTTGTCCCATCATCATCATCATACCACTACACCCCTCATCATCCTCTTGTTCCATCATCATCATCATCATACCACTACATCCCTATCATCCTCTTGTTCCATCATCATCATACCACTACACCCCTATCATCCTCTTGTTTCATCATCATACCACTACATCCCCATTATCCTCTTCTTCCATCATCATACCACTACATTCCTCATCATCCTCTTGTTCCATCATCATACCAATACACCCCTCATCATCCTCTTGTTCCATCATCATCATCATACCACTACACCCCTATCATCCTCTTGTTCCATCATCATACCACTACACCCCCATCATCCTCTTGTTCCATCATCATACCACTACACCCCCATCATCCTCTTGTTCCATCATCATACCAATACACCCCCCATCATCCTCTTGTTCCATCATCATCATACCACTACATCCCCATCATCCTCTTGTTCCATCATCATCACCATACCACTACATCCCCATCATCCTCTTCTTCCATCATCATACCACTACATCCCCATCATCCTCTTCTTCCATCATCATACCACTACACCCCCATCATCCTCTTTTTCCATCATCATACCACTACACCCCCATCATCCCCTTTAAAACAAAAAAATCTATACTCACTTGAATGATTTCTCTAGTCCCCTTGTCACACGCGCTGGCGGGGCTTCCCGCGGAGGGGGCGGAGCTTCGTTTGACCTGTTTGTTTTGTTTTTTTTTCAATACGATGCTCCCTGCGCCGGAAGTAGTTCCCCCCTCCCAGCCTGCCTCTTGTGATCGCAAGCAAAACATTGCGGTCACAAGAGGGAGTGAGAGACGGGCAGTGCAGTGGTAAGGGGGGGGCCTCGCGGGCCCCCCTTGGTAGCGGCCCGGTCGCAGCGGCGACCGTTGCGACCGCGGTCGCTACACCACTGCTGCTGACGTCATCCTGCCTCTGCATTCACAGACAGCGCGGGCAACCCGGGACACCGAAGACCTGACCCTGGACAGGTGAGAAGTGCTACGCACCATAGGCTTTGTTAATTCCTACAGAGATAACAAACATTCATTGAACTGCTCAAGATTAACATTTGCCACTGAACTTTGAGCAATGTGTTACACAGCCGATGCCAGGCTGACAGTTCTATTGTTATGTACTGACAAGCACAGCACACACAGACAGCGATCTTCTGAGACTGCATCTGCCGGCCCCACAGCTACTTCTCCTGCTACCTAGAGCCGGGTTTGTTGTGAGAAACTTTTGAATTGATCTATTATATACAGAAACTGGGCTAAGTTGTATCCTCTTTCACATATTGGACACATGCAGCAAGTAACAAGTGACGTCTTAATGTGGCCACACAGTGGAACAAGCAGATTCTGAATCCACACCACTTCATCCCTTTTGCTCTCTCCTATCATTGTTTAGGCAGTAAGTGAATGTTGGGGGTTATACTCTCTTGTAGATAACTGACTGTCAGGAGGATTTTATGGTTCTTTGTATGTTTTACATGATTTTATATGATTTTATGATCCGTATATGTTATTTGATGATTGTGTGAAATATCTATGATACTTCTATGAATTTTATCTTTGAGCTTAAAAAGACCACAAGGGCCCTGTGACACATATAGCCGGTATTTTGATATCTATACTCAACTATTAATAAATTTATTGTGTTATAAGTATACTGCTATACTTACTTCAGAACTCATATCTCCCTGCTGACAGACTAATGTACTACTTGATCTAATGCCTACTCGATTGAGTAGCACTCGCTCATCTCTAATCATAAACTCAGGAAACCTGGTCTATTAATGGTCTCTGGTCAGGAAACACTAGGCCTGGTTTATTGAGGGTGGGGGTAAAAAGTTATCTCCAAGTGTGACTTATGACATGAAGCCTGGAGCTTTGTCCACTTCAAGGGAGAGACAGATTCATTCATCCACAACACCCCCAAGTCAAAGTACAATAGTTCAATCAAGGGACATATATCAGCTGTCCCTAGTCCTGATGCATTTCACCTAATCAGCCAATGGGGACAACTAATTACCTTAAAGCGAATGTACCATTAAGATCTTTACATTTAACTGCAGCCCAGTTCCCACCAGCCCGGCTTGAAGTACTAGAAGCGGACGTGAACGCCCCCAGTGTGAAGTTCGGCCCTCACCTCTGTGCCACAGCTTCATTGAAATCCATGGACCATGTCACAGAAGGGAGTGTGCTTCAGTGCTCCAGACGGGGCCAGTGACGGTGAATAGACTAGCGCCGTGCACGGAAAACAGGCCATGATTCAAAAAAAGGACTGCAACCAGCGCCAGTTTATTGATGTACAGATCTTAAAGCGATGTACCTGATGGTAAATTCACTTTAATGAACTGATGGGCAGCTCTGAAATCTGAACTGAGTTTTGGCTCTATAAAATATGACTGCAAGAAAAAAAAAAACTTGTCAGGACAGTCTGACTGAGCTGTGACCCATGATTCTTTTCCAACTATTGTAAGTGTTAGATAGTATCTGCTTATTTCTCCCTTTTATAACTGATATTGTATGTATTGTATGTTATACTATTGTATCTTTTTTTTTTTTTCAAACACTGTACCTTTTGTACATTAAAGCTTAAAACTTCAATAAATATGGTCCTTTTGTGTTCTAAGAATCCATAGCCTTTGGTTATAGTGTTTTAACCCTGTAAGTGCTGGTGAGCAGTGTTTTGAGGTGTACTTTTGCTTTGTTTGAAATGTGGTGGAATGGTGTGTTTAGAGGCACATGGACTATGTTGGGTGTGATTTGTGTTCATTTTGCAACCTGAGTGGAAGGTGAGCGCAAGATTAAGTAAGTGGAAATATATTAACTCTTTGCAGTGGCATCCACATAACATGCTGGTACATGCATACGACTTTACGTGACAGTATATCTTTATTTTATGAAGAGGCAAAAGGTAATGTTAAAGTCAGGGAAATTAAAGTTTCAAAACCAGAAATTCTTTTTACCTGCACAGTACCATATTTCTGATTGGACAGATTCTAGAAAACATATAGGCAGTAGCAAACTAGTGAAGCAGAACATATTGGCCTCCTGTTGGCAAGAGTACTGTTGGTTATGAACATACTGATAGTAAAGATGTGACCTTGTTTTTCAAAGTGAAGTTTTATCCCAAGTGATCAGTTCATTATGTCAACATAATAATTTATTCCTACAAAATATAAAGATTTTCCAGCTCTGCAGTAAACAACTGTCATAATTTTGTTATTCACAGACATTCTAATCTAATTCCAAAACTGCAGAAATCAAACAGCTTTTTCTATGGTGGCTAGACCTGATGATATGAGGTTTTGATTTCCCAATTGGCTGGGTGAAATAGACAGAAATAAAGTGAAACAGAAAAGGGGGGAAAAATCAACGCTATGTGTATGGATTTAAATCAGCTCTACAGAAAAGATACTAATTTTGTGCTGCAAAATGCACAGCCTACAAATGAGGCTAAAGTCAAGAGGTAAATGGAATACATATTAATATATTTGGCTCCAGGCTCAAATAAAAACATTTAAAATGCTTCAGCTGTCAGACAACCAATTCAGCATGCGGGAGTTGTATGACATGAAGACAGCAAAGAACCACTAGAAGATATTCAGTCATACAAGCTCTTAATCCAGCAGCTCCAAAAAAACGCAAATGTAAATGAGACGTATCATCTTAATTAATGTCAATGTATAATTTATGTTTTCCACTGACTGTGGCCAAAATATGGTTCCAGGAGTTTCCGTGTCCTTTAAATTTGTTTCACCTTTTGCTAATGGCAATGTCAGAAATAGTATAAAATAATTTCCAGGAACATCTGCCTGCTGAATCACGGATCTAGTTCTGCCATTTGAAAAGGTAAAAAAAGTCTTATAATATTTTTCTAACAACAACGTACGAACCCGAACCCTCGGTGATGATTCCCGCTGTCTGCCCTCTCTGTGGAGCGGGTGGATCCAGCCGGAGAACCGCCTGGAAAACTGGGATATAGCCATAGCCATAGGCTGTATCCCAGTTTTCCAGGCGTTCCTCCCGCTGGATCCGCCCGCTCCACGGAGCAGGCAGACAGCGGAAATCTGCTGCCGAGCGTTCGGGTTCATACGAACCCGAACCTCGGCAGGTTCGGACCATCCCTACTTAGAGTTACAGTGATGGAGCACTATGCTGTGCATTATAATTAGCTTCACTTATCAGAAAACCTAGGCTGCATCAACTTATAGCTGATATTCCAAAGTTTGAATAGCTACTGAGTTTTGGGGGATTGTAATAATGATCTGACCAGAAAACTGGTCAACAATTTAGCAATTTTCAAGTTTTTTGCAAAATCACAGAAGATTTGCAAATTCAGTTGAAAATAGTTTAACCCCTAGACGACCCTGGACAAACAGTTACGCCATGGAAGTCTGTCACCAGACGACCCAGGGCGTAACTGTGCGTCCTGGGTGTTTCTCCTGCTATGAAGCGCACTCCAGTGCGGGGCGCGCTTCATAGGAGGTGGAGGCCGGCTGCAGTGAGCAGCTGGCACCACATCGCTAATGACAGGCTGCAGCGATCGCGCTGCAGCGTGTCATTAACTCCTTAAACGCGTTTAAGTGTAAGTGACAGGGGGAGTTTCCTGTCACTTACAGATCAGGACCCCCACAGTGTGACTGCGGGGGTCCCGATCGTTAAAACGGACCGCAGGAGGTCTCTCACCTTCCTCCGTGCGGTCCGATCGGCGATCTGCTCACTGAGCCTGCACAGGCGGGCTCAATGAGCAGATCGCCTATCACACTGATCAATGCTATGCCTATGGCATAGCAATGATCAGTGTGTGTAATCAAACTAATGAGTGTAAAAGTCCCCCAAAGGGACTTCAAATGTGTAAAAAAAAAAGTTAAAAACACCAATACACTACCCCAAATCCCCTCCCCCAATAAAAGTTTTTTAAAAAAACTTTCCCATTATATAAATAAAACATATAAAAATAAATAAACATATAATATACCATATCGTGCGTAATTGTCCAATCTATTAAAATATAACAAGCGTCATTGCAAATGGCGAACGGCGTACACGAAAAGAGGGGAAAAAGTGCGCAGATTACCGGTTTGATGTTACATTATATATTAAAAAAAAAAAAATTCTAAAAAGTGATCAAAACGTCCGATCTTCACAAATACATTCTAAATAGAGGGACCATGCTGCCCTGTGCATCACTGCTCCTAGGGTCTCAGGGGCCACTGGCATCACTGCTGAGATCCGGGTGGGAAGGGACGGATGGGTGTAGGTTGGATGCCGAGGAGCACAAGGATTGCTGGTGTGATCCAGGGGAGGTAGAATGCCGGGGTACATGGTCTTTACTGGTGACATCCAGGGGGAGGGCTGCAGGCTTGCGATCATCACTTCTGGGGGCACTCTTCCAGAGCTCTCAACCAATCCAAAACACCTTTCACTTTCCTGATGTGCATCAGGAATACGTCCAGAATTTTGGGGCTCCTATAGACTTCTATGGGGGCGTCCTTTTCATAATTTCAGACGAAAATAGGGCAGGATCTAAAAAATCCTGATTTGTTTTCTGAGACAGGCACCCTTTAGAAAAAATTCTGAAAGGTGTCCATTACTAATATAATCCTGTGGGTCCGGAAATCCAGACTTCCAGAAGGTGTCCTTCACCTGGTTGGGTTGTACAGATCCAGAGCACAACTCTTTTACTACAGTGTGTTCGGGACTATGGGACCACAGCCCTCCTGTGAACCCGCGATGGGGAGAAACAGCAACCACACCTCCAATCCACCCATTCCAGTGGGCACAAGTCATCCACCGCAAGGGCCAGATAATATGAAATATAAAATGTAATTACCGCATTTTTCGAACTATAAGGCGCACTTAAAATACTATGATTTTCTAAGAAATTGTAAGTGCGCCTTATAGTCCAGTGCGCCTTATATATGGACCGGGATAGCTCCCGCCTCCATGGCGCAGATAGGCTGCCGAGCTCACATCTCCCCGCCACACAGAACAGCGCAGCGCTCCCTCACCTGGACTCCCGGCCCATGGCTCCGCAGGCCTTTCCTGCTATCCCGCTCTCCCGCTATCAAGGTGTCCCGCTCTCTCCAGCAGTAGTAAGCTGAGTGTCAGGGATGCACAGATTGTCAAAGGGATCCTCTACAGGCAAGGACTTAACAGGAGCAGAGGCAGGCAGAAATGGATGCAGAAGAGGGCCTGAGTGCTGCTGTGCTGAGGAGCTGTCTGCATTCCGAAGGGGAGGGGGAGCCCGAGTGGAGGCAGAGGGGAACTGATGCTGCGGCTCTGCGGCTAAGCCCGGCAAGGGTCCGGGGGAGCCGGTATTTGCAGGCAGGCTGTTCCGATTGTTACCTCTGTCAGATGAGGGAAGAGTACGGGCTGCCATGGGCTCCCTGTGTGTCCCCGCTGATGCTGTGTGTGACGGAGCAGTCTGCGACACCGCTCCGCCGCCGGCATATGAGCAGGATGGAGGGGGAGCTGCAGGGACTCCGGCGCCATGTTGCTTTGACCGGGCAAAGGGGAGAGAGGCTTCCAGCTTCCTCTGTGCTTCCTCCGCCAAACTTATACACTATAATGCGGTGCGCCTTATAGTCCGGTGCGCCTTATATATGAACCTAGATGGCTTAGCAGGCTAAAATTGGAGGTGCGCCTTATAGTCCGGTGCGCCTTATAGTCCGAAAAATACGGTAACATAAAAATAAAATACATAAAGGGGTAAAAGCACAATGCCTTTCCAGGCCTGACAGGCCGCTTTCTCAGGTGAACGAGGGTACTGAACTATCATCGCCTTTATATATACAAACAGAGGAAATGAGACCATTGGAGCTAGACCATTGGGAGTATTAAATAAAAATTTATTTACACGGTAGGAGTTATATTGCTTTAATATCTCATACATTTTTTTAGGTCTATGTCTGATGTTTTCTGAATTCGGATGTATATATGTACTGTTAGTTATGTTGTGCTAATTGATTTGTTAGATTTGGACGTCATTTCATCTCTACCAAATATGTAATGTCACTTTTGTTGTTGTATATTATGAAAATGCTATAAAAATATATTTAAAAAAATAATTTACATATTCAGAATTTGTTACATACAGTATACTGGTTAGTTACATATTACATTGGTTACCTAAATGATTGTTACATTGTAACTTAATTATTTGTCAGGTTGTAGTTATTTGGTACTGTCTTTTTAAATTGATTAACACCATCTTTGTTTTTCTAGAAATTATGATGTCATTTACTGTTTGTGTATATATATATATATATATATATATATATATATATATATATAGTGATAGTTCAGTAACCACATGTACCTGAAGAAGAGGTCGGTCCGGCCTGGAAATGCATAGTGCTTTTACCCTTTTATGTATTTTATTATTTTGTTAATTAAATTTTATATTCCCTATTATCTGACCCTTGTGGTGGATAACCTGCGCCTACTCACCTGTGTTTGGATCAAGTAGTTGCAGCTTTGGTTGAAAGCAGTAGGTCTTTCACATCCACCACTGCCACTGCTGAGACAACAGTTGCTGTCTGAAGCCATCACAATAAGACAGCAGTAAACTGGACAACTGTCTAAGTTGGTTGCGTTATATTTCTTATAAAACAAAATTTTAAAGAAAAAAATTAAAAAAATAAACCTACCATATCAACATAACAATATAATAAAAATTAACAAGTCATTATGAAACATACTATAAGATAAGGGTAAAACCGGTCCATCCCCACATTCATTCCTCCCCACTAATAACCTATACAATCTATATCTACAATATACAGTATCTCCAAATAAATTTAACTACTACTAACCATAACATATTAATGAGCTCTCTACAGTACTATATACTATTAACTAGAGATGAGCAAATACGATTCGATCGAGATGGTATTCGATCGAATATTGCGGTATTCGAAAGATTTGAATTCAATCGAGTAGTGTGACGAATACGCTGGAAACATTTGAAAGCCCTCCCATTGCAGTTGGCGCTTTTTTTAATCCAATCACCAAGCAGGGACGCCGTGAGGGACCCTGGGAGTACGCACGCAGCGCGAAAACGGCGTCTAGCCTCATTGGATGGCTAAACCACATGACCTCGAATATTTAATAATTGACTTCCGCCTCTCGACCGCAGATGTGCTTTTAACCTAGCCAGGGAGAGATCTTGCAGCAGAGAGAGATAGGTTTTAGTAGCATTTTGGTTAGGCAGGCTTACTACTTAACCCAAAAGTCCTTTTCAGGGCTAATATCCATTGAAAAAGTCATCTTTGAATCCAAAGCACTTCTCTGTGCTAAGAAATAGATGATATAACAGCATCAGCAGCAGTAGCAGCAGCATCAGCAGCATCAGCAGCTGTATTCATAACAGTACCCTGTGTGACTTATAGTGTCCCTGGTTTAGCCCACTAAAGACACGTAAACGTTATACCTATTGTGCCAGTTGCCCAGTAGCATTTCAATATATTTTTATTGAACAGGATTTTTATATTTAAAACAAACATATATAAGTCGCGGGTACATAAGCAAGTAATGTAGAGTAATGGATAGTAAGTATGCAAGTATAGGCTGGTACATAACTCAATGGCAAGTAATAGCAACAACAAACAAACAATATATGCTAGTAAGCATGCAATGTGATCTAGAGGGTGCAAAAGAATGAAGTATAACAGGTAGTAGCTAAGATAGCTTAGTAGTGTGGCCATAAAAAACATACAAACATCAACAAGGGCGCTCTACTGCGCAATGGTAGCAATATGCTGTAACAAACAGAGCTCACGGAATATTGTAGCAAATTAAAGACAGTGGGAGGTGTCGGATGTTAGTAGCTGGCTTATGGAATGGAAATAAGTAGTAGCTAAAACATTAAGTGATTGTTGGACAAGGTCAATGAAAGTATACAGCACATGTTTGTTCTCTGATGATCATTAGTGGAGCATCAGCCACAAGCTAGAAAACAAACAAACGCACGCATATGCATTATATATAAATCTGAATACAAGTGTGGCTACAACATGGGAGGGTAACTAAGATAATAGGGTAGATAAACAGTAAACGACAGAAACAAAGTAGTTTAAGAAGTACATAGCGGCGCCCACATGAAACACAACAGTGTGTTACGGACAGTACAACCATGGGACCGTCATGTAGCAGCAGGCCGACTGAAGGGGGTAAACAGTCCAGTTCAAGCTGGGGAGTAAATGTCACGCAGATGAAAGTTCAAGTCCACCAAGAATTATCCTGTACAATCTGGGTAGTGAAACAAGGTCCACTGTCAAAAGAGGAGTCAGTTGGTTATGGCACTGTTCTGAGGTAGCAACGTCTTGTCTGTAGTACATCCTGGCATTTGGGCAATATTCCAGTCCTGCATAAATCGGAGTCCAGCATCAACATTAGGAAGCACGACAGGACCCGAACCATGCATCACCGTGAGACCAGCGGAAGGACCCCATTCATACAATATACCGCTGTTTCTGAGGGCGGAGGTAACCAGGGCAAATGACCAATGGGTGGTCAGAGTTGTCGCAGAGAGGTCTGTAAACGCCAGAATATTTGCATATGTAGGGGACCTTCTTAGTGGCAGTAAGGAAGGCTCTTTTTACGTGTTGGTGACATATCCTTATCAATGCATCCCGTGGGTCATCCGTCGGAATCTCTGCAGGTTTAGGAAGGCAACGTGCCCAATCAATGATGATCTCGTCTTGTGGAGTGTCTGGGACCATGTCTTTTATAAATCCACGAGCGAAGGTAGACAGCTCTGAAGACAGGACTGTTTCCGGAATGCCTCGGAGTTTAATATTGTGGCTGCGAGAGCGATTATCAACTACCGCTAAGGCGTTCCGTAATCGATTCATTTCCATCTCCATTTGCCGATGAGAATTTAGTAATGCATTATGTTCATTGATAGTAGTGTACAATGTGTCTTCCAAACGGTGTACTCTAGCTGTTACTGCGGATACTGAGTCCTTTTTAGCAGAAATAGTACGGTCCAGGTTGGCCCGAATGGAGTCTCTTAAGGCGAGCAACATCTCCCTGAATGAGAGCATGGTAATGGGAGAGTCTGTAGTAAGTAAAGTGTCCAGGGGATCTTGCATGGATGTTGCTGATAAGCCTGTAGGTGGATGTGCATAGGTGGATTGGAACAGATGCAGAGCTTCAGGAGGGGTCCCAGCGGGAGAAGAAGCAGGTGCAGGTTCAGGATATACGAGAGCTCCGGCAGAGGGCTGTGCAGATAGGCTTATAGAGGGTTTTGAGTTCCCATGCCCGACAGCGGTGTAAAGAGAGGGAGGAGGGACTGAAGAGGGAGCAGGAGAAGAGAGAAGACAATGTTGTTTTCCAGCAGATGCTGAGCGCTGTTGTGGTGAGCTCACCGCAGAGTGGTTATCCCTTCGATCGGTCTTTGGGGATGTGTGTGGGGGTGGCTGTTTACGCTCTGCTGCAGCCGCTCTCTTCTCTTGTTTCCCCGCTGATTAGTCTGATGCCATGGGGACCTGCCACGTCTCCCCGACATCTGCAAATAGGAGGTCCAAGCAATAACCAGCGCTCAGGCCGGCGCCATCTTGAGCCGGCTTGCTCTTAGCTTGCTTTTCAGCTTCCTCCGTGCCCCAGCTGAAGCCCTTCTTGATGTTGTCAGTATCTTCGGGGGGGAAGAGAGATATGTCAGCTTCCCCCAGGACAAAAAAATTAAAATAAACGAGCAGTGGAAAGCTAAATAATCGCCACTGATACAGGAGCCCAGTGGAGACGCGTCCTATCTCCCCAGCGACAAACCATGCCCCCCGCCAGTTGCCCAGTAAAAGGCACATGGTACCTATTGTGCCAGTTGGCCAGTAAAAGGCACGTGATACCTATTGTGCCAGTTGGCCAGTAAAAGGCAAGTGATACCTATTGTGCCAGTTGCCCAGTAAGAGGCACGTGATACCTATTGTTCTAGTAGCCCAGTAAAACGCACGTTTAGCTATTGTTCCAGTAGCCTAGTAGAAGACACGTCATACATACTGTTCCAGCAACGTTCGTACAGCATGATGAGTGATATGTGCGAATAACCCGACGCTCTACGGACACACATTGGAATCATCTATGTAACGCTGCGCAAGAAATACGAAGGAAATGTGTGAACATTGCCGTAAACATTTGTAAAGCGCTCGCAAATATTTTTCAATCGCAACTGCGGAAAGTGGCATTATACTGCGATTTTGGGGTTTTGGGTGAACCCAGGCATGCTCCCCCTGATGTCACAGTGTCATTCCGGAGGTGTTGGCATTGTTTAGGGAGGTTTCATGGGGGGCTTGGTGACCTCCAAGTGTTTGAATTTGGATTTCCAAGTGCCAAGTGAGAATTTTTTTCCCATAGACTATAATGGGATTGAATATTCGTTCGAATAGTCGAATCTCGGTGCCTATTCGATTCGAATTCTCGAAAGTCGAATATTTCACTACTCGCTCATCTCTACTATTAACCAATAGAGTTAACTTAATGTGAACACCAAAAGGGAGGGGGGAAAAAAAAGGTTAGACGTACAGTATCAGGCAGTAGACATCAGAAAGGCCTAGACGCTTAACGGGTACCCCAAAGCAGCTGTTGCAATCCACCACAGCCTAGCAGTGCACCTGCTCTGAAGAACCAGCAACTGCGATCAGCGGTCTGACAGTTGTTCCGTGTCAGTGGCGGCAAAGACCATGTAACCATCTGTAGCATTTGTGAGCATAAAGTGGGTCGGGTTTGGGTTCAAACCGAGGTACTACATCTATGCTACAGCACATGGAATGCCAACAACCCAGGTTACTTACTGTGATTTAGTGTGCATTCAAACGTGGATGGTTAGGGGAGCTAAATAAATGAAGAGGGAGTCAAATATTTTATTTATATGGGGGATAGTGCCACAACAGGTGCCTAAATAGATGGGACAGGTCCCAGATTTAACCTAATTTGGGGGTCCACTGAGAATCGAAGGGGTTGAATAATTATTGTACAGAGCTTTGAAGGAATTTGATGGGGATTTGAATGTGTTTTGTAATATTTTTGTCATGTGTTTTTAAAGGCAGTACAGTAAAGATTTGGCATGAACTGACTATCCAGTAATGTGACTAAGCAGGAACTCCACTGAGCAGGAACACTGGGTTAACTTCAAGCATCGCACCCACAGACTACTTTGGACACTGAATTTACAGCACCCGTTAACTGATAATTTAAATTTTTTTGCAACACTCAGAGAATTGGTATAATGGCTTGCCAGCATCCGGTGACTTGGTATAATGCACACCCAGAGAATTTGTATAATGGCATGCCAGCACCCAGTGAATTAGTATAACACACACAGTTTACAGAGCCCACTAAGTCATTAAGGCGGACGCTGTCTTCACTGATCTTAGTGAATTGGTATTACACTGTGGGGGAGATTTATTAAACTGGTGTAAAGTAGAATTGTCTTAGTTGCCCCTAGCAACCAATCAGATTCCACCATTTATTCCTCACAGATTCTTTGAAAAATCTGGTGGAATCTGATTGGTTGCTAGTGGCAACTAAGACAATCCTACTTTACACCAGTTTGATAAATATTCGCCTATGAATTTACAGAGCCTACTAAGTTATTAAGGCGGACGCTATCTTCACTGATCCCAGTAAAATGGTATAACACACTATGAATTTACAGAGTCCAGTAAGTTATTAAGGCGGACACTGTCTTCACTGATCCCAGTAAAATGGTATAACACACTAAGAGTTTACAGAGACCACTAAGCTTTTAAGGCAGACGCTGTTTTCACTGATCTCATGACACTGGTATAACACACTATGAGTTTACAGCACATGGTTAGTTAATAATATAGACGTTGTCTTTACTGCTCTCGGTGAAAACACATTATAAGTTTACAGTGCCCAGTGAGTTTATAATATGGACTTGTCTTCACTTCTCCCTGTGAATTGTTATAACACACTATACGTTTACAGCGCCCAGTGAGTTTATAATACGGACTATGTCCTCAATGCTCCCAGTAACTTTATTACACTGAGCATCCCTCTGCCATCATCTTCTCCAGCAGCCACAGCCCGCACAGCTCTGGGAGTCGGGTTGTGACATCACCATTTTATCCAGGAAGTGAAGTCTTTATGCAGTAGTAAGTGCAGGGAAAAACATTTGTATATTGGTAACTTGTACAACTTTTGGGAGGGGGAATCCAATAATTTAATAAAAATTTTCGGTGGACTTCTCCTTTAATGCATAATAGGAACCAAGTTATTTGCTAAATACTGGCTCGACAGCTGCCACAGCAAATCACCCACAATCTATCCAAAAGCAACCCACGATCCACCCTCCTCTCCTTTCATTCCCTATCTATCGCTCTCCCTTCCCTGCACTACCTGTTGCGATCCTGCTCTCCACTGCACACACAGCCGACTGCCCGCCTCCAGGAAGCGAATCACCCTATATAGAGGGTGAGGAAAAGGTGCTGACATTACAGAGGGGCTTACAGGTGATTGGAAAGGTGCAAGGGATAATGGATAATCCCTTGGTCAAGTGACAGTACTGTAAGCTAACATGTTGGGCCGCCATTGCAGCCAACATGTTTAGCGAATTTGTACAGAGATCGTTGTGAATTCGATCCGGAGAATATAGTAAATTGACAGTCCAATTCGCAGCTTTATCAGATTCATGTCGCTTATCTCTACTTAAAACTTAAAATTGCTCTTTTACTATCCTTAGGCTGGCTTGTCACTGCCTAAAAATAAATATATAAATAAAATTTCCGAAAAACACCAATAAAAAGCCATGGTGGGTGGTTTTTTTTGGTAGTGAATGGAAGTTTGTGATATGCCTTACATACTTGGCGTTTTTTGGGGTGGCGTTTTTGTGGCTTTGTGACAGTTTTGTCAAAATGCAGCATGCTGAGGGTGTAGCATTTTTTTGTGCAAACTGTATTTGCATTTTTCAGTGGCACTTTTCTGGGGAGAAAATGCCACAGTCTGTTTCCCAGGACATTAACTGAAGTCAGGGTAAGCTCAGCCACTAATTTGCTGATGTCATATTTAAAGAGCCAGAGTCTGGCACATGAACCCAAAAGAAGACAGACGCATTTAGGGTATAACAAAATCAATGCACTTCTAGATAAAATAAATTAGCTTTTGTAAAGGCTAACATGAATAAAACCAATTAAAAACACAAAATGACATCAGACTACAATACAGGCTGTGCCTCACTGCTATAGAGAATGCTACATGCATTAACAAACTAGGACTTTGAATAATGATACATCGCCTAACACTAATGACATGAATATAACAATAATGTGCAGTAAATAGTACGTATAAAGTGAATTAATACCACCTCCTATACCGCATCCCTATATAGCAGTTGAGAAAATGACTTCCCACATGTATCGCCGCCACATTGCAGCTTCATCAGGAGGGGATGTATAGTGTGCACATGCCGGCATATATACCTGAAGATAAGTAATTCCATCAATGGCCAACAAGACGCCAACAAGAGAGTTGGCCGTCAGGCGGAAATTAGGTCTGCAGCTGCGCACCCCCCACACCGCATGAGAATGCGTGCAACGTAAGTGCATCTGATGACGTGGGCTCTCATATGCCCCTACTTTTGGCAGGAAGTGACACCCACCTGTACTGTGTTGGATTCGGTAATACAGCTGTCTGTAGATAACATACTTATATATGTAAATCAAAGTAACTGTCCAAAATCAGCAGAATTGTATTTTCTGCACTCCGACGCGTTTGCCCCACATAAAGCTTGGTTCTTCTGGGAGCTCAAGGATGTCATATTGGACCAAGTGCATATGGAGTCCCTATGGTAGTCAGGACCGTTTTCCTACTTCCCCTTTGATGATGCCTGATTATGTACTCCTGGTGGTGTCCCAGTCAAGGAAAGATAATGTGATGCAGAATGAGTTGAGGATAGTATGTCACAAGTCCATTCTGAACTGTGTGTATGGCAGAGTGTCTCCAGAGATGAGAGATGAGGATCACACTCTGATAATATGAATAATCCACGTTCCAAATTATTATGCAAATTTTATTTATCTCTGATTGATGCAAATGACAGTCAGTATAAAAAAAAAGTCATCACCTGTCAGAGTATAAATTGAATTTTATTGAACAAACTTCCTGATGATAACAGTATATTCTTCAAAATAAAATAAAAACTCAAAATGCTATGTTTCAAAATGTTATGCACGGCAGAGTTTCAAATAATTTTATAGGTTTTAAAGAGTATAAAATGGTTATTTGTTAAATTTGCAGCATTAGGAGGTCATATTTACTGAAATCCAAAGCTATTTAAATCCAAAACATCCTAACAGGCCAAGTTACATGGTAACATAGGAAACCTTCTTTGATATTACCTTCACAATTCTTGCATCCATTGAACTTGTAATTTTTTTTAGAGTTTAAGCTTGAATTTCTTGGTATGATGTCAGCATAGCCTCCCAGAGCTGCTAGTTTGATGTGAACTGCCTCCTACCCTCATTGATCTTTTACTTGATGATACTCCAAAGGTTCTCTATAGGGTTGAGGTAAGGGGAAGATGGTGGCCACACCATGAGATTCTTTTCTTTTATGCCCATAGCAGCCAATGACTCAGAGGTATTCTTTGCAGCATGAGATGGTGCATTGTAGAGATGAGCGAACCGGCTTCGGGTTCGAGTCCATCCGAACCCGAACAATCGGCATTTGATTAGCAGGGGCTGCTGAACTTGGATAAAGCTCTAAGGTTGTCTGGAAAACATGGATACAGCCAATGACTATATCCATGTTTTCCACATAGCCTTAGGGCTTTATCCAACTTCAGCAGCCACCACTAATCAAATGCCGAAAGTTCGGGTTCGGATGGACTCGAGCATGCTCCAGGTTCGCTCATCTCTAGTGCATTGTCATGCATGAAGGTGATTTTGCTCCGGAAGGCACGTTTTTTTTTTTTGTACCTTGGAAGAAACTCTATATACTTTGCTGAGGTCATTTTCACACCTTCAGGAATCCTAAAGAGGCCTACCAGCTCTCTCCCAATTATTCCCGCCCAAAACATGACTTTGCTACCTCCTTGCTGACATTGCAGCCTTGTTGGGACATGGCGGACACCCACCAACCATCCATTACTCCATCCATCTGGACCATCCAGGGTTGCACAACACTTATCAGTAAACAAGACTGTTTGAAACAACCGTTTCTGCTTGTGAGCACTGGTTAGGGGTGACCGAATACTAGGTTTATGTACCACAGCAAGTCTTTAAAGGATCCTACACCTTGAGGTTTGCGGGACCCCAGAGGCACCAGCAGCTTGAAATATGTTTGCTGGTTTGTAATGCCAATTTAGCAGCTGCTCTTTTAGGCCATGTTTGCGGGTCGCAGAATGGACGGTCTATGAAAAGATCATCCCGGCCCGTACTGCAGTGATGATCTTTTCATCTGCAGTGTTCTGATGCGGGCACATCCGCGCACGCCCGCATCATAACTCCCTCCACAGCACACTATGGAGCGAGCGGCCGCAGACACTCGCTCCATAGTGTGCACTGACAGGGTTTTCTACGGTCGCTATTCACTGAATAGCGGCCACAGAAAACTGACATGTCAGTCGTTTGCGGCGCCGCTAGGGATCACGGACGGAGCTTATCCTATGTGTATACACTCTGGCCGGGATACCATAAACACCTATGCAACATATATTCTCATAATATTCATGGCCGTGATTTTACGAAAATATACGTTGTGTGAACATTAATAAGATATAATAATATTCCTCATTATGCCTTTATCTGCACAAACCTGTCTGTGCTCTGAATTAGCTACAAATCTCGTCCCAGTACGATGATCATGCTTAAGTTTTCGGGAAATATCTAATGTTTTCATACCTTGTCCAAGGCATTGTACTATTTGATGCTTTTTGGCAGCCAGCAGAGAGATCCTTTGTCCTGTTTAATAATGTGAAACATCCTTCTTAGGTAGTTTTCCTTTAATTGGGCCCACCTGGCAAACTAAGTAACACAGGTATATGAGATGCATAATAATTTGGAACATACATTTCTGCAGCCTTATTATGCCAACAAGTCACAGCCTAGCCACAAACTTGCTGATGCAAACTGACAACTGACAGACTGGGTAATGAGATGCATAGTTGGGCTGGGACATTCAGCCATAACATGTATCCAAAAATGTATAAATGTGTAGACACATGTTTACATCCATATTACAGATCTAAGTCCTTGACTAACTAGAGATATAGTGACCTGAAATGACAGCTTTATAGACATAAATACATCTGGAAAATAGAATTGGTATGGCATTTTTTTTCTGCCATGTTATTCACAGGCTTCAACAAACGCCAGTAAAAACATTCTCAAAACCTCAAGTTACTTTTGACAACACAGTGGAAATGCGTTTTTAAAATGCCAGACTAGAACACTTTGTAAAAAAGCCCTGAAGCCTATAAAAAAAACTACAGCGAATGCCAGAGAAGAACCCTTAGAACTCATCTTCAGACAATCAGGAGAAACTTGTTAATTATGGTTGTTTTTAGCCAGCGACATCATACACAACTAAATCAATAAGACAATGACTTGCAAATTAGCATAGATTACACCAATCTGCATGACTGAGCAATGCAATATAGGTCCCTAACTTGAGGAGATAATTGAAAACTGTGACCTCTGGAGTGTGCAGTTAGATGTAACCTTGGAACAACCCTATTGTAAATACTTTGAAATATACATATTTAAAGGAAAAGAGTGAACATTAGCAATTAATAACATTCATGAATTAAACTTAAAGAAAACATGTCACATTGAAAATGCTGTCCGATCTGCAGGCAGCATGATACAGAGCAGAATCATTTGAGCAGATCGATATAATATTTCTCTTACAAAAGTTTTAGCCTGCATTCCCACGTTCCGTGATGCCGGAGTCCCCCTGCGCCCGGACAGCATCTGTAATTAGATGCTGGGAGCGGGGGAGACTGTATTCATAAGCGCCGCGCTGTAGTAACAGCACTGCGCGGCTGATTCATTACAGCGCGGCGCTTATGAATACAGTCTCCCCCGCTCCCAGCATCTAATTACAGATGCTGTACGGGCGCGGGGGGACTCCGGTACATGCATTCCACGTCCGTGATCCGTCAGGATCACGGAACATAGGAATGCAGCCTTAGTGTAGCTTGTCATTTCACCTTAATCTCTGCCCATTTTGGGCTACGGTTTTTAGAGAGAAGGAATCTCTATATACACTCTATATACAAAGAGGGCTGACAGATATTGAGTTGGGCTGCCCACTGGACTCTGGAATCAACTAGAGTCAGAAATTTGTATAGTTTTTATTTAAAAATGTCTTTCAGTCTTTCAGCTGCTGTTTGTCCTGCAGGAAGTGGTGTTTTGTTTCCAGCTTGACAAAGTGCTCTCTGCTGCCACCTTTTTCTGGGAACTGTAACCCCAGTGAACAAGCCCACTTCCCCTCTCTCATCTCTTGACTGTCCAACAACCCAAAACGCCTCTTCGATACCTTTAACTCTCTTCTTAAGGCCAAAGTTCAAACACCTGTCACTGACCTCTTTGCTAAAAACCTGGCCTCCTACTTCAAATCTAAAATTCACACTATCCTCTCCATCACCTCCCAACTTATAATTTGGAACTAAACTATTAATCAGCTCAGCTCCTCCTCACCCACAACGTCATACCAACAAATAGACTGTATTTTTGATGTGAAAGTTTTTACTTAAAGGAGTACTTAGGCTTACATTTTTATATAATGCTGGCCTTATTTACAACATAATAAATATGCTATTCTTACCTCACCATAATCCCCTGGTGTCCTCCTGCAGTGTCTTAAACAATCCTGCCGCCTCTTCTGAAATAAACTTGTTTCGGTGGTGACAACCTGCTGGCCAGTGATTGGCTGAGAAAAGTTTGTCTAGAAAATGCTGGTGGCAGCATTTAGAGGGGGACCCAAAGATGCTGCAGGAGGAAATAAGGGGAGCATAGTGCGTTAAGAATAGCATGTTATTATGTTGTATATAAGGGCAGCAATATACAAAAAATTTAAAGAAGTAAATAATCATAGTATATACATTTATCCTCAAGATAGGAAAATTGTTACAAATATGTCTGCCTTAAAGGCTGTGTCTCTCATTGCAGGAACAAAAAACAAAGTCTGCAAAATCCAACTACACAAAGTCTATCTTTAATCTATTACCACGGAATTGAATAGGTCTGCGAGGAAGTTCTAGACAGAAAGAGGTAGGATTTTTTTTAAATCAGAATCTATTATGATGTTGCTTAATTTTATTCAGGTATATTAGAAAAATAAATGTAGTAGTAATGGTGGACATGCCTTTTAAACTAGCAATATACAGTGTCTGATTGATGGCTTTGGTCAGCAACACATCTTTCCCCATTCTAACCAATTGTACAACTGGGAAATCAGCACATCTTCTTTCTTTAGAAGGGCCTAATCCTTCCTTGCCAAAAGGATGCAGATTAGATAGTAATCCTTCAAGTTTTATGATGTACTGATGATGGGAATAGTCAACCTTTAATATGCCATAGATACAGTAAAATGCCTTTTAAAACACCAGCATTCTTTTTTTGATGATGAATAGAAAATGATGAATGGCAACAAAATGGCAAATCCGTCTCTCACTAGATATTCCTAAATCTTTTCCTAGATCTATCCATGAACACTGATCCTAAATATAAAAAAACACTGTTTCCATTGTCCCTGCAATATCCCTAGTGAAACCCCTAATCTGCAAAACTGAACCTAACACAATACATGGACCCTAGGATCAGTACTAAACTAAGAAACAACTACAAGACACAGAAAAAGTACTACCCAAGAATGATGAACCAAAAACCAACTGAAGAGACTTAACTAGACATATGTAACTAGACCAAGACATTAGAAAAACTGCAAGAAACCTTGAACACAAACACACAATCAGGAACTCCTACTCTAAATGAGCCCTAAACAGAACAGTTGTGACCAGCAGGTAATAGGCAATAGATTAGCTGTAAGGCAGTTGGGTAGTGATTGCAACAAACAAGCCAATAGACAGGAGATGGAATAGCAGGCTAATCCCTGACATTTGTATCAGTAACTTTTTTATATTCAAAAACAGTATAAAAAGAATTAAAAGGGTTATCTAGATGTTAGCAAACTCCCTATACTGCTGGGGGTGGCATAAAAATACCTACCTTGGTCCCTCAGGACTCCTGCTGTGAAGTGATCCAGTCCTGGTCAGGATCCATGTTCATCAGAACAATATGCTAGGCACTGCATTGCTTGGAAACCTACCATGAAAAGCAGAAATAACAGCAAAGGTAGTGACAGATGCAAAAAAGTCAACAAAGTGTGACATTTCAATTGTCAGATAAGATCAGATGCCCTTCATATGTTTATTCATATATCGCACATGAAGGAATAATAAATAGTTTTTATAGTAGACTATGATATGATTTGGGCAATGACGCATACAATTGTGGGCCCCCCGAAGGTTATATAGAAATGTGCTGTTTTCTTGAGTTGAGAGGAACTGCAGAGCAAAAGTTCAGAGAAGAACTAAACTGCCAATTAAACAGCCTAGTTTCTTGCTTTTAAAGAACCCATGGCTATCTATATCGTAGACTGACTAACCTATAAAGTGTTGTTGTATGGCCCAAACCACTGGCACTGTGCCTAGCACCAGGACCATCTGGAATGTTTGGCCAGATTCTGACGATAGCAGGACCACTCTTGGGAAGTATACCGCCAAGGAGCAGATCAAGTCCAGCTTCCCCATCCTAGATGAAAACCTAGAGGGTACTTGAACTCTTCTTCTGGGTTTGGTCAAAACCAAATCAGACAAGAAACATTAGTGGTCCATACCCATTGGGAGTTATAGCTGCACTTTATGGACCTCATATTGTTCAAAAGGGCTCATTTCAATGTGCACTATTAGGCTAGGTTCACACTACGTAAGTTTCCGGCCGTAGCGCGCTCCGTGAATAAGCGGACGGAGATTTACGTAGTTTGCGTACAATGGAAAGTATAGGATCTACGGCTGCACAGTTCACACTACGTAAGAACTTACGCCCAGATCGTATGTGGCGCCATAAAAAATGAACCAGACCATTGTTTTGAGACAGAAATGCTGTAACTTACGCCCATAGCGTAACATGCGGTCCCATACGGAGTGGTGATATCCAAAAGGTTCTGTGGGGTGTCGGGGGCTAGCCGAAGATATCCAAGTAAAAGACCGCTGTCAGATCGCTACGTACGCCGCTCGGGAAGTGTACGTAGCTTACGGGCGTAAGTTCGGAACTTGCGTAAATCCCGGCCGGAGTTTTGCACGTATATGTCCAGTCGCGAAAAATATGCGGCCGGACATATACGTAGTGTGAACATAGCCTTGGAGAGTATGTCCATCAAAGTCAGTCAGTCACTTTTCTGACTCCCATCTATGAACCACGGCTGATTCAAGTCCCATTCTCAAAGTCAGGCGTTTACCAGGGGGGTTTGGGAGTCAGACACAAGACATCAGCATCTGCCTAGCCTGTATAATTGTAGCTTTGAAAATGGGTAAAAATAAATCCCATTAGTCATAACTTTTTTATTTCTTATTTGGGGCTGTAAAAGTCCTGCAGTTGCAGTTTCATAGAAATATTCTTGGGTACATATATTGTGTTAATTAATTTTTGTAGTTTTTTTTTTTTAGAGGAAAATGCAAAAAAACTATTTTCTCTCAGCATTTTCCCCACACTTTTTACTGTGGAGTAAAAATAACATTTTATATTTATTCTGTGCGTCAAAACTAATAGTGACACCAAATCTGTACAGTCTTGTTTATAATTTAGTGTTTTTCTTTCAGTTTAGTTAAGAAAAAGTTAAATTTTTGTTTTCCATTAACATGTTTGTTTTTTGTGGAATGACTTTGGGGGTTTTCTGCAGTTTATAAAACATCTCCCAGCTGCCATAGCAACGATCAGCACACAGCAATTGCTATCGTTGTGTACAAATATTAAAGAGAGAGCTTCCCCTCGCCCTGTAATATCCTTCAAGGAACTGTTGCTACTGACCGCCCAGCATGTGAATAGTAACAGGGCTACAGCCAGGATCCTGCTGTTCTACCGGCAAAGAGAGACAGAGCTTGCTCCAGCCCTCTTTTATGCACTTTACATGGTGCGGTCTCTATTGACGATAGCATGTAAAGGGTTAAACTGCCAGGAACAGACTTCTCCCCATTCCGGGCAGTTGCAGCAGGGTCCTGGATTCGAGTCAAAGCTGGGTTCTGTTTGATTGGGGGGGCAGTGGCAGAGCCCCCAGCAATCAGCCCTTAAAACTTTACGGTTATTAAAGGAAAGGAATTGTGAAATCGGCAAACAGCTTAATTTGGCCCTGTTTCTACAGCGTGGATAGAGCTCATAAACAATGTATACTTTCAGTTATGATGAGCTGGTGAACATATTTTGCTTGACAATATAATGTAAACACTAAATATTAATTTATGCTGCCTGCCGAATTGAACTGCATAAGAAATATTTACCTCAAGGCTTCATGGATTTCCCAGAGGATTTTGGTTTTCAAGATAAAAAAAAAAACATCAGCTAACCTTTTTCTGTGCAACAGAAACCGGCTGTGTGATGCTAATCACTGGAATCTATATTCTCCTTTATTCAACATTTGACAATGTCCTACTAAAGCAATGTCAAAATTCTGTACATAACAATAACAACAAAGGTTATATTTATTTGAATATGATGTTTAAGTATTAGGTTACACAGTGCTGAACATTGCAAAATAGGAAAAAGTAGTATATAAATTTACAGGTAGATATTGCTAGAACGGCTCTCTATTATGTGACAACTCTGATAAATGTACTGTCATGCATCTAAATGCCACTGCTTTGTGGCCTTGCATCAATTAACATTTAATTTGACTTTTACAGCCTCACTTATCACCTCTTTTCATTCCTTCAATAATAATGATTGTTACTGTTCAACAGCGACTATTCATGAGTAACTCAATGCCTCGCAAACAAAATTTCATATTAATGAGCTAAAAGAATAATGTCAGTAATAGTAAAGACTGTCTGAAATGTAAAAAAAAAAAAAAAAAAAGGAAAGGTGAATGCTGATGATCATTCTCAGAATTTTACTAAATTCTTTACTTTTTAAGACAATGCCGCATTAAGGGAGAATCACTTTATTTGCTTTTGTGCTTGGTAAAGGTCACTTTGTGTTAAGACCGTATGAACCACATGCAATTTAAAACGCAAAATTCAATTAGTAATTTATGTAGCCATTCATTTCTCTTACCCTGGTGAGTAGTTAAGTAGTTTCCTACTAGACATATTATTACTTTTAACCCATAAATGTTTGCGTGGGTTGAGAAAAAAATAGTTTACATTCAGACTGCACATAGACTGCGATGATTTGCAAGCAAGCATAGAAAATTACATCTTTAAATTATATTAGTGTTTGCTTTTTAATATGAGTGGGCAACCACAAAGAAAATAAGCTTTGGTTTATTGTGCCGGACTAAGACTGTCAACAAGTCAGCATAAAGCAGGAAGAGGAGAACATACTGTTCTGCATTTAGTTGTATAACAAAAACAGATTAGTCAAGAATGCAAAACTGAGCTAAAATGAAAAAATAAAATGTGAATGACAATGACAATGTTTTAAAAAGGTAAAGATGTAGTTTGACGCAAAATTATGCAGCGGGACATCATGAAAAGCAGTGAGTTCATGATGGGTTGCGGCAATGGCGCTGCCATTAACTTCTTAAATGCTGCAATAATTTAAGTGTCAGTGACAGGAGCTGCGCTCTTGTTCCCCTAGGGGGACATAGAGGGGGAGATTTATGAAAGGGTGTAAATATACACCTGGTGTAAAATACCCACAGCAACCAATCACAGCTCAGCTTTCAGCTCTGGTAAAACATGGGTAAAAAAGAGGAGCTGTGATTGGTTGCTGTGGGCAGTTTACACCAGGTGTATATTTACACCCTTTCATAAATCTCCCCCAAAAAGTGTAAAAAAAAAAAAAAAAAAAAAAAAAATATATATATATATATATATATATATATTATTTTTTTTTATTGTAATGTACATTTTTTTAAATATATGTTTTTTATGTACATTTTTTCTTTACACTTTTTTTGGGGAGATTTATGAAACGGTGTAAATATACACCTGGTGTAAACTGCCCACAGCAACCAATCACAGCTCCTCTTTTTTTTACCCATATTTTACCAGAGCTGAAAGCTGAGAGCTCACAGTTTTTCAAAATTGTAACTTGATTTAAGAGCATTTCTTTGGTTTAAGAGCTCCCTGTACTGGGTAAGGGCCAGTGGGGGAGGGACATGGTCTGCATGGCGGGGTCTACTGTACTCTCTACTGTACACTGTACTCTGACCCAGGAAGTCTCCCTCATCTTCCAAATCATGGCAGATCCACTTCAGGCTGGGGCTTGCATCAGGGGACAGGACTGTGGAGGTAATCTCTACATAGCTGTAACCCCTCTCTCCCTGGACAGAGAGCGCTGAATGTATGTGCCCACATCTTCCCTGCTCATTCCTTCATGCTCTCTGCAGTCTGTCAGCCCTTGTGTTTCCCATCCTTTCCATTCCTGCTATAATGTGCCTGCACTCACACTCAGCTATACACACCGCTGCTATAATGTGCCTACACTCACACTCAGCTATACACACTGCTGCTATAATGTGCCTGCACTTACACTCAGCCATTCACACTGCTGTATAGAGAAGTCTCTGTCACTGGCCTCCTGCACAGCTCTGTGACTCTCACTTCCTGACTGGTCCATGCTGAACATACACACCCTTCCCAATTACTGTGACGTGACCACACAGACCTCTGACAGCAGTCTTGCTTCTCTATTCTAGCCTGTTGTACTACGCTACAGCTTTATGGTGATCTGCAGCTCCATCCTGTATCTAACTGCTGCTGTTTTTTCTGGTATGCACTTACTATACATTATACTCCACATGCTGATTTCTGTACTGTACAGTAATTTACAGAATTTACAGAACAGATTATGCTTATAATCCAAGGCACCACTGTGTGTATATATATATATATATATATATATATATATATATATATATAACATAGCCTCTCCCCCAATATAAGTTTAAATCACCCCTTTTTTAAGTATTAACAAATATGATACTAATAAAAAGTATAGATTGTGGTGTAAAAAATTATGCCCCAACAGCCCCATAGGTGGAAAAATAAAAGTGAGATGGCTTTTAGAAAGTGAAAAATTGAAAAATTGCCTGGTATAGGCTGCAGAGGCAAAGGGTTAAATGCCTTAGAAGATTATTGAGGATCTCGTAGAATGAACGGTTAATACATATCTAAGGTAAATAATAGAGATGAGTTAATCGCTCATGTAAAGGAATGAATCACTTAATTTGATCTGCACTCCACTCATCAAGCCGCTGGCCTTTCAGTGCTGCTCCACTTCCTACCACTCCACCCCGGGTGCCGGGGAAAAGGTGGATCCAATCCTGGGAAACTAAGAGAAGTTTGCTGGGATTAGATCCAGCTTGATGAGCGGAGTGCAGATCAAATTAAGTGATTCACTTAATTTAGATGAGTGACTCGCTCATCTCTAGTATATACCATGGTATTCAGTGTCATCTAATTGTGTAATTGCTCACAACTGGTCTGATGCCAGTTGGTTACTCAGTATATAAACACTGTTTGCACAACCCACACAATCCTCATATTATTATAGTGTCTTACAGTCCTTACATTACTGTGCAGTGATATGTCTTTTATCCACTATACGCTTTATCTACCACGATGAAACACTCCACCCCTTTTTGAGCATATGCCCATACTGTTTTAGCTCCATCAATTATTCTCTCCTTGTCCTACCAACAATGTTTCATCTCCTGGGGAACGGGTGGATTTTGAAAGCTTCTTAGATATAATCAGACGTCTTTACAAACATTGTGGTATTGCTAATTGGTCACCACTTATTGGCAATCACACGCTGTTACACAGATTTTACGAAATTTAAAAACATCCATAAAAAGAGAGGGAAATTACCTAAGCCATTTCAGCAGTATACTGAAATAGGAGTGAGTTTAGACATGATGCATAAAACTGCCATTATCCCCAGACACATGATGTCTTTGTTTTCCGTCTATGTTGCCAGATTACAATGTATCATTTCTGAGCCTTCTCAGATAACAGATTGAAAGCAATATCTTGAGTAAATGGTTATGTGCCTTCTTAAAGATTCTTCTTGGAATTTCATTCCTATGAATACTGTTATGTTCATGTCCTGAGAGCGATCATCACTTATCTATGAAGAATTAATAGCTCATTTTTCATCTTTATGCCCTGTGCTTTACATTATCCTACAAAGAACTTCAACCAAAAATAATCTAATTTAATAATATGGTGTAAATGCATATTTCAAGATCTTCAATTCTTGTCCAGCACAAGACACTCATTTACTAGTTCTACATGCTCCCTTCTGGGTTATATCATTTTGCAGAATGTTTGCAGGGGAGATCAAGAGTGAGACGAAGACTAATAAAAATCATGAAGGTAATTACACAAGAATTTACTGTTACTAGACCTGCATATAAAGTAGCTAAATTAAATTCTCTTTACTGGACCAGCCAGTTGGTAAGATCCCCATAGAATCTATTCTGAAAAGTACAGCAGAAAGTTGATAAGGGACCCAAATTCTGGACGTGAAAAATCTAAAAAAAAACAAAAAAAACTCAATAGTGTAAGTTAATTTATTTCCTATGTATATTATGGGAATGAATATATTTTTATTATTATAAAATTGCTCTTTTAGCAAGGCCTAACACAAAGTATTAAAGCTGCAAATGTGCGAGTAGAACCATATTATACTAATATTGCTACTTATTAGTCCTTTAGTTGCCAGAAAAAAATGTTATTCCTTGTGTAATCAAGACAGGTGCTTAGGTTATAAAAAGAGATAGGCAGACCAAACCTATCCAAACTTTGCTAAAAGTATAGTTTAACTTAAACTCGGACTTCAGGGGGTTAATTACAACCATACCTAAAAGGCCATACCTATGCTGTTAAATTGCAACAGCCAAATGTTAAAAAGGGAAGAGGATCACATGACCTCAGAGAAGCCTATAATGCCTTGAAATCAACCAATCCAAGCCAATCAGGAGGCAGTATACCGGGGATGTCAGGGCCACTATAAAAGCCTATGCACATAACTTCAGCAGCAAATTTTGAAAGAACAACTGTTAGATACCCATGATGGAGTAGTATGGGCTACACAAACACAATCATTGTTGTTAAAGTAGCACTGTTGAGAGTGATCAGTTCTGTCTGTGCAAAATCTATTTTTATAAGTTAGGTGTGCCTGTTTTATTTTTTTTTTCAGATACACTAAATGTTCTGAAAAAGCAGTGCATAGAAGGTTTGGTGTCACTTTCTTGGACACCAATCCTGTTGCTAATCCCAAAATAAATAAATAAAGTCAGAAGTTTTAATGGTTTCCTCTGTGCTGTATCCCTTTTCAAGCGCATATTACAGCTATCAGCCAACAAAAGAGGTCCATGCAGAAATAGCCTATTGCTCGATTGGGCATCAGGCTGCTCCCCACTGCTCGATGCTTGGTCAACAACCTTGTGATTCTCGGGTGTAAGTCTTCTACCCACATGAATGGCGGCTTTAATTAGTCAATAAACATGTGGGTAAGGCCTGGCATTTCTTGTTATGCTGTAGCCAAGTTTGTCAATGGCATAGCAGTGATTGGCTGGCAGGCCAATATCACCTGATGCTTAGCTGATACGCTGTCATTTATCAGGAAGTCGAAGATGTTGGTGCAGAGACAGCGTTTGTCAGGAATAGCAGGTGAAGACAAGACACTTGACAGTGGGCCCTGAATCTTACCCCACCCACTGTCACCTGCCTACTTGCCTCGGTCGACCCTAGGCGGTCGCGGACAACCACGAAGACAATCCCTATGCTGTATACGTGCAAAACATAAAACGCAGACAGACAGACAAACACAATGCGGGGAGTAAACTAGCCGAGTCAGAAACCAAACGAGCAACGCAGTACAAAATCGGAACCGAACGGAGAGTCAGGGGTCAGGCAAAAGGTCAAAATCCAGGCAAGACAATAGAGGAAGGATAGGGCAGAATACAAGGGACTGGGGAGCTGGGATCAGAAACAACTAATAGCCAGCGATTAGAGGCTGGTACTGACAACACTTTATACTGGACCAGGAGTCCGGACCAAAGGCTGATTGGTCCGGCCTCCTGAATCCAGACACATAGCAGCTGGTGCACTGCAGGCTGAGTGGCAGAGAGATCCGTCACTCAGCCTGAGTCCAACAGCACTCAGCTGCTCGGCCGGGCGGCGCTCACTGATGCGAGACCCGCGGCTCCCCTGGTTACTAGGGACGCCGTCGGGTCTCCGTGACGTCACCCGGCCCTGCCGAGGAAGACGGCGCTGCGCTCCAGCCGGCCCAGACGACGCTGGAGCGCGGTCAGGTAAGTTACTGACATTACCCCCCCCTTCAGGAGGGGCCTCCGGACCTCTACCTAAGGGACCAGGCTTAGATGGATTATGCAAATGAAATTGTCTAACTAGACGTGACGCATGCATATCCCTACTAGCTACCCAAGTGCGCTCCTCTGGCCCAAATCCCTTCCAATGAACTAAATACTGCAAAGAATTCTGAACCCGACGAGAATCCAGAATTCTCTCTACCTCATATTCTAGTTCACCCTGAATAACCAACGGAGCGGGAGGAGCAGACGGTAACACAGGATTAACATATTTTTTCAACAGAGACTTATGAAAAACATCGTGAATTCTTAGACTCCTAGGCAACAGCAACTTAAATGATACTGGATTTATGATCTCTACTATAGGATAAGGACCAATGTATTTTGGAGACAATTTACCAGATGGTGTCTTTAATTTCAAATTTCTAGTAGAGAGCCACACCTTGTCACCTACCCTGTACTCAGGGCCAGATATGCGTCTTTTATTAGATTGTTTTTTACAATTTTCTTGGGCTTTAACCAGGTTCTGCAGAGCCTGGGCCCAAACTGTGCACAGTTTTCTGTAGATTCTTTCGGCGGATGGATTAATGGATTCGGACGCATGTACAGAAGAACAACGAGGATTAAACCCAAAATTACAAAAGAACGGCGACATTTTAAGAGACTGACTTTCATGATTGTTTAGGGCAAATTCAGCCAATGGTAAGTATTCTCTCCATTTCTCCTGTGAACCTGCAACAAAACATCTTAAGAATTGCTCCAGTGACTGATTCACCCTCTCCGTTTGTCCATTGGATTGTGGATGAAAGGCTGAAGAAAATGACAAAGATATACCTAGGCGACCACAAAACTCTCTCCAGAATCTAGATATAAACTGTACTCCCCTGTCAGAAACAATATTCTCTGGTACCCCATGCAAACGTAAGATATGACTGATAAAAAGAGAGGCTAAGGTACGAGCATTGGGAAGCTTGCTGAGAGGAATTAAATGACACATCTTCGAGAACCTGTCAACAACCACCCAAATCACCGTTTTACCCTTAGAGGGTGGTAAATCAGTTATGAAATCCATGGAGATGTGGGTCCAAGGTCTAGCAGGCAGAGGCAGGGGTTGAAGAAGTCCCTCCGGTAACCTGCGAGGAACCTTGGACCTGGCGCAAATCTCACAAGCTTCTACAAACAGCTTAGTATCTGTAGCCCAGGATGGCCACCAATAATGGCGAGACAGTAGATATTTGGTGCCAGCAATACCTGGATGACCTGCCAGTACTGAACAATGTGTTTCTTCCAACACTTTTAACCGAAGATTTGGGGGAACAAATAGTTTGTTTTCTGGGGTGTTTCTAGGCGCCATAGACTGAGACTGAACCACCTGAGCAGCCAGATCGGGCTGCAGTATAGCCACCACCACCCCAGGGGATAAGATAGTTTCGGATTCCTTTACGGGGCCTTCGTTAATATTGAAACTACGAGACAAAGCATCAGCTTTTATATTTTTGGAACCCGGCCTGAAGGTGATTTCAAAATTAAACCGTGTAAAAAATAAAGCCCATCTGGCTTGCCGTGGAGTAAGGCGCTTGGCTTTATCTAAATAAACGAGGTTTTTATGATCGGTTAAAACCTTAATTTTGTGTTTAGCCCCCTCTAAGAAATGTCTCCACTCATCAAATGCCCACTTAATGGCAAGGAGTTCTCTATTGCCTATATCGTAGTTGCATTCGGTTTTGGAGAATTTTCTAGAGAAGTAGGCTATGGGTTTGAGATTAGTGAGTGTTTCTGGACCTTGTGACAGGACAGCCCCTACACCCACCTCTGATGCATCTACCTCGACAATAAAAGGCAGTTCAAAGTCAGGTTGAATCAACACCGGGGCTGTAGAAAAACATGTTTTGAGTTTGTCGAAGGCCAGCATGGCTTCAGGAGTCCAGTTCTCCATATCAGCTCCCCTTCTGGTAAGATCAGTTAAGGGTTTAGCAATCACTGAGAACCCTTTAATAAATTTTCTGTAGTAATTGGCGAAACCCAGGAATCTCTGAAGAGCTTTCAGATTCCTGGGGCGTTCCCACTTTTCAATGGCTGCCACTTTAAGGGGATCCATACCAAAAGAACTAGGGGTGATCTTATATCCCAGAAAAGAGACCTCCTGAACACCAAACTGGCACTTCGACAACTTGGCAAATAACTGATTTTGCCTTAGAAGTTCCATAACCCTGCGGACATGGTTGACATGTGAGGACCAATCTGGGGAGAAAATCAAAATATCGTCCAAGTACACCACTACAAAACGACCCAGGTACTCACGAAACACATCATTGACAAAGCGTTGGAAAACTGCGGGTGCATTACACAACCCGAAGGGCATGACCAGGTATTCAAAGTGTCCCTCGGGGGTATTGAATGCAGTCTTCCACTCGTCACCCTCCTTTATACGAATCAAATTATAGGCCCCCCGGAGGTCGATCTTAGAAAACCACCGGGCTCCTACAATCTGATCAAACAAATTAGGAATCAAAGGAAGCGGGTGTTGATTTTTAATGGTGATTTTATTTAACTCCCGGTAATCAATACAGGGGCGTAATCCACCATCTTTTTTACCTACGAAGAAAAATCCGGCCCCAAGAGGAGAACAGGAGGGACGGATATGGCCCTTATGCAAGCTTTCCTTAACATAATCCCGCATAGCTTCCCTCTCTGGTCTAGACAAATTAAAGATTCGCCCTTTTGGGTATTTAGATTCAGGAACTAATCAATAGCACAATCGTATGGGCGATGAGGGGGTAACTCGTCCACCGATTTTTCATCAAAAACATCAAGAAAATCAAACAGAAACTCGGGGATCTCCCCTTCTAATGCAGAACAACCTGTTAAATTTAAAGAAAGACAGTGAGCAGCACACTCTGGCCCCCATTGAACGAGTTCTCTGCTTGCCCAATCAAAAACAGGATTATGCTGGGTCAACCAGGGCAAACCTAAAATAACATTAGAAGACAAATTGTCCATAACCAAAAAATCAAGACACTCCGAATGGATCGACCCCACTTTCACTTCCAGAGGAGGAGTGATATATTTCACTCTACCTTGAGCCAATGGGGTAAAGTCCGCCCCAGTAATACTCAGCGGGCACTTAAGCTGAAGTGGGCATACCCCCAGACTGGACCAAAACCCGGAATTAATAAAATTAGCTGATGCCCCTGAATCAACATGGGCAAACCCCGAAATACATTTCTCACCCAAACATAGTGAGATAGGGACCATTAGCTTATTCCTATCGAGTGGTACCTGTGCGCCTGAGTGACCCCCTCGATAGTCACTCAGGCGCTGGAGTTTTCCGGCGATGATCCAGGCTTGGAGGTACACTCCCGAACACGGTGTCCAGCTTTGCCACAGTACAGACAGAGGTTATGTTGAATGCGATGGGCTCGTCTAGTTTTCGTATCGGTAGCACCGATCTGCATGGGTTCCTCCGGTGGTGGTAACAGGGAAGGAGGAGGTTTAGAAGGAGACAGAAAAGAGGTAGGGGTTTTACAGAGTTCAGCGGTACCTTTCTCCCTACGTCTGTCCCGCATACGACGATCCACCCTGATGGCTAACGTCATGGTCTCCTCTAACGTTTCAGGGGGTGGATAAGCTACCAACAGGTCCTTTAGCTGCTCAGATAGGCCCACCCGAAACTGATAGCGCAGAGCAGAGTCGTTCCAACCGGATGGGATACACCACTGGCGGAACTCTGCGCAGTATTCCTCAACTGGCCTTTTTCCTTGCTTTAAGGACGTCAATTGTCGCTCGGCTACCGCAGTCCTGTCAGGGTCGTCATACAATAATCCTAAAGCTGAAAAGAAATAATCAACAGAGGTTAACTCTATGGCATTGGGAGGGAGAGAAAATGCCCACTCCTGTGGTGGACCCTGCAGCAGCGACATGATAATCCCCACTCTTTGAGACTCGTCCCCTGAGGAGCGAGGACGTAGTCAAAAAAACAATCGGCACCCCTCTCTGAAGGTCAGAAAATTCCTTCTATCCCCCTTAAATTTTTCTGGGAGTTGTACAGGTGGTTCAGGGGGAGAAGGGGTGGTCATGGTAACTTGTCGGGGAGCAGCCTCCTGCTCCTGGACCCGTTCAGCAAGACTCTGCACCACTGTGTTTAGGTTCTGCATTTGTTCCACTAATGCTTTCATCGGATCCATAATAGAGATCCTGGTGCACGTCACGAAACTGTATCGGCTGGCTATTCTGTCAGGAATAGCAGGTGAAGACAAGACACTTGACAGTGGGCCCTGAATCTTACCCCACCCACTGTCACCTGCCTACTTGCCTCGGTCGACCCTAGGCGGTCGCGGACAACCACGAAGACAATCCCTATGCTGTATACGTGCAAAACATAAAACGCAGACAGACAGACAAACACAATGCGGGGAGTAAACTAGCCGAGTCAGAAACCAAACGAGCAACGCAGTACAAAATCGGAACCGAACGGAGAGTCAGGGGTCAGGCAAAAGGTCAAAATCCAGGCAAGACAATAGAGGAAGGATAGGGCAGAATACAAGGGACTGGGGAGCTGGGATCAGAAACAACTAATAGCCAGCGATTAGAGGCTGGTACTGACAACACTTTATACTGGACCAGGAGTCCGGACCAAAGGCTGATTGGTCCGGCCTCCTGAATCCAGACACATAGCAGCTGGTGCACTGCAGGCTGAGTGGCAGAGAGATCCGTCACTCAGCCTGAGTCCAACAGCACTCAGCTGCTCGGCCGGGCGGCGCTCACTGATGCGAGACCCGCGGCTCCCCTGGTTACTAGGGACGCCGTCGGGTCTCCGTGACGTCACCCGGCCCTGCCGAGGAAGACGGCGCTGCGCTCCAGCCGGCCCAGACGACGCTGGAGCGCGGTCAGGTAAGTTACTGACAGCGTTATTGTAGGAAATAGTTTAAGTAGGTAGGCAGGCCAGTAGCCCATAAGTTAGAGCTTAAAATGATCTTTTAATATCCAGCAGGCATGTCAAACTGGTGTGGCCTAGAGTGTCTTTTCCCCAGGTCTGTGACACCTCTCCTTTTCTTCCTCCTCATCATTAGGAATGCCTCAAGGCAGGATTTTTCCTATTCAATACTTGTCTAAAGGCCCTATCACACTGGACAATTATCGTGCGAAAAATTGTTAAATTGTTCATATTTAAATGATAATCGTTTTGTGTAATTGCAGGCAACAATGATCGAAAACTTGTCATTGATCATTGATTTAGATCTGAGCCTAAAATTATCATTAATCATTCGCTAATCGTTCGCTGTAATTCCACATTCGTTCGCTTAAGTTCCGCATTTTTTCACTAATCATTCAGTGTAATAGCACATTGTTCATTGTTTTGCTGGGATCGGAAGGAGTAAACAATGATAGTAGCGATCATCGTAGTAACGATCATAACTAATGATTATCGTTTAGTGTAATATGGTGAACGATTTCAGGTTAACAATAAACAATCTCGTTTGCGATTGTTTAGCGTTATCCATTAACCGTTAAAAATCGTTCTGTGTAAAATGTATTACCGTATCTGTGCGATTCTGCCACACTGGTAGCTGATAGAAATCCAGGAAGTAAAGAAAAATGGCCTCTGTGCCTATTCACATTGTCTCCTGCTCCCACTGCTCTCCCACCTTAAGAGACAGAGATTCCATGCCTCTGTCTCACATTGTGTGTGTTTGCTGAGGACAGGCTGATGATGCAGACGGGGCAAGGCGTGATGTCCCAGGAGGCTTTGCTGGGTCCCCCAATCCCCTGAGTGATTCACCATCTCTGTCCGGCCAGAAGCAGCTTCTGCGTGGACTGAGGACTGTGATGAAAAGCTAAGGGAAAGCATTGCATTCTGAAACCAGTACTGCATTCTGGGAACCATTCTCAACCAGGAAGTACAGATACACAATACAGAACAAAACCCCCCAAAACAAATGAATTTTGGCAGTTTCAAAACTGGGATAGATAGGTAAGTAATGCATTATGCTTATGCCTCTACCTGGAGTTCCCTTTTAATGACGAATAGTGCCCAGTTGCTGATTAAAATGGCTGCTGTATTATAATTGCTCACTGGACCCACAAGAAGAAGAAGAGGCGAAGGACAAAATTGATTAACATAGCAAGAAAACATACCTTGATGGAACCAGAAGGCTAAGTTTTACCTTCTGGAACATAGGTGTGCTTTTCCGGTGATATATCTCTCCTTCTATCTCTAAGATCCAACAGTTAAAGTATAACTGCCATTTAAAATATCTTTGCTTAACTCAATAGTACAAGCGGTTTTGAAACTCTGTAATAGGTTTTATTAGGCAAAAAAGCCTCTTTCTGTACTCAAAGCAAAGTAAATAAGAGTTTGCTGAGTCCATTATAACCTATGAAGGGGAGAGGAGCCGAGGGGGATGAGTGAGCAGGAAGTGGAGAGAACTAGCCCTGCAGTTTGGAGACTGGGCACATATAACGCTGGATTCAAAAGTCAGAAAGATCAGTGCTTGTCTGGAAACTTGGAGAGATAGAGTATGTTGTGCTGTATAGGGCTGTCTTTTCTCATCTCCATGCTAACTCATACCCCTCAGCCCCTCCCCTTCCATAGACCATAATGGACACAGAAATCCTGCTTCTTCTAAAGTGAAGGGGGGGCTACAAAACAGCATTTTGCAACTCTTTTGCTTAATAAAACATATTACAGCTTTTCTTAGAATTGCTTGTACTATTGATATTTATTGATTTCTGAAAAGTGACATTTAACTGACAGTTATACAGAAGCAGAAGTCTAACGTGTAATGACACACAGTAACTTGTCCATAGCGTTTGTATCATACATTGTAACCAGTATTACTTATTCTGATAAAACATGCACATGTATAATATATATTGTGAGATACAGTTCATGCAGCATTTATTTTTGCAACATAGCTCCATTTACACTTTGCATACTGTATTTTCACTAACCCTACAGCTGTAATACTACAATAACATTAAAAATGTATAATGTATAACATTATTCCAGGAAGTCCTGCATGAGTACAGCTAAATGTAGATGTGTAGTGCAACATTATAAAGCTGTATACCACAGTGTATATTATGTGGATCATAAAGTTTGCTAGAGGATATATGAATATATAATGTAATTTACTATGTTGCAGGGAAAAAAAGCCCCCAAAGCAGACAATGCGTCATTAGGCATTGTTTAGATTCCAGAACAATCACATACCTCACCTACTTCTAAGCTATGGATAATTTCCGAACCTTTTACCAGTTGTTATTTAAAGGGAATCTTTCTGATGGTTTCACAAAGTGTAACTAATCTCAGTTCCAGGAGGGGTTAAGAGCACATTTGCAGGAATACCTTAAGACTTGGGATCTTCAGCTTGTAGGCTGGGCAATTTACAATGTTCTATATATTCCAATAAACAGCAAGTGCCCACAGGGCGGGACTGATCACCTCAAGTGCCCAGTAGTTGTACTCCCTATTTCCCCTATTTCCTTCATTCCCCTCCTGCATGTGATTGACAGCCTCTATGCTGTGTGCTGTTGGAGATGGTAATGCTGGCCACCTAAGGTGATTAGTCCTGCTCTGTGGGCATCTGCAGCTCATTTGCATGAAAATTTTTAAACTACTCACAAACACAGTTTTACTTAAAGGGAACCTGTCACCCCCCGTGCCGGGGTGACAGGCTCCCGACCCCCCGTTAGAGACCCCTATACTTACCTCATCCCGCCGGGTCCCGCTTCTGGATTCGGTCGGGTCCCGGAGATCTCATCCGCTGCAGCCCGGCGCGCGCGCTGACAGATGAGTCCAACGCTCATAGAGAATGATGGAGCGCTGGACTCTCCTGTCATTCTCTATGAGCGTTGGACTCATCTCTCAGCGCGCGCGCCGGGCTGCAGCGGCTGAGATCTCCGGGACCCGACCGAATCCAGAAGCGGGACCCGGCGGGATGAGGTAAGTATAGGGGTCTCTAACGGGGGGTCGGGAGCCTGTCACCCCGGTACGGGGGGTGACAGGTTCCCTTTAAGTAAATGTGTGTCTGTGAAGTTGATTTTAACCACTACCTGCCACTTTGTGGAATTATGTATTACATCTTCACAATGGAAAAATAAAAGTGGGTAAAGTTTCAAGGCCTTTTAAGACCGTTGGTTTGAAATAACTGTAATTATCTGTGTACGGCCGGGGAGGGGGTTGAAATAGAAGTCAGCAGTGACTTACCTCCCAGGTTTCAGTGGTGGCTCCCGGATCGCGCCGCCCCGTACCCCCGTCCCACGGCTGCTTCCTGGTTAGATCTGCGGCTTGAGACGTGACGTCTCAAGGCAGCTCTGCCATTCAGTGGTCGTAGTGGAGTACCGCCTTGGCCGGTAAATGGCTGAGCGGCCTTGAGACGTCACATCTCCTGCTGCAGCTCTAACCAGGAAGCTGCTGGGGGATAGGGGTACAGGGTGGCGCGATCCGGGAGCCGCCGCTAAAACCGGCTTCTATTTCAACCCCCTCCCTGGCCATATACAGATTATACTGCATGGCCAGAGAACCCCTTTAACCCCTTAGGGACCAAGCCTGTTTAGGCCTTAATGACCAGGCTCATTTTTCAAAATCTGACCTGTCTCACTTTATGCGCTTATAGCTCAGTGATGCTTTAACGTATGCTAGCGATTCTGAGATTGTTTTTTCGTAACATATGGTACTTTATGTTAGTGGCAAAATTTGGTCACTGTCTTGTGTGTTTTTTGTGAAAAACATCAAAATATAATGAAAAATTTGAAAATTTTGCACTTTACGAACTTTGAAATTCTTTGCTTCTAAAAAAAAAAGGCACATGACAAAAATTAGTTAGTAAGTAACATTACCAATATGTCCTCTTTATTCTGGCTTCATTTCATAAACATATTTTACTTTTTTAGGGTGTTACGGGGCTTAGAAATGTATCAGCAAATTATCAAATTTTAATGAAATTTTCAAAACTGATTTTTTTAGGGACCAGTTCTTTTTTTAAGTTGATTTAGGAGGCTTGTATACTGGAAACCCCCATAAGTGACCCCATTTTGGAAACTAGACACCTTATAGAATTAATCTAGGGGTATAATGAGCATTTTAACCCTACAGGGGCTGGAGGAAAGTATTCACAATTAGGCCGGAAAAAAATGGAAAATAGAAATTTTCCAATAATATATTTGTTAAGATTAAAGTATCTCATTTTCATAATAAACATGAGAGAAAATGCACCCCAAATTTTGTAACGCAGGTTCTCCTGAGTACAATGGTACCCCATATGTGGGCGTAAACCACTGTATGGGCACACAGCGGGGCTCAGAAGGGAAGGAGCGCCTATTAGCATTTCCAGGTCAGATTTTGCTGAAGAAGTTTCTGAGCGCCAGGTGCGTTTGCAGAGCCCCTGTAGTGTCAGCAGAATAGAACTTCCCCAAAAGTCACCCCATTTTGGAAAGTGCACCCCTTAAAGAATTCATCTTGGGGTTTGGTGACCATTTCGACCCCACAGGTATTAGAGGAAAGTATTCAAAAGAAGACTGTAAAAATGAAAAAATAGAATTTTTCCAATAATATGTTTGTTTAGTTTGAAATTTTTCAATTTCACGAGGAACAGGGGAGAAAACTCACCCCAATATATGTAACGCAGGTACTCCTAAGTAGAACTGTACCCCATATGTGGGAATAAACCACTGTGTGGGCCAATTAGCATTTTCAGTGCATGATTTTTCTGAAGAAGTTTCTGAGAGCCAGGTGCATTTGCAGTGCCCCTGTAATGTCTACAGAATAGAACCCCCCCCCCAAAAGTCACCCCATTTTGGAAAGTACACCCCTCAAGGAATTCATCTTGGGGTGTGGTGAGCATTTTGACCCCACATGTATTGGAGGAAAGTATTCAAAACTAGACCGTAAAAATGAAAAAAATTGAATTTTTCCAATAACATGTTTGTTTGGTTTAAAATTACTCAATTTCCCTAGGAACAGGGGAGAAAAAGCACCCCAAAATTTGTAACGGAGGTTCTCCTGAGTACACTGGTACCCCATATGTGGGCATAAACCACTGTATGGGCACACAGCAGGGCTCAGAAGAGAAGGAGTGTCCTTTTAGTTACAGGCAATATGTGGGTGTTTACTGGTTATCTGGGGTGGTAATGGACAATCTCGGGGTGTTTACTGGCTATCTGAGGTGGCAACAGGCAATCTGGTGGGGTTATGGGGCAATCTGGTGGGGTTATGGGGCAATCTGGGGTGGTTACAAGCAGTCTGTGCCAATCTGGGGTGGTTACGGTCAATCTGGGGTGGTCACGGGCAATCTGGGGTGGTTACGGGCAATCTGGGGGTGTTTACTGGCTGTATGGGGTGGTTATGGGGTGTTTACTGGCTATATGGGGTGGTTATGGGCAATCTTGGGGTGTTTACTGGCTATCTAGGAGTGGTTACTGGCTATCTGAGGTGGTGATGGGCAATCTGGGGGTGTTCACTGGCTATCTGGGGTGGTGACGGGCAATCTGGTGGTGTTCACTGACTATCTGGGGTTGCAACGGGCAGTCTGGGGTGGTGACGGGAAATCTGGGGTGGTGACGGGCAATCTGGGCTTATTGCGAGCAATCTGGGGTGGTTGCGAGCAATCTGGGGTGGTTACAGGCAATTTGGGGTAGTTACAGGCAGTCTGTGGTCATCTGTTATGGTTACGGGCCATCTGGGGGGGATACAGGCAATCTGGGGAGATTACGGGCAATCTGGGGAGATTACGGGCAATCTGGGGAGATTACAGGCAATCTGGGGTAGTGACAGGCAATCTGGGGTAGTGACAGGCAATCTGGGGTAGTGACAGGCAATCTGGGGTGGTGACGGGCAATCTGGGGTAGTTACGGGCAATCTGGGGTGGTTATGGGCTGTCTGGGATGGTTACAGGTAATCTGGGGTGGATACAGGTAATCTGGGGTGGTTACAAGTAATCCAGGGTGGTTACGGGTAATCCAGGGCACTTGACTTTGGTGACAGGCGTAAAAAAGTGCCGGCAACATTTGGAACAAGCGATCAGTGGTATATAGTATATACCGCTGATCACTTGTACTGGGACCACACCGGGTGGTCACCGATCATTGCCCCATGCTCTCCGCCACCTCCGGTGGTGGAGAGAATTAAGCTTTGATCATTTTTAGGAACAGAGTCTGTTCACAGAGATGGCGGTGGCCATCTTGGATCAGATGGCCGCCCTGGGAGGGGAGGGTCAGTGACCAGGTCACTAGGGTTAATTCTGGGGACAGGGGGGGACATGTTCTCATCTCCTCTCACTGTGGATTCACGGTGAGAAGAGATGAAAGCGTTCAGCTGCTCTGGCAATGTCTGTTACCGGTGGCCGCCATTATACTGGTAATAACGGCGATCGCCGGTGAGGGGACTGGCTGGGACTGACCCCACAGGAGGAGGGGGCTGCGGGCATTACCGGCTCCACTGCACTATTCTGCACCATCGCCATAAAGAGCTGATGGCAGCAGAATAGAGCCTATTAGTGATCGCCGTAAAAATCCGTATCGGCGGTCACTAATAACATAATACATGTATTCTCTGGGTCATTACGGTTATGGCGATACCACATTTGTGTAGGTTTTTTTAACTATTATCACTTTGGCGCAATAGAAACTATCTTCCTAGCAAAAACCCACAAAAACTGTCGCCGCATTGCAAGATCCATAGCGTTCTCATCTTTTGAGCGACAGAGCTGGTTTTGGGCTTATTTTTTGCGGGAAGATCTGTAGTTTCTATTGATACCAAGTTTTATATGTATATGACTTTTTGATCTCTTTTATGATGTATTTTCTAAAGTGGATTGATAAAATACTGCTATTCTGGTACTGTTTTTTTTATTTTTTTTTTACAGTGTGTGTCATGCGATATCATTATTAATATAGTTTTATAGATTGGGTCGTTACGGATGTGGCGATACCAAATATGTATAGGATTTGTGTTTTTGATCACTTTTATGACACGTTTTATTGGGTATAGGGAATGTAATGCATCTTTATTATTGGGGGGGCTGGGGGGGGGGGCTGTGTTGTGTTTGGTGCACACTTTTCTTCACTTTTTTTACTTTTACACTAGTGTACATTACTGTACACTAGTGTAAAATTCTTTGATCACTGATACAATACCTTGCAGTACCTGATGTACTGCAATGTATTGTATCATGCCTCATGCTGAAAGGCAATAGCCACGGCCACCCCTGTCAGCATGAGGCATCTCCATGGTGACCCCGGGGACCTTCATTAGGACCCCGGGATCACCATGGAGACATCGGGACCCCGGACGGAGCCGCGGGACATCGCGATCGCGTAAGTGACCCACGGCGCCGTCCAGGATCCACTGGGACCCGTTAGATGCAGCTGTCATGGTTTGACAGTGGCATTTAACGGGTTAAACTGCCCTGAGCGGAGAATCCTCCGCTCCGGGCAGTTACAGGAGGGTGTCAGCGGTCACACTGACCGCTGATCCCCCGTCCTGCAGCCGCCGCCGGGCGGTAATTTATTCCGACGCGCCCGCCGTTAAAAGGCGCACGCATCGGAATAAAGCCCGTTAGTGGCCGCCGTGAAAAGGCAGCATGGCGGTCTTTAAGGGGTTAAAGTGGTGCCCACCTATCATTGCTATTCACACTAACAGGGAAACGTTTACTTACAAGTCATTGGGGGAATTTATCATTGTTTTTGCACTTTTTTTTTTAACTAATTTTACTTTTTGTCTCCTAAACTGAGTATAACAATAAATTAAGCACAAAAAGACTCACTCCTGCTTAAAAATGGAAAAAAAAGCACTATATACAGTAGTTTATGATCCTTAATGTGAAATAATTTACTTTCCACCTTACCAAACAACTAGGGGGCGCCTTCAGGTTGGATCTAGCTGACAGTTTCAGAATTACGGATCTAAACAGTATTCATCATACATTGCAGTAATAACAGCACTCATTTATTTTCAATCATTGTTAACGTTTAACTAAAGATATCATTAACCCAAGTTAAAGGAGAAAGAAATTGTGAAGTAGTTAAGGATATTGTTCCCAACTGTATTCCCTGTATTTGCAGTATTTACATTTTAGTTAAAAAAGGCTGTCCAACCAACTTTTCTTATTGGAATAGAGAATCTGTCCCTTTCCCTTAGTTGTTTCCTCTAACCTTTTTTTCTCCTCTGTGTCCCTGGGCATCCATTGTTGCTTCCTTTTTATTAACATAAAGAACTTTCAGGTCACAGGAGTCAGCAGTGACATCACAGCTTTAGAAGCCTTATGCTCCACCCCCTCCTCTATAAATCTAGCTCTGCCTACTCTAGCCATAGGCAGGAAATGTCTGTATTACTACAAGTGTCTTTTGGGCAGGATGGTGGCTCAGTGTCCGTCAGTTACGTAGATTAGCAAATAAACTAGTTATCTACAGTTCTGATTCTTTTAGCTGTTGTAGAACTACAAACCCCAGCACACATGTACAGGTTAAGAGTTGTAGTCATGGGTTACATATACACTACTGATTTCAATGAGCCAAGATTATGATACAAGTTTCCCTCAGCAATTAATATATAAAATTATGACTGTCACGAGGGGAATAGCAACTCTTCTGTCCATATTACACTGCCCGACTACTGTAGAGCTTTACAGTACTATAATAACAATATTGTTCCTTTATTTATAAAGCTACAACTTTTTTTGTAGTGATGTACAGTCACTCATATTTTACCCTGTCCCCAATGGGGCTCACAATGTTTGTGAGTTTGTGATACAATTTCTGCAAACAATGGGGGGCATATATGCAGCTGTTATACTTTTTCAGTTGGCATTTAATTTGACTACAAAGCAACATAGCTAGCCTCTGTGCCACCCACAACATATCTAGCCTCTGTGCCACCCACAACATGGCTAACCTCTGTGCCACCCACAACATGGCTAACCTCTGTGCCACCCACAACATAGCTATCAGCTCCTGGTTTCCTCTCTGTCATGCTGCCCTTATTGCTGCAGTTTCTACTAGGCTCAGATGTTAGCTCCTCCTACATGGGGGTGGGGCTAAATCAATGTGTATGCATGCCCCACCCACTAGTTTACTCACTGTTCCCGCACTGGAAGAAACAGGAAATGGAAAAGGAGTGATACATCACAGGAAATAAAGAAAAGACAGGCAGGCAGAGTCTGAGAACACAATAAGCGCTCTAAATAAATAATGAAAGTGTATATAGAACATACTGTACAACACCCATAGGAGTCAATGCTATGCTAGTTTATAAAAAAAAAATCCCAGAAAACCCCTTTAATGTTTAGGTTTCCAAATGTCTAAAATTCTTCCAAGTGATAAAAATACATGCCCTGGACTGGCACCCTTGGCCCGAAAGACAATAATCATCCCTTTTGCAAGGGATAAATCACCCATTGTCTACCATAAAGAAGCAAAACTTTGCCCGAGAGAACAGTGAAATGTGGCCTCCAGAGAAATCTGGTAACTCTGATATCAGGTCAAACAATAAAAGTAAACAATACATCCTTCATAATACTTACCTGCTTCCCTTCCTGCTGGCTAATCTTAGAGAATGCTTTCCTGGTAATAATAGACATCAGATTTACAATAGGATTTATCATACTGTCAATTGATTATCGTTGGCTTATCTCTGAGAAAAATAACGTAAAAAAAAAGAGGGCCAAATTAAAAGTAGTTGCAATATGGAGGCCATTACTCATCTGTAATAACACATTTTGCAGACATCACATGTTGGTCTGGTACAGTTGAACAGTAGTAACTTTTGTGGATTTTGAAGAGGTACAAAGGGTACTAAGTACCAGGCTTAGCAATGTCAATATTATACAAAATAAAATCAAAAAGAGCCCAAAAGAAAATGTAGCCTGATGAATCCAAATGTGCATTATGCTGTGGTGCAAAAACACTAAAAAGAACAGAAACATGTAAATGACAGCATATGATCAGCTTATGCATCTGACAATCTTTTTCTAAAACACCACATCAATGGATGTTTAACACTTCAAAGAAGCTGTCTTCTTGTAATTTGTATTTACATTTTCCATCCACACGTCGAGGCTGTGATTATTTATTGATCTCTATCAGCACAGCACTATGAAATGAATCACTTGGTGTACCGATTTTAACATGCAAAAAGAATATGCTGTTTGCTCTTGAAGGCTTGCTGTGTATTCTAGTTCAGTGTTTCTCAACATTCTCACGCAAAGTACCCCCAACTGATAACATGCTCCAGCTGAAAACCCCTAAGGATGCACTCAATTATAAAGAGAAGGTGCGGATCCAGCACTCCAAGGTAAGTTAAAAATCTTATATTTTATTCAATCATGTTAAAATACAGCAGAGCTATGTGTGCTGTGTGGCCCAGTAGATTGACGCGTTTCGCGCATGCGCGCTTAGTCATAATCTGGTGAATGTTGTACAAGTGTGAGTTTAAAAACAAGTTGCGGCCAATGGAAGTATTCCCAGTGCTAGCACTAGCAGGTGGAATGGGTGCATGTAGTTAATGTGTTAACCCTATGTTAGCATCACTTCAGGTGTTAGGCGGCTGGTAACCTTGTAACATTATAATATGTTATATATGATAAAATATGTATAAAGATATGTACTACATGTGTAATGCCGCGATTTCCCTGATGGAGGCAATAGGAGAGGATATGATGATCTAAATAGCTGTGTGTACTATGAATTGGCGTGGAGTGGGTAAACTCGGAAAAACGCCTGCTGATGAATGATATGTGGTGTGAACATGGTTGTATGTTCATAATGGTGCAATGCCTATTGAGCTGGTAGTCTGCCTATATGAACGCTTGAATGATAAAGTTATATGGTGTTGCAAATATCTGTATGCAGACATAAATAAATATTGCACTAGTAATGCATACAATAATTATTAACCAGAAGCAAAAAATCAGCGACTCGCTGATTTTTTGCTTCTGGTTAATAATTATTGTATGCATTACTAGTGCAATATTTATTTATGTCTGCATACAGATATTTGCAACACCATATAACTTTATCATTCAAGCGTTCATATAGGCAGACTACCAGCTCAATAGGCATTGCACCATTATGAACATACAACCATGTTCACACCACATATCATTCATCAGCAGGCGTTTTTCCGAGTTTACCCACTCCACGCCAATTCATAGTACACACAGCTATTTAGATCATCATATCCTCTCCTATTGCCTCCATCAGGGAAATCGCGGCATTACACATGTAGTACATATCTTTATACATATTTTATCATATATAACATATTATAATGTTACAAGGTTACCAGCCGCCTAACACCTGAAGTGATGCTAACATAGGGTTAACACATTAACTACATGCACCCATTCCACCTGCTAGTGCTAGCACTGGGAATACTTCCATTGGCCGCAACTTGTTTTTAAACTCACACTTGTACAACATTCACCAGATTATGACTAAGCGCGCATGCGCGAAACGCGTCAATCTACTGGGCCACACAGCACACATAGCTCTGCTGTATTTTAACATGATTGAATAAAATATAAGATTTTTAACTTACCTTGGAGTGCTGGATCCGCACCTTCTTTCCATTCCATTCACCTATTGACGGCTAGCCACCGCCTGGAACCGTGCACCCTCCCTCAATGCATTGATATCCGAACTATACAACAACAAGGTGAGCTGATCTCCATTTTTTCACTTTCCATTGTTTAACTCAATTATAAAGGTTGCCCTTTTAAGGATTTTAAGGAACATATATATTTTTTTAAAAGGTTTTAATTTTGTAAAAGCCATCAAATAAAATAAAAGTTATGCAAATTACATATTGTTGTAATCGTAACAACTTGAGGAACATGTATAACAAGTCAGTTTTACCCGGCATAATACAGCATAAAAACAACCACCCCCCGGCCCCCACCCCATAAAAAAAAATGCTTTTTTTTTTTTTTTTCAATTTTACCACATATAATTTTTTTTCTGGTTTACGGCATATTTTAGGCCAAAATTATGTTTGCCATTGCAAAGTACACTTAGTGGCACAAAATATAAGGGCTCATATGGGTCTCTAGGTGAAAAAATGCACACGCTATGGCCTTATCTATGCAAGGAGGAAAAAACAAAAGCGCAAAAATGAAACTGTCTGTGTCCCCTAAGGGTGAAACAGGCAGCCCTGCGCCCAACAGCCGTGGCCTACAATATCTGTGCCCTAACTTTGCACCACCCCTCCGTCCCTTCTCTCCACCCTCTCCATCATTAGGAATGCCCCTAGAACATTTTCTCCTGTCTGAACATTGCACAGGTGTCTTAACGATCCAGCCCATGTGCCGGGCTGACACAGGTGGAGAATAGGAGACAATCTGCCTGGAGCACAGGGCTGAGAGTTTAAAAGTGTTTTTTTAGGACAACTGCATCACCTGCCAAATGGACCCTAGGACAGATCTTGGATTAAAAGCAGCTATCTGAAGTAGGGATGGTCCGAACCGAGTTCGGTTCGGGTTCGTACGAACCCGAACTCTCGGGAATGATTCCCGCTGTCTGCTCGCTCCGTGGAGAAGGTGGATACAGCGGGAGGATCGCATGGAAAACTGGGATACAGCCATAGCCTTAGGCTGTATCCCAGTTTTCCAGGCGGTCCTCCAGCTGTATCCACCCGCTGCACGGAGCGGGCAGACAGCAGGAATCTGATGCCGAGCGTTCGGGTTCATACGAACCCGAACCTCGGCAGTTTCGGACCATCCCTAATCTGAAGGTACAAGCAGTTTTGGGGGGGTCAAATTGTGGGCACAGAGTTGCTTTAATATGGCTAAGATCGAACTGCTGCTGCTGTGAACCAACCAGAGAGATGCAACTGTATATAATAATATGTATAACATATGGTCATACCCCCGGTGTAATTGTGCTGCGGCGCTGGTCCCGATCTCGGCACCGTTTTCAAGCAGCTGTACTCAGCTGACAGGCACTCTGTGTACGAGGCAGGAGAGATTTCTTTCTTGCTCCGTACAGAGCGCCTTTTGGCTGAGTTTTATCGGGGCGATTGACAGACGCTCTGTGTGGAGCAAGAAAGAAATCTCTCCTGCCTTACACACAGAGCACCTGTCAGCACAATTACACCGGGGGGTGGGGGTGAGTGATATGCGTAACGGAATGATTACACTGGTGGGTAACCGGGGGGGTTTGTAATGATTACACAGCGAGGGGGCCAGGGGCATTGGAGTTATAGCACAGGGAGGGGGCCGGGGACATCGACGTTATAGCAAAGGGAGGGGGGCCGGGGGCATCAGAGTTATAGCACGGGAGGGGGGCCGGGGGCATCGGAGTTATAGCACAGGGAGGGGGGCCAGGGGCATCAGAGTTATAGCACAAGCAGGGGGGCCGGGGGGATTGGAATGATTACAGAGGCAGGGGGGCCGGGGGGATCGGAATGATTACACAGGCAGGTGGACCAGGGGGACTGGAATGATTACAGAGGGGGCCAAGCAGATTGGGGTGATTACACCGGAGATGGGTGCAACCTCCTCCCCACTGACAGGCCCGCTCTGGAACGGGGCGTCATGTGAAGTCCCGTGTTCAGGGAGGGCTCTGAAAGCTTGCTAAGTACAGTACATAACTAGCTAGAAGCCAGCTGGGTCGGAAAACTCATCACACATCCGGGCCGGTGACGTCACAGAACCACGTGACTAATGTAAAAATTGAGAGAAAGAGGCAAAATTGGTAATAGAAACCACTGAGACATATTAATTATATTACAAGACAAATCAGTAGAATAAATTTAAAAATAAAAAGGAATACCCCTTTAAGCCTGATTGCACATAATTTTGGGATATTTGAGTTATTACCTTTATTACCTTTGCATGTTTCAGTTGCAAGTACAGTTTTGTTTAACCTGGTGTTGGAGTAGCTTTCCTCGTTCGTGACTTTGCTGTATCCTGGCCTGGGGAGCCCACCCCGGTACACGACTTACACTGCCATAGGCTTTGTATGAAGTCTATTTCAACAGTTGATTCCCAGATCAGATGTGCCATAACAATGTGACTGATCTGTATGACCCGGTAATAATACTTCCCTTCCCCAGTAACATTGCCCCTTGTAGCCACTAATATTGCCACCTTCCCAATGATAAAGCCCCCCTGTGGCCAGTAATAATGCCCACCCTGTAGCTAAGTGCAGTGCTTCCTGTAGCCAGATTTGCCCCCTTTTTTTTTTTAAACTCGGTTTATTAAAAGATATCACTGTGATAATACGGAAATGTTACAATTACAGCAATAAAATGGCATATAAACTGTGCATTTACAAGATATATGGGTCAACATATGGAACAGTCGAACTTTACGGCCCAACATGGGCCTGTATCCAGTTACAAAAATAAAGCAAACATATAGAAGTCTGTTTATATCCTCACTTCGTGATCCGTGGTTACAGTAAGTGGGGAGTTATTCCACAGTCCCCAGACCTTTTCAAACTTCTTAGGACATTTTCTATGAATGAATACCACTCTCTCATACTCCACAACCCTATTCACCAGGGATATCCATGTCCTAAGCCTAGGAGGTCGTCTATCTATCCACTTTAGAGCTATAGTCTTGCGGGCCATGAAGAGTGATTCTCTAACACAGATACGGATATGGTGAGGCCAGGTCTCCTCATCTAAAAGCCCAAGAAGACATATTGCAGGGTCTAGCGGGACTGGCACCTGGATCACCTCCGAGAGTAACTCCACCACCTCTCTCCAGAAGTCATGCAGGCGAGGGCAAGCCCAGACCATGTGCCAAAAATCTGCAGGCAAGTGAGAACATTTAGGGCAGGAGGGTTCAGGTATTCTACCCATTTTGCATAATCTAACCGGTGTGAGATAACACTGATGTATGAAGTAGAGTTGTGTCATTTTATTATTTATTGCAGGGGAAACATACAAATGAGATGCTAATAGTTCCTCACAATCCTCCTCTGTAAGGGAGGGGATATATGTCTTCCAGAGCTCCACAGAGGGCAGGGGGTGGGTGTGGGCTTTGGAGCGGATAAGATAATCGTAGAGAGAGGAGACCAGGCCTCCTGGGCCCTGAGATCTTATAATGCCTATGAGTGGATAGGAGGATATGCGAGCTCTAGGAGGAGCAAACTGAGCATTTAACGCGTGTCTGAGTTGTAGGAAGCGGTAGAACTGGGAGTGTGGGATGTCAAACTTATCTCGTAAGTAATCGAAGGTGACTATTACGTCATCCACGAATACATCCGCCAAGACATTAACTCCTAGCCTCGACCAAAACTGGTAATCAGGCAGGTCATATAAATGAGTATATAAAGGATTTTGCCAGAGTCTGGACTCGGCTGGAGTGTCTGCATAATTTAGGGTCGTCATAGCAAGAGACCACACCTTCCGTGCCGCCTTGTGCACTGGGAGATAACGCGCCCTTGGGAGGACGTCAACCGTGAGAAGCGACCATAGGGAGGGGAGAGGGTAGGAATCAAGGAGCATCACTTCGGGAGAGGTGGGAGGATCCACCTGGGTCCATTGGGTCAGGTACTTAAGCTGGCCTGCAAGGTAATACAGTAAGATATCTGGCAAGGCCATACCAGCCAGGTCCTTCGGCCTCTGGAGCTTGGCCAGCTGGAGTTTAAAGCGAGAGGAGCCCCAGATAAAGGAAATTATAGCAGAGTTGAGGGATTTAAAGAAATGGTGGGGTAACGGAACAAACACATGCTGAAGAACGTATAGACATTTAGGGAGGGCAAGGGGGGCGGAGCCTGCAGCCGACCGGACCAGACGTGTACTCCAGCGCTCCTGCCTTTCCGAGACCTCTACCAGCGACTAAACACCCGAAAACCCAGTTCCTTCTCCTCTTGACTGGTCTACCCTCTTCCTGCCACCTCCTCTGACTGTTTTGCCAGGATGTCTCGGCAGCGGGCTCTTCCGAGATGGCTACAGCGAGTCTCCCTGTGTGCCGTTACTGACAGGCAAGATGGCGCCGTCTCTGCCGCGGACCTCCAGCAGCGCATACACAGTAAGGACAGTGTCTCCTCCTGCACTGCAATGTCCCGGCCCTCCTGCCCTGCTCAGACTAGCAGCTCACCGGCCTTTATTAACACACGGGCACAGAGCAGTGTCTCCCCCACAGCTACAAGCCTGTTCCCATTAGTGCCGTGGGATGAAGACTCTGCTGCTACTGGCAGTTTGCCAGCTCATGCCGACATCAATCAGATGCACTCTGATCCTCCCCTCACAGCTTCCACTCCACAGCAGAGCGGCCGCCTGTCACTTCCTACAGCTGAATCAGAGGTGCCTGGTGTTTTATTGCGTAGCTCACTGAGGCCCACTGCTCCGGTATTTTCTACTACAGTGTGCAACTCTTCTGAAGTGGTGAGCTGGTCTGCTCCTCCTCCTCCTCCCTCCAGTGACCCAGCGTCTTCTTCTGCAGCACCACAGCCCGCCTCCTGCTCCTATTCAGCATCTTCCTCCCTTCCACTATCATCTGAGTTTGAGAGTGCTGCTACAGCTGCTCGTTCTGATGCACTGACAAGCTCATCACTGGAAGGGATCTTAACCTCCTTTAGCACTTCTTTTCTGGCTAACCTGGACCGCATTGTACTTTCCCTCCAGTCATCTGTTAAAGCAGTTGAGGAGAGGGTTCTATTGGCAGAACTGAAATTGGGGGAGTTGATCTCTTCACATAACTCTCTGGCTGCTGTGTGTAGGCAACTAGAGGAGGAGTCACGCCGCTTGTCTAGCAAGGGAACTTGTCAAGAGGACTATAACAGACGCAATAATCTGAAATTTCGGGGCATACCTGAGCATATCCCACCACCAGATTTATCTCCTTATATTCAGAAACTCATTAAGACGGTAGTCCCAGCTTTCTCCAACCGCGACTTGGTAATTGATTGGGTGCGGAGAGTACCTCGACCTAAACACCTATCCCAAAATACTCCCAGAGATGTTATAGCTAGAATTCATTTTCTCCATGTGAAGTCAGCCTTTTTCACTACTACCAGACGATTAATGGCATTACCGGCTGATTACCATGACATAACAGTGTTCTCTGACTTATCGCCTGGCACCCTGAGATGGCGCAAATCGTTCGCAGATGTCACTAAGGTCCTACGGGACAATAACATTCTCTACAGATGGAACAACTCCATCCATGTTATGATACTTAAAGGAGATAAGAAGCATATTGTCACTAGTCCAGAGGAGGGCATGAAACTACTACAAGCTTGGAATCTGTGCTAAAGATGGACTTCCGTACGGTCTCGGATCGGTGGACTGTTTGTTTTTGATTATGTTTGCAGCGTTACAAGGCCAGTTGGCTTAGGCTGGACTTTGGTGCCCTTCCAATGTGGCGTGCCTAGTTCTCTCTACGTTTATATCACGCCATGACCTTTATAGCTATTGTTTATTTATAGCAACAATCTTTTCCTGCAATTTTTTTTTTTTTTTCATTTGCTTGAGCAACTAGATATAGCAGTTCCTCCTCCTTATAATGACAATATAGCTACCCATGTTATGAGGTGGAGGAATAGATGTTCCCTTGCATTATCTTTGCAGTTCTTTTTATACACTATGCTTATTGAAATGCTCCTAGCAGCTCCTCCAATCCATGATGACTAGACACTGCTGTTTACATTAAGCTTTGGAGGACCAGATATGTCTTTGCGTTATATATCCTTGTTCAATGGTTCTGTCCATGTTCCTTTTGTTCTATACAGCCAGCATCACTCTGTGGCGTCAATACTTAGCGATGAGCCCAGATACTGGGACTACTTATAATGCCGTGTGATGTATACATCTGCTTGTACGATATTTTGATGTGCATTTGATTGTATTAAGCTCATTTCCTGCATTTCTACATATCTCACTGCACTCTGTTAAGCGTGTTTGTTTAGAGTTTGTTTTGTTACCATCACTACCTGCTTGTTCCTTATTTCCTCCCAGCTTATGTTTCTTTGCGGTGTACTTGTTGCAATACCTTTTGGCGATGCGCCCAGATGTTATGAGCTATATATATTGCTATATGATGTAAAATCTTCATGTGAAAATTTAAAATAAAAACTATTGAAACATTAGGGAGGGCAACCATTTTTACCAGGTTGATCCGCCCCGCAACAGAGAGAGGCAGCGAGCCCCAGGTCCGGAATTTATCTCTGAAGTGAGATTTGCCCCCTTTAAACAGAAATGCCCCATGTAGCCAGACATGCCCCCTGCAACCAGATATGTTGCCTTCAGCTAGATGTGCCCAATTCTGTTAGGTATGCACCCTGCTGTCAGATACAGTATGTCTCTTGATGCCAGGTATGTCTCGTAGCCGGATATACCCCTATCTAGGTATGCCCACTGCAGTAGGAAATGCCCCTAACTTGGTATGCCCCCTGCAGCTGAATGTGTCCCCTGTAGCCGATATGCCTCTTCCAGCCTTGTATGCCCCTTGCAATCAGATATGTCCCCATGCAGCCAGGTTTGCCCCTTGCAGCCGCATATATATTTCCCCATGTAACCAGGTTTGTCCCCTTGCAGCCAGATATGTCCCTATGTAGCCAAATACTGTACATTCCTTTGCAGCCAGATAAGTCCTCTTGCAGCCAGATATGTTCCCTTGAAGCCGGATGGCCACACTCCTGTCTCCTCCTGCTCTGCCTGGCGTGCCTGTCCCGGCCTCCTAAGGCATGTGCACGCTGGCTCTCAGCCATTTAAAAGGACAGTTCGTCCCTAATTGGCTGTAGCACAAATCACCTCCCCTATAAATGAGCACCTGTCCTGACATTCCCTGTTGGAGCCTATGCATGCTTCTTAGCCTGTGGTTCCAGCTACTCCCTGGTGCAGCTTACACTGATGATAGTGGTGGTACAATGGATCCATGACTCCCAGTGTAGTACTGCAACAAATTCTATTGCAGTATTTAAAGGGGTTATCCAGTGCTTCAAAAACATCGCCACTTTCTTCAAGAGACAGCCCCACTCTTGTCTCCAGCTTGGGTGGGGTTTTACTGCTCAGTTCCATTGAAGTAAATGGAGCTTAACTGCAAACCGCACCTGAACGTGTTGTCTCTCAAAGAAAGTGGCCATGATTTTGTAGCACTGGATAACCCCTTTAACTACACAGCACTGCTGGCAGATGGTTCTGTGCATGCTACAATTACTAACGAAGCACAATTTTTCTGAAATGTTACAAAACTAAAAGGAAAATAAAGTAGAAAAAGCATCTGTTCTTTATTTTATCTAATTTACTATGCTTCACACCTGAAAACTGCACTGTGTAAGGGTGCGTGCACACTACGGAATCCGCACAGAAAACCCGTTGCGGATTCCGTCACTCATCCCGCTTGCTGCGGAGCGCATCTCCGTCTGTGCCATAGACTCCATGTCAATTCATTTAGTAGACGGCGGAATTGGCCAGGCCATAGAATGGAGTCTATGGCACAGACGAAGATGCTTGCCGCCACGAGCGGGGACGATCTATGGAATCCGCAACGGGTGTCGCGTGCGGATCCCGTAGTGTGCACGCACTCTATGGCCACGGATATATATATATATATATATATATACGGATGATCTGCTATGAACCAGACATCAGAACTCCCAGTATCATCATTCATTCATGATGCCGTGAGCTCTGAAACCATTTAAACCTCTGCGCTACTGTACCGACATGGCTGTTTCAGTACACTTGTGCAAAGATTTAAAGAGTAACTATCAGCAGGTCTGATAGTTCCCTATTGCACACAGGGCGCTGAGAATGAAGGTACATCTCTTACATTCATCCTCGGCAGTGTTCCCATGCAGTTTTAATGTAGTCCTCTCTTTCTGGTAAAGCCATTTTGAGCACTGGCCCGTCCCAGAACGCCTATCCACGCCCACCCTTTCTAATGATTATCAGTGGAGCAGAGCCGGATCAGCGCTCTGGGGATGGGGCAGTGCTTCAAACGGCCTTACCGGGCAGAGCACTACTTTAAAACTGCACAGAAATTAAGGTGACATACCTTCATCCTTAGAGCCCTGTGCACAATAGGGAGCTATCAGCAGGTTAGATTCGCCTAACCTGCTGATAGTTCCCTTTGAATGATTTCAGCACTCAATGTATCATAATGGATCATCTCAGGAATTCCAAAATCTAGTCCATAGTACATCTTTCATACATAGCATAACACAAGAATAAGGCTGTGGTTCCACATTTGCGCCCAGAATACGTTCTAAATGCAAACAAAACTACTCCCCTATTTCCTCACCAACAGTTGCATGATGTTAATGCAATTATTGGCAATATGGTTTGGCTACTGGTGTGTGATTTCAGCCAAATTCCAATTGCTAATGTGGAAATGGAGCCTAAGAGCACTCACAGGTGAATTGTGTTTTGTCAATAATTGTAGCATCATGTAATGAATCCGCTGAAGCTGCCTGAGTGTCATTTGACCAGAATCTTTACTTCCTTCACTGGGTATAGCAAAAACACAGCAGTGCTAACCCTTGCAATTCCGTTATACTACATTGTATGCAGTTTGGCATTGTTTAACAGTGAGCAAAAATGGCATATACATTAGCAAACACCTTTAGCATTGTGTGGCCCCAACTTCCCTCTACTGTTCATTTCTCCTAGGACAGTGGCAACAATCTAACAGCATATTCAGCCCATGATGTGCCATTTTACTGATTCTTTACTGCCTTCTGCTTAGTGGCATATTATGCATTCATAGATTTGTGTTCAATGGTACATTCTGCATCCCACGACTTGTAGAAAATGGTTTTAAAGATCTTTCCTCTGGGGCTCAGTGGAACATTCAGTATTTGGTCCTTGGTGGTAAGAGATACAGTAAGCATACTATATCTGATGCGTTGTACATTGTGTTGTACTCATGCAACTTTTACACATGCAAAACAAGAGTGTGGTTCTCTCCCATCATGGAGGCACCCCGTGGCAACGGGCTAGAGATATCTGGCTATCCCGTGTTTTGAGACTCGCAACCGAGGCTCCACGGACTCTTGTTTTGCATATTTAAATTTTTGGGGGCATCAGTGGAGACTCTTGATTAAGTACTTCATTGGAATTTTTTCACTGATCTCCTTGAGCTCAGTGATTACTGTGTTTTGTTGGTTGATTTGTCATTGCACCAACTAGCCAGAATCCTACTCTACACTGACGAGGGGCAGATACCCTGAAACAGCTGTCTGTGGATGGAAGCCTGCCTTGGCAAGCCCTTGTCATGATCGCAATACTCGCACCTTGAGTTAGACATTGACAAAAAGAGGCCACCCTGTTGTTTCCCTATTTATGTTTATATGCACATATGTATGATCCAAAACATTGGGGTCCCTCTGCACACTCTGTGCATCAAACCCAAAAAAAAGGAAGGGGGAACAACCCCACCAACGAAAAATGCAGGCCCAAGAATAAGAAAATGTATTGTTTTCCTTTATTAAAATATATGTAGAAAAATACATTTACAAAAATACTTTAAAAACAGTATAGAAGCTGACCCATAAACAGATCCCCAACAAATAGGTGGTAGTAAATTAAACAATGCAATAAATATCCGCAATACAAGTGTAATGGAGTTAATTTACATAAATGAAACACTGGGCATTGGGCATGTAATTAACCAATATTATGCATAGTGCCATATAAAGTGCATACAGATCCACAAATACATGTGTAAACACTACCCACATGTCCTTAATGCAGCGACCACCATACCACTTACCCGATGCGCATTTCGTGTACTTGCTTTATCGAGGGTTCGTGCAGCCTGGGCACTCGTTTAGTTGTGCATTCCATAGGCACTTGTCACGGCCGCGGCGGCGTCCCGTGCTCCGGACCGCCGCCGCGACCTCTCCATGCAGCTGCCGGGGTCCATGTACAGGGACCCGGCGCTGCCACTAGTTCGGCCCCGGGGGGCGCCTTACCTCGCCCCGCTCCAGTCACCCGCTGTGCCAGCCAGCGCGCGCGTCCCAGCCTCCTAGGGCGCGCGCGCGCCGGCTGTCTCAGAGTTAAAGGGGCAGTGCGCTCCTAATTGGTCCATGTGTCAATCACTCCCCTATAAGTTCCAGCTCTGCCCCCTTCCAGGTGTTGGAGCCTCTACATGCTTGCCATAGCGTCGGCCCAGCTCCCTGTTGTTCCTGACCTTAGTCCTTGTCCCTTGTTCCTGTCTTCAGTCCTTGTCCCTAGTCCTTGCCCGCTGCCTTCCCATTGTTCCTGAGTCCTGTCCGCCACCGTCCTCCTGCCTACTGCTCCTGCCACGCCACGCCTGCCGTCACTAGCAACCAAGCCAGGGGTAGCGACCTGGGGGTCGTCTGCCGCAGCAAGTCCATCCCGCCTTGCGGCGGGCTCTGGTGAAAACCAGCGGCCCCTTAGACTCCGCTCCCTGGTGAGGTTAGTGCCATCGCTAGTGACGGTCCAGTGGATCCACTACTCCAGGCGTAACAGTAGGCTCCAACCATGGATCCTGGCGAGGTGCCTGATATCCGCGAAGTAGCCCGAGTGGTCGCCCTACAGGTGCAACAAATCCAGAAACAGTCGCAGCAGATCCAGCAACTCACTGCCGCCTTACAGCAGCATACTACAGCCCAGCGCACACCACCTCCTGCTGCTTTTTCTACACTTCGACTGGCTCTCCCAAGCAAATACTCTGGTGACTCCAAGTTGTGCAGAGGATTCCTGACTCAGTGCACCATGCATATTGAACTTTTAAGTAGTCAGTTTCCCACCGAGCGCTCTAAAGTGGCTTTCATCATCAGCCTATTGGAGGGTAGAGCTCTGGCCTGGGCCACGCCGCTGTGGGACCGAGATGATCCTGTTGCTGTCAATCTCTGAACCTTCCTAGTCGAGTTTCGCTCCGTCTTTGAGGAACCTGCCCGTGCCTCTTCAGCTGAAACTGCTCTCCTCAACCTCTCTCAAGGGAGCTCCTCTGTTGGTGACTACGCCATCCAGTTCCGCACCCTGGCGGCAGAATTAGACTGGAATGAGGCCGCTCTAATAGCCACCTTCAAGAAGGGCCTGTCCAGTCGGGTGAGAGACGTGCTTTCCGCCCGAGACCTACCTACCTCCCTGAACGAACTCATCCTACTGGCCACCAGGGTCGATACTCGTTTTTCTGAGAGAGAGGAGGAGGTCTGGCATGAACGGCGACTAAGCCTATCCCGTCGCCATCACCAGCTGGCGCCGGTCTTCCAGAATCCTGACGTTCCGGTGTCCCAGCCAACTCCTGAGATTCCTATGCAGGTGGAACGGGCTCACCTGACGCCTGATGAAAGAATTCGTCGTCTGGAGCTGAATCTCTGCCTCTACTGCGGTGGTTCAGATCACTTTCGGCTGAGATGTCCCCAACGTCCTCAAGCGTCCTGGAAACGCCAGCACCTAGGTCCGGTGGGAGAGGTCTCCCTAAGTGTGAATGCCACCTCTCCAAAGTTGTCTGTGCCAGTCTCCATCCAGACACCCTCAGGACAAACTCACCAGACTACTGCCTTTCTCGATTCTGGGTCAGCAGGCAGTTTTATTGCAGCTACATTGGTCCAAAGATGGCGGCTACCCGTGACCCAACTAGCCAGGCCCCTGACTATCTCCTCGGTCATGGGCGAGATTCTTACCGACCATGTGTACTACCAGACCGCACCTCTAGTCCTCCAGGTGGATCCTTTACATCAGGAAAAGATATCCTTCTACGTCCTGCCCCATTCTTCTCCCGCCATCCTCCTGGGACTCCCTTGGCTGCAATTACATGCCCCTAAGCTGGACTGGAGAACCGGGGAGATTCTCAGTTGGGGTCAGGACTGTTCCAACCAGTGTCTCAAGTCACCTCAGACCAAGTACTCTATGTCGTCACCTGACCCCACCAAGCCTCTATCCGGCCTACCGGCGGAAGACCAAGACTTGGCGGATGCCTTCTCTGCCGAAGAGGCGGACTCTCTACCATCTCACCGGGCGTACGATTGTCCCATAGACCTCCTTCCTGGTACTTCTTCTCCACGAGGTCGGATGTACCCTCTCTCCGTACCCGAGACTGAGGCCATGTCTCCCTATATCCGGGAGAACTTGCAGAAGGGTTTCAACCGCAAATCCACATCCCCTCGCCATCAACCTCTCCATGCAGCTCCCGGAGCCCATGTACAGGGACCCGGTGCTGCCACTAGTTCGGCCCCGGGGGGCGCCTTACGTCGCCCCGCTCCCGTCACCCGCTGTGCCTGCCGGCGCGCGCATCCCCGCCTCCTAGGGTGTGCGCGCGGCGGCTGTCTCAGAGTTAAAGGGGCAGTGCGCTCCTAATTGGTCCATGTGTCAATCACTCCCCTATAAGTTCCAGCTCTGCCCCCTTCCAGGTGTTGGAGCCTCTACATGCTTCCCATAGCGTTGGCCCAGCTCCCTGTTGTTCCTGACCTTAGTCCTTGTCCCTTGTTCCTGTCTTCAGTCCTTGTCCCTAGTCCTTGCCCGCTGCCTTCCCATTGTTCCTGAGTCCTGTCCGCCACCGGCGGTCACGTCTGCAGTCCTCTGCCGGCACTATCTCCTGCCTACTGCTCCTGCCACATCTCGCCTGCTGTCACTAGCAACCAAGCCAGGGGTAGCGACCTGGGGGTCGCCTGCCGCAGCAAGTCCATCCCGCCTTGCGGCGGGCTCTGGTGAAAAGCAGCGGCCCCTTAGACTTCGCTCCCTGGTGAGGTTAGTGCCATCGCTAGTGACTGTCCAGTGGATTTACTACTCCAAGCGTAACAGCACTATAGATAAGTGGAACTTGTTTGCGGACACGGATGGCTGAAGATCAGAGCGTCTAAAAGGACCCTTAGTTCTGAGTTCAATATGATGGAATCCAAGTTTTTTTTAAAGTACATTGGCTGATTTCACTCATCTATACAGTAACCATTGGAAGATCCAGTAATAATATTAAGCAATATGTTTCACAATCAATACAGGTAGAATAGAATACTATTAATTTTGTTACTTTTTTTTATTTTATGTAACTGTGGATCTGTCAGTGATAACCTTTACTGTAAATATGTATTGTATGGATAGATGCTGCTTTAAAGTTTATACTTTAACTACAATTATTTTTTCATAGAAACCCAGTATGATGCAAATTCATTTCTGCAAGCATGTCTCCAATAAAATGCTGCTTTCCTAATCTCCTAAACTTGGTGCATGGAGTCATTCCAGCAAAAGCTCAAGGGAACGGACCTTTATAAGTCAGCCGTGGCAGAAAACCTTAAAAAGTGCCCACTTCATTTATCTGAAGCCTCTATCATAGAAACCACATACAAGCTTTCTTTTCCACTCTGGACACACTAAAGTCCTTTTGTCTTGCTTGATATGTTGCCCTTCATGCACCAAAGCAGACAATCTATATGCATATTTGTAGTTCAGGGATGACTATAGATAAATGTATTTCTCATGGGGCTTTCAATCATTTTCCAAAACTGGCCTCTTTTCAGTGTTCCGTGCATTATAACATTTGCTTCCTCTCATAAAGCAATAATTGACGACCTTAGAAGAGACAGTATCCTGTTCTCATATTCTTGGTGAATGTTATTACTTCCAGCAAATTGCATGTTTTGTTCATGTATGTGTATGGCTATAATATATGACTCAAATGATAAAATGAATTGATGAAATGGATGATAATTTGAATTACTGGTTTAACTTTATGAAAAATACATAATGTATAATACTGATTTAACCTTATAGACAAGAACAAATAGGTTTGCTTAAAAATAAGATAGAATTACCTCATAGACGCTGTAGCTAGCTAGCTAGACAGACAGACATAAGATATAAGCAGCACAACTAAGTCCAAATGAAGCAGGGTGCCATCACATAGTACAAAATACAAGGGAGCAAGACTACTGAAATCCTTGGTGCCAGCAAGTCCAGGGCTGTAATCAGAGTCTGTGAGTAATAGACTACAGCACTACAATTGCAGAAAACTATAATCTCATTATCATTGCAGGAAAAAGGGGAGTGATGCTTCGGTCCCCCCACAAAACCCAAGGAAACTTCTGTGAGGGGTTTGAAACAGTGCTCTTTTCTGCACTGATGATGGATTACAGTTTTGCAAGATTTTTCTACAACTGTAGTGCTTCAGTTTTTTTAAAAAAAATAGATAGATAGTAGAAGAGAAGAAGCAGCACTGCTTAAAGGAGACATGTCACCCCCCGTGCCGGGGTGACAGGCTCCTGACCCCCGTTACAGCCCCCTATACTCACCTGATCCCGCCGGGTCCCGCTTCCTGATCCGGTTGGGTCACGAAGATATGAGCGCCTGAAGCCCGGCGCGCGCCCTCACAGTAGAGTCCGATGCCCATAGAGAATGACCGAGCATCGGACTCCCCATTCATTCTCTATGGGCATCGGACTCTCCTGTGAGCGCGCGCGCCAGGCTTCGGGCGCTCATATCTTCGTAACCCAACCAGATAAGGAAGCGGGACCCGGCGGGATCAGGTGAGTAAAGGGAGCTGTAACGGGGGTCGGGAGCCTGTCACCCCGACACGGGGGGTGACAGGTCCTCTTTAATGTTGTATTGGTGGTGCCAGCCGATCTTGATCCAGACCAAAGATCGTAATAAGTATATATATATATATGCAGAGAATCCACAGCACTCCAGCGTAGTGAAAAAGCTCAACAAGCTGTGTTTATTCAGTCAATTCATAGTGCTACACTCCAAGTGCAACGTTTCAGTGACTCCCATGGTGACGGAGAGTCACTAAAAACGTTGCGCTTGGAGTGTTGCACTATAAATTGACTGAATAAACACAGCTTGTTGAGCTTTTTCACTACGCTGGAGTGCTGTGGATTCTCTGCATAGATAGATAGATAGATAGATAGATAGATAGATAGATAGATAGATAGATAGATAGATATCGATCCTGTATATAGTCTACGGCACTCCAGAATTTCGGTGAAGTAAAAAACGTGAATTTATTCCACCAAACATGCAAATAAACAACAATTATTAGGTGCAAGATACAACACAACGTTTTGGTGGCCTCGTCGCCATCTTTTCCAACTGCGTCTCAGCGAAATCATGTAACATTTTTATAAACGTGTGCAAAACTCATACTGACATTTCATACAGTAGGTTAAAATCAGTGAGTTCATTAGTTAACACTTGCCAAAGCAGTGATCAGATTAACTCATTGAGTGCAATGACAAAAATCCTCTGTTAAGAGTCCAATGTGTAAGTGTCCATAATACTTGAAAAAGTCCAGAAGAGACAATCTCTCGATAGTATCAATTAATTTTGTAATCAGGTATAAATCACATAATTATAGATATGGATCCATGAACTCACTCTGCTGTGAAGGAACGCTGATGGCAGCTTCATTTATAAATCACCCTGCTATCACGTAACTCAACAACATCATCCATTTATAAAGGCAAGTGTTGAACATAGTAGTGCAACGTCTTGGACCAGCTCAGGGGGCGATGTTCGATAGATAGATAGATAGATAGATAGATAGATAGATAGATAGATTTTATTATTTAATTGAAGGGGGCTACCATCTTGCCTGAGCTGTTTTAACAGCATTTAGAGATATACTTTACAGCCCCGTTGACATGGATGACAATAAACCGGACCTGTACCCCTGGGGTGGATGTGAAATATTACTGAGTATAGTCTGTGACCTTTAACCCCTTACCACAGATTTACATACATGAATGGGGCTGCGGCCCATTACCCTATTGTACCCTACGTATGCAGTATGTACATGAAGGAGTTAAACTGCTGCCGCGTGTCAGTCATTGAGTGATGACAGATCCCTGCATCCAGCCAGGGACCTATCATCACTTGGCTCAGCCATTGATTGCTACCATTGGTCCATCTTTACAGGCATACCAATCGCAGTGAGAATGGCAGATGAGGTTGCCCTCTGACAGCTCTCCTAGCCCTGATCTCCTCCACTGTGTGTGGAAGGAGTACAGAGCTGGGAGAGAACAGCAACACAAACACATTAACATTAGGATAACACACACATTAACCCCTTCTTGCCCTTATCGTTGCCCCTGCCCTGTTACTGCATCTAATAGTCCCCCCTGTTGCTGTAACAGTCATCCTTGTTCACGGTTGCTGAAAGTGTTTCCTGCCTCTTGTTGCTGTACATGACAATCTTCACTGTTGTTGTCCTGTACCAGCCTCCATTGTCCTCCATTACTTTACCTATAGTCACCCCTGTTACTGTAGCTGACATTTGTCGCTGTCCCCTGTTGCTATATGTGATCTTCGCTTCTGTCACTGTACCTAGTCATCGCCCCCTGTTAGTGTGTCTGATTGTCCCCACTGTTATTTTACGTAATTGCCACTTCTGTTACTGTACATAATCGCTCCAGTTCTGTATAGATCGCTTTACAGCAGCCTCTTCAGCTTAGTTTTAGTGGTAAGAAGGAATGATAAAGACAGTAAAATGAAATATTTGGGGGGAGGGGGGATCCCCAAGAATTAAAAAAAAAAATAAGCTTAACATAAAAACTTTGGACAAGTGTAAACAATAGATAATTTTCTGATGAAACATTCCCTTCAAAGGGTGTTTTCCAGGAAATAACAGATAGCTCATCTTTTGACTTTGCCCATCTATTTGGGATTGTTGGCGGTCTGTCCTCTTTATTATAACTGGCCATAGTCCAACATTATGTTATATATGTTAGTACACTTTTATTTTAAACAGAAACTACTTCCCACATTCATAAGGCCACACTAGGACCTTTATTTTGCGATGACATTTAAAGAACACCAACCTTCAGAGAAGGTCAAGAAAGCCTTGTCAGACTGGATCCTTCATTTTAATGTGTCTAAGGGTGCCTTCACACGTACCGCATCGCTGTGTATTTATCGCTGCGAGTTTCTCGCACATAAATCCACAGTGATACTGATTGCTATTAAGTCAATGTATGTGGATTCTCACTGCGTGTTTGGAGCGATTTTTACATGCGATTTTTGATTTTCATATGATTTTCACCGGCGAGTTCAACACTACAAAAAACGCAGCTACTGTCATGCAAGTTTGATGCAAGTTTTGTGTGAGAAATAAGCAGCGATATGGTACGTGTGAAGGCACCCTAAGGGTGCATTCACACCTACAGGATCCGCAGCAGAGTACCCCTTTAAGTCCACATTTCCAATTGCTAGTCCATGATCAGGTTAGCATAGTGGATATACACATGATTAGGGATGGTCCGAACCCGCCGAGGTTCGGGTTCGGAGGAACCCGAACGCTCGGCATCGGATTCCCGCGGGAAGACTGCCTGGAAAAATGGGATACAGCGTATGGCTATCGGATTCCCATCGGATCCAGCGGGAAGACTGCCTGGAAAAATGGGATACAGCGTATGGCTATGGCTGTATCCAATTTTTCCAGGCGGTCCTCCCGCTGGATCCGCCCGCTGCACGCAGTGGGCAGACAGCGGGAATCATTACCGAGGGTTCGGGTTCGTACGAACCCAATCCGAACTCGATTCGGACCATCCCTACACATGATTTTCTTTTTTTTTTTTTTTTTTTTTTTTTTAGACATTATTAAGTGAGTAAACACAGTGTAGTCTACCAGGAAATGTATGGTCTGGTTTTCCGATGCAGGGATAGCACATCCACTGCAGGTATTTTAAGGTAATCAGATATGTTCAATGCAAGAAATAGAGTTTAGTGTGTTTCCACTTTGTTTTCACAATAATATTCTTATGGCCCCTTTGATAGTAATCTCAGGGAAACGCAGCAGAATGGTTAATGTATCTTCTTTGTGTTCTCTTTCAAGTTCTAATTGCCAGTTTTGTGAATTTAATTAGCATCTTCCGGCTTTGCATTTACTCTTTCAGGGTGGACAAATGTGCATGGCATTTGAAGTAATTACCTTCTAAAAAAATAACAGTATTGTCTTTTGCCCTGATAGAACTTTTGTGTCTTTGGTAGAAAAATGTTAATGTGCTACTGATAGAAATATCATTCTCTAATAAGATCAGATGAATCTAATTCTGACTTAATTAAAATTGTTATCTATAGGTCACATATGGTAACCAGAAGAGGTTATAAATATTGCACAATGATTTTCTTACTCAGATACAACTTGGTTGGGACATATTCAGTAATAAAATTTAGCAAAAGCAGCTGACTTTTTCTTTATGAGGAGAACCGTAGTACCAGTAGGTAACTATATTATGACTATATTATGACCTTGTGATCTTTAGTTTAAATATGGCTGCATACCCAGGGCACATATATACATGTTATTCTTTTGAAAAATATATTTTGACAATATGTATTATGCCATAAATATATGATGGTTCATGGGCAACAATTGTCGCCTGTTTTGTCCCAGTCCCTGAAGCTTGCACTAGCGGCTTTCCTACAAGGCCACATTTTAAACAGAAAGCTGTAGTGTATTCTCGCCATTATAATAACTATGTACACTGAAGGTTATTCAGTCATTCTATAGTATTCCTGCATTTGTCCTTCCTTGACTTAATACACTTGGCCCTATTACACCAACAGACATTTGACAGATTATCCAACAGATTTTTTTAAGCCAAAGCCTGGAATGGATTTGAAAAGAGGATAGATCCCAGTCTTTCCTTTATGACCTGTTCTCTGTTTATAGTCTGTTCCTGGCTTACGCTGCAAAAATCTGGCAGATATCTGTTGGTGTAAAAGGGCACTTACCAATGCATCTAAATTTAGGCTATGTTAACACAACGTAAGGGACCGGCCGTTACGTGACCCCGGCCGGGTAACAGAACGGCCGGCCTCTGCCCGGATCATCTCGGCCTTATCGCGTCGCCACATCAGAGCTTCCCATAACACACAGTGAAGCAAGCGTCCGGAGCCGCTCGCTTCACTGTGTGAACTGACAGGGTTTCCTACGACAGCAATTCATTGAATTGCGGATGCAGAAAACTGACATGTCAGTTATTTTCGGCGCCGCACAGGATCTCGGCCGGAGCGTGTACGATGGGTATACGCTCTGGCGGGGATCCCATGAATCCCTCAAAGGTCAGTCTAATGTTTTAGGAAGTGATTGTTTATGTTTGCTTCTTTAAAGGAAACCTCATAATGGTTTATTGGGTCCTAATTCACAGCCCCCTTATCAAAGTTATATGAATCCCCCTGATTACTGGGCATTTTCAGAACATTCATAGGGGGTAGAGTTAAATAAAGCAGCTGAAAATTGGATTTGCGAGGTTTGCATATTTTGGGTCGGATTCTTAAAGTGACCGTACCACCAGGCCCAGGCAGAAGCACTGGAGGCGGGCCGACCCATTCTTAGTGGGAAGAAACTCCAGCCCCTCCATGACGTGACTCCATCAGAATCAATGGGACCCTATCATTGAGGGGCTAGGGTTTCCTCCTACTAAGGGTGGGTCAGCCCGCCTCCAGTGCTTCAGCCTGGGCCTGGTGGTACAGTGACTTTAACCCTTTGGGGACTAAGCCCAAAATAACCCAGTGGACCGCACTAATTTTCATTTTTGCGTTTTCGTTTTTTCCTTCTCCCCTTCTAAGAGCTCTAGCACTTTCAGTTTTCTATCTACAGGGCCATGTAAGGGCTTTTTTTCAGGAATAGTTGTACTTTGTAATGGCGTCTTTCATTCTCCAATAACATGTATGATGGTCCCCTAAAATATTATTTATGAAGATATAAATTGGTGAAATCGTAAAAAAGAATGCAATATGGTAACTTTTGGGGGTTTCCTGCGTCTACGTAATGCACTATATGGTAAAAGTGACATGAAACCATTATTCTATAGGTCAGCCCAAACACAACCATATGCAGGTTTACACAGATTCTCTAATGTTATTTTTTCTTTTTTTTTGTCAATTAATTATAAATAAAGTGGCCCTATTGTGACTCTTATAATGGTTTTAGTTTTTCACCTACGGGGCTGTATGGGGTGTAATTTTTTGCGCCATGATCTCTAGTTTTTAATAATTTGTGTAGCTCATATTGATCACTTTTTATTAATTTTATTATATAAATAATGAAATAAAAAATCTGCAATCCTTGTGCTTTTTTCCCTCCTTTTGTTTACTCCGTTCACCATACGCAAGACAATTGTTATATTTTTTTTTTTGGCCAATATCACTCCCAAAGTAATTTAATTGAAAGTATTTGCCACCACACTCTATAGCCAGAAAACTATTGTGATAAAGATATTTTTACAAAGAAATGATGCTCAAAAAGTGTTTTTATTTTGTTTTGGGTTTTTTTTGTTTGTTTGTTTTTTTCATTTTCAGAGGACAATTGCAAAACAAACATCAATGATTGCTAAAAATTCTTAAAGAGATGTGCAGAAAGAGCTATCTGATGATGCATACTGGTCTGAATAGATACAATGTTTTAATTTAATGTATATTCAGGAACTCTTATTTCTAATAGAAAATGAACAGAAATCAGGAATACTCTGTGAAGCTGTAATAAGCAAATTAACCACTTGATACATTGTGAACTTAGCATTGTATTTTCTAAGCGAACCCTAAAATACTTCATATGTTTGGTTTATTAGGTAGATATTTTAGTTTTAGGGACTGCATGGGTAGTTGTTGTGTAGCATGGGGCAAAATTCAAACCTCAAAAAATAAAAGTTAGCTACTAGAGATGAGTGAAACGGGTTCGGGTTCGAGTCCATCCGAACCAGAACGATCAGCATTTGATTAGCGGGGGCTGCTGAACTTGGATAAAGCTCTAAGGTTGTCTGGAAAACATGGATACAGCCAATGACTATATCCATGTTTTCCACATAGCCTTAGGGCTTTATCCAACTCCAGCAGCCCCCGCTAATCAAATGCCGAAAGTTCGGGTTCGGATCGACTCGAGCATGCCTGAGGTTCGCTCATCTCTATTAACTACCCATTTATGTATATATGCAGTAGACAAAGACTACCGGCATTACCGCTGGAGGAATGAGTCAGTCACTGCACATCTCATTAGCGGCCGGTTTGGCACATACACTTGCAACGATCACTGGTTGGTGCTTACTAACTCCTTATAGAATGAAGAAGTCCAAAGTCCAAGTGAAAAAAAGAAAAGTCGGAGAGGGCACTCACCCTATAAACGTGATCTTTTTTATTGCATGTGAATTGATAAAACTATACAGCACATATCAGGGCCCAGGCATCACACGCCACACACGCCAGACACCTTCCAAGAATAGGTAACAGCTGGTTCGCGCTTGCGCGCTTCTTCAGACCTCGCCCCTCCTGTCTGTCTTGGGATTAAAAATGTTCACCCGATGACGGACAGCAGTGGGCGTTACACTTAATAAAAACAAAATGTAAGTTTCTTCTATACAAACTGTTAAGACTCATAGCTTTAAGTAAACATGTTTAGCTCTATTTTGTCATTTAGACCTATGTCTGCTTGAGCTTTTGTTTTTAATATTAGCCGGGCTTCTTTTTGCAGGAGCAGTGTATTAGTATCTTGTCCATTTTTACCATAAACACGCTCTAAACCTACAAATTTTAGACAGTCTGTGTCACCACCATGATTTTCATTTATATGTTTTATTAATCTCGTTGCTCCTTTTTTTGTTTTACAAGAATGAACATGCTCATAAAATCTTCTATTGAGGTTCCTTACTGTCTCTCCTATATAGTGTACGCCACATTCACATACTATGGCGTACACTACCCCCTTAGTTTTAAAGCAAATAAAGTCGGTAATAATACACGTATGGCCACCCAAAGTAACTGTTTTTGTTGTTAGGCACTGTTTACACCAATTGCAATTTCCGCACTTATATATACCTTTTAAAGTAGCGGTTTGCAACCAAGACGGGCTATTTTTTTCTTTGTATCTACTATGGACTAACATGTCTTTTAGATTTTTACACCTTTTAAAGGTTATTATTGGTTTTTCTTTGTATATTTTTGACTGCACATATCACATACAGTAGGAATGTATATATATGTTCCTGTGTGTCAGAGAGGTTTGATGTGTGCGGGACCGCTGCAGTGAGAGTGATCTCACACACATCAGTGTCCCAGGAGCTGAGGATAATGACAGTCAGCTTAGCCACTTAAATGCTGTAATCTATAGTGATCGCAGAGTTTAGGGTACTCAGTGACAAGACAAGCTCCTGTCACTGAGTGATCATGCTGCGGGGTCCTGATGGCTTGTACCGACAGGCGGGGGTAATCCACTTACCTCCGTCCTGTGTGATCGGCCATCTATGGATAGAGTCTGCTCTCAGGCAGGCTCTATGCATAGATCACCGATAACACTGATCTATGCTATGGAATAGCATAGATCAGTATATGCAATCTAATGCTTGGATGTTTTACTGTGAAATGTAAGTGTTGTTTTGTTTTTTTTGTTTTTTTTAAAGCTGGGTTCACACTACGTATATTTCAGTCAGTATTGTGGTCGTCATATTGCAACCAAAACCAGGAGTGGATTAAAAACACAATGTTGAAATTAAGTGGATGGCGGCCATATAACAGTAAATAACTGCCATGATTTCAATATAACAGCCGTTGTTTTAAAATAACAGCAAATATTTGCCATTAAATGGCGGCCATCCACTCAATTTCAACATTGTGTGAACAGAGCCTTTCTGTGTTTTTAATCTATTCCTGGTTTTGGTTGCAATACTGACTGAAATATACGTAGTGTGAACCCAGCCTCAAAGTGTAATAAAAAAAAAGTTTTTTTTAAAGTATTAAAGAAAAAAACTTATAACTCCCCCCCTCCAATAAAAGTTACATATTATATATTGTAGTGTGCGGAATTGTCCAATCTATTAAAATATAACATTATTGTTCCCGCACAGTGAACGGTGAAAACAAAAAAAAAAAGAACTGCTAATATATCATAAAATAATAATAAAAAGCCATAAAAAAATTTCTGTTACACCAATATGATATTAATAAAAACTAGAGATCATGGCGCGAAAATCTGTGTACGCTATACAAATAAATTAATAAATAAACATATTTAAAAAGAAAATGACAACCTAACCAATCCTGTAGGTGGAAAAATAAATGCGCTATGGCTCTTAGAAGGCGGGGAGGAACATTGCATTAATTTGGACATCCATGCATCAATGAGCTCAGTCTTGAAGGGGTTAAAATAAATATATAAATATATAAATATATATATAAATATATATATATCCATCCCTATTTACCACAATTTGATGCAAATTTCAAATATATATATATATATATATATATATATATATATATATATATATACCAACAAAACACAACAATCACTGAACTCAGGGAGAACAGTGAAAAATTCCAATGGAGTACTCATTTACGAGTCTCCATTGATTGTCCCATATAAAATTTGAATATGCAAAAAAGGGGTCCGTGGAGCCTCAGTTACAAGTCTCAAAACACGGGAATAGCCAGATATCCCTCTCTCCAGAGAAGGAAGCCCATTGCCAAGGGGTGCCTCCTAGTGGGGAGAGCACCAAACCACCCTGATACGTAGTCCCTCAGGTCCTCACTCTGTTGCGAGCTTTAGGACCTAAATAGGGAAACACCAGGGTGGCCCCTGTGAGTCAAAGTCTAACTCTGTGGCGAGTATAACGACATAAGACAAGGGTAACCAAGGCTAGGCATCCATCCACAGACTGCAGTTTCGGGGTAGGTTACACCAATATGATATTAATAAAAACTAGAGATCATGGCGCGAAAATCTGTGTACGCTATACAAATAAATTAATAAATAAATTTAAAAAGAAAATGACAACCTAACCAATCCTGTAGGTGGAAAAATAAATGCGCTATGGCTCTTAGAAGGCGGGGAGGAACATTGCATTAATTTGGACATCCATGCATCAATGAGCTCAGTCTTGAAGGGGTTAAAATAAATATATAAATAAATAAATATATATATATATATATATATATATATATATATCCATCCCTATTTACCACAATTTGATGCAAATTTCAAATATATATATATATATATATATATATATATATATATATATATATATACTGTATATATTCTTTTACAGTTTTCTTACTTTCCCTGGGGTTTTAAATCTTATGTTTATGACCCATCTTCTTAGCCTTCTTAACCCTGTTCTATTATAATGTGATTTAGAATTTCTTTTACATGAAGGTTCACAAACTGTTATGGTCACACAAAGCTTTAGTCTAAGAAGCTCTATATTTCTATGTAAGGTTTAGTAACAAAGAAATCTTTAGGTCATTCATTTGACGGTTCTATTAATCCTCACATCAATCATCACTCACACTGTAAACGACTCTTTGCACATGGGATGTGTGGTTCTGCACAGAGTGAGATAATCTGCCTCGCTGGACTGACTGCCATCATATAAAATGTTTTATTTTCAAGGTTCACAGATGACTGTAGGTATTACATCTTGGCTGCTTGCAGTAACAAATATCTCAATTTTGCACTGCACTCTTGAGCATCTTTTATTTGACTTCCTATTCTTACCTTTCTCTCATATGTTAAAATTACTATATATATTTATTTATTGTATGAACTTGCTATCTCATTATTGCGATTTACAGGATAGACAAGGAATATTTGATCACTTAGGGCTCTACCCTGGGATTCCCTTACAATCACTGGGACACGAGTCTTGAACCCCCATTCCTCCTTACTGCACAGCTGCAGTGAGGAGCAATATGACTGGCGAAGCAGCAGAGTATCACTGGAGTATCACAATTGTGAATTTAGCCCAAATTTTATATTATATATGACTGTCAGGCAGTGTCGGACTGGGGTACCTTGGGCCCACCAGGGAATTTAATTCTAGGGGCCCACCTTACATATACCAGATATAACCAAACCTTTGCACAGTGCTGTGTATGTGACCAGCAATGCTGGCTCACTGCTGGTAACTTGTCAGTCACTCTATGCAAACAGTATAGGATGCCACCTAAGTATCTTGAAAGGAGAAGTCCCATTAAAGGGAAACTTCAGGTAGAGGTTAAAAAAATTAAACTTCTGCAGAAGCATAAAGCATTACTTACCTATCTATTCCATTTTTGAAACTACCAAAAATCCATTTGTTTTGGGTGGTTTTGTTCTGTTTTGTGTTTCTGCACTTCCTGGTTTATCAGTTGTACACAGTACTACAGGTTCCAGAATGCAATGCTTTCCCTCAGCTGTTCATCACAGTCCTCCACCCTGCACATTCCCTGCCCAAAGCTGCTGCAGAACATCTAGGCTGTGTTCACACATTGCAGTTTCATTGTGTTACTGAATTATTTGCAGTAATTTATTATTTCATTGTGGTCCCACAGAGCATGCTGTATTCTCTACCTGTAATGCCACACAACGCGCTGTATTCTCTACCTGTAACACCACACAGCACACTGTATTCTCTACCTGTAACACCACACAGCACGCTGTATTCTCTACCTGTAACACCACACAGCACACTGTATTCTCTACCTGTAACACCACACAGCACACTGTATTCTCTACCTGTAACACCACACAGCACGCTGTATTCTCTACCTGTAACACCACACAGCACACTGTATTCTCTACCTGTAACACCACACAGCACACTGTATTCTCTACCTGTAACACCACGCAGCACACTGTATTCTCAGCCTGTAACACCACACGGCACTGTATTCTCTACCTGTAACACCACACAGCACACTGTATTCTCTATCTGTAACAGCACACTGTATTCCCTACCTGTAACACCACACAGCACACTGTATTCTCTACCTGTAACACCACACAGCACGCTGTATTCTCTACCTGTAACACCACACAGCACACTGTATTCTTTACCTGTAACACCACACAGCACGCTGTTATCTCTGCCTGGAACACCACATAGCACACTGTATTCTCTACCTGTAACACCACACAGCACGCTGTATTCTCTACCTGTAACACCACACAGCACACTGTATTCTCTACCTGTAACACCACACAGCAAGCTGTTATCTCTGCCTGTAACACCACACAGCACTGTATTCTCTACCTGTAACACCACATAGCACACTGTATTCTCTACCAGTAACACCACACAGCACACTGTATTCTCTACCTGTAACACCACACAGCAGGCTGTATTCTCTACCTGTAACACCACACAGCGTGCTGTATTCTCTACCTGTAACACCACACAGCACCCTGTATTCTCTACCTGTAACACCACACAGCACGCTGTATTTACTACCTGTAACAACCACACAGCACTCTGTATTCTCTACCTGTAACACCACACAGCACGCTGTATTCTCTTCCTGTAACACCATACAGCACACTATATTCTCTACCTATAACACCACACAGCACACTGTATTCTCTATCTGTAACAGCACACTGTATTCCCTACCTGTAACACCACACAGCACACTGTATTCTTTACCTGTAACACCACACAGCACGCTGTATTCTCTACCAGTAACACCACACAGCACACTGTATTCTCTACCTGTAACACCACACAGCAGGCTGTATTCTCTACCTGTAACACCACACAGCACTCTGTATTCTCTACCTGTAACAACCACACAGCACACTGTATTCTCTACCTGTAACACCACACAGCACGTGTATTCTCTACCTGTAACACCACACAGCAAGCTGTTATCTCTGCCTGGAACACCACACAGCACGCTGTATTCTCTACCTGTAACACCACACAGCAAGCTGTTATCTCTGCCTGGAACACCACACAGCACACTGTATTCTCTACCTGTAACACCACACAGCACGCTGTATTCTCTACCTGTAACGCCACACAGCACACTGTATTCTCTACCTGTAACACCACACAGCAAGCTGTTATCTCTGCCTGTAACACCACACAGCACTGTATTCTCTACCTGTAACACCACATAGCACACTGTATTCTCTACCTGTAACACCACACAGCACGCTGTATTCTCTACCTGTAACACCACACAGCACGCTGTATTCTCTACCTGTAACACCACACAGCACTGTATTCTCTACCTGTAACACCACACAGCAAGCTGTTATCTCTGCCTGTAACACCACATAGCACACTGTGTTCTCTACCTGTAACACCACACAGTGATGTATTCTCTACCTGTAACACCACACAGCACACTGTATTCTCTACCTGTAACACCACACACCAGGCTGTATTCTCTACCTGTAACACCACACAGCAGGCTTTATTCTCTACCTGTAATGCTGATATTGGAATAAAGTAAAGAACTTTTTAATTTTTTTTCTTTTCATTTCCACGCACATATTATGATCAAGCATCTTTTATCTTTGAAGTTGAGTCCCACAATAAGGCTCTGATCCTCTCTGTCGTTTAGCATCATTTACTTGTGTTACTGCATAATTTTTGTGAATACGCTGCAGTACTGCAATGACACTCCAACATGTGTGAGCACAGCCCTAATTTCACTGCACACTTCTGCACAATTAGCAAACACACACAATGTGTGGGAGGATAGCAGAAGGAGCAGGAGACAATGTGGATTTGCTCAGGGGCCATTTTTTTTTCACTTCCTGGATTTCTATCAGCTACCAGTGTGGCAGAACCTCACAGATACAGTAATACATTGTATAGACACATATATTTAACTTTTAATGTATTTTTAAGAGAAAACAAGTTTTTCTTATCCGGAGTTCCCCTTTAAACTGACAAATCTCAGGCAGGCAAGAACATAATAACAAAAGTATACTTACCCATACCCGTGCCCTCGTATTTTTTTGCACTTACGCTGTTTACTGTGCATGATCAGGAATGTGATTGTTTAATAGTTCGGGAGAATATGCAAGCGGCAATACCAAATATGTTTATTTAATTATTTGTATTCATAAAATAGGAAAAATGGGGTGATTTTAAAAAAAGCAAGAATGGGAGGTATTTCAGTATGAATTTTGGGAGTCTATGTAGAACAGATGGTATAAAGTGGCCTCCATCATAACTATATGGAAAAGTATGGAGGTCATGGAGCAAAAAGAATAAAAACGTGGTGTGAATGAGACCTTAATATGGTGCATTTTTACACTGTCTAGTTTAAGTTTCCACTGTCAAGCTAATTGACTTTTTTATTTAATTTAAAGAGGTACTCTGGCAAAAACTTTTTTCTTCTCAAACCAACTGGTGTCTGAAAGTTATATAGATTTGTAAATTACTTCTATTTAAAAGTCTTCCAGTACTTATCAACTGCTGTATGTCCTGCAGGAAGTGCTGTGTTCTTTCCAGGCTTACACAGTGCGCAGTCTCTGCTGCCACCTCTGTCCATGACAGGAACTCTCCACAGCAGTAGCAAATCTCCATAGAAAACCTCTTCTACTCTGGACAGTTTGTGTCATGAACAGAGGTGGCAGCAGAGAACACTGAGTCAGACTTGAGAGAATACACCACTTTCTGCAGGACATACAGCAGCTGATAAGTACAGTTTGTTTTTCTAAAATAAAAGTTAAATACAAATCTTTATACACAAGTTGATTTGAAAGAAAAAAAAGTACCAATTTAATTCTACTGAATTCACTACAAATGTGAACCAAGATTAAGACTGTTGCACATCTTCCTGCTTTTTTTTTCTCATTTTAGTGTAAAGTTTAGTTCTCATTTTATCCCCTGTGGGGCTTTTTCAGTACAAACCATGTGATTCTTTATCATGTGATTTCAGGTTTTATGTTGAAGAACTGGGGGAAAAACACTAATTTCCATATAGACATGACAATATTCCACCCTATAGAAGCTTGTGGCAAAACACAAAAAAACAGCATAGCAGAAAAATGCCCTATGGGTGTTGTGTTTAGATTTTCCCCACTTACTAACATCTGGTCTCTGCGTTTTTGAACCCCAAAAATGCCATCTGACATATTTCTGAAAACCGCCTAGTCTGAGTCCAGCCATATAGTACATGAGAACATACCCCTCTCCTAGTTATTCACAGGATAAGGGATAACAAGACCTATAGAGAATTAATGGAGCACTGCCCCCACTGTTTATTTCAGGGGGAAATGTTTCCCACATTCTCATAACCACTGGGACCCCAACCAATCAGCTTGATATCCCCTATCCTGTGGATTTTGCAGGGGGGGCAGATACCTAGCCCACACCTGTATGTATGGGTGTGGGGGCACAATACTTTGCCTTGCCCCTGATCCTGCCCACACACACAAGAGCCACTGGGTTTTGTATATGATGTGCTATGCCATGATATGCTGTGATTGCTGTGACCCTGTCACTTGATAAAACCTTTTGCCAAGCCTTGTAGATGTAGGTATAAACCTTGTGATGCATATTTTTTCTTTAAGATGTGAGTGTTCCTTTAATTAAGGGATATACACATACAAGCAGGAGTTCCACCAGCCACGGCTCTATACTACTTTTGCGCATTGTGCAAGTGATAGATGTGTGTGGCAGGCAGATGTCCAGCTTTATGACTCTACAATATGTGATGGACCCCCAACTCCCCCAAGTTAAACCAAAGAACGCAAAATAAAGACATAACACATTGTAATCAGGTGTCAAAGGGTCCCAATTTTATTTAAAATTAAATGACACTGAAAATGGCAGACCCCCGACTCACAAAGAGTGACCCTCCAGCACTCAGGCGAGGAAAAACCACCTGTGGGGGAAACCTCGAGGGAGCCATGGCTGGAGAGCTGCCCCTCCCCTGGGCTTAGAGGGTAATACCATACTATAAGTATAATAAACTGGATGTGAGAGAGATGAGCAGGGGCGGGCTGGGCCGGGGGGCAGGGGGGAACATGCCCCCCGGGCCGCTCTTCCCCCAGCTGTCAGGGCCGCATGGCTGCTGACAGCTGGCTGGAGTCCTCAGTGCCTCCCCTGCTTACAGCCCCGGCCCTCTTCTGTCATATTTACCTGTGGCTGTGCTGTGGATCCGGTCTGTGCTGGAAGCGGCCGCTAAAGCCCCGCCCCCATGCCGGTAAGCCCCGCCTCCTTTATGGCCATTATGCTTTCTATAAGCCTATGAGGCTTATGGTAAAAAGCAAACTGCTGTACGCAGTATCTTCCTCCGGCCACCAGAGGCCGCTCTCTCCTCCCAGCTGGTTCTCCTGTGTCTGGGCTAGAAGAGCCTGAAGACAGAGAAGATGGTGTCTGCAGGAAGCCAGGTACCTACACAGGAGGACATAGGGCAGGGGGAGGGAACCAAGGCTCTCCAGATGTTGCAGAACTACTACTCCCATCATACCTGGGCAGCCATAGGCTGTCCATGCATGATGGGAGTTTTAGTTTTGCAACAGCTGAAGAGCCAAGGTTCCCTATCCCTGACATAGAGGATACATATATACAGGAGGATACATATATACAGGAGACCTACACAGGAGGATACATATATACAGGAGACCTACACAGGAGGATACATATATACAGGAGACCTACACAGGAGGATACATATATACAGGAGACCTACACAGGAGGATACATATATACAGGAGACCTACACAGGAGGATACATATATACAGGAGACCTACACAGGAGGATACATATATACAGGAGACCTACACAGGAGGATACATATATACAGGAGACCTACACAGGAGGATACATATATACAGGAGGAGACATACAGAGGAGTATATAGAGGATACATATATACAGGAGGAGACATACAGAGGAGTATATAGAGGATACATATATACAGGAGGAGACATACTGTATATACAGGGGTACATGGAGGATACATATATACAAGAGGAGACATACAGAGGAATTAGGGCTGGGTGAGTAAACAAATTAATTCGCCCAGAAGGTTAGAATCGATTAGATTTTTTGTGAAAATCTTAAATTAAATTTTCACAAAAAATCATTGTAGGCGGAGCAGCATGGATTGTCGGGTTGGCGGCCGGGCAAGAGGTGCAGGTCAAGCGGGCAGCGCGGAGGTGAGGTGCATGGCGGGCTTATGGCGGTGCGTGGAGTGTCGGGCCGGAGGTGAGGTGCAGGGCGGTCGGGCAGTCCGCCTAACAGAGCTGCGACTGACCTGCCTAAGCTATAAATATCACGTCCTGCTCCCCTCCTGGCCACACATGCAGGTCCCCGGTCTCTGGAGCAGGCCGCAGGGACTGTAGTGGTGATATCACCACTACAGTCCCTGCGGCCTCCTTCAAAGACCGGGGACCTGCATGTGTGGCCGGGAGGGGAACTTGTGTGCCAGGGTGAGAGGAAGAGGAGGAGGGCTATGTGCACTCCTGCCCCAATCACCCCCAGCTGCCCCAGTCCCCCTAGAGTCACCCCCAGTCTGCCTCAGTGCCCCTCAATCACCCCCAGTCTGCCCCAGTCCCCCTCAGTCACCCCCAGTCTTTCCCATTTCCCCTCCGTCATCCCCAGTGTGCTCCAGTCCCCCTTCAGTCAACTCCAACCATCCCCAGTCCCCCTTCAGTCAACCCCAGTTTGACCCATACACCCCCAGCTCTCCCAGTCACCCCCAGCTCCCCCAGTTTGCCCCATACACCCCCAGCTCCCCCAGTTTGCCCCGTACACCCCCAGCTCTCCCAGTCACCCCCAGCTGCCCCAGTTTCCCCCAGTGACCCCTCAGCTATACCCGTATTACTACTACACCCCTCATCTTTACCTGTACTACTACAGCCCACATCTGTACCTGTACTACTAATCCCCCTCATCTGTACTACTAATACACCCCTCATTTATACTTGTACTACCATACCCCTCATCTTTACCTGTACTACTACTACTAATGCCCCTCATCTGTATTACTAATACCCTCCATATCTATACCTGTACTACCTCACCCCTAATCTTTACCTGTACTACTACACCCCTTATTCACTATACCTCCACTACTACACCCTATCTAGATGGAGGCACCAGTGGTATGGTGGTATAAGTAACTATGTGGTGAAGGAGTGGTGATAATATTTGTTACTTATATAATGGTAATAGATGATGTGGCTATGGGGTCATACAGCGCAGTTATGGGCGTGGCTATATCCCTCTTTCCCCCCAGCAAAAGTTGGGGGGTATGCATATATACAGGAGTACATAGAGAAGACATATATACAGAAGTATATAGATGATACATATATACAGGAGTACATAGAGGATACATCATATAATTTCTATGTACTCCTGTATATATGCATCCTCTATGTACTGCTGTATATATGTCTCCTCTGTACTGCTGTATATATGTCTCCTCTATGTACTGCTGTATATATGTCTCCTCTATGTACTGCTGTATATATGTCTCCTCTATTTACTCCTGTATATATGCATCCTCTATGTACTGCTGTGTAGGTCTCCTCCTGTGTGTGTATATATATATATATATATATATATATATATATATATGTATGTTTATTTACACTGATCCAAATTTTCCTGCATTGCATATTCCCTCGTGAATATATATATATACACGCACACACAGGAGGAGACCTACACAGCAGTACATAGAGGATAAATATATACAGCAGTACATACAGAGGATACATATATACAGGAGGAGACATACACTGCAGTACATACAGGATACATATATACAGGAGTAGACATACACAGCAGTACATAGAGGATACATATATACAGGAGTAGACATACACAGCAGTACATACAGAGGATACATATATACAGGAGGAGACATATACAGGAGTACATAGAGGATACATATATACAGGAGTAGACATACACAGCAGTACATAGAGGATACATATATACAGGAGTAGACATACACAGCAGTACATAGAGGGGACATATATACAGGAGGAGACATATACAGGAGTACATAGAGGATACATATAAGTATGTGTGTTTGTTGTTTTGTTTATTATTATTTTTACTAATGGGGGGTGCACACACGAGGGGGGTGTTCTAAAAAGAGGAATGCCTATACCCACAGGACCACAGAAGTGATATAAACTATTGTAAAAAAAAAATACAGAAACCCCAGCTTTCCCAGCATCTTGTATTTGTAGTCAGTATAATGGAGGTCACCCAGCTTTTCCACCATCTTATACTCAGTATGATGGAGGTCACCCAGCTTTCCCAGCATCTTATAGTCAGTAGGATGGAGGTCACCCAGCTTTCCAGAATCTTATACTCAGTTTGATGAAGGTCAACCAGCTTTCCAGCATCATATACTCAGTACGATAGAGGTCACCCAGCATTCCTAGCATCTGTCTATGGGTACGTTCCGTGTCATCGCTGAGCCGCCCCATAGACTTATACAGGAAAGTGACTTCTGATCCCTTCACAGGGCACAGTAGGATATTTGGCCACAAATGACGAAGATGTTATAGGTAAGGGCCAGAGTGGTCCTTAAAGGATGGGCCGCCAGCCTGCTACTTATGAGCCAGTGCTGTGTGCTTGCCCCCCGGGCTAAAATTTGCCAGCCAGCCCCTGGAGATGAGGCTGCAATATCTGTTACCTTATTGATGGCTAGGCGGCTGTATCTCTTCTCCTTCACAGATCCAGATCCCCTGCTAGAACCTCCAAATTTCATCAAAGGTAGGGGGCAGTAAATTAGTCAAGCTCAAGGTCCTCTGGCGCATCCAAGATGGCACTGATCAGGGCGCGGTGCATTGCTTTATGCAACCTTCTTTATGACATAAGCGCTTGTCATCACAGTGCATGGTTGCCATGGTTACTGCAGGTAAACACATCTGAAGCATTAACCCATTAATGACTGGCGATGGTAAAGGCCACACTAAGGACACTAAATAATATGGTTTGATGTTGCCCATAGCAACCAATCACAGCTCAGCTTTCGTTTTTCAAATTACTCTGGTAAAATAAAAGCTGAACTGTGATTGGTTGCCATGCGCACCTTAGACAGTCTAATTTGCCCATAGCAACCAATCAAAGCTTAGCTTTAATTTTATAAGAGCTTGTTAATATATGAAAGGTGATCTGTGATTGGTTGCTATAGGCGAATCAGATTGTGTTTTGTCTCTGGCAGGTTGATAAAGCTGCTCCATTGCTGTAAAATCTTATGATGATGATGACTGAAAACACATGACATCAAGCTTCCCCATAATGCTTTGCAGTCAGCCCTTCCTCCATACCTCCCAACTTTTTGGAGGGACACTTGTGGTTCACACACATTTCTATACACAGTTTAGAAAACCACTGGTATACAGTTATATACGGCGGATTTGTTAACATGAAGGAGACGGCTGACAATCTGATTTCGTTGTATGTGGAAAGGGCAGCCAAAGAGTATTACTACATTTCCAAGACTTTCATAGGAAATCAGTGATCACCCAATTAGTTGATCAATGGAGAAACTGCACTGACTGTACAAAAGAGGCTGTCAAGTTGTTTAAAAGTAAAATAGTCCACAGTATTAGAGGGGTATTCCAGCAAAAAAAAATGATTTCAAATAAACTGGTGCCAGAAATTTGTACTTTACTTCTATCACAAAAATCTCCAGTCTTCCAGTACTTATTAGCTGCTGTATGTTCAGCAGGAAGTGGTTATTCTTTCCAGTCTGACACATTAATATCTGCTGCTAAAGTAAGTAACTGTCCAAAGTAAGTTCCTGGCATGGACAGAGGTGGCAGAAGAGAGCAATGTGTCAGACTGGAAAGAATGCAACACTTCCTGCAGAACATACAGCAGCTGATAAGTACTGGAAGGCTTGAGGGGTTTTAGTCGAAATAAATTAAAAATCTATATAACTTTGTGACACCAGTTGATTTGAAAGATTTTTTTCTTAGCTTGACATCCCCTATCCTATGGATTTTAGGGGGATCACCACCTTGGGCCCACCTGGGAATTTGATTCTTTAGGGGCCCACCATACCTTACACCAGATATAATAAGCACCAAACCTTTCACATTACTATAGTGACTTTGCACAGAGCTGTGTATCTGACCAGCGATGCTGGCTCACTAATAGAAAATTGTCAGTCACTCTATGTGAACACCATACCGTGCCACTTAAGTTTCTTGAAAGGAGAAGTCCCATGAAACTAACAAATCTCAGGTCGGCAGGGGGGTGCAGGAACATAATAAAGAAAGTATACTTACCCATCCCTGTGCCCCCAAAGCCCTTCCTTAATGTGCCCGCACAGCCAATCACTGACTGGGGATGGACAACGCTGCAGTTATTGACTGGCTGAGCAGGCAATCCATCAGGCGAGTATGTGACATTGAGCTGGGGCCGTGACATAGCATAGCATATGCATAGAAATAGCATAGAAATTGTTTTTATTCTCTGGTAGAGTCAGACAGGGAGGCCCACCTATTGCCAGGGGCCCACCAAGGGGTAGGGCCCACCGGGGGATTCCCCTGTTCCCCTGTAGGCCAGTCCGAGCCTGCTGTCAGGAAACATGGCTATAACTTCCACAAGGTAACACTGACATTTAACAATGGATATTATACTGATATACCCCACAATTAAATAACATGTGAGAGCGCAGCATAGGTTTTTACAACACCATTAGGGCCAGTTCACACGGAGTAAAGGCGGCAAAACTCTCCACTGCGGAATGCCGCCTGTTTCAGTGTCATACAGTCTGTCTGTGGGAGGGCTCACACGCTTTCGCTCTCCACACCTCTCCGCTTTAAAGAATTGACATGTCATTTCTTTGAGCGAAGAGTTGCGGAGAGCAGAGGTACGTGAGCCCTCTGTCCCTCCCGCTTTTTGCAACATGTCACTTCTTTGAGTGGATAGCAGCGGCAGCAGAGGAGCGCACACTCTCCCAAAGACAGGCTCTGACACACTGAGGCAGGCAGAATTCACCCTATTTTACTCTCCACCGTGGAATTTCACCTATTTTACTTAGTGTGAACATATCCTTACTCCATGTGAACTGACTCTTAAAGAGGTGAAAAAATACTTTTTTTTTTTTTTTTTTTTCAAATTAACTGGCTGTCCAGAGCAGGAGAGGTCCTCTATGGGGATGTACCAGTTCCTGTCACGAACAGAGGTGGCAACAGAGAGCACAGTATCAGTCTGGAAAGAAAACTTCACTTCCTCTAGAGCATTCAGCAGCTGATAAGTACTGGAAGACTTGAAATTTTTAAATAGAAATAAATTACAAATCAATCTAACTCTATATAACTTTCTGGCATCAGTTGATTTGAAAAAAATATATTTTTTGCTGGAGTATCCTTTTAACATTGTGCCCACAAATTGGTAGATCACATGGACAAAAAGAAAAGTTATTAATAAAGGGCCATTCACATGTATGTATGTTATCTAGCTTTACACACTGCAGGAAAACTGACAGTACAACTGATCCCATGCTTTTTAATAGAAAATGTAATGCTGTTTGGCTCATAGGATGGTGCATAACAGGCCGGTTTCATGCTTTTTTCTATATCTGATGCTGTCTGCTCTGTTGTCTTCATTGTCTCATATGTAATGAATTTCCTGCCCCTGCTTTACACTCTAGCCAGGAATTCTGCCAAATATGTGAAGGTTTAGTAAATTATGTACAGATAGATACACACCTAGCAGTAAAGAATGCACCCGCCACCTCATTTTATGCCTATGAGGCCCCTTGAAACAACTGAGGACCCCCCCCCCTCCCCAACCTGCCTTAGTGATCAAACAATTATTACCTATCCTCTGAATGAATAATAAATGTTATTTGTGGCACAACTCCTTTATATTTATTGCCTGATAAAAACAACATATGGTTGAAGCTTGCAAAAGTACTGTAGATTACAAAGCCTGAGATATGTATTCAATGCTGGGAGAGGATAACGCTAAGAGAAGCTAATATACTTAATTTGCTCTAAGATAGAGTATGTTTACCTGTTAGTTCAAAGTAGCTGTTTCCTTCTTCCAAGAGTTGAGACGCCACATTCGTAAGTGCAATTCTTATATGCTCGCTAGAATATCCTTGAGGAAATTACTCATATGCTCGAAATTGTCGGAAATGATCTGCAATAAAATTGCACGATAAGCAACCAAATTGCAAATATAACAGCTGATTTTAATCCACCCTAGCTGCATTTACTTGTAAAACTCACACGTATCCAAGCATTGTGCTCTCCTAGTCATGCAATCATGCCAAATCTTGCAAGTTTCATCCATCATTCTCACCCAAAAAAAAGGTTTTCTGAGGTTATCTAAAATACTCATCGTATTTGATATTTTTCAGCTGCTGGCTTTTTAATCTTCTTCTCAGCATGGCTTTAGTTTGCAGTATGCCTTGTAAGCTGCCACTAAACCATGCTGCATTATCTAACATTTACAGAAACGGACAAAGGAAAGACAATTCACTATTATTTAAACATTTCTGAAATAAAAATTATTTATGGTTCTGCTGCTGTAGTTTTCCTGCACATTCTGGAGCAGGAAGCTAAAAGGCAGGTGTTCTATATAAAAAGGGACTTGTAAATGTTATGTTCCATGATCACAGTAAGTCTGCTCTAGAGAACAGAGTGCTACCCTAAAAGCTTTTCAAAGTCTAACCTAATCTATTGATTGACAATAGAAATGAGGTCATCCATTAAAAAGGGACACTGTGCAAAAGTTGTACATCAGACTCAATTGACCTTCATATAACTATCATATGGATGACATAGTAGACTAGCATAGTGGACTACAGAGACCCCATATCATGTGTGCATGTTACAGAATATATCATAAAGTGAAGGTCTCTTCTGTAAATGTGGACTAATACATTGGGGAAGTGCAATTCCCTTACATGATGTTATTGCTTGGAATCCTCACAATACCTAAGGCCTTATGAGCTTCATACAATGTATGTGTTGTATAGAACCATGATACCATGGTAAAGGTATTCAATAGATGTCACAACCGTAGGTAGGGTATAACCTGAGAAGAGATGGGGAAGGACAACGACAGTGAGTCCTTATCTGCTCCCACCAGCTGACCCTGCTGACTCCCCTTCTACAGTCCTAGGTGACTGCAGACAGAGGTGCGATACAGAAGATAACAGAGAGCAAGGACAAGACAAACTTACATACAGGGGATAGTCAACAGGTTGGGGTAAAAACCAAATGGGCAGCAAGGTACAAAAACAGAATCCAATAGCCTGAAACCAGAATAGTCAGGTAACAGAGGCGAAGTCAGGATAAGCCAAAGTCAAAAAAACAGAAATATCAGACAGAGAAAGAACACAAAATACACTAGAAAGAGAAAGCAAACAGAGGTTAACTGTGAAGTGGCCGGAAGGAACTCAGCAGGGAAGAGACGAGTTACTAGTTACATAGTTAATACGGTTGAAAAAAAACACATGTCCATCAAGTTCAACCAAGGAGGGGATGGATACAGGGAAGGGGGAGGGGTGATAGGTTCTATACATATGCATTTATATTATTTTACTCTAAGAACTTGTCTAGCCCTGTTTTGAAGCCCTCTACTGTTGTTGCTGTGACCAGATCCTGTGGTAGACTGTTCCACAGATTCACAGTTCTCATGGTAAAGAAGGCTTGTCGTCTCCGGAGATTGAACCTTTTTTTCTCCAGGCGGAGGCAGTGCCCTCTTGTCCTTTGAGGGGGTTTTACCTGGAACATCTTTTCCCCATATTTCTTGTAGGGGCCATTTATATATTTAAATAAGTTAATCATATCTCCCCTTAAACGTCTCTTCTCCAGACTAAACAAATGTAATTCTTTTAATCTCTCCTCATAACTATGATGCTCTATTCCCCTTATTAGTTTAGTTGCCCGTCTTTGTGCCCTCTCCAGCTCTAGAACATCCTTTTTATGAATCAGGTTCCAAAACTGGACGGCATACTCCAGATGAGGCCGCACCAAAGCTTTATAAAGCGGTAATATTATATCCCTGTCCCGTGAGTCCATGCCTTTTTTAATGCATGACAATATCCTGCTGGCCTTAGAAGCAGCTGACTGACATTGTGTGCTGTTCTGTAGTCTATTATCTACAAGTACACCCAGATCCTTCTCCATCAGTGACTCTCCCAGAGTAACTCCCCCTAGAACATATGATGCATGCGGGTTATTAGTACCCAGGTGCATAACTTTACATTTATCCACATTGAGCCTCATTTGCCAAGTGGACGCCCAAACACTCAGTGTGTCTAAGTCATCCTGTAACATCTGCACATCCTCCATAGACTGTACCGTACTACAAAGCTTGGTGTCATCTGCAAAGATAGAAACATTGCTGTTAATTCCATTCTCAATATCATTAATAAACAAGTTAAACAGAAGAGGGCCCAGTACTGACCCTTGGGGTACACCACTTATTACCGGGGACCATTCGGAGTAGGAATCATTGACCACCACTCTCTGGGTATGATTATTAAGCCAGTTTTCAATCCAGTTACACATTAAATTTTCCAAACCGATAGACTTTAACTTACCCATCAGACGTCCATAAGGAACTGTGTCAAATGCTTTTGCAAAATCCAGGTACACGATATCCACAGCCGCGCCGCCATCCAGGCTTCTACTTACCTCTTTATAGAAACATATTAGGTTTGTTTGACAGCTTCTGTCCTTAGTAAAACCATGCTGGTTTTCACTTATAATACTATTAGCCACTACATATTCCTGGATGTAGTCCCTTATAAGCCCCTCAAATAGTTTCCCCACAATGGACGTTAAGCTTACAGGTCTATAGTTACCTGGGGAAGTTCGAGAGCCCTTTTTGAAGATTGGCACTACATTTGCCTTACGCCAGTCCCTCGGCACAATACCAGTAAGCAAAGAATCACTGAATATTTTATACAAGGAAAGAGAAATTACAGAACTGAGTTCCCTAAGAACTCTGGGGTGCAATCCATCAGGCCCTGGAGCTTTGGTTACATTGAGTTTATTTAATTTATCTTGGACCATATCTATAGTACCAGATAAATCAACCAGCAGAGCAGAAGAAGTAGAACAGTGTTAAGACAGAGCTCAAAAACATATAATCAAAATACCAAACATGACCACAGGCATAGTTTCGGCTGCAGACCATAAGCCCATGGCCATGCCAAGATCCAAACAGGCATGAGCATGACAATCGAGGTTTCTATCATTTCAATTTAAAGGTGTATTCGACTTAAACGTAACTTTTGATATACGAACAAGGAGAGAAAGGAGCTGCTGCACCTCACACCTATGGCTGACACTAATGCCTCTTGGCTACATTTAAAAACCAATGCCAGGATGTTGGTATGTAATTTGATCAAACCATATTGCCCCGAGTACCACGTGCAGGTCCTCTGGTTCACATGAGTCCCTACACTAACTCAACACTGTGTAAGTCAGCGACCGTAACCCCACAAAGTGGGGTTTTTGGGGGGCCCTTGGGGATTGGTCCTGTGACATGGGGGTTGCAGGGCCATTCTATGGCCTCCCTTCCCTGTTTGTGCTCGCTTTGCAGGGTTAGCAGTCGCTGACTTACACAGTGGTGAGTTAGTGTAAGGACTCATGTGAACCAGGACACCTGCACATGGTACATGGGGCAATATGGTTTGATCAAATTATATACCATCATCCTGGCATTGGTTTTTAAACATAGCAGAGAGGCTTTAGTGTCAGCCATAGGTGTGAGGTGCAGTGCTCCTTTCTCTCCTTGTCCTTATAACTTTTGATATGTTGCTGCCCATGGTGAGAGTAAAAATTTATTCCATACTCATTATTACATATATAATTTTTCCAGTCTCTTTTCCCCAGTTCTGAGCTGCTACTTTCTGCTGAAAACACAAAAATCTGTGTATGAGCCTTTCTCCCCTCCTCCCCTCCTTTCTTAGACAGCTGATGTAAACAAGTCCCTGACTGATTTTATCTGCAATATTATGACTTATTTGTGGGGGTAAATCTGAGGTCAAGTTGCTGATAAACTGTGATTAACCCTCCCAGCATTACAAATAAGCTACAATGTTGCAGATAAAGCCTGCCAGCTGTCTCAAAAGGGAGGTGGGAGGAGAGGGCGACAGAGAAGAGCTCACACTCAGATTTTTGTGTTTTCAGCACAAAGCAGCAGCCGAGAACTGGGGGAAGGAGACTGAAAAGACAGTAACAAGCATGGAAGGAATTTTTTGCCTCACCATGTGCAGCAACATATCAAAAGTTATGTTTGAGTGGAATACCCCTTTAACAGTGTGCTTGATAACCTTTTCTATGTTTGACTTCACCAGCTGCAAAGTCCGGAGCAGCATCCACCTTCAGATATTTTCAGGCATCTTCATTCCTCCAGTGAGCTGCCTTACTATTTTTTTTCTTTCTGTATATGGGACCTAATTTAACTTAGGCCTGTTTCACACTAAATTCAGGAGCATTTTTGCATAATTTGACCACAAGGCCTGGCTTTAAGCAGGTCTGATAATCTAGTCATCCAATCCACAGTTGTGTCGGCTTTACAGACATAAAATAGATGGAAAAAAGTTTGCATATTAGACTAGTTTGGCACTGAGTTTAGACATACAGCAGGTTAGTAGTAAGTGAGTGTGGATAATAGATTGTATCCCATTCTATTATTTTTATTTTGGAGCCCCATAATTACAGCTTCTGTGGGTATTTTTATTATTCCTGTATTAAGACATCTCTGCATTATCTCTGATCTGAGACATTATATGCATTTGGCATAAATGTATAATTCCTATGTACTATTATCACTGAGAATAATATTTCTGTACTGTGATACCATGGTATGCATTATTCCTATACTGTCAAATCACTGTGTGTGTCATCTATTCTATTCTATTTCATTCTATATATGATATTGGTGGACCATGCCAAAACACTGGTATTTAGGGCAAGTAAAAGTCATTTTGGCACCAGAAAAAGAAATGTGCGTATGAGGTCTCTTGCTCCCCTAGATATAGGTAGGCCTCAGGTCATAGCAGCTTGTCTATTGCAGGAGAGGCAGTGATAAGGAGCTGTGCAGAAGTTCATCTGTGTGTTTAGCAAGTCTCTGGCTCCTTCACTGAGCAGGAAGGTGTCACAAGAAGCAGATGGTGTGCTGTAAAAGTGATATGAACAAATCTGGGGAAGGTTATAATAGTGACCAGTTAGGGTTCAGGGAATAGCTACAATAAGGCATTAAATGCACCGCCTAACGTAATATGTAGTGTAAAAGGCCCATTTCTAGTGCCTTGTAAACCATTACCCTTATTGTGCCACTGTCAGATGAAAAAGAAAAAGTAAAGACATCTTAATGAACTATTATGGTTGATATAAATCATTTAAATGGGAGCTATAACCACTCAAGAAGCATATGTATCTCAACATTGTTTGAGTGACACTTGAGCTACAGTATAAGGGACTCTTTGTTGAATGTTTAATAACCCCGCTCAAACTATGTGATTTGCAAACATAAACTGGTGGTATACATGATGTGACCATGGAATAGACAATGAATATATTTAGTTTTTCTCTGTACTAGGAAAGTGTGGACATTTTTCAAGGACAAATGTTTAAAACATTGACTTGACCTAGATAATAGGGGCTGTTGGCAACTCTGACAGTGAAAGACAGATGATTTCTTCAGGCATAGTATATGGCATCTTTATTAGAGATGAGCGAATCACTCGGAAATTCATTTTGCGAAATTCGCAAATATTCGCGAATCGCATACAAGCAAATTTCATTAAAAATAGTGACGAGCCAAAATGCCGCTAATTGTTTGTGTTAGCCGATACAATTTGTTCAATGATCGGAATGGTTCTAACAATCATTTTTGAGCATGCGAAAGTTTATATAGTGATGTACACAACTGTAATGTAATGTAACTGTAATGTAATATTTGCAACTGTGCAATGTTCGCAACTGCGTAAGTGTAAGCTAACTTGTAAGATCACTATTGTGAAGTGAATTTGGGAAATTTTCAAATCGCAATAAGGCGAGTAAAATGCTGATTTGTGGCAAATCTTAATTCGTCAGATTCGCTTTGCTTACCTCTAATCTTTATTATAGTAGGCCAAGCAGCCCTGATAAATATGGAAAAGATAGCAGCTATGATTTGCAGGGGCAATGGTTTACCAGGTGTCTTAATGTATAACCCTAAATGAAGGCCCAAATGATGCCTATTCAATCTGTTAGTAACCTAGTATGGTTTATTTACTTTCTGACTTTTGCTTTCTAAGACTATGTTCACACTACGTAAATTAAGTATAAATCTTGGCTGTTGTTGCCGATTTGCAACACGGCCGTGATTTATACTTAACTTACATTGTTCTGCAGCTGAGGGAATCCCGGCTGGAGCGTATACACATAGTATATACTCCAGCCTGGATCACTAGCAGCCACCCAAAAAAAGTTTTCTGCGGCCGCTATTCATTATAATAATAGAATCTGGCACCCGGGCAAGTGCCCGCTGGGCTGCCCCGATTACCAGTTTGGGGGGCTGCCTGGTGTGTTTATTTTAATTTCTTAATTAATATAAACAAGTACCACAGTAGCCCTGGTTGCTGCCGGACACTGATTGGGACCAGGACCGCTGCCAGTTACTAGCGTGAGGGGGGTGCCGCCGCTGCAAGACACTAAGGGAGCCATGGTAACTGACAGACTCTGAAGCCATCTGACACTGTTAGCAGCTGCGGCCTTAAAGGGAACTTGTCACCCCTGTGCCGGGGCAGAGCCTGGCCAAACCCTATATACTTACCGCTTCCACGAAGTCCCGCTCCTGGACCCGGTCCCGCCGCCGATAAATCCCCATCCAAAGCCACGAGCGCACTCACCAGAGATTACTCCGACTTCCATAGAGAATGACTGAAGCCATCATTCTCTATGGGCGTCGGACTTATCTCAGGTAAGCCCGCGCGTAGCTTCGGACGGGGATTCCTCTGTGGCGGGACCAGGTCCAGGAAAAGGACTTTGTGGATGCAGTAAGTATATGGGTCTGCACCGGGGGGTCAGTTGGGCTCTGCCCCGGTACGTGGGGTGACAGGTTTTCTTTAAGTATCTGTCGCTGGCCGCTAACAGGGTCAGATGGCTTCAAGAAACTGTCCCTTTCAAAGCCCTGAGCAGGCAATTTCACATACAGCACAGCTTCCAGCCCCCGAAGCTGATATCTTCAGCCCTGTGGCTCCTGCATTCATCTTCTCCCCTGATTATCTTCTACACACTTCTGCTGACGTCACATGTCAGGGACAAGCAGGAGAGAAGAGACTGCAGGCGCCGCAGGGCTGGAAATATGAGCTTCGGGGGCAGGGAGCTGAGCTGTGTGTGAGGCTGTCTTCTCAGGAAGCTTCCTGTATGTGCAAATAGCCACTACTGGTGAGCTTCAGGAGGAGAAAGCCACTGTAGTGGAGCCTGTGAGAGGTGAGTATTTTTTATTTTTTTTTTCTGGTACACAATCGGCACCGTTCCCAACCTCAAGCTTGAGAATGGTGCCAATTGTTGCCGCTGAAACGTTGCTGCTGTAATCCTTTAAGCTTTAAATAAATCCTGTCTATCTATCTATCTATCTATCTACAGTATATCTCCTATCTATCTCCTCTCTAGATGGTAGATAGATAGATAGATAGATAGATAGATAGATAGATAGATAGATAGATGTAATCGTGAGGAAAAAAAGTGCAAAATACATAAAAAGTAAGTATAATTAGTAATTAGATCAACTTATGAACACATAATAGATCAAGCTCATCAGCCAATGGATGGGGTTTGTGTGCCAGGGCTGATTTTGAGTCCCAGTCCGGGCCTGGTTTGCCGCATGCTCCATTTGCAGCACACGGGTGAGCCCACATCCGAATTCAGCAGAAGTGAAGATCATCAGGCCAGGATGATCTTCAGTAACACTGGACGTTTTGTGAACCGGCCGGGTCATAGAACGGCTGGTGTTATACATAGTGGGAACATGGCCTAACACTGTATAATATGATGACACCACCATACTGTGTGCGTATGTCCTAAAGTTAGACACTTCTCACTTCTAGTGCTGCTGCAACTATAAAGCTGACTGTGTTAGTGATGGGATAAAAGGAGACACTGCCTACTGGGGTCCTGTCTATAAGAGGAAACTGCCTATTAGAAGCTTATCTACAGGGAGAAACTGCCTTCTAGGAGTTATGTACTCAAGTCCCTATTACACGGAGCAAAAAATTATCGTTGGTAGTTTGCCGATCATTTGCATATTTGTTTGTGTAATAAGTCGCTCGCCAATAAAACATGTTGTATGGGCTGTCCTGAGGAACAATTAGCGACCATATAACGACGTAAAAGCGATCGTTCATAACAGAAATCAGTGAATATAATAACCTCAGAATCGTTCGCAAAAAAATCGCTAGTTATTGCTAGTTTGTTATAGCGAATCTTTGAACGATAATTGCTACGCGTAATACTGCCTTCAGGCATACTGCCTATCAAGGGCTATTTACATGAGAAAGCTACTAATTGACTGCCTACAGGGGTTACCTTCTGGGGGCTATCTACAGGGGGAAACTGTCTACTTAAAGGGGTTTTACTGCTTGTGACACTATAGATCTGGGAAAGAAGAGTGCTGACAAAAATGTAAAAGCTTCAGATATTTGTCTGGCAGGTTAGGCAGAATGATTCGAAATAAGCAACATGGTGGTCTACTCCAAATGGAAATGCAAAAGGGAAAGTGACCGACTCTTTATCAGAGAAAACATAATCCAAGAGATGGATTTTCTAGTGGATCAGAGATGGCAGGGGCAAATGCAAACTTCCTTGTTTGGGCAGGTTCTCATCTAATATTATAAGGAACACTTTAGGTGTTTACTTGTGCCATATGGTATGCCTCTATGTGTTACTGATACTTTTGCCCTTGAAATAGTTTGTACTTTATACTTAAAAAATAGCTGTCTGCATGTTTGACACATTAGCCAAAACGTAGCCAGATAATAGGAAATTTACTATTACAAAGAACATTCGAAATGTCAAATATGTTTTTTCAAAATGTATCAATTATCTGTTTCGTATTTATTTCTAATGTTGTATTGTTTTACGTCCCAAAAATCTATTGTTTGAGAATAAATGCTCATGTCACACTACAGCCCCCTGTGATCATGACACGTTGCGCTTTTTCTTACAAAAACTAATTGACTATTGTCAATTGTCATACACAAAATAAGACAAAATAATAAACCATCACAATTCAGTTTATCAAGCATTGGGTTTTACAACATATAAAGGCAACCAAATACATTTTGTCAGTCATGTTGTAAATCTCACAGCATGCATCACTGTTTCCTGGGCTTTTAGACAGCATAACATTGCCACCTACAGCAGAATCCAATACCAGCAGTGCAAAGCTTTCCCCCTATAACAGGAGCAGAGCATTGGATACTGTATGTCATGGGGGAATCTGACATATGTGTGACAGGTAGAGCTTAGGCCATCTGTACATTATACTGCGGACATTCTACTATCCAGTCATGTCCATAATTATGATTAGTGACCCTTAGCCCGAGGAATCCATAATATCTACTTCCTCAGAAAAATATGTCACTGATCCAATAAATAAATATCAACATTTAATTACAAATGTGAAATAAGCAGATGCGGAGAGAATGAAAGATTTATCATGTGAAGAGCCAGCTCAATATTATGTACAGGATAATTTAATTGTGTAGAATTAGAAGATTTGCAGAGTGCCAGTGAATTCCAGAAATAGGTTAGCTATCCTCAGGGATCCTCACAGAAGCATCCGAGCCTTGAAAGGCTTAAGAACATTCTATTGTTTTGTTCCCATAGGAACAATGCAAGGCCCACAGAGATTATAAGCACTGTCCTTGCTTTTAGAGTGCAGATTATACGTGAAGGTTAATTGTGCAAGGGTGAATTTTCTGACTTTTTTTTAGTAAATTAAGCGATTTATACAGTACTTGACATGAGCTCTTATTGCACTTGAGTTTGTTATTAGGTAAACCTAGTTTGTACACAATCTACTTCGGAGACAATGCATGATTGAATTTATATTCATTTATATATTATTCATATAATTTAAAGAGTTAAAGAGTAAAATTTTGAGATGTTGGATCAGGGATGTCAAACTCAGGCCCTCCAGCTGTTTTAAAACTACAAGTCCCATCATGCCTGGACAGCCAAAGCTTTAGCAATTCTATTCAGTGACAGCAAACAAGGCTACTGGGTATTTTCAATTAGTGACAGCAAACTAGGTTACTGGGTCTTTGCATTCAGTGACAGCACAATAGGTTACTGGGTGTTTGCATTCAATGACAGCAAACAAGGCTACTGGATGTTTCCATTCATTGACAGCAAACAAGATTACTGGGTGTTCCATTCAGTGACAGCAAACAAGGTTACTGTGTGTTTCTATTCAGTGACAGCAAACAAGGCTACTGGGTGTTTTCAATCAGTGACAGCAAACTAGGTTACTGGGTGTTTGCATTCATTGACACCCCCTTTACACTGTGCAAGCAGTAAACTTAAAATAAAGACAAAAAGAGGCACAGGCGCCTTGTGTGATACCAGAGGTAAACGTGGAGAGTGTAGGGGTGGTATTGTGCTCACCTTAAAGCCTCTTGGGCTAGTAGCGTATCACCCTAATTAGGGTATATATCCAAGCCGGGGTTTCTCGCTTGCTAGCTGGAATCACAGGACTGCAAAAGCTGGTGGTACCTCTAAACGGGATGCTCCCAGGGGGGGCCCGTGTGTAAACAAAGTGCATCTTTGCACTTTGGTTCTGAGGAAGGGAGGATACTCTCCCGAAACATGTTAACGTTGTGCAACAAAATAAACAAGTTTTTCTTCATTCGCCTGGTGAATTGGATTTTCTGGCAGTGACAGCGCTGGTAATGATACCATTTTTTTGGATTTTTCTTTTTACTGTAGCAGTAAACTTAGATATGGCTTGAGTAAGAAAGACAGAAATCTGTAAATATACGAAAGGTCCCACTAGTTTTAGGGGGCTGTGGGATACAATCTGTTGGTGGCTGCACCTATATACACTCTGTGACACCCCCTTTACACTGTGCAAGCAGTAGTGACCTTAGATATGCTTTGTGTAAGAAATACAGAAATCAGAAAATATAGTAGAGGGCCCAATAAAATAGTACTGAGCAGTTCATAGGGGTCTGTATGTAACACCTAATGTCGCCTTTCTGCCAGCAGCCGATCACCAGTGTGCTGCTGAAATCGTGGTAGCTGCACTGCAAGTCCCAGCCATCAGTCTGTAGTAATACAATTTAAAAACAATTTGAAGCCCTTAAAAGGGCTGTTTGGTTGTTTCCCTAGTATTCCCTGCCTACTGGAACGTTAATTCCCTCCCTAACGCTCTCCCTGACCAGCAGCAGCTCTGTCCCTAATCTCTCACAGCATAAGTCTGAAGCGAGCACTACCGGCGCCGAGTTTTATATCGCAGGGTCATCTGATCTGGCCAACCAGTCGCTGCTATCGACATGTATGGGTCCCATGTAATTTCGCAGGATGTACCAAAGAGTCTCCTGGATGTTTATTGGCTGAGAAATAGTGCCCAAACTTACAGGAAACGGATGATGAGATTTTCTCGAGTATCACGAGATGCTTGTCCGAGTAACGAGTACCCTAATGCTTGAACGAGTACCAAGCTCGGACGAGCATGCTCGCTCATCACTAATTATTATAAATCTGATGCATTCTTAGACTATCTCGTCTAAGTTTACACTGTATCTATTTTTCAATTAATCAGTTTTTACGAGACAATGGACTAGATCTACTATTGTTGTTTTTATTTTATTTTTTTCTATGCTTTGGATTCTTTATGACTTTATGGTTTTTCCCACCTGATTTATTATTCTTGTACATATCATGAAAAAAAATAGACAAGCAATCATGTTTTTAGAAGACTATTCCATAACACTAATTTTAGGCAGATTTTTTTAGGATACAATTTACAATTTATCTTTCCATTTGTTATAAAAAAAAATTACCTATAAAAGAAAAAAAGGAAATAATAACAGAAAAAAAAATTATTAAAAAAAGGAATTTACACTATTTTTTTTTGTGACCACTTTAAGGTTGGCGGAAAAAATAACAGGTTAACTGGCAGGTGTTTTTTTTTAGATTTTTTCATTAATAAATTGCTGGGTTTTGTGAAAAACCCGATGACACACGTATTTTATCGAGTTGAACACAGGTTGATTTGTGGGGTAGTTTAAGTTTCTACTTTTAAAATAAGGCAAATCGATAATACTTTGCCACAGAGAAAAGTATATAACAATTTTCTTGCCAAAGCTGACCCTAAACTGTCAGGATTTGGAATAGTGTATATGTGCCAATGAAAAGGATAGAAACTGCACCAAATTTTTTCCCGGTCCGGCCAGTTGCTAGGGGCGCATCAGCACTTTCTTTTGATGTAGCCACAGCCAGAGCTTCATCAGCCCCGGCCAATCTGCATTAGATGTCTCCCATTATAATCAACTGCTGTCTTATGTGCCCTGGGGCTGGACTCTAGGCCCCATAAGTATCCTTCCCATTCATGTGTTCCTTGCCTGCGATAGAGCCTTGTTTTGCAAGTGTTTTCTTGACCTAGTGTTTTCCCTCAGTTCGATTCTATGGTTTACTGACTTTTATGGCTTTGACTTCTTGACTTCCCCCTTGGATTATGTTTTGTACCGCACTCACCGCTAGTTGCCGACCCCGACCTCTGACCATGTTTGTGTTTGTTTGTCTTGTCCGTGTTTTGCATCTCACTTATCAGGCTAGGGACTGTGGACCAGTCAGCCTAGGGCAGTCAAGGCAATTAGGCAGGGACAGCGGGGCGGGTGCCAGCGCCAGGGCTGCACCTGTCTATTGACATCCAGTTCCCTATCCCTGATACACACTATGTCTAGCATCCTTTACATCAGGAAAGGGAAATTTGTGGCCCTCCAGCTATTGCCCAATAGCCAAATTTCCATCATGCTTGGACAACCAAAGCCAAATCTTAAATGAGTTTTTACTCAGACTGTAAAGCAAGGTTTTCTGTGCTTTTAAATCAGAGTAAAAACTGTTACACATCCAGGAAATTTCCCAAACATAGTCACTGGCTGTCTACGTTAAGGCTGTAGAAGGTAATAGGGTTGCTTGTTGTTTTTTTAGATTGGAGTGAGATTATGGGAGGCTATTTATTCCTATGAGGACTAATGCTGAACTAACTTAACTGGTGACAGACTGGTGGACTGGTGGAGAACATCCTCCAGCATGACCGTTTTGTCAGTGGGTCAGTAATGGTGTGGGGAGGCATTTCTTTGGCATGTGCCCCCACTGCATTTAGATGCAAGGATAAGATCCTCAGACTCATTGTGAGACCATATGCTGGTGCGGTTGGCCCTGGGTTTCTTCTGATGCATGACAATGCTCGGCCTCATATGGCTGAAATGTGTCTGCAGTTCCTGCATGATGAAGCTATTGATACTATAGAATGTCCTGCCTGTTCCCCAGACCTGAATCCAATTGAGCGCATCTGGGACATCATGTCTCTTTCCATTCACCAACACACCATTGTTCCACAGACTGTCCAGGAGTTGACTGATACTTTAATCCAGGTCTGTGAGAAGATCTCTCAGGAGAACCGCTTCATCAGGAGTATGCCCAGGCGTTGTAGGGAGGTCATACAGGCACATGGAGGCCACACACAATACAATACACACAATATTTGATTTTTCCCTTTGATTTTGAGTATCATTCCAAACCTAGATCTTCTCAACACACTATGTACTCGATAAAGATTTGCAACTGGAATATTTAATTATTCATTTTTATTCTATTGATTTTTTTATTTATTGCAAGTGCAAGTTTTTTTGGCTGGAAGAGGATGACTATAACCCGAATTGAAAAATGTAATAGGTAAAAATCGTAATTCTTTTAACAATCAAGCACTACTATTGTTCATATATAGGACAGTTTTCCATCTCTTCGCCTTAATGCTATGGGTATTAGAACAATAATACAATTGTCCTCAGGAGCAATGACGCACTATGAGTATATATAAAGCATACTAATGATGGGAAATTATTCAAGGTTTCTCAAACCCCTTTAGAGTGTATTGTGAAGGTATTTAAGGTGAAGTGAATTAAGGGGAATATGTGCGTCGTGCATTCCTGCAGTACTTGAAGAGAACCTTGGGAATACAGGTTAGAAGGAAGATTGGTTACAATTCATTTGTATAGAAAGTCTCTGGAGTTCACATGTCATGAGAGCCACTGAGTCTTAACTAGCTGTGTCAAACAATGGTGTTCTATGGGAAAACCTGCATGTACTTATAATACAGTCTTTCTTACCTATGGAACCAAATACATATTATAAGAACACTCAACAAGTACAGGCCAGCATGTTATTCATAGCATTGATAGGGGTTGCAATTTCCATTTTAGTCTGAAAATGTCTTATAATGTAACACTAGTAACACCATAATAGTATATAAAGTATTAGTCTGTCAGTTTAGTAGGCATATCAAGATGCACAATCAATTTCTTCTTCCTCAATGGACTGGACATGTCCCCTTAGACCACTTGTTGAAAGACAATACTAAAAAAGAAAATATAGCAAGTAAATATTCTCAGGCCACCAAATTCTGCCAGAGCTTAGTCCTTCTTATTTATCAGCTGTACATGATGATTATGCCATGTCCATGAGGCACCATATAACAAGATCACAGCAGAAAATCATTAACACATTGGTGGGGATATAACTGGCTAATGCTAAGTTTACATGAGGCAATTATTGGCCCGATCGTACGATTAAAGATTTCGAAGTAACGATTTTTTTTTTATAACGATCAGCATTTAGACGGTACGATATATCGTACGGAAAAATCATTTTGCGATCATTTTGCGATCGCGCGCCCGCAGCCCGGCCCGCCCGCAGCCCGCCCCCCCGTTCAACCGCAGCCCCCTGTGCCGCGCCGATCGCCACCCCCGCCGCTCAGATCGCCACCCCCGCCGCTCCAATCGCCACCCCTGCCGATCCGACTGCTCCCCGGGCGCCGCTCCGATCGCCCTAACCCCCCCGGGCGCCGATCCGATCGCCCTAACCCCCCCCCCCCCCGCCACTGCTCCGATCGCCCCCACTGCCGCGGCCAAGAGCATACATTACCTGCTCCGCGCAGCAGGTCTTCCGACATCCCCGGCTCCCATCTTCAGCGCATTGATTGGCTGAAGAGATGAGTCGGGAATTTAAAAAAGGCTCCTCTTCAGCCAATCAGTGCTCCTCTTCAGCACTGATTGGCTGAAGGGGAGCCGTTTGAAATTCCCGGCTCCCCTCTTCAGCCAATCAATGCAAGGTAGCACTGATTGGCTGTAGGGGAGCCGTTTGAAATTCCCGACTCCCCTCTTCAGCCAATCAATGTACGGCAGCACTGATTGGCTGAAGAGGGGAGCCGGGAATTTTAAACGGCTCCCCTTCAGCCAATCAGTGCTGCCTTGCATTGATTGGCTGAAGAGGGGAGCCGGGAATTTCAAACGGCTCCCCTTCAGCCAATCAGTGCTGAAGAGGAGCACTGATTGGCTGAAGAGGAGCCATTTGAAATTCCTGGCACATCTCTTCAGCCAATCAATGCGCTGAAGAGGGGAGCCGGGGATGTCGGAAGGTAACGTATGCTCTTGGCCGCGGCGGTGGGGGCGATCGGAGCGGCGGTGGCGATCGGAGCAGGGGGGCGATCGGAGCGGGGGCGGCGATCGGAGCAGGGGGCGGGGGCGATCGGAGTGGGGGCGGGGGGGTGATCGGAGCGGTGGCGAGGGGGCGATCAGAGCGGCAGCGGCGGGGGGGCGATCGCAGCGGCGATCGAGCCGGCGCAGGGGGCTGCAGATGAGCGGGGGGCCGGGCGGCGGGCGGGGCTGCGGGCGGCGCGCGGCCGGACTATCGCGCGACGACTGTTTACACAGAACGATCGGCGAATTTCTTGCGAACGGCGAACGACGATTTATGAACATGTTAAAAGATCAAAATGAACGATTTTTCGATCGTTCGCCGCGTTTACACGTACGATTATCGTTCGAATTTGATGTTATCGCGAAAATTCGCCCGATAATCGTTCCGTGTAAACGTAGCATAAAGCAATGTGATTGAAAGTTGTTAAATTATATTTGTAAATCACAACAAATTACTACTCCTGAAAGAAATAATTGAGGGAACAACAAAAGTTAGTTCCCTATTGAAGTCATATTACCAGATTAGTGACATAGACCCAGATTTACTAAACAGAAAATAAACAATTCAGTAGGGGTATTCCTTTGTTAGGTCCAGTTCACACTGATCAAAAATGTCTGAATTCGACCGTGCTCAGTGTCCTGCAGTATCTCTATGGGAGGGTGTGCGCACCTTCGATAGATATACTGCAGGACACTGAGCACGTCGGGATTCCGCGGCGGAGAGCTCCACTGTGAAATTTCGCTGTTTTTGCTCAGTGTGAACTGGCCCTTAGTGTGTTCAGAATTTTTCTGACAGACTTAACAAGTGTTTATGCAAAGATTTTCTCGAGCAACAAACAGCTCTGAAGCCCAAGAAGAGTTGTTTTTTTCACGTGTGCCGACATATTTACTAAACATATTTACTAAGTGTTTTCCTTCAATATAAACATAAAAGTTCTCGTTTTTCACATCAGTGGTGCTATTTGGTGCAAAATGGCTCACATAGGTGCACAGTTGCACACAAAAAAATAGCCAAATACACTAAGGGCAATAAAATATATTATCAATCTAGTGGGATTAGACCCTAATGTGTAGGGATTTTGAAAACCTGACAATTTTGGGACCAAATACCCAATAACAATTCAATAATGGTTTTCATTCAAAATAAATATATAAATGCTTCAGGGATTTTAAAATAAAATAAAATAAAATAATACTCTTGGTTTTGGTTGAAAAAAGACTGACGAAAATACTATGTGTGAACAGTGCCACCATACACAGAGGAAGCTGCAGGACTTCCAGCATAAAGTAGGTGTGCTTAGTGGTCATTAATAATTCTATCTGATGGCAATGTCTTCTGTTTAACCAATAGTGCATGCAACTGCATCTTCAGAGGGAAGCCCCTATACTTGCACTCTTTAATGCTTGGTTTCCATTTTGTACTAATAAAACTGTAACATGTTCTTAAAATAAACTAATAAACATTTAGCCTGAATTTCAGACATTCAAGTACTTGGGCTAAGCCTGTAATCTATATAACGTTCATTTACATGCAAGGGAACCTGGTAAAAACTGAATGGAGAGTAGTTATTACCATGACAACATGTTTCCTGGGCCACCAAAAGTCATTAAATAAGCAATATTACTAGTGCTGGAAAGAAAGTATAACTGCACACTGTGGTGAGGAATATAATTATATATTAACTTGAAAAAAATGTTAAAGGCCATGTGGGTGTCTGCAATTATAAGCTAACTTGGAATATCACAGTTTCCTCTAACAAGGGAGGCATTGCCCACAGAAAATAATAAGCTGCTGTACAATCCCTTGCATGCAATAAAATGAAACTTTCATATTGATGAATACTAAACGTTTAGCTGGAGCAGTTGAAGTACAATAATTAACATTAGGTGGTGATAATGCCCATATTGCTCATACATTCTCAGAACAAAATGTTTCCAATTGCATCTCAGACGAGCATGTTGGGAATCTGTTCTTTATTCCAAGTGTAAATAGTAATAAGTGTCAACTGTGTCTAATTTAAAGCCAGTAAAACATATTTGGAAATGTTTGTTTGTATGCGGCAATGGTAATAAAAATGAGGGCATCTGCTGATCTTCTTCATGTATACCTCTAACCTGTTGTTATGTTTCCATAGTGCATTGAACACTGAGAATGAACATAATTCTTTTGGCCTTCATTCTCAGCATCGTTTTCAGTAAATCTCCATTTTAAGGGCTTGTTCACACTACAGATTCGGCGCAGAGAGTCCATGGACTCCACACCGAATCCCTTTGAAACGGAGGGCTTGCACGCCTCCGCTCTTCGCGCCTTTCTGCTCAAAGAAGGGACATGTCAATTCTTTGAGCGGAGGAGAGTGGAGGAAAATGAGCACCAGAGTGACATCACTGCAGAGTGCCACCTCTATATTCATGGGGAGGGGAGGGGTGGGCCGGATCGGTGCACTGATGATAGAGGATTTAGAGAACACAGTGCTGACGGTGCTCTCCATTCTCAGTGCTCAATGCACTATGGGAACATAACATCAAGTTAGAGGCTACTAACCTGTTGTTAGTTTCTCTTTAATTTGAGAGTTGTGAACAGAACAGATTTATGGGTATGTTTTCATGGATAAAGCAGTGTACAGGGGTCAGCCAATTACAGATTATAGATTACAATCGTCCCGTGTGCAGTTCTTTTAAATCGGATGCCTGCTGGTACACCCACAATCCCCAAGTGGGTCGGCGTAACTTGTATATAGAGTCCAACAGCATCCAGGTCTAGTGTTCCAAAACTTTATTGGTGTCCAAGTCTACATAAATACGATGTGTCGACCCCTACTGGCGTCTTTGTCAAGTATTGATGAGGAATCAGCCAGCAAATGCACAGGTCATGCAACTCTTTGGTGTTGTTACTTGGTAGAGGACAAGAAGGAGAGATCCCCATCTACTCTCTTAGAGTGCATAGATATGGTCTTTGAAAAACAGGTATTTTACTGAACCAGACATTATGTTCACAAGTGGAAGATTGTTTCATACATCTGAAGCATACTATACATATGGGTTTCTATAAACAACATACAAAACAGCCACATACATATATTTAACAAATCTGCCACGTCTTAATATACCCTATAAATAAAAATATCTTCCTAGCACTGGGTTGGTTAAAAAATGTAATTAAAAAAAGTGTAATCATTTTACTGTATGAAAAAGCTATATGGAAATTCTATAACTATCATGCTGAAAAATAATGAGGATTAACTTGATAACGTAGAAAAGAAATTACAGCCATTATAACAGCATGTGGCAAAAATTGTTAGTGTCTGCTCACTGAAGCTGGAAAACCACATTTATGAAGTGGTTAAATACACAGCATGAAACAATTAAGACTATGAAAATGGGTTAACACGAAGGTGATGCACATACACTTATTCCATCATTATGTGACACCAGTGATGAATCGGAGAAAGCATGTGGGTGCTTATTCTAGGAGCAATTCACAGCAAGTTGTAGTAATTCAGACATGCTGCCCCTCTAAATGATACTATTCAACACATCAACATTAAAGAAGAGAAATCAATCATGATAAAAATCTCCCGAGAAACTACCATTGTGAGGTAACGCTGACACTTGTAGCAGATGGCACACAATGTGAGTCATATATCATTTTGAACAGTAAAAAAAAATAATATATATATATATATATATATATATATATATACATACATATAAGAAATTGATAGAGTTAAAAGATGTTTATCTCTAAACTCAAGGAATTACGCCTTTTTTTAATCCAGCATCTGTAAGCCAAAAAATAATTCTAGTGACGCGTAGGAAGCGAAAGTATAATGGACAGATTTGTTCCTTTTCTGTATCAAAGAAGCATACTATAGAAGTATAGTTTAGTAGTATAGTAATGTAATGTTATCACTTTTACTCCTTAAGGACACATGACGTACATGATAGCATTCCTAAGGGGTACAGAACAGACTCACGACTTAAGCCCTCTCTGTATCATGCCACTCCTGGCTGCTATCAGAAGCCAGGGACTGTGGCTATTAGCTGCCCTAGCCTGATCAGTCGTGGGAAGTTGATCTGTCATACTTATTCCATGGTGGTCTAGTGCAGTGATTTTCAACCTTTTTTGAGCCGCGGCACACTTTTTATACTTAAAAAATCCCGGGGCACACCACCAACCAAAATGGCACAAAATGACACTAAAACAGTACATATTATACATATAGTTAATAATATAGATTCTAAATGTATTTATACTCACTCAGTGGGAAACCTGGGCCTGTTTTCTTCTCCCCCCTGTGCTTCTCTCCTGTGCTTCTCTCCACCATACTTCTCCCACCCACTTCTCTCCTGTGCTTCTCTCCACCATACTTCTCCCCCCTGCTTCTCTCCTGTGCTTCTCTCCCCCCTGCTTCTCTCCTGTGCTTCTCTCCCCCATGCTTCTCTCCCCCATGCTTCTCTCCACCATACTTCTCCCCCCTGCTTCTCTCCTGTGCTTCTCTCCCCCATGCTTCTCTCCTGTGCTTCTCTCTCCCATGCTTCTCTCCTGTGCTTCTCTCCACCTTACTTCTACCCCCTGCTTCTCTCCTGTGCTTCTCTCCTGTGCTTCTCTCCCCCATGCTTCTCTCCTGTGCTTCTCTCCACCATACTTCTCCCCCCTGCTTCTCTCCTGTGCTTCTCTCCCCCATGCTTCTCTCCTGTGCTTCTCTCCACCATACTTCTCTCCTGTGCTTCTCTCCACCATACTTCTCCCCCCTGCTTCTCTCCTGTGCTTCTCTCCCCCATGCTTCTCTCCCCCATGCTTCTCTCCTGTGCTTCTCTCCTGTGCTTCTCTCACCCATGTTTCTCTCCCCCATGCATCTCTCCTGTGCTTCTCTCCCCCATGCATCTCTCCTGTGCTTCTCTCCCCCATACTTCTCCCCCCTGCTTCTCTCCTGTGCTTCTCTCCACCATACTTCTCTCCTGTGCTTCTCTCCTGTGCTTCTCTCCACCATACTTCTCCCCCCTGCTTCTCTCCTGTGCTTCTCCCCCCATGCTTCTCTCCTATGCTTCTCTCCCCCATGCTTCTCTCCTGTGCTTCTCTCCCCCATGCTTCTCTCCACCATACTTCTCCCCCCTGCTACTCTCCTGTGCTTCTTTCCCCCATGCTTCTGTCCTATGCTTCCCTCCCCCTCATGCTTCTCTCTTGTGCTTCTCTCCACCATACTTCTCCCCCCTGCTTCTCTCCTGTGCTTCTCTCCACCCTGCTTCTCTCCACCATACTTCTCTCCCCCCCTGCTTCTCTCCACCAAACTTCTCTCCCCCCTGCTTCTCTCCGCTGTTTCTCTCCCCCATCCCCAGGTTTCTCTCCCCCCCTTCCTCCTCACCTTCTCCAAGATGGTCGCCGCTGCTGTCCGCCTCACCTACTGGTCGCCCATAGGGCCCGGACGTGCTCCTACAATCAGCGGAGACCGGGAGCGTGGTGCGCTGTGGCGGGCCGTAGTGCACACGTTGATTGGATGCGTGCATCACGGCCCACCGCAGCGCACCATGCAACCGCCCACATTAAAATCCGCCACTGATCGCTGCGCATTGCCGGGGAACAAAACACAGGGGCACCATAGTTTGGGGAACTTTCCCTGCGGCACACCCGACAATGTGTCGCGGCACACTGGTTGAAAATCACTGGTCTAGTGGACAGATTAGCTTCCCACAATGTGATTGTGAGAAGCCAATTTGTCATACTTACCATCCTAGGCCTTGGCAATGATCGGATTCTGGTCTCGGCTCGGTGATCACTACAGGCTTCCTTCAGCAGCCCCTAGTAATCAAGCACCAAACACTCATGTCCAAACACTCATGTTCCAAGGACATGCCAAAAGGGTTTTTTTTAACTCTTTGACCCTTTAAGGTTCCTTAAGCAAATTCTTGAAGATTTATTTGCAGGCATCTACCTAATCTAGAAGGACTATCAACAGCCACCAGCTTCAGTGACTAATCCAGGGCAGGGTTTTCTCCCCAAATTCATGGGCTGAATAGCCCAAACTAGTTAGTTATTTATTTCATTTACAGCCCCCTTATTGGAAAACAAACAACTGCAAAAACATCAAATGTATCATTGTTACCAAAAGCAGTTGAAAAAGATTTCAAGATAATCAAAGCTGTCAGTGCGGTTGGCTGGTAATACGGACACAAAAATATGACCTTATTAAGCCCATGTAAAACTTTGCTTAAAATAATTTTGCTTTTGGAAGAAATTGTCTGCTGCTTTTTGGCATACTCTCATAATACCAGCATTCTGCAAAAAGTATCATTGCCTTACCAATAAAAGAAATGATGACCTGTGTTCAGTTTACCATGCCTTTTGAGTGTTACAATAAAATATTTTATCATCTGTGGGTGTTTGTTAGTGCTGCAATGTTTTTTAACAAAACACTGCCAGATACAAAATGTGTGTAATAGAGGTTAGCACTCAAGTAAATAGCCGTGATGAGACTAACATTAAGCTGAAGCCTTTCACAGTTACAACATTTAGAAACAACACTGATAAATTAAATCCACACTCTAGAGAGAAACAAAAATGTAATTGTATTATACATTATGTTCTACGAGCTAAAGGGTTATGGTAACGAATTTATAGCATCCTAAGACCCCACAGCCATGTTGCATGAGGTGACCTAATCCACCAACAAGGGTACAGACTCTCAGTGAGCAGATAGACTGGAGAGACATTTTACATCTGTCATGGTCCTTCTTTTATCCCTTATTCCTGTCATGTTTTTTTGTCATTGTCTCTTTATCCCAGTGATTTGTCCCCGATGAACCTGGCACCTTCTTGGGGAAATATGTTGGGTCCCTGACTACATACAGAATAAAGAAATTATTATTATACTCTGTGACCTTTAAAGAGGTCATCCCACACGGAGGAAAAAGCTTCTCAGTCTCCTGGTGTCCCCATTCACTGTAATGCTATACAGATCTCTTTCCAGCAGCCTCATCCGTATCATAACAGACAAAGGCTTAAGGCACTATTACATAGGCCAATCTGGAGGAGCAAGCAAGCGCCCACCTGTCAAATCAGCCCTCGCTCCTCATTCCTCATGAGTGGGTAAGAGCGGGGAGAGCACAGGGAGCTACTCAGATGATCTTTAAATCATCCAAGGAGGCCATATGAGATGGCTTCAGTCTGCGGGAGTGGCGGCCAGTAGCCTGTCACTATTATTCTAATTTTTTTTATGTTGAAAGACAACGATAAGCCAACATTGTGCATGGCGCTTGATTGTTGGCTTTTAACAGGAGCTAGTACACCAAGCGATTATTGGCCGTAACGGCTAATAATCGCCCAAATACAGCCGATAATCTCTTGGTGTAATAGAGCCTTTAGTTTTATGCTTAGTGATAAGAATGAAAACTGTTTATGGCATATTGTCTCTCTGCCAATGAATGAAATAGACATAGTAACACAATAAATGGTTTTATTTCACTGTATTGGCACTGAATGTGGCCAGATACTTATGGAGGGCAATCCCTGGAATAAAAAAAAAAACCATCAGAGCCTCCCCTCCCCAAATCAGCAGCTCTGTCTCCACTTTCTTTGTAGGGGCTCATGGACACTGAGCAAAAGGCAAGGAATTGTAGAGGAATCCGCTCTTAAATTCTGCTTGAAATTCCTCCCGTAAAAGAATGAACAGGGCAATGTCTCATTGTGTATAATGGGATTTCCGCTCGGTTGTTCACACTGCAGAATTTCCAAGCAGAATTTTCTGCCACAGATCTACTTTCCGTCCAAGGCAGTGGCGTAGCGACCGCGGTCGCAGTGGTCGCCTCTGCGACCGGGCGGCTACCAAGGGGGGGCCCGCGGGGCCCCCCTTGCCGCCACAATGCCCCCTCCCACTCCCTCTTGTGACCGCAAGCAGTGTTGTGCTTGCGGTCACAAGAGAGAGGCTGGAACTGGCCCCCGTCTCTTTCCCCTCCCAGCCCCAGGAAGCACACGCACAAGTGAACTCTGTGTGCGCCGGGGAAGTACTTCCGGCACAAGGCGCGTCACTAACACTTGCCTCCTGTGTCGGAAGTAACAGCCCTGGTGCACACAGAGCTCTGTGGTCGCTGTGCTGCCGGGGCTGGGACGTGAAAGAGCTGGGGAGCCGCGGGTGAGCCAGGGGCCAGTTCCAGCCTGCAGGAGAGAAGAGCCACGACGGGGGAGCGAGTTGTCAGGTGTGTTGTTGTTGTTTTTTTATTTTTTTATATGCATTGCACAGACTAGTGGGCATCTATAAGGGGGATAATGGAGGGGGAATCTATAAGGGGATAACTGGGGGGGGCATCTATAAAGGGGATAACTGGGGGGGCATCTATAAGGGGGATTCCTGGGGTGAGCATCTATAAAGGGGATAACTGGGGGGGAATCTATAAGGGGCATAACAGAGGGGGCATCTATAAGCGGGATAACGGAGGGGGCATCTATAAGCGGGATAACGGAGGGGGCATCTATAAGGGGGATAACGGGGGGCATCTATAAGGGGGATAACTGGGGGGCATCTATAAGGGGGATAACTGGGGGGCATCTATAAGGGGGGTAACGGGGGGGCATCTATAAGGGGGATAACTGGGGGGGAATCTATAAGGGGGATAATGGGGGGCATCTATAAGGGGGATAACTAGGGGCCATGTATAAGGGGGATAACCAGGGGGCATCTATAAGGAGGATACAGGGGGGACCATCTATAAGGGGAATAACAAGGGGCATCTATAAGGGGGATAACCGGGGGGCATCTATAAGGGGGGTAACCAGGGTGCATCTATAAGGGGGATAACGGGGGGCATCTATAAGGGGGATAACCAGGGGGCACCTATAAGGGGGATAACGGGGGGCATCTATAAGGGGGATAACCAGGGGGCATCTATAAGGGGGATAACTGGGGGGCATCTATAAAGGGGAGATAACCGGGGGGAATCTACTGTATAAGGGGGATAACCAGGGGGCATATCTATAGGGGGGATAACTAGGGGGCATCTATAAGGGGATAACTAGGGGGCATCTATAAGGGGATAACCAGGAGGCATCTATAAGGGGGATAACTAGGGGGCATCTATAAGAGGATAACCAGGAAGCATCTATAAGGGGCATAACCAGGTGCCATTTATAAGGGGGATAACATAGGGGGCCATCTATAAGGGGGATAAGAGGGGGGGCATCTATAAGGGGGACACCATGGAGGGTGTATGCAATAGGGCATGTACTATAGTGGACATAAACTATAAGGGTGATCACATAGCGCCAGCCTACCCACCTAATGAGCACACAAAGGGGACAAGACAGATGTGCAGTTTGTAGAGAGATGAGGATGGTGTCAGTGTGAGGAGCCTAATATGTCTGTCTGGCAGATTCTGTGGATTCGTCGCTCGGAGAAGTTCTCATAATGGCCCAGGACAGATGGAGAAAAAGATGAAAAGGGAAGAACTCCAATCAGAGAAGACATCCCCTGTGAGTCACCAGATATAACTGCACTGTAATGTATATGGAGTAAAGAACCTGTGTAGAGCTGAGGCTACCTCTATATGACTGGATGAGGTGATATTGGTCTTTGTACAGTGGATGTTATTCAGTAGCAGCGGTTGTATTAGTCAGTATGTGGTGGTATTACTCAGTATGTGGTGATGTTAGTCAGTAGCAGCGGTGGTATTAGTCAGTAGCAGCGGTGGTGTTAGTATATAGTGGTATAAGTCAGTAGCAGCAGTGGTGTTAGTCAGTATGTGGTGGTATTTGTTACTTGTAATCTGGTACTTTGTTTTATTGGATTTAGTGTACTGGATTTGGTCAGTAACAATATGGTGGTCATAGTGTGGCGGTAATATTTGCCCCTTGTATACTGTTATTATTGGTAATATTGGTCTCAGTATACAGGATTTGGTTAGTAACAGTATGGCGGTAATATGTATGGTGATTATATTTCCTATATACTGTTATTATTGGTAATATCAGTCTTGAGATATATACATACCAATAGCATTGCCTGGTCGAGGAAGGAAGGGGGCAAAATGACCTCTTGCACCAGGGCCCAAGAGACATTAGCTACGCCCCTGGCCCAAGGGTATATGCACACCGAGCAATTCTCGAGGAATTGAAGAATAAAGTTTTCAGGCAGAATTCAAGCAGAATTTAAGCCCCCTATTGACTTTGGGTATGTGCACACTGAGGAAAAGGCGAGGAATTCAGCTTGAAATTCAGCTTGAAATTCAGCTTGAAATTCAGCTTGAAATTCCTCCCGTAAAATATGTACAGAGCAAAGTCCCATTGTGTTCAATGGGTTTTCTGCTCTGTTGTTTACACTGCAGAATTTCCGAGCAGAATTTTCTGCTTTAGATCTGCTAGAGGAATCCTATAGAAGTCAATGGGGGGCTTAAATTCTGCTTGAATTCTGCCTGAAAACTTTCAGCTACAATTCCTCGAGAATTGCTCAGTGTGCACATACCCTTTTATAGAATTCCTCTAGCAGATCTACAGCAGAAAATTCTGCTCGGAAATTCTGCAGTGGGAACAACAGAGCAGAAAACCCATTGAACACAATGGGACTTTGCTCTGTACATATTTTACGGGAGTAATTTCAAGCTGAAATCCCTCTTTAATTCATCACCTAAGGCTATGTGCACACTGAGCAATTCTCGAGGAATTGTAGCTGAAAGTTTTGAGGCAGAATTCAAGCAGAATTTAAGCCCCCCATTGACTACTATAGGATTCCTCTAGCAGATCGACAGCAGAAAATTCTGCTCGGAAATTCTGCAGTGTGAACAACAGAGCAGAAAACCCATTGAACACAATGGGACTTTGCTCTGTACATTTTTTACCGGAGGAATTTTAAGCTGAATTTCAAGCTGAATTCCTCGCCTTTTCCTCAGTGTGCACATACCCTCATTTCTCGCCTTTTCCGAAGGGTATGTGCACACTGAGGAAAAGGCGAGGAATTCAGCTTGAAATTCAGCTTGAAATTCAGCTTGAAATTCCTCCCGTAAAAAATGTACAGAGCAAAGTCCCATTGTGTTCAATGGGTTTTCTGCTCTGTTGTTCACACTGCAGAATTTCCGAGCAGAATTTTCTGCTGTAGATCTGCTAGAGGAATCCTATAGAAGTCAATGGGGGGCTTAAATTCTGCTTGAATTCTGCCTCAAAACTTTCAGCTACAATTCCTCGAGAATTGCTCAGTGTGCACATAGCCGAATTGTGCACATACCCCAAGGGTATATGCACACTGAGGAAAAGGCGAGGAATTAGGTGAGGAATTGAAGAGGAATTTCAGCTTAAAATTCCTCCCGTAAAATATGCACAGAGAAAAGTCCCATTGTGTTCAATGGGTTTTCTGCTCTGTTGTTCACACTGCAGAATTTCCGAGCAGAATTTTCTGCTGTAGATCTGCTAGAGGAATCCTATAGAAGTCAATATGGGGCTTAAATTCTGCTTGAATTCTGCCTGAAAACTTTCTGCTACAATTCCTCGAAAATTGCTCAGTGTGCATATACCCTCACATGTCACTTCTTTTTGGCAGAATCTGCTAGAGGTAACCTATAGAAGTCCATGGGGCTTGAATTATTCTTATAATTCTGCCTGAATTCTGCTTGCGTTCTGCTTGAATTCCACTCAAATTCAGCTCCTATTCTGCTCGTAGCAAAATAGAAGAGGAATTTCAAGCAGAAATCTTCAAGCAGAAATTCCTCATCTTTTGCTCAGTGTGCATGAGCCCTAAATTGGAAGCCTGGGAAAGCTAGGTGGTCCTACAGCTGGCTTTAATATTGATTCTTATATGAATGTATGTCCCTAGGGATTAGAGTATATAAGGAATCAGGGCCGGCTCCAGGTTTTTGTGGGCCCTTGGGCGAGAGAGCCTCAGCGGGCCCCTTTGTATAGCACACCTCGGGGCACACCTACCAAATAAAGTTTGACAAAATATCGAAAAAAAACGTAATCCAGTAACTCACAGGTGACGTCTTCTTTGATCTGAGGCGATCGCTCTCCGTTTCCTCTCCATCTGGCCCAGACCTCCATGATGATTTCTTCCAGCTACAATTCATCTCTTCGGGACCTGTCAGACAAACATGTTAGGCTCCGCACTTTTCCAGCAACTTCCTTCCCTTTTTCCCACCCATAGACTCCTATACAGTAGTAACTCCACTGTTTGGTGTCATGTGCAGTAAAGTAAGGAGGTTTGTGGGTCCCGTGCTGTGCCCCCCATATAGTAATAATGCCCTCTGTCCCCATAGTAATGCCCCCTGCTCTGTCCCCATAGTAATGCCCCCTGCTCTGCCCCATAGAAATGCCCCCTGCTCTGTCCCCATAGAAATGCCCCCTGCTCTGCCCCATAGTAATGCTCCCTGCTCTGCCCCATAGAAATGCCCCCTGCTCTGTCCCCATAGTAATGCCCCCTGCTCTGTCCCCATAGTAATGCCCCCTGCTCTGCCCCATAGAAATGCCCCCTGCTCTGCCCCATAGAAATGCCCCCTGCTCTGTCCCCATAGTAATGCCCCCTGCTCTGTCCCCATAGTAATGCCCCCTGCTCTGCCCTATAGAAATGCCCCCTGCTCTGTCCCATAGAAATGCCCCCTGCTCTGCCCCATAGAAATGCCCCCTGCTCTGTCCCCATAGTAATGCCCCCTGCTCTGTCCCCATAGTAATGCCCCCTGCTCTGTCCCCATAGTAATGCCCCCTGCTCTGCCCCATAGAAATGCCCCCTGCTCTGTCCCATAGAAATGCCCCCTGCTCTGTCCCCATAGTAATGCCCCCTGCTCTGTCCCATAGAAATGCCCCCTGCTCTGCCCCATAGAAATGCCCCCTGCTCTGCCCCATAGAAATGCCCCCTGCTCTGCCCCATAGAAATGCCCCCTGATCTCCCTCAGCACAAGAAAATAAAAAAATAAAATCATACTCACTAATCCGGGCAGGGGACGGGTCCTCTTCTCCCTTGTGTGCACCTTGTGGATCCACCAGCAGGCGTGATGACGTCATCGCTCTGCGCCTGTTGGTGAGATCGGATCCACGAAGGGATGAGACTAGAATGGAGGTGCTAGAAGGAGGTCGTCCCCCTGGAGTATGTATTCTAGTCTGTTTACCATAGAGCAGGCTAGAATGGAGTTACAATCAGGAGGCATTACATGAGGTATACATGGAGGAACTACAACTCCCAGCGTGTCCAGCCTGTTATTATGGGATATCAGAGGACATTACAGGAGGAGATATAATAGGACTACAACTCCCAGCGTGTCCAGCCTGTTATTATGGGATATCAAAGGACATTACAGGAGGAGATTTAAGAGGAGTACTACAACTCCCAGCATGGAGAGCCTGTTATTATGGGAGATCAAAGGCCATTACAGAGGGAGATATAAGAGAAGGACTAAAACTCACAGCATACAGAGGGAAGGTATTAGTGAGCCCCGCCTCCTCATGTCACATGACAATGATCACAGGTCCTTCATCCATATACAGCCTCTCCCGTTCTCAGCCCCGCCCCCTTATGACATCACCACAGGTCCTTCATCCATATGCAGCCTCTCCCGTTCTCAGTCCCGCCCCCTTATGACATCACCACAGGTCCTTCCCCAGTGCAGCAAACACGGCAGGTCCTTCCCCAGCCCTCCCCCGGACTTGGGGTTGGCAGCACCCGCTCCCCCGGGGTCGGTGATGCGGCGGGGGTCTGTCTCACTGCTTGAGAAAGTGTCGGGGGCCCCTTGGGCGGCCGTGGGCCCCGGCACTTGCCCGAGTATGCCAGGTGCTGACGCCGGCCCTGTAGGGAATGATAGAGCACTGCTTTTTCGGTTTGCACAAATGGAGCAATGTATAATACTGATTTAAAGATAGAAAACTTTATAAAAAAAAAAAAAGCAAGTATATCACAAAACTGCTTGCGATCACAGGCCTATTGATTTCTTTAATATAAGCGGGAAAGAAATCATAACAACTTAAGCTGATATCGTAATAAAAATTCTACTGGATTGAACTCACTTGTTGGAGGGGAGTGTGTAACACACTCCCCCCCCCCCCAGCCTGGATCGTTTTGTCAGTGAACTCTCCGCAGATTCTCCCTGCGCATGTACCACTGTATCACTGACCATTTAAACCTCAGCTTTGCCTTGTCCACGACTGCAGGGCGTCTAAACTCCAGAACGACCAGGCTTCTGCTTCATCGCTCTTCCTTCAAAGAATGGTAGGTATACAAATTTGTCATATAAAAAAGTGCATTTATTGTCCAAAGCGTATCGGGGGACTAAAAGGGCACCCCCTACCTCAGGGAAAAACATTTCTTTAAACTGTCATTCTGTGTAATGATTTCATGTTAATGATAAACAATCTTATTTGCAATCGTTTATCCTTAATCGCTAACCGTTAAAATTCGCTTTGTCTAATTGGATCCTTTCGCCTCCCCATAGGGAACATATGAACATTTGGCTGTGCCATGTATGCAAGGACAGGAGGGATAATGAAATATCAGCTAATTTATATTATTTATATAAATAGGGGGTGAACCCGTATACAGTAGCCATGGTTAACATGATCCCTGATGCAACAATTGTGTCAGGGAGGTAAGTTAAGTCAATTAGAACATTGAGTTTGTGCCATTGTGATCAAGTTAACACAGGCTGCATCTGTATATCAGTAAAAATCATGTGCTAGTAGATGTACACAATGGGGGAGATTAATCAAACATGGTGTAAAGTGAAGTTTAAAGTGAAGCCCCTAGCAACCAATCAGATTTTACTTTTTATTTTTCAAAGAGTCTGTGAGGAATAAAAACTGGAATCTGATTGGTTGCTAGGGGCAACTGGGCCAGTTTCACTTTACACCATGTTTGATAAATTTCCCCCACAGTGTATGCCTCCACACTGTGCTAATCTCTACACTGGTTCCCTATTCAGTATAGAATACAATAAGCCACCCATAAGCCCCTCCTACGTTAATGGGCGGTTATATCAATGTACTCCCACCCTATTGCTGGATCTCACTAGCACCTGCCCCCACAGTCTTGTTGACAGAACAGAAAGACAATTGGGACGATTCCTATCTTTCTCATTGGCTACATTACCCATGGTAATCCCCATGGAGTAGTAGTTTATCAAAATGTTAACTTCCAAACAACATGTAGCAATGTGGTAAATTACATGCTTGCAAATATTCTTTCTGCAACATATTTCTAATGTTGAATATTGCTGTATACCCTTATGTTTCCTGCCTTACACCCATTTTATGTGTGTTCTTTGTAGATTGTGATATCTAAGTTTTGCAACAGAATACTTATTAATGGCTATTGTCCAGAATTATCTTTGGTAGCTCATAGATCTCCCTTTGAATGTGGCCTCAGAGGTGACCCTTGCCAGTAAAAAATATTACAGCAATGAATCATTGTTGTATGTACAACTCTCTTCGATTAGACAATGAATCATTTTAAGTGCACCTAACATATTACATCGCAGCTTTTCCCATAGGAGTTTAACAATATACACTAGATACATGTGCACTGTATATGCTTCTAATAATAACATATTTATAGTGACATTTTAATGGAAAATTAGCTCACAGATAACATCTCCTAGGTTAGACTGGTTACTTGACACATTAGTACATCAATAATTTCAAGGAAAACTTTCCATTTTATTCTGACCTCATCCAGCTTCATTTGATTTCTTCTAATCCAGACAAAGCAACTCACATCGACGTGCAAGATAGTCACTGTCTGTATATACAACCTCCCTAAGGATGCTCTAGCATAGAACATTAGCAGGTTCAAGTTTCAACTTGTATCAATTACCGGCACAGCATGGCATCTACCCATGCCAGCTATAGAACATGTAAATGGCCCTTTCAGCTGGCAGCTCATGAGACTCGGGACCCTTTTACACGGCCCAATGTAGCACCATAAACGAGTGTCAATCAGGCTCAGTCAATCGCCCCTCCTGCTTACCTAATCATAGTTGGATGCATATTCCAGTTTACCAGTTTACACAGGAAGATTTGCAGCCAATTAGGAATGCAAAAAAGCAGCAGCAGTAATGAAAAAGGGTTACACTGAGCACTATGCAGCTGCTGGTGCTTAGAAGCTAAAGGGAGGAAGGGATTGTACTGCAGCACTCTGGAGGTACAGCAGTAGGTACACTGGTATTTGCACAAGGGACAGCTGCCCAAAACTGTATGGGTGTCAGAGATGAGAGAGAAACCTTGATTTACCTTTTAAAGGGAGCCCATCACCATGAAAATGCTACCTAAGCTACTGACATGATGTTATAAAGCAGGAGGAGCTTAGCAGATTGATAGATATTTTTATGGAAAAAGATTCAGTATAACTTCTAATTTGAAATTATAAATATATATATATATATATATATATATATATAGATATATATATATATATACATATATACAGTATATCGCAAACTGCTCAGTTGTTCTTTCTCAATAACATTGTTATTATATAACAATTGTCATAGATTAGATAGCACTGTCTTGGTGACAGGCTCCCTTTTGGAACAGTAAAGATCTTCAGCAGGCAGACTAGCTCAGCTTGTAGGCACACAGCCCAAGCCATTTCCTACTCTCCTGCACATAGCAGTGGCTAAGCCCTGTTCCCTGTTCTATTTTGCTGTGACTGTTACTAGAGACTGATTTTAAGAAGATTGCAACAAAGTGAGGTGCCTATTAGCCAAGACTTTAAGTCTGCTTCTCTAGGGTAAGGAGTAATTTCTAGTAAATGAAGATGTGGTACCCATGTGGGGTGATAAGTGTTATGGTGCACAGTCAGGGGCGGTCTTGGCATTTCTGGGGCCCCAAGCGAAGTTATGTCTGGGCCCCCCCCCCCTCGACACAATAGACCGCTGTGTGTTGCCCACAGTAGTATATACCCCTTGTGCGCTACCGCCAGTAATATATACTCCTTGTGTGCTGCCCCAATAGTATATACCCCTTGTGTCCTGCCCCCAGTAGTATATACCCCTTGTTTGCTTCATCCAGTAGTATATAGCCCCCTGTGTGTTCCCCCAGTTATATATAGCCCCCCTGTGTGCTCCCCCAGAAGTATATAGACCTCCTGTGTGCTGCCCCAGTTGTATATAGACCCCCTGTGTGCTGCCCCCAGTTGTATATACCCCCTGTGTGCTCCCCCACTAGTATATAGGCCCCCTGTGTGCTCCCTCAGGGGTATTTTGCCCCCCTGTGTGCTCCCCCACTTGTATATAGACCTCCTGTGTGCTCCCCCACTTGGATATAGACCCCTGTGTGCTCCTCCAGTAGTATATAAACCCCCTGTGTGCCCCACCAGTATTATATAGACCCCTTGTGTGCTGCCCCAGTATACAGACCCCTTTGTGCTCCCCCAGTTATATATAGACCACCTGTGTGCCTCAAGTGGTATATAGACCCCCTGTATGTTCCCCCAGTAGTATATAGACCCCCTGTGTGCCCCACCAGTAGTATATAGACCCTTGTGTGCTCCCCCAGTAGTATATAGCCCCCCTGTGTGCTCCCCCAGTAGTATATAGCCCCCCTGTGTGCTCCCCCACTTGGATATAGACCTCCTGTGTGCTCTCCAAGTTGTATATAGACCCCATTCTGCTGCCCCAAGTAGTATATAGACCCCCTGTGTGCTGCCCCTGTTATATAGCCCCCCTGTGTGCTCCCCCCATTTTTATAGACCCCGATGTGCACTCCCCCAGTTAAACAGACCCCTGTATGCTCCCCCTCCCATATAGTATATAACACAATAAAACAAACACTTATACTCACCTGGGTCCGGGCGTCTCCTCTTCTCTTCACTCTTGTGGCCGCAGAAAGGGTTTTCACTGCGATCACAAGAGGCTGCACTCCCCTTGTCCTGGCGCCGATGCTCCAGTGATGTCACTGGAGTGCCGACACCACAAGGACAAAGCTGCCACTTGTGACCGCAGGGAAAACCCTTCCTGCAGCCACAAGAGTGACTGACAGGAAGGGGGCCAATGTCTCCCGCCCTGTCAGTGCTGCTGCATGTAACTATGAGCGCTCATTACGAGTGCTCATAGTTACAGTTCAGATGGCAGCAGCGAACAGGGCAGCGGCCCTGTCCAGCGGTCTTGGGCACAAGAGCAGGGCATGGGGGCCCCCGTGGATGTTGGGGGCCCCAAGCGATCGCTTGGGGTGCTTGGTGCCAAAGACCGCCACTGTGCACAGTAATAATATTCTGTTGTATTGTCATATGGTAGAGAGGTGCAGCTAAGCGGGTGGTTCCCTGTGTTCCCAAAAAAAGTTTTTATCAATGTAGTTGCTTCAATGATGCAAAGTGCAGGGATGAGACATCTGGACATTAGGAGTCTGTAAAGTCACTTTAAGTCTTTACTAGTGATGAGCGAATACTGTTCGATCGAATAGATATTCGATCGACTAGTGAGATATTCGAATATTCAATATTCCGCGAATTCGTATCCCGTGAATATTCGATAAATATTCGATAAGCGTTCAAATCCCCCAGCTTCCGGTTTTACCCTCCAAATGGTCAAGTAGATGTTTTTCACTAATTGAATACTTGTTCCCATAGACTTTAATGGGATTGAATATTCGATCGAATATTCAAATATTTGCGGGATATTCGTACGAATATGGAATATTTGAATATCTCACTATTCGCTCATTACTAGTCTTTACTTTTAGTCTTTATACAACAATTCAGGCCTCTGATACAGTATGGCAAAGAATGAGAAGTTACAACACTTGATAGTGAAGATTTGGTCACAGTTCCTTTTAGCAGTTACTCTTTGACAAAAAACCAACAGCAGGTTAGAAGACTCTATTGTCTAAAAGGGTCAGGCATGCAGAAGATGAGGGTTATTTTCTTCCTTATGAATATTCATCTGGCACAGCCAGAGTGACACCACTGCTGAGTGCTGCCTCATAAGGAGGGGTGAGCCAGCCGGTAGATAGGTTGTGTACAGTTGAGCATTTGGTCTACTAGGGAAAGTGCCAGTCTTGGTACTGCACTTTTTATGACCAGGGTTTCCCAGTCAAAAGCAGAAAGCTTCTGCTTCTTAGAGCAGGATGAGGCCTCCTGGCATCCCTGCTGTGACTGCTCTGCATAGCTGCCCCCTTCAGGAATCACTGTTCTGACAAGCCATGGTGCTGGTGACTTCTATAAGCAAGCTTGGAGCGCAGAAGACTGAAGCGTTTGTAAGTTATATCCCAGCAGCAGCACTACAGGTCTGCAGACTTCCCGCAGAAAATCAGTCTCTGCCCTGCTGTCCAAGATGTTTGACCCCCCCTACACACACACACACACACACACACACTGTGTCATGTTGAGCAACACTTACTGACTTCTGCTGTCTTTATGTTAACTGTTTGTGTACCTGAGGAGATGAAAGGGACTGAAAGGAGGGGAATGTCCTGTATCTGATCTCTACACCTGTACTGTAAAGGACAATTGCTGCAAACAAGGGAGCATCAGCAAACAGCAGACTAAGGAAAAAACACTCACAACAGCTTCTGGCCAAGGGACTGTGAATGTGTAATGTCCAGACTCTGGGGCTTTTCAGAAATTGGGGGACCTTGCACTGTCCATTGTCAAGGGGGAAGGAAGGAAGAAGCAGCCTGTGTACGATTTTTCACAATTGTCATGATATAATCAAAGTTTATTTACTTTGCCTTTTAGTGGTTTTAATGTTATGGCCGATTGGTGTATTTATAATATCTAACATGCAATTTAAATAATTACACATCCCTGTCTGAAAGGAGTGTACAGACTGGCACACAGTTCACATTGCACATTACCTAATAAACTACTGGGCACAGTTCTGTACAGAAGGTTTCCCTCAGTCCAGCTAATTAAGAGAATTTGCAGAAGAATTCACTAGACTTTCCAGACTACAAAAATATCTTTGGCACACATAAATCATGTCTTCCTATTTCCCCATTAGGCAGGGCTCTCCAAAAGACAGGTCATTTAGGGACTTGGTGACTTACACTGTCAAAGATATGATAATTTTCATTGAATTTCCTCAGTAAAAGTTCTGCTTGGCAAGGATAGCGAAATTCATCATATTACACAAATTCACTTACTGTACATTATACACTCTTTCCATTCTCTCTAACATGTCATTCTGAAAAGATATACAAGCACCGGTTCCCTATGCATAAAATATGACTATATATGTTGGATTTCCTACAAGTACATACCACTTGCCTAACACCTTGGTAACATACACTGTAGATATAGGTGGTAAGTACTAACAGTTCTGTGGTGACCCCCAGGGGTGTTGTGTCGGAGGATTGGACGGTCACTTGCTAGATGGTGGGGTGTGGCGCCACTCCGGTGGTGGATGGCCGAGATACAGCTGGACCTTAGGATGTTATTCCATGACGCCAGTGCCGGTTGGGCACACAGGTGTGATGGCACACCTACTTTTAGTTTGCAAGGCCTGTTGTACCCTTTTCCCCTGTGGATAGTATCCTGCCGGGTTGCTACGGGGTCCCTTGGGATGATATTACGGTTGGCCTGAGTGGTGTAGTGCCCCTCCCGGCATGCCGCCCACAGAAAGGGGATGTGTCCCAAGGCTATAGTGTATTCTGTGTTGGTGTGAGATAAACAAAATCACAAAGTCTTTTTACCATAAATAAGCTCATTTTTACTTCAGGGATACTTGTGTACAGCAAGTTATACAGCTTTGACTTGACAGTATGTGTGTCTCTCTTGATAAAGCACTTGAAAATACACTCGATAATACTTGTGGACGAACACCTGTCAATACAACAGCTAGATCTGTGACAGGAAGATAGTAAGGAGAATAGTTGTGCTGACTGAGTGTCGTGTTTGTGATATACAAGAAGCAGAGTAGTAGAGAGGAGGATGTCGTAAGAGTCCCAACCCAAGTAGTACTGTTGGATGTTGGAGGATGGAGGATGACCCGAGCAGGGGACCTGGCAGAGGGCCCCGGCCCGGGGAAGATCACTCTAGAGAGCTGTCTAGCTTGCGTCCTTCCTCTACAATGTCCAACACAAAAGACCTTCACACTTCCTCTACCCATGTGACTTCCTCAGTGTAAGTAACGGGTGCTGTGCGTGGGTGAAGAGTGCAATAGAAGACGCAAAAAGAGAGGTGATAGGACAGAAGAAAACAAGATTCCCATAGGTTCATAGATCCATGTGACATACAAACAAATAATAACCCTTTATACTCTTCAGCTGTGCAGCATCTGAACACATACTTCTATAACAGAGACAACTAGTGAAGAAAACTTTATCACTACTTTCATCACCACACAAGTACAATAAGTACAGGCTTTTACGAGGGGTGTATATAACAGTAACACCTGTGGTAGGACACCACAAATGCATGCTGGAAATCCCACAAGAACTACCATTTTGGAGAAGCTTTGAACCACTCATTCATATGTCACAATATGGCCCCTGTCAGTTTTTCAGATCCTTATTCCTGCCCAGTTTACCTGTATCCAAAATGTCAAATTCACTCAATTAAAGTGTACCTCTCATAAGATATTAAAAACGATAAAGCCCAGCAAACATATAGGTAATGCTTGCTTACGTATGTTGTCCATTTTGATTCTATAATTGCAGCTCCAGTAGTCCGTTTAGCACCCTATTCTGCATTTCACTCATCTGCAGCAGTGTAAGGCTGCGGGCCAATCAGCATTCATCCTCATTGGGCCAACTGACATCACTTCCTTAATTTGATCTCTTTTCTGCTGTTGTAAGGACCAAATGGCCTAAATGATGAAGCCTAAACTGCATTTTTTAGTAAGTGAGACACCTAGTGGCCAAATGTATAGCAATGTATTTCATATAGAAAAAAATGAAAAAAGTAAATTGCAAAGATGTGGTATATCCCCTCCTCTGCTGATTTAAAATTATTTATTGATAACAACAGTGCCTATTTAAATATACCACTTCTTGAAAGGTCCGATTGCAATGAGAAATAAATCAGGAACATTTGGCCATTCTTACACTGCCTGGTGCCCCGAGTGACAGCTGGTGGGAAATTTACAGGCAGCTGACATCAGTAAAGTAATATTACAGTTGATCGCTGCTGCTGCTGCTGTTATGATTATCTTGAAGTACGCAGAAACATAATTATGGACTTTCTCCAGCATTTTTTATGCAACCGTGGACTTAGGACTGGACGTCTCAAAAGGGAATTTCTCTGCAATGAGCTATGCTTCTGTGTTTAGTTGATCAGAGAATGCAACTTGTCATTTTCCATCTACAAGCTGGTGGTGTTAGCATCTGTTGTTGAGTAGTAGAGACAAGCGAGCAGTAAAATATTTGAAAGTTCAAAATTCAACAAACTTCCAGCAGAGGTGGTTGGTAAATCTGCAATAACAGAGTTTAAACACGCCTGGGATACACATATATCTATCCTAAGATAATAAGAAAGAAAATACTAAAAGGGCAGACTAGATGGACCCAGTGGTCTTTTACTGCCGACAATCTTCTATGTTTCTATGTTTTTATGTTGAGTAGACCGCAATGCTTGACTATTCAAGGGAAGCATGCCTGGGTGCATGTAACACGCCCAAGTTGCAGCATTACACCACTATCACAGCCTATCAACAATACACTCCAAATACTCTTGGTATACAGCTGTATACCCAATATATATGATTTTTTAGAAATGCCTTCAGGCAACAGGCGTTCCAATGGTTAATGTTACTCACAGAACACAAAACAGTAGTACCAAATTATTATATTTTTTGGCACACTCTCAGTATACAGCGGTATAACCGATTATCTGAGGTTTTCACCAAGTACATACACTGCAGCCTATTCCTCACAGTGCACTCCAGCTGCCTGCCTATCTGAACACACTTATGTGCTGTTAGCCGGCTTAATAGATTATATATGTGTGATTAATCTCTACGATCTATCATTTTAGCCCTTTTGGGGGTCCCCCCTGCCTAAAATCACCTAACACCTAACTGTCCCTGCTGTACACTGTCTCCCTGTCTAGCCCTAAGTAGCATCTGAAAATTAATCAGAAAACCACTATTCTTGTACTTTGAAGGTCACATGGTTTAGCCAGCCAATGAATGCTGATGCTTTTATTTACTGCCTGTGTGCTCCTAGTGCCTGTACCCCCCCCCCCCCACCCACCACACACACACACACACACACACACACACACACACAACACCACCACCTGCATAATTATTGGTTAAAAAAGCACCAGGGAAGGTGGGAGGGGAATCAAATTTTTTCAGTATTTTTGGTCAAATACTCGATCGAAAAGGAGTATTTCGAAAAGTGTACTACTAATCGAATATCTACTCAATAAAGCAGTATTTGCTCATCACTTCATCTAATCAGTAGTATAAAATAAATCATCCACAAAAAGATTTTTTACTGCAGGATATTTGTTTATGCTATAAAAAAAGATTTGCTTGGGGATGTCCTACAAATTTCAGTCTAAACTCTGTTTATATCGTGTTTGAGATCTATATTTAGCAGGTGCTCATATGCATGTAGGTCATCATCATTTTCTTCAGAAAAATCCTAACAAGCTTAGGGAATGTAGTAAAACACATACTAGTAAAACTTACCTTTACCTTACCGTTGTGTATAAACATGTGAAATAGCAATATTTCTGGTCATTATATACCTTCTATATGGAATGTATTGGAATAATGCTGTGTGGGTTTCTTAACTATTTTCTGTTATCCCTGAGCTACAGAAGCTTAGCTTCTATGTTGTCTTCAAAACACTTCACACACACACATACACAGAAGAGGGGGTCACGCTCCCTTATACAGTATCTCTATGCACACCCTTACAAGCAGCAGCAGCATAAAGGACATCATAGTGCAGTACTAAGCAGTGTAAGAAACCAGGGCTGGAGTTAAATCTATTACTTACTATAAGCTCATGCAGTTTCTTTGTTGTGTCTCTATCTGCCTCTGTCTCTCTCAAGGCACCCCCCCCTCCCTTCTTCATAGGTTTTTTTGAGCAGCTGCCTGCTTCTCCCTGACGTCCTGCTCAGCCCATTAGTGGCAGTGGTGGGAGAGCGCACTGACTGGCTGCCACCAAGGAGCCAGAGAAGCAGGGGGGAACGCGGACAGGTAATGTATTATCCCGGCAGCAGTGGGTCAAGTGGGCAGGGGCTACATTCTCTCAGGGGAGCAATAGGGGATGTGACTACAGTGTATAGCAGCGGATTTAACAGCAGAACTCGCAGCTTGAAATCCGCTGCATTGGGGTACGTGTGAAACTGGCCTCAAAGTGAGTGATTAGTTTAGAAGAAGCCTAACAGGTGGAAAAAGAGGCATTTTCATTAGAGAAGATGCATTTACACCGTTGTTGTTTTTTTTTCTATTTACGTGTACTATTTATTTATGCAAAGTATTTTTAAAAGACCTTCTTGTATTTGATGAGGGGCTCTCTAATAGCTGAGGAGCATCTATTAGTTTTCTAGTCCTCGATGCTTCAGTGATAATGTATTCACACAAAGCATCACCCTTTTAGCTAAGAACAGCACCCAGGCGGATTTTCAGTACATGGATTGGACCAGAAAGACACCAGTTTTCTTTTTTTTTTTTTTTTTTTTTTAATGTATGCAACAATGTTTGTTTCAAGAGCATGGAGGAACCTTGTAGACGTGTATTATGTGTTTTACCTGTAAACAGAACTGTCAGGAATATTAAGGTGTAAATAAGCCCATGACTAAAATAGATAGGGCTAGTCATCAGGATTCTGGGCATACCCTTTATCCACATAGTCCTTTCTGTGCTGACATATAAGCCTTCGTATTACATGTAAATGAGGCTCAAGGGCCCAGGGGGCATTTCCCAGCATAGTAAAAGCTTGGATCTTATGTTCTTTTTATCTAGTAGCCGTCAGTTAAATATGGATGGAAAGAGGTACAGAAGCAGTGAAAAAGAGATGGGTTGGATTTACCTGGGCTTTTACAATGCTGGCGCTGTATCATGCCAAGTCACAAGACCATAAATTATTATGATTTTTGAGGTCTGCGATAATACAAAGTGTTAAGAAAAGATGACTGTCAACTTAGGTGTCTGACAAAGATATTAGGCTCATGGCAGCCATACTCATAGGGACTCTATGTACTGCTATACAGTGCCTTTATAAATCAAGATATTCTCCTCTGGAGATATTCTTAATGTAAAAGGATCAGCTCAAGTTCTGGCACTTCACCCAACAGTCTCATCAATAAAGAAATAAGGTACTGAAAATTATAACTAACCTCTGAAGAGTTCAGTTGATTTTAATATGTTTGTGAGTCAGTGCGGCACCACGCAGAGGGGGAGCGGCCTGTGCATGCTCCGCATTTTCATTTTTCCGGCGGAAAAATGGCACTGAAACCTACACCAGCTCTAAGAGTTTCAAAATTTTCACACGGAGAGGCTCTGTGCAATGGAGATTTATGATGAGGCAATTCGCCTCTACATAAATCGCCTGAGCTCCGGAGCTGCGGGGACATTTGTAAGCCCAGTGTAAAAAACGCTGGACTTCATAAATGTCCCCCATTGACCCAGATGTACTAGTGCATTTTTAGTGCCTATTGTTGCAGATTAGGACACACCCCTTTTACTGAGGACCCCCACCCCTTTCAGAAGGGGGTGGAGAAAAATCCTGCTATATTTTGGAAAGAATTCTGGTAAAGACACATTAGTACATTAGGGCCATTGCTTATTCCCTTATATTCTTTGTATGTGACCTTTCCACATTTATGGGCCATTGTATTCTCCCACTAAAGCAACCCTTCTTGGGGAGGAAAGCTCTGTAATGTTCATGTGATGGAGTACACAAAATCACTAATAATACAGAAATACAATTGGTGTCTGTAAATGGTTAGCGCTTTTGTTATAATCTAGTAGTAGTAGAATCATTTGCTTTAGAAATGGCCAATTGGTGTTAGATGGTACTTGCTTACAGAAATTGATAAAAATTCATTAAACTTTTGAAGGGAGACAAACTTACAATTCTTTCAAATATTTATTGTTCCAATTTATTTAGCTAAACACAAAATCAGATAACCATGGAAATATATTTACAGCTATACATTTGTTCTATTCACAGCTGGAATACTTGATTTGAAACATAAAACAGCGTACATATTGTATCGCATATCAAGAATCTATGGATTTTTGAGGTTCACATCTTTAATACAATGACTTGAATGTTTAGTGAATTTTCTCAATTTATTATGGGGTCATATAAAATCAATGTTAATTTTCAGCATTCGGAAATTATTCTCTTTAACATTTAATGACACTAGTTTAGCCAAATAATAGTCTAATTATAATTCTTATAATTGTGTTTCAACTGAATCATCAGGATACAATAAGAATCCTGTAAATATGCTGTCATCATCATTACTCACATAAATACCATTCCAGTCTCGGGAAACCTCTAACCACACCTGGTCCCCAACATTTAGCCTCAGGACCAGCATTGCAGAAGCCTGATCTATCTCCTGGCCATACAGAGTTTCACGGCTCTTAAACATCTTTTTATTTTGAGCGACAATACTAATCCTAGCTGGGCGCCCCCTGACTGTCACGTGGAATGCAAACACATAGGTTCCCGAAATTGTACAGTTAAATTTACCTGTCAGGGGGTTGTACTCATCTTGTTCATTGTACAATATTCTATCAAACTTCACTGGAGCATTAGGAGCTGGAAAAGGTTTTGATAGACCCACAGTGAAGGCAGACTTTATGGGTTTGGGATTATCTCCTTTGGATCCTTTGAGGCCTCTTGCACCTTTTTTCCCTGGAAGGCCTCTAACTCCTTTCATTCCAAAAATTCCCTTTGGGCCAGGTGGACCTATTAAACCAGGAGGCCCAATCTCACCTTTATCCCCTTTTTGTCCTGGCTCTCCCTTTTCTCCAGTTTCTCCTTGAAAGCCATCCATACCATTCAGACCTGCATCACCTTTGATACCTTTGTCCCCCTTTAATCCCCTTTCTCCAGGTTCTCCTATGTCCCCCTTTTCTCCAGTATCCCCAATATTGCCTTTATCTCCTAAATCCCCCTTTTCACCTTTGTCTCCTTTTTCCCCATCAATGCCATTTAAGCCTTGCTCTCCCTTTTCACCTCTGTCCCCTTTTGTGCCATTTTCACACATTTCCCCTTTGTTTCCTTTTTGTCCCTTTAGACCAGCAAGCCCAAGATTTCCTTTTTCACCTTTGGGTCCAATCTCACCTAAAAGAGGGAACATAAAAAGCCAAAATTAGTTGTTTTATAACAATTTTTGGCATGAAATTTTTCTTTGGGAAACATCCTGATCCTACACATCCTAGTATTAGAATAAGTTAGTGTACCTTTAGGCATCCCATTAAAGGGTATTTGTCAATTCTATACCAGGCTTAGAGCTGCAGACATGGACAGATAGCTGGTAAGGAGATATAACAACAAAACTTTTTAGCTGATGGTTTTTTGCAATTTATAAAATCAAGTTTTACTTTTAAATTCAAGTGCAGCAGAGGCTGTGCGCTGTGCTGGAAGTCAAACCCTTTACACTAATCATGTATGACAGGGAGGGTGAGGGGTGTCTGTATGCCACAGCTCAGCCCCGTCTCTGTGACTCTTGAGCCTTAGGATACATTCACACATAACGGGGTCCCAGCGAATGAAGTGGCAGCTTTCTTTAACTACTTCCATGCTGTGTCGGTAAAATAATAAAGATAACATGCTTGCCTATCCCCTTCCTCCGGCACGCTCCCACCTGCTTTTACTGTCCTGACTGGCTTACAGCATGCTCAGCCAATCACTGTGCTCTCCCAGCATAGCCAGTAATTGGCTGAGCAGACTGTCTCTGAGCCGTGACCCAAAGAAGCAAACGGGAGCATACCAGAGGAACTGGAGTCAGTAAGCATGATTTTATTTGGTATATGGTATTATTTTACCGCCATGGCATGGAAGTAGTTAAAGAAAGCTGCCACTACAATTTCGCAGTGGAATTAAAATCCGCTGCAAGAATGCTATAGACTCTAATGGTAACAAGAATTGCAGCGGATTTGCTGCGATATGCACAGTGTGAAATCCGCCACAGACTAGCTACGTGTGAACGTACCCTAAAAGTAAAACTTGATTGTAAACCTTTGCAACCAGCCATAAGCTTAACGCCAGGTGTCATTTGCTTGATCTCTCTATCAGCTGTCTGCCAATGTGTGCAACTGGACATAATAGAGAGCGGGCAGATTCCATTTAAGAGGCACCAATGAGGCCCTGTTTATCTAGTTTCATACTATTTTTCACATACTTAGACGTAGCTGTTTTAGTTATCAGTACATACTATGCTTACTTTAATCCATTTAGCTTGTTTATGGGCAATGCTCTAAATCTGCACTAAAATGTATTACAGTAACTATGACAGATCAGGCGTATATGTTATTATCTGTCATGATTCACTTGACCTTGTATTTTCCCGGCTTATATGTTGTATTACCAGCATGTTACTTAGCTAAAGAGGCCAGGGGTTCTATACAAATATAAATGTATGCTACAATATGTGAGCATATGAATTGCTAACACTGTGTAATATAGATTGGAATAAATAATTACCAAGAATGACATACTGCCCAGTGTTATGCTGACTTGTTGCATCTTGTGTCCCATGCCTATAAAAACAGTGCGTGCTAATTGATTAATATGCCACCTCAACCAGAGAGCTGGCATAATTTCATTGATATATATGCCCCATTATGACAATATTATTCCAAAAAATGTGAACAGAGCCTTTCTGTGTTTTCAATCCACTCCTGGTTGCAAAATAAGGTCCTCAATACTGCCTGAAAGATACTATATTTCATTGATATATATGCCCCATTATGACAATATTATTCCAAAAAATGTGAACAGAGCCTTTCTGTGTTTTCAATCCACTCCTGGTTGCAAAATAAGGTCCTCAATACTGCCTGAAAGATACTATGTGTGAACCCAGCTTAAGGCTATGTTTACACTACGTAAAAGTACGGCCGTTGTTGCCATCGGCAACAATGGCTGTACTTTTAGCGGGGTGGAACAATGCCTTATTTTCAATGGGATCCCTGCCGGAGCGTATACTCATCGTATACGCTCCGGCCGGGATCCCGTGCGGGGCCGCAAATAACTGACATGTCAGTTCACACAGTGAAGCGAGCGGCTACGGACGTTTGCTTCATTGTGTGCTGTGCATCAGGGCTCTGCGGCCGGAAAGATACGTTGTGTGAACATTGCGTAAATCTGTATAGCTAATTTGAAAAGTCAACCGAGTACCCCTTTAATATACTATCAAAATATCTTTAAGGGTGACATATGAAAAATAAAATTATTTTCCAGGTTCAATTACAGTTTTGTTTCCTCTTCAAATGTATGTTAGACCAAAAAAAAAAAAAAAAAAACTGCAAGACTGAAAGTGAGAATCAAATAGTTATTTAGAAGTTACTAAAGTTAAAATGATTGTATGCTGTTTAAGGTGCTAAAGGAAGAAATTTCAATTACAGCAATTAACATGTCTTGAAAATATCTCAAAAAGTTGCAAACATGTAGCTGGTTACCATTCCGATGAAAATACTGAAAATTCACAGGAGGTGCGCTGAGTTAAGTATATCATTAGAAGGTTTTAAGTACTGAATGTCTTTATGGAACATATGTAATTAGCTGTTACTGAACTTTATTAACAGCTAAGTGCAAAGAGCAACTATTCTGCCATCCACAAGTTGTTGGAGTGAAGCAGTGAATTAAGATATAAATACCTAAATTATAATGTTATCGAGACCTCAGAAGGATGTGTATAGTGTGCAACCAAAAATAATAACACTTCCATTTTGGCAAGATTACATGGTAGTTAAAGGTGTAGGTAAATTTCTGATAGGTGGGGGTCTCATCTCTATCAAGAAGACCTCCATTCCACCAGGTTATAAGGCAGCTAACATCTGGGAGTAGTCTAAAGCTGAACATACACAGTGCGTCTGACAGGTTGTCCATGGGATTGTTCATACAAATGATCCCTCCAGCACCATATGCTAGACAATACCAGCATACCACTGTGACTTTTAAAACATACGGTATATTTTTTCAACAGACCTCAGCTAAAAAAAAGCTATATGGTCAATCACATCTTTGGCAGACATTAGTCTAACATCGGTCATTTCAAACCATTGTTCATGTGTAATTTACAGATGCCTGTCAACTGAAATTGCCATAATCTCATTGGTAAGGCCAGCTTAAATGAAGAGGGGCAAAACATGAGTTATGGAAACAGTTGCTCAAGTTTGGCAAGGTTGTTTCTAGGAGTGTGTCACTATTGTTTCAAAAATCCATTTATTGTATTTTGATTCTTTTTTATAATGGAAGTCAATGAAAATATGGATCCAAATGGATAATCAGAAATAAATCTGTTTTTTAATCCTCTTTTTCCACTAAATGGATCAGTTAAACGGACATCAAAAACGTAGTGTAAACCCAGCCTTAGCCTCCACTGATCGATAGAGCCAGGAGAAGCGTATGTGGCTCATTTTAACAATCAGAAAAGGTCTAAACTAACAGATTCTGACCAATCAAAACTTTTGAAATGTTTCTGTGACATTTTAAAAGTTTTTTTTTTGAAATGGCAGAGACACTTTAAATGGGGAGATCCACAGATATGTGTGGCCACCTGTCTGTTAAGGGTAAGGAGACGCACACACAAAATATCATACACTAATGGTGCGTTTACACGTAACGATAATTGGCCCGATCGTACGATTAACGATGTCAGAGTAACGATTTTTTTTTTTTCATAACGAGCAGCGTTTAGACGGTACGATATATCGTACGGAAAATTTGTTTTGCGATCGTTTTGCGAACACTTAAGCCTATCTCAAACATTGGTTAAATCGGCGAACGACTGTTCACACGGAACGATTTGCGAATTTTTTGCGAACGACGATTTGATAACATGTTGAAAGATCAAAATGAGCGATGTATCGTTCGTCGTTTGATCGTTCGCTGCGTGTACACGTACGATTATCGTTCGAATTGGATCGTTATCGCGAAAATTCGTACAATAATCGTTACGTGTAAACGCACCATAATTCATGAACATCATATACACTTTAAGGGAATGTGTCGCCCCAGCTCGTGGCTGCACGCATCTCCGCATGTGCATAAAAATTATTGAGGTGTTACCTGTTGTCATATGACTGTAGGATTCACAGTTTAATAAAACATATTTGTAAATGGGTAAAATTTATGCTAAAGCTACGGTCACACTGTGTTTCACTGTATCTGTTTCAGTACGTTTAATTGTAACAAGCAGAAAAACGTTTTCAACCATGTCTTTGTGTACATTAATAAAAAATGGATCTGTTTCAATCTGCTTTTTTTTTTTAAATGTAAGTCAAATAAAAATAGATCCTGCAATATGGCATCCAACAGTAACCAAGTTTACAATCCGTTTTTGCATCTGTTTTTTTTCCTTTAGATGTAAACAGACAGAAAAAACACATGTTAACCTAACCTTAACCGAAGCACCCACGAGAAAAAAAAAGTCCTCTGTAGTAGGAAGATACCAACATCCTAGACATGCCAGTCATAAATCATTGTGTCATGGTTAAAATGAATCATATCGTGGACTAGCTTTTAGTAACGCCATCCGCTTCAAAAGACGAGTGGACCAGTTCTTTTCTGTCTCTATGGATGAAACTTAAAACCAATCCTCCAACAGCCATGTAGCAATTCTTCCTAGCAACATTAAACAAGAATTTGTTCCATTAATTTGCCATAACTTTCCCAAATGAGAATGTTCCAGTTGGTGTCTATGTTATTAAGTGTTTCCTGTTCCTCCAGTGATGAGTGTACACATTCTGTAAGGCTGCAACAATTAAACTGTATTTAAATACTAGAAAATTTAGCACCAGACTCCAACAGCATCTGTGTTTCTATAATTGCTATACAGTTATCAAGAACACACACCGCATTCCTTGCCAGAGGGAACAAGTGTAACAATCTGTTTAGGTCTTTCCCCTGGCAGCCAATGGGTTAAATCAATTATTTATACAGCATTTCTTAAGCGGAAAGCACATGTTTGCTCTCCAGTCACACAGGCGACTATCAATGTATGCCTGTCTGCTACCTGCAGTATGTATGTATCTGACAGATCTCACAAGAGATTGTTTCTCCTTCAACAGAATCAATTTGAACAGAGGTCAACAGAGCAGAGTTTCATTACAAGAGACGTCGAATGAGAAACAAACAAACATAATTGTGCATCATTCATTATCATTACCTGCTTCTCCTGGCTTTCCTGGGAATCCGGGAATCCCACCAGCTCCTTGGTCACCGTGTTCACCTTTCTCACCTGCACATAAACAACTGCATTAATATTGTCCCATGGTGCTCTATCCTCCATCGGTGCAGATAACAATGACTTTGGTGTTTGTTAACCCTGCTGTTCTGTTCGGATCTATTATACACATATAATGTTTCGGTCATTTTTGACCGGGCCTATTAAGGTCTGGATTTTTAACTAACTAGTGAATATCTTTTGCCTTATTATACTGTATGTGAACATGGTTGTTCATAAACAAATGAAAAATGAAATAAAAAACTTAATTTATACATTTTTTTGTGTCAAAAAAATGTTACATGGCCTTACTATTCATGCGTGTTGCACATTTGCACAAAAAAGTCTTTATAAAACTGTAAACTATAACTAGTAACACCAAACTGTATTTAAATATATTTTAAAAAAATAAATAAATAAAAAGTCTAGTTTTTTTCTATATAAAATGTGAAATAAGGTTCAAGGTGCAAAATTTACTATTTGCATTTGTCACAAGTATAATTTACATGTCTTTTGTATTTTGCACTTTGCATTTTGTACTTTGCACTTTGCAACATATCACATTTGATTAGTGATTACTTGATGTTGGAAAGAAGGCGCATCATTCCAGTTATAGACTGGTTGCACTGCTGGTGGAGGCCGTGGCCATCGTCGCAGTGCTAGTGGAAGCTCTTGGTTCACGTTCTTCAGCATGCTGTTAGATCCTGTGGACAATGGCTGCAGCTCCATCACCTCTGGGTGTTACTTTTCTGTGTTCAATATATGGGCTAACCAGTGATTTTCCTAATTCCTCTAAAAAAATTTCCCGTTCTTCTTTTATACAGTTAATTTTTGTTCCAATTTGGATCTATTTCACGCCATAACACAAATGCATTGTACGCCAACACATCAAGAATATTGTAAAATACAACCATTGGCCATCGATTAGTTTTGCGTTTACAGGTGTAAGTGCCTATGAGTTGAGAGTATCAACTGCCCCTTTAGTGGCAATGTAATGTAAAATTATGTCCGGCTTTCTGTTGTCTCAGTTACTGATTGACCAAAATGAGATTATAACTCCTTTATTTTTTTCAAAAAATGGCTGGAGATTAGTATAAAAGGCTATCGGTCATTTTTGACTGAACAGTACAAGAGTAAAAAAAGACGTAGAGCAAAAAGTAAACAAAAAATAAATAAATAAAAACTGCTATTAGTAAGAACCCCTCAAATGAGGAAAAGTCAATGAACCACAAGTTTCAGAACCGCATAAGGAATATTTTAAAAAAATATCAAATTTCAAATTTGGTTATTTTTGACCAAACAGAACAACAGGGTTAAAAGTGCAATTACATTAAGACAAACTTTAGGCTGTGTTCACATTCCTTAAAATAAAGGTAAAGTAGAGCCATAATTTTGAGGTTACAATACCAGTATTTTCAATATAACAATGTGCTTTATCAAAGTCAATGGGAAATTAGACTGCAGTGCATACACCATATAGAATAACGGTCGTAATTTATCCCAAATAATGAACAAGCTTATTATATACCAAATAGAATATCAATAGAATGGCGTCGCTGCGGGAAAGCCGGTGCTGCGGTGCCATTCTATTGCCGGGCACCATCCCATGCTAAAGCAGTGGAGGCGGGCCGACCCGCCCCCCAGTTGGAGGAAACCCCTGCCTCTCTGTAATGCAGCTCCATTAGAATCAATGCCTCTTAGTAAATCCAGAGTGGAGCATGAGGTCAGAGCATTATGTTAGACTGGCATACTTGTACACTGGTCTTAAATTCCTCCTTTTATGTTGTTGTATACCCTTGTCTGGCTCATCAATAGTAGATATTTGTCAGTCAAGCCAAGCTGGGTAGGGAGAAGCCAGTGAAAATTCATTGATGTGTACTCACTGGGGGTTAGGCTAGGTTCACACTACGTTATAGCAATTTGTCTTTTTCATCCGGTTTTTGCAAAAAAAACGGATGAAAAACTGATGAAAAAATGGATGCAATTGTGTGCATCTGTTTTGATCGTAGTTGACCTCATTTTTGTGCCCGTTAAAAAAAACAGATACTTTTTTTTTATATATATAATGGAAGTCAATAGGAAAAAACTATCAAAACAAATGCAAACAATTGCATCCTTTTTTTTCATCAGTTTTCATCCATTTTTTACGCATGACAAAAACGGATTGCAAAAACGTAGTGTGAACCCAGCCTTAGACCGCCATTTTCCAAGTCCCCAGTGTGAATGGATCAGCAGTACGCCAGAGCCCCCGCTACTCAATTCAGACTCTGTAAGACTTTTCCAGGCCCTAACAAAAGTTTTTGTGTATAAATAGGTATTGTTTATAATACTTGGTTACAAATAACAAGCATACACCAGAAACTGCACACAACGTATACTACTGGCCACACTATATAATATTTAACTACCATATTTTTCGCTTTATAGGAAGCATTTAGGTTTTAAGGAGGAAAAATGAGAAAAGCTGTTTGGTGCCACACAGTGAAAGAAATTTGTCTCCGTTCATTGTGTAATGGTCATGATATTTTACTGCAGCTTAGCTCCCATTTAAGTGAATAGGAGCGGATATACTGTTACAGCTGTGTAGTGCTATGGGCAAAATGTTTCAGGTTCTTCTGGGAGCAGTGGTGCCAGGGAGTTAACTCCTTGGCACCACTGCTCCCAGAACACCACCTGTGCTGGGAAGCTTGCCAGAGGGTGAGAAGGGACACAGTGCTGTGCCACTATGGGCACACATTTTTAAAAAAAAATAACTGCACCAATATGAGATATAAAAGTGTCAGTTAAAGCAGAAGCCGCTGCAGGACATTCACTTACCCACTGTGATGATCGGTCGGCGGCTGCTGCTGCTGCAACTGATACTTGTATATCCCATATCTGCATGCTGGAGCAGCGCCAGCTTTTTGAATTTCCCGCCTGGCACTGCTGCATCAGCGAGAAACAGGAGCAGCAGTAAATGTATCCTGGCGACAGCGGCCGGGGCTGGAGGAGGGTTTTTGGGCCGGCGGCTGGGTCCAACACAGCCTTACAGTGGCAACGTTTTGAATTTGCTGCTGTCCGCTGCTGGACTAGGGCTAGAACAGACTTTCCTGGGGTGGGCCAGGCTGGTGGCGCTGTTCCCCATGGTGCGGAAGAGGTGGAAGGTTCAGCTTTTTTAACTTTGCACTGGCCCCTGCTGGAACAGCGAGCGGCAGTGGAAAGGCATAAGAGGATGATTGGTGGCTGGAGGAGGCTGGGGCAGGCTGGTGGGGAAAGGCAAGAGAAGCATGATGGCATTTAGCACCTGGATGCTCGCCTTATAAGATGCACTGAATTTTTCCCCCCACTTTGGTTACATTGCTACATAATGCTTTAAAACTATTACCTAGAAGAGGTTGCTCTGAAGTGGAATATGTACTGAGAATGTCTTGTTTTTTTTTTTTTTTTTTTGTTTTAAACATTTGCTTAGCCGCAATAGATCAATTTATAATGTGGATGTGCGGCCATATCTTTTATTTTTTTTCTCTCTCTCTATTGTGATATATTTCATCTGACTCACTACTTATCTTAAATTTAGCACTTTTCTGCTGCAAAACCTTTTATTAAATAATTTCACACATGCCAGTGCCAACCCCATCCCACAGATTCTCTACTACAATAAATCTGATAAAGGACCTTGGGACCAAAACGTTGCATCAATAATGTTTCACACCTGCTTGGCATCAAACCGCAGGAGTACTGTTCTTCACCTATTTCAGATTACTCACAGTCTTTTATTACTGCAGATTCAGTGTTCTGGCCTTCATTCGTCTATTCAGCTTCAGTGTTTAAATTAAGCATTAAAGCACAGTTTTAGAAACTTACCTCTGCATTGTCATAACTCCAGTTAGGAGCTCCGTTCTATCAAAGACCTTTATAGGAGTGACATGTTGTGTGGGGCATGATGCTAGACTTGTATAAACCATACTTGTCTACTTCTAAAAAATAATTGAATCACTCTACCCACACACTTTTAACACCCCTACCAAAGCCATAGGTGAGGTCTTAAACAGTGCCAACAAAGTGCACCTACAGTATGAACATTGCCAACCGATTGCCCTCTATAAAGAGTACTAACAGAAGGTCTCTTGTAGGGTATGTTCACACTGAGGAATCCACAGGGAGATGTTCCAGCAGATTCCGCCGCTAAGCCCCGTGCGCATTCCCTCCCCCCATGCTATAGACTCTATTCTATGATCAGGAATTTTGTTGTAGTGAGTAGTTGCAGTTGCAGTTGCAATTTTTTTTTTTGGATGGAAGAAGTGATAGAGGGACCAAATAAAGATAAGAGGTGCATATAGGGAAATAGTATGCCCTGGAACTTGCTTAATAATGGACAATACCTTGTCCCAAAAGGTTCTAAAAGTGGGCATGTAACCTAAGTGTGTGGGAGTGTGCCAGGGTCTTCTCCGCATCTCCAGCATGTATTACTAGGTATAACATTTGTGAAGCCAGTCAGGCATTCTGTTCCACCTTGTCAACGGTTCAAATGAGTTCTCCTGTACTCTTACACATCTTCAGAAACTATGGGAATGAGTAAGTACAAAAGCTTTCTCTTCTTTTGTCAGCTTAATATCCAGCTCCTTCTCCCAAGCAAAAATATGGCTCAGGGTTTCTTGAGACACGTCGGATACAAGCGATTTATAAATATAAGACATTAAACCTTTCAGCTTTTTAGGTAGTAAGAGCAGTTTATCAAGTGCACGTAGTGTTGTTTTAAGTTTTCTAAAGGCCTAGTGAGAGAAAATGAAGCTTGCGTTGTGATGTTTCTGGGAACAAAGAGAGTATATCTGCTAGGTCTGCACTATATCCCCCTGAGTATGGTTCCAAAGGTCCAAACTAGAGGTGAGCGAGTAGTGAAATATTCGACTTTCAAGAATTTGAATCCCCAATAGGCCCGATATTTGACTATTCGAACGAGTATTCGATCCTATTATAGTCTATTGGAAAAAAATTGCGACACTTGGAAATCTAAATTTGACCACTTGGAGGTCACCAAGTCCCCCATGAAACCTCGCTAAACGATGCCAACACCTCCGGAATGACATTGGGACATTAGAGGGAGCATGCCTGGGTGCACCCAACACCCCAAAATCGCAGTATAATGCCACTCTCTGCAGTTGCGAAGGAAAAATATTTGCGAACGCTTTACAAACATTTATGGCAATGTTCACACATTTTGTTCGTATTTCTTGCGCAGTATTACATACATGATTCCAAGAGTCTGCAGTCATGTTATTTGAGCGTATCACGCGTAACGCTGTACGAACGTTACTGGAACAGTATGTATGACGTGCCTTTTTCTGGGCTACTGGAACAATATGTATGACGTGCCTTTTTCTGGGCTACTGAAACAGTATATATCAAGTGCCCTTAGTGGGCTACTGGAGCAATATGTATAACGTGCCCTTAGTGGTGTTAAACAGGGACACTATAAGTCACTTGTACACACAGGGTACTGGAATGAATACAGCTGCTGATGCTCCTGATGCTGCTGTTAAATCATCTATTTCTTAGCACTGAGAAGTGCTTTTGATTCAGAGATGATCTTTTTTACTTGATCTTAGCCGTGAAAAGGACTTTTGGGTTCTGTAGTAAGCCTGCCTAACCAAAACGCTACTAAAACCTATCTCTCCCTGCTGCAAGATCTTTCCCTGGCTAGGTTGAAAGCTCATCTGCGGTCGAGAGGCAGGAGCCAAGTATTTAAGATTCGAGGTCATGTGGTTCAGCCATTCAATGAGGGTAGACACCGTTTTCGCGCTGCGTGCGTACTCCCAGGGTCCCTCCTAGCCTTTGTGACTATCCCATTAATGAGAATAGGGTTTCAAATTGTGATGCTTACATAAACACTCCTTAAAGTGGACAGGGGTGGGTCTAATGCCGCATGGTGTTGGGAAGTTTAAATATTTTACACAAATACATTTTAAGCATTGGCGGGGGTTCATAGAATAGGTTATACTTTTGTGAATATATAGCATGTCTTTCTATAGAAACATTTTAAAACTAGTTTGCTTGACACCATTTGTCTCATTTCTACATGAATTTCCCTGAAGTTAAATCAATATACTCTTATTCTTACATACCTTTGTCTCCTTTATAGCCCTTTGGGCCTTGGGGGCCCAAGGCTCCATGTGGTCCTGGTAACCCTATGTCTCCAGTGTCTCCTTTGGGACCTGAAAAATACAGTGTTATGTATTTCTTATAGATTGCTGTGTTTTCATAAAACAAAGTACAATTTATTTAGTTGACACCATCAACAGATTGAAAAGACTTGCTTGAATCAAAATTAACATAATGGTTGAAAATCATCTGATGGTTCAGGGCACAATTTAAGTCATTTGATCCAGAAGAATCAAATCAATACTTAGTCAAAATCACCTTCTAAAGACAAGACCAGGAAACATATCACAGTCACCTTGAAGAATTCCCGCTATTGGAACTCATGGCTAGACTTTAGCATTTATTGTACATGGTATATTAGGACCAATTTTAAATACAGCTCATGTATAGTAAACACTTTCAGTTGTACTAAGAAAGTTACAGTTATTGTGCGAATAATAATGACATTTCATATATATTCCTAGCCCTCCTGCAATTACAAGACATTGTTTCTAATTAAGACAAGTGAGACAATTACATTCTAGGTTGCTTGGGAATAACCACAGCCGTGTTTGGACAATAATAACATAGACATAAGGAGGAAGTTTAAAGCAGCACTCACTTTTTATGCCCATATCATACTAACTCATCAGCAGCTTACCTACAGTGTGCTTTGCTTTATCCAGCTTATCTGCATACATAGATTTCATTACTGGAGCTGGGTCGTGTAATCAGTCTAACAATCAATATAATGCTATGCTCTAATGACATAGACAAGAGGTCAGTCTCTTCTGTGGATGACTTTCTGTGAACTACAGGATTATGTAATCACTAGAGATAAGCGAACCTCAAGTATGTTGGGGTTCGGTGGCTGAAGAAGTTGGATGCAACCCTAGCACAGACTATGGCTGTATCCATGTTTTTCAGACAACTTTAGAGCTGCATCCAGCTTCAGCCAAAGGTAATCAAATGCAGAGAGTTCAGGTTCTGACAAACCCGAACATACTTGAAGTTTACTTATCTTTAATGATTACATAATCCTGTAGTTCACAGAAATTCATCCACACAAGAGAGACTGCATTAACAGTATAGTTTTTAGTCAATATTTACTATGAGGTGGAAATATGTGCCCATGGTGTAGCGGTATTATTTATTTATATAAGGTTTGTCTTCATACAGTGAGTAAGGCTAGGTTCCACTTAACGTATCCATTTTTAAATGGTTACTTTTAACGTACACAAAAACGTTGTCAACCACTCTAAGAAAAAGAAAAAAACGTGTCTGTTTTGATCCATTTTTTTAATCCGTTCACAACCCAGGACATAACTGTACGTTCTGGGTTGGATAGAGGAGTTCAGAGGGGGGGCTGCACGGCAACCCCGCTCAGAACTGCCACGATCCCAGCTGCTATTGATAGCCCGGGACCGTGGCAGTTAGCAGGCGTGGTCCAATCACCGTGCCCGCTAATGATCCATTTAGATGCAGCTGTCAAAGCTGACAACTGCATCTAAATGGCTATTTGTGCCCATCATTGGTGGTCTAGTGGATGGCTCGCCCACCTGCAATGCGATCGCAGAGGGGCGACCTGTTTAACTTACCTGGATGGGCCTCAGCATCGGAATGACGCTGATCCCAGATCAGTATTCTATTGATCTGGTCTGCAGCAGACCAGACCAGTAGAGCACCGATCTAATGGATCGGTGCTTTATTATATACACAGCATTGATCTCAATGGGAGATCAGTGCTGTGTATACAGAAGTCCACCTGGGGGCTTCATATTAAAAGTTTTTTCATTAATAAAAAATTAAAAATAAAAATTCCCTTTCCCTATTAAAAATTTAAATCACCCCCCTTTTCCCATTTTATAAATAAAAATAAATAAATAAATAAACATATTTGGTATTGCCACATGCGTAATCGCCCAAACTATTAAATTTTACAATTCCTGATCTTCCACGGTAAATAGCTTAAGCACAAAAACCTGCCAAAGTTCAAAATTGCAGATTTTTTTGACACATCAAATACAAAAAAATTGTAATAAAAAGTGATTAAAAAGTCGCACATACGCAATCAAGGTACCGATAGAAAGTACTGATCATGGCGCAAAAAAGCCTCATAGATCAAAGGATAAAAGCGTTAGAAGCATGGTCATAGAGCAATTTTAAGGTACATTTGGATTTTTTTAAAGGTTTTAATTTTACTGCGCAAATATTTTTTTTTCCAGTTTCGCAGCATATTTTATGGAAAAATTAAGTGCATTGCAAAGTACAATTAGTAGCACAAAAATAAGGGTTTGTGTGGGTCTGTGGGTGAAAAAAAGGAAGTTCTGCAGCCTTTTAAACGTGAGGAGGAAGGAAGGAAAATTCGCCTGGACCTGAAAAGGCTAATGGAAGTCAATAGGAAAAACTAATCCAAATGCATTGCACACCAATACCTTTTTTGCATGAGCTTTTTCATTAGGTTTTTTTTTCTTCATAAAAGATATACATTAAAAGGACTGCAAAAATGCAGGACTGCAGCCTACTGTATAAATATAATGGTAATCCGTTTCCCAGAATACCCCTTGATCATTAGGGTACGTTCACACTTATCGGATCCGCAGCTGATTTTCTGCTGCGGAACCGCAGCGGATCCGCAGCAGATTTCATTTAAATAACTGAACACACCATCAAATCTGCTGCGGATCCTGTAGGTGTGAACGCACCCTAAGGCTATGTTCACACTACGTAAGTCTCCGGACGTAGCGCGTTCCGTGAATAAGCGACCGGAGATTTACGTAGTTTGCGTACAATGAAAAGTATACGATGTACGGCTGCACAGTTCACACTACGTACGAACTTACGCCCGGATTGTACGCGGCGCCGTAAAAAATTAACCAGACCATTGTTTGAGGACGAAAATGCCGTAACTTACGCCTGTAGCGTAACATGCGGTCCCGTACGTAGTGGCGATTTCTTCATTTTTCCACTTTTCTTTGCCGATCCAAAAGGTTCTGTGAGGTGTCCGGAGCTAGGCGAAGATTTCCAAGTAAAAGACTGCTGTCAGATCGCTACGTAGGGCGCTCGGGAAGCATAAGTAGACTACGGGCATAAGTTCGCGGTCCGCATGTAGCCGGCCGCAACTTGCGTAAATCCCCGGCCGGAGTTTAACACGTATATGTCCGGCCGGGGATTTTCGCGGCCGGACATATACGTAGTGTGAACATAGCCTTAGGCTGGGTTCACACTACGTATATTTCAGTCAGTATTGTGGTCCTCATATTGTAACCAAAACCAGGAGTGGATTAAAAACACAGAAAGGATCTGTTCACACAATGTTGAAATTGAGTGGATGGCCGCCATATAACAGTAAATAACTGCCATTATTTCAATACAACAGCCGTTGTTTTAAAATAACAGCCACTCAATTTCAACATTGTGTGAACAGATCCTTTCTGTGTGTTTAATCCACTCCTGGTTTTGGTTGCAATATGAGGACCACAATACTGACTGAAATATCTGTAGTGTGAACCCAGCCTTATGGTGCGTTCACACGTACAGGATCTGCAGCAGATCTGATACTGCAGATTCAAAGCAAATAAATTCTAGGCCATCAAATCTCCGCCATCAAATCTGCTGCAGATCCTGTACGTGTGAACGCACCCTTAAAGGGGAACTCCACTTGAGGAAAATGTGATTTCTATTAAAAGTACATTAAAAGTTATATAGGTGTGTCTATATAATGTATTACCATACCTGTACGGTTCTGCCACACAGGTAGTTAATAGAAATCCAGGAAGTGAAGAAACATGGCCCCTGTGCCAATCCACATTGTCTAATGCTCCCACTGCTCTACCTGCTTAAGAGACAAATATCCCATGCCTCTGTGTGTGTGTGTGTTTGCTGAGGACAGGCTGATGATGCAGACAGGGGACAGGGCGTGATGTCACAGGAGGCTTGGCTGGATCCCCCAATCCCCTGAGAGATTCACCATCTCTGACCGGCCAGAAGCAGCTGCTGCAAGGACTGTGGACTGTGATGAACAGCTGAGGGAAAGCATTGCATTCTGGGAACTGATCAACCAGGAAGGAAAGAAACACTATACAGAACAAAAAAACAAATGGATTTTTGGTAGTTTCAAAACTGGGATACATATGTAAGTATTGCGTTACGCTTCTGCAGAAGTTTCTTTTTTTTACCTCTAACTGGAGTTCCCCTTTAACAATAATAATACACAAGGGACAAAACATACCACCATACCATGACCACACATTTCACTGCCTAATGACTAAAAATACCACCAATACAGGCTTAATATAAAACACTATACACAGACCATTATTACCCCCATATAGTGACAATATAGTGATTACATAACAGTTACATCCAGCGACTCACAAATTATGTCCTCTGTGTTTCATTTTCTTTCATTTTCTTCTACATTCAGTTTAGACCACCATGAAGACTTCTTCCAGCCATCTTTAGTCTCCATAGAATTTAAAGGACAAACATTTTTGGTTCTGCACTTTTCCAGCACCATCCTCACTTTTGCCCCACCTATAATGTCCCAAATAGTAATAATGCCCCCCCCCCCCCACAGGAGGTAGGTTCTGCCAGTAGGTAAATATGGGGCACTTGGTATGTAGGGAGCTACCCCCCAGTAGGTAGGCTGCACCTCTGTAAATATAGAGTTACACCCCAATAATTATAGATCTGCCCTTTAGTAGGTCTAGCGTTTAGTAGGTCTAGTATTTAAAGTTTCCCCCAGTATGTAGACCTGTCTCTAGTTAGGTAAAGTTGCCCCCCAACATGCAGAGCTGCCCCACCATTAGGTAAAGTTTCCTCTAGTTACATAAAGTTGCTCCCTAGTATATACAGCTTCCCCCTATATAAATAAATAAATAAATAAATGTATATATATATATATATATATATATATATATACTCACCACCGCTCTTGTACCCATGCTGACATGGCACCCTCTTTCAATGCCTTTGCAGGCTACACATGAAGACTGATATCATCTTGCAAGCCAGCACATCTGCCAACTCCAGGGGGAAGAGGAACACTATATTACTATAATTTCTGATACAGTTTTCTTTTCCCCTGTCCCCTCTCTCCTGTTACTGACATAGGGCAGCTGCACTGGTTCAGCATTGCTTAGTTACAGTCACAGCTGACAATCTGTTAGCTACAAGTGTAACTGAGTCGGTGCATTTGGCAGGAACAGTCAGTGCAGTGAAAGAGACTCTTTATTCTACTACCTGAGGCAGGATTCTCACCTTGCCTCAGAGGTGGCCTTGGCACAGACAGCTATAGATGCACCAAGTTTATAAAAAGAACAATGCAGTTCTCCTCAAAGATAAGCTTTACTTAGCAGTGCATCTAGAACAGGGGTGGGGAACCTTTTCCATGTCGAGGGCCGGTCGGGCATTAATAAAATCATTCGAGGGCCGCATACCATGTGCGGCAGTTAGTAGCATGTTTGCAGCACCCGGGGCAAGGCAAAGCATTGTTCCCCTAGTGCCCCTGCTATTGTAGTTAACCCCCCAGTGCCTGTTCCTTGTCGTCTAGTTAACCCCCCAGTCATGTTCCTGGTAGCCTAGTTAACCCCCAGTGATGCCTCTGGTAGGCCTAGTTTACCCCCCCCCCCCCCCAGGCATGTCCCTGGTAGCCTAGTTAACCCCCCCAGTCATGTCCCTGGTAGCCTAGTTAACCCCCCCAGTCATGTCCCTGGTAGCCTAGATAACCCCCCCAGTCATGTCCCTGGTAGCCTAGTTAAGACCCCCCCAGTCATGTCCCTAGTAGCCTAGTTAATCCCCCCAGTCATGTCCCTGGTAGCCTAGTTACCCCCCAGTCATGTCCCTGGTAGCCTAGTAAACCCCCATCAGTCATGTCCCTGTTGTCTAGTTAACCCCCATCAGTCATGCCCCTGGTGGCCTAGTTAACCCCCATCAGTCATGTCCCTGTTGCCTAGTTAACCCCCAAAAGTCATGTCCCTGTTGCCTAGTTAACCCCCATCAGTCATGCCCCTGGTAGCCTAGTCAACCCCCATAAGTCATGTCCCTGTTTCCTAGTTAACCCCCCATAAGTCATGTCCCTGGTAGCCTAGTTAACCCCCAAATTAAAAAAATAAACATCCCACTCACCTTTCCTCCGCTCCCACGCTGTCCAGGTCCTCTTCTCTCCCCTCTAGCCTGTGCCAGTCTTCTCCTGCAGGCGGCGCGCGATGAAATGACGTCATCGCGCGCGGCCCACAGGAGACGGAAGACGTGCGCCGCTCTAGTGGGGAAGGAGCCGGCACAGACAGCATCCTCCTGGCAGCTGTCACAGACACCGGAGGATGCTGTATGCGCCGGCTCCTTCCCCTCCAGTGCGGCGTGTGTCACAGCTGAGCCGCGGGCCGCATCGGGAGGTCTCAGAGGCCGGATGCGGCCCGCAGGCCGGAGGTTCCCCACCCCTGATCTAGAAGCAGTAACCCAATAATACACATAGTACCGTGCAGCAACACATGACTACCTGCAGGGCTGTAATATGGGTTATTCCAGTATTGCACCCACAAAAAAGATTCTTTTTTTTCTGTATCCTATTATCTAATCACCCAAGGCAAACTGGATTGTTGGAGCCCCCCCCAGGCACCCAGTACCCAGAAGAATATGCCCCACAAGCCCCTTTTGAGCCCTTTCACACTCACACTGTCTGAAAAAAGTACAGAACAAAGGCTATTCTCCATATGTCTTTATGTATTGCTTTACATTAAAAAGCTGTTACATAGGATGCTACAGTATATAGTGAACTTGGATTTCCAATAATACATGCGAACTTATCCTATTAAAAAATCTAACAAACCTGATAATAAACCTATACAATACTATATCATAGCTTACAAGTCTAGTCAGTGTATGAGAGTGATCCGCTAACCTTCTCCATAGTGTATGAACACTTTAAGTGGTTTGAATATTGCTCCATAAATAGTTCACAACCTAAGATGTAACAACCTATAAAGCTGTTGCGGGGGGGGGGGGGGGTTGGGGCAAATTAGTGACTTGTAATTTTCTATGAACTGAAAGAACAGTCTTTCCTTTTATTAGGTTGTCCTATAGTTTACGATATACAAGACTTCAAATCTTTCTTGGCCGTAGAACAGTGTGTTACAAATGCTGGTTCTCTGCAAGTGATTTGTGGATCCAATAAAAATCTATGAGTATTTTTCCCTCTTTGTTTCAGAGAGGCTGCAATAATGGAGAACAAAACACAATCTGAATTATCAGTCAATAAGCAATAGAAGGAGCGCAAAATAATTATACATTGTGAGTAATCAGAAGAATATTTTACTGAGAAAATGCATCATGTTTGTAATAATCAATTGAACTTTAATATTTGCTTTCATGACTACAAGAAGAGGCACTTGTTGGAATTTCATAAACTAGAAGCAAGAAAAAAGGAATATATTAGTGAATGCGTATAAAGGCTAAGTGCCCTTTACACAGGCTGAGGGGCTTCAGAATAGAAGTACAGATCCCAGTGATCAGCACTCATCTGCAGAGCCTTTAGGTTACATTCACACCTGCAGTAATGCAATGAAAATGTAATGTCAATGCTTAATTGACTTGCAGTAGATGAACATTTCATTGCGTTAGGGTGCGTTTACACAGACAGATTTATCTGACAGATCTTTGAAGCCAAAGCCAGGAACAGACTATAAACGGAACATGTCATAAAGGAAAGACTGAGATTTCTCCTCTTTTCAAATCCATTCCTGACTTTGGCTTCAAAAATAAATAAATCTCTGTGTGTAAATACACCATTACTGCATCACTTCATTGCAGTAATTAATCATTTAATTGCTATCCAGCCATCCTTCATTGCAGTAACACAACTGAAACTGCAACATGTGCAAACATACCCTTATGGTGCGTTTACACAGGCAGATTTATCTGACAGATTTTGGAAGCCAAAGCCAGTAACAGACCATAAACAGGGAATGGGTCATATAGGAAAGACTGAGATTTCTTCTCTTTTCAAATCCATTCCTGGCTTTGGCTTCCAAAATCTGTCAGACAAATCTGCCTGTGTAAACGCAGCATTATACAGCTCGATTAATCCAGTGGTCCAACAGCATGGACTATCACTTCATTGTTTATGCAGCCATTTAAACTCATTATTGTCCACACATCTTCTTACAGGGCAATGTACGACTTATAATAATAATAATAATATTTATTTGTATAGCGCCAACATAGCGCCAACAGAATAACAATTATTTTATCGGCCGCACAAAAGGTGAAATCAGTTGATGAACAAGCATTTTCTTGTTCATTGGCTGATCACTGGCCTTTTACATGGACCGATTGTTGGGAACAAGCATACCATCAAACACTCATTCAGTAGATAATTGACTGAAGTAAAAGGGCCTCATGACTGTAATTTCTGTACTGAATAGATATAGATGTAGCAGAGCTAACTCCTCATCCAATTGTTTCTCTTATATGCCACGTCATTAACATTCTCCTTTTAGTGCAAGTCATCTAGGCTTTACAAGCATTTTCCAGTAAGCATATAGAATGGTCCACATGTATCAAGCCAAAAATTGCGGCCACACGAAATTGACTGTGCAAAAAATTTAAAGTGTGGCTCCAGCCGTACTTTACATTATCTGCTATGGTTAATTGGAATGCAGGCACACCTGAATTCCAGGCACACCTGAATGCCGTATTCCAATTTAAAAAAAATGACATGAAATACAAACATATCAAAAGTTTTGATCCCACCAATCATTAGATGTTGCAGGGAGAAACTCCACAATTATGCACTTCACTCCCTGTCTCACTACTCAATAAAGGCATCTATGAAGGCACATATATGAAGGATAACAAGCCAGGGAGTGAAGCATGCAGCTGCTTTTCAAGCAATATCTAACAATCAGTGGGGATCTAGACACCCAGACCCATCAAATATTTGACATGTCTGTGTGACATGTCAAAGTTTTTTTTTAAAGTGATAGTAATGCTTTTAATTTTTTAAACAATGACAAAACCAGGTGCTCACACTACCAGAGGGCTGGGATAAAATAAAAGTCTAACTTTTATTTCAGGTTTCCATATAACTTACTTTTTACAGGACTGCTGATGTCAATGCTCTCCGGCATAAGGAAGAGCCTAAAACGTGTATGTGTCAGCAGTCCTGTGCAAAGTGTACCTTATAAAAATGTGAATCTCTGAAGTTTTTGTATGTTCATATGTATATGGTACTTTATTTACCTGGAAGTCCCGTGGGTCCAGGTTCCCCTTTTGGCCCAGGCAAAGGTGTACAACAATCACAACAGTTAAAGAAGAAATCCGCTGTTTCAAGGGTAAAATTGTCAAAAGGGTACAGGGTAGTGCCAGTTCTGAAATCAGGGTTTAATGTGGCCAGCTCCGTAGTGGTGTCACTTGTCTCCGGTAATTCGGTGAAAATAGTCTCTTCCGTTGGTGGTGCAAGTGAGGTCTCAAATACATTGGGAATCTCCATATTGTACACTTTTTTAGTATACTTTGCTGGCTGAGTGGTTTTTGCTTCCAAATAAACAGTAGCAACAACAGTTATAAAAGTAGCTGTGGGCCAAGATAAACTTCCCATTTTTGTATCTGTCAAATAAGAGACAAATGCATTATTCATAGCAGGCTTCTATATTTCACTGGGTTTCTTTTAACAATATGGTATTATGGAAACTAGATTTAAAATGTGTATACAATATGCAAGGTCTTTGTGCCAATCCAGTCTGTGATCTCCTGTCTGACACTTCCAACTAGGCCGCTTATTGTACTGCGGGATTTATGGTGCTGAGAAGCTAGGCCGATGTAGACAAATGTGTCGATTTAGAATTACAGTAATGCAGAAGATGTACCCAATCCTGCCATTAAACCTCTGTCTGAAAGTTTACTTCTATATCTGCAAGAAATGAAAACTACAAAGCAGGGAATAAAAATCTTGCTGCAGTATAAATACTTACAGTAAGCAATAATATCTTTTAAGTTTGTGCTAAATTTGTATACATTATATATGGCATATTGTGAAATTTAACTGACATCAGGAGACTCAACAGGGAAAAGATTTTTTTTCCTTTTCATCCGACATAATGTAGGATGCTGCATTGTACTTTGGATAATAACAGTAAAGAGACAAAAGAACATTTTCCCTAGAAAAGCAATGTTTAAAAAATCTGCATTTTTAATAGTTCTCAACTCTGGACTGTGAATAAGTCCAACCATTTTCTCCCCTGCTACAACCTTATATACCATTGTGACAAAGACTAATGATAACTGGTATTGGCCCAAAGTATATGACATTGACATCAGTTCCACTCTACTGTGATGAAGCCTAATTCTACCTTTCTGCCTTATTACTGATCCACTAGACAGGACTCCAACAGCTAACCTATTAAGAAATTACTATATTTCTTCACTTGACATTTCTGAATCTTCACCCAAATGTAGATGAAGGCTGTGATAAAGATTATAATTCCTTATGACCTTTTCTTCCATTAAAGCAGTTTAAATGTATCCGCTGAACCTAGCTTCTCTATTTTGGATTGCAAAATAGCTCAACTGGGCAGTACAACATGATTTATAAAAACTATAAGGCTCAAAATCAATAAACAACTACATCATAAAGCCAGAGTGGCATCTTTATTCAACATGTATGAAATACGCGAAGGACAAGCAGTCCCCAAGGTTAGAATAAAATCTATTAAAACAAAGCAGAATAAACTGAATAGAGTATTCTCCAAAAATAGATAACAATATCACAAAAAGCTCTAATTCAGTTGTCAACCAAGCTTCATCAGGGATCCATTAAGTCAAAAAGATCAATGAAAAAAGTCCTGTCTATATTTGCATAAGAGTTTAGGGTTTCTTACAGGGTTTTAAAAAATTTCATAGCATATTGGAGTATTCTCCAAACACAATTACAATATCACATCCAAGCTTTATCAGGAAACCTCTAGTATTTCATGAATGTTACTAACTAAAGACCCTGGGTCCAGTCTATAGCTATAGCAAAACAAAAGGATTGCCATCATGTCAGGTGACCCTAATACTATTCTTTTCTTCTCTAACGGAGGATATAATTCTTCTTCTATAATAACTTGGTTTAATCCTTTTGTTTTCCAACTATTAATATAGATTAGGTTTTACATTAAAAAAAAAAAAAAAACTTTCTTTCTTGAGATTAGATAGATGGTGGGTGCCTGGAGGTTAGCGTCTAATTCAAATGTACCTAGGTAATGAACCGCAACACTGCAAGGATAAGTGAAAAAAATGACAGAATTCCATCAAGTGTCAAACAGCAACATTTTGAACTCCCTCGCTGGGTCTTTCTGTAGCCAAAAAGAGTTTAAAACATCTCCACGAGGGAGCTGAAACTTTGCTGTTTGGCACTTGATGGAATAAACACTGCTGTGATTTTTTCAAATTTCCTTGCAGCGTTGCGGTTCATTGGCCGCCTACATTAATATTGATTAGTTATACATGTAAACTGTAAAGGTTTTTTTAGCTCTTTAAATTATTATTATTTAGTATGTTAATTCTGTAAAGGAGTAATGCACATGCAAACATACACTTACACAGTGTATAATCTCTCCATTATGCAGAGTCCTATATTACTTGACGCATGATTCATTTCTACATTATACAAACTGAACATTCCAAAAGACAAATTTGTGAGCGTGACGCCACGCATATTTATAGTTCTAGCATCTATATGTGGCCGTTCATTTCATTTTTCATAAACACATTTATTCCTCTGTGTTCATATGAAATTAATACTTGCTGTATCATTTGCCTTCCTTGCAGGTTCTTATGCAAAATGTCTTATGCAATGGAATTTTTTTATTTCCCATGCTCAGGTCATGCATCATACATGATTCATTTTGTTTTATTAAGAATGTTTAATATAGTACAAATAACGTAAGATGCATAATCCAAATATGGCAAATGGAAACCAGATGGAATGATGCTCACAGTAAGAAAATGCAGAGGAGAATGCGGTGACCCTTCCTAGAGCAGTTTTGACATGCAGTATTCATTCCGGTGGGAGCAGAAATAATCATTCTATTTCACATATCAAAATTGAAATACATTAGCTTCATATCAGAACCATGGACGAAACACTGCATGTTTCAGTATCAGTGCATTATGTTTCAGTAATTCCTGCCTTCAGCAAATGTCTCCTCTCATTTTGTAGAGCAATGTCAATCATTTTTTCCTTTTCTTTCTAATAGATTTCTCTTCACTTTAATTTCCTGTCCTGTCAGAGTCTGAAAAAGTCATCAGCCTCCAACAATACAAGATGCAATGTATTGTTTCCATTAAGTCAAAAAGATCAATGAAAGGAGCCCTGTCTACCTTTGCATAAGACGTTTAAGGTTTCAGACAAGGCTGGAAAATTTTGCATGGTGTATTTCATAGTGGCTCAGTGGTTGGCACAAGGGTCATAATTACATACATAGGTTGACTAAAGACACATCAAGCTGAACCCAGATCAGTTATACATAATTTGTGCTGAATTATTTATAATCACCAAGGCCATTTCTCTTTAGATAAGCAATGAGGCCCTTTTGAATGTCATACTATTGCCATGATCACTGCTGAATTGTGGCAGTGGTTTATGCATAATCACGTTTGGTCATTAAAAGGCCTTAAAACATAATGTGGATTAGCCAAGCCACAATCATCTCACATCTGTAGGTAACTGTTTTGAATCTCTTGCCCCTTGTCAGTATGAACAGAGTGATGGCTGGCTAGTAAGAGGCTTTGAACATAAGACAAAGATAGTAGTTTGTCTCCCCTTAAGAAGACTGCAAAACCTTGAAATAGCTGTCTACAAATGGGTATTTCCCCTTCTGGAGGAAATTCTGATATGGTACATAATCCCCAATCATGTTTTAAGGATATTGAAAAGTCTAACATTGATAGGTGGGGAGGTTACATTCGAGAGTTCACACTGGCAATGGCAGATTAGAAGATGAGATACTTTACATACTCCAATACAATGGAAATGTATAGTCACTGGAAGTCTAACTGCTTAGACCAATAGCATTCTCATAAATTCATAAATTCTCATTAAATTTATTTTCTGATCACATATTCCTTTCACAATCCTTCTTCTTCTTCTTCTTCTTCTTCTTAATAATAATAATAATAATAATAATATTATTATTAAAGTCACTGCCCTTTCCTTTTCCTAGCTTGACTGTCAAAGGTTTGTCCATCCCTGGAACCACTGAAACTATTTTTACTTAGTATGTCCCTCCCTGGTACGCTATTAGGCTGGGTTCACACTACGTATATTTCAGCAGTCAGTATTGTGGTCCCTTATATTGCAACCAAAATCAGGAGTGGATTGAAAACACAGAAAGGATCTGTTCACACAATGTTGAAATTGAGTGGATGGCCGCCATTTAATGGCAAATATTTGCTGTTATTTTAAAACAACGGCTGTTATATTGAAATCATGGCAGTTATTTACTGTTATATGGCGGCCATCCACTCAATTTCAACATTGTGTGAACAGATCCTTTGTGTTTTTTAATCCACTCCTGGTTTTGGTTGCAATATGAGGACCACAATACTGACTGAAATATACGTAGTGTGAACCCAGCCTTAAAGAATAATAAAAAAAATAATAAAGGTATTGCCCCACTAACAACATTTTTCCCATATGCACAGTATAGGGAAAATATTTATGATTGCTGCGAGTCCAACCACTTGGATTTACAAGTTTCTCAATGTCAGATTTCCTGATAGTTCCCCTTTAAATATTGTTTTTATGTTAAACATATTTTTAAAGACTTTTTAGTGATGTTTTTTCTAGTTTTGCATTTGTCTATGCTATAAAATAATCCTGAAATCTTGCAGTTTTTATTCTCACCACTGGGCCTAAAACTAATCTGAGACTTCCTGTTCTGTCTGTGGTGATTTGTGGTAGTCTGTGTACAGCATTACAGCATCAGGTGACATCAGTAGACTGAAGGCCCTTTTCCACGGGAAGACTCTGAGGAGCAAACAAGCGCTGTCAGCGCTCGTTTGTTCCTCGTTCCCTGCTCGCTGTTGCCACTATTAGTCATGGTGACAGTGAGCGGGTGAATGCTGGAGGGCCACGGGGAGCTGCAGGGGGGCTTCCCGGGTGATTGCTGATCATCCGGGCAGCCCATAGAGGATAGTGGCGGTCTGCTGCCTCCGCTCCGGTTTCACGGAACGACGGCAGCAGATCGCTGCTATCACAGACGTTTGTTTTTCAACAAGGTTGAAAGACAAACGACTGCAACGATCAGCCGACACAATCTGAACAATGTCAGCTGATAGTTGCCTTCTATTCCACGGGACGATTATCGTCCGTAACGACCGAAAAAGGCTGATAATCGTTCCGTGGAATAGGGCCTTGAGCAGACAATAGCAGCTGCCTGTGGAAGGACCTTTTCAAAGGTCACAGAGTACGCTCAGTAATGTTTCACATTTATCTCAATAGTCACTAAATGGTGTTAAAACAGCTCAGGCAAGATGGCAGCCCCCATATTAACGTACAAAAGGTGAAATACAAAAAAATTTCTACCAGGGCCAACATTTAAATGGAGTTTATAGTGTATTTTTAAATGTCCTTGAGATTTGTCTGGCTACTCCAGGTAGTTTTCAAATTTAATAAAAGCTGGAACCAAGATAAAAGTCACTGTAGTCACCCTTTAAATAGCCACTGCTAAGGTGTCCCTGCCAGGAAGTGCTGCTATAATGTCATGTACCTTGTTCTTAGGACTCTGCAGCCAATCACTGGCCACAGCGGTCATGTGCAGCAGTCATGTGATCATCTACAATGCTTTGTATGTGATGACATCACAGCATTTCTAGTGGAGAAACCAAAGGCGCAACAGTGCTAGAGCCACTTCAAATTTAGAGGTAGGTAACGGTTTTAGGTTGGTTTTTTTATACCAGCCTACTACATTTTTCCTAACTACCAATTTTGATAGGAAATTAATGTGAGTGCTTAGGATTCTTTATAGCACTGCAAGAAATAAAATAAATGTTGAATATCTGGATGTATGTTATAATGCTAAATATTCATTTTTTGCATCAAGAATTTTGTTCATCAAGAAGATTGCTCTTCTAAACATGCACCAAAGGGCATGTATACTTTCTATAATTATATACTGTCACCAGCAATAACCACAATGATAGGAAAAAAAGAGGGTGCTTAAAGGTCAGCAGTTAGCTTTTTAACACTCTATAGGCCTCACTTTTAAAATCACTTTTCAAACATTTTAATTCCTCGTTTATAGTGGCTTAATGCACTGAATATTTGTCACCTAAAATGTGTTATAAGCAATGGGAAGCAAATTAAAATTAACATTATTTTTTTGCCGTGGCTGTGGCTGAAGAAGTTGGATACATCCCTAGGGGGTCCTGGAGAACATGGATTCTAGATCTTTTCCCACACTCCCTAGGGCTCCATCCAATTTCTTCAGCTACCAGTATTCAAATGCCAAACGATCAGACTCATGCATGCTTGAGTTGCGGTCATTTCTAATAGGCATAAATTACTGACCAGTATATCATGTAAAAAAAATCCTATCAATTCAAAAAAACTAGTATTGTACATAATAATAGACAGTTTATACTGTCTGGTCCATGTTTTATTCATTGTATTTTCAATTCAATAAAATATCTTGACTTATTGTAGTCTTTAAGGTGATCTTTAAGTGTTTTGCTGGAAAAACAATGGTTAAAACTTCACAACTGTACTTGCCTCACGATAAACATCCATTGGGTATGACAGACTCTTGAACTTCAGTCCTTTCTAAGATACAAACTATTTCTTAATTTACATGAACAAATGAGCGTGGTGTTGAAGATCAATACTACACTGGTGAACATGCTGTGATAAGCTTCTGCCAGTATATTCTCCAGAGATCAGGGTGACTCAGAAGTCAGGCTAGATCTGAGAACAGTTCAGAAGAGTATCATTCTCGAAGAGTTAAAGATCCAGATGGATCACAAAATGAAACCAGTCCCATTGACTTCTCCCTTTAGAAGTTACTTCCTTTTCTTCTTCGAACTCCCTGAATGCTGGAGAACAATTCCTATCATTGTACATCATGTGCTTCTCAGGTAATTACCAGGGTTATGGACACTGAGACTTAATAGGACTCAGTATCAGTTTAAAAGCTAGTCACAGTGGGTCTATTACCAAAATGCCAGACACATGCCATCCGACAGTGGGAAAGGGGCTTTTGTTTGAACTGCAGATGTACTGTAACAGTATATAGATGGCATGTATGGATCTAACACACAAGACTTTAAATTGTACAGCTCATGCTAGTATTAGGATAATGAGATTCTTAAAAGATTGAGAATTCATTCGATTCTGAATCTATTAAATTAAATATTACTTAAATGAGCCTAAAACAGTAATAAGGATATCACAACAATATCAAGATGTGTGTAATAAAGTTGTTAAACATTAACTTTACTACTTTGTTTGTACGGACCTTCCCAATTGTCAACATTCATTTATCTGGATCATTTTATAGCGACTTATGGGCTAGGGACACAAACCTTAAACTTGCTTTACTTGTTAATAAAAGAATAGAAATAATTACAATATTTCAGAATTACAGTCTATCATCCATTACATTGAATACATAACAGCACAGTGTTAATGGAGGAGATAGAAATGGAAAAGATAGAGGAAGGTAGAATGCAGGAGACACATCTTTTTTTATTTCAGTAACGGTCATTTAAATAAAGTCTTAATGGAACAAAGCGCATTAATTTAGTAGAAAAGAGGTTGTTATATATAGAAGCATTCTAGTGTCATTAGTCCATATAATATGACGGGAACAATCTACCCATTAGAAGTGCATTGTCTTATTGCTACTATGAATATCAGTCACAAAAATAAGTGTCCTTTGCAGAGTTGTAAAAGCTCTGATGGGTTCACATTCCTCCAGTCCTGCGGTCAAGGTTTGCGTACTCTAACTGAATAATGTGCTCAGACCTGCTGGTTGTGAATTGTGTTGTGTAAAAAAAAAGATATTTAATTGCAGCTAGAGCATTGCCTCCTTACAAAGCTAAGCTATTGCTTACAAATACAAATCTGCCAACTGCATGTCAACTAAATATAAAACAAGCATCAAACAGGAACATATATATTTCTTACCTTATGACTTTGCTTTTTACCATGAATACAGTTTTTGAAAGGAACATTGGAATATCCATCGTGGACTTTACCAAGAAGCATTCTATTTAATTGTTTCCATCATACTTATTGGAACCAATGGAATGGGGAGTAGAAGACAACTACATCCAATGATTGGGCACGTTTTATAATGGTAATGCAAATAAGGTGAAATCCGATGCAATGCAAATGCCCTCCTTCCTACTCTAATAGTCACAACTCTTTTACTAGTGCCAAAGACGATCTGCTTCACAAAACAAAGTATAAAGTTTACTTGGATTACTATACTCAGACTCACTATCAAAATATATCACTGCGAATAGTAACAACAGTATTTCTATTATTGACTTAAAACTTAGAATAATATTTTTTTTTTTAAGTTTTTTAAAAAGTCCCTAATTTTTCTCCTGTTCTTGTAATGCAACAGGAAGTAGTTGCTAGTTGCCACAATGTATGGAAAACATTTTCTTCCTGACTCCCAATTTGGCAAGTTGGCAAACGCAATACATCAATAGATCAGTAAGGTGAAGGCAATGGAAACCTATTTCTGTGGACACAGTGCTTATAGAATTAGTTAGTATTGTTCGTCTTATACTTTTTTTTTGTGTAAATATACAGAAGCAAGAGTTTTTATGATTATGACTGACATTTATATATATGATATAATAATGTATGAATACTTCTGCATTTCCAGAGAGTTGCATATTACCTGGGAAGATGCATTGTCCTATTGTCCTACATGTTTTGCCACAACATATTTATCTAGCATTTAAAAATGTACGAATGTGTTTTGCTGTTGCACTTGTTAAACAGGCTGGCAATGGTGTGTCATGTGGCACTGGTGGACTCCTGCCCTGACCGCTGGATGACCCACCCTATGGGGTGATGTTGAGGACCCTGTAGTTTAGGCGCAGTTTGTCACTATTGCTATTGGAAGACAGTGGATTGTTCTTTACTACATGTGTTTGAAAGGTGAGGAAGTCTGCTGGTGTAAGCAAGGCCTGGTCTGACAAAAGTCTGGAGGACTAAATGCTGTGGATGTCTATAAAGGAGAGGGAACAATGTCTGGTTGCTGAACTATGTGTCTGAATGGAACAGGGGTCGGTAACTACCTATGTGGATCACCAGTTAAGGCAGGGCAGGTGTCAGTACTTCTAACTGTAGGTGCAACCTAACGTGCGTTTGCAGTTAAATGCAGCTCTGACCCAAGCACTCTTGTGGCCACAGGCGGCTTTATACCTGCAATTACAAGAGGCCACTTCTTTCTCCCTGCGCTCCGACACTCAAGTGATGTTACTTGGGAAGGAAGAGGAGACACCAGTGGGCTGTACACAAGCCAGGGGAATATGGGCGTTTTGGTGTTTTATGTTGTTGGGGTTTTTTTACTGTATATTACACAGACAGAGATGCCTACCTACTGGGACATTACATACAGGGGGAATAGCTGCATTGGAGATACTATCTATTGGGGGCCTACCTGCATAAAGGGCCTAGCTACTTTATATTAGTAGCTTGGTGCATTTACACACAGAAATTTATCTGACAGATCTTTAAATCCAAAGCCAAGAACAGACTATAAACAGAGAACAGGTCATAAAGGAAAGACTGAGATTTCTCCTCTTTTTAAATCCATTTCTGACTTTGGCTTCAAAAATCTGTCAGATAAATCTCTTTGTGTAAATGCAACATTATGCTTTAAATAAATTGAAACATCATGTTTACAGGATGAAAACTAATGAATAACAGAATTATAACAATAAAATAAAAATAAAGCAAGTATGGTAAATATACACATACATCCAGAATAATAGAATATAACTTCCGGGTCAAATACTCATGAACAGAAATACTGTACCCAGGGCCTTATTTACCACTAGGCACCCGTGGTCTGATGCCTAGGGAAGCACCTTGCAGGGGGCAGCACCAGAGAGGGTTTTTTTTTTATTTTAATTATTTTTAGTCTCTCCCCTCCCGTTCAGACTTTCCAGTAAATCTTGTATCTTTTTGAGGGGGGTGGGTGGTTGCATGGTGGTATTGGTCAGGTCTGGTATGGCGGTGTTACCCAGTCGCAGTATGGCGGTAGTAGTCAGGTCTGGTATAGCGGTCTTAACTTGTCACAGTATGGTGGCATTTGTCAGGTTTGGTATGGTGGTGGTAAATGTGACACTTTGCTTATTACCTACCAATCCTGTGGTAAGAATTCCCTCAGACAATATGCAGACTGCTCTAATCATTGATTACCAGGATTATTGGCAATACGCCTACAGGCAATACACCCAAAAGAAAATCATTTTGCTAATTGGTGAGTGAAGATGGGACGTCTTCAGGTTTAGTGCCTAGGGCAGCAGCAGCTGGTAATACAGCCCTGACTATACCTATACTACTTCTTCTATACCTATATATGTAGAAACGCTTCTATAGACCTTGAGGATTAGGCTGGGCTCACACTTTGGCATGTGCTATCTTCAGGGGGTGCCATATAAGCAGTCATTTTTTGTCCCCTCAAATTCTGCAAAACAAAGGGACCCTATTGAAGTCCATGGGGGTCTCTCACGTATCCAACTGCATCAATTAGTGTCCGAATGTCTGGCTGTATTGTGGCTCTGAACAGACTCTCCACTGGAGGCTCCAAACAGAACCCCAGCAGAAGTGTGAACCCAGCCTTACAGTCTCCAGAGCATCAGAGAAGGCAACTCAGAGACACTAAGTACAATCAGGGAATGTGGGAAACCCTTCTGTGTGGCATCTCTAAAACTGGTCTGGTTCTAAAGCTCAAGTCTCAGTTTGTATACACCAAGTAGTAGTAATCTGTGCTCTCCCTGCACCAGGGGCGTAACTTACACTATGCCTGCCTGTGGGCACCATGGCCCACTCCTGCAATACACTGGTCCCCTGAGCTGTCATCATTTGTAGCACCAAGTGGCTGAGCAGGCCTCCTAGGTTCTACAAATGTCTCTTTAACTGCAAGCACCCCGACCAGCTCTTGCAGTTATGACTAGTGGTCAGTCGGGAAGGGGGGCGGGCAATCAAAAGTTTGCTGTGGGGCCCGGCCATTTCTAGTTACACTACTGCCCTGCACCCCACATACATGAATTATCTCTGTCTCTTGTGCTCTGTCACCTCCCGGCCTCCTGACAACCTCCACACTGCTCCTCTCATTATCCAGATCTCTGACCCTGCCTCTTGTAGCTCATTTACTTGGAACTGCTGTCCACACAGCTGGGTCTTGTCATGAAACTCATGAATTGATTTCACTTATGCTGCATTTACACGGATTGATAATTTGCTCAATCGAACCATTAACGATTTCGAAGTAACAATGTTTTTTTTTTATATTGATCAGCGTTTAGACGGATGATATATCGTTTGGAGAAATCGTTATTGCGATTAAGATTGCTTAAGCCTATCTCCCACATAGGGTGAATTGGTGAAAGACTGTTTACACGAAGCGATCTGCAAATTTTTAGAGAATGACCAACGATCATTTGAGAATATGTTGAATGATCAAAATGAACAATTTCTTGCTCCTCGCTTGATCGTTCGCTGTGTTTACACGAGCCGATTATCGCTCAAATGTGATCGTTTTCGCAGAAATTCGAACGATAATCGTTCTGTGTAAACGCACCATTAGTGCTTCAAATGGGAATTGTGGAGAAAAAGTCACATATCTCTTTTTTCCAAGTTCAATCAAGGAGAAATTAGTTTTTAAGATAAAACTGCATGGATTTTGATGCGAAAATCATTCCAGTTAAATCTAATGAAAAGACTTGGACATTAAACATGGTGCAGCAAATGTCATGCTGCAAAGGTGAATGAAGCTGTGCTGGGCTCTAAGAAAGAGACGTGATGCCATGCATGAAATTGGAAATGACACGGGAGCCATGTTGGGAACAAAGAATAAGAAGTGTCATCATACATGGGACCAGGAACAAGATGGTGACCACAAATGAGAGGGGGATTCATAATGTAGCCTAGGCATGAGATGGGGAGCCATGCTGGGGGGACCAAGATTAAAATGAGAAGCCATGCTATGATCCAGAAATGAGATAGGGAATCCATGCTGTGTACAATAAATTAGAGGGCGCTATGCCGGGGGCCAGGAATGATATGGAGAGCTAGGACCATGAATGAGAGAGCAAACCCTGCTGGTGTATATTAATTCATTACATGATAGACATGATTTTTTTTGTCTTTTTCAGTATTTCATTAGGCAAATCAACCAGCATTATGTATACATTTATCATTGGGAGGACGACCTATAAAAGGCCATGTTGGATGATCAGTTCATTCTTCTGCCTGGCTCCTGGGATTGGCTGCAGCAGGAAATCTGGGAGTGAATCCCTATCATCATGGAATGGGGTTTTAGGAAGAGCTAATTCAATCCTGTGATGTAAGGGTGTTTACCCATGTGCACAACTACCACTGGTTAAGTCTTAAGCAGTCTTCTCTTCTGTCTTTATATGTCTGTAAAAGCTACAGTATATTAGAAAGCGCTATCTGATCCCTTATTTGTGTTGGGGTTTTTTTGTTTTTTTTTTCGTTTTCTCTTGTGGCTGCTTTTGAATGTGAATTCAGTAGGATATTAATGTAACCATCTCTGATTTTTTTTTTTTTTTTTTTAAACGATATTTTATTAGTGGCTTATGTAACATTTGAACATACATATTGAAAATTCATTACATATTCAAAAAGAAAATCGCTTACAGGCAACAAAGGATTGTATGTTTACAATATCATACAGATACAATGAGCCTTTGTAATAACCTTAAAAGATATATAGATATATAGATATAAGTAGAAAAACAGTAATTTATAATATCACCTTAAAACATGGTATAGATGTCAGATATTCCAATATGAAACCAATAGAATGGAGAGAATTGTCTTTAACAGAGAAAGGAAAAAGCTTAAGATATTTGGAGTGCTCCGAGAGTTCCCTTTTGGGCGGCCATGCAATACCAATCAGTGTCCTTAAATTGATTAATGACAGAGTCTCTCTCTTCTATAGTAAAATCATGAATTAGAAATTGTGTCCAAATGGACATAAATGTTTTTGTTGATTTTTCTTTGGTGCGCAATACATCCAAAAGTTCCCAATGAAAGATCTCCTTCAGAGCGGAGATTACCTCAGAAATGTCTGGTAGAGTATCCAGTATCCAGTGTCTTAATAAACATTTCAGGGAAACTAATAGAGTTAAATGAATTCCTTTAGAAGTAAGTAATTTAGGAGAGGGAGTAGTAGAGTCTATATCAATAAAATGAAAAAGATAACTAATAGGGAGAAGTGGTATGGCATGGCCCCAAGTGGACAAACGATAGAGCCGCACAGAGTCCCAAAATTCCTGCACTCGCGTGCAGGCCCAGGCACAGTGAAACAAGTCTGCTTTAGGAAGTGAACATTTCGGGCAACTGTTTATGTGAGAAGTGTGGGAGTTGGAAAAAGGAATATTAAAGGCATATATAGCCTTGTGTATAAAGCGGAAATGTATTTCACGTAGAACTACATTAGGAGTGGCAGAATGCACTAGTTGAGATCCTCTCAATATTTGTTGGGTCAGATCCTCAGAAAAAATTACGGAGGACCATTTTTTGAAAAAAATTTGTCTAGATAAATTCTTTTGAGAGCGTGATCTAAGTTCTCCATATGTATGTGATAAAGAATTATGAACCGGTGGTGTTGGGAATAGATTATCAAATTCTATATCACTTTCTGCTTCTGCTATGTCCCGCACTCTGGAAGTAAGAAATTCAATTATAGAATCGTATTGAGGTAAATTAAATGAAGACAATTTAAATCGTGTTCTGACGATATCCCATGATAAGAAAGTGTTGGAATTAGTATCCAGCAGATCCCCAACAGAAGAAACATGTGCACTCTGCCACTCTGAGTAATCCAATTTGTCTGAGTCAGGTGGGTAAAGTGGTGAATGTCACAGAGGAAATCTTTTCGATAGGCAAAAGGGTAAACCATATAATTTTCGTATCGCCTTCCATGTGGCAATGGTGTCTTTAAAGATAACACTTCTCTTAATTTCTGGGGGTAGTTCTGGTAATTTAGCATGTAGCAGGGTGGGTAAAGGCCAAGGTGCTGCTAAAGCTTTCTCAATTAAAATATTGGAGAAATATGACGTGTCCATAATCCAATCTTTAGCATGGCGAAAGAGAGCGGCTAAATTATATAATCTAATATCTGGGCATTGAGCGCCACCTTTAGAAGTAGGGAGACAGAGAGTGGAATAGCCAATACGAGGTCTCTTTGATTGCCAAATAAATTTAGTGAAATATGATTTTTGGAGTATGTGTGGAGTAGGGAAACGTCAGAATGTTTGCGTAAAAGGGGTATTGTTTGCATTGGATATAACAGTTTTCCAAAACACATCATTTTGATTAAGTGGGTACGGCCTAGAATTGACAATGGTAGAGATTCCCATCTCTGGAGATCTTGTTTTATTCTCTTAATTATAGGGCGATAGTTCAGGGAATATAGTGAGGAGGGAGTTCTGCCAATCTGGATTCCAAGATATGTAATATAGGATTTAGCGATGGAGACCCCCGCAGGACCCGAAGTAGACCTCTTATGTGGAGTTAGGTAAAGAAGTTGACTTTTATGTATATTGATTCTATACCCAGAGAAGGAACCAAAAAATTTTAAGGCATCTAATACTGCCGGAACATGTAGATCTGGGTTATCTAAATATATTAAAGTATCATCAGCAAAGCATGTAACTTTGATGATTTGGGAATCAACCCGTATGCCTGAGAAAAAGTCAGAAGAAATAAGATATCGCCAAATTGAACAATAGAGGGGATAGGGGGCAACCCTGTCTGGTACCTTTTTGTAAGGGAAAGCTATCTGAAAGGAAACCCGGGGTATGAATTCTAGCTTTCGGAGATGTGTATATTGTGGAAATAAAATCTTTGAATTGACCTGTGATACCAAATTTTGTTAAGGTCATGTCCAGCCACTCCCAGCTGATATTATCAAAAGCCTTTTCGGCGTCAATTGCCAACAGACCTGGAGAGTGGCTGGAACGACCCCCAGATTGGACACCAGATTGGGCCGCTAGTACCGTTCTTATATTAGTGACACCAGAACGTCCTTTTATAAAGCCAACTTGATGGCTGCCTATTAGTGATGGTAGGATGTCTGCCAATGTATTGGTCATAATCTTTGCCAACAATTTTAGGTCTACATTTATGAAAGAGATTGGCCTGTACGAATTAGGAGATGTTGGATCCTTCCCCTGTTTGTGTAGTATTTTGATATATGCAGTATCTCCCGAGGGGAGCATGTGATGGTCAGTCAGAATAGTTTGGAAAGTAGAAAGAAGAGTGGGGGAGATGACAGAAGACATAGATTTATAAAATTCCGCACTATAGCCATCAGGGCCTGGAGCTTTGTTATTTTTAAGTGTAGAGATAGTGGCAGTAATTTCCTCCAATGTGACTGGGGCGTTGAGAGGATCAAGAGAAGGGGTATCAAGAGAAGGTAGAGTTAATGACTCTAGAAAGTTCTTACCAGCAGCTAGATCAAGCCTATCTTTGGAATATAGTGAGCGGTAAAATTGTTGTAAAAGTTGTGATATGACTTTAGGATCTTTTTGTATATTACCCGCTGTATCTTTGAGAGCAGGGATATGTGTAGCAGGTCTACGTCCTTTAGCAAGGTTAGCTAACATTTTCCCTGATTTATTACCATAGCGGAATAAACGGGATATGTATTGATCTCTATATATAGCATTGAGTTTTTCCTGTGCAATTTCGAAAGCTTGTCTAGCTGCTGTCCATTTAGATTTATTGTCATCTGTAGGGGAAGACAGGAAAAGAGTGTATGTAGAGCGCAGATCTTGGGAAAGTTGAAGATAGTTTTTACGTGCTTCACGTTTCTGGGCAGCCACATAAGAAATTATTTGGCCCCTTAGAACTGCTTTTGCAGTCTCCCAGAAAAGTATTGGGGATTGTGTATGTTCAGCATTGTTAGAATAAAAGTCTGACCACCATTTTTTTAATAGTTTGATAAATGATTCATCATTAGCTAAATGAGAAGGAAATCTCCAAATAAAATCGGATCCCTTCTGAAAAATATCTCTTAATTGTAAACTAACAGGGGAGTGATCCGAAATTACTATATCATGAATTTCAGAGTCTTCTACTCTGCCAAGAGAGTCCGGTGACACTAAACAGTAGTCTATTCTTGACCAGGCAGTTTGGGAGTGAGAGTAAAAAGAGTATTCTCTACCATCTGGGTGTAGATGACGCTAAGAATCAGATAGGGAGGTAGAATTAAGGAAGTTGGATAAAATATTATCTGATGAAGTATATACAGTAGGTGTCTTAGTTCTTTTTCTATCTTCAGTTGTATTAAGAACAGTATTTAGGTCTCCACCAACTATTTTAAGATTATTGTCATCTTGCAGAATGAGGTTTTACAATTTTTTAAAAAAATCAGGTCTCTGAGTGTTGGGACCATAAACGTTATATATGCTATATTTGCCCGCTGGAGTGTCAATAAGAAGATGACATATCCTGCCTTCATCATCTTGATATTGAGATAATACCGTACAGGTTAAATTTTTATGTGTAAGAATAACTACCCCGCCTTTACGGTTAATAGCTGGTGAACCATAAACTGCACCCACCCAAAAACGTTTGAGTCTGAAATAATCCGATTCAGTTAAATGTGTTTCTTGCAATAATACTATATCGGCCCTAAGTCTCTTAAGGAGTTTCAGTATAGAAGTCCTCTTAGATGGGGAACGTAGTCCCTTAACATTCCAAGTGATTAATTTAATAAAATATTAATAGAAGAGGAGGTGTTAAGAAGAGACCCTGGAAGCACAATAACATAGTGGGTAACCCTTTCAGGCAGAAAAAGAGGATAGCATGTAGCATTTTCAGACAAACTAAAGGTGATATACCTAAGAATAAAACAGTTAACAATATAAACTAAGCGAATAAAGTGAGATGTGGACTTCACTTTTTTCGTATTGTCCAATGTTCGGAGCATTCGCAAACTCCGCATTATGGAGAAGAAATAAAGAGAAAGAAATAACTGGTGGAGAGGTCACATCAACCTCCGCTCCATTAGATGAGTATATATTAAAATTAATGACATACACATCCCTACCCTCCTGAGAAATGTGTGAGTTGTCACAGGGAAGCAAATAAATAAATAAAATAAAATAAAAGGGAGAGCCAGTATATAATGATTAGTACTTAAAGAAGTTGTACTTAAACCTAAAACCATACAAGGTGGAATTATACATATACATACATATACATGCACACACACACATATACATATACATATATATACTGTACATGTATATACATACATAAATACATACTTACACACACACACACACACACCACCAAATGCATTACTATCTAGACTAAAGAAAATAATAATGTAGTAACAAGGTGTCCCTAATATAGTATTTAGTCAACATATATAGGGCTAAATAGAGAAAAAAATACTCAGTTTTAATGAGCAGCATAGCGTCCAACAGAATAGAGATGGAGTTCATAATCATTCCATTTTTTCTACCGTGTCAGTAGGACCATCCAAACGTCGTCTCTTGTGCTTGTCTTGAATAGGTGGAGTGAGACCCTTTACATCTTTAAGGGAAGAAATGGCTTCCTCAGGAGAACTGTAAAGAGATGCTGAACCATCCGATTTGAAAACTTTCAGTATTTGATTTTTTACCAATGTCGAGCAAATGTGTGCGAAAGCTTTACGTTTTTGAACCACTGCTGCGGAGTAGTCATTAAACATGAGGATTTTGTGGCCATGAATTGCAACATCAACTGTAGATTTTTTAAAGCTTTGTAAAATGTTGTTTTTATCATTATAATTCAGATACTTGACAATCACTTGTCTGGGTTTCTGTTCCTTTTGATTTGCATCTTGCTTTTGTTTCGCTGGTGGGGGTCCCACACGGTGCGCTATTTCCACAGTAATGTGACCTGGGATACCCAAGGCTTGGGGAATTTCTAGAGAACATATAGCATGTAATTGCATGGCTGGAATGGATTCAGGTACACCTATAGGCTGGGTTCACACTATGTATATTTGAGGCTGTATTTGGTCCTCATGTCAGGTCCTCATAGCAACCAAAACCAGGAGTGGATTGAAAACACAGAAAGGATCTGTTCACACATTGTTGAAATTGAGTGGATGGCCGCCATATAACAGTAAATAACGGCCATTATTTCAATACCACAGCCGTTGTTTTAAAATAACAGCAAATATTTGCCATTAAATGATGGCCATCCACTCAATTACAACATTATGTGAACAGAGCCTTTCTGTGTTTTCAATCCACTCCTGGTTTTGGTTGCTATACAGCCTCACAAATACAGCCTCAAATATACATAGTGTGAACCCAGCCATAATACGTAAATTGTTGCGCCTAGAGCGGTTCTCTAGATCATCAGTCTTTGTTTGCAATGAAGCTGTGACATTCATATTCTGTTGTAGTTTTATTTTTGTAGAATGTATTTCATCTTCTAACAAGCTGACTCTCTCCTGAAGTTCAGTAATCTGTGAGGTGTGCGTTGCTATATCTCCCTGTATGGTTGCTAGGGAGGAAACCATAGTGGCCTCAAGAGAGGATTTTATGTCATTTAATATCATCTTGGACACTTGAATTGCCAGTGCCTTGCAAGACATATTTAGTCCTGGTATTATGGTGTCACAGAGGTCCGGCACTGGGGTTTGTGAGGTATGTGTTTCCTCTGTGTGTGCCTCAGCAGCAGCACCTCGTGTCGGCGCCATCTTAGGTGTCCCTGTGACAGAGCTGTGAGGTAAATGAAGGAGGGCCTATGGGGAGGTGTATAACTGGTTCCCCGCTTAATGAAGTGGTGCCTCCGACTCCTCGGCACTTAGAGAAGTCAGAGGTGTGGTCCGGCAGGGCCGGTAATGTCAGGAGTCAGAGCGGGAAGCGATATTATGAGCGGAGGGTGGAGGAGCTCACTCACACTGCTGCCATCCCATACGCGCCGGAACCGGAAGTCAACCATCTCTGATTATGTAGCTATACTAGTCAGAACTATCTCACAATAAAGAGATTTACCTTACGGTCTTCAACTTATAGTCTAAATAAGTTTTATATTATTCATAATTCTTTTTAATAATTTCAATAACTTTTTTTTTAAATGATTGTTATATCATTCCTTATGTGTATGTTCTTTAGAAAAGAAACTTCTCAGCATTCTTATAATTACCATTACAGCCAGGATTAGGCCATGTCCACGCAACGTACGAGACTGTGACCATGAAAACAGTTTAAGGGTACGTTCACACTTACCGGATCCGCAGCTGATTTTCTGCTGCGGATCCGCAGCAGATCCGTAGCAGATTTCATTTAAATAACTGAACACAGCATCAAATCTGCACCATCAAATCTGCTGCGGATCTGCTGCAGATCTGTTGCGGATCCTGTAGGTGTGAACGCACCCTTAACAAGAAACTTCAAGCCATGGTGCTATTGGTAAACAGTAAGGTATAACCAAGCAAATCTATATGGGTGGAAAAGGACTGTATGCTAGGAAATCCAAAACCAAGAATAGCAGAATAATATTGACAAGGTTCTTTACATTGTCAACAGTGGAAATATTCCCAACTTCGTACAAAATACATCAAAATAGGCACCAGCAGCAGGAGAGAAGAGATATGCAGGGTAAAATAATCTACAGTCCACACGCATGGTTACACGTGCATGGATACCAGTTATTTACATTACCAGCTATATGGATACGAGCCAACTATATTGCGCTTTGATACCAGCCAACAATATTGCCAGTTTACATCTGCAGTGAAAATGGTGCCGGTTATAACAAAATGAACGTAATTACATTTGTCTTCTTTATGACTGCTGTCTATTAAACTTTATACTCTAGAACCGAGAGATTCCCTTCAAAACAAATCTTCCTCCCTAGATATTATTCCCTAAGCCCTAAAGAAATATAGAAGAGCTGCACGTAGTCCATAAGCTAGCAGCTGAGCTACTGGGCTGCAGTGGTTAATTTTACTGAGTTTATTAAAAATTTATTGTCAACAAATTTAAAATCAGAAGCTCATGATCTTTGCTGTCAGCCAGATATGAATGTATGCGGAATTAATTTCTAACTGGAAGGGATTTCTCTGTCATAAAACATAGAAATCCCATAGCTATGGCTAAAATGTGAAACCACCACAACAAAAAAAGACAAGTAATAGGTCACTAAAAAAATGGAAGTCTGAAAACTTAGCTCTCATTTATGGTGAATGCTGGGCTAACAATTCAGTGCCCCACAACAAAGACAATCCGAACACATCTGGCACAATTCTGGAATGCCCTGCTGTCAGCCTGAGAACTGGGCGAAAAAGTCATATCTTTAATACAGTATCTCTGTGCAATGAAACATAGAAAGATGAAGACTGTCAGCAGTAAAGACTACTTGGTCTATCTAGTCTGCCCTTTTAGTATTTCCCTTCTTATTATCTTAGGATAGATATAGGTTTATCCCAGGCATGTTTACATTTGGTATTGTAGATTTACCTACCACAGCTGCTGGAAGATTGTTCTAAGCATCTACTACTCTTTTTATAAAGTAATAATGACCTGACCTGTCCTTTATCTCAAGGATCAGACTCATGTATCAGCCTTAAGACATACATCTGTATTAAAGGAGTTATCCAGGATTAGAAAAAGGACAGCAAAAACAGCACCACCCTTGTCCCTAGGTTGTGTATGGTATTACAATTCAGCTCCAGTTGGACAACCACTTTAGCAATTTGGCAATTTTTGTTACACATCTGAACAAACCTACTAAACTTTTCAAAAGTTAAATTACATAAATAAAAATTCAATAGTTCAATTAGCTTAAAGGGGTTTTCCAGAGAAAAATGAATGATGGTATATCCACAGGATAGGTTATGAATGAGTGGGGTGCCGATTAGCTGTTTGGGACAGCCTTAGTGCCTGCACTACACAGAAAATGGTGCCAGAAGTCATTTGCTCTAATCACTGTACATTGGCTGTGTCTAGGTACTGCAGCTCAGCTCCCAGTCGAGTTGCAAACCAACCTCTCCTGCAGGGCACCCAGGGCACATGCCCTTCTAGCTCATCCATAGCTACACCGCTTGAATCAGAAGTGATTACTGAAGAACACTCCTCTACTTCATTGGGCATGAACATCCGATGTGCACAGGGGACATATGACCTCCAATTCACGTCATTTAATCAGTTAGATGTTGCAATATTGAGGCAATTGGAAGTTGCTCTCCTGTAACTTCCAGGTTCCAATCAGTTGTAGGTGCTGATAAGTCCAGGGTACAGGACATACATCTCAAAAAATTGCACTTTTTCCCGTTGATTTGCTCTGAATTCATTGGGAAACAAATACACTCTCCTATTTGGGAAAACATGGAGTTTTACCTGTATACTGGAAAACTGTCACTGTGCAACAGTATTGCCTATAAATATGTATAAAGGTAAAGAATAATAAAAAAAGAGAGAGCGAGAATAGATAACAGAAGATTATAAATAAATAACCGTAACGACTGTTACGTTTTCTTTTCTAAATTATACAAAACAGAACTTTATACATAAAACATATTAAACATTTCCCCTTGCTATTATGGATATATCGGCAAAATGCCAGCATTACCTTTTCCAGAAGCAACGCACAACATATTAACTACACATTTCCAGAAATATTCTTTGTATTGCTGCGTTTGTTCTGACGTGATGAGTGACGCATTCTCCAGTGACATGCAAGTTTAACCATTATTTGCAGAAATGAAGAGCCAAAGAGCAAGTTTATTGTGCTACATGAAATGCTATCACAGTAAGGATAATTTACGCACATGGATTCTGTAATCCGTGCAGACTGCTGATCCCACAGGAAAAGAATATCTTGTTTGGGTATGAAGTCAGAAACTCATAAATGTTGCCTCAGCTGCAAAAATACCACGGTAGAGTTTTTTTTTTTTGATTCTTACAGTTAATTATAAATATATCACATAACACTGGAGATCTTAAAGATGCAACATTAAGACAGTGAATAGTGTAACCACTAGAATGCAGTCACTATTTAACTATTGTGAAATAATAAGCAATGGCATTTACAAAACAGCAGGTTTCATAGCTATTCAGGGGGTTGTTGATTATGTTGAAGAAATGAGCCATAATTTCAGAGCAGCCTTTTTTATGATGGTGAGTCATGCACAGTAGGGCAATATTAAAATTCTTTGGCATAATCTGAATTAGCTATCAATATGTTTCTGCCAAACTAGTTCATGATTTGGTAGGCTTTTCAGGTTAAAAATATGAGCAATTTGGTCATGTAACCCTTATCATGTCCTGCATGTCGAAATATTAGCGGCATTCACATTGTGAGAATACATGTGTATAACAACCTCTTGCCCCTATGAAAGCTGAATATATGTCAGGGCCTTGAAAAAAAACGTATTATCCTGCGCAATAAAATATAGCGTTGAATACGTAGTGCAACAACACTGTGTTTTTTAAGTGAACCTGACACCTGGAAATTAAATACCAAACAGCTGACAGCATTACATAGGTTTTGAAGAATACATGAATTATGACCTAATATTTAGCTGCATGTCTGCAATCTGGGAAAAAAATGGTGATTTAAGATGCAATGAAGTGGCAAAAGAAATGTAGCGCACACAGTTTAGGGCTCTTAGGTGCCTAGGCCACGCCTTGTTGACACTTCACTGTGGTATGAAACTGCATTTTTTAGCCAATTGCATTTTTATGATATGTTCCCCCACACAAACATATTATATTATTGTTTAATGACCTTATGCAGCTGTTTCATTCATTTCTGCTCACATACCACATTGCAAAGCCAATTCGTCAGTAACCCCCTTCTCAGGCCATATGCTATCTATAGTATGTGTGTGTGTGTGTGTGTGTGTGTGTGTCATCCCTTAGCCTAGTGCCAGTGTGTTCACTCCAGTGCACCTTTCCAGCCCTATGTCATGGCATAGAGAAGTATGTGTTGTGCTTGACCAGAGAAGTAAGGCAAAGGAAGCCCAGCTCTGGTCCCGGCCTGAAATGGAGAGAATAAGGAATAGCTGTGCATTATGGAGGGGGCTCTTAGGGGCTCCATAACAGCAGTGAGAGCACTAAAATCATCTTGCCACCACTTTGCCGACTAAACAAAACAAAACCATGCAGGTTTTAAAAAAATCTTTTTAAATGAGAGATATGTAGTGATGTTTTTATACAGGCATTACCATGGCTGAACATTTTGACACTGTAGTTGAAGGTAAGTAGAGCCAGGCTCTCTGAGAGTAGTTAGTTAAAGAGTAGAGTTTAACCAGATGTCTATAAAGCCAAACAGGAGAGGTCTGAGAGGATAAATGTATGCCAAAAGGACCTCACAGTCCTTAACTAGGACTTCAGGCATCCAGACTAATGTATCAATAGGGCAGAGGCCCACAAGGTGTGTGACACAACTCATTTACGCCAGTCTTTTTGGCTTAAATTACAGCAGAATGTTGGCACAATTGCCATAGTAAATCTGTCTCATTGTGTTATGGCCAGAGCAGTGCCTATAAGGGAGGAGGGTGACACAGGCATTGTTTGATTTTCTTTAAATCCCTAAATCATATGTAAGAGCATGTAAGCTGTTGAGGTCCTGGAGGATTAAGCCCAAGAGAGGCATATGCTTCATCTAGCTGTGCAACATAGCAGATGGCCCCTCCTGGGCTAAAAAGGCCTACAACTGGGCAGATAGGAGTCATATCAGCAGATGTCTAGATGGGTCTGCAAACAAGATTCCTAGAAATGCTAATTGAGACGATAATCATCCTGTGTAAAAGTACCAAAGATTAGCCAACTAGCGAGCAAACATCGGCTTGTCAGGCTGATTTGATCTTTTGCGATCATTTGTGTGGCCCGGCTAATTGATCTTGCTGATCCGCACTTATTAACATCTGTACACGACCCCATATCAAGTTGTGTAAAAGCACCCTTAAAGGGAAATCTGTCACCTAACCCTCTACCCCAAATCTGTATCTAATCCTAAAGTTCAGACTATGTCTCCTGCCCCTTCTGTGACCAGTGTGGGGAGAAGCAGTTCACACTGGGCATTACAGCTGCAGAGGCAATCATTCAACATCCAGAAAATTTCAAGTCCTATTCATAGAGAAAAGGGCTTATGAGACCTGCTAGACATCAGATGGTTGTCTCAGCAACAATACAGCCGGTTTGAGTTGTGTCCATGACGCAAACGCCACCCCCCCAGTGGTACCAAGCATCACTCAATATAAATGTTTGGTCTTCCATACTCCTTTAATATGAAGTATGCTACAATGATGCATAGGCTGATTAATAGTACTGGCCAATTTCTGTTCTTCTTCACTTCCCACGCCCAACTATTTTGGATTAGAAAGCAGCCTGGGTCCACTCAGCTACATAACTAGACAAAACAGTATATTTACTTCCTCCTTACCATCTGCCATGTTTATCAGCTAAATCCGGATTTACTAATGCAAAATATTAAAAGCAAAAGTTACCAAAAAAAAGGAAGAGAAAAGGCTTGTCATCTAATCCATTCATCAACATTAGCTCTTTGTTTTTGGTTGTTGTTTGTTTTTTGTTGTTTGTTTTTTTCCTGTAATGTAGTTTTTGAACTCAGAAAAACATTTTCTTGTGTTAAATTTAAAGTTAAATTTGTCAGAGGAAAAAAAAATCTGGAGAGGTTCTATTAGAATGATTTAGATAACCCTAAAGGTAAATCAAGTGTTACATCACCATCAAAACATTGCAAAATGACAAAATGTTAAAATATTTTTGATCTTGTATTGAAGATCACATGCTAAACTCTGGCTAAGTTGTTTAGCTTCGCTAGTATTCAGTATACAAATTATACCAGCCCCAATGTACATGATGTCACTGTCTTCTTCCCTAATAACCCGCCCAAAGCCCTCCTCAGTCCTCCCAAACCCTTGTTACTGATCTGCTGAATCACTCTTTTTTGTCTCCTCCCCCGCAGGTCTCTCCATAAAAGTGCATAATGTTATAGTTGCACCTTGTTTTTACAGAAATTTTGTGAAATCATTATAAAATGGAGAATATTAAAGAGATTAAAGGAGAAGTACGGCAAAAATTTTTATTAAATTATTGTATTGCCCTTAAAAGTTCCAAGTTCAAGGTCAAATACAAATGACCAATATACACTTATTACGGGAAATGCACATAAAGTGCTTTTTTCCCCCACACTTACTGCTGCATCAAGGCTTCACCTCCGGGATAACATGGTGATGTCACGACTCCTGTGGCTGCAGAAGAGGATGATGGCAGGGGGACACTGAGGGACACAGGGTACTGGAGGGACACTGAGCATCTCCCTGTCATGAGCCTCTCCAGCAGCCACAGTCCGCACAGATCTGGGAGTCGGGTCGTGACATCACCATTTTATCCAAGAAGTGAAGTCTTGATGCAGTAGTAAGTGCAGGGAATAAAAGCACTTTATAACTATTTCCAATACTTTTTTTCTAAAAATTTTCACTGGACTTCTCCTTTAAGTAAATTGTGTTTAATACATTTCACCATTCTTACTACAATTTTCCCAATTTACAGTAAAAACTGTAACGGTACAACAGTACACACTGTTATGAAGAGGTATATAGGTGGGGAGTAGAGATGAGTGCATGTCTATGGCTGTCTCCATATTTTCCCAGAATCCCTAGAGCTGCATCCAACTTCTACAGCCACCAATATTCAAATCCTTAATGATCCGAATTCAGCATGTTTGAGTGGCGATCATCTCTAGTGGGGAGACATAGAAGAGTGTAATACAGCCTAAAACCTGAGGGGTGCAGCACATGATATTTCTAGTGAGGGATCCAACTTGCTAATGGAATGAAGTGAGTGGAGAAGCAGACTGCAAAAAAGGAGGTATGGGAAAGAGCAGGGCTGGGTGCCAGGGGACTCCTCCAGCTATTAAGTGCTAGTGTATAGGGAACAGTGTGAGCTGGGGTGATAGAGAGATAAATAAAAGAACCAAAAACGCATTAAAGTATTTAAAAATCTTTATTTATGCATATATACACATTGTGTAGTACTTTTATGACTTATTAATATCCAAGATAACCCCTTTAACCACTTAGTAACAAAGCCAATTTAGGTCTTTTTACCCAAAACTGTTTTCTTCATTCTTTTCATTGTTGCATTCTAAGTTATAACTTTTTTTATTTTTATGCTGGCAGCATAGCCATATGAGGGCTTTCAGGACAAGTTGTACTTTTTGATGGCATCATTTTGTTATAACTTATTCATTAAATTGTATTTATCATTTTGGACTTGAGGATAAAGACAAAAAATGTGATTTGTGTCTCTAATTTTATGCGTTTTAAGTATACACCATTAATCTTGTGGTAAAAATGGCATTATGCTTTTATTTATTTTCTGGGTCAGTACAATTGCAGCGATACCAAATGTATACAGTTTTTTTATGGTGAAACTGCAATTTAAAATATTTTTGCACAAATCAACAGTATAAGCAATTTTAAGAAATTCTGTAATAGGTTTTATTAGGCAAAAAGCCTCTTTCTGTACTCGAAAAGCTGTTTTGCAGCCACCCCCCACTTCGTATCTGCTGATTATCAAGACAAATTCTTCTAAATTACAGAGGAGCAAAGTGAAGACAAGTTTTCTGAGTCCATTATAACCTATGGAGGAAGGGGCGAGGTGGATGAGCGAGCAGGAAGAGGAGACAAGCAGCCCTGCAGTTTGGAGACTGTCTGGGCACATAAAACGCTGGATTCACAGGTCAGAAAGCTCAGTGCTGGTCTGGGAACTTGGTGAGATAAGATTGCAGGATGTTGAGCTATTCAGGGCTGCCTTTTCTCCTTTCCATGCTCACCCATCCCTCTCGGCCCTTTCCCCCACCATGGACCATAATGAACACAGAAAGCCTGCTTCTGCTGAAGTGCTTGCTAAGTTTTACTAGTCTTTTAGCACATCTGAAACACTTTTTAATGTGTTGTCACAATCCAAGACCTGTAAGTGTTTTATTCTTTTCTTGTAGTGTAGTGTACTATGCCTGGCAGCATGGCAGTAAAGAAACATATATGTAGCAGGCCATGCCACAGCTTCCTTGGAAACTCCTCCACACCTGATAAGAGTCCAAAAATTTGAAAGAGTGCATTTTGCAAAAGGGCAAGATAGACATTGCCTGCTAATGAAAGCTGAAACTAAATGCATACTGTGTACACAGGCTGAAGGTCCAGGTGGTCTGAATGACAGAGTGGACCGCAGCTTCTTTTTGTAATTCATTGAAGTAAGGTTTTGCTACAGGATGTCTTTTTTTTAACTCTATTATTATTATTATTATGTTATTGTTTACATAAACAAGTAAATATAAAAAAAAAATAAACCCAGCCTTTCCAGATAAACAAGTGCTTACAAATTCCATCCTTTTTGCTCCTTTTTTGCTCCTTTTTACCTCAAAAATTCATACTGCTTAATCTGAGAGACTAAGTTCTTCCAGGCCACCAACGATGGTGGCTGTCGTGACAGCCACCCCCTCATAATAAGCAACCTAGCACAAAATAAACTTTTCATTAATAAAACTTTACTTTTTGGAATATCTCAGGACCCACCCAAAACCCCAATTTCCGCTACTCTTGGAATATTCTGCTTAAATCTAACATCAAGAGTATCAAAAAAACACTTTCCAAAACCCCTGAATTTTACTACAAGCCCAGATTATATGAAAAAGTCTTGACGTTAGGTATTTACAGGATGTCTTTTAAATGTTTTTTTTTTTTATGTGTATTTTTTGTATACAATGATCTACATGTCACATGATTACTGTGCCGTCAGCTTACCTGTCTAGGTATTTAATGCGTGATGACGTGCTTTTGTGGGAGGTCCGTAGAAGTGCAAGAGCATGAAACAGGCTGTAACCATACCTCACTGTGTCTGTGGAACACATTGAATGGTGAATGCGGCTTGTTTATTCATTCTACAATGCATTGGTTTACAAGTCTTTTCGTGTGAAGCCTGCACCGCCAGTTCCTACTCCCAGCAGAGCCTATATGCTATGCAGTTTTGGTAGTGCGACTTTGAGTTATATGGCAGTAAACAATTCAAATCAACACTTGATGAGAATCCAAACCACGTCCAGAATTTTTTCCGAACAATTGCCTGTCTGAATGTTTCCTACTCAGCTGGGCATTCAGGAGTAGTACATCTTTAGGGGGGAAAAATGCTTAAGCAATATTATCATTGTTTAAAATGATCTACACATATTCTCAGCTCTATAGCTATGCTAACACAGTACTGCTTGAATTTATAGGAAAAGTTTTTAGACTATGTGTATTACATATAAATACACTGCCCTAATTGTATTACGAGTTTTAATTGCCTGGTCACAGGTTTTATTACACTCTGCCTATGTCTATAAACTTTAATCAGATCATTATGGCAGTTTTGCATTTTGAATATCAATATTTACCATGAATATACTGAAAATTGCATAAATAAATGGATGAATTGGGATAGTTTTGGGCAATTTCACACTCAGTATCTGGAAAAAGTAACCGTGACTTGCGTAATGATGACAGGGTCATGCTGACCCATATGCAACCCATTGAGAATTCATAAAATGACATGCTTGACAATGTTTTCTATCTTTTTACTGCTTAAAAGTGGTAAAATGTATTCCATTATTAAATAATTCAAATGCAAAATGCTCAAGCACAGCTTTCAGTCTCTTAAATTATAGCCCTAGTCTTCAAGAGAATACAGTATAAATCCTGTGAAGAGCGAGTCGGATTCATCTGAAATGAATTCATTTTGGGCACTAGTTAAAACCTGAAGCCAAATCTCATCATCTTCCCTAAGATGAAGCAGAACTGATCCAGAGGCTTGACAAACACTGCGCTCACACTGCCTGCCTTGTGTCTGTATAACTATCTTACCATTGTGAGCCAGACCAATCATAACAGAGGAATGTGATAAACTTATATCGTATGTGAAAAAGTAGACACCTTCAATGTTAGCTACAAATATACCTGAGTTTACACTGTATGGTTTATTTTCATTAATGAAAACTTTATCAAACCTTATTGGACGTCCTGGCAAAACAATATTCCTTTGTCCTCGGACAGCCACAGAAAATGCAATGTTATCATGGTCAGACTGTGATCCTTTCTGTCCTTTATCTCCCTTTCTTCCTTGTATTCCTGGAGGTCCACGATAACCTGGTGGTCCCATATTTCCTTGCCTTCCTTGATCGCCTTTTGGTCCAGCAGGGCCACTAGGTCCCACAGCTCCTTTTGGCCCAGCTTCCCCAGGAAGTCCAGGTGCACCATCAATACCATTTAATCCATTTTCTCCAGGATCTCCTTTAGGACCCTTGTCACCTTTTGTACCTTTCATACCTGGTTCTCCTCTGGCAGCTTGAAATCCTACAGCACTATCCTCACCAGGATCTCCCTTTTCACCTTTTTCACAAAAAACACAACTGGTTCCTTTATCACCTTTTGCTCCAATGGGTCCCGTGTTTCCCTTATCACCTTTAATGCCTGTATCTCCTTTAGGACCCGATAGGCCCTTTTTTCCCTTAATACCTTCCAATCCTTGAGGTCCTCTTTTACCAAGTTTCCCAGGCTCACCTATAAGATGTAGAAGTATGTCATTAACAGGTTCATAAAACTGTTAAGTTATCATTTAATAGACGAGACGACAGAAAACGACTCGAGATGTTGGAGACAACTAACATAGTATATTACTAAGAAGTTGCATATATAAAGACCGTATACTTTTTAAATAAATATAATAGTTAAACAGAAAAAAAAATAAAACTATTGTAACATCGGAGTTAGAGTTTTGTAAATCTCATGAATGTTTATAGGTGTTTAGTGTCAGGTTTTTTGAAAGAAAACATACAACAATAGTAAATCTGGGCCCATGTGTACCAAATACTTTATCATTAACAAAAAATAAAGTTTCAATATGAAGATGCAGTACACTTTGAAGTTGCATCCATCATAGGTTACAATAACACAATAGTTTTATCTTCCATCTAATGTAAAAACACAGATGAAACAAGGAGTTCCTTTCCAACATGTGAAACCTAACCCTATTACATTTGCATTGTATGCCCAATACATTATCTAATAAAGAGCCATAGAGCTCAGTTCAAGCTTTCTATCCTTAAAGCATGTAATGTAAGTACATGAATGTACACCCTTGTACGTTTTTTTTTTTTTTACCAGATGCCCCTCTGACATATAACCTATAACAAATTCCCATGCGATCGGATGACTGTGACATACTACTTGTCTTATCTCCCATAGACTAATGAGGCATGCTACATGATGCCATTAACAGGTAAGATTACCTGGATCCCCTGTGTCACCTTTATCTCCCTTTTGTCCAGCAGGTCCGGGAATATTACAGAAGCACTCTTTTCCTTCTGTACTGTTTTCCATTGGTATTTCCAAGACAGATTCTAACTGTTCATCCGATGGATAGGCTTTGTTAATGTCTAGTAATGGGATTAAAGTGCTATTGTCCTCTGTCTCTTTAGAAGCACTACCTATTGCAGGAGCAGGACCCTCAGTGCTGGTCATGTTGAATACATCCAAAGTAATTGGTTGCTTAGGATCAATATTCATTGTAGACATTTCCTGCAGTTTAATATTGTTCTCCCTTCCATCTGTCACATTGCTTAGAACAGGGGTCACTGTTGATGTTATGGCAGTCTGGGAATTTACTTGAGTTCCGCCATCTGTGACTGGATCAGTTTCAATGGTTTCAAGGTCTAGATCAAGAGGAACAGTATAAGCTTGTTTGGGCTCTTCGTTTTCAGTACCATTCAGTGATTCCATTGTAAAGAGTGGGCTAGCTGTAAGGCTCAATATGGCACTAGCTGGGGGAGTCCATATTAAAACTTGCATTACTACAAGTAACAGCATACCTGAGGAAGAAGAGTAAGAAACATTTTTTTTATACTGGTAAGATTACAGTTTTAATAGACAAAACTACTGAACACACATTGTAGAGAAAAGAATTTATTAGTAAAATGTCTTGTATACAAAGAAAATAAATCTAAGGGGGAAATTCATCAGGGTTTTGCCCCTATTTTTCGGTAAATAATTGGATTTTTCACCCATTTTTGGTCTAAGTTCTATTTATGAACCAGTATTGGACAGGCGAATATTTTCAGATGCAACTTTTTTTTAATCTGCCTGTTTTGAGTATACACCCAAAAGTTTGTATAATCCAGGTTTAGCGCCCAATTTATCATTTGTGACTTTTTTAAAAGTCGCACAAACAGGTGCAGGCTTACGTCTGGTCAGTACCAGGTGAATATATTTGCGCAATTTTTGCACATTTTTTTGTGACTTTTTACTTAGATAAATTCACTATGGCAGTGCTACATATTAATGAATCTGTCACAAGCTATTGGAACAAAATACACACCAATCCTCATTAGAATAGTTGCAAACATTAGACTCCTTAATAAATGTCCCCCTAAGTGTTTCATGTAGTAGAGAAAAACATTCTAATAAAAAAATCTAATATATCTAAAATATAGTCCCTGATTCTATCTACCTAAAAGATAGTATTGTAGATATTCTCTTCAAGACATGGGGAATGGGTCTTTCACACTACTTACACATCATTGTGTCCAACACTGCACTAACACTGTAAGGCTATGTTCACACGGCGTAAGAAACCGGCCGTTCTGTGACGGAATGGCCGGTCTCTGCAAAGATCATCCCGGCTGGTACTTAAGTACCGGCCAGATGATCTTTCCAGCCGCAGTGTTCTGATGCGGGTGCATCGGCGTGCGCCCGCATCAGAGCTCCTCACAGCACACAGCCACTCGCTTCATTGTGTGAACCGACATGGGTTTCTAAGACCGCAATTCACTGAACTAACATGTCAGTTCTTTGCGGCGCCTTGAGGGATCCCGGCCGGAGCGTTTACGATGTGTATACGCTCCGGCCGGGATCCCATGAAAGAACATGCGGCATTGCGTTGTTGCCATCGGCCGTACTTTTATGTAGTGGGAACATAGCCTAATACTGTATATAAATTATAGGGGTTGCCTAGTTAAAAAATGTTCAAGTTAGGAAAAATGAAGGTATTACAGGGGTCTATTTGAAACCTCCTCCTGTTAGCCATTGTAAAGAAAAACTTCAAAGAGGGTTTCTTCAGAGGATTCACTATGTCTGTACACTAAAAGCCTATCAATTTCCAGGTGGAACATGTAAGGTAGCACAGCCATGTTTTTCCTGTAGGCTGTGAGGACAATCTGGCTTACTGTAATGTCTGTGTAGCTTATATGGACATAACTGTATGTTCAGTTCTCAAAGCTCTCAGGAGCTCCTAGTATGTGATCATGTTGTGTATCACTATTTTACATTAATGCAAAGCCCTACTGATCTCAGAGGTGCATTAGGTGTCATTGCTTCACCTCCTTTATTCTAAGAACCCTCCTTGATGATAATGTATATTTATGGGGGGGGGGGTCCCTGCAACTCCCTCTATTAGTAATTTGAAGGGGAATATTTCATTTAGCTGCTAAGGTACATAAACATTATTATATTATACATTATAAGCTACCTAACTAAATAAACATGTACTGTAAATATACAGTATAGTAAATAAATAGCAACTTGACATTGTATACTGGTAAAAACGAAGAAAATGAAGAATAGATGAGGGGGCATAAGTATTTTACATTATACATGTGTTTCTCCAAACCTGAGAATACTTAAAGATCTACTGATTTATCATAACAACAAGGACCCATATCTTTTATCATTTTATATCATTTTGAGCAGCAGACATCACGGCTCCTGCTGTAAAGTAATTCTGGACAAGAGACAGAATGAACTGACCACAGCAGAACAGGCTGAGCCAAGAGTCTGATGTGCTCAGAATCCCTTCTGCAATACAGAGATGAAGATTAGAGGCAGCGATGATGGGCATATAAAATGCTGGAAATTCACAGTTCAGTAAATTAACTTAACAAGCTCAGAATAGTCTAAACAGGTAAACTCACTTTACAAAAAAAAGATTTTTTTAAAAATTTCTTAGATCATTTTGACCAATGTTCTCTTTTATTTTAGACAGATTTTCTGCAGCTATATTACAGACCCCACATGAAAATCATTTACCTTACCTGCAAGAAATATTTGACCTTCCGAAGCGACTCTTCCCTTGCACATTGGATTGAAAGCTATTAAATAAAGGATGATGAACAAAGGGCATTTGTAGTCAAGCAGGGAAATTGGCGGCCCTTTACCTGCCTCACGTAAATAAGTATAATCACAATCCTTAACAGGGTTTGTGATGTAAGTATCTATAGGCCCTAATGTAACCCATCTAGTGTTCCTTGATCTGTAATTACAATTGATATTACAGACCTATTAATACTCTTCCATTAGTAGAGAAAGTGTTCTCTGTTACATTGAAAGGAAAGCATATAATTTTCCAGGAAACTGTACAAGTGATCTGCAAGCCATCAATTATACAACCATATTAAATGACTGTATACTTTGCTGACATTTTGTATGCTGAACAGTATGTCTTTAATGTGTGTTTTCTTTCTTGTGATAACTTAAAGAATGTATTTTTCCATGTACACATAAGCATATTGGGAAAAAGAACTTTAGAATATTAACATAATTAAGGTTTTAATTTTTAATTTGAGACACCAGAAGTGAAAATAGAAAAAAAATACACTAAGATATACTGTATTAAAAACAATAAGTGTTAAATTCACATGGCCTTGTCTACTACCACCAGTGTCCAGCTTGCTCCACCAGATGCTTTGCATTTAGTGCCATTCTCCAATGATAGCAATGCATCTAGAGGGGCCCAACTCTATACATGCAGCACTTGATAGAGCCTGTAATCCCCATACATAGAGGCTCAATGTCATAGTGTGTCATTAAACAAAAGCTGTTTTAGATCAGAGATGTACATATTTGCAAATGGCCTTGTACAGAAATATACTACTCAAAAATTTTAAGGCAATTAGTCACCATGAAAATGCTAACTTAGCTATCGGCATCATGTTATAGAGCAGACTGATATGTATCTTTATGGAAAAAGATTCAGTATAACTTGTAATTTATTGATTGGAATCTCTGATGTTTCCATGCTTAACAGTCCAGTCCATTGAGTGACACCGCCCACTGGACTCCTTATCACTGGATGATCAGGGATTTCAATCAACATGTTACAAGTTATACTGAATCTTTTCCCACAAAGATATATATCAATCTGCTCAGTTCCTCCTGCTCTATAATATGATGTCAATAGAATAAATAGCATTGTCTTGGTGACAGGTACCCTTTAAGGGAACTCTTTTACACAAGACTCATTGCCAATAATTGGCCTGTAAATAGACTAGTGATCGGCGAACAAAAAAGAAATCTCTAACTGGTGGATTGTATTTTTCATCCGTAAATTGTCATCAGTCACCTGCAGAACTTCATGTGTAAAGAGGAATGTGCAGACAACTATGGTGGAGTTAATAGATCTAAAAATGTCTGAGTCTATAGACCAAAACCGATCAGTTGAAAGAGCCTGCCATGCGCCTTTCTCCTTGTCCTACATCTGTGTGAGCAGGACAGCCCCATAGACTTACATTATGTGGCCGTCCTGATCATGTTCCGGAAAAGAGAACATGCTGATCTGTAGGGGCCTAAACACTCAGATTGCAGCCCATCAAGTTTTTTTTATATACAGGTACACTTTAAGTGTCATAGGGGCCAGGCCAATGCATAAAGGCCATGCCTCTATGACACTTCAAAGCAACAATAAAAAGCATTTTGCTAGGTGACTGCAGCCTTGGACAACCTCAATAAAGGTGTGGATAATCTCACTACTTACACAGCTATGGAGCCTTGTAAGCATTTTGGGTCATTTTTTCCAGCTGCCAGTTACCTTGTGATTCAATTTACAGTGTACAGTTTAAGGCGACGTTCAGCTGTAAGACAGTGGCCGTTCTGTGACACAGCTGTGTCACAGAAAGGCTGTTGTCTGTAAAGTTCACCTCAGGCAGTAATGGAGTACCTGCCGGATGAACATTACTTCTTTTTAATTGGATTAGGGGCACATTCAGGTGTGCCTACATTCCAGTTAACCATAACAAACAATGTTAAGTGCTGATGGAGCCGCACTTTGCATTGTCTGCACAGTCAATTTCATGCGGCCGCTATTCAATGAATAGTGGGCGCACAAAATTGACATATCAGTTTTCTGTGCGGCCGCATGGAATCGCATAGGAAACAATGTGAATTCACCCTTTCAATAAATAGCGGCTGATGTTACAATCTACAACAGTGGCCGTTATTTATTGAAAATATAAAACATGTATATTTCCCACTATGTACTACCAACGGCTGTTGTTTAGTAAATGGCTGTTGTATAAGGCTAAACCAGGCTGTTGTTGTGAAACTACATCTGGAATTAATGATCATGAACATTAAATTCCAGCCATGGTTTTACGACAACGGCCGCTGTGCCGTCATTTGCACTTATCTGCATGTAGTGGGAACATAGCCTGAAATTTAACACAATCCTTGGATATCAATATATTCTGTGTAAAAAGTCTCAATTTATTAAGTGATCTGTAATATGAGATCTAATTATAAAAAGAAATTCACTTATTCTCTCATTTCTTCTTTTATCTGTTGGGTTCTTAATTATAGTTTACCAAAGTCTTTGAATTGAGCTGAAACAAAGTTAATACATTGTACTAGCTGTCCTTAGAGAGTAAATGTAACTACAAAGCAACTCTCCTGCACAAGTACAGACTGATAAGCACCAGAGGAATAGTATCAGGGGATATCCAAAAACAGAGCATGTTATTGACTATAATATGTCACTGAGCGGACTTTAAGAAGTGCTTTAGAAACTGCAGACTTCAGTGCTGTGACTCAAAGTGATTGTAGAGAATTGAGGTGTTTACAAATTGTAAGAGAATATTTCATGCTGGCTTTGGTTAATAAAATATAGGCAGCGGCATAATATGAAGCTGCTGAGCCCCAAATGCAAAATCTGTAACAAGGCCACCTAGCTATCATTTACTATTTATTATACAGTTCTGGTGTCCCTGATGTTATTTGCTTCAAAGTGATACAGATCTGCATTATTAGTTCATAATGGAACTTACAACAAGGAACATTTATAGAACAAACATTGTTTATATCCCTCATGGCCAAATGAGATGTCCGTGTCTGTCCCTGGGCAGATAGGACAATGCTTTATGCTAATGGATTCCTGTACAATAAAAGATGCAGTAGTAAAATAGTAGTAAAGTAAAGTAATGAGTGTAACATATGAATTATGCTTTTTTGTTCTATTGGTATATTGGCAAAGTGCATCAGGGGAATCTCAACTCTCTTTTTTATGTTTGGTTATTAAGGACAAAACCCAGAGAATAAAGGTCAGTAGTAACAATGTAGGCACGTAAACTGCACAACAGCACAAGGAAGCAACATAAAGTGCAGCATACAAGGTACCATTTCTTCAAAGACATAAATGAAGGCAAGAGATGATAGATAGATAGATAGATAGATAGATAGATAGATAGATAGATAGATAGATAGATAGATAGATAGATAGGAGATGATAGATAGATAGATAGATAGATAGATAGATAGATAGATAGATAGATAGATAGATAGATACCATACCCAGACCCTAGGCCTAGGTATATAGAAACTGAAAAAAAGACACAGCACAGCATTTTAATCCCTTCACAGCTTGAAGACTTTGTATTTGGGGGGCACTTGGTGCAAAAAATACTGTTCATTTTTTTGTACACGGAATGCTGTGGTTTTTTTTTTTGTTTTTTTTTCAGAATAGATAGATCTCTACTTTAAGTGCTGCATGATTTCTACACTATGTTCAGGTGAGTCTTACTTATTATCACAAAGACATCTACTTTGGGCCTGTCTTGTAAGAACGCTGGAAATAATCTTTCACCCATAATGACAAATGCAGTACATGTACGGCATGGCCGTCTGGGCTTTAAGGATGGGTGCCATACATGTATGTATGCTTATTTTTGATTCTAAGAAAATTCAGTTTTGGTCCTCTTCACGAAAACCTTTAGTAAAAGGGGGAGCGTTTATACGTTCTGAAGAGAAACCAGAGCATGTACTGTACACATGCTTTTACTTTTACATTACCTGCTCTGCGGCATGGCTGCATGTGAGGCTCCCATCTCCTGTTGGTCCCCATCAGTCAATTAGTGCTGCCGTCCACTTCAAGTTTGCACAGTAAACACAGTATTTATCTATCTATTCTCACTGCTTGAGAAAGGCTCATATCGCTTGAGCTGAAACGTTGCATTTCCTCACATGGGTAAATAAACTACTTTTTTTCATTGCAACTGTGGTGTGCTGCGGTATATTTTTGATTTATATTCCTCTACATAGATAGATTAGAGAAAGAGAGAGAGATGAAACAATAGTGTCTCCTTTCCCCTACACTACTCAGGAGAGGCTGTTGTTGCTAGTTGTTACAGCATGCCTGGCAACAGAAAAAAAAAATCAGGGAGGGGGATGACAGGGAAGTCGAGTCAGAGTGGACCAGGAAGAGTGAGTCAGAATGTGCTGCAGACAAACGACCCAATTCATGTAAGAGAAACCTATTACAAACAAGCTTAAAATATGGATGGGGTTTGAGCAGGGTTCAGTATTTCTTTTTCTGGCTACCCCAACATCTCTCTACCCTATGTTATTTATGACTAATGTGGGGCAAAGAACCCAGCTGCACAGGGGGTCCTCTGGCACTAAAATTCCAGTTGTTTAATGGTCATCCTTTTAAAGCACCCTGGCAGGTAAAAAAAAGAGCAGCTGATGCGTTGCCCTGGTTTTTCCTGTGTAGTGCACATGTATAAAGCTGGAGAGCAAGTATCAGTGTTTGCTACCACAAGAGGGCACTATTCAGTCATGCAGTATATTTCCTCTTTCAGCAAAACTCTGAACTTCTGCCTACCTGCAAACATTCTAACACTCAGGTTTATACAATGTGCATTAATAGGATGAGTGGAGCTCACATTTTCAAGAAATGACTTACAAATCAAGATGCAAAATTATGCTATTAAATTTAGAAAATAATTTGATGATTGCAGATAATTAAAACCATTAAAATTAGCGCTGCTATAATAAAAACCATACCTGCAGAAAAGATCAAGAGACAGAAAATTTTACAGATTTTCTAACAATATCCAATTGCTTAATGATGTATTCAGAATACAAATGATAAATGATGCTAATTACAAAGCCGCGCATCTGCCGTATGCTGCTAATTGTTGAGTCTATTTAGAAACACAAGGGTTATGGTTTTCTGGACAGGACTTCAAAGAATAGAGTCAACAAAGTGCTAACATTGCACCTCTGCTTCAATAATAGCTTGTGTCACAGGCTGGATTAATAAAACTGAATAGGATAAAAAGAAACCTTACTTAATGACAGTGTGACTACGGCACAGATATATCACAATATGAAGTAACCAAGCTGACATTAGCTGCAGCAGCCAAGAGCATGCTACACTGATAAAAGATAATTTGCACTACGTTTTCACCTATCGCTCTCGTCATACTGAAGAAAGACTTTACGTACATTTACAACTGGTAATGCTGAAAAAAGGTAAATGTAACTTTTGAATAGAATAGATAGACAGTGGTACCTTGGTTTAAGAGTAACTTGGATTGAGAGCGTTTTGCAAGAAGAGCTCACAGTTTTTCAATATTGTAACTTGGTTTAAAAGCATTGCTTTGGATTAAATACTCCCTGTACTGGGTGGGACAGGGCGTGTGGGAGGGGCATAGTCTGCATAGTAAGGTCTACAGCACTGTACTCTGACCCAGGAAGTCTCTGTCACCTTCTAAATCATTTGATGCGACCAAAAATGTGCAATTTTGCACTTTGGGATTTTTTTGCGCTGACGCCGTTTACCGTGCGAGATCAGGAATGTGATAAATTAATAGTTCAGGCGATAACGCACGTGACGATAACAAACATGTTTATTTATTTTTTATTTTTTTATTTTTTTTTATAACATGGGAAAAGGGGGGTGATTCAAACTTTTGTTAGCGGAGGGGGCTTTTTATTAATAATGACATTTTTTTTTTACTTTTACACATATACTAGAAGCCCCCCTGGGGGACTTCTAGTAAAAGCACACTGATCTCTCATTGAGATCTATGCTTTATAGTTTTACAGCAGAGATCAATAAGATCGGCACTGGATTGCTTAAGGCTGCTGCATCCGGAAGCAATCGAGTCCCGAGCCGGGATCAGCGCCATTACGGCGCAGACCCCGGCCCGAGCCGGATTAGCGACATTACGGCGCAGACCCAGGCCTGAGCCGGATGTGTAGATCGCTTCTCTGGGACAACGTCCCGGGGGGTGCGATCCACCCCACTACACACCAGGGATGGGCTGCAGTAAATAATCGGATGCAGCTGTCAACTTTGACAGCTGCATCCGAATATTTAATTAGCGGGCATGGCGATCGGACCGTGCCCGCTAATAGCAGGTCGGACGTACAGGTACGCCCAGGTTCGCCTAGGGGGTAATATTAGAAAGAAGCTGGGGAAATCTATGCCTGTTCCTGAGCTGGTGTACATTTCATGATTTCATGATTTACTCCTTCTAGTAGGCAAATATCAGGCACAGGAGGTGACCACGTCCCCTCCCCACCTTGCCACGCCCCCTGCCCACCCATCATGTGAGTCAAAGTGTATAGAAGAATTTAAACCGGAATTGAACCTGAAGGTAATTACATGCCATATACTCCTTCTCTGCCTTTCCCCTACATCCATGTTCAACTTTGCTATCACTATTGCTTCCCTAATTCTCAAACTCTGTTCTTATCGGCTAACTCCTACATCAAGCAATAATCTTTTTATCTCTCCATCCCTTCTAGACGCTGATCTAACTCCTCTTGCTATATTTTTCCCATACATTAAAACATTCCTTCCCAAACGCTCCAAATGTCCCCACTCCCTCTCCTACTCACGCAAACTATCTCTATCTCTGCTCCTTCTTACTGCTGGAGACATTTCTTCTAATCCAGGCCCTACCTCTTTTACTAACAGCTTCTTCTCACTGGCCTCCTATAAAACCCCTCTTAACCTGGTTAGGATTCCCTGCATGCCAGATCCTGCTTCCATTAACTGTGCTCTTTGGAATTCTCGGTCTGACTGTAACAAACTAACTGAAATCCATGACTTATTCATCACTACATCATTTAACCTGCTAGCTCTCATAGAAACATGGCTTCAAGAGTCAAACACAGCCTCACCAGCCACTTTGACCTATGGTGGCCTTCAATTTTCCCATACTCTTAGGGCCCTATTCCACCGGACGATTATCGTTAGCATAATCGTTAACGATTAACGATCTCAAACGACCGCTATTGCGAAAGACCTGAAAACGTTCACTCATTTCCATGGAACGATAATCGTTACTTATGATCGTAATTGCGATCGTTTCTTCTTCCGTATTTCTTCGCTATTGCGTTCGTATCTATTGCGAACGACTGAACGATGTCTTATTCAATGCGAACGATTTGCGAACGTTTTGCGAACGAGCAACGATAAAAATAGGTCCAGGTCTTATAAAGCAATCAACGATTTCTCGTTCGGTCGTTAATCGTTACTGCATTTCAACCGAACGATTATCGTTTAGATTCGAACGATTTAACGATAATCTGAACGATAATCGTCCGGTGGAATAGGGCCCTTAGACCTGAGAATAGACATGGTGGAGGAGTTGGTGTACTTCTCTCCTCAAACTGCACTTTCCAGGTCATTTCCCCTGTACCCTCTCTCTCATTCTCCTTTTTTGATTCTTCCGGCCACTTTCCCTGAGAGTTGCAGTCATCCATCACCCCCTGGCTCATCCTGACATTTTCTTGACCACATTTCTTCCTTACTTTCTATCATCTTACATTTCTACCCTCACCATGGGTGATTTTAACATCTCCACTGATATACTACTCTCCCCATTGACCTCTCAGTTTCTTTCTCTAACCTTCTCTGTTAGCCTCTCTCAGCTTTCAAGCACTCCAGTCACTCCTGACACTTCCACCCAGTTTTTCTTCTTCCTAACACTCCCACTGAGCTCTCAGATCACAACCCTCTCTACTTCTCAATCACTAATACTTATTCCCCTCCTGACACCCTAACCTCACACACATACAGAAACCTATGTAGACACTGTACAGTCATCACTATGACTTATCTCTTCCCTCTCATGTCCTAATCTGGCTGACAAATACGATCACAACACCATCAAAACAACCCTGGAAAAAATAGCACCCTACACCCCAAACAGCCTGACACAGGCAGCCACAACTCTGGCACACATATAGAATTCATTTTCTTTGACTGTTCTCTAGGTGTGATGAACATCTGTGGAGAAAATCTAAAACTGCAGCAGACCTTCTCCACTATGAATTTGTGCTAAGAAGCTACTACTCTACTAAGTAATCCTACTTTACAACTCTAATCTCTTTTCTATCCCATAACCCAAAACAGCTCTTTAACACCCTCAACTCTCTCCTTAAACCCAAAGTTGAGACACCCATTACTGACTTCTGTGTTGAAGATCTAGCCTCTTACTTCAAGGACAAAATACATACCCTCCATCAGAAGATGAACTCCAAGTCCCCACGGTAGTGTTAATCCCATAACCTCTCATATTTCCTCCTCATTATTCTCAGTCTTTGAACCAGTGCCAGAGGAGAAAGTCTCCAGACTTCTTTCCTCTCGCCCCAGCACCTGCTCTAGTGACCTTATCCCTCACACCTTGTCCACTCAGTCTGTCTCCTGCTCTCATTACTTACTTAACCCATAACCCATCTGGCTGGGTTCACACTATGTATATTTGAGGCTGTATTTGTGAGGCTGTATAGCAACCAAAACCAGGAGTGGATTGAAAACACAGAAAGGCTATGTTCACATAATGTTGTAATTGAGTGGATGGCCGTCATTTAATGGCAAATTTTTGCTGTTATTTTAAAACAACGGCTGTTATATTGAAATAATGGCAGTTATTTACCGTTATATGACGGCCATCCACTCAATTTCAACATTGTGTGAACAGAGCCTTTCTGTGTTTTCAATCCACTCCTGGTTTTGGTTGCTATGAGGACCTGACTTGAGGACCAAATACTGCCTGAAGTATACAGTGTGTGAACCCAGCTTCTCTCTGTAAACTCTCTTCTTGACCCACATTAGTTTGGTTTCCGTCCTCTCCATTCTACAGAAACTGCCCTTAGGGGCCTATTCGACGGTGGAATAGAGGAAACGATCAGCCGATGATCGTGTCATCGGCTGATCGTTTATTTAGGCCCAAACCTAAAATCATCGGTCCCTCACCGCGCATCGCTACGTGGAATAGCGATGCACGGCGGGCGACCGACGATTCAAGCAGTACACATTACCTAGCAGAGGTCTTCATCCCGGTCTCCTACCCCTCACTCCTCATGTATGGTTTGGTAATTACATGTGCGTCTCTGTTATGTCTCTTTTTGTCTATTTATGTACCCCCAGAATTGAAAATTGCTGTCAAATCTGTTGGTGCTATATAAATAAAGATGATTATTATTATTATTATTATTATTATTATTATTATTATTATTATTCATTTCTATAGGGCCGTTGACAGGTCTGTAATTTTAATTTAACACAGCCATTTTGGGGTACATGTAAATTCTTACATTTTATTATAGTTTTTTGGGGGGAGGGGGGAGCACTGCAGCCAAATTTTGTTTATTTTATTTATTTATTTTTTTATTTTATTTTTTGTATTTGTAATAAAGCATACATCATGGCTTTAAAATAACACTATGACTTGTGTTCATGTTAGTACCAGTACCATTTCAAAGATATCGTTCAGAGGATATTTGTTTTCTGGGTTCGGGATCATTGTGGTACCAGCCGTCAGACCTCGACTGATTCGCTAGTATTCTGTGAATAGGGCATAAACTTTTGAGAATGAGAATACCACTTTAACTTTAAGTAACTTTTTTTTTGTTCCACTAGGGGGCATTACAATGCTTTAGTATGGTACAAAAAACATTATTGTCTATCAGTAGTGAACTGACAGTTGATACCAGTCCATGAATGTGGCATCCTTTGTCTAATCACCTAGATGCTGTGGTCTTTATTGCAGTCACTATCGCGGACGCTGACCAGTGACTAGGCTACGGCTATTCAACGCGCATGCGCACTTCTTCCAGGACCTAGCTGGATATCAAATAAAGATGACTTTACATTTGTTACAGGACTGGTGAATGCCACAACTCTCTTTTGTGTTCTATTTATAAATTTTTTTCAAAATTGAAGAAAATATACATAACAATAGACAACACAATCATACAGAATCTTGCCACAAGTAGCATTACATGACACCACATACAGACTTAACTAATAAAGATATTGATCATGAATCTGTGTAATCTAGGATAGAGAGCAATAAGCGTTGTATTACAGTTGAGCTAGATAAAGGGAAATGAAACAATCCTTATGCTCTAAAAATAGTGCTGCTAGGGTAAACCAATAGAGAGCGGCTTGGACAAGGAACAAACCCATCCACTTACCACATTCACACAGATGCTCCTTTCCTAACCTAGGGCCCAAAGGGAAAGCCTAGCACAAGACAGTAAACTCTGCCATTTCAGTAAGTGAAGCCACGGGGACCATACTTTATCAAATTTTTGCAGGCATTCTCTGCTCAGATACAGCAACCAGTATGAAGACACATAGGGTCCTCAGTCTTGCCTTTACCAGATGGACTACCAGTTCACTCAGAGATCAGATTACATGCTGCCCATACAAGTCTTTGGCAAGGGCAAGGGAGAGATGTGAGATGTGAGAGGGTGTTTATAAAGATATAGAAGAGCAGGCTTCTCTCATCTGTGTATGCAGTGTATAGCAGACTCCATAGGTATTAGGCTCCATCCACTAGCTCAATGAAGCATGCAGAGCAAAAATCTTATCAAAATATCTGAAATAATAGGTGCATAAGTATTTTAGTCAGTATTTTAGCCAAAACAGAGGAAAATTGTGATGTAAAGATTTTTTTTTTTTCACTTTGTGTTTTCGATCTATTGCTAGTTTATCTTAAAACTACCAACCAAGATATGTGAACCTCCCCTTAGAGAGGTTTGATGCTTACTAAATGGCATTAAATCCTTTAAGGGTAACGTGGTATAACGCAAAGCTAAAAATAATATTACAAGCCAAACTTTTACTTTCCAAGCAACAGAACAAGTCTCCGAAGCAAAATCATGCAGAGCAATTAACCATTAAGACTCTGCATTATTGGCCTCACTCTCACATGCAAATGTCCTACTAATTCCTTAGTACAAGAGTAGTTTCTTACCTCATTCTCAGTATAAATGACCTATATACCTAATTGAACATGAAAAGTTGTGTGCCACTAATCTAGTAGCTATAGAGCCTTTCCATCACTTTGTCGCTGTGTGCTGTGGCACAGGCTGGGTAATCAGAGTATTGGAACGACTTCAAAGACTCGAGAATATTGGCATCAAGCTTCCTCTATACTGCCAACCCTTCTCATTATGATCTAAACATTTGCATTAATATTAGGATGTTCCACTAGGGCAATTTGTATATCTATTGTTGCAGCAAAACAGCATGGATTCAGAATAATTAGCACTCGCCATACTTTCCAAATTTGTTTACCGTTTGGACATACTGAAAACAGTCAGATCAGAGAAGTATTGTAGGAATCCTCTACATTGTGTTCTTTTTGTTGTTTTCATCTAGTCTGGGAAGAAGGTTTCCGCAGTAATTAAACACATTTATCTAAAAGTGTTCCAAACTTAAGAAGAAAGAACGCAGACAAACCAGAGAGATTCCTAATTCTAAGATTGTCCGTTTACCTAGTGAAAGTCAGTGCGGTAGAAGAAATGATTGTTTTATATGAGTCAATCATCAATAATGATGGAGGGATTATGGCTAAAAACAAGTACTCTCATCTAGTTTTATAGGATAATACTGTCATATGCAAATGATGTGTATGATCATTACTTTGTAACATACAGAGGCTGATCTCATTTTCTTCTGAGTTAATTTGCAAATTGCAATTTTAAGTAATAAAAATGACAGATGTAGTTGTCAGAAATAAATTTCATTTTGTACGGTTGTAGTTTGATGTTTTCTTATAACTTTATGTTAGCTTTTTTCCAATTAATCTCCTATTTTCCATCTACAGGAATGAAATAGTGGCAATTTATAGGGGGTTTAAAGATGACCTTCAACCCTCAAAAATCTTTTAAAATTATTATGGGTTTAATTTTAAAAACAGATACTCTTAGGCTGCTTTCACACATCCTATAAAATTGTCCATGATTCGCTCATCTCTAGTATTGAGAATCTGTAAAGTTGCTTAATAATTTGGTTACATGTAAACCCTGACAGCTGTTCAGATCTGCTTGTTAGTAATTGTTAGTTAATGGGGTTTTCTTGTTCTTTTTTTCTTTTCTTTCTTGTTTTTTGGTTGAAACAGTGTCACAACTATGTATGGGCTGTGGCTGTCCAGGCATAGTGGGCTTTGGAGTTTTTCAATAGCTGGAGGGCCAAAGGTTCCCCATCCCTGATAAAGGGCCCTACTGCATAAGACAATTGTTGGCAGAAGTGGGTGTCAGATTTATCTGACAGATTATTGAAGCCAAAGCCAGGAATGGATTTAAAAAGAGGAAAAATCTCAGTCTTTCCTTTATGACCTGTACTCTGTTTATAGTCTGTTCCTGGCTTTGGCTTTAAAAGGGATTTTCCAGTGCTACAAAAACATGGCCACTTTCCCAACCTCTCTTGTCTCCAATTGGGTGGGGTTTCAAACTCAGTTCCATTAATGTAAATGGAGCATAATTGCAAACCATACCTGAACTGAAGACAAGAGAGGGGAAAAGTGGCCATTTTTTTGTAGCGCTGGATAACCCCTTTAATACCTGTCTGTGTAAACACACCCTTAGGCTATGTTCAGACGCTGTAGAAACAACGGCCATTGTTTAACACTATCTACGGCTGGCATTAATGATCATAATCAGTAATTACGGCCGTAGATAGTGTTTGTACAATGTGTGAGCATAGCTAAAGGCTGTGTTCACACATGCAGTAACGCAATAAAAATGCAATGTGAATGCATCATTTAATTGTAGTAATTGGTCATTTCATTGCAGTACTTTATTATTTAGTTGCCTTCCAGCCGTCCTTCAATGTGTTAATGCAATGAAACTTCAATGTGTATGAGCATACCCTCAGTCTTGTGTAAATGATATAGTCACATCTTTGCATCTACTTTTTTAGAACACAAGGAGAATACAATCAAGGCCGAACTGGGGCTTAAATTCAGCCCTGGCATTAGAGGGCACAGAGGCCCGTTTGCTTAGCACCTAAAAACTGTTGTTATATTGCTACCTCTGTATAAAATGAAGTAAACATCTTATGCTTACCTCTCCATGCTCCTCCAGGGTCCTCCTGCAGTGTCTCCAGTACTGCCACTGACCACAGCCACTGCATATTCAAAGACAAGCTTATTTCACCAGTGACAGCTGGCTTAGTCAAGCAGTAACTAAGATGATACAGCAGCATGGCCAATGATTGGCTGAGTAGGCTGTCATTGGTGAAACAACCCACTCCATACATGTGCCACTAACACACCCACTACATACCACATGTGTCACTAACACATAAACTACATACCACATGTGTCACTAACACATAAACTACATACCACATGTGACACTAACATACCCACTACATACCACATGTGACACTAACACACCCACTACATACCACATGTGCCACTAACACACCCACTACATACCACATGTGTCACTAACACATAAACTACATACCACATGTGTCACTAACACATAAACTACATACCACATGTGCCATTGACACACACACTACATACCACATGTGTCACTAACACATAAATTACATACCACATGTGTCACTAACACATAAACTACATACCACATGTGCCATTGACACACCCACTACATATTACATGTGACACTAACACACCCACTACATACCACATGTGACACTAACATACCCACTACATACCACATGTGACACTAACACACCCACTACATACCACATGTGACACTAACACAACCACTACATACCACATGTGACACTAACATACCCACTACATACCACATGTGACACTAACACACCCAATACATACCACATGTGCCACTAACACACCCACTACATACCACATGTGTCACTAACACATAAACTACATACCACATGTGTCACTAACACATAAACTACATACCACATGTGCCATTGACACACCCACTACATACCACATGTGTCACTAACACATAAATTACATACCACATGTGTCACTAACACATAAAATACATACCACATGTGCCATTGACACACCCACTACATATCACATGTGACACTAACATACCCACTACATACCACATGTGACACTAACACACCCACTACATACCACATGTGACACTAACACACCCACTACATACCACATGTGACACTAACACACCCACTACATACCACATGTGACACTAACACACCCACTACATACCACATGTGACACTAACATACCCACTACATACCACATGTGTCATTGACACACCCACTACATACCACATGTGACACTAACACACCCACTACATACCACATGTGACACTAACATACCCACCACATACCACATGTGTCACTAACACATAAACTACATACCACATGTGTCACTAACACATAAACTACATACCACATGTGCCATTGACACACCCACTACATACCACATGTGTCACTAACACATAAATTACATACCTCATGTGTCACTAACACATAAACTACATACCAAATGTGCCATTGACACACCCACTACATACCACATGTGACACTAACACACCCACTACATACCACATGTGACAATAACATACCCACTACATACCACATGTGACACTAACACACCCACTACATACCACATGTGTCACTAACACATAAACTACATACCACATGTGTCACTAACACATAAACTACATACCACATGTGCCATTGACACACCCACTAAATATCACATGTGACACTAACACACCCACTACATACCACATGTGTCACTAACATACCCACTACATACCACATGTGACACTAACACACCCACTACATACCACATGTGACACTAACACACCCACTACATACCACATGTGACACTAACATACCCACTACATACCACATGTGCCATTGACACACCCACTACATACCACATGTGACACTAACACACCCACTACATACCACATGTGATACTAACATACCCACTACATACCACATGTGTCACTAACACATAAACTACATACCACATGTGTCACTAACACATAAACTACATACCACATGTGCCATTGACACACCCACTATATACCACATGTGTCACTAACACATAAACTACATACCACATGTGTCACTAACACATAAACTACATACCACATGTGCCATTGACACACCCACTACATACCACATGTGTCACTAACACATAAATTAAATACCACATGTGTCACTAACACATAAACTACATACCACATGTGTCACTAACACACCCACTACATACCACATGTGACACTAACATATCCACTACATACCACATGTGACACTAACACACCCACTACATACCACATGTGACAATAACATACCCACTACATACCACATGTGACACTAACACACCCACTACATACCACATGTGTCACTAACACATAAACTACATACCACATGTGTCACTAACACATAAACTACATACCACATGTGCCATTGACACACCCACTAAATATCACATGTGACACTAACACACCCACTACATACCACATGTGACACTAACATACCCACTACATACCACATGTGACACTAACACACCCACTACATACCACATGTGACACTAACACACCCACTACATACCACATGTGACACTAACATACCCACTACATACCACATGTGCCATTGACACACCCACTATATACCACATGTGACACTAACACACCCACTACATACCACATGTGATACTAACATACCCACTACATACCACATGTGTCACTAACACATAAACTACATACCACATGTGTCACTAACACATAAACTACATACCACATGTGCCATTGACACACCCACTATATACCACATGTGTCACTAACACATAAACTACATACCACATGTGTCACTAACACATAAACTACATACCACATGTGCCATTGACACACCCACTACATACCACATGTGTCACTAACACATAAATTAAATACCACATGTGTCACTAACACATAAACTACATACCACATGTGCCATTGACACACCCACTACATATCACATGTGACACTAACACACCCACTACATACCACATGTGACACTAACATATCCACTACATACCACATGTGACACTAACACACCCACTACATACCACATGTGACACTAACACACCCACTACATACCACATGTGACACTAACACACCCACTACATACCACATGTGACACTAACATACCCACTACATACCACATGTGCCATTGACACACCCACTACATACCACATGTGACACTAACACACCCACTACATACCACATGTGACACTAACATACCCACTACATACCACATGTGCCATTGACACACCCACTACATACCACATGTGACACTAACACACCCACTACATACCACATGTGCCACTGACACACTCACTACATACATGTGCCACTAACACACCCACATACGCACTACATACCACATGTGACACTAACACACCCACTACATACTGCATGTGCCGCTAACATACCCACTACATATCATATTTGACACTAACATACCTGCTACATACCATGTGACACTAATGTACCCACTACATACAGTACCACATGTGACACTAACATACCTGCTAAATACCACATGTGACACTAACAAACCCACTACCTACCATATGTGACACTAACAAACCCACTACATACCACATGTGACACTAACATACCCACTACATACCACATGTGACACTAACACACCCACTTTATACCACATGTGACACTAACATACCCACTATATACCACATGTGACACTAACATACCCACTATATACCACATGTGCTGATCACATAATGGGCATTTACTATTCACGCTACTTACTCATACACTACACATATCAGTCAGCAGGACACACACACACTACACATATCAGACAGAAGGGCACACCCACTACATACACAGCTACTAAATTGCTTTCTTGGTTGATTGATGGATCTTGTAGTTAAAGAGCAGGAGCTGGCAGGACCCTGCACCTACATTTCCTGCCCTGTCTAAGCCACGCCCATGAGGAATATCAGGCTGGCTGGGTACAGTGTGACGGCTGCTCTTCTCCTGCACCGTCCTGTCTGCACCCCTCAGCCTTCTTTAGTCAGTGTTTTACCTGGATATGAAGTGCAGGAAGCATTGTGCAGGGAGAGAGAAAATTGGCCCACTCTCTGGCATTTATCAGAACTGCCAGATGTCCAGTCCAGCAGTCCAGTCCTGAATGCAATGGAACATTGACATAAAACTGTCCACATGACAGCCCACTGGAGCTAGCAGTGTAACTTCTTTTCTTAGTTTTTCCATTTAATACAAGAAAGGTCACAGCCAGAGGCAAACTAGCTGTATTAATATCTTAGGATGTACAATTTATAAATTAATAAAAGGGTATATTATTAAAAAAAAAATACACAGTATGAAATATACGTCATCCAATATATTTCTGAGTGGTATTTTCTCTGGAAAACCTTTACAATGGTTAATATGGATTTTAGATATTCATGTAACCTTCTGACCCTTTTAGTAAATACTAGAACTTGGTTATGAGTGTATGCATATAAAGGAGAAAGAAAACAAAAATATATTTCTTTTTTTATAAAGGCCTCCATTTAACTACAGTAACATTATGTGCGTTTTCAGCTTTTGTTGTGCCGGAGGGGACAGAATCTATTGCTTTTCCAAGGACAGCATTGGTGGTTTTTTAACTTTGCATAATAATATAAGAAATAATTTTATATATAAATGCAGCAGAGAAACACCATATATCATAATAGTTCAATGTTACTATGCAAAACTAACTTCTCGCTAGTAAGTGCTGGGAGGAGCAGTCAATGAAATAACAAAGCATTATATACCAAAGACTTAGTCAGGTATTTCCATTACATGAGAGGACAATAAGCTAGTATTGTCTATAGGATTAATAATATCATTTGTAGATTAGTATGCACTCAAAGTCCTGTGCCCCTAGGGGTGAATATACAAAATGTGCACGTGTGGTGTGCGTGAGGCCATTCGGTATCAGGACCCAATGCCCCCTTTAAAACAGATTAATGCTGCCTATTAGGCTATGTTCCCACTTTGTATGTGACCTGGCCGGGTCACGGAACGGCCGGTGTAAAAAAAGATCATCCCGGCAGGTACTGCAGTGCCGGCCAGATGATCTTTACTGCCACTGAAATCGGATGTGGCCGCATTCCTCGCCGCTCACAATGGAGCATGCGGCCGGAGCCGCACGCCCCATTATGTGCACTGATAAGGTTTCTGCGGCCGCTATTTAATGAATAGCGGCCGCAGAAAACTAATATGTCAGTTTCTTGCGGCGCCGCTTGGGATCCTGGACGGAGTGTATACCATATGTATACACTCCGGCCGTGAGTCACTCAGCTGCAGCCCTATGTAAGTTCCTTAGTAATCACGGCTGTTGTTATAACGGCCGTGATTGCTACAGAACTTACATAGTGGGAACATGGTCTTTCATTACATGAAGAGACTTACTAAATTCTAGAGCTCAGAAATACTGATGGATTGGCAAAGAAATAAAAGCAGTTGTTTTGTCATGCGGGGCCACTGCTGTCTGTGTAAATAATGTACATTGACTGTTTAGATTTAGATTTACATGAGCTAAATAAATAATTCAAAATTATTCTGAAATGTAAGGCTGTATTACACAGGCCAACCAGCAGTGTAAAGAAGGATACAAATGAAACAATGCGTCAGCTCACCCAATCGCTGTTAGCTGGCAGTGGTTGCTTCCAGAAGCATGTGATAGTATTGTGGTCCACAACCCGTAAGACATCCAGAATAATAGAGAAAAGTTTGTGATCCACAGCTTCTTAAAATCCAATATTAATCTTTATTTGGCATTACAAAAATGAGTAAAAAAAAAACAATGTGAAGTTTAAAAAACGTGAAGCAGTGTAAAGCCCCTATTACATGAGGCAATTCAGAGGAGCAAACGAGCGACCAGTCAGGTCAGCGCTCACTTGCTCCTCGTTCTCCGCTCGCTGCCGGCACTATTACACGTGTTGGCAGCAAGCGAGTAAGAGCCGGGGGGGGGGGGGGGAACTGCGGGGAGGGGCTGCCTAAGTGATGGCTATTACACGGAACCACGGCAGCATATCGCTGCTATTATGGTGTTAAAAGACAACAATCAGCCAACATTGTGCATGTCCGCTGATCGTTGTCTCCTATTAAACGAGATGATTATCGGCCAAATACAGACAATAATTGCTTTGTGTAATAGGGCCTTAAGTGAGTGCTGATCTGCTAGAGAGCCTATTACATGCTTTGATAATCACATGGTCAGGGCTGCACAAATGTTGCTAAGCACGCATTTCCTTGCTTGTTGGCTGATCACTGTCTTCATTATACAGGGAGATATCTGTCTGATTTGGCACATAATCTCTCTGTGTAATAGGACATTAAAGGGGTTATCCAGTTAGTTAAATATATGTTAAATCACTCCCTTCCTGGAGACTAACAATTCATTTCATACTTATCATTACCTTTTCCATCTCCTTCCCTCAGTTTTGAGCTACTGCTTTCTGCTGAAGACACAAAAATCCTTTTTATTTCAGTTTTTGTAAAAAAAAATGGATGAAAAAGCGGATGGAAAAACAGATGCATTTGTGTGGTCGACCACATTTCTGTTTATGTTACAAAAAACTGATTTGTTTTGATTTGTTTTTTTATAATGTAAGTCAATGGAAAAAAGATCAAAACATAAGCACACAAATGCATATGTTTTTCCATCCTTTTTTAATCTTTTTTTTTTCTTTTAACGGATGATAAAAACGGATTGCAAAACCGTAGGGTAAACCCAGCTTTACTAATTGAGAATTAAAAATAAGAAAAATAACTGTATTTTACACAATGTATACCGCGGCAATGAGGCCTGCTTTATTTTACAAATATAAGAGGGTATATTATCCCTACACCTGTTTTTTGTCAAAAAGTTGTTAGATTTTTCTGAATATGCCTGCTTTGCGCAAAAATGTATAAAAAAATTATAAATTGTTGCTGACATTTGCAACACCTTTACACAGACAGATTTATCTGACAGATCATTGAAGCCAAAGCCAGGAACAGACTATAAACAGAGAACAGGTCATAATGGAAAGACTTAGAATTCTCCTCTTTTCATATCCATTCCTGGCTTTGGCTTCAAGAATATGTCAGATAAATCTCTCTGTGTAAAAGGACCCTTAAATGGTTTAGATTTTAGTGAGAGTTAATGGAAAACCTCCAGTAAGGAATCACGTAAGATTCCTTTCCAAATAACAGATATTATTTGGTGTCAAATGGACAAAAAAATACGGTGTTAATATAGCATTAAGCAGCACTTTTTGGCCATGTTCCCACTACGTAAGTTCCGTAGTAATCACGCCTTTTGTAACAATTCAACAGATTCCTACGGAACTTACGTAGTGCTGCAGGTTGTAGGAATCCAGGGCGGAGTGTATACACATAGGGGGATATGTATCATCGTGCGGTCCAGGGGTTTGCGGCGGAAATTGCCGATTTGCGCAATATTTAATTTGCAAATGGCCGATTTGCAAATAAAATATTAGCAAATCGGCACTTTCCGCCTGGGGGCGGGGAGGGGGTGTGAAGGGGGCGGAACGGAGGGCACGGACTCAGAGTCCGCGCGATTCACCATCCGTTCCGCAAAAAGATACGCCGAAAACCTACTCCAGTCCTCAGCTGGCGTAGGTTTTCGGTGGTGCGCACCAGAGCGCACAGGACTTATGTAGAGGCAGTCCATAGCGCCGGAGATGCGGGGACATTTATAAGTCCGGCGTAAAAAACGTGTACACTCCAGCCGGGATCCTTAGCGGCGCCGCAAGAACCTGACATTAATTGAATAGCAGCCGCAGAAGACCCTGTCAGTTCACACAATGGAGCGTGCGGCTTTGACTGCATACAGTACTTCATTGTGTGCAGTGGGGAATTCTGATATGGGCGCGCACATATGCGCCTGCGTCCGAATTCAGCGGCCGGTGTCATACAGGGTGTGAACATAGCCCAAACTTAATCTTTTGAGGATGCTGTTTTACACTTCACAAAGGGCCTCATTTACTAACAATGCATCCATTTTAAGCTGTTATGCTGTTTGTGTTGGTTTTTTTGCGTCAAATTCATTAATGTGGCGAACACCTGTGTAAATCTGAAAGGTTTTTCACAGGACAAAACTAAAATCTGACCATGCCACCACACTAAAAACAGGCTGGTTTTAGAATAGAAGAACAGTAAACAAAATTACGGTTTTCATAGTAAATCTGGTGGTTGTGGCAAAGCTAAAGGACACACCCATGACATGCCCATTTTTTAACAAAAATTATAAGTTTGCCTGTTTTGGGGTGAAATTGTGTCACACACACTTTTAGTAAAAGTGTCAGTCCACTAAAAATGGCCAGAAAATAGACAAAAACCCGACAATTTGCAGCAGGGAACACCTTAGTAAATCAGGCCCAAAGAGCATACATTAAAATCGATAAAAGTGAATGGTCCTGCCATAGGTAAGCCAAGGTATACATTGTCATACCTTTCTGCTGGTATAGCAATATATATTGGTGACTTACAGTCCTAAGCTCCTAATAAGTGTACATTCATAAAGTGGTATATAGAGATGAGTGGAGCAGCTGGAAATTTGGTTCGCGAATTTTGGGTCAAATTCGTTAATATTCACTAATCAAATCTTAACAAATTTCAATAAAACAGCCAAACTATAGTAGCTACAGTACTGGGACTATTACAGAATGATGAATTTGTTAAGTCTTGTTGTTGTAAAAGTGTAAAAAAAAATTGGAAAATCACAATTTAAAGTGACTCTGTACCCACAATCTGACTCCCCCAAACCACTTATACCTTCGGATAGCTGCTTTTAATCCAAGATCTGTCCTGGGGTCCATTCAGCAGTTGATGCAGTTATTGTCCTAAAAAACAACTTGCAAACTTGCAGCCCCGTGCCCAACGGGCGTGGCTTAGAGTATCCGTGCCCTAACTTTGCACCACCTCCCTCCTTTGTCCCTCCTCCCCACCCTCTTCACCATTTTTCCTATTTCTCTGCAGTGAACATTGCACAGGTGTCTTAACGATCCAGCCAATGTGCTGTGCTGACACAGGTGGGGAATAGAAGACAATCTGCCTGCAGCATTCGTAATGATGAGGACGGGGGGGGTGGAGGGACAGAGATGGTGTGCCAGCCTAATGCATAGTCACTCTAGGCCATGCCCATTTGACACAGGGCTACAAGTTTAAAAATTGTTTTTTAGGACAATAACTGCATCACCTGCTGAACGCACCCCAGGACAGATCTGGGGTTAAATTCAGCTATCTGAAGGTACAAGCGCTTTGGGGGGGGGGGGAACAGATTGTGGGTACAGAGTCACTTTAAAAAAAAATGTCAATCAGCCAGTCATTCACCCAATTTCCGCCATGGACAGTGTATAACTGCAGGTGCTCAGGAGGATGTAGAGGACCTGAGTCAGATGGTGCCATAGTGTCCCGTTTGTGATTGGGCATGCTGTGCCATTTTATCTAAGTATCTTTGTATGAATTTTTGTCTATTGGTTTACAGTCTCTTTAGGTATCTTTGAATATCCAGGGCTGAGAGGTAATGGTAATGTTTATAAATTTACTGACTGACACAGCTAAACAAAGTAGCTATATAATCATTTGTTAAGGAAACTGTCAGGAGCAGGAATATGTTTCTAAAGCATTTATTGAAGAAAAATGTATACAATGTGTATTTAGAACTAGCAAGGAGGCTGAAATCCCAAAAAGCTTAGTTTTCTATTATAGAAGTCATTTAATAATGGCCGGAGAGTAAAGCTGTAAAGAGCTAAGAGAGTGGCAAACATTTACTGAAATATCAAAGTGATCCAAAATATGCCAGGAGGGGCATGCATTTGAGAGGAAGAGAAGCGCTAGAAGAAGAGGTCATGCTCTAAAGCTGGAGGCTGGAAACCTGAGATGTACTGCCAGGAAGTGGACTTCGGATAGAAAAAGAAATAATTAATCAGAAAAACTAAGATACAATCAGACATATCTTGCTTTGGTTTTGTTATTCTGTCCAATAAAAGAAGGTCTCAGTGGCTAAACACACATAAACAACAACAGTTGTGAAAGGAAAAAAGGGTATTCCTACAAATGTAATCATGTGTCACAGAAAATGGAAGCTACTTCAGTCCCTCAAGATTTCCCCACACAGTTTCCCTACACAGAGTTTTCACACGCTATTCTTCAGGGGAAAGTGCAAGGAGTTCCCCTTTAAGCTGAATTCATGGATTCTTCTTCTTCTTCTTCTTCTTCTTCTTCTTATTCTTATTATTATTATTATTATTATTATTAGGTATATTTGTATATGAACTTCATTGTGGAAGTGACTACTCACTTTTATGGCCGCCAGCCTGTTGGGTGGGATTCTCTGTCCCTGATGTCACTGCCCAGAAAGGAAAACACAGACATTAAATACATAAATGTAATTTCCTAAAAATAAAGTTCATCCAGTATGAAGCCATTAAAGGGGTTATCCAGCGCTACAAAAACATGGCCACTTTCCCCCTACTGTTGTCTCCAGATTGGGTAGGGTTTTGAAACTCATTGAAATAAATGGAGACTAATTGCAAACCGCACCTGAACTGGAGACAACAGTAGGGGGAAAAGTGGCCATGTTTTTGTAGCGCTGGATAACCCCTTTAACTGATGTCTCTGTAACCTCATCTATTCCATAAGAGAATGTAGACAGTAATACTAGCACAAGAATGCTAAGAAGCTCCATCCTCTCCGATTGTGAATCTGGAGTAACTCCAATGCAGCCCAGACACATAGAACACTTCACATAGTATTGTGATGTCATCAATCATCACAGCTGCACTGTGAGGGTGTGTCAGCAATGATGTCATAGTCACATAGTGTGAAGGATGAGCAGTGAGTGTAATTTTACATTTTAAAATGTACATTTTAATAAATGTATTCTGTTTCATCATACAATTACATGGAACATATAGAATATATAGAGATCCTCCCAGTGTTGAAGAAGAGGACGGAGGAGGCCACAACCTTTACAGCCAAGATTACTGAATTACTGAATCAGGAAAAGAAACAGAAGCTATTACTCTCTATGAGAAGACCTGGGACATGAAAGAAAAGAAAGTTCAAGAGGTTCCGCTCCTGGATTCAAGTAAAATGAAAAAATAAATCCCTGACCAAAAGCCAGAAAAGAAAGGAGGGAGAGGAAACACGCAGATAGGTGAGCCTGTAGCTAGGAAGAAGGAAATAAAAAAGACCAAATTTCAGGAATAAAAACCCCAAAAAGATCAGGAAGTCATCGTGGCTATGCAGGTGACCCGTCGGCTATGGGCCCAGCCTTACTTAGCCTTGTCAGTACAGAAGGAAGCTCTTTTGCTAAAGAAATGCCTTTAGTAATGAAAGTGAAGGGGAGATGTGCATCACCTAGCAGTTACCATAAACAGTTTCTCTCCAATCAATGTCTATTGATTCACAAATAATGAATAATACACTTGAATGCAGACATTAATGTATGTGAAAAGAGGAAATTCAAATATTCATCACTTGTAATAAAGGCAGATGCAATGTTCCTCCACTTCCAGGATCTCTATTAAATGTATATGAGTGCAGTCTAATAGGAAAAAAGGAAAGGTTTAAACTAATGAAGATCATGGGCAACTTTATAAATAGAGGAAATTAATTTTGCAATTTATTTCTAGGAAACTGGAACAACATGAAAGTAAAGAACACGCATATGGAGACTTGAGATAGTACATCTGCACAGATAGCACTTCAGCTCATATTATGCAATTATTATTATTTTATTCTCTTTTCTAATATAGTGCCATTACAAGAATCAATCCATGTTTATATGTTCAGAGTTATATTATGGTGATTGATATTTCCTACTCTCTTACTGAAGTAACCCGCTGGGGAGGTAGATGTTAGCGGTACCCGGGCTGCCACTGTCAGATGTTATGGCCACGGTATTGGCACAAGGGTGCAGGGCTAGACCACGGGAACTTGAGCAAGTGGGACCGCAGGACAATTCTTTGTTTCCCTTAGTCAAGGCACCAATAACTAGACCAATGCCAGGGTTCAGAAACAACGGGAGTTGTGCGTTTATTAACACGGTGGTTGTCAATAGCAACAGTCTCTGGATGCAGCCAGTGATAGACAGACTTGAGTATAACTGAAAAGATGGGTGATGTTGCAATAGGCCGTAGTGTGATAGCGTTACTTTGGCTGAGAGGAGTCTTAACTGAGCATGAGGGTAGTAGTTCCCTGAGAATGATGCTGGGTGGAATGATACTGAAGAGAATAATTGCTGTTGAGGATGAAAAGAAGTTAGCGACTTGAGAACGGCACCCAGATCTTGAATAGAAGGGAGACTCTTGAGGATGAGACTGGTCAGGACTGGACCGGAGTATGTCTCTGTAATAGTTGAGAGGATAACAGCGAATGTTAGAAAAGTCACCGGCACTACTCCAAGCAAGATCTGGACCTTGGATCGTTGATCTAGGACTTGTAACAACTCCTCGCGTCGGGGTGCATTTCAAAAATCAGATATAGCATTAGCAAGTGTAATAGAGTGCTTTCAGCTTTTTTCTATTACACTTGCTAATAGTTGAGAGGATCACACTGAGTTGCCGCCTTGCTTGAGGAACAGCAGAGAACACGTCCTTCCTCTTGAAGGTAGAGAGAGAACAACCAACTAGAAGGGGAGTGACTAACTTACCCCAGCCAAAAGCTTGACAGCTATTGGGGTTACTATGGCAGCCGGGGAAGTCAAGTGACACTAGGCCGTTTGCATCATCACACCATGAGACATGGAAACACATACAAATGAATATACAGAGGAGAATATGAAGAATACCAAACTTGAACACTGGGGGTGTAATACAAGCTGAGCTCTTTGCAGTGGCCATTAACCCTTCCCAGTACTTATAGGCAACAGTATACATATATATAGAACTTTTCCTGTACTGGGACACTGCACTACTGTACTTTATGGTTCAGCATATGGAGAAAAAATCTTCAGGATGGAACAGTGTCATGATTCTGTGAACATAAGTAAGGTTAATTTTCTTGAGTGTTTCCCCACAGACCAGGGGATATTATAGTGCTATAATACATGGTTGTGTTTTTGTGAAAACAGCCTCTCCCTTTGAAATTACAACTCAGCTTAATTGTAGTCTAACACCCTACTCTACAGAGCCCTATTCTTCATATTCCATACATTGTATGCAGCTTATAGTGTGCAGATAGGCTAACAGCCTCACCTTAAAGGGCCACAGTTCTCCAGCACCACAGCCTCACTCTCATGATGCCAATTCACACAAATTCTTTCTCCAGAATTAACCATTGGGTCTTGAACAATACAGTACATAACAGAACCTACTAACCAGCTTACCAGTGTAAGGAACTTACCTGTCCACGCTTCTGTGCCACTCTCTTCACCTCCTGTACAACAAGGGAGATGGAACCCCATTATTATGGATACCCATTTATCACAAGCAGCAGCTAGAGGCATGCTAGGCTGGCTAGGCCAGATAACACCACATAGCCGGCCTGCACGGGGAAATAGGTGAGCAGTCAGATGTGATGACAGGAGCGCACATCATGCGCTTCTGTCATTTCTGCTGCGGGGGGGGGGGGGGGGGGGGGGGGGGCTGGGGGGATTCCAAGCCAGGCATCAGGGGGGTTCCGGCTAGGGGTTCCGTGCTGCAATCCTCCTCTGAAACACGGCACGGATTGTGTGAATGCAGCCTAACATGTCCTATTAAACAAAACAATTATTGGCCTGCACAGCTCATAATTGGCCAGGTTGCTAATAATTTAATATAATAGGGCCTTTAAGGGGTTGTCCAGCGAAAAACTTTTTCTTTCAAATCAACTGGTGTCAAAAAAGTTATACAGATTTGTAATGTACGTCTATTAAAAATGTTCAAGTCTTCCCATACTTATTAGCTACCATATGTCATGCAGTAAATGTTGTTATCTTTTCAGTCTGACACAGTGCTCTCTGCTGACATCTCTGGCCGAGACAGGAACTCTGTCTCGGTTTTCTATGAATCCCCATAGAAAACCTCTCCTGCTGTGGACAGTTCCTGTCTCAGCCAGAGATGTCAGCAGAGAGCAGTGTACCAGACTGAAAATAAGATATTTCCTGCAGGACATATAGCAGCAAATAAGTATGGGAAGACTTGAGAATTTTTAATAGAAGTAAATTACAAACCTATATAACTTTCTGACTCCAGTTGATTTAAAAGAAAAAGTTTTTCACTGGACAACCCCATTGACACTGCCATCCCTATCTCTCTCATATCTTTTGGTTATTAGCTAGTCTACCTCCCTATAGTTGACTGTCAAGAAGACTAACATTAACATGGCCACAGCAGCCCCACAGAGTGTCACAACTATTATGCAGGAATACCTGTTAATATTCAGCTATAATTTAATGGCCAATCTAGTAAACAATATTCCATTTGTTTAGTTTCTTGGTCACTGTAACTACAGCCACCCACACTGTTTTGGCCCTAAGGGGGTAGCAAAGCCAAATACATTTTCTTTCAAATGAACTAGTGTCAGAAAGTGCCAGACATTTGTAATTTACTTCTATTAAAAAAAATCTGAAGTCTTCCAGTTTATGGTATTTTTTCCAAAATTCAACACTTCCTGAGGGGGCATACAGCAGCTGATAAGTACTGGAAGACTTGAGAATTACTTTTTTTTTATAGGAGTACAAATTACAAATCTCTGGCACTGTCTAGCAACAGTTCATTTAAAAGAAAAAAAATTATTAACCTACCCCTCTGGATTCTGGAAACTTTAAGGAAAATGTGTAAAATAAACTGTATGTATGCCACCTTCCTCTCTGAGCAAAAGTACGAATACTTAGCTCCAAGTTTAAGCTTTATCTTGGTATATGAGTATACTATTAATAAAGACTAATAATGTATAATGAATAGTGATGAGCGAATACTGTTCGATCGAATAGATATTCGATCGAATAGTAAGGTATTCGATCGTATCAAATATTATCAAATAGTATGAATATTCGATAAATATTCGATGAGCGTTCCAATCCACCTTCCCTGTTTTTTTAGCCAATCAACATGCAGGGAGGCTGCAACAGCCCCTTGGTGTACGTAGCATCGCGAGAAACGAAAATAACAATGATTGGATGGCATAGTCACATGACCCACTAACATATATACACAGCCCCTGCTGTTATGCCCTCAGATGCGATTTGGTAGTGAGGGAGAGAACATGGAGAGATGTTGATTTATCTTTTGGTTAGGCAGGAGTTAATTAACCCACAACAGTCCTTTTCAGGGTTCATCAAACAGGTCAGTTCAGCAGGCTGCTGAGGGCTAAAGGATTAATATTAGATTTAATACAAAAACTCTTTGTCATAGAGTAGTGCAGGCTGTGCTACTGTGAGACACTCTGTACACCAAGTGCTTTGTGCTGCTGATACATGCTAGACTGCTAGATCTTAAAAAAAAAAAAGAGTAGTAGGTGTGTTCATCCAGAGCTACATGCTGCTACATCATACATAAATACAAAGAGTAGTGCAGGCTGGCTGCTGTGCTACTGTAAGGCACACTGTACACCAAGTGCCTTGTGCTGCCGATATGTGCTAGATCTTAAAAAAGAGTAGTACGTGTGTTCGTCTAGTGCTACGTGCTGCTACGTCATACATAAATACACAGGGTGGTACAAGCAGGCTGCTGTGCTACTATAAGGCACTCTGTTTACCAAGTGCTACATGCTACATAATACAGCCGTCCAGCTGTACCTATAAAATATTCATACACCCTTTAATAACCAGGTAATTCAACTGTATAACATCGACTTGTGACTTTATTACTGCCTGGTAAATAAACATTACACAATGTATAAAGCTGGCAGAAAGGGTCAAGGACAGTAAATGGAGCAGCTCTCTCTGCCATTTTTCCTCAGTCTTGTGCTGTGCACACTGCGATGGTCACATGAATGATGTCATGAAAGCGTTGCACGAACTTCGTACGCTACGTTTTAGACGTACATAACTCGTACACATATCGTACGTTTATACGCATGCGTAAGCAAATGTTAAGAGACGGTTTATATTGCGATTTTGGGGTGTTAGATGCTTCCCCTGCTGTCCCAGTTGCATTCCAGTGGTGTTGGCATCATTTCCTGAGGTGTCATTGTGGACTTGGTGACCTCCAAGTGGTCGAATAGATGTTTTTCAATAATCGAATACTTGTTCCCATAGACTTTAATGGGATCGAATATTCGATCGAATAGTCGAATATCAGGGAGATATTCGAACGAATATCAAATATTTAAATATTTCACTATTCGCTCATCACTAAAAATGAAGTATAAAATAATAAATATATATTCAAACATTTATATCTGTTATATAAAGTAGCTGGTAAAGAAAGGACATATTTCTCCATCTAAAGTCATACACCTGACATGGTGGTGCTGGGCTTCCTGTTAAGTCATTAAGTAGTTAACAATTTCCACAACATTTCTGACATTTGTCAGGAGCTTCAAAATAGTGTTTCCGCATCTTCCTTTGAAAGATGTCAGTTCCTGCTCACATTTTAATTTCTCAAGTCTGGCGTGTGTCAACAGCTTCCATTGTGCTACATTTGACCTTGATATTAGAAGGTGTCAACTCTTTCTAAAACCTTTCCACAGAAAATAGTGAAGCTCATATAGATGAAGGCGATCAGAACGCATTGGTTACAAAGGTCCAGGTCAGAGAGAAGAGCTGAAAACATCAACTGAAAGTATAGATTAATCTTGCATGTCTTTTCCTACCTGCTGGACTGACCTGTAAGTCACTTTGTAGACAGCACTCACAGTCATATTGCCTTTTACAGATAGACTGAACTATGCTGTATATGTAGGTGTTTATTTGTGGATGCTACATATCAGTACATATCTTAGCACATGGGCATGCATGCCATTGAGCGCAAAAAGCCTGTTTTGGGACCTGTGCTGCAAATGTTTTAAATGCACCAATTGATGCACCTACTGTATACAGTATTAATTATTAAATATCAAAGACATTCACTCCTGTGCTGAATGAAGGAGGACATTCAAGCTTGCAAGCTTGCAGATCATAAACTGGATTTTCTAACTGCTCTTCACTCTTCACTGGTAGAGGGGTACCGGGGGACCAGGTACCAGTAGGTGCATGTTGTTACGTGCAGCCACCTCCTCCCCAGGACTTTTGAAAAAAATGGCAGACACCAAACTTCTCCATTAATACTTAACACAGAAGAATGTATTAATATTGACCAAAACTGTAAGGAAATTGTCACTGAGTGAAATCATGTAACCAATAAATGGGTAGGGCAGAAGAGACATCAATATAAAGATGTAAATTGTCCCTATAATATTTGCAATGACGACAGCAGCATTTTATAGCCCAGCTTTCTGGAACAGTTCCACTATATGGGAAAGGTTTCTTGGAAAAGAGCTGTAATGGCTGATGTCTGTAATTATTCAGTGTTAAAGGCTTCATACTCATCATGACCCTTCTCTTTGGCCTGGTTTCTGCAGGATAGGTTAGAGCATGGTCTTGGTCTTCCCTGGACTGATATCTCTTCTGGGGTCTCTTGGTATCAGGCCACCTCCTGCTTTGTGGTGCAGCATCTTTACACAGTATTGAACATCCCTTTTATCAGCTTCTGTCTACTTCTATAAGATACATATTAGCAGAATAGCCATACTGCATTCTAAAAAGGCATAACTACTGTTTTAATGAACATTATTCATACCCTGTTTAGCTATCAGTATTATGCTATTAACCATTTGCTGGCTACATATGTTGCTTTCATCAACTTTAATAGACATATGTTCTCTCACAACATAGGTGAAAAAATTGAAAAGATAGACACACAGTTTTAGTTTCTTTAGGTCTGTAAAGCCTTAATCCAAAAAAGATATTATTAAATCTTTTCAAAGTCCAATCTCTGTCCATCATATCATCTGCTCAGACGCTGGTTTGTTGCTGCCGGCAGACTTGGAATGCTTGCTCTGAACTGTGTTCACCATTTGTAGAAAATAAACAGATAATATTTGACGCTGGTGATAGGGGTCATTGAAAAAGAATTGACAATACACTTGAAGAGTAGACACCAGACAGACCAGGACTCAAGACAATAGCGCATAGTAAACATGTTCACTCTTGCATATAGTGTCAGCACTTCCAATCAATGGTTCATTGCTCTCTATTAACACTGCCAGTTTAGCTATATACAGAAAGTCGTAAATAGACCTCAAAATATACATTGTACTACTTCAGCAAAAGCAGCCAAGCTTACCTTTCATTATTTCTTCAGACAAATTTACACACTATATATATATATATATATATATATATATATATATATATATATATATACACATATAGTGTACATATACATATACATATAGTGTACGAATTATGCTCGTAATCCAAGGCACCACTGTGTATATACATATATGTGTGTATATGTATATACAGTGGTACCTTGGTTTAAGAGTAACTTGGTTTAAGAGCGTTTTGGTTTAAGAGCTCACAGTTTTTCAAAATTGTGACTTGGTTTAAGAGCATTGCTTTGGTTTAAGAGCTCCCTGTATTGGGTTGGAGGGCGAGTGGAGGAGGGGCATGGTCTGCATAGTGTGGTCTACAGCCCAGTACTCTGACCCAGGAAGTCTCCCTTACCTTCCAAATCATGGCAGATCCACTTCAGGCTGGGGCTCACATCAGGGGACAGGACTGTGGAGGTAATCTCTTCATAGCTGTAACCCCTCTCTCCCCGGACAGAGAGCGCTGCATGTATGTGCCCACATCTGCCCTGCTCATTCCTTCATGCTCCCTACAGTCTCTGTCCACCCTTGTGTTTCCCATCCTCTCCATTACTGTACAGTAACTTATAATATCACAGATTCTGCTGCTTCTAAATGTTTGTTTCATCTGTTTCACATGTTATTCAGAATAATAAATCATTATATTTGGGGTGTGGAACCAATTGTCTGCATATCAATGATTTCTTATGGGAAAATTTGCTTTGGTTTAAGAGTGGATTTGGATTACAAGCACAGCCCCGGAACGAATTATGCTCGTAATCCAAGGGATATATATATATAATATATATATATATATACACACATATATGTATATACACAGTGGTGCCTTGGATTACGAGCATAATTCGTTCCGGGGCCGCGGTTGTACTCCAAATCCACTCTTAAACCAAATCAAATTTTCCCATTAGAAATCATAGAAATGCAGACAATTGGTTCCACACCCCAAAAATAATGATTAATTATTCTGAATAACATGTAAAACAAATGAAACAAACATTCAGAAACTTCAGAATATGTGATATTATAAGTTACTGTACAGAATTGGAGCGGATGGGAAACACAAGGGCGGACAGAGACTGCAGGGAGCATGAAGGAATGAGCAGGGCAGATGTGGGCACATAATGCAGCACTCTGTACGAGGAGAGAGGGGTTACAGCTATGGAGAGATTACCTCCACAGTCCTGTCCCCTGATGTAAGCCCCAACCTGAAGTGAATCTGCTATGATTTGGAAGGTGAGGGTAGACTACCTGGGTCAGAGAACAATGCTGTAGACTACCCTGTTCAGGGCATGCCCCTCCCCCACTCCCGCTCCCACCCAATACAGGGAGCTCTTAAACCAAAACAATGCTCCTAAACCAAGTCACAATTTTGAAAAACTATGAGCTCTTAAACCAAAACGCTCTTAAACAAAGTTACTCTTAAACCAAGGTACCAGTGTGTGTGTGTGTATATATATATATATATATATATATATATATATATATACATACACTTTGTATTTGTACTCTGAGATTGGCGGGTGACTGGCTACTTATAAGTACTTTCCAATTCTAAGTACAATGGCTTGACCATATGCAAATAAAGCACTTACTGCCTCTTGTGTCGGCCCCAGACCTCCTAGTCTCTAAACTATATATATATATTTATATATATATATATATATATATATATATATATATATATATATATCCTGTAGGCGGCACAAATGTGTAGTACAAATGCAATATTGATAAGTTTATACTAACTGACCCTCAGCCCATATTCACAAGAGTTCTGTCAGATTGAGTGGGAAAAATAGTGCAGCACTATTCCTTCTATCAATTTGGCAAAAAGCCAGCGGAGCCTTAGTTACAAGTCTCAAAAGAAGGGCCTAGCCAGATATCCCTCCAGGGAAGGACCTAGCAAAGGCATGGCTCCTGTAAGTCTGAGCATGTGTCAAGGGAAACACCAAAATCAGTTATCCATCCACAGACAACGGTTTTGTGGTTTTGCCACTCATCAGTGTGGAGTAGGTTTCTAGCTATGCTGAAGCACAGCCTTGTAGACCAATACGGCAAACAGATCACTGATCTCAGGGAGGCCAGCCAAAGGAAACACTGTTGGCTGCTAGTTAAAGCGCTCAATACAGTGAAATCCTAGGTGCATTGGCCTCTGGGAAACATGAATATAAAAAAAGGCAGCAGAGCCTCAATTAAAAAACAGACATGATAGAACCTGGCAGACCACATTATATGCACATAGAGTCCACCAGGCATGGTTATAGCAAAATCCATCATTCTGGTGTGAACTGAGCCTTGTTTTGCACATAATAAGGGAGATTTACAGCTAGTATCATAAGATGTGCCAAGCTCATCACCTTTTACATGTGGCTTCATGTAGCCTGCACATTTTTATGGATACATTTCCTTTCCTTGGCTGTAGTGCATGATCACCTATGTTTCGGGCCAACAAAAATATAACAGGTCTTTAAATAATCTGGCACATTTTATGACTGATCTTAGCTTTAGCCCTTGTTAGTAAAGGGTAAAAAACAAATACATTTGGTGGACACTATGCTTCACTAAGCAACAGGTCTACATGTAACAGGTCCACTCGCACCACACATACCATCCAGTAACATACTGTGCTGCCAAAACATCTCTATTAATGTATTCCTTCAACACTGCTACATGGAATGTTAAAGAATACACTCACAATGGTGCAATATTAGCCAGAAAGTCACAAACATAGGGTAAAGGTACAGAGCAATTACTCAAAAATAACATGCCTTCTAAGAGGTTTGGCCTTCCATGACAACCTTACAAGAGAAATATAGTCAACATAGTGCAACAATTTCAACTAAACTGCAAAGTGCCCCAGGCAAGATAAGAAGTGCATAGGGTGTAAATTTCGGAACGCATTAAACAACTTACTACTTTGCCACCTCACTATGTATTGTAAACTGGCCATTAATGCTCCATAAAACTAGGACACACCATTCTTGTCTACAAAGTAAGATTATAGCAGCTCAAACAACTCTCAAATAAACATACAGGTGTATTAGCTATAGGAACTAATCCAACCAACTCTTTAGGGGAAGTTCTTCCTAAGGGTGGAATCCGCAAATGGCATTTTTGGTTCAGAAGTCTGCTGAGGGACAATTGGAAAATAAGAGACACTGAGACATTTTTCTCTTGTCACTAACATGTTTTTCCATCATTGAAATGTCTTTGCTTTTGGGTGTTTTGGGGTGTTTTTGTTATGTTTTTTTTTCACGGAAAAAAATGGTGTTTTTCCCCAATATACTTCATAGTAAGGTTGAAAAAAGACACATGCCCATCATGCTTAACAAAGGGAGGGGAATAGATGGAGGAAGATGTATGGCTGTACAGAGGGGAGGGGATGCTAATATTATTTTTATTTATTTATTTTTTTCATGTTTGTAATTGTTATGGCAAATCATTCACTGAGAGCATAAAGGCTACTTGCTATCTCTTACACTAAGTAAATGACCACAGGTTTACTGTTTAGTACTGACAGTACTGTACTGCACTGTAGCTCTAGCAACGAGCTTGTAACTCAGGCCAGAGAATACTTTAACTGCTATTAATAAAAGTCACCTGATTTCCAAGAAGGTTTATATGTTAAAAAGACTAAAAGATACAAAATGTAAGTGTACTTTTTTTAATGTGTAGTTATTATGTTTCTTTTACCACGCCATAATATCCTACAACATACTATTACATTGTGACAGCTAGGCACTTAATGTGAGCCAGTACAATGATGACACAGGATCAGGAGTTGTGTCCACACTATGGGGGACATTTATTAAGTCCGGCGTTTTTTGCGCCGGACTTAAAAATGATCCCGCAGCTCCGATCGTACGGAGATTTATGTAGAGGAGTACTGCCTCTACATAAATCCCGTGCACACCTGTGCGCGTGCCAGGAAACCTACGCCAGATCAGAGCTGGAGTAGGTTTCCTGACTATTTTTTAGCGAACAAAAAGATGAATTGAGCGGACCCCCGAGTCCGCGACCTACATTCCACCCCCTCCACACACCCCTGGCATACCGGGCGGAAAATGGACAGATGCTAATATTTATTCGCAAAACGGCCATTTGCGAATAAATGTATTCGCATCTGGCTGTTTTCTGACAAAACATACACCTTTTTACCATGATAAACGTCCCCCTATGACTTGCCATTGCAATTGCTGTTATTGTTTTTATACAGCTTACACCCCAATAAAATGAAAACCTGAGCTGTGATTAGTTGCTATGGGCAAAACTCATATGGCAGATTGAGAAATTTGGGCTGCTGTTAAAGGCTGTGTTACAAAAATGTTTTTTCCTGTCCGGTTTTAAAAAGAAAAATTGACACCCGTCATTTTGAGATAAAAATGAGGTTTGGCCACCTATCGGTGCAATAAAAATTGAAAAGCCCATTTTGATAGTATAGACGATGAAAGGACGGTGAAAAAATACTGTCTGTGAACAACTAAGAAATAATGTCCGTTGTTTGCAAGAGATGTCTGAAAATAATTGACATGACCATTATTTTGACATTCATCATTTTAAAAAGTACCACAAATAAGACTCCTTAGTAAATGTGTCTAATTTGTGGTACTCTTCTAATGAGGATTGGTGTATATTTTGTTCTAATATCTTGTGACTGATTTATTAACATGTAGCACTGCCATAGTGAATGTATTAAGGTAAAAAGTCGCAAGAAAAGTCACGGAAAAAGTCGTAAAAAAAGCGAAACTTGTGCAAGCATATTCACCTGGTAATGACCAGAATTAAGCCTGCTCCTGTTTCTGTGATTTTTAAAAAAGTCGCAATTGATTAATTGTGTGCTAATCCCGGATTATACAAACTTTCTGGTAAATATTTAAAACAGGCAGATTAAAAAAAGACTCATCTAAAAAATATTCACCCATAGAATACTGGTTCATAAATAAAACTTAGACCACAAATGGGCCTAAAAATAGGAGAAAAACCCTTGATAAATTTCCCCCTGTGTGTACTGGGAGGCCGTCATTCCATTGATTTCAATGCATTGCATTGAGGTTAATTATAATGCGGCAATAAAGGATGTCTTTTTAAAAAGATAAAGCGGACACCTTTTTTTTTTTTTTTTACTTAAACATAGTCTAAAAATTAAAAAAATAAATAAACAACAACACCAAAAATCAGGGAAATTCATGACCAGCTGTTTACGGTCTGCAGAAGTGACCCACCTCAAGCAGTAAGTGGGGATTTCCTGAGTGTTCACACATCACCAGGAAACAATGGGCAGCACATAGTCAGGCACTAGCAGTTAGGCAGATCAGTACACAATATTGTTTTATTTTTAAGGTAGCATGAGAACTTACATTTAGCCCTCATTGGAAAAAAAATCTTCTAATATGTCATTGATAAAATGTGAATTGTAATTAAAGCAAGCACTATAAAGTGTAGTTTACTAGTATCAAAGAAAGTAAAAAGATAAATGCTTGGATTCCAAACCTATATTTGGAGGTTATCAATCCAGGCCAACAATAAGGGATGCCTGTCTCTAGATGTCCAATTACTGTCAGCTAAGCTGCACTGTTATAGATGGGCATCCTGGATGACATGAATTCCTCCTGACTGATGTGTTCTTAGATTCTTAATTAAAAGCTGTAATTTAAAACAATAGACAGAGTCTACACCATGACATATTGGAAAGGCTAGATAGATAGATAGATAGATAGATAGATAGATAGATAGATAGATAGATAGATGAGCATAGCTGTAACGGGTACAAAGGTAGCAGTCACACCTGAGCCTGGTGCATGGGCTGACCCAAAAAACTTTCTGCCAAATTGTTAACAGCAGGAAGCAATGTTGTGCATTTTGCATTGGGTTTCAGATGCTTCAGTTTACGTTCCATGAGAAATATTCTATTGCAATGCCCAGGGTATAGATGGTAAATGTATGATCACAGGGGTCCATACAGCTGGGAACCCCACAGCCACATGAATGGGGAGCCCAAGTCCTATCTGAAGTCATCTGAATGCAATGGCAGTCACTTATATGTACTGCTGCTTCGCTGTCTAAGGGACTGGTAGAAACCAATATATACTGTATGGTCAGAGCTGCATTAACACTTGCTGCTGCCCTAGGCACTAAACCTGAAGACGCCCCATCTTCACGCACCGATTGGCCATACCAGGCCTGACCAATACCACCATACCCCCACCGCCCTGGAAAAGACACCAGATTGACTGGCAAGTTTGAACAGGAGGTGAGAGACAAAAAAAAAAAAAAAAAATGTTTTTTCTTTCCCCCTGCTCCCTGGTGCTGCCCCAGGCACCGGACCACGGGTGCCTAGTGGTAAATACGGCCCTGTGTATGGTATGAATCTTAGCTAAGCCCAGAATAATCCTAGTGCTGGTTGTGCATGATGACACCAATCTGCAGCTGTAGGAATCAGCTTATGGAGGGCAATGGCTAAATCTTAAAGACATTCCTTGAGACCACAATCCAATTCCTTGAGCAATCTTTAACAAACCCCTTTAACAAGTCAAAAGAGACGTGCCTTTAATGTTTCTTGTTGATAAATGTTTCCCATGATTCTGACATCTCATAATGTACATAAAATCTACAGTTCCTGTATTGCTGAAGTTGGTAGTTGTCTGTATATTAACTAAAGGTATCTTTTCTATTATAAGTGCACTCTATGCCGTGCCTGTGACTTTAACAGACAAGCTTATCTTTGTCAAACAGCCTTGATTTTTTTTCCAAACCACTTTAAAACCTGCATATATTTTTGTTTGGCAGAAAGTTCTAATGGTTTCAACTTTCCTCTAAATATAGTCTCCAGGGGGTCAAATAACAATATTCACATTCAATTTATAAAGTACATTTATGCTTATGCTGGTGAAAAATTGATATGTTCAATCGATTTGCTCTTTGCGCATTTCTAGACTAGGCCAGACATCAATATAAGTTTTCATCAACTGGTCAAAATACTTACAAATGTATTTGGAAGAGAAACAGAATTATAACATATTGATTCATTATGTTTGAGATTAACAGAACAGATTTTAGAATCACCTATACACATGCAATATTAGTGACCCTGTAAAATCTGTAAATCTGTTTTATTCTCAGTTTCTATATCAATATGTAAAAAAAACAACATCATAGCATGCTTCATTACATTGCTATACTATATTAGCAGCATTGATGGCAGTATTCACAGGGGCACTTGGTGACACAGCCTTGTGCAGAAGCCCCCATAGAGAATGTTAACATTAGAGATGAGCGAATAGTGAAATATTCGAAAATTTGAAATGTGATTTGAATAGCCCCCGATATTCGACTATTCGATCGAATATTGAATTTTTTTTTTTAGAATGCCAAACAGAAAAAGGCGTTCAAATTCTTTAGAGGACGCACAGTGCGCAAATCAGTAGTACCAAAATAATAGTTTTTATGGCACACTCACAGTAAACAGCCGTATATACCGGATATATATAATTTTTTTGAATGCCAAACAGAAAAAGGCGATTACATTCTTCATAGGACACACAGTATGCCAGGGAGAAGGTGCAGATTCGCCCATTCTCCCTGGCGTACGCCTCTCGTACACCCTGCTCGCCCGATGGGCAGGCTGGCAGAGCTTGTGGGGGCGTGATAAGGCCGGTAGGAGGTGGCCTTCTCCCGCGCCTCATTTATCATGATTTACGCCTCGCCTGGAAGCAGGTGTAGATTTCGTACACTGGGTGCAGACTTGGGCGCCCGGCCGGCTGGATTCACTAAGAGGCGTACGCCTCTTAGTGAATCCTGCCAGGGGAAAAGGGGCGTGGCCTAATATAAGTACACCAGTCTTTGTAAATATCCCCCATTGTGTCTCTGTGTCTCAAAACACCTTCTAAATCTCTGCTTTCTATACTTTTAGCCTTCACAAGGGTTTTTGGGGGTCCCTTCCTACCTAACTTCACCTAAAAGCTAACTCTCCCTGCTATACAGTCTCTCCCTCTCTAGCTTTAACCAGCAAGTGAAATGAATATGAAATCCCCTTCGATAGAGCAGGAGGTCACATGGTTTAGCCAGCCAACCACAGTTAAAGTCCTGCTTATTCCTAGTGCCTGTCCCTCGCTCCCCACGCCCCCTGCATGTTTATTGGCCAGAAAAAGCGCCAGGGGGGTAGGAGGGCCAGTAGAATTTGTACTGCGTTTTCAATCAAATATTAAATAGAAAACAAATAGTTTGAATAGTGTAGTATTTGATCGAATAGCTTTTTCATCGAATACTACTCGCTCATCACTAGTTAACATATATCATAGTGGTTTTGACACGCAGCCAGTTCGGTTGTGGACACCAAAAACCTGTTGCAACTTATTGGGCAGTTATGGTGCAAAATTACCATGCAGGCTAGATGGTGGTAGTATTGTGCAGTTGGCCAAAAGCTTAGGGAAAGTTGGAATTTATAATTATAGGCTGAAACAGCTGTCACAGTGCACCCAGATATAATCTGTCTGATGATGTCAGCACATTTATGTCATACACTTTCACAAAAATGACGAAGTCCATGAAAAGCATACACAGATTAGTGACAGACGCTGTTTTTCTACTTGGTACATGATCGACTGTTCTGCGTGTACGCAGCCTGAGCACCACCTACCTCTATTGTAAGTATTCTCTTATAGGGTGGGTTCATACTGATAATATCCGCGAAATTCTGCTGTCTGTCCACGTGCATGGCCACGCGCCTTTCTGCCGGCTCCATAGACACCATTCTATGGGCCGGCGTATTCCGCTATCCGCGAAAGAAGTGACATGTGCGCGCGGACAGACAGCGGAATTCCGCGGATATTATCCGCGAGAATTCCTCAGTATGAACCCACCCTACCACCCTAAGACTTACATTTATGCACCTACTTCCAAGGCACAAGTTCATAGATGCAACCTCTATATCTCCAAAAACCACACTACAGACCATATAAACAATGCATACCCTCCATTATTCTTGGTTTATGAGAACCTTTCTATAGCTTTTTCTTGCTAGTTGTGAAAATTGTATTTTAATAACATTTCAGGTATATATTGTGGTGAGAAATATATATATATCATATTTTAATGTTATCTATATGTGTGAGGAACTTACCTGACCGCACTCCAGCAACGTCTTTCCCGGCTGGAGCACAGCGCCGCCTTCCCGGCTGGGGCCACAGGATGGGTGCCTGCCTTGGCAACTGAGTGGGACTTAAGGGGCTATTTATCAGGGTGGTGGGGTGCTCTCCCCATCATGGAGGCACTCCGTGGCAACAGGCTAGAGATATCTGGCTATCCCGTGTTTTGAGACTTGAAACCGATGCTCCACAGACTCTTGTTTTGCATATTTAGGTTATTCTTAGCCAATACATGGCTATGGCAGTGAACTGATATATTTTCCTGGGTGAAGAAAAGCTTTTAGATGGTAGCATTATCTTAGTATAAGACTGCAGTCTGTACTTATTGTTAGGGGATTAGTACGGCATATAACTTTAAGTACTGTTTAATAATAAACACAGCTCTGTGATTCATGCGCTTTTTGGGCAGCACTGCCCTTCTCCTAATTTGTTAATCTAATTTTATTTAAATATTAAATGCACCTGTCTATTCAGATTTTATTGTAGAACAAAAAAGAACAAAAAGAATTTCTTATATGATGTGCTTATTAATTTTATATAGCATGCGCGGGTCATGAAGTTATCGTCTCTGTTAGCTGTCTTCGCTTTCACCATGATAAGAGGGAGCAGATGGCAAATTATCTGTCTCTAGTCACTAAGGGCAATCTTTACTTTTGTAAAATCAAAAGAGATTTGAAGTGGGCATGCAGATCATCTACAGCCAATTACGATCTTGTTTTGTAAGAGGGTATGAGAGGGCTTTTTTGTCCTTAGATTTATTTGTAAGCTGATGATGTCACACTAAATTTTCCAGGATCACATGTATAGCTCATATTCTCAGAAATCCAGACCTTTTGTTCCTTCTTAAGAATAAAAAAAAAGCTAAATCTAGATGGAAATTTCACATTAGATGTAAATGGTATCATTAAGTGTGAATGAAGCCTAAGTGACTTAGAGCATGAGTGTCTTTATATTTACATCGAAGTGTCATGTTTTCTAAGAAATGCTTAAAAAAAATATCAAGTTTATGGCTAAAGTTGAAGATGGTTCATACATCTGTAGATTTCATCATCACCAGATGGTATATTTACCAGATCTGTATCTGGAGCACCTACTGCCCTAGGCACTTTAAGGGTTGATGCCCCCCTATACACACACACTTATTGAGGATGTGGTTTTTCAGGATGTGGTCTGTCAGTGGTGTGGTTTGTCACCGTTGAGGTTTTTTCTTTTTTTTCAAAAATGTCCCTATATTGTCCTCATTATTGGCACCTTCTAATATGAAAAATACATAGGGAGCATTACAGACTCCAGCATCAGGCCCTCGGCATATTACACACCCCAGTATAAGACCCCCAGCATATTGTAGACACCAGTATCTGGTACCCAGCATATTATATACCCCAATATTAGGCCCCCAGCACATTACACAATCCAGTATCAGGCCCCCAGCATATTATAGACCCCATTATCAGGCCCCCATCATATTATAGACCCCATTATCAGGTTCCCAGCATATTATAGACCCCAGTATCAGGTTCCCAGCATATTATAGACCCCAGTATAAGGTCCCCAGCATATTACGCATCCCAGTATCAGGTCCAAGCATATTACACACCTCATGTATCAGGTCCCTAGCATATAACATACAACAGTATCAAGTCCCCAGCATATTACCCCAGTATAGAGAGTATTATCCAGCTTTCCTAGATTCCCAACTGTGCCTGCTCTTTAGCTCCCCAACCTCTGGTTAAACCAAGGTGCCACTGCCCCTGGAAAAACTGTATGATCAACATCATACTGAGTACAAAACACTGGAAAAGCTGGGTGATCACTAAAATACAAAGTGCAGGGAAAGGTGGGGGACCTCCTTCATACTGAGTACAAGATGCTGGGAAACCTAGGGTGACCACATCATATTCAGTATGAGATGCTGGGAAAATCATCATGGTGAGTACAGGATGCTTGGAAAGCTGGGTGACCTCCAACATACTGAGTACAGATGCAAGGAAAAGTGGGCAACCTCCATCATACTGAGTACAGATGCTAGAAAAGTAGGGTGACCTCCATCATACTGGGTACAAGATGCTGAGTACAGGCAGGGGACCTGTATAGAGAGTATACAGAAAAAGGGTGAGGGAAGGCCCATGTACTTCTTAGGGCCTGGTGTCTATACAGAACCCCCCCCCCTCCCCTTCCCTCCTGCATATATGGGCACTAAGCCCTGAACAGTACATGGGGGGGGTTTACTGTATTTTTTTTTTGCTCTGAAGGTGTCACCCCCTGCAAGAAAGGAAACAATATAACGGCAGACTAGATGGAACGGGTGGTCTATTTCTACTGTCAGTCTTCTATGTTTCTAAAAAGTTTTTATTATTGTTATCATTGAAACTTTAAAAAAAAAAAAAAAAATTGCAAATTTTAAGTAAAAAATATCCAAGCAATGTCTTCTTAAGATAGGATTATCCCTTTAACCCCTTAACGATGGATGATGTATATTTACGTCATTCCGCCGCTAGGGAAGTTCAGAGGGGGGCCGCCCCGTGATCCCACCTTGAATCACCGCAATCCCGACTGCTATCCCAGTTGCATTTAAAAGTCCTCCATAGGGCATGGTGGTCTAGTGGCTGAACACACCCATCCGCCCCCCCCCCCCCCCCCCCCCGAATGCGATCGTGGAGGGGGAATCCCTTCATCTTACCGGCCCGACTCTCAGCGTCGGAATGACGCTGATCCCAGTTTGGTATTCTATTGATCTGGTCTGCAGCAGACCAGACCAATAGAGCTCCGGTCTCATTGATCGTTGCTATATAATGCATACTACCCTGATCTCTATGACAAATCAGTGTAGTTATATAAGAAGTCCCCCAGGGGGACTTCTAATTAGTGTATAAGTTAAAAAAAAATTATTAATTAAAAAAATTAATAAAATAATAAAAGTTTGAATCACCCCCCTTTTATAAATAAAAATAAATAAATGAACAAGTTTGGTATTGCCGCGTGTGTAATCACCTGAACTATTAAATTATAAAATTTCTGATCTCACACGGTAAACTATGTAAGCACAAAAATTGTGCATTTTTAGTCGCATCAAATCCAGAAAAATTGTACCTCACACAGCGTAACTATAGTTGTAGCAGCCATGAGACCCAGAGGCTAGGAAGGCCAACTAAGGTACAAGAACATTAAGGGTGGGAGGGGGAATAAAATATCATTGTGCCCATCACATGCCATAAGACAGTCGCAGATGTTTGCAAAAACCACAATGGCAAAGTTCTGTTCATCTCAAAAACACCATTGCTGTGTATGATTTTTTTTGCCATTTTTGTACCCTTTTGGTCCAAGAATTATGTCATGTGATGGCAGAGATTATCACTGCAGGAATTCTACAAAACGGGCTGCCGCAAGCCCTAAGTGGATAAATGCCCGATGGTGTAACATCAAAATTGTATTTCACAGAAGGACTATTTTAAACCCTTAGGCTATGTTCACACAACGTATCAGACCAGCCGTTCCGTGACCCCGGCCAGGTCACGGAACGGCCGGTCTGTGCCCAGATCATCGCGGCCGGTACTTAAGTGCCGGACGAATGATCCGTCTAGCCGCAGAGCTCTGATGCGGGCGCATCAGCGTGCGCCCGCATCAGAGCTTCCCATAGCGCACAGTAAAGTGAGCGGCCGGAGCTGCTCACTTCACTGTGTGTACTGACAGGTCTTTCTGCGTCCGGAATTCACTGAATTCCGGCCGCAGAAAACTGACATGTCAGTTATTTGCGGCCCCGTATGGGATCCCGGCTGGAGCGTATACGATATGTATACGCTCCGGCCGGGATCCCATTAAAAGTGAGGCATTGTTTCACGGCGCAAAAAGTACGGCCATTGTTGCCATCGGCAACAACGGCCGTACTTTTACGTAATGTGAACATAGCCTTAGGGTGTAAAATGGTCCGTCTGTGAAATACATGTGATGGCAGAGAAAAAGGATGTGCAGCCATCTTGGCACACACAAAAAAGCCTAAACCACAAAAAAGATTATTGACATATAAATAAATAAAAAACGGCAGAAAAAAATCCAGAAAAAAACGCAAACGCATGAAAAAAAAACACCATGCGCTGCATTGCCGTTTTTTCTGGAGTTTGTTTGAAGGCCAAAAAATCGCCACAAAGTGTGAGGGCACCCTAATAGAACCCTATGCATGACAGATGCCACTGTATGACATGCATCAGATACATCTGCCTAATGCATGCTATATGCATACTATATGAGAAGAGCAAACCTACAGTAATAATGAAGCAAATCGCTTCATTCTCTCTGCAATCTGCTCATCATTCAGCCGCCTTTTAACTCACTGCCGCTCCATGCCCCTCCCCTGGGTGCTGGGAAAAGCTGGATCCAGTCCTGGGAAACTAAGAGAAGTTTCCCAGGACTGGTTCCAGCTTTTCCCAGCACCCAGGCAGGAGTGGCATGGAGCGACAGTGAATTAAAAGGCGGCCGAATGATGAGCAGATTGCAGAAAGAACGGAGCGATTCTCTTTGTTATTACTGTAAATTTGCTCCTCTCTAGTATACGGTTAGGGTTAGCCAGCTAGTAGACATCTCCAATCCTCCTCTCATCTTAGAAGTTATCATCCAAGATGGCCAGAGGGAGGAAGGGCTGCACCAGAAAGACTGTGTTATAATTATGTGAAACCAGCCTTAGGTAATATGCCGTACAGTTATGCCCTATGGCAATGCTTTGTGACAATGTAGCTACATCTTATTTAACTAATCATCTGCCGGGTCTTTAAACAAGATAATACCTTACCTGCTTGCTCTCCCATCTGCTTCTCTGGCTCCAGGGTCACCGACATCCTGCTTAGCCAATCAGTGCACTGTCACTTTGCAATGCACTGATTGGATGAGTGGGACGTCATGGATCCTGGAGCGCGGGCAGGTAATGCATCTTGTTATCTTGTTTAAAGGCCTGGCAAATGATTAGTTAAGTAGCATGAAAATCTGCTGCAAAGCCAAATGCAGAGCCATAGGGCATAACTGTGCCGCAAATGATAGCAGATTTTGCTGAGAGACTCGCAGTGTGAAATCTGATGCAAATGGGTACTTGTGAACCTAGCAAGATTTGTCTGACAAATTTGGGAAGCCAAAGCCAGGAATGGATTTGAGAAGAGGAGAAATCTCAGTCTTTCCTTTATGACCTGTTCACTATTGATAGTCTGTTCCTGGTTTTGGCTTCAAATGTCTGTCAGATAAATCTCTGTGTGTAAACACACCATAAGGCCATATTCCCACTACGTAAGTTCCATAGTAATTATGGCCATTGTAACTCTGCATACACCCTGGCCGGGATCCCTAGCGGCACCGCAAGAAATTGACATGTCAGAGCGCCCGCATCTGAATTCAGCAGCAGTAAAGATGATCTTTTTGAACGGCCGATCTCTTACAGAGCGGGAACATGGCCTTAGGCTATGTTCCCACACAGTGTTTTGGTCAGTATTTTGCAACCAAAAGCAGGAGCAGATTAAAAACACAGAAAGGCTCTGTTAACACACTGTTGAAATTGAGTGGATGGCCGTAATCTAATGGTAAATTATGGCCGTTATTTAAAAACGATTGTTTTAAAATAACTGTAATTATTTGCCATTAAATGGCGGCCATCCACTCAATTTCAACAGTGTGTGAACAGAGCCTTTCTGTGTTTTCAATCTACTCTTGCTTTTGGTTAAAAATACTGACCAAATCCTGAGCAAAAATACTGTGTGTGAACAGAGCCTTATTGTGGATTTTCCTAACTGAGTTCAATAAAGTGAAAATCCACAATACAGGTAAAGATTGTGCTGTGGAAACACTGGGTATCAACAACAAAAGCTGCTACTGTGGATTTTTTTATGTGCTTATTCCACACCAAAATCTTTTGAGGAAAATCTGCAACAAATCCACACAATTTGGTACAGGTTTTTTGCTCAGATTACTGTACATCAGATTATATGTCTCATTCTCATTTTTGGTGGGATGCTGATGGATACCTGTGACATATGACATGAACATAATGTGAATCTAGCCCAAATCAGTGGGGTCAGGGGCATGATCAATCCAGCTAAACTTTGTCACACTGGTTAAAAGCTATATCTATTGAAAACCTAAAAAAAAAATCCATGTTGAAAAGCATGTGCCTGCAATGGTATAGCCACACATAGCAGATTTTCCATGCAAAATGTTTCCCCTATGTGTGACGCTAACTAGAGATGAGGCAAATATAGAGCAATAAAGTGAATCACTTTGTTAGCTCGGCAGTCGGCTTATCAGCCTTCTGCCATTTAACTCAGTGCTGCTCCGTGCTACTCCAGGTGCCTGGAAAAGCTGGATAGAGCCTGGGATACCTCGGGAGGAGCAGCACCGTGTGGCACTGGGTTAAAAGGAAATAGGCTGATAAGCCGACTGCCGAATAAACAAAGCGATTCACTTTGTAACTACTATACATTTGCTCACCTGTTACCATGCCCTTAATAAGTTAGACAACTTATAAAATAAATCTTCTCCTTAGGGTACAAACACACACACCGTATATGCAGCAGATACGCAGCAGATCTGCAGCAGATTTGATGGTGAAGACTTGATGCTGTGTTCAGTTATTTAGATACAATCTGCTGCGTATCGTAGCAGTAAATACGCTGCGTATACGGTGTGTGTGTTTGTACCCTAAGGCTATGTGCACACTGAGGAGAAGGCGAGGAATTCAGCTTGAAATTCAGCTTGAAATTCCTCCCGTAAAATATGTACAGAGCAAAGTCCCATTGTGTTCAATGGGTTTTCTGCTCTGTTGTTCACACTGCAGAATTTCCGAGCAGAATTTTCTGCTGCAGATCTGCTAGAGGAATCCTATAGAAGTCAATGGGGGGCTTAAATTCTGCTTGAATTCTGCCTGAAAACTTTCTGCTTCAATTCCTCAAGAATTGCTCAGTGTGCACATACCCTTAGGGTACAAACACACACACCGTATATGCAGCAGATACGCAGCAAATACGCAGCAGATCTGCAGCAGATTTGATGCTGTGTTCAGTTATTTAGATCTAATCTGCTGCGTATTTGTTGCGTATTTGCTGCGTATTTGCTGCGTATCGCAACAGTAAATACGCTGCGTATACAGTGTGTGTGTTTATACCCTAAGGGTCAATTCACACAGCTGTGTCACTACAGTAGTGGGAAGATTTGAATAGGTTTGGTGCCGGCCCGCAGCTTCACACTCCGTAGCATCCCCACCTAATCCCAGAGAGAGGGGAAGGTATTTCATAAGGGGAACACTGCACACACACTGCCCTGCCCCTGTGAACTGGAAGGGCAAATATAGTGCAGTGATGATGCACTACTGCTGCTGTATCTGCAGTAACTTCCTTGCAGTATAATATAGAGGAGAGTATGCAGCATTGCACTGGGAAGGAGCCAGCCTAAGCAATGACATTCCTTCACAGCCTCCCATCCTGACAGTGCTGGTAAGGTATCCCAGCAATCACACACTGTATGGATACATCATACATGCACATAATCAGCTCTGTCAATTATTAATAATCACATTCAGGTTTTCTATATGGGAGGGAATGTTGTAGTAGTAACAGGAAATTGGGAGGGGCAGACACACCTGAGCAGCACAATTCATTCCCACTGACTTTTCACAGGTCTGACTATAGCTACACCTGCAGTCATCCTCAGCACCAGTTCTGCGCTTACCCGCTGGCAGGTCAGAGGTGAGGATATTATAGCCATTTTCCTACTGGGTGGGAGTATTGTAGGCTAATGTACATGAAAAGGGTTTGCTCCACAGTGATCTAATGATATGGCTCATTACTAGTGTTTTATCTTTATTTAAAGGGAAATTCCCGCAAAGCAAGTACTACATTTGAAAAGCTATATATCTGACAATGTTCATTATGATACTTTTAAAGAAAGAAACTTAAATGTCTGCATGTGAGATAGTTATAGTGACAACTATGTGCAATGCAAACAACCTGCTAAGTAACTTTTTGGTACTTCCCACAATATTGCTTAAATTGTATAACAACTACTACAGATGTAGCAGAGCTGATGTGTATTTTGTTCAACTCTTTGCTTTAGCCTGTATATCACAATTCGTCATACATGGGACTGTAGGTAAAGCTACCTTTACTCAAGAGTGGCATTACAGTATCGGGTAACAACAATGCAGCCCCATAGAACAAATCTAGCTCTGCTACATTGGTAATTGGGATATAGCATTCATATAATTCATATACATGTGTATAAGGATGTAAAAAGGAATATATATTTATATATATATATATATATATATATATATTTATGTATATGTGTGTGTAATATATATATATATATATATAAAATTAGTATTTGCCAGTTGGTGTTTTAGCAATGTTTGTTCAGAATCGACTATACAAGCTTTGTAACTGAACCAGATTTTCCAGATTTTCATTAAATCACTTGTCTTTCCAGCTTTCTGGCATGAAAGTGTTCTCATATGTGTCCCACCCTGTTATTTCTCTTCACTGATGGTGGACTGATAAGGTTCTATTTGATGAGTTATACGTTTGTCATGTTGTTGTGCATCTATGTGGTCTCTTATCTAAATCCAAATGTGTACTAATAGTTGTATCAGGTGACTGTGGATTAGCATACAAAAGGAATGGGCTTGTTGTCCTGACCATGCTGTATCTGGCAGTGTTTGTGCCCATTCTGACCTGTGATTACTAAATGCCCCTGAGTAACCGCAAAGGATGTGTTTACCTGTCTAGGTGTTGTCAGGCAACACCTAAGGTAACTATCTTCTAAGGTTTAAATTACAAGCAACTTTGTTGATGTATTCCAATTGCATCTTGGAGTGAACCAACACTGGTTTCACAACTAGAAGATAGTCTCTTCTTAATAATCCTGTTTTCTTTGTGTTTAATTTGTTCAATATTTCTCCCACCCTCTAGGACCTCCAAATACAAGGAGCTGCTCTTGCGGACTACTGATTAGATTCTAGCTCTTTTTTTTTTTTTTTTTAAAGGTGAGTCATTTTGTGAATTATACTGTGTTTATGAGCAAATTGACTGGTAATGTACAGACCACTGTAAACTTTTAGCAACAGTTACTTATTAACATCAGCTGATTTTGTCATTATTTGAGTTTTTGAACAGTTTTTGAGTTGCATTTAGTGAAATGTTTTAGAAAGATGTAGAACTGATTATGAAAAAGGAAAGATAATAAAAATGCGATACTTCTGGAAACTGTGGGGTCTTAGGCTAGGTTCACACTGCGTTTTTGGAATCCGTTTTTGTTTCATCCGTGCATTTGTGTGCATCCGTTTTTCATTGACTTCTGTCAATGTGTCAAAAAAAAAACTGGTCCGTTTTGATCCGTGTTTTTTTTTTTTTTGTTTTTGTTTTTTTTTTACAATGGAAGTCAAAGGAAAAACAGATCAAAACGGATGCACACAAATGCATCCGTTTTTTTTCATCCATTTTTTTGCAAAAAGATCGATAAAAAAATTTGCAAAAACGCAGTGTAAGCCTAGTCTTAATAAGGACCACGTGACTGATCCGCTGCGAGTTTGAAGCTAAATCCGAGCAAATCCTGCTACTGTGATCTTGAATCGGGTTACATACCCACAGCGGAATTTTTATTACATTGCGAGTACGTAACCCCCCCCCCCCCTCCCCCCTCCCCCCTCCCCCGCAGCATACATTACCTGCTCAGCGCCGCAGCTGCATGTGAGGCTTCTGGCTCCCATCTGTCCTGCTCAGCCAATCAGTGACTGCTGCGGGGCTGTGCACTGAGCGGTGAAATCCCTAAAGTTTACCCCCAAGAAATTCTGGTAAAAATTCAGTACCTGAGTCTGTTTACAAAAAAAAAAACTTTTGAGGATGCATGCTGTGGGCACTAGACAATAGAGGGGTCTAGCAGCATTCATAATATAATCAATAAAGGTTTGTCCACATGATCTGCTACAGATAAGTGACATTTCCACCTTGGCATAGGTCTTGCTTGATAAAGACCAGTGCCAAAGTCAAAACGTTGCTTATCTGCTTACCAGATCTTATGAATAAGCCTTTAATGGTTATACTACTGATGCTGCAGGACCTCTCTATTGTCTATGTCAGACAGACATTTAGAATGTTTTTATTGGTCATGCTCTTTCAATATTTGAGATCTCTCTCTGCCAATTTTTTTATGGTGCCCATTAAATCTTGTTTTATTATTGGTAAAATATTTATTTCTTAATCAGTACCATATAATAATTGAACTTGCCAGGCATTACCAATGAGAAGAGGGGTATGCACTATTATTATTGCTGGCAGAGCAGCTTTGTTGTTGGCAAGCTTTCACACATTAGTATTTGACAGAATTGTTTTTTTTTTGTTGTTTTTTTTATTTAGTTTTTTTTTAAACCTAGATTATTTGCGAGACAGAAGTAAGGGCTAAGGCTTGATTTTTCACTGTTGCGCTAAATGGTATACGCTAGGGGGCAGTTACACATAAAGGACCACTAACTTGCACCCAAAGCAACTAAATCTGTCTTCTGTATGAAGGTACAATTGGATATAAAGCAGAGCAGGGAGACATCAGCTCACTGCCCTATCACACACTCTAGTACAGTGCTTCTCAATTCCAGTCCTCGGGCCTCACCAACAGGTCATGTTTTGAGGATTTCCCATACAAATAACACCTGTGCTAATACCTGATGCACTGAGTATAATTATATCACCTGTGAAATACTAAGGAAATCCTCAAAACATGACCTGTTTGTGAAGCCCAAAGACTGGAATTGAGAAGCACTGATCTAGTAGGTTATGAGTCTTTGATACAGTGTAGTGACTTGATTACAGTCCTGTACACCTAATATGCTCTGCGTTTTTGTTTTTTGTTTTTAATGTACTGCGCCACTCGGCTCTATGCACTGGCACTGTCCAGGTAATCCTTATTGGTAGCTTCAAATGGAGTTTCACGCAGCGAGTTTGCAGCAAAATCCACTGTGGATCCTGTAATGTGAAGCTGAATGGGTCCCATACACGCAGCTGCCTGTATGCGATCCGGCCCCTTTAACCCCCATTACCTGCTCAGCGTCGCGGCTGTGTCTGACGCTCCCCAACGGCCAATCAGTGCTGTCCTGCACTGATTAGCTGATGAGGAGCGAGGGGAGCCGGGAGCTTCACACAGTTGAGGCTCAGAGCAGGTAATGTATGCTCGGGGTCGGGGCTGCGGGCGGCGGCAGGTTGCATACAGGCAGCGGATCTGCTGCGTGTTTGGGACCCATTCAGCTTCACACTACCCTAATGGTACATTCACTTTAAGCCACATTCCCACATTGTGGTCACCATATATGGCTGGGCCAACCTCCCCTCCCCCCCCAATGAGGTCACCAATAACTACGCAATGTTGACAAGATTGATCAACCTTTAGTTAGATCAGGTCTTTAGGCTAGTATTTTGCATCTATAGTCAGTTAAGGTGATTGGACCCGTTGCCAAGCTAGGGCTTACAGCTGTTAAAAATGCATGTGACTGGAGGCACATCGCCATGCCCATTGATTGGCTTTGTGGTTTTCACCTGTAAACATGTTAAAAAAAAAAAATTACAGTAAGGATCCCAAACTGTCATTTTCACTGAGATTACATTACATTACAAGTTTTAAAGTGCGCTGTGTTGCCACTTACTGCATAGTTAATCCATGTATTTTTTTTATTTTTTTTAGGCTAGATTCACACAGGACTGATCCGCTGCGGATTTCATGCTGCGAGTTCGCAGTGAAATCTGCTGCAGATCCAAAACTGTAATTTTCAATGAGATTACATACTCCACAGTGAGATTGTTATCCTGCTTCTTGTATGTAAATCCCGCCGCTGCCCAGAGCATAATTTGCCTTATCGACGCTCCAGCCGCATCTGAGGCTCCCAGCTCCTGCTCAGCCAATCAGTGACTGTAACAGGGCCATACGCTGATTGGCTAAGCAGGACCTACAGGGATCGGGAGCCTCAGATGTAGCCGGAGTCCGGACCAGGTACAGTATGCTCCAGGCAGCAGCGGGTTAATGGGGCCGGCATTTACATACTAGCGAGTTTGCTGTGAACTCGCACCGTGAAGTACACTGTTGATCCATCCTGTGTGAATCTAGCCTAAAAAAAACACATGGATTTACATGGATTTACCATGCAGTAAGTGGCAACACAGCGCACTAAAAGTAAAAGAAAAAAAAAAACTTTTAATTTAAAACTTCTTATTTCGGCCATATTTTTGATAGTTTTTGCCCTTAAATATTCATGCTTTTTATTTATGACCATATTTATCAAAATACAGCCTCAAAATGACAGCCAATAAAAAATGTTGTGTGAACATACCCTTAGGGCTCGTTCACACAGAGCAAAAGCAGCTGAATTACTGCGCTGAATAAGCGCTGAAATTTCAGCCGTTAAAATAGGTGCAGAGCTAATTTCCATTGTGTTGAATGGAAATTCTGCTCTGCAGTTCACACGGTGGAATTTCCACACTGAACTAATCCGCTTTCCGCCAGAAGACTGAACATGTTCATTCTTCCGCTAGCGGAAGCCTATACAAACCAATGGGGCTCCGATTTTCTGTTTCAGCGCGGAATACGCGCGTATTCAGCGCTTAATACAAGCGGAAATTACGCGCTGGGGGGGGTGGATTCTAGTATATATTCTGGTATAGTCTAGTTTACTCGCCAAATACTCGCTGAATGCATGCAGATTCAGTGCGGATTCCTCGAGTATTCCGCGCTGAATTTGTCAAGAGCTGATTACGAGCTGAAGGCCCCGTTCCCACTGAGCAAAGGTAGCGTAATTCTAAGACGGAATTGTCCGCCGCGGAATGCAGTTAGCCTCCCGCTCATAATGGGAGTCTATGGGAGGCGTGCGCTCCTGCCCTGTCCGTGCTGAAGAATGAACATGTAGTGTTGGGATGGGAACCTAAGGAACCTAGGCAACAAGCTATCAACACTACAGGGAGGCTAACGGCATTCTGCGGCGGACAATTCCGTCGCGGAATTCCGCTACCTTTGCTCAGTGGGAACGGGGCCGAACACTTTCCTAGCGGAATACGCAGGGATTCTGCTTATATTCTGCTCGGAGTTCAGCGTCAGTTGCCTTCAGGCGGAAATATTTCCTTGCGTAATCCGCCCCTTTTGCTCTGTGTGAACGTAGCCTTAAAGGGGAACTCCGGGTAGAGGTTAAAAAAAATGAAACTTCTGCAGAAGCATATAACAATACTTACCTATCTATCCCAGCTTTGAAACTACCAAAAATCCTTTTGTTTTGGGGGGTTTTGTTATGTTTTGTGTTTCTCTATTTCCTGTTTGAGCAGATGTACTCAGTACTACAGGTTCCAGAATGCAATAGGTTCCAGAATGCAATGCTTTCCCTCAGCTATTCCATCACAGTCCTCCACCCTGCACATTCCCTGCCCAAAGCTGCTGCAGAACATGTCGGCTGTGTTCACATATTGCAGTGTCATTGTGTTACTGAATTATTTGCAGTACTTTATAATTTCATTGTGGTCCCACCCGCACAGCACGCTGTATTCTCTACCTGTAATGCTGATATTGGAATAAAGCAAAGAACTTTTTAAATTTAATTTTAATTATTTTTTTCTTTTCATCTCCACACACACATTATGATCAAGCATCTTTTATCTTTGAGTTGATTCCCACAAAAAGGACTTTATCCGATATTATCTTACATGGGATATACTGTTTATGCCTTGTTTTTTGTGCAGGTGGGATTGGCAGTGCCAGCTCTGATCCTCTCTGCTGTTTACCATTATCTGTTTGTGTTATCATTTTTGTGCAGATACTGCAGTACTGCAATGACACTTCAACATGTGTGAACACAGCCTTAATTTTTCTGTAGACTTTTGCACAATCAGCGAAAGCTGAAACACCTGCTGAGACGAGCAGACTGAGACTAGCAGACAGACACAATGTGAGACAGAGGCATGGAAGATTTGTCTCCTAAGGGGGGACAGCAGAAGGAGCAGGAGACAATGTGGATTGACACAGAGGCAATTTTTTTTACTTCCTGGATTTCTATCAGCTACCAGTGTGGCAAAACCGTACAGATACAGTAATACAATGTATAGACACATCTATATAACTTTTAATAGAAAACAAGTTTTTCTTATCCGGAGTTCCCCTTTAAAGTGGTTGTCCCACCTGCTGAATATTCAGCTCTGCAACGCTGTGCCCCCACTCACTTTCAGGTTTGGTGCAGGGGGTTACTGAATAAAGCAGTGCCGAGCTGAATCAGCTCACCTTTGCTGTGTCTTTCACTGACACGTCTCCAGGGACAATGCAAGCCCGGGAGACAGTGGAGGGGGGGAATGTTTACTGCTCCCTGAAGTCCCAACCACCAGAGTGCGTCTCAGCACAGCTATCAATCTCAGAGCAGAGATGGGTGGATGGGAATCTAGGCAACAAGCTATCAACACTACAGGGAGACAAAGGGGCCAAACCTCAAAGGAAAGCAATTTTACTAATGCAAAACATTTACAAAATTGCTTTCTTTTGTATTTCCTATCAACCAACAAAGTTTAGGTGATAGCTATACCCCTTTAAGGTATACATACTTCAGTTGTTTTTCACATTTCAATGTATGATATAAAATCTAAAAATATGAAAAAGCATTTTTAATCAACATCACAAAAATTCCTTATGTAAATGTATCTGTAGATAGTCTGCAATAACCCCACAAGTAGTGCTAGCCTTTAAATCCTCAAAGAAAAATGTCACTGTATTAAACAGCACTACAATTTATATGTACGGAGTGCGCCCTATAATGGGCTGTGTGTAGCAGTTATTTACAAGTATGCACAACAACAGATGCTTTTAATCCGGATGTCTTTTATGTTGGTCATAAAATGTTACCGGACAATACATCATGCATTACAATCCACCCATCCTGCACAAAGGGGGTGTAAAAGGTTTACAAGGTTTGTGATAGTTTATTATGTACAAGCTGAGGTGACTGGTATACGTGCCTTGTAACTGGTCTGACTACTAAACGCAAGGCGAGATATGTAGGAACTCAGGCGAACCTGCTTAGAAATGCAGCCTCTTGCTCTGAAACTAGCATTTCAAGTTTCATGGATCAAATGTAGCATTCTAGAAACATTCATTACCTGAACAAAGAATGTTAGAGACACTGACGTTTTTTTCTTACCCCTGATATGTTTATCCAGCACTGAAATGTCTTGTAGGTGTAAGGGGGGAAAATGACCCCCACCAGTCCTCCCTTCCTGAATAATAGAAATTTATATATATATAATATATATATATATATATATATATATATATATATATATATATATATATATATATATATATATATATATATTATACTCAGCTTTTTCCCCTTAATGTACAGTTTTAGAATAATTGAAATCCGTATCTAATACTAACATTTTGGTAACATTTTCTGACAGCCACAGGGCACTCCAAATTTAAAATTTTTGAAGTATATGGTATTCCAGAGTAGACGTGATCAGCCCTCAGTATTGCCACTAATGGTTTTATAGCCAATATAATTAAAAGTGGGGACAGGGGGCATGTCTGACGAGTTTCTCGTTCATAAAGAAAGGAAGAGGAAGTCAAGGTGTATCGCTGCTGCAGGGGTTTTATATAGCAAGGCGATCCATGCAATAAAATTAGGCCCAAAATGTAATTTCCTGAGGACCACAAGCAGAAAAGGCCATTCAATAGAGTTTAACACCTTGGCAGCATCCAGCACCGCCAAGGCCCAGTCCTCTCTCTCTCTGCCCTAGGGGTTATCGGGGTAACAAAAATAATGTTCTAAATTATTCCCTTTCCCAATACCACCCTATGTCTACTATACATGTATAACCTATCTTGCACCCTTTCCCTGTTTTGATTTGGGTTTTTTTCCCCTCATTCATTCATTACAGGACATGTGAGCTCCTCTCTGGGGGCTGGGTTAGCAGCTGTCTATTGACTCGATGCCCCCCGACCACCCCCAGGAGACGTTATCTGTATCATCTCCATGCACCTGTGCTGCTTCCATAGACTTTCATGTGTCCCTGTGCCTGGGTTTCTGTCATATAAAAAGTTAACAGTTCTATCTTTGCTTGCTGTCAGTGAATGCAGGCATATGTACCTGTCTTTGTGTCTCAGCTCTGAATATTGTAAGTGAAGTGTTAAAGATGTTCTTAAGAGTGTGAATGGAACTAGAATGCTTTCATTCAAAGCCGGCAAGCAGAGATCTATACCTACACTACACCCCCAACCCTCGGGAAACATATGCCGTTATGCAGCTCATAGCTACACCATGCATAAGTCAGCTCTGCTACATAATCAGCTAGTATGGAATACATATTGGGTTGATGTGATGCCGAATCAGTGAAAAAACAGTCCTGTGTTTACTGTGCAATAGTAATGACAGCAGTGGGCAGGAAAGAAAGCTAAGGGGGCGAGTACATAAATGGACCAATCAGGGAGATGCATGATGGGAAATGTAGTTTCCTATCTTGGTTATAGATCGGCTTTCAGACAAACTTGTAACTCAGGAATGGCAGCAGCTAGAAAAACAGGAGACTGCTCAAAATACTTGGACTTGGTGAGTAAGACCAGCAAGCATTTCATTTTTCACTCTGGTGGACAATTTCTCAAAATTGGTTGCGTTTGGTTGCTGTCACAAAAACGTGTCTGATTTTTGCCTCCAACAGATTAAACACATTTATCAAACTTATTTAGAAAGATTAATGGTCCTATGTCAAACACTATTGTGGAATATCGTATAGAATTTTCATAAACATGATACTTGGATGATAAAAGCTTTCTAGATATGGCCAAGTGCTACACGAATAACATGAGCGTTTGTTTAGCAGAGATGGTTAGTTTTTCCTTTTTCTCTTACATTAGCAGATCGGAGCAGGTACCCGGTGGTGTATTGTTGTTTTTTTTTTTTTTTTTAAACTCCTCCCAGTTCCTGCACTTAGCGCAGTGGAGCAGCCCAGCACTGGGTCCAGGCCCCATAGTGCGACTATATCCCTTCCCTACTCTGACATGGCTCCATTAGAATTAATGGAGCAGCGTCACAGTGGGGAGGGAATATTGTCTTAATGGAGAGCGGCGGGCCGACCCTAGTGCATAGAGTGAGGCCGTTGCAACGCATGTAAAAGAAAATAAATGTACCAGATGGTACAGTCACTTTAAAGCAGCTAAACTATTAGTATTTATGTATTCAATTATAGTCTAATATGAAAATATGTAAACTGTAGGGAGTGCTGAGATGGCAGGGGCATACTACAGAACCATGTAGATCTTTCTTTTTCCCCATAAGGTACAGTAATAATGCACAGAGTGACAGTCACAGTACAGGATATTGTACAGTGTAGTCACGATATAGGAGTGATGTCACACTACAGGGATGATATACACATAGTAATGTAACCATAGTGATGGCATAGGAAATAAAAATAAAAAGTCACCATGTACATGTACCATTACTGCATAGGAAAATATATAATATCACATCCAGGTAAAATGGACACATGATGTTATAACACAGGAATAATGTAGTGATGTCACATTACAGGAATATTGTAAAAGGCATGGACAATATACAAAGCAGGAGTAACTATGGGACTCCGCAGTGAAGCCTTAAATGGGGCCCAATTGTGTTAATTTACTGTTAGGCCTAATTCACATATCCATAATCCTGCCCATGGCCACGGACTCACAGCAATGGACAATGGACAGCAATGAAATTGTGTTTATAAACTGGTTTCTTTCTCTTTTCTAGGGCACTACAGTCATACTACTAAAGATGGATGTAAAGCATATAAAAGATTACCTCTCCTGGCTGTACTATCAATATCTCCTCATAACATGCAGCTATGTACTAGAGCCCTGGGAACAGTCCATTTTTAACACTGTGCTATTAACAGCAATTGCGATGGTGATCTACAGCTCTTATGTCTTCATACCGATACATGTTCGCCTGGCAGTGGAGTATTTCTCTGGAATCTTTGGAGGGCAGCATGAAAGTACTGTTGCCCCAATGAGCTGACATGCTTCTATTTGATTGCTCATAGGACTTGCTGCTTTGTGAACTGGACTGCAGAAGTTTACATGAAATTTGTGCTGTGCATAGACTTCTACATAGAGGAATTCATTGAGCTTCCTCTCGTTTTCTAATTCATTGATCTCTGAACATGTTGTGAATGTTAAGAGTTACATGTCCACCTTGTACATAGTGTAATATAGCCTTGCTTTATATATTTAAAAAAAATCCAAAAAACAGATTTATTTACAAATACACAGAATACAACTGGACTGTGAAGGAAAAATGAAAAAAAAAAAATTATGCTTCCTGGTGAAAAGGCATGAGTGGGGGATTCTGTACAGTTACCATGTTTGCTTCCTTCCAGGAATTTCAGCGCAAGCACGCTAAAATATCCTCTATGCAAATTGGCATGAGCTGTATAAGAAGTATATGTGTTTTGACCCCGCTATGCTGCTGTTAGCGGACATAGATATCACAGATTGTGTTTTATCAATACACACTAAGGTTTTGATACTCTGTAGGTCTCTGAACAAATTTTGTTCTTCATAGGATTATAAGGAATCTCTCTCCTTATATAAAGAGACTTGTGTGTCTATTCATACATCAATTCCAAACCTGCTATACTGTGAATTATCTTTATATTGCTTTTTGCATTAATGAAGTGAAAACCCTTCACAGGATACGCTGGTGTTTATCGGCTATCCATTTGTAATAGACTAAACAATCCCCTAGATAAAAATAAAATAAGATTGTGTGTGTTTGGGGGGGGGGGGGCGTATAGAGGTTAGGCTCTGTTGCTGTATACATTGGGAGGATTTACTGTGGTGGCATATCTCCAACAGCAGACACTGACACTACAGTATAGGCATCTGCAGTATGTCGTTTTAGTTTTTATCCTGCAAAGAAAAGCATAGTCAGCCATGTTTTCCTACAGAGAAAAAAGATACACCACTAGCCCAATGGAGGCCAAAGGGACGGCATTTGGTGCATGCAATGAGCATGATCATAGAATGCTATGGAAACAGAGCATCGGGTTGGTTCCCCATAGTCTTACTTACAAAATTAGTGGTTGTTATTCTCCTTGTAAATAACTTGTGTTCTGTTCTTGTGTTATTTAACTTTATACCTACAATATCGTTTTAGCGATATAAAATTATATATGAAAACTATGTTTTGCATACTTAAATAAAGATCCACAATCTGGTATTGTACTTCAATGTGTAGGTGATTTTTCAGGGGCATACAGTACTTGGGAGAGAAAGGCAAGGGGGAGGGGGCAGCTGAAATGACCCATTCACATATATGGAACTGAGTTCTGCAACAGATGTGCATCTATACTTTTTCTTTTCAATGGAGTTGCACCAGAAAACTGGCTGTTTTTATATATTACTGGGCAAAAGTTCACATTTATACAACACTGTGCCAACATACAAGTTGACACCCTTTTTAAAATAGTGTCCACAGACAAATGGGCACCACCTATTCACAAGCAGGGCTGTAGAGTCCGTAAGCCACAGCTCCTACTCAGGACCGACTCCTGCTCCTTTATAAATGGCCAGTCATATACCAGGGGAGTTATTTATCACACTGGCTCAGCAGCTTCTCCCTAATGTCCTACATGATTCTGGGGCGACTTCAGAGGGAATAAGTAAAGATATAAAGAAGCTTCTCCTCTGTGTATGCAGGGGATGCAGCCAGTCTCCAGCCTCCATGTCCTGAACTACTCACAACTAGACTAGATGGAGCAGGTGGTCTTTTCCTGCTGACAATCTTCTATGTTTCGAACCAAATATTCACCATACGCAAAGATACACTGCTAACAATGCCAGATACCTGTAATATAGAGGTCATCATGATATAGAGAGGGGTCACACATAGTGATATAGAGGGGGTTACACATAGTGATATAGTGGGGGCGTGCCATAGCACACACACACACAGCCTGCTGCAGCCATAGCATGCATACACACACACAGCTGCAGCCATAGAACACTGAAGAACAACACCACATTGAGGAGAGCGGTTACTGCTACACTACTTATGTCTTCTCCTACTCCTCTATATTACACAGGATATCTTCATATTACACTGCTGCTCATTTACAGTCATCCAGCATCCAGGAAGAGAACAGCACAGATCTCCCCCCACACAATAGACTCTTCCAGCTCAGAAACAAGCTGCCAAATAGTGACCAACAACTTTTCCTCGACCACCCTTACCTAATAGGGCCAGTGTCCTATTAGAATGTTGCTCATAATATATATTGATGAGAAAAACTTATAAAATTCAGATCAAAATTTTTTTAAATTGTTCTAAGATTTTTTTTTTTAAAGCTGGAGTCGGTACATTTTTTTTCCAACTCCGACTCCAGCCAAAACTAGCTCCAACTCCGACTTTACGACTCCGACTCCACAGCCCTGTTCACAAGTGACGTCTGGTTATCTGGTTTTGTTTCTTTTCATTTTGCATCTGATCTAGACCTCTAAGACTTATTTAATCTGTCTCATCTCTGTAGAGTTTGAAGCCCAGACATCTTCAACTTCCCACTGACGTGAAGGTTCTGACGTGACGTCTCGTTCACTACCACCGCTGACCTGCAGCTCTTCTAGGTGCAATGTCACATACCTGGCTGAGTGATTGCCTGCTCAGCCAATCAATGATGGGGGAGGATCACTGACTGGTTGAGTAGGCAAACTCTCAGCTGTTCCATGACATTGCAGCTGGAAGAGCAGAAAATGACAGTGGGACCCGGGAGTGGTGCTATAGGAAAGAAGAGTTTACATTTTCCCACACTCCCCTGCCTTTCTTCACTTTTTGGATTTGGTGGGACTTCTCCTTTAAGTGACATAATCGTCTAAAAAAAAAAAAACTTTCTTAAAAGCAATAATCATTGTCTTTGGGTTTTAGATATACAAGTTAATTGGCTGACCTCTTCAAGTGCTGATAGGACTCGCAGAGCCACACACTTAACATGCTTTCATTGCTATTGCTTCGTAAATGAGAATCTTTGCATTAACCTTTTGCATGGTAAGATTTAGCTGAAGATCAATAGATTTATCCTAGAACACTCTGCAATACCTGTAACACATCATTGTGTTTGTTTCATTTGTTTCATCTGAGTCCTGCAGACATTTTATATGTAAATGGTTCCCTAAAAATAGAATGTATTCATTTTTTATGAACTGCTGCATAATTTGGTTGTAAATGCTGCACCATTAGATTTGTGATAATGGTTCCTTCAGAACCATTTTGGGACTATAAGCCATAACTGCAGCTCCATAGGTGTAGTCACATCTCTAAGCCTTGAACCATTTTATTGTAGCTGTTTTTTTTTTTTATTATTTTCTGGAATTGCAGAAATGCACAATACAATGCTGCTATATGTTCCACTATAACAAGAAAACAGGAAAAAATAGTCTTAACCACTACACGCTGGTCTTCAGGTGAGTAGTACGATATAAAGGTGTTTTAAAAGCACAAATTGCAATTATAAATAAAGATGAGCAAACCTTAAGCACGCTCGGGTTTGTCTGAGCTAAAGGGTACGGCATTTGATTACCAGTGGCTGAAGAAGTTGGACGCAGCCTTATGGTGTGTTTACACAGAGATTTATCTGATTTTTGAAGCCAAAGCCAGGAACAGACTATAAACAGGGAATAAGTCATAAAGCAAAGACTGAGATTTCTCCTCTTTTCAAATCCATTCCTGGCTTTGGCTTTCAAAATCTGTCAGATAAATCTTTCTGTGTAAACGCACCATAAGGGAGTCATAGGCCGTATGAGGTTCGCTCATCTGTAACTATAAGCATATTGGGGGATATTCATCATTATTTTGCCTCTGGCGTATGCCAGGGAGAAGGTGCAGATTTGCCCAATCTCACTGGTGTATGCCAGCTGTATCTCTCGCTTTACTAATGGGCTGGAGAGGAGGCCTCCCCCCAGGGTTGCATGTATCATGACTTACGCCTGCTCACAGGAGTAATGGTGGTTTTACACGGAACAATTTGTCGTTCGAATTTGCACAATAACGGTCGAATTCGAACGATAATCGTACATGTAAACGCAGCGAACGATCAAGCGACGAGCGAGAAATCATTCATTTTGATCTTTCAACAACTTCTCAAATCGTCGTTGATCGTTCGCAAAAAATTCGCAGATCGTTCCATGTAAACAGTCTTTCAACGATTTCACCTATGTATGAGATAGGCTTAAGCGATCGGAAAACAATTTTTCCGTACGATGTATCGTTCCGTCTAAACGCTGAGCGTTATAAAATAAATCGTTCATTCAAAATCGTTAATCGTGCGATCGGGCGAATTATCGCTCTGCGTAAAACCACCATAAGTCATGATACAAATCTACACCTCTGGCAGAGAAAAGGGGGGCAGGGCCTAATTTAAGGCATACTCATATGCTGGTCTTAATAAATGTCCCCCATTGTGTTGAAGATTAAAGGTAATGTCAAACATCTATGAAACAGCTGCCACAGTTTCAAAGCAATGCTTGTAGAGAGTGTAAAATATCCTTTTATATTGTATGTACATGAATACCTATCAGCAGCTGACCAAAGTGACACATAAGTGTAGTCACTTGACTGTCACTAAAGTGTTCAGGACTGCACTGTTTCTCCACGTTCCATTACCAAGCCTTCCCTTCTCCTATAGCTATGACTGACAGGCTGAACTCCAGGTTCAGGTCCCATGCAGGTTGGGAGGAGGGGGTAATTTAGTCAAGCCACGACTGGAGCTGCCCCACAGATGGGAGCAGCAGCTGCATGGAAGTTAAGCAGGGCTCAGAGAACCCTATCAGCAATGAAGAGGTGGGGAGGGCGAGGTGATGCAGCCAGGGACACTTCTGCCATGAGGCGGAATGAGCATTCTGCGGTCCTGCAGGGGGCGGCATAATGTTCCCCCTGTCATTTTATGACAGCAGCCCTGCAGCCACTCACCTGTCCCGCTGCAGTCCGCCGCACATCCTGCCGGGCTCCCGCGCCATGACCCAGCAGCACTCCTGGCTGTGGTGAGTGCCCGGGGTCGGCGGGGGTCACGATGCGGCGATCGGGTCTCAGGGGGAGGGGGTATTAGGCTTTCTGCGGGGGGGGGGGGGTCGTGTGAAGTTTGCCTCAGGCGGAAGAGACCCCAGAATTGGCCCTGGATGCAGCTGGGGGAAACTTGTGCCATGGATACACCTTTATGACACTGGGCAGCTGCATAAAAGTATTCAGAAATGTGTTGAGACCTTGTGTTTCCCTTTGCCTCTGAGAGATGAGAGTGGTGTCCCACCACGGGTGTTTGTTTTGAACACCCCTCACAAAAGCCTGGTATTTCAAAAGTAAAGTGGTAATGAAGTCATGTACAAGTTTTGCCACTTAATGTCAGTATTATGTATATGTATGTATGTTGCACAGCTGTAGTCATGTAATGGTTATTGTATTGTATCTTGTGATTCTGTACACCAATGAGAAAGACTCCTATCTCTATCTTCCTTTCTTTTCATACTCTCTTCTCCACATCTCACAGGAGCTGTTGCATACACCCTGTAGGAAGTAGTTACGTGGGGAGAGGAAGTGTAGTTGAGTTCTTCTTTGTTTCTCAGTGAAGCAAGACACACAGATCAAGCATCCCTGCTGAGCTTAGCCAGGAGCCTGGCTCTGCCAGGTTCCCTGTCCGGGACAGACCAGCTGTAGTGTACACAGACATGGAGAACACAGAGACTTTCTTTTCTGCAGCAGTCCTTCCACTAAAGATGCAGTGCTAAACAACTAAAGGGAGGACAAGTCAGGGATCATCCCAACCGACGCCGTGAACATCTCTAAAAGTGCAGTACAGTATCCTAAAGCAAAGGAACTGATCCAGATAGAGCAAACCAGCCAAGAGCCTACGTACTCTCGCAGCGCAGGTGACACCGGAGAATTAAGGACACTTAGCTCAACTCGGGTAACTAGGACTGGGGCTTGGGTCACCCTGATAGGACCGGTACCCGGACACTGCAGAGCTAAAGGTGGTATAGCGACAAAGGTCGAAACACGGGAGCAAGTATTCTTCTCTAGTAAAGAAAGTGTTATTTATCTACACACAAGCTACACAGGTAATTTCCCCTTTCTGTTGGTGGCGGTACCCACAGTCTGGGTGGTTCATATCTCCACTCTGGACCACATGATAAGCGCCCAAGGGACCTATCACAACCCGGCAGGTCACCGAGCATTGGGAAGCAATATAGCCAGCCACAAAAAAATTAAAAGCAGGGATACCATCCCACCTGTGTGCTGAGTTAGCACTGGCGTCACGACAGCAAGTGACCGGTCGCAGCTGTTATTGGAGAATTGCTCATTATGTATGGATCCAGAAATAACAATTTAGCTACTTCGAGAGTTACTGAGAGAGTTAGTGTAACAACCATCTTGTGAAACAGCCAGCCTTCATAGCTAGAGGGCTACATGTCACTTCTTTGAGTGGAGAGTGGAGGTAGCGGAGGAGCGCGTGCTCTCCCATAGAGATGCTATGGCACACTGAGGAAGGTGGAATTCCGCGGCAGAACTTTCCCCCTGAATTACTTAATGTGAAAATACCCTAAATGTGTGTTTTTTTTCAATAATAACATTTTGAAAGATATTTTTAAAGCTGGGGTTTGAAAGTATGAAGCATTTCCTCCATTTATCAGTAATTAAGCACTGGCCCTATTTGAAAAGGTTGGTTAGGGAAAAGTTGGAGGTCACTATTTTGTAGTTTGTTTCTGAGCTGGAAGAGTCCATTCGGGGGGGGGGGGGGGGATCTGTGCTGTTCTCTTCCTGGATGCTGGATGATTGTATATGAGCAGCTGTGTAATTTGAAGATATGCTGTGCAATATAAAGAAGAAAAGGAAGGAAGAGATGAAGCCATAAGTTGTGTAGCAGTAAACTCTATGCTCAATGTGGTGTTTTCCATTTGGGAGAAGATTGTGTGTTTTTCTTCAGTGTGCCATGGCTGCAGCAGGCTGCATGTGCATGAACTATGGCTGCAGCAGGCTGTGTGTGTTTAAGAGAGAGACAGAAATTAAAGGGGTATTCTGGGCAACAGTGAAAAATACTGGAAGGGCAGGGAGTGGTGGGATCATAATAAAGAAGTCCTATTTACCTGTCCCCGTTCCCCCACAGTGCAGCATCACGGCTCATGGTCCCACGCCAGGCTCCCTGTAATGTCAAGGCCCCTCTCAGAAATGTCCACTCAGCAAATCAGTGAGTGAGGCAGGACACAGCTGTAGTCATTGACTGGCTGAGCTAGTTCCTGTTGGGCAATGATGATTCATGATCGCGGACGCTGACAGAAAGCTGATAAATCTGGGACTATGTCTGACCTCTATATTACAGATATCTGGCATTGTTAGCAGTGTTTCTTTGAGTATGGTAAATAGTTAGAAACATAGAAGATTGTCAGCATCGGTCCATCTAGTCTAGTTTTGAGTTGTTCAGGACATGGTGGCTGGAGACTAGCATCAGCCACCGCACACACAGGAGAATCTGCTTGATATCTTTGCCTTATTCACTCAGAAGTCGCCCCAGAATCATGTAGGACCCCTATGAGTGCAGGAAGGTAATCTAGCTTGTTTAAAGTGACACTGTCACCTCTTTTTGCATTGTGACTTCTCTACATAGGTGTAAAGTGTAAGTTTTTAAGTTTTCATACCTTATTGTATATGATAGGAAACATATTAGCCACTATTTATTAGAGGGCAAAATTTTACATGCGGTTTTATGTATATACAGTACATACTATTAAGGGATTAAGGGACACAGTGTACACTATAAAGAATTTCAGGGGGTCATTGTGTGTAATATAATCAATTTTAAGGGGCACATTGTTTATCATAATGAATTTAAGGGGGTCGTAGTGTATAATAAAATTCAGGGCATCACAGAGGTATTATAATGGATTTCAAGAATCTGTGGTGTGTATTATACTGAATTTCAGAGGGTCACTATGTGTATTCGTATGGATTTCAGGGCATTATGGTGTGTATTATAATGGATTTCAAAGAGGACATGGTGTATATTATAGAGGATTTCAGGGTGTCACAATGTGTATTATAATGGATTTCAGGGGGTCATAGTCTGCATTATAATGGGTTTCAAGGCATCATGGTGTGTATTATGTATTTCAGAGTAAGTTGTGTATTACAGAGCTGTTTTTCGGGGGTACAGTTCATGGCAGTATTTAGTGGGCACAGAGTGTGAAGCTGTTGTGGCACTAGTCTTCAAATAGAGAATAAGGATCTGCTGCAAAATTGAGCAGCCAAAGACACCGTACCAGCAATGTAAGTATTGGGTTCATCCCTCTAACTCATGGATTGATATGGGAATCAGGGATTGCTAACATTCCATGGTTTAGGGGGCACAGATTCTTGCCTTGCCCCTGGCACTACACTTTACCACTGATGAGAAGTGACTGGCTCTCTGCAACTAGGGGGCAGATGGGAAGGGTTGATTGGAAACATCACAGGATGGGTCTACACAACATACACACAGTTATGCACACACACACACACAAATATATTATATATATATATATATATATATATATATATAGCCTCCTGTGTCTGTCTCCTCACTTGTATCCGACTTTCAGCCAGGACAGTAGTGGAGCGGTCAGGTCCTCATATAGGAAATGTTGCAGATTGTGGTATACAGGAGGGGACACAGCTCTGCAGATACAGCTCCCTACTGATCACATGCTGTGTCACCTCTGAAGGCTGCTGCATTGTGTTTCCTTCCCCTCTTCTCTGACCTGACATTTGCAGGCAGCTGTAGAATACCCAGAACCTCAGAAACCAGACTGCTAGGCATCCAGACTCCATTTTCCCTATAGAGCAGGGAAATGTGTGTTTCTGTGTGGCCTTCTCCCATCCCTCTGCAGCTCCCACTGTGAGCAGAGCGGTTCAGGCTCAAAGAGTGTGAGAGAGAGGGCTCTCCGCAGTAAGTTAGTCACAGAGACATAGAGAGTAAGTATACCCCACTATGTGTGTGTGTATAAGGGGCCTATTACATGGCTCGATATTTAGGAGAAACCGAGCGCCGACCTGTCCCTGTGCTCGCTGCCAGCGATATTACACGCACTGACAGCGAGTAGGGAGGAGCGGAGTGTCACAGGGAGCTGTGGAGGGGCTGCCCGGCGATCTTCACAACTTCTGGGTAGCCAATAGAAAATAGCGGCCGTCTGCTGCCGACGCTCCAGGTCTTGGAGCGACGGCCAGCAGACCATTGTTATCGTTATTGGGATTTTGGTTCATGTAGAAAGACAAGGATCAGTCAACATTGTGCTTGTTGGATGATCATTGCTTTTCAATATGAGCTATTACTCTAAACTATACAATGTGAATAGGCCAGCAGCTGGGGCAGAGGGGGGCCCACTCCAGGTCAGGGGCCCACCAGTAAGAGAAGAAATTCAACTCAGCTGGAAGAGAACTAGATTTTCGAGCCAGTGCTCATAACAGACAGGATCCCAGTTTGACTAGAGGACCAGTCTATAGATGGAGAGTATTGCTTGAGAGCACCATACTACTGGCGGTCAGTAATCTGAAACAAGGCAGAGATCAGGGTCAATTTCAGGATGTAAATGTAAACGCAAGTGAACCTCGAGCACGCTCGGGTTCGTCCAAACCCGAGGGTGACCCATTTGATTACTGATGGCTAATGAAGTTGGATGCAGCCCTGGGGACTCCTGGAAAACATGGATAGAGCCAATGTCTTTATCCATGTTTTCCAGGCAGCATTAGGACTGCATAAAACTACTTCAGCCACCAGTAATCATAGGCTGCATACGGGTGTTTTGTATTTCACACCTGTTGCAAAAGCTCTTTTTTCAAAGGTAAGTGGCGATGAAGGTATTTTGAAGTTTTACCACAAGATGTCAGTGTTTTATATGTCAGTTCTTATGTGTTGCATAGCTAAAGTAAGCAAAGGGTTACTGTTTGTCATGTATTTTTATTGTCCAATGGACATGTTCTTCTTTTCTAGCCTATTATTCTCTTTCTCTTCTTTGCACACATTCCTTTCTACCACTCACAGGGTCTTTTACATACCCCTGTAGGACGTAGTCATTTGGTGGGAGGATTATAGCGTCAGTTCTACCCTGATTCTCATGTAAGGAGGACACAAAGAGCAGACATTCCTGCTGTAGCCAAGCCAGGGCCTGGCTCTGCCAGGACCCTTGTCTGGGACCAGACCAGTTCAGTCTAGTCTAGACAGTGTGTGAAGTGAGGTAGTGAGACACATGTGTATGAAGCAGCCAGAGACACTCAGTTTCTCCAGTATTCCTATTATATCTACTATGCAGTGGTAGACATCAAAAGGGAGAAAAGTCTGGGATAAACCCAGCCCATGCCAAAAACCACTCTACAAAGAGCAGGGCAGTATCCTGATACACAGAGGAGCTAGCCTGGATAGAGCAAAGATATCAGAAGGACTAGGTATTCTATCTCGTAGTGCAGGTGACACCCTCGAACACTTAGCTTCACCCAGGTAACCATGGCTGGGGCTTGTATCACCCTATTAGGACGGGAAACTTGACACTGTCGGGCAGAATGTGATCAGACACTAATCTAAACACATGTACAAGTAACTTCTCACTCTCAAGTCTCAAGTATTTCTCTAAAGTTCCGGCAGAGCACAGTACTACTTTGAGTTGGGACTCCCTTGAAAACTATGCTCCTCCACTATACTCTAAACTCTACAAGCACCGCTACAACTACCTCTACTGTATTCAGCACTTTCAAGTATCTCTGCAGCACCGACCCAGTTGAGCACTATTACCTGTACAAAGATTATCTATTTGCTGTAAAAGTGTTCTGTATTATTCAGAGACTGCACAGTAAAGCTGTTTTATTTATCCACTGTTTTTTGACACTGGTCATCTCTTCCTCTCCACCAGCACCTATACACATCCGCAACACATTGGGTTATTTTTTCCCTTTCTGTGGGTGGCAGTACCGATAGTCTAGGTGGGTCAATTGCAACTACCGTGATAAGAGCCCAAGGGACCCATTACAACCTGGCAGATCACCGATTATTTTGGGGAACAGTACAGCAAGCCAGAACAAAAAGCAAGTACCAACACCATACCTGTGTGCTGAATTAGCTCTGGCATCACAACAATACTAACACTGGCTAAGCTGTACAACACATACGACCAACCACCACAGAAGTGGCGTCACCAGTAACATCACAGCACGCCACCGGTCCAGCACTACACTTGAGTTTTGCTCATTTGTAGTAATCGCTAAGGTGCACAAAAGCAGGATACACATTGGAGGATAAAAAACATTCAAAGGGAATATCCATGCTTGGAAAAACATGGCCACTTTCTATCAGAGACAGCATTATTTGTGTCTCCTAGGGACATGTTTTTACAAATAAGTAGCTGCGTTTTTTGTTATCCTTGTCGACCCCTTTAAATTGGCTACCAAGCTGACATCATCAGCAGGCACAAGCTACTTGGACACTGGATATAAAACAACCATAAAGTAATATTTTTTTATGGTTAAAATGTGTGACTAGGACATGCACAGCCATACTGGCTCCTTACATGTAGTTAGGGCCAATAACAGCTTTATGCTCAATTGAGGAAACATATTTTATTACTAGTTTAAATTAAATAAAATGACATCCTAGACTTATAACATTCCAAATCATTTAGGATAAATGTTAAACATTAAGGAAATTAAACTGTTTTGAACATTACAAGTAATGTTTTAACCATCCATGGAGAATATGGTGTACAGTAAACTATTACTCTCTATTAATATTATTATAATAATAATTAATATTATAATAATAAGATGTGTTCCAAAAAATTGATCCAAAATATCTAAACCAGTGCTTCTTGGCTTTCTAGTTCCCAGAAAGATATGATAATTGAAATCACACTTTGATATATTTCTAAAGGGTGTGTTCTCACATTAGAGGCCAAAGCCAGAAATGATCATAATTAGAGGACATACAAAAAAAAGACAGAGTTCTTCTAGTTTTTTAAATCTATTTCTAGCTTTGTCTTCAAACGCTATATAAAAAAACTGAACATAGAAAACAACCGAAGTATATTCAATGACTACATTCTACACTAGCGTTCTAACTTTGTGGTATACAAACAGGGCCAGCATCAGCACCAGGCTTACCCAGGCAAGTGCCAGGGCCCAATACACCCCTAGGGGCCCAGTCCCCCCATTTCTCTCAATCATTGCTGAGGTAGAGCTGTCAGGAGGAGACATTCAGTCTCTCTGCATTGCCCGGCCAGCTAGCCTCTACTCAGTGATGCACACAGCGCAAACAGCACTCCCTGCATCTTTCTGCTCTGGTCAGACCTGACTAGACGAGGCCAGAGTAGCAGAGCAGCTCAGCTCCGGGGCCAGGAGACTGGTGACTGTACAAATAGAAAGGAGGTAGAGGCAGTGTTTTCTGGAGTGTTTAAAGAAGATGCGGCTCTCCAATTGCTGCAAAATTACAATCCGCAGCAATTAGCAGCACATGCTGGGAGTTATATTTTAGCAACAGCTTACGAGTCACTTGATTTGTTTAACAGTTTATTTAGTGCAGTGTTCTTTAAATGTGACTTTCTAATTATGGAAAAACTACAACCCCAATCATGCACTGCTAGCAGGACATGATCGCAGTTGTAGTTTAACAACAGCTAAAGAGCCACTGGTTGGGAAACAGTGATTTGGGGACAGTTTATTAGTCCAGTGTTCTCTAGTATGTGATTTTCCAGTTGCTGCAAAACTACAGCTCTCACCATGCACTGCAGGCAGGGCATAATAGAAGATATAGTTTGGCAACAGCTGAAAAGCCACTTATTGGGAAACAAAGACTTAAAAGAAAGGTTTATTTAGTCCAGTGTTTGCCAACATGTAACTCACTCTCCAGTTGCTGCAAAACTACATTTTCCATCATGCACTACTGGCAGGACATGATTGGAGTTGAATTTAGGCAACAGCTGAAGAGCCACTGATTGGGCAGACAGTGGCAAAATTTATCTAGGGGGGGCAGTGACACAGTTTATAAGAGGGCAGTGTCACCCTGTATTAGGGGGACATTGGCACAGTTCATAGGGGCAAAGTTCTTTTTGCACAAAGAGGAGGCCTTACTACAGATGGGATTCCAAATACAGAAAAAAGGCATAATGAAGGCATATAACTTTAGATAGGGGCACAAACAGGGTCCTGTTACTGTTTGGGGCACAATGACAGGAGCTTGTGTAAAGGAGGGGAAGGTGGTGAAAAAGTAAAGTGCCTAAGATGTTTGTCTGGTAGAGGGGGGGGGGGCTCTGTCGCTCAAGGGGACACAAAAACCTGGAGATGGCCCTACATACAAATATATACCACAACATTACTGTGCTGGATCTATTGATTTCAGTAGACCAAACATAGTCTAAAAGTCATTATGTCTTTTCCTATGCTAATTAGCGCAGGTGGTTACTGCTTTTGAGTAGAGATGAGCAAACCTGCCGGATTTCTGGTTCGTACGAACAGTGTCGGACTGGGGTACCTTGAGCCCACCAGGGAATTTAATTCTAGTGGCCCACCTTACATATACCAGTTATAACCAAACCTTTGCACAGCGCTGTGTATGTGACCAGCAATGCTGGCTCACTGCTGGTAACTTGTCAGTCACTCTATGCAAACAGTATAGGATGCCACATAAGTATCTTAAAAGGAGAAGTCCCATTAAAGGGGAACTCCAGGTAGAGGTTAAAAAAAAATGAAACTTCTGCAGAAGCATAAAGCATTACTTACCTATCTATTTCATTTTTGAAACTACCAAAAATCCATTTGTTGTGGGGGTTTTTGTTCTGTTTTGTTTTTCTGCACTTCCTGGTTTATCAGTTGTACACAGTACTACAGGTTCCAGAATGCAATGCTTTCCCTCAGCTGTTCATCACAGTCCTCCACCCTGCACATTCCCCGTCCAAAGCTGCTGCAGAACATCTAGGCTGTGTTCACACATCGCAGTTTCATTGTGTTACTGAATTATTTGCAGTAATTTATGATTTTATTGTGGTCCCACACTGCATACAGCACACTGTATTCTCTACCTGTAATGCCACACAGCACCCTGTATTCTCTACCTGTAACACTACACAGCATGCTGTATTCTCTACCTGTAACACCACACAGCACTGTATTCTCTACCTGTAACACCACGCAGCACACTGTATTCTCTACCTGTAACACCACACAGCACGCTGTATTCTCTACCTGTAACACCACACAGCATGCTCTATTCTCTACCTGTAACACCACACAGCACGCTGTATTCTCTACCTGTAACACCACACAGTGGCCTGTATTCTCTACCTGTAACACCACACAGCACGCTGTATTCTCTACCTGTAACACCACACAGCACGCTGTATTCTCTACCTGTAACACCACACAGCACGCTGTGTTCTCTACCTGTAATGCCACACAGCGCGCTGTATTCTCTACCTGTAACACCACACAGCAGGCTGTATTCTCTACCTGTAACACCACACAGCACACTGTATTCTCTATCTGTAACAGCACACTGTATTCTCTACCTGTAACAGCACACAGCACTGTATTCTCTACCTGTAACACTACACAGCACTCTGTATTCTCTACCTGTAACACCACACAGCACTCTGTATTCTCTACCTGTAACAGCACACAGCACTGTATTCTCTACCTGTAACACCACACAGCACTCTGTATTCTCTACCTGTAACACCACACAGCACTCTGTATTCTCTACCTGTAACACCACACAGCACACTGTATTCTCTATCTGTAACAGCACACTGTATTCTCTACCTGTAACAGCACACAGCACTGTATTCTCTACCTGTAACACCACACAGCACTCTGTATTCTCTACCTGTAACACCACACAGCACCCTGTATTCTCTACCTGTAACACCACGCAGCACACTGTATTCTCTACCTGTAACACCACACAGCACACTGTATTCTCTACCTGTAACACCACACAGCACACTGTATTCTCTACCTGTAATGCCACACAGCACATTGTATTCTCTATCTGTAACACCACACAGCACGCTGTATTCTCTACCTGTAACGCCACACAGCACACTGTATTCTCTACCTGTAACGCCACAAAGCATGCTGTATTCTCTATCTGTAACAGCACACTGTATTCTCTACCTGTAACACCACACAGCACGCTGTATTCTCTACCTGTAACACCACACAGCACACTGTATTCTCTATCTGTAACACCACACAGCACGCTGTATTATTCTCTACCTGTAGCACCACACAGCACACTGTATTCTCTGCCTGTAACACCACACAGCACACTGTATTCTCTATCTGTAACACCACACAGCACACTGTATTCTCTATCTGTAACAGCACACTGTATTCTCTACCTGTAACAGCAAACAGCACGCTGTATTCTCTACCTGTAACACCACACAGCACACTGTATTCTCTACCGGTAACACCACGCAGCACACTGTATTCTCTACCTGTAACACCACACAGCACACTGTATTCTCTACCTGTAACACCACACAGCACACTGTATTCTCTACCTGTAATGCCACACAGCACATTGTATTCTCTATCTGTAACACCACACAGCACGCTGTATTCTCTACCTGTAACGCCACACAGCACACTGTATTCTCTACCTGTAACGCCACAAAGCATGCTGTATTCTCTATCTGTAACAGCACACTGTATTCTCTACCTGTAACACCACACAGCACGCTGTATTCTCTACCTGTAACACCACACAGCACACTGTATTCTCTATCTGTAACACCACACAGCACGCTGTATTATTCTCTACCTGTAGCACCACACAGCACACTGTATTCTCTGCCTGTAACACCACACAGCACACTGTATTCTCTATCTGTAACACCACACAGCACACTGTATTCTCTACCTGTAACACCACACAGCACACTGTATTCTCTATCTGTAACAGCACACTGTATTCTCTACCTGTAACAGCACACAGCACTGTATTCTCTACCTGTAACACCACACAGCACTCTGTATTCTCTACCTGTAACACCACACAGCACACTGTATTCTCTACCGGTAACACCACACAGCACACTGTATTCTCTACCTGTAACACCATACAGCACACTGTATTCTCTACCTGTAACACCACACAGCACACTGTATTCTCTACCTGTAACACCACACAGCACATTGTATTCTCTATCTGTAACACCACACAGCACGCTGTATTCTCTACCTGTAACGCCACACAGCACACTGTATTCTCTACCTGTAACACCACAAAGCATGCTGTATTCTCTATCTGTAACAGCACACTGTATTATCTACCTGTGACACCACACAGCACACAGTAACTACCTGTAACACCACACAGCACACTGTATTCTCTACCTGTAACACCACACAGCACGCTGTATTCTCTACCTGTAACACCACACAGCACACTGTATTCTCTACCTGTAACACCACACAGCACGCTGTATTCTCTACCTGTAACACCACACAGCACGCTGTAGTGTCTACCTGTAACACCACACAGCACACTGTAGTCTCTACTTGTAACACCACACAGCACGCTGTATTCTCTACCTGTAATGCTGATATTGGAATAAAGTAAAGAACTTTTAGAATTTTTTTTTTCTTTTCACTTTCACGCACATATTATGATCAAGCATCATTTATCTTTGAAGTTGAGTCCCACAAAAAGTTTCTGATCCTCTCTGCCATTTAGCATCATTTACATGTTACTGCATCATTTTTGTGAATACGCTGCAGTACTGCAATGACACTCCAACATGTGTGAACACAGCCCTAATTTCACTGCACACTTCTGCACAATTAGAAAAATCAGTGCAACACCTGCTTCTGGCTGGTCAGAGATGGTGAATCACTCAGGGGATTGGGGGATCCAGCCAAGCCTCCTGGGACATCACGCCCTGCCCCCTGTCTGCATCATCAGCCTGATCTCAGCAAACAGACACAATGTGAGACAGAGGCATGGAAGATTTGTCTCCTAAGGGAGGATAGCAGAAGGAGCAGGAGACAATGTGGATTTGCACAGGGGCCATTTTTTTCACTTCCTGGATTTCTATCAGCTACCAGTGTGGCAGAACCATACAGATACGGTAATACATTGTATAGACACATATATTTAATTTTTAATGTATTTTTAATAGAAAACAAGTTTTTCTTATCCGGAGTTCCCTTTTAAACTGACAGATCTCAGGCAGGCAAGAACATAATACCGAAAGTATACTTACCTGTACCCGTGCCCTCGTATTTTTTTGCGCTTACGCTGTTTACTGTGCATGATCAGGAATGTGATCGTTTAATAGTTTGGGAGAATATGCAAGGGGGTGATTTAAAAAAAAAAAAGCAAGAATAGGAGGTATTTCAATATGAATTTTGGAAGTCTATGTAGAACAGATGGTATAAAGTGGCCTCCATCATAACTATATGGGAAGGTATGGAGGTCATGGAGCAAAAAGAATAAAAACGTGGTGTGAAGGAGACCTTAATATGGTGCATTTTTAGGCTATGTGCACACTGCGTATGAGTCCGGGCACATTTCGTACGCCGCCATACATGTGCGGCTGAAACTACGGGTGTGGGAAAAATCGACATGCGGCCGGATGCATACGAACCGCGAACATACGCCAGTAGTACAGTTATGCTTCCCTAGCTTGTTTCGAAGCGATCTGAAACAGGTCATTTACTTGGAAATCTTCGCCCAGCCCAATAAAACTCACGGAACCTTTTGGATCGAAAAATCAAGTTAAATTTGGCTGAAATAAGTACTTCGTACGGGACCGCATGTAAATCCACGGCCGTGAGTTTCAACATTTCCGCCCTCAAACAATGGTCTTGTTCATTTTTCATGGTGCCGCATACGATCCAGCCGTATGCTCATACGTAGTGTGCATTGTGCGGGCGTATATCGTATACTTTCAAGCCAACGCATCAACCTCAAAACTACGTGCGTATATTCGCGGTTCGCACTACGGCCGGACTCATACGCAGTGTAAACATAGCCTAACACTGTCTAGTTTAAGTTTCCACTGTCAAGCTAATTGACTTTTTTATTTAATTTAGAGAGGTACTCTGGCAAAAACTTTTTTCTTCTTAATCCAACTGGTGTCTGAAAGTTATATAGATTTGTAAATTACTTGTGCTGTGTTCTTTCCAGGCTGACACAGTGCACAGTCTCTGCTGCACCTCTGTCCATGACAGGAACTCTCCACAGCAGTAGCAAATCCCCATAGAAAACCTCTTCTACTCTGGACAGTTTGTGTCATGAACAGAGGTGGCAGCAGAGAACACTGAGTCAGACTGGAGAGAATACACCACTTCCTGCAGTACATACAGCAGCTGGTAAGTACTGTTTTTTTTTTTATAAAAGTTAAATACAAATCTTTATACACCAGTTGATTTGAACGAAATCTACTAAATTCTACTAAATTCACTACAAATGTGAGCCAAGATTAAGACTGTTGCACATCTTCCATTTTTAGTGTTTTTTCTGGCACTTTTTCTGCCATGTTCTCATTTTAGTGTAAAGTTTAGTTCTAATTTTATCCCCTGTTGGGCCTTTTCGGTACAAATCATGTGATTCTTTATCATGTGATTCCAGGTTTTATGTTGAAGAACTGGGGGAAAAACACTAATTTCTATATAGACATGACAATATTCCCCCCTATAGAAGCTTGTGGCAAAACACAAAAAAAAACAGCATAGCAGAAAAATGTCCTATGGGTGTTGTGTTTCGCTTTTCCCCACTGACTAACATCTGGTCTCTGCGTTTTGAACCCCAAAAATGCCATATGCCATATCTCTGAAAACCGCCTAGTCTGAGTCCAGCCATATAGTACATGAGAACATACCCCTCTCCCAAAGTTATTCACAGGATAAGGGATAACAAGACCTATAGAGAATTAATGGAGCACTGTCCCCACTGTTTATTTCAGGGGATATGTTTCCCACATTCTCATAACCACTGGGACCCCTTCCAATCAGCTTGATGTCCCCTATCCTGTGGATTTTGCAGGGGGAGGGGGAAGCTACCTAGCCCACACCTGCATGTATAGCTGTGGAGGCACAATACTCTGCCTTGCCCCTGATCCTGCCCACACACACAAGAGCCACTGGGTTATGTATATATGATGTATATTTATGGTGGTGTCCGTGTTGCTATGATTGGTGTGACCCTGTCACTTGATAAAACCTTTTGCCAAGCCTTGTAGATATAGGTATAAGCCTTGTGATGAATGTTTTTTCTTCAAGATGTGAGTGTTCCTTTAACACCTTAAGGTCAAAGCCAATTTTCGTTTTTGCGCTTTTGCTTTTTCCATTTTATGTTTAAGTCCATAGCGCTTGCATTTTTTCACCTAGAGACTTATATGAGCGCTTATTTTTTGCGAAACCAATTGTACTTTGTAATGACAGGCATTATTTTTCCATAAAATATGCTGCGAAACCGGAAAAAAATCATTTGCGCTGTCAAATTGAAAAAAAAACTAATTTGTTTTGATTTCGGGGAGTTTTGCATTAACACCGTTCGCCCTATGGTAAAACTGACTTGTTATGCATGTTCCTCAAGTTGTTACGATTACAATGATATGTAACATGTATAACTTTTATATTATGTGATGGCCTGTAAAAAATTCAAACCATTGTTAACAAATATATGTTCCTTAAAATCGCTCCATTCCCAGGCTTATAGCGCTTTTATCCTTTGGTCTATGGGGCTGTGTCAGGTGTAATTTTTTGTGCCATGATGTGTTCTTTCTATCGGTACCTTGATTGCGCATATACGACTTTTTGATCGCTTTTTATTACATTTTTTCTGGATTTGATGCGACCAAAAATGCGCAATTTTGCACTTTGGAATTTTTTTGCGCTGACGCTGTTTACCGTGCGAGATCAGGAATGTGATTAATTAATAGTTTGGGCGATTACGCATGCGGCGATACCAAACATGTTTATTTATTTGTTTATTTATTAATTTATATTTATAAAATGGGAAAAGGGGGGTGATCTGGACTTTTATTAGGGGAGGGGATTTTTTATTAATTAAAACACATTTTTACTTTTTTTTTTTTACATAAACTAGAAGCCCCCCTGGGGGACTTGTATATAGACAGCACTGATCTCTCATAGAGATCAATGCTGTGTATATACACAGCAAGATGAAATCTAGTGCCGAGCCGGGATCAGCGTCATTTCGACGCTGAGACCCGGGCCGGCCAGAAGAACTAGACACCAGGGACGTGCAGTACAAAGCACCTCAATGCAGCTGTCAGGTTTGACAGCCGCGTTGAAGTGCTTAATTAGCCGGCGCGGCAACGGGACCCGAGCCGGCTAATAGAGGCACTGCCCGGCTGCAGATTGCAACCCCACTCTGAACACCCCCCGCGGCACCATGACGTACCAGGTACGTCATGGGACACTAAGGGGTTAATCCAGGGATAGACACATACATGCAGTCCACCAGCCACCGCTCCATGCTACTTTTGCGCATTGTGCAGGTGATAGATCTGTGTAGCAGGCAGATGTCCAGCTTTATGACTCTGCAATATGTGATGGACCCCTAACTCCCCCAAGTTAAACCAAAGAACGCAAAATAAAGACACAACACATTGTAATCAGGTGTCAAAGGAGCCCAATTTTATTTAAAATTACATAACCCTGAAAATGGCAGACCCCCAACTCACAAAGAGTCACCCTCCAGCACTCAGGCGAGGAAAAAACCCCTATGGGGGAAACCTCGAGGGAGCCATGGCTGGAGAGCTGCCCCTCCCCTGGGCTTAGAGGGTAATACCATACTATAAGTATAATAACCTGGATGTGAGAGAGATGAGGCTGCAATATCTGTCACCTTATTGATGGCTAGGCGGCTGTATCTCTTCTCCTTCACAGATCCAGGTCCCCTGCTAGAACCTCCAAATTTCATCAAGGGTAGGGGGTAGTAAATAAGTCAAGCTCAAGGTCCTCTGGCGCATCCAAGATGGCACTGATCAGGGCGCGGTGCATTGCTTTATGGAACCTTCTTTATGACATAAGCGCTTGTCATCATAGTGCATGGTTGCCATGGTTACTGCAGGTAAACACATCTGAAGCATTAACCCATTAATGACTGGCAATGTGCTTTACTGCAGAGGTCACTAAACACACTTGTGACCAATCAAACAGCCTATGGTTAGGCCACACTAAGAACACTAAATAATATGGTTTGATGTGGCCCATAGCAACCAATCACAGCTCAGCTTTCGTTTCTCAAATTACTCTGGCAAAATAAAAGCTGAACTGTGATTGGTTGCCATGCACAATTTAGACAGTCTAATCTGCCCATAGCAACCAATCAAAGCTCAGCTTTACTTTTATAACAGCTTGTTAATATATGAAAGGTGAGCTGTGATTGGTTGCTATAGGCGAATCAGATTGTGTTTTGTCTCTGGCAGGTTGATAAAGGTGCTCCATTGCTGTAAAATCTTATGATGATAATGATGATGATGATGACTGAAAACACATGACATCAAGCTTCCCCATAATGCTTTGCAGTCAGCCCTTCCTCCATATCTCCCAACTTTTTGGAGGGACACTTGTGGTTTACAGACATTTCTATACACAGTGTAGAAAACCACTGGTATACAGTTATATACCATGTTATATACCATATACAGTGGCATAGCTATAGGGGTCGCAACGGTCGCCATGGCGACCGGGCCCCTACGCTAGGGGGGCCCGCCGTCCCCCCTCGCCACTTCCTCCTGTGGGCCCCCAGCCCACGCACATAACTGCTGGCACTTGCTGTCATCTGACTGGATCTCTTACCTAGTCAGATGACAGCAAGTACCAGCGTCCTCTCCTCCTGCCTCCTCCTGCCTCCTCCTGCCTCCTCCGTGCAGGCGGCGCTTCAACTGAGATTGCGCTGCTGCAATCCACCTCTCATCTCCTCATCACTGTAAGCTCCTGCAGGGTGGAGGCCCCTCCCCCAGGCCAGGTCACAGCGCTGTGCAGCAGAAGAGGAAAGCATCAGTGAGTATGGGGTCGTGACCTGGCCTGGGGGAGGGGCCTCCACCCTGCAGGAGCCGCTCACAGTGATGAGAAGATGAGAGGAGGATTGCAGCAGCAGGGATCCACTCAAGTTCCTCTGAGGTGAGGTGCTGACTGCAGGGACGCTGTGATCCTCCTCTCCTCAGTGGTGTATGCTGAATCCTGCAGAGCTGAGGGGTATGGGGATCCGAGCAGGGGGAGGAGCCTCAGCCCTGCAGGATCCTGCTTATACCATGGAGGAGAGGAGTGCAGCATCACTGGAGTAAGTGGGGAGATATGGAAACATACCACTACATATATATGTATACACACACACACACACACACACGGGGCACATGGAGGGATACTGGTCTGCTATATACAGGGGGACATGGAGGGATACTGTCTGCTATATACAGGGGGACATGGAGGAGTACTGGTCTGCTATATACAGGGGCACATGGAGGAGTACTGGTCTGCTATATACAGGGGGCACATGGAGGAGTACTGGTCTGCTATATACAGGGGGCACATGGAAGAGTACTGGTCTGCTATACACAGGGGGACATGGAGGGATACTGGTCTGCTATACACAGGGGGACATGGAGGGATACTGGCCTGCTATACACAGGGGGCACAGGGAGGGATACTGGTCTGCTACATACAGGGGCACATGGAGGAGTACTGGTCTGCTATACACAGGGGGCACAGGAAGGGATACTGGTCTGCTATATACAGGGGCACATGGAGGAGTACTGGTCTGCTATACACAGGGGACATGGAGGGATACTGGTCTGCTATACACAGGGGGCACAGGAAGGGATACTGGTCTGCTATATACAGGGGCCAGGGGACATGGAGGAGTACTGGTCTGCTATATACAGGGGGACATGGAGGAGTACTGGTCTGCTATATACAGGGGGACATGGAGGGATACTGGTCTGCTATATACAGGGGCACATGGAGGGATACTGGTCTGCTATATACAGGGGCACATGGAGGAGTACTGGTCTGCTATATACAGGGGGACATGGAGGAGTACTGGTCTGCTATATACAGGGGGCACATGGAGGAGTACTGGTCTTCTATATACAGGGGGACATGGAGGGATACTGGTCTGCTATATACAGGGGGGCACATGGAGAAGTACTGGTCTGCTATATACAGGGGGACATGGAGGGATACTGGTCTGCTATATACAGGGGGGCACATGGAGGAGTACTGGTCTGCTATATACAGGGGGACATGGAGGGATACTGGTCTGCTGTATACAGGGGGCACAGGGAGGAGTACTGGTCTTCTATATACAGGGGGACATGGAGGAGTACTGGTCTGCTATATACAGGGGGCACAGGGAGGAGTACTGGTCTGCTATATACAGGGGGACATGGAGGGGTACTGGTCTGCTATATACTGGGGGCACATGGAGGAGTACTGGTCTGCTATATACAGGGGGACATGGAGGGATACTGGTCTGCTATATACAGGGGGACATGGAGGGATACTGGTCTGCTATATACAGGGGGACATAGAGGGATACTGGTCTGCTATATACGGGGGCACATGGAGGGATACTGGTCTGCTATATACAGGGGGACATGGAGGGATACTGGTCTGCTGTATACAGGGGGACATGGAGGGATATGGGTCTGCTATATACGGGGGCACATGGAGGGATACTGGTCTGCTATATACAGGGGGCACAGGGAGAAGTACTGGTCTGCTATATACAGGCAGGGGCGGTCTTGGCATTTCTGGGGCCCCAAGCGAAGTTATGTCTTGCCCCCCCCCCTCGACACAATAGACCGCAGTGTGTTGCCCCCAGTAGTATATACCCCTTGTGCGCTACCGCCAGTAATATATACTCCTTGTGTGCTGCCCCAATAATATATACCCCTTGTGTCCTGCCCCCAGTAGTATATACCCCTTGTTTGCTTCACCCAGTAGTATATAGCCCCCTGTGTGTCCCCCCAGTTATATATAGCCCCCCTGTGTGCTCCCCCAGAAGTATATAGACCTCCTGTCTGCTGCCCCAGTTGTATATAGACCCCCTGTGTGCTGCCCCCAGTTGTATATACCCCCTGTGTGCTCCCCCACTAGTATATAGGCCCCCTGTGTGCTCCCTCAGGGGTATTTTGCCCCCCTGTGTGCTCCCCCACTTGTATATAGACCTCCTGTGTGCTCCCCCACTTGGATATAGACCCCTGTGTGCTCCTCCAGTAGTATATAAACCCCCTGTGTGCCCCACCAGTATTATATAGACCCCTTGTGTGCTGCCCCAGTATACAGACCCCTTTGTGCTCCCCCAGTTATATATAGACCACCTGTGTGCCTCAAGTAGTATATAGACCCCCTGTATGTTCCCCCAGTAGTATATAGACCCCCTGTGTGCCCCACCAGTAGTATATAGACCCCTGTGTGCTCCCCCAGTAGTATATAGCCCCCCTGTGTGCTCCCCCAGTAGTATATAGCCCCCGTGTGCTCCCCCACTTGGATATAGACCTGTGTGCTCTCCAAGTTGTATATAGACCCCATTCTGCTGCCACAAGTAGTATATAGACCCCCTGTGTGCTGCCCCTGTTATATAGCCCCCCTGTGTGCTCCCCCCATTTATATAGACCCCGATGTGCACTCCCCCAGTTAAACAGACCCCTGTATGCTCCCCCTCCCATATAGTATATAACACAATAAAACAAACACTTATACTCACCTGGGTCCGGGCGTCTCCTCTTCTCTTCACTCTTGTGGCCGCAGAAAGGGTTTTCACTGCGATCACAAGAGGCTGCACTTCCCTTGTCCTGGCGCCGATGCTCCAGTGATATCACTGGAGTGCTGACACCACAAGGACAAAGCTGCCACTTGTGACCGCAGGGAAAACCCTTCCTGCAGCCACAAGAGTGACTGACAGGAAGAGGGCCAATGTCTCCCGCCCTGTCAGTGCTGCTGCATGTAACTATGAGCGCTCATTACGAGTGCTCATAGTTACAGTTCAGATGGCAGCAGCGAATGGGGCAGCGGCCCTGTCCAGCGGTCTTGAGCACAAGAGCAGGGCATGGGGGCCCCCCTGGATGTTGGGGGCCCCAAGCGATCGCTTGGGGTGCTTGGTGCCAAAGACCGCCACTGTATACAGGGGGACATGGAGGGATACTGGTCTGCTATATACGGGGGCACATGGAGGGATACTGGTCTGCTATATACAGGGGGCACATGGAGGGATACTGGTCTGCTATACACAGGGGGACATGAAGGGATACTGGTCTGCTATATACAGGGGGACATGGAGGGATACTGGTCTGCTATATACGGGGGCACATGGAGGGATACTGGTCTACTATATACAGGGGGACATGGAAGGATACAGCTGTTGAGTCAAAGGTTAGAAAACAATTAGAGAATGGTACAGTACAGCCCATTAATAATAGGGGGCAGTAGTACAGTACATGAGGGGACACAGTGCCACATTAGGGGGCGTCACCTTAGAGTGACTATAAGGGGGGGGGCCCAAATAAAATTTTGCACCAGGGCCCATCAGCCCTTAGCTACGCCCCTGACCATATATATACCATATATAACATGAATGAGACAGCTGACAATCTGCTTTTGTTGTATGTGGAAAGGGCAGCCAAAGATTATTACTACATTTCCCAGGCTGTCATAGGAAATCGGTGATCACCTGATTAGTTGATCAATGGAGAAACTGCACTGACTGTACAGAAGGGGCTGTCAAGTTGTTTAAAAGTAAAATAGTCCATGGGGAACTCCAGCAAAAAATGATTTCAAATAAATTGGTGCCAGAAATTTGTACTTTACTTCTATCAAAAAAATCTCCAGTCTTCCAGTACTTATTAGCTGCTGTATGTTCAGCAGGAAGTGGTTATTCTTTCCAGTCTGACACATTAATATCTGCTGCCAAAGTAAGTAACTGTCCAAAGTAAGTTCCTGGCATGGACAAAGATGGAAGCAGAGAGCAATGTGTCAGACTGGAAAGAATACACCACTTCCTGCAGGACATACAGCAGCTGATAAGTACTGGAAGGCTTGAGGGTTTTTAGTAGAAATAAATAAAAAATCTATATAACTTTGTGACACCAGTTGATTTGAAAGAATTTTTACTTAGCTTGACATCCCCTATCCTATGGATTTTAGGGGGAGCACCACCTTGGGCCCACCTGGGAATTTGATTCTTGGGGCCCACCATACCTTACACCAGATATAATAAACACCAAACCTTTCACATTACTATAGTGACCTTGCATAGAGCTGTGTATGTGACCAGCGATGCTGGCTCACTACTAGTAACTCTTCAGTCAGTCTATGCGAACACCATAACGTGCCACTTAAGTTTCTTGAAAGAAGAAGTCCCATGAAACTAACAAATCTCAGGTAGGCAGGGGGGTGCAGGAACATAATAAAGAAAGTATACTTACCCATCCCTGTGCCCCCGAAGCTCTTCCTTAATGTGCCCGCTCAGCCAATCACTGACTGGAGATGGACACCGCTGCAGTTATTGACTGGCTGAGCAGGCAATCCATCAGGGGAGTATGTGACATTGAGCTGGGGCCGTGACATACACAGAATCTGTTTGAAAATGACTGAAAAACTTCCAGCAGCTGTGGGAGAGAGCGCGGTCCAGGGGCACAGGGACTGGTGAGTATAGTTTCTTTATTATCTTCCCACACTCCACTGCCTGCCTATGATTTGTTACAAGACTTCTGTCAGCTGTAATTCGCGTTCCAAACTGCTGACACTGTTAGATGCTGTTAGGTCAAGAAGACACATGGTACCTTACATATATTTGTCTTTGCTTCTATAGCATAGAAATAGTTTTTATTCTCTGGTAGAAAGAGTCAGACAGGGAGGCCTCCTGCCAGAGGCCCACCAAGAGGTAGGGCCCACCGGGGGATTCCCCTGTTCTCCTGTAGGCCAGTCCACCAAGAGGTAGGGCCCACCGGGGGATTCCCCTGTTCTCCTGTAGGCCAGTCCACCAAGAGGTAGGGCCCACCGGGGGATTCCCCTGTTCTCCTGTAGGCCAGTCCGAGCCTGCGTACAAACCAGAAGTCTCGGCATCTGACTCCCGCTGTCTGCCAGCTCCGTGCAGCGGGTGGATACAGCATAAGGAACACCTAGAAAACTGGGATACAGCCTATGGCATAAGCTGTATCCCAGTTTTCTAGGCGTTCCTTACGCTGTATCCACCCGCTGTACGGAGCCGGCAGACAGTGGGAGTCAGATGCCGAGATTTCTGGTTCGTACAAACCAGAAATCCGGCAGGTTCGCTCATCTCTACTTTTGAGCCCCACAAAAAAATGTTTACACTTAAAAATGTAATATAGTATGTAGATGTGTAACTGCAGCTCAGCTCCTATCCACTTGAATAGAACCTGAATTGTAGTTAAAAATCGACACCGTTGCACAATGAACAGAGACAAGCTGTTTACTGTGCAGCGCGGACGCCGAACAGCTGATCAGTGCGAGTGATGGGTATGTGGTAATTAAAGGGTTTTTACAGCCTTTTTCAAATAACAGGACATCCAGCAGGACAAAAAGCATACTCATTTGCTCCTGGTCCTATGCTGCTTCTGTACTGGACTGCTTAGCGGCAATGTTGGGTCACATTATTGTACACCATGCACAGACTGCTGCAGCCACTCACTGGTCTCCACAGATCCATGTAAGAAGAAATCTGAGAAATCTTATTAGAGGTACACTATCTTTAAATCTACTGTAGGTTTTTATACCTATCTACACTCTAATTCACGTTTTTGACCATAGTCTAACATTACAAACCATGTTAAAGTATTCTTATATTCTGTTTTACTCCCCTTTTATTTCGTTGTGACCTGGAAGAGCTACCATAGCCATCCAAATAGAAGATTTCTGTTTTCTAATGTGTTGGTTAGTTTCTCCTTTATGAAACCCATTGGGGCTTTATGTTAGATATTCAGAATCTCAAGTATATCTTCAGTTGATCTTTAACATCTGATGAGTCCTTTGAAAGACATTAAAGAAATTGTATGACTATGTTCTTATCTCTTTTACATACTCCTATTTGAATAATGCTTCTCTCCTTTTATCTAAGTATAAGAGTTTTGACAAGATCACAAATCAAATATTTAATTACATGGAATTACATTGTTGTCAAAATCCACAATTCTATTGACTTGTGACTCAGTGTGACAATCACACATTATTGACACCACTGTCATATTGTGATATGTAATATTATCATGTGATAATGAAAGGACAATAAATAAATGGGTGTCTCCCCACACCCCCATGTTGGCTGGGTATTACTTCTAAACCAGACTAAAAGGTTGAACATACATTGCCTGGTTTCCATAGTAGACAAAAAGTTAGTCCTTCGCTCCATTACAGCAGTGGTCATGTAAGAACTTACCTTACCACACCAAATCATGAAGGCAGCCAAAGTCCTGCATGGCAACTCCATCCTTAACCTTGTGTAAATCGAAACACTGCATATATGCCTTTGCAAGCACATTTAAAACTTAACCTTTAATAAAGTAGATAAAAAAACAAATCCAAAACAAAAAATATCAGTGAATACCAAAAAAATATACTGTATATACATCACTGTAGTCCAAGAACGCCAGACATGCAGACGCATTAAATCTTAGCTGCCGCTAGCAATAACAATGACCACCTTAGACCAGCAATTTAACAGTCTAACGTATAAGGTTGTATATACAAAGTCAAGCAAATAAAACTAATGGTAGGTGTGTAAAAGTTGAGAAACCAGCATTTGAGCCGCGCTTACCCAATTATGCCCTGCGACAAATGGGTGTTTTAAACTGCCCTTACTCACACGGGGAAGCAGGGCACTGGCCATAATAAGGACGACCCCTACCCTGAACTACCCCTTGGTAATTCACCCTTAAGCACCCTAAAGCAGATTATTAAAGCAGGTCCCTTTGTGGTGTCCCACCACAAGTGTTGCTATTTGTTACACCCTTCGTAAAAGCATGTACTTACTGTATACATGTGGTGATGAAGGTAATGATAAAGTTTCGCCACTAGATGTAACTGTATTAGGTATATGTACTTAGATGATGCACAGCTGAAGTATGTAAAGGGTTATTGTTTATTTGTGTGTCACATGGACCTGTAGACCTATAAGAATCTTCTCTTCTTCTGTCCTATCATCTCTTTCTTTACTTCTTCTACTGCACTCTTCACCCACTCACAGCGCACCTTAGATATGCTGAGGAATGAAGTCACACGGGTAGAGGAAGTGCGTGGGTCTTTTGTGTTGGACATTGTAGAGGAAGGACGCAAGCTAGAAAGCTCTCTACAGTGGTTCCTCTCGGTCTGGGACCTTGTGTCACCCTCATAGGACAGTTCAGCCGACACTGGTGCGCATTAGGTGGTGTGAAGACCCAAAGGTCAATACACAGGCACAAGTATTCTCTTCTTCTTCTAAGTATTCTTCTACCTCATCCTCCAACATTCCGGCAGAGCACAGTACTACTTGGATTGGGACTCTCACAACATCCTCCTCTCTGCACGACTGTACTCCTCAATGTATTCCTATCACAGATCTGGTTGTTGACTTACCAAGTGTCTTATCAAGTGCTTTATCAAGAGAACTATGAAGTGTATCGTACCCTGTCAACGCAAAGCTGTATAACTTGCTGCACACAAGTACTTTCCAAGTAAAAACGAGATTATTTATGATAAAGAGACTCTGTGATTCTTCTCCTCAGACCAACAGTGTACACTACAGCCTTGGGACCTTTCCCCTTTCTGTGGGTGGCAGTTCCAATAGTCCAGAAGGGTCACTACACCACTCTGGCCAACCGCGATATCATCCCAAGGGACCCGGAAGCAACCTGGCAGGACACTGTCCACAGGGGAACAAGGTACAACCGGCCTTCTAAACTAAAAGCAGATGTGCCATCACACCTGTGTGCCCAACCGGCACTGGTGTCACAAAATAACATCTTAAGGTCCTGCTGTATCTCGGCCAACCACCACCGGAGTGGCGTCACACTTCACCATCTAGCAAGTGACCGGTCGATCCTCCAACACAACATCCCGGGTGCACACCACACCTTCAGTTCCTCCAAAGCGTTTCATCCGAATAGTCGGGATCCTCGGGGAGGCAGGTCCACTTAGGGATACTGTACAATGAGCGTGGCCTCAGGGGTATGAGGTGTTGGTTACTGCAGTGGCAGCATATCAACAACTAGCTTTGTGCCGGTGTTGCTAGGAGCGTTCTGGAAGCAGTGGCCCCACAGGGATGTAAGCTAACATCCTGATGGAGGGTGAGCCTGTTAGAAGATTACTCTACATGATGTCACTAGCACATGTTAAAAGTTCTAATAGGTAAGGGTCTCCACAGATCAGGAGAACAAGCAGGGAGATGCAGTGCAAAGCACTATCAATAATCTCTACCGAGGAAGCCCCATGAGCTGCCTGGACTGAGATCGCTGTGAGATGGGGTATAAAATACACTACCATCCACTTCTACTGGCTTGTTCTGCGGATCAGTGGGGGTCTCAGTGTGGTGTCCTACCACAGGTGTTGCATATATATACAAGTCTATACTTATTGTATTATTGTGGTGATGAAAGTGCAGTGTCCCAGAACAGCCCTTCTTATGGTCACACTTGTATTATAACCAGTTCTCTTCTGAAAAGCTATGGCCCACTGCAAACTGCGTGTATTGTGTTACCCTTCTCAGTATTCAGGTCTGCTATTCCATTCAATTCTTGTATATATATTCAGGTATCAGTGCCTAATGGTGTTATGTCGCCCCCCCAGTATTCAAGTATGGTACTTCTCATGTATATTTCTCTGTATGTGCCTAATGGTGTGATGATGCAATGGCTGGATGTCACGTGACTGTGCCCTGCTTCCATGGTAACTCCAATGGTCATCGAGCTTTGGCTGGGGTTACCATGTGACTTCCTGTTCTACCTCAGTCTGGTCTTGTCCTCCACCTTCAGGGAGACAAGTGTGTTTGTCCTCTCTCCCTGCTAAGAGAGAGGCCTGCGTGTGCTCTGCTGCTCCAGTCCACTGGCTGTGTTCCTGTCTCAAGTCTCAAGATTCTCATCTGGGTGCCGTTCTTCAGTCGTTCCTCTCATCATCCTCTCTAATCATCAACAGCAAGTATTTCATTCAAGTCTCATTCCACCCAGCATCTCAACTTCAGTTTCACTACTACTCCCATCATTCAGCACGCTACTCTCACAGCCTATTGCAGCATCACCCATTACTTTGCATTATTCAAGTTTGCCTTATACCCGGTTGCATCCGGAGAGACTGTTGCTACTAGTTACCACCGTTACAATAAATATACAACTACCATTGTTTCTGAACCTTGGCATTGGTGTGATAATTGGTGCCCTGACTAAGAACAACGAGGAATCGCATGCCCAGTATTCCCGCATGGTCAGGAGTCCGGTTTCCAGCTGTATCACCCTCGTGCCTACACCGTGACAACGCTATACCCTACAGCTGCCCCGGTTCCTGCCTGTTAACACCATCTACTCGGCGGAGTGGCCCCTAGGGGCCAGGGCATCGCAAAAGCAGTACTAAGTTTCGCCACTAGATGTCGCTATATTGTGTATGTGTATTTGCAAGCCACACAGCTGAAGGACATCAAGGGTTACTATTTCCTTGTTTGCCACCAGAATCTGTAGACCAGTAGGATTCTTGTTTTCTTCTGTCCTATCATCTCTCTCCTTGTTTTTTCTGTTGCACTCTTTACCCACCCACAGCGCACCTTACATGCTAAGAGGATGTAAGTCACATGGGTGGAGAAGGAGACTAGGTCTTTCGTGTTGGACATTGTGGAGGAAGGACAGAAGCCAGACAGCTCTCCACAGCGGTCCTATCTGGGCCCTGGCCCTCTGCCAGGTCCCCGTACCTCAGTTCAATCTTTGCTAGCACCCCGTATGGAAAGGACGCAAGACAGTACACCTCTCACAACTTTCCTAAAAGTAACACTACACAGCACCATGCAGTGTTAAAACCTCTTAAGAGAGGACAAGCTAGAGACAACCTCAAACCACGCTGTGGACAAGGAGAAGCTACAATGCAGGACAGTATCCACAAGGGCCAAAGAGCTAGGAACTGATCTAGATAGAGCAAAGATGCAGTAAGCCTATGAACTCTCACAGCAAGGGTGTCAGCAGGGAACCCTCAGCATTTCGCTCATCCTAGGTAACAAGGTCTGGGGCCTGTGTCACCCATTAGGAAGGTTCAGCCGAGTCTAGTGGGCATAAGGTGGTGTGAAGACTAACTAAGTCAATACATGGGCACAGGTGTTCTTCTTCTTGTTGTTCTTCTGAGTATTCTACCTCATCCTCCAACATCCCGGCAGAGCACAGTACTACATGGGTTGAGACTCTCACAGCATCCTCTTCTCTGCTACTCTGTTTTTTTCGTATTACTCAGCACTACTCAGTCAACACAACTATATCCTACCCTGCACTTTCACCACAGATCTGGTCGTTGTATTGTCAAGTATTTATTGGGAACGATTGTCAAGTGTGTTTTCAAGTGCTTTATCCAGAGAAACCTCATATCTTTTATTTTGTATTACCTGCTGCACGTTTGCAAATAGTAAACCGACTTAACTACCTTTAAAAAATTTCTCGCAGTCCACCTACACAGCACACACCTCAACCTTGGTGCACTTCCCCTTTCTGTGGGTGGCAGTTCCGATAGTCCGGGAGGGTTACTACACCCCTCTGGCCATCCGTGAACATTCTAACCCAAGGGACCCAGTAGCAACCCCCGCAGGACACTGACTACAAGGGAAAAGGGTACAACCGGCCTCATAAAATAAAAGCTAGCATGCCATCACACATGTGTGCCCACCTGGCACTGGTGTAGTGAATTGATACCTCGAGGTCCGGCTGTGTCTCGGCCAGCCACCGCATAAGTGGCGTCGCACCTCAACATCTAGCAAGTGACTGGACGTTCCTCTGATGTAACATCACCCCGGGGAGTACACCACATCAGCATGTAAATATATATATAATTTTTTTTTTTATGACAGTGCCTATTGAAGGCTAAAAAAAAAGGATTTAAGATTTTTAGATTTAATACCCCAGTCTATCAAGTGGAAAACCAGTCACAACTAAGACTACCCACTTGTAGGTTATGTTCCCACTACGAAAATGCGCCGTCATGAGCAAAAGGCATCTATCTTTTCATAATGAAAATATTCGTGGACATTATTTGCGGCTGTCATTTTGGCTACAATCCCATTGTGGGAACACGGCCATATGGTGAGAAACGTTCTCTCCCAGAGCAAAGTCCTGCTTTTAAAGTGTCTTAAGTCACATGAGATTATATATAGATACTGAGACACATAAACTGTAGATTTTTTAATATTATTATGGTTGTCATGTATTTATTAATATTATTATAATTAATTGTTGCATTTAAGGTACAGTAACTAGTAATGTGAAGTAAAAACATCTTAATTTTCAGTAAGTTCAGTGAATGTCTTCTCTATCAGGAAGAAGAGAATCTCAAGTAACATAGTATGTGTATCTTATGACCGACTGACTGCCCTCACACTCCAAATGGCTACTGATACTGTAGACTAAAGTTCAGAAGACAGAGCTATTATTCATGGTGAATGAACAATCCCATTGTTCATATGGAGTCTGTAATACCTAGTACAGGAAATAGTTTGTGCAAGAGTCACAAAAATCAGGTGCTTAATCTGCTGTTTCTTGTAATTACAACCTCCCTTTGCCTATTGCTCAGTAGCAATGTTACAAAAGTAAGGGGTTTCAATTAAAAGGAAAAGGCAATCCAATACTACAATGATATAGCTTACAACTTCTCCTCTCTGCAATGGTCAAGGTTAGTTGAAATAAAGCATAAAGCCTTCTTCTTATGTACAGTATAATATAACATTCCCTGTGACTAAGAAAACAGCAACTATAGATAAAGCATGTGTAACACCCAAGCCAATGACGTTTACAATACCTTAACCTTTCCATAACTGGAACATATGAGAGATTAACTTTTTCTAAGATAAATATCCTGCACTAAAAAAAAGTGAAAGAAAGAACCGAACTCAAGCCTCAGTGCTGGACTGGTCATCCATGCTATCTAATACTATCACTTAAGGCTATATTACACGGAGCCATTATGGTTTAAAAATTCGCTATAACGATCGAAAATGAGCAATTATCCCTCCATGTAATAAGATCCAATGATCAAGAATGAAAAACATTCACTTTTGTCTTTCAACATGTTGAAAAGTTATTGTTGGTAGTTTGCTGATCCTTCGTATATCTGTTCATGTAATAAGTCATGCTGTGAGGAACGATTCATCTTTATAGCGAATCTTTAAACGATAATCCCTGTGTGTAATTCGGCTTTACAGTTACAGAAGAAAATTGTTATTTGTATTTGTTATCCTGGCTAAGAAAAAACCTAGCCACTTTCTTCTAGAAAAAGCATGACTTTTTTCTCCAGTTTGGGTGTGGTCTTGCAACTCAGTTCCGAAACAACTTCCAAACTGGAGACAAAAGTTGTGCTGTTTCTGGAAGAAGGCGACCATGCTTTTCTGCTCCTGAATAACCCTTTGCCAAAAATGCCATTGGAATTAGTCATGTCATTTAAATAATCTCATGACAGCAGAGTCTTGAGTAAATTCATCTCGATAAAAAAAAGTATAAATGAATAATAGGGTTTCCATTATAATGGTCCCCCTGTGTAAACCAGTTCACACCAAAGTAGCAATGTGTGGTTCTGCAAAAATGAACAATAATGCTAGCGAGGTCTTTTATGTTATCCTGTGTAGGCCAGGGTAGGATAGAAAAGGAGATACTGAGCATTAAGTTAAATAAATAGGATAAATGTTGTGAGGACTCGGAGAGAAAGCCTATGACTCCTGCCTCCCCTGCCAACAGACAGTGATTGACAGCTCTTCCTGTATGAATGTCCCATAGCAGCCCCTGATTGTTTGCTCTTACCTGCATGACCAACATTCCCTGCCTAGTTATCCTGTGTTTCCTGACCTGTTTTCCTGTCTCTAGGTCCCCAGATTCTGATTCTTTACTGTGCTACTGTATGTGTATGATCTCGCCTTGTTCTATAGTTCTGACTTGGTTGTTGACTCGCTCTCTTGGCTTTTGACCCCTGGCTTGTTACTTGGACTGCACTGGTTTGCATTTTTGGTTTATCCATACATGGCTAGGTTCTGGCCTGGACTTTTGCTGAGGGAACAACGCCCTGTTGGGGACTGCAATCTAGGGCGGGTAGTCCAAGTAGGCAGGGACAGGCGGCTGGGTTCTATTCAGGGCTCACTGTACCACTACAGACGTGACAATGGCTTGGTATATGCATAGATCTATCAATCAAGCTATAGAGCTGTCAATCAAGCACAGAGCTATCAATCAAGCTATAGAGCTATAAATCAAGCTATCAATCCTGGTACTGCATCTTACCTAAAAATAATGCATCAAATCATAGAAAGTTATATGAAAATTTATGCAAATAATAACATTCCTAAACTCAACATCTTTCCTATAGTTAAATGCTACATTCAGATAGGGTAGCATAGGAGATCTGACAGATCAATGTAACATTCAAAGAAAGGGGGGGGGGGGGACAAAAAACATATCTACAATAATATAAGCAAATATGATGTTTAAAAAAATGGGTTGAAATAAAAACAAGTTATAATCATGCATTACATAATAATATTTAACCGTGCAAGATGGCATAAACCAATATTTCTCAATTAAGTTATATTGACACAATACATGGCTTGCTAATGTGAAATAATGTATTTATGTGCTACTTTCTATAGAATTATAGATCATGTGCATATTATGGATTGGCACATAAACCATTCTCTCCAAGGAAAACCAGCAGCAATGTGAAATAAGCTATGTACATATTTACACAAAAACACAGAAAAATGCAACAGCAAGATACAGACCCACCATAGACATGAAAATAATTAAAAGCAGCCCCCCCAACTGCCCAAAAAATTCCCACAAAAATAATGAGTCTCTTGGTTACTATTTGCAAACAGCGTAAACTGCCTCACCACGATAAGGTGGACTCATATCGAGGCAGACCCTACACTGTATGTACACTATGGCCTCTCCATGGCGTATAATACGCCTATGCTCTGGGCATGCAAGATCCGTCTAATACCTGCAAAAATAATTGCATCACCTGGGTGAGACAGGTGGAGTGCACGACCAAATAGAGGCAGCCACTCCCCCAACTGGAAAACAGAAAAAAAAGGAAAAAATTGGTCAGCTCTCCTAGAACACTGTTCACACTAGGCAGGAGCACGTTGCCATGGCTGAAATTGCAAACACACAAAAACACAGAAAAATGCAACAGCTCACCGCAACAGCAAGATACAGACCCACCATAGACATGAAAATAATTAAAAGCAGCCCCCCCAACTGCCCAAAAAATTCCCACAAAAATAATGAGTCTCTTGGTTACTATTTGCAAACAGCGTAAACTGCCTCACCACGATAAGGTGGACTCATATCGAGGCAGACCCTACACTGTATGTACACTATGGCCTCTCCATGGCGTATAATACGCCTATGCTCTGGGCATGCAAGATCCGTCTAATACCTGCAAAAATAATTGCATCACCTGGGTGAGACAGGTGGAGTGCACGACCAAATAGAGGCAGCCACTCCCCCAACTGGAAAACAGAAAAAAAAGGAAAAAATTGGTCAGCTCTCCTAGAACACTGTTCACACTAGGCAGGAGCACGTTGCCATGGCTGAAATTGCAAACACACAAAAACACAGAAAAATGCAACAGCTCACCGCAACAGCAAGATACAGACCCACCATAGACATGAAAATAATTAAAAGCAGCCCCCCCAACTGCCCAAAAAATTCCCACAAAAATAATGAGTCTCTTGGTTACTATTTGCAAACAGCGTAAACTGCCTCACCACGATAAGGTGGACTCATATCGAGGCAGACCCTACACTGTATGTACACTATGGCCTCTCCATGGCGTATAATACGCCTATGCTCTGGGCATGCAAGATCCGTCTAATACCTGCAAAAATAATTGCATCACCTGGGTGAGACAGGTGGAGTGCACGACCAAATAGAGACAGCCACTCCCCCAACTGGAAAACAGAAAAAAAAGGAAAAAATTGGTCAGCTCTCCTAGAACACTGTTCACACTAGGCAGGAGCACCTTATCGTGGTGAGGCAGTTTACGCTGTTTGCAAATAGTAACCAAGAGACTCATTATTTTTGTGGGAATTTTTTGAGCAGTTGGGGGGGCTGCTTTTAATTATTTTCATGTCTATGGTGGGTCTGTATCTTGCTGTTGCGGTGAGCTGTTGCATTTCTCTGTGTTTTTGTGTGTTTGCAATTTCAGCCATGGCAACGTGCTCCTGCCTAGTGTGAACAGTGTTCTAGGAGAGCTGACCAATTTTTTCCTTTTTTTTCTATGTACATATTTAACCTGTGAAATTTTGTTGAAAGTGGAACCAGTCTTTCTTATCCTGACATCAACAGGTCAAAAGGTTACATATTCAGCAATATCAGATCGTAGCTATATCCTTAGTTTTAGCTAAATCAATCTTGGATATAAAATTTTAAAGTGAATACTCCAAGTGTGTTTATACCTATGGATTTGATTTGGAGGATTAAGAACTGATTGCTGTATTGACTTTGCAGAGAACAGCAATTCTGAGTATCAGTGCTAAGATAAGGGAGAACTACTGTCAGGGCTGTATTTACCACTAGGCACCTGTGGTCCGGTGCCTAGGGCAGCATCTTGCAGGGGGGCAGCACCAGGGAGCAGGGGGACAGAAAAAAACTAATTTTTTCGTTTTTATTTTTTTAGTTCCCCTCCTCCTGTTCAGACTTGATAGTAAATCTGGTGTCTTTTCCAGAGGGGTGGGGGGTATGGTAGTATTGGTCAGGTCCGGTATCGCCAATAGGTGCGTGTAGATGGGGCGTCTTCAGGTTTAGTGCCTAGGGCAGCAGCAGCTGTTAATACAGCCCTGACTACTGTGCAGTTTTTTTTCTGTTATTTTTATGCCCTATTTACCTAATCTAACAGTTCCAATACTATATAGCTATATACACTATGGTGTGTAACAGAGCCCCTCCGTGCGCACAGAGTAAAATCTACACCAGCTCAGAGCAGCAGAGGTTTTGTTGACTTTTTTTCCACAAGAAGTGCAGATGGGCTTGATACAAATAAAATATTCGCAAAAACAGCGTTTGAGTGGTGGTCAGTAACAATAAACTGTGAACAAGGGGAGGGAAAGAGTAGCATATCAGGAGAAGGAGATACATTTGTCTGAAATTCTTTGCGGTCGCAGAACAAAAAGACATGTCAGTTTTGTGCGCCCACTATTCATTGAATAGCAGCAGCATAAGACTGACAGAGCAGGCGATGTAAAGTGCTGCTCCGGACGCGCCCGCATCCCAATTCTAAAGAAATCAAGCTTATCTGTTACCGGCCGTTCTGTGTCATGACAGTGTCACAGAACGGCTGGTGTCATACTGTGTCTGAATCCAGCATTAAAGAAATAAAAGTGTATTTCTTCAAATGTCAAGTAATTATGGAATCATCAACAAATCCTACGTAATCTTTTTGTGCTCCTCCTTTGAATTTTATGATACCCTGAATTTTCTGAGGCCTAGACTTGACTTATGATAAACGATATTGTACATAAAGCTGGGTCAAACTTTCTTAAAGTGACCCTGTGCCCACAATCTGACCCCCCCAAACAGCTTGTACTGTCGGATAGCTGCTTTTAATCCAAGATCTGTCCTGGGGTCTGTTCGGCAGGTGATGCAGTTATTGTCCTAAAAAACAACTTTTAAACTTGCAGCCCTGTGTCAAATTGGCGTGGCCTAGAGTACTCATGCTCTAGGATTGTGATACCCCTCCGTTTCTCCTCCCTGCCCTCCATCATTAGGAATGCCCCTTGTACAATTTCTTCTATTCATCACCTGTGTGAACACTGCACAGGTGTTGGATCGTTAAGGCACCTGTGCAGTGTTCAGACAGGTAATGAATCAGAGAAATCCTGCCTGGGGCATTCCTAATGATAAAGAGGTCGGGGAGAAGAGACAGAGAGGCGTTGCAATCCAAGGGCATGCATACTCTAGGCCACGCCAATTTGACATAGGGCTGCAAGTTTAAAAGTTGTTTTTTAGGACAATAACTGCATCACCTGCCGAACTCCCCCCAGGACAGATCTTGGAAGCAGCTATCTGGCGGTACAAATGGTTTGGGGGCGGCAGATTGTGGGTACAGAGTCACTTTAAAGACGGGTCAGTTTTTCGGGATGGAACTTTTTCATAGACATTTTCAATTAGCTTGAGATCTGGTCTGTATGTTGATAAGTTTTTCCTGAAGAAAAAAGCATTTTTATTACTCTTTTATTCTGTGGCAAAGTGCATTATTATCCTGAAAAGTTATTAAATTATTACCATACCTATTTTCCTTTTCTCTTTGCTTTTATAACCTTTGCAATTTGTTCTATATACTATACTATAGTATGGCCAGAAATGACATTATATTAATATATACTATTATTATGTATTATACTTTACTTCTATACACAACTTACTGAAACTGCCAATGTATTTGCCATGCTTCACAACATTTCAGATGAGAACTCCTGTTGGAGCCACCGTCACTATGAATTGGCAAAGTCCCACAGCTCGGTAAGATTAGTAAGCTCTTTACCTTTCAAATGGGAATTGTTACTTTGAAAAATAAAATGTCCTAGACCTACAAAGTTTTGGTTGTTCGGAATTTAAGTGTTCAGACCCTGACAAATCTTTAGAACTCACTCATAAGCTCAATGCCATCTCAGTCAGGGAGTAAAATGCTTAGCCAGGTGCTTCTTTAAGCTCCATCTAACAACTGCTGGGGTCTGATTACCCAGACCCGACCGTTACACATGGACGCTTTACATATAGATGACAACAACCATACATTTGTTCTTTTAAATGTATTTATGAAATGTAGGAATTTAAATGGTGAAAAACATCCCAGGGAAAACATTCACAAGCATTTTATTGTATTGTTAGTTTTACTTGCATCTTTCTTTAACGATACTAATCTCACAGTAACAGAAAATACCATGGAGAATGGAGTATGACACAGCCTTGACTCAGCAAGTTGAGTTTCAGGTAGCCAGGATAACTGCATTTACTAACTGTGCTATATAAAGCACTGGTCTATGGCTGAGTTTTATTCTGTAAAACCTCTTTAAGCTCTGCTGATCCATTGCATGCTACATATGTAATGTTAAAGGGGAGCTATAATGTAGTGCTCTGTCCAGTAAGGCCATTTGGAGCACTGTCCCACCCCCAGAGTGCCGATCTGCTCCCGGCCAGCCCGCCCCTTCTAATGATTGTCAATGAATCGGGCCAGCTGGGGTCCAGCCAGATTGGCGCTTTGGAAGTGGGGTAGTGCTTTAAATTGCCTTATCAAACAGAGGACTACATTAAAACTGCATGTAAACTTGCTGAGGATAAAGGTAAGAGATATACCTTCATCTTCAGCACCCCATGCACAAAAGGGAGCTATCACCAAGTTAGATTCATCTAACCTGCTGATAGTTCCCCTTTAAAAGTTTTTAAAGGGAACCTGACTGTAGATTCATACTGACCTAATGTACGCTCCCTGACTACTACATCTTAGGATAACTCCAAATGGACATAATATTGCTACTTGTTGGCATACTGTATATATACTGAGGTCCAGGGCTGACCAAAACTAATAGTTCAAGTCCCCAGACCTGCGAGCGGGCATGGGCTTGTAACCCTATATTTGTACAAAAAGCATCTATGAAATTGGCATTACTATAAAGCATCCCACTGGGCAGATCCCCTTTTCTTTTATCCATCCAGCTCAGCTTGATTGACAGGCCGATCTTATAAACAACATAGATCTGTCACTAACATGCAACCTCAGGGACTGCTCTGCATTTACTGGTATGTCATAGGATTTATACTAAATCTATTATTTCTTTTGCTGTCATAGTGTTCAGGGCTGCATAACTGTTAAATTCACTATGTCTTTCCTGCAAGTCCATCCACAGAATACTGGGGGGGGGGGGGGGGGGAGGCTGCACAATGTATTTTATGGATGGGCCTGTTGGGTAAGCAAATGTTATTTTCATAGATCTTCTGCTGCTAAAAGGATCGATTCTGCTAATGCCATTATAATAGAGAATTCCTATGGTTTTCATATTGTATGTAACAGATGCATTTAAGTGGTCGCTGCAGGACATCTAGACCGCAGGTAACAAGGTATTATGCAGTTGATTTCTAAATAATAAGAAGCAAAAAAAAACATGTATCCTATGTACTGAGCCCTGCAGTGTCATATTGAGCTATACTTCTAGGCTAGAGTTATTTTCATAATGGTAGTCTACTGTCACATTACCTTACAATTGCTATTTCGGGTTTTATAAGCTTCGGTAAGGAGACACATTTATGTATAAAATGCAGTCATTTGCAGAGATTCACCTGCCGTGATCTATGAATCATAGAAAGCGTAGAAATATTTGTATAATTGGATTAGTGGAATAGTGCAGCTGGGCTTATTAGATAGGAGCAGCAGATCTCATCAATGAAATCTTCTGTCTGGTCCTTGGTCACCAATTTCTCATACGTGTGGAACATGGCAGATAGTCAGGTAAATGTGTATGTTCAAAATCAGTAGATACCACGAGACCTCTCAGTACTAAATATAATTCAGCACAATAGCTTGGTGCCATTTGGTTTACATGCCTGTCATACCAGAGCATAGGTCACTGCATTGCTTTTCACGTACATTCTGTGCTCTGCAAGAATCTATTTACTTACCACTAGCTTTTTTCTTTTCTACAACTTAATACTGATTTCAGGTCATGACACAGGTAAAAGGGTACATAACATCAAGTCCCAGTAGTAGTCACTTAAAATACTATATCATATAAGAGAGAGAGAGAGAGAGAGAGAAGAAAACATTCCCCACACCAAGACACCTCCTCCTCCTGTTGAGACCCTACAGAAGGGGTTCATTGGTCAATGATTCAGGCTGCCTTTGCCAAATTCTGTCTCTCCCATTAGCCTTGTGCAACAGAAATCTGGATTCATCTGACCTGGCCATGTTTTTCCACAGCCAACTGGAGTCTTGTCTTTCTGATATCTTTAATACAATCACACTTCAATAAGTGGTTTTCTGTTATAGCCCATGACTGTAAAGAAACAACGAGTTGTGTGATGGGACTTATTAGTTGGGGCACAAGCGTTGTATGGGGCTGAAGTTTCCTTGACTGTGCACCAGAGTAATTCTTGACATCTTGAAAGAGCATATGATGTAATGTTTCCATTCACTGAAATCAAAGATCATAAAAAGGCCATGGTCCCACATGTCTAGGAACAAATCCAGCAGTGTTCACCGATAGCTGCACAATGTTGCTGGGGTTAACATCCCACAGCTATTGGTTAGTTAATAGAAGAATGTTTAGGCAACCTGCATTCTAGGCATATGCGAACATGGGGGGAGAGTTATCAAACACGGTGTAAAGTGAAACTGGCCTAGTTGCCCCTAGCAACCAATCAGATTCCTCCTTTCATTTTCCAAAGAGTCTGTGAGGGATGAAAAGTGGAATCTGATTGGTTGCTAGGGGCAGCTGAGCCAGTTTCACTTTACACCATGTTTGATAAATCTCCCCCTATGTTTGATAAATCTCCCCCTATGTTTGATAAATCTCCCCCTATGTTTGATAAATCTCCCCCTTAGCCTTTTTAGGATCTTTCAATCTATTGAATGGAAACATTTTGGCCAAATGGTGAAGAACCGAAGCTGTACATTGCTGATTCATTGTATAACCTAGTTACACCAATTACATTCTCCTCGTAGTTGAATAACTATTGGAACAAATATAAGAGAACAGCACATATAAGGGTTTGTTTGCAGCCTGGATCCATGGATGTCTTTGTAGGAGCTGCATACAGAAAATGGCAGATTTTTTTTTAGCATCTCAATTTACAGCAGTTATTCATTTTCTTTTGTAGTGTTGTAAAGCATCATTGTCATCATGACACATTGGAGTTAACAGGTGCTTCATACATAGGAAAGGACAAGCAGACAGCATAATACATTCTGAAATGTATTCAGCATTTGCAAACTGAGCAGAGGACCTGGTGTCATTGCTATGGGAATGAAGGGTATGACAAGAGCACCTGAGCATTAAAACTCCTACTCCAGGCAGCCATAGACTGAACATTACTGTAACCTTAAAGGAGAAGTCCGGGCACAGACTCTTTTTTAAAAAAAAAAACTGCTGGGGTGTAAATGAGTGAACAAAACAACATACACTTACCTCCTCTGCTCCAGCGCTGGGGACCACCATCCTCCATTCCGGTCCCTGGCCACTTCTAGGTCTAATTAGGATCTGGGGCGTGACGTGTGAGCAGCAAAGGCGGAACACCGCTATGGCCGGTGACTGGCTGTGCGGGCTTGGAACATCATGTCCCAGGTCCCTTCTCTAGACCAGGAAGCGTCTGGGGACCAGAGCTGAGGACAGTTGACCCCATTGCTGTAGCTGAGGAGGTTAGTGCGTGTTGTTTTGTTCACCCACCCCCTCCCTGGCAGTTTCTGTATGAAGTGCATCCGAAATCCACATTTTTTAGTGGATCCAAATAAATGTACAATGCTTATTAATAAATTTGAACTGGTTCAAAAAAATATGCCCAAACCCTAAAAAGGTCACATGATCACGTTCAGCATGTAACATTTCCTGGGGAATCCTTTTTTTTCCTGCAGATCCATATTTTTCTGCAGCTTCTTTAGCAGACATCCCATAGTTGTCCATAAAAAATAGCAGATCCCTAGACTTCAATTAGCAAATGCATAATAAAATCTAGGCTCGTACTAGGACATGTCCGTTTTTGTTGGGAGAGGGGAAATCAGATTGCCTACTCGTACACTAGTATCGTGCGAATACCCCAATAGAAATCAATGGTCACTGACTTAAAGGGAACCAATGAGCCCGTTTGGGCTGATATGGTTCCCTGCATTGCTAGATAAAGCTGCTGTTCAGCTTGTGGGACATATTGTCTGCAGCTGCAACAGCAGCTTTATCACCGCTCTCAGTGCGCTTGGAGGAGAGGACTGACAGGCAAAGAGGTCCGTTACTGGCCTCTCTGCCTGTCAATCATCCCGCCGAGCGTGCTGACTGGCGGAGAGCAGTGACTAGACACAGGCGGGGAGCAGCCCGGATGACTACCTCCACGCCTCTGCTTGTCACGCGCCCGGGTTATTAAACTGCTTTTCCGTGGTGATAAAGCTGCTATTGCAGCCACGGACAGTATGTCCCGCAAGCTAAACAGCAGCTTTATCCAGCCACACAGGGAACCATACCAGCCAAAACTGTCTGATTGGTTCCCTTTAAGAATGTAATTGCGAACCTGTTATTACGGATTCAGTTACGGGCCGTGTAAATACAGGCTTAGAGGGCTACGCCATGCTTCTAGAGGAGAATATGTCTGTGATGCAGCATACAGAGCACAATAGAAGATTATTTGTTGCAGGAGGTTGTGAGAGTTCTCCAGATTCATACTTTCATATATTCTACCATTGGAAATTAATACAGTCCAAACTGCCCAGACTAGTTTAGTGAATGGCATAATTCACATTAATTTTAATCTCATGAATACTGCATTTCCAGGAAATGAATGCTTAATGTAATAGTCACACCTTGTATCTGACATATTATTTGAGATAATGGTTATAGAGAATTCTCATACCAAGTTTTGACAGTCCTGCATGTTTGTACAAACAATTCATATACATACATATTACATAGCTGGTGATGAAATGTTACTGTGAATGATGACTATCTCTGCCACCTGCCATACACATGCATACTGGACACAAAGCACTGGCATTTGTGTTTTGAATGTGGAAGAGAAGGTGAGCCACTGCCGCACACCAGACTGGCAACCATCTATCTCCACTGAGAATAATAGGCTTGGGAGTGTTGAAATTTAACTGTCCACTCTTCCTCCCTCCTGCCATAAGGGGAGTCAGGAGGTCCCCATACACATTAGGTGTTGGACTGGTCCCACCAAAATCTGCAGGTTCAGTTTACATTTATATGATGCCTATGGTCACCTTTACACTTATTATGTTATATATAAATAATTATTTTAAAAATTTTAACTGTAGATTTAGAAACATATGTATCATCTTTTTGCGCCATTATTCTAGCGTATTTTGCGCAGGTTTGTAACATTTTGCGCATCATTTATGAAGAGGATTGTGCTATTTTTGAGCATTTTACGCCAGCTGCCGACATGCCTGGACAGGTAACGCATTGGCTTTGGCTGGCCAGGCATGATGGGAATTGTATTGTATTGTATTGAATTTTATGGAAGTTTTTTCTACAATAAAGTAAGTGTTTTTAAAGACTTTTTTTGCTGGAACATTTTTTCATTTGTGGATTTGTTGCTGCGGACTGTTCCCCGCTAAGTTCCTTTCGCAATTTTTGTCCCAACACGATAAATATGGACAAGGTAGAGTGTCTTTCAAGCCACCATTATATTTCAGCATAATTATGGTGTATGCAGTTTTTTCTCACTTTTTATGATGGGAATTGTAGCTTTCCAACAGCTGGAGGGCCACAAGTTTCACATCTCTGATCTAATACATTGTCATGCAAAGCTACAGCAACTCTTTTTAGCGTATTTTCACTACAGTTCCTCCCAACAGAAAGGGGTCATTTCTTTAGGTACATTTTGGTGAACTTGGCCATGAGTGTACATTTTGCTGTGGATTTGAGGTTGCTCCCAAAAGGTGTAAGTAAAATTGTATAAAAAAGAATAATTGCTAGAACCTAATAACAGACAGTATAAGCTCAGTTCAGATACCAATTAACTTAACATATTTAGCTTTTGTATTATATCTGTTTTTTGTCAAAATACGGAACTGAGGTCTATCTATGAGGTCATCCACATAGGATGCAGTACTAAAGCAATACTTCTGAAATACGGATGACATAATGATATTTACCTTATGATACATCTGTATTTCTGATCCATATTAAGGACATTCATGTGGGCCATTATAGTAATACATTTAACTAGACAAAGAAGTATTTTTTATTATTATTCCAGTTTAAATACACAATCCTGATAAAGGAAATCAGGATTTTTAACATTTTGTTCTTTTTGTTCATTTTGTTTTTTGCTCTTGTTGTGTAAGTATATGTTTTAAAGTTTAAGCATGTTAGTAACAGCAGTTTAGTGTGTAACCCCTTATTTACTGTGCTGCTTTCCTTTCCTTTCTGCTCATATAGAACCAGTGTCGGACTGGGGTACCTTGGGCCCACCAGGGAATTTAATTCTAGGGGCCCACCCTACATATACCAGATATAACCAAACCTTTGCACAGCGCTGTGTATGTGACCAGCAATGCTGGCTCACTGCTGGTAACTTGTCAGTCACTCTATGCAAACAGTATAGGATGCCACATAAGTATCTTGAAAGGAGAAGTCCCATTAAAGGGGAACTCCAGGTAGAGGTTAAAAAAATGAAACTTCTGCAGAAGCATAAAGTATTACTTACCTATCTATTCCATTTTTGAAACTACCAAAAATCCATTTGTTGTGGGGGGTTTTGTTCTGTTTTGTTTTTCTGCACTTCCTTGTTTATCAGTTGTACACAGTACTACAGGTTCCAGAATGCAATGCTTTCCCTCAGCTGTTCATCACAGTCCTCCACCCTGCACATTCCCCGCCCAAAGCTGCTGCAGAACATCTAGGCTGTGTTCACACATTGCAGTTTCATTGTGTTACTGAATTATTTGCAGTAATTTATGATTTTATTGTGGTCCCACAGAGCACGCTGTATTCTCTACCCGTAATGCCACACAGCACGCTGTATTCTCTACCTGTAATGCCACACAACGCGCTGTATTCTCTACCTGTAACACCACACAGCACACTGTATTCTCTACCTGTAACACCACACAGCACGCTGTATTCTCTACCTGTAACACTACACAGCACACTGTATTCTCTACCTGTAGCACCACACAGCACACTGTATTCTCTACTTGTAACACCACACAGCACGCTGTATTCTCTATCTGTAACAGCACACTGTATTCTCTACCTGTAACACCACACAGCACGCTGTATTCTCTACCTGTAACACCACACAGCACGCTGTATTCTCTACCTGTAACACCACACAGCACGCTGTATTCTCTACCTGTAACACCACCCAGCATGCTGTATTCTCTACCTGTAACACCACACAGCACTGTATTCTCTACCTGTAACACCACACAGCACGCTGTATTCTCTACCTGTAACACCACACAGAGCGCTGTATTCTCTATCTGTAACACCACACAGCACGCTGTATTCTCTATCTGTAACAGCACACTGTATTCTCTACCTGTAACACCACACAGCACGCTGTATTCCTTACCTATAACACCACACAGCACGCTGTATTCTCTACCTGTAACACCACATAGCACACTGTATTCTCTACCTGTAACACCACACAGCACGCTGTATTCTCTACCTGTAACACCACACAGCACACTGTATTCTCTACCTGTAACAGCACACAGCACTGTATTCTCTACCTGTAACACCACACAGCACTGTATTCTCTACCTGTAACACCACACAGCACACTGTATTCTCTACCGGTAACACCACACAGCACGCTGTATTCTCTACCTGTAACACCACACAGCACGCTGTATTCACTACCTGTAACACCACACAGCTCACTGTATTCTCTACCTGTAACACCACACAGCACGCTGTATTCTCTACCTGTAACACCTCACAGCACGCTGTATTCTCTACCTGTAACACCACAGCACGCTGTATTCTCTACCTGTAACACCACACAGCACACTGTATTCTCTATCTGTAACAGCACACTGTATTCTCTACCTGTAACAGCACACTGTATTCTCTACCTGTAACAGCACACTGTATTCTCTATGTGTAACAGCACACTGTATTCTCTATCTGTAACAGCACACTGTATTCTCTACCTATAACAGCAGTCTGTATTCTATCTCTGTAACTCACATAGCACACTGTATTTACTCAACGAAAAAAGGGGATAGTGCCTAAAACATAACTTTTATTAATAATGATTAAGAAACACCAATAATAGTGTACCCATCACCAAGCTATATATTTTAAAATGATTGGTTTGGATACTCGCATATCCGGAATGCGTCCTCAACCAACATATAATTCGGTATATTAAACAGTCTGGAGGCTAGGTGAGCCCCAAAGTAAAATACGGTAACGTTGTATTCTCCCAACGCGTTTCTGCCACTCGTTACCGCAGCGTCATCAGGGGAGCGTGTCAGCACAGGTGCCACAGTGGTGGAAACAGGTGCCTATAATTAAAGGTACAAGCATACCCAAGAATAGGAGTCTGTTGTTAGCTATTTATTCCTATTAAGTTACAGGGTATGCTATCGAAGGGCTTAGTAGTGTACTTAAGACCATACTTGCCGCTCAGCGGCTACTCACAGGCCCTTATTTAGAACCATGCAGGGTGGCGGTACCAGGAAGCACTGCAATAAAGACAATATATAGTTTTACCATTCAACCTATAGTCATTGTCTAAAAGAAAGAAGATCCCTAGTGGGTTACTCACTGTGTACTCCCCAGAACTAGAGTGCCTGTGCTTAATCGCTGCTTGGCAGCACTACAGCAACAATCTAGAGTGTGAAAACAGGACTCATAAGTTATGATACCAACAACAGGGTGTCCTATCACATCTAGTCACTTCTCTACTTACTTATTCCCCAACACGGTCTCCGGATAATATTGAGTCAGCGTCTGCAGTGGCAGAGAGCTGGCTAATCGCGCCGACGCTGACTTTATATGCCGCGTCCGGCCCTCACCCCTACGTCAGAGGCGCGCGCCTTCGAGTCGGAACGCCCCCCTGGTCATGTGACTACATCGCGTCACTGATTGGGCGGGGAGCACTCTGTACCGCTAAGGTTAAGGGACGCCCCCGCTCCGACATGTGACTTAGATCGTCACATGCTCGTTGCGGGACGCCCTGCCCACTAACAGGTCCCACGTGATACTTGGTAGGAGTGTCAGGTAAGCGGTGGGGCGCCGCTGTCCAGGTGCTGACCGAGGTGCTGTGTTGTGACAGGTTCTTTGGAACCTGCCACAGCACTAAACTTGCTGGCTATGTAAATATAATACCGGTATTTTGGGAGGGCAATTCATGGGCCTAGGTTGCTAAAGAGGCAGAGGAGAAAACATAATTAAATGTATGTTTACATCAGGATAGGATAGATAACTACTTTAGCTAGTGGGGCTAATTCTCATTGTAGGTCTATGCTATTGTGGCAGTTTAAAGAGGGAGATGGAAGGACTCTGTGGGGGGGGGGAAGGGGGGGGAAACGGGGGGGGGATAGGATTGGAGAGGAGAGGGGGAGGGAGGGGAAGGGAGAATGGGGGAGGCAAATGGGAGAAGGATACACAGATGCTGAGATATGCTCAAATATGGACCACAGGGCAAGGACACTTTAGCATTCATATTCTCCGCATGATGAGGCGACGGGTCTAACTTACCCTAGAAGAAACTGTGATAGGCCCTATTCCTAGGTGGGGTGGCCGCCCTAAAAAGGGCGGTCCCACTCTGGAACCTAGACTGACCAACCCTAATATGAAATCTAAACTATCTGATGGACCTAGCTTATTGGTCTACTAAGACCCTCCCTGTCTGCCTAAAGTTGCCATCAGAGGGATTCCCAGCAAGGGGGAGAAGGAGGGGAAGGGGGGACGGGATCGGTGGACCAGAATGTAGGAAGAGGGTTAGGGGGGGATAGATACAGACAAGACTCTAGATAAAGCAGGAATAGTTTTGATGTTCATTGATGCCTTCTGGTGCAATAGTCTGTAAGGTATATATCCATCTACACTCCTTCTGTAGGAGAACCCTGTCTATATCCCCTCCCCGTGCCGACCTCTGTAAAAGCTCTATCCCTATAAACATAGGTTGTCCCCTACTTCCCGCCTGACACGCATTGACGTGTTGGGCCAATGGGGTGTCTCTATGATTACGAATGTCCCCCAAATGTTCCAACACCCTCTTGCGTAGATCTCTAAGAGTTTTTCCTACATATTGGGCTGTGCATGGACAGGTCACTAGATATATAACCCCTTTTGAGCTACAATTAATGAATTGTTTGATCTTGTACGTGTAATTTGTTCTGTTGCTACTGAATGTTGCTGTTTTCATGACATTTGCACATGCCTTACATTGTCCACATTTGTAACAGCCAACTGGACTCGTGGTGTTCAGCCAGGTGCGTGATTGTGGTTCGGGTGAAAGGTGACTGTGTGTTACCAGGTCCCCGATACTCCGGCCCCTACGATATGTTATTTGGGGGCTATCTCCGACCACATCCTGTAAATCAGGATCCATCCTAAGGATGTTCCAATGTCTCTGTAGGACTTCTTTCACCCTTGTTGATCCACCATCAAACGTACCTATCATACGGACGATACTGTTCGTAGTGTCCGTGGTCCTAGGGACCAATAATTGTGACCTAGATCTTTTGCATGCCTCATTATAGGCCGCCCTGAGAATGTAATCAGGGTAGCCTCGTTCACGAAATCTAGTGCGCAGGTCGTCGGCCTGTCTCCTGAAATCCTCCTCATTCGAACAATTTCTTTTGAGACGCAAATATTGCCCTTTGGGGATACCTCGCTTTTCTCCTCTGCCTCTTTAGCAACCTAGGCCCATGAATTGCCCTCCCAAAATACCGGTATTATATTTACATAGCCAGCAAGTTTAGTGCTGTGGCAGGTTCCAAAGAACCTGTCACAACACAGCAACTCGGTCAGCACCTGGACAGCGGCGCCCCACCGCTTACCTGACACTCCTACCAAGTATCACGTGGGACCTGTTAGTGGGCAGGGCGTCCCGCAACGAGCATGTGACGATCTAAGTCACATGTCGGAGCGGGGGCATCCCTTAACCTTAGCGGTACAGAGTGCTCCCCGCCCAATCAGTGACGCGATGTAGTCACATGACCAGGGGGGCGTTCCGACTCGAAGGCGCGCGCCTCTGACGTAGGGGTGAGGGCCGGACGCGGCATATAAAGTCAGCGTCGGCGCGATTAGCCAGCTCTCTGCCACTGCAGACGCTGACTCAATATTATCCGGAGACCGTGTTGGGGAATAAGTAAGTAGAGAAGTGACTAGATGTGATAGGACACCCTGTTGTTGGTATCATAACTTATGAGTCCTGTTTTCACACTCTAGATTGTTGCTGTAGTGCTGCCAAGCAGCGATTAAGCACAGGCACTCTAGTTCTGGGGAGTACACAGTGAGTAACCCACTAGGGATCTTCTTTCTTTTAGACAATGACTATAGGTTGAATGGTAAAACTATATATTGTCTTTATTGCAGTGCTTCCTGGTACCGCCACCCTGCATGGTTCTAAATAAGGGCCTGTGAGTAGCCGCTGAGCGGCAAGTATGGTCTTAAGTACACTACTAAGCCCTTCGATAGCATACCCTGTAACTTAATAGGAATAAATAGCTAACAACCGACTACTATTCTTGGGTATGCTTGTACCTTTAATTATAGGCACCTGTTTCCACCACTGTGGCACCTGTGCTGACACGCTCCCCTGATGACGCCGCGGTAACGAGTGGCAGAAACGCGTTGGGAGAATACAACGTTACCGTATTTTACTTTGGGGCTCACCTAGCCTCCAGACTGTTTAATATACCGAATTATATGTTGGTTGAGGACGCATTCCGGATATGCGAGTATCCAAACCAATCATTTTAAAATATATAGCTTGGTGATGGGTACACTATTATTGGTGTTTCTTATTCATTATTAATAAAAGTTATGTTTTAGGCACTATCCCCTTTTTTCGTTGACTAATCCAGTGCAGGGATACAATTATCTGGGACGGACACCCTAATTGTTCAGTTATACACACACTGTATTTACTACCTGTAACACCACACAGCTCACTGTATTCTCTACCTGTAACACTACACAGCACGCTGTATTCTCTACCTGTAACACCACACAGCACGCTGTATTCTCTACCTGTAACACCACACAGCACGCTGTATTCTCTACTTGTAACACCACACAGCACGCTGTATTCTCTACCTGTAACACCACACAGCACACTGTATTCTCTACCTGTAACAGCACACAGCATTGTATTCTCTATCTGTAACACCACACAGTACGCTGTATTCTCTACCTGTAACGCCACACAGCACACTGTATTCTCTACCTGTAACACCACAAAGCATGCTGTATTCTCTATCTGTAACAGCATACTGTATTCTCTACCTGTAACACCACACAGCACGCTGTATTCTCTACCTGTAACACCACACAGCACTATATTCTCTACCTGTAACACCACACAGCACGCTGTATTCTCTATCTGTAACACAACACAGCACGCTGTATTCTCTACCTGTAACACCACACAGCACACTGTATTCTCTACCTGTAACACCACACAGCACACTGTATTCTCTATCTGTAACGCCACACAGTATACTGTATCCTCTAACTGTAACACCACACAGCACACTGTATTCTCTATCTGTTACACCACACAGCACGCTGTATTCTCTACCTGTAAAACCACACAGCACGCTGTATTCTCTACCTGTAACACCACACAGCACGCTGTATTCTCTATCTGTAACACCAGACAGCACGCTGTATTCTCTACCTGTAACACCACACAGCACACTGTATTCTCTATCTGATATTTACCTTATGATACATCTGTATTTCTGATCCATATTAAGGACATTCATGTGGGCCATTATAGTAATACATTTAACTAGACAAAGAAGTATTTTTTATTATTATTCCAGTTTAAATACACAATCCTGATAAAGGAAATCAGGATTTTTAACATTTTGTTCTTTTTGTTCATTTTGTTTTTTGCTCTTGTTGTGTAAGTATATGTTTTAAAGTTTAAGCATGTTAGTAACAGCAGTTTAGTGTGTAACCCCTTATTTACTGTGCTGCTTTCCTTTCCTTTCTGCTCATATAGAACCAGTGTCGGACTGGGGTACCTTGGGCCCACCAGGGAATTTAATTCTAGGGGCCCACCCTACATATACCAGATATAACCAAACCTTTGCACAGCGCTGTGTATGTGACCAGCAATGCTGGCTCACTGCTGGTAACTTGTCAGTCACTCTATGCAAACAGTATAGGATGCCACATAAGTATCTTGAAAGGAGAAGTCCCATTAAAGGGGAACTCCAGGTAGAGGTTAAAAAAAATGAAACTTCTGCAGAAGCATAAAGTATTACTTACCTATCTATTCCATTTTTGAAACTACCAAAAATCCATTTGTTGTGGGGGGTTTTGTTCTGTTTTGTTTTTCTGCACTTCCTTGTTTATCAGTTGTACACAGTACTACAGGTTCCAGAATGCAATGCTTTCCCTCAGCTGTTCATCACAGTCCTCCACCCTGCACATTCCCCGCCCAAAGCTGCTGCAGAACATCTAGGCTGTGTTCACACATTGCAGTTTCATTGTGTTACTGAATTATTTGCAGTAATTTATGATTTTATTGTGGTCCCACAGAGCACGCTGTATTCTCTACCCGTAATGCCACACAGCACGCTGTATTCTCTACCTGTAATGCCACACAACGCGCTGTATTCTCTACCTGTAACACCACACAGCACACTGTATTCTCTACCTGTAACACCACACAGCACGCTGTATTCTCTACCTGTAACACTACACAGCACACTGTATTCTCTACCTGTAGCACCACACAGCACACTGTATTCTCTACTTGTAACACCACACAGCACGCCGTATTCTTTATCTGTAACAGCACACTGTATTCTCTACCTGTAACAGCACACAGCACTGTATTCTCTACCTGTAACACCACACAGCACTGTATTCTCTACCTGTAACACCACACAGCACACTGTATTCTCTACCTGTAACACCACACAGCACGCTGTATTCTCTACCTGTAACACCACAAAGCATGCTGTATTCTCTATCTGTAACAGCATACTGTATTCTCTACCTGTAACACCACACAGCACGCTGTATTCTCTACCTGTAACACCACACAGCACTATATTCTCTACCTGTAACACCACACAGCACTCTGTATTCTCTATCTGTAACACAACACAGCACGCTGTATTCTCTACCTGTAACACCACACAGCACACTGTATTCTCTACCTGTAACACCACACAGCACACTGTATTCTCTATCTGTAACGCCACACAGCATACTGTATCCTCTAACTGTAACACCACACAGCACACTGTATTCTCTATCTGTAACACCACACAGCACGCTGTACTCTCTACCTGTAACACCACACAGCACGCTGTATTCTCTACCTGTAACACCACACAGCACGCTGTATTCTCTATCTGTAACACCAGACAGCACGCTGTATTCTCTACCTGTAACACCACACAGCACACTGTATTCTCTATCTGTAACGCCACACAGCATACTGTACTCTCTAACTGTAACACCACATAGCACACTGTATTCTCTATCTGTAACACCACACAGCACGCTGTATTCTCTACCTGTAACACCACACAGCACGCTGTATTCTCTACCTGTAACACCACACAGCACGCTGTATTCTCTACCTGTAACACCACACAGCACGCTGTATTCTCTTTCTGTAACATCAGACAGCACGCTGTATTCTCTACCTGTAACACCACACAGCACTGTATTCTCTATCTGTAACACCACACAGTACGCTGTATTCTCTACCTGTAACGCCACAGAGCACACTGTATTCTCTACCTGTAACACCACAAAGCATGCTGTATTCTCTATCTGTAACAGCATACTGTATTCTCTACCTGTAACACCACACAGCACGCTGTATTCTCTACCTGTAACACCACACAGCACACTGTATTCTCTATCTGTAACACAACACAGCACGCTGTATTCTCTACCTGTAACACCACACAGCACACTGTATTCTCTACCTGTAACGCCACACAGCACACTGTATTCTCTATCTGTAACGCCACATAGCATACTGTATCCTCTAACTGTAACACCACACAGCACACTGTATTCTCTATCTGTAACACCACACAGCACGCTGTATTCTCTACCTGTAACACCACACAGCACGCTGTATTCTCTACCTGTAATGCTGATATTGGAATAAAGTAAAGAACTTTTAGAATTTTTTTTTCTTTTCACTTTCACGCACATATTATGATCAAGCATCTTTTATCTTTGAAGTTGAGTCCCACGTTTAGCATCATTTACATGTTACTGCATCATTTTTGTGAATACACTGCAGTACTGCAATGACACTCCAACATGTGTGAACACAGCCCTAATTTCACTGCACACTTCTGCACAATTAGAGAAATCAGGGCAACACCTGCTTCTGGCTGGTCAGAGATGGTGAATCACTCAGGGGATTGGGGGATCCAGCCAAGCCTCTTGGGACATCACGCCCTGCCCCCTGTCTGCATCATCAGCCTGATCTCAGCAAACAGACACAATGTGAGACAGAGGCATGGAAGATTTGTCTCCTAAGGGAGGATAGCAGAAGGAGCAGGAGACAATGTGGATTTGCACAGGGGCCATTTTTTTCACTTCCTGGATTTCTATCAGCTACCAGTGTGGCAGAACCATACAGATACGGTAATACATTGTATAGACATATATATTTAACTTTTAATGTATTTTTAATAGAAAACAAGTTTTTCTTATCCGGAGTTCCCTTTTAAACTGACAGATCTCAGGCAGGCAAGAACATAATACCGAAAGTATACTTACCTGTACCCGTGCCCTCGTATTTTTTTGCACTTACACTGTTTACTGTGCATGACCAGGAATGTGATTGTTTAATAGTTTGGGAGAATATGCAAGCGGCGATACCAACTATGTTTATTTATTTATTTGTATTTATAAAATAGGAAAAAAGCAAGAATAGGAGGTATTTCAGTATGAATTTTGGAAGTCTATGTAGAACAGATGGTATAAAGTGGCCTCCATCATAACTATATAGGAAGGTATGGAGGTCATGGAGCAAAAAGAATAAAAACGTGGTGTGAAGGAGACCTTAATATGATGCATTTTTAGGCTATGTTCACACTGCGTATGAGTCCGGACGCATTTCGTACGCCGCCATACATGTGCGGCTAAAACTACAGGTGTGGGAAAAATCGACATGCTGCCGGATGCATACGAACCGCGAACATACGCCGTAGTACAGTTATGCTTCCCTAGCTTGTTTCGAAGTGATCTGAAACAGGTCATTTACTTGGAAATCTTCGCCCAGCCCAATAAAACTCACAGACCCTTTTGGATCGAAAAATCAAGTTCAATTTGGCTGAAATAAGTACTTCGTACGGGACCGCATGGAAATCCACGGCCGTGAGTTTCAACATTTCCGTCCTCAAACAATGGTCTTGTTCATTTTTCACAAGATCCGGCCGTAAGCTCATAAGTAGTGTGCATTGTGCGGGCGTATATCGTATACTTTCAAGCCAACGCATCAACCTCAAAACTACGTGCGTATATTCGCGGTTCGCACTACGGCCGGACTCATACGCAGTGTGAACAAAGCCTAACACTGTCTAGTTTAAGTTTCCACTGTCAAGCTAATTGACTTTTTTATTTAATTTAAAGAGGTACTCTGGCAAAAACTTTTTTCTTCTCAATCCAACTGGTGCCTGAAAGGTATATAGATTTGTAAATTACTTGTGCTGTGTTCTTTCCAGGCTGACACAGTGCACAGTCTCTGCTGCCACCTCTGTCCATGACAGGAACTCTCCACAGCAGTAGCAAATCCCCATAGAAAACCTCTTCTACTCTGGACAGTTTGTGTCATGAACAGAGGTGGCAGCAGAGAACACTGAGAGAATACACCACTTCCTGCAGGACATACAGCAGCTGATAAGTACTGTTTTTTTTTTATAAAAGTTAAATACAAATCTTTATACACCAGTTGATTTGAACAAAATCTACTAAATTCAACTAAATTCACTACAAATGTGAACCAAGATTAAGACTGTTGCACATCTTCCTGCTTTTTGGTGTTTTTTCTGCCACTTTTTCTGCCATGTTCTCATTTTAGTGTAAAGTTTAGTTCTAATTTTATCCCCTGTGGGGCTTTTCGGTACAAATCATGTGAGTCCAGATTTTATGTTGAAGAACTGGGGAAAAAACACTAATTTCCATATAGACATGACAATATTCCCCCCTATAGAAGCCTGTGGCAAAATACAAAAAAAAACAACATAGCAGAAAAATGCCCTATGGGTGTTGTGTTTCGATTTTCCCCACTGACTAACATCTGGTCTCTGCGTTTTTGAACCCCAAAAATACCATATGACATATTTCTGAAAAGCGCCTAGTCTGAGTCCAGCCATATAGTACATGAGAACATACCCCTCTCCTAGTTATTCACAGGATAAGGGATAACAAGACCTAAAGAGAATTAATGGAGCACTGTCCCCACTGTTTATTTAATGGGGATATGTTTCCCACATTCTCATAACCACTGGGACCCCAACCAATCAGCTTGATATCCCCTATCCTGTGGATTTTGCAGGGGGAGAGGGAAGCTACCTAGCATGTATAGCTGTGGGGGCACAATACTTTGCCTTGCCCCTGATCCTGCCCACACACACAAGAGCCACTGGGGTATGTATATATGATGTATATTTATGGTGGTGTCCATGTTGCTATGATTGGTGTGACCCTGTCACTTGATAAAACCTTTTGCCAAGCCTTGTAGATGTAGGTATAAGCCTTGTGATAGATGTTTTTTCTTCAAGGTTTGAGTGTTCCTTTAATCCAGGGATAGACACATACAAGCAGGAGTTCCACCAGCCACCGCTCTATACTACTTTTGCGCATTGTGCAGGTGATAGATCTGTGTAGCAGGCAGATGTCCAGCTTTATGACTCTGCAATATGTGATGGACCCCCAACTCCCCCAAGTTAAACCAAAGAACGCAAAATAAAGACACAAAACATTGTAATCAGGTGTCAAAGGGTCCCAATTTTATTTAAAATTACATGACACTGAAAATGGCAGACCCCCGACTCACGAAGAGTCACCCTCCAGCACTCAGGTGAGGAAAACCCCCTGTGGGGGAAACCTCGAGGGAGCCATGGCTGGAGAGCTGCCCCTCCCCTGGGCTTAGAGGGTAATACCATACTATAAGTATAATAAACTGGATGTGAGAGAGATGAGGCTGCAATATCTGTCACCTTATTGATGGCTAGGTGGCTGTATCTCTTCTCCTTCACAGATCCAAGTCCCCTGCTAGAACCTCCAAATTTCATCAAGGGTAGGGGGCAGTAAATTAGTCAAGCTCAAGGTCCTCTGGCGCATCCAAGATGGCACTGATCAGGGTGCGGTGCATTGCTTTATGTAACCGTCTTTATAACATAAGAGCTTGTCATCACAGTGCATGGTTGCCATGGTTACTGCAGGTAAACACATCTGAAGCATTAACCCATTAATGACTGGTGATGCGCTTTACTGCAGCGCTCACTAAACACACTTGTGATCAAGCATACAGCCTATGGTTAGTCCACACTAAGGACACTAAATAATATGGTTTGATGTGGCCCATAGCAACCAATCACAGCTCAGCTTTCGTTTCTCAAATTACTCTGGTAAAATAAAAGCTGAACTGTGATTGGTTGCCATGCACAATTTAGACAGTCTAATCTGCCCATAGCAACCAATCAAAGCTCAGCTTTAATTTTATAAGAGCTTGTTAATATATGAAAGGTGAGCTGTGATTGGTTGCTATAGGCGAATCAGATTGTGTTTTGTCTCTGGCAGGTTGATAAAGGTGCTCCATTACTGTAAAATCTTATGATGATAATGATGATGATGATGATGATGACTGAAAACACATGACATCAAGCTTTCCCATAATGCTTTGCAGTCAGCCCTTCCTCCATATCTCCCAACTTTTTGGAGGGACACTTGTGGTTCACAGACATTTCTATACACAGTTTAGAATCCTCTGGTATACGGTTATATACCATGTTATATACCATATATATACCATATATAACATGAATGAGACAGCTAACAATCGGATTTGGAGGATTGGAAAGGGCAGCCAAAGAGTAATACTACATTTCTCAGGCTGTCATAGGAAATCGGTGATCACCCAATTAGTTGATCAACAGAGAAACTGCACTGACTGTACAAAAGGGGCTGTCAAGTTGTTTAAAAGTAAAATAGTCCATGGGGAACTCCAGCAAAAAAATTATTTCAAATAAACTGGTGCCAGAAATTTGTACTTTACTTCTATCAAAAAAAATCTCCAGTCTTCCAGTACTTATTAGCTGCTGTCTGTTCAGCAGGAAGTGGTTATTCTTTCCAGTCTGACCCATTAATATCTGCTGCCAAAGTAAGTAACTGTCCAAAGTAAGTTCCTGGCATGAACAAAGGTGGAAGCAGAAAGCAATGTGTCAGACTGGAAGGAATACACCACTTCCTGCAGGACATACAGCAGCTGATAAGTACTGAAAGGCTTGAGGGTTTTTAGTAGAAATAAATAAAAAATCTATATAACTTTGTGGCACCAGTTGATTTGAAAGAATTTTTACTTAGCTTGACATCCCCTATCCTATGGATTTTAGGGGGAGCACCACCTTGGGCCCACCTGGGAATTTGATTCTTGGAGCCCACCATACCTTACACCAGATATAATAAGCACCAAACCTTTAACATTACTATATAGAGCTGTGTATGTGACCAGCGATGCTGGCTCACTACTAGTAACTCTTCAGTCAGTCTATGCGAACACCATAACGTGCCACTTAACTTTCTTGAAAGGAGAAGTCCCATGAAACTAACAAATCTCAGGTAGGCAGGGGGGTGCAGGAACATAATAAAGAAAGTATACTTACCCATCCCTGTGCCCCCGAAGCTCTTCCTTAATGTGCCCGCGTAGCCAATCACTGACTGGGGATGGAGACCGCTGCAGTCATTGACTGGCTGAGCAGGCAATCCATCAGACGAGTATGTGACATTGAGCTGGGGCCGTGATATACACAGAATCTGTTTGAAAATGACAGAAAAACTTCCAGCAGCTGTGGGAGAGAGCGCGGTCCAGGGGCACAGGGACTGGTGAGTATAGTTTTCTATTATCTTCCCACACTCCACTGCCTGACTATTATTTGTTACGAGACTTCTGTCAGCTGTAATTCGCGTTCCAAACTGCTGACACTGTTAGATGCTGTTAGGTCAAGAAGACACATGGTACCTTACATATATTTGTCTTTGCTTCTATAGCATAGAAATTGTTTTCATTCTCTGGTAGAAAGAGTCAGACAGGGAGGCCCACCTCCTGCCAGGGGCCCACCAAGGGGTAGGGCCCACCGGGGGATTCCCCTGTTCCCCTGTAGGCCAGTCCGAGCCTGTATAGAACCTTGTAACCCAGTGCATCAGTAACCTCTTCTCCCTTCACATTGGCAGCTATAGTACTGTACTGTGTAAATCATCCCCAGCCCAGCCTGTTCACTGCAATGCACTTTCACCAGCACGATGTCCCAACCCCTGAAATGCAGAGAATCAACAGGTACACTTTAAGTAAAGATTAGGGCATGATTTATTATTTGTGTTTAATAGTATTGAGCGAGCATGCTTGGTTGAGCATAGAGCTCAATCGAGTTTAATGTTCAACTAAGCAGCTTGTAGTGCTCAGGGTGCTGTTTAAATGTTCATGCTACTGTACTGACATGGCATGTCAGTACAGTAGTGCAAATATTTTAAAGCTCCGAGCATCATCATTCATTATAATTAGAATGCTAATTGTAATTTTTGGATATATTGTTTACACATCCCTTCAAGGGACACAATATATGAAAAATTTGTAGTTCTTGCATTAAGTAAGGTATTGCATCTTGCATTAAGTAAGGTATTCTGGTTCTAATTTTTGTATATTCACTTTATGCATCCCATCAAGGGGCGAAATATACAAAAATTTAAATGAAAGAATGCAATAGGTGAACAAGGCACCCTCCGCTCTGCCGAGCAGGGGGTTGAATGCTTGAGTCTCTAATTGATTTCAATGGAGTTCGTTGCTCGAGTCAACATGAGTAACAAGCATTCAAGCAATTTAGAGTTCGTTCAAGACTATTGTGAAAGTTTAAAGCGACTCTGTACCCTTAATCTGAACCCCCCCAAACTGCTTGTACCTTCGGATAGCTGCTTTTAATCCAAGATCTGTCCTGGAGTCCGTTTGGCAGGTGATGCAATTATTGTCCTAAAAAACAACTTTTAAACTGGCAGCCCCGTGCCCAACAGGCGTGGCCTAGATTGTGTATGCATTAGACATTGTAGTTTTTTAGACTTTTGTTTCTACTGTGGTCTGTACCTTGATGCCTGCCTTGTACAGGTATCCTCCTGCAAACACAATCATGTGGCTGTGATATTGAATCCAGTGTGAGGAATTTGTACTTTGTTCTGTGAACAATTTTAATCTTCATTTTTTGATTAGTTAATAAAATATTGGATTTTGAATTATTTAAGTGTTGTAGCCCTATTTTTGTGGGAAATCTGTGTATGCATTAGGCTGGCACAACCTCTCTGTCCCTCCTCCCTGCCCTCCCCATCATTAGGAATGTTCGAGGCAGATTATCTCCTATTCATCAGCTGTGTGAATACTGAACATGGGCTGGATTGTTAAGGCACCTGTGCAATTTTCAGACAGGAGAAAATGTTCCAGTGGCATTCCTAATGATGAAGAGGGTGGAAAGGAGGGACGGAGGGGTGGTGCAAAGTTAGGGCACAGATACAAGTTTAAAAATTGTTTTTTAGGACAATAACTGCATCACCTGCCTAACGTACCCCAGGACAGATCTTGGATTAAAAGCAGCTATCCGAAGGTACAAGTGGTTTGGGGGGGTCAGATTGTCGCTTTAAGTTTGCTTTCACTTTCAACAAGTAGGTGCTGGTATAAATTGCACTAAATGTTTGCGCCAAAAACCAATTTTGCCCAGTAATATAAATGACATACTGTTAGGTTGTGGCTATTTTCTATTTTTGAATAGAAGTGTTCTTTTTGATGCAGGCAAATAGTACCTGAAAAGAAATGCTGGAAAAAGCAAGGCACCTCATGTTAAAAGAAAAACTGCTATGGATATATGAAATCCCCCCAATGGCTATAACAATGTATGAGCACATAGTGTACCTCTTCTGGTTATTTTCAAGAAAAGACACTGTACACGTTCACCTCAATCTGTGTTCACTCCTGTCCCATTTATCTTAATGTATATTATGACAGTATGGTTGTAAATATAGTGTGCAGCTGACCACCCCTTGATGAAAGACTCCAGATGATCTTAATAAGTAAGAATTTATTGCTAGAAATGGTATCATTTAACCTTTGTTCCATCCACAGATGGCTGATTCTCACAATGTCCATTTATCTGTCGCATTAGTCAGACGGATGTTTCACAACTTGGTGTGACAAGTAAAAATAAGGAAGATGTAAGAAAGGAAATGAGAATTTTGGGCTAAATGATTTTTTATTTTTATGTATCAAACAAATTGACTTTTTCTGTAACATCTAGTTATTTATGCCACTTCCAGAAATTACACCATTACAATAATAAATAATACTATACGCATCAAGTCATTTGATAGATCAGAGTGAAATAGTATCAATTTAATAATACACAAAGTTGTAAACATGGAATCCCATTATCTTACAGAGTTGATCAAGAGGAAGGAAAAACAACTTCTTACAGGCAGTTTGAAAGAGTGAACTGCATGCAAATGGAGGCTCTCCTTGGCCAGATGAACCTTCTAGTACACCTCTGACCTTTAGTCCAGTATTCTCTACAGCTGAGGTGGCTCAGCAGTCTTTTGCCAAGCAATCAGCCAATGAACATACTAACACTTGTTCGCTGGACGATCGCAGTCGATCTTCGCCCTTACATCTCCCCATGTTAGACGTCATAAGTAGTAGATGAATGACAGAAGGGACCACACAAATGGTCCAGCATCTATTCTTGTGGTCCTGGCTGCCCAATAGCCAAGTACCAATCTAGATCCCACTCTAAACTCAAGTGTACAGTTGTCTCCACAAAAGAAAAACACTGTGTTTACAAGAAAAGCAATTAGAAATATGATTTTTTGTGATATAATACTAGACAACATGTTTCAGACATAGCACACATCCTTAATCATAGTATATTACCATGCCAACTAAGGACAGGTGCTATGTCGAAAACACATTGGATAGCATTATTTCACTTTGAAAGCAATTATCAGGTACATAAATATTTTAATGCTTTTCTAATAAACTTAATATTATTTAAATTTTTCCTTTCTTCTTTGTGGATTACAGTGTTTTTCTATTATGGAAGCCCAACTTTGAACCTGCCCCAGTTTATAGATGTGTTTTTCTATGCATACATTTAAAAGGGGTTGTTCCATCTATACAACTTTTCTTAAGGCAAGGTTGAAGGCTCCGGTTTCTAAAAGGACTTAAAGGCCTCTCTGTAACATAAGATGACACTAATATCATAAATGACATATGATAAGTAGTAGGCCCTGGTACAGAATGTACATTGAGGTTTAAGGCATTGCGTTGCTAGGCATTGTTTTGATAGTATGGCACTGAGAGAAAAACATTTTAACCTTCTGTCAATCTGACATTATAAATACAATTTTAGGCTATGTTCACACTACGTATATTTCCAGCCGTAGTGCGAAATGCAAATATACGTCCGTAGTTTTGAGGTTGATGCATATGCTTGGAAGTATACGATTTCCGCCGCACAATGCACACTACGTATGAGCCTACGGCCGGATCGTATACGGCGCCGTGAAAAATGAACAAGACCATTGTTTGCGGCCGGAACTGTGCCAACTCACGGCCGTGGATCTCAATGCGGTCCTGTACGGAGTACTTATTTCAGCCAAATTGAACTTGATTTTTAGATCCAAAAGGTTCTGTGTGTTTTATTGGGCTGGGCGAAGGTTTCCAAGTAAATGACCTGTTTCAGATCGCTTCAAAACAAGCTAGGGAGCATAACTGTACTACGCGCATATGTTCGCGGTTCGCACGCATGTTCGCAATCCGGCCGCATGTCTATTTTTCCCACGGCCGTAGTTTCAGCCGCACATGTCCGGCCGCGTACGAACTACGGCCGGACATATACGTAGTATGAACATAGCCTTATAATAGATAGATAGATAGATAGATAGATAGATTTAATAGTCAATACAACAGTGTACTTGTATATTTGCCTGTGAAAGGTCACTTTTCTGATTCAAGGTTTTTAATTGCTAAAACACTGACTGCGAACCCCTCTCTTGTTCACCGCATAACTGCTCTATGCCCACGGTCACTGGTTTTTGGACAGTTTCGAAGCACTGACCTACAGATACAGGTTTGGTATGTCATTGAACTTTAAGATATAATAAAGTGGTCACACTCCAGCTTTCAGCTTAACCTTACCTTGCATGCAATGTAATAAATGAATAGTGTATTGCAGAACACTCTTTAACCCTTCTAGCTAAAGGCAAGTGAGGGCCTCACAACAATAAAAATAAGTAATTCTGTTTTATACCTGCCATTTTGTTTTTTAATAATTCTGCTGATGAAGTCTGACTTTGAAGACATCACTTTTAGGATAAAAATACTTCAAGAACGCTAAAAAAAAAAATAGGACCTTTTCTAGCATATGATAAAAGACAAATACATTCCCAATAAATAAACCATTCTTCTGCACAATAAAAGCTGCATTCAGTGTTTGTAACCCCAAACTTCAAATGGTCACTGTAATTTCAGACCACTTCTTTCCATTACGATTTCTAAAATATTTGTAAATCATTTTATTTACCAAAAATAACTCCTCACCCCAGAAAAACAGCTCCAGGCCACTAGGTGTCTCTCTTTCTTGCAACCTGTTGCCCCCTGCCTGTTGTCAAATTAAATCTGCCTCTAGTAACAGACAAAGCAGGACAAATCAGGAAGTAATCCCAAGCCCAGAGAGAAAAAGAGAAAGCCTGTGCTGTGTAACTGCATGCTGAGCCTGTCTGCCTGCTGAAGATATTCTTTCTAAAAGGTAAATCAAGGATTCCCTCTCATCTCTGGCCATGCATTAACCTCACAACAGCTGTCCTTTGTGTGAAAACGAGTATACCTACAGCGCTGCAGTGTAATCTCCTCTTCTTCCCTCCTTTTAGCTTCTTAAAAGCAGCCAAAGATTGCTTAGTGTAACTCCTTTCTTGTTGTGATGCTGCTGTTTCCTTAATTTCTGATTCTGATATCAGGGCACATTAGAGAGAGGTATGTGCTGTAATTTAACAGGGAAGTAAGAAAAGGGGAATCCTGTATGTTTACTACTAATAAACAGCTCAGCCTTGGTACTACCAGGGAAACGGGTCTCAGAGGCTTAATAGACAAAGTGAGCACACTAAAACCACCTTTTCAGCACTGTTAAGAATTCCACTAACAAAACAATGCAGGTTTAGATAAATCTTTTAAAATGGCCTTTATACTTCCAATTACTTGCACACAAGACAACTAATTGTGGTGCAAGCCTTGCCTTAACATGGCAAGATTGGATTGGATCTCCTGAAAATAAATACAGCACTAAAGATTGGACTTGTAATGTAATGTATTCAATCTAAATGTTTCAGTGGTCAGAATATACTGTAGCGTGTAAGAATATGTTTTTTCCAGCTCTGTCACTTTAATCACACCCAAGTCCACCAAACACTTACTCAAATGTCACTTGGTACCAATCTGCAACCTCATAAATCAGTTACTTTGTATGAATCAAATTCAACATTTTCCTTTAGGTCAGTGTTTCTCAACTCCAGTCCTTAAGACCCACCAACAGGTCATGTTTTGAGGATTTAACAGGTGATATAATTATAGTCAGTGCACCAGTAACTGCCACAGCTGTGCATTGTATGGGACATCCCCAAAACATGACCTGTTGGTGGGACTTGAGGACTGGAGTTGAGAAACACTATTTTAGGTAGTGACAGGAGGAGACGTTGGGCATGGGGCAGTATGGTACAATAAACTGAGCTGTTCCTAACATATTTCATTAAATATCTCTAAACAGTCATAGTTATAGACATGTAGCTTCTGTGTTTATGCCATGGATAAGCACAGGATCAAAAAATTGCAGTGAAAGCACTTTGACAGCCTTTAAAATTCCCATTCGTTTAATAGGAAGAGATTGCATATTCTTGGGATCAGTTTGGGCCCAGTAATTGGACCTCGACGATCAATATTTCATATTCTATCCTTACAGTGGGTCATAAAATATTATGGTGGCAAAAAGCCTCTTTACACTCTCAAAATCTCAGTATCAGGATGACTTCCGTTAATCCTTATATCTCTCGTCCCCAGAGTATTGCTTAGAAGAGTCCAAGAATCCAAGACAAGTAAAGTTATATCTATATGGATAGTTTTAGCTATACATGTGGTTGAGTTATTACTGGTTCTCTTTTTCCCAGAAAAATAGCATTGCTGAAGGGTGAAAGAAAAAAATTAAACTCTTTTCATTAACTTTTTAGGGCCACAATTTTCTGATCTGCTATATTTCAGTATGGTGCTGCAAATGTTGCATTGCTAATCTCAAAACTTGGGGACATCTGTTGACTGCAATGATACCAGCCGCATGGATGCAGCAGTTAGAGAAGGGAGACAGAAAAAAGCACTTCTCCCCATTAGAGGTTCACATAGAGTTTAGTTTGATACAAATAAAATACATCTAATTTTAATGGGATGCGAGTTTGTAATTTATTGTGCATTATGTTAAAGTGGCCTCTTCAAGTGGTAGAATCTAATAAAAAAGCTGTTTGTTCCTGCTTCAAACCAGTCTCTTTCTGGTAAAATCTAATCATAAATATTAGCAACAGACTGATATCAAAAGCTTTGTTAAAGAATATCTTCCACGCATCTCTCCCAATGACTTTAGTTTTCAATCACAGGCTCACTCGTGAATAAAGAAGTGCTCTCCTGCTTTTAATATGGTAGTAAACCATGAAATGACTAATGACATCTATCATAAGATAGAGCAGTGAATACATTTAATCTAATATCAAGTAGCAGAAGGGGTTTTTGTGACTAAAGATGCATGTAATAGTTTTGTAACTGTATCCCCAAAAGCCTAGCTATACATAATGTGACAGTGCATTATTTTTATTGATAAGAGTTTGTGAACTTCCCTGACGAAATACCATAATGATGTGGTGGTTAAAAGCGCAAATCCTCAGGCAGTGATGGAGACAGAGATGGTTTTTAAACGGTTTTCGGATGCCAGTATTTTATTATGGACAAGGGCCATTGGGCTCCACTTGTCTTCCCATCTTCCCTGGTTGATTGGGAAACTGTCTACACTGACAGCAGGTGTTAATCATTAATATTACGGCTCCTCATCGAGTCAAAGGAAATTACCAAGCTGTACTTATTGATCATGAGAGATAGAAATCACTCATATATGGTTACTTGAACAGCAAGGTTTTCAGAAGGTCTGATTGGTTTTTAGAGAGGGAGAATAAGTACAATATAGGAATTTGTAGATATTATCTGCTGTGAGAGGTTGAAGACTTATGTGGCCCAGCTGAATATCAGTGGTGCATATCAGTGGTTAGGTACTCTTACAAAGCTTCTCATTTTTTGGGACAAATATTCCTGAAAACCATTCTCTGACATTCTTTTTTGTAAAAAGAAAACTATCTACAAAGACCTAAAGGGATATTCAGAGGGAGAATAATTCTAATTACAGGAGAATTCTGAGCAGCGTCCTTTTTTTTGGCAAAGTGCTGGGGAGAATGAAAGAAATAATGTGCACTTACCTCCCCAGCTCAAGTGCAGATGCCCGTATACCACAGCTCTGGTCCCCAGGCCCCAGCTGCTTCCTGGTTAGAGAGGGAACCTGGGACATGATGTTCCAGGCCCGCTCAGCCAGTCAGTGTCCAAATCGGGGTCCTGCCCCACTGCTGGAGCCAGGAGCTGGGATATACGGGCAATAGCGCTGGACCCGGGCAGGTAACAAGTGGATGTTATTTCTTTTAAACAATCCCCCCCCCCCCCGCCCCCCCTATCCCCACCGGCACTTTAGCAAAAAAAAAAAAACATGCCCGGAATTCTCCTTTAATTAGGGCCAGAATGTAAATGACTTCTATTTAAAACAATGAAGCTTTCTAGTACTTATTAGCTGCTGTATGGCCTGTAGATTGTCCTACAGTTTTCCCAAAGAGACACAGCGCTCCCTGCTGCCATCACTGTTCATGTCAGCCTTAGCTGAAGAAGGAAGGGGTTGAAGTCGGCACTCCTGGACGTAGAAATTTAAAATATAACTTTTATTCGTGCATGTTAAAATCTGGCGGTTAGCATAGCAGGACCTGGTATGCTAACCGCCAGATTTTAACATGCACGAATAAAAGTTATATTTTAAATTTCTACGTCCAGGAGTGCCGACTTCAACCCCTTCTTTCTTCAGCTAAGCCTTGCATACGGCGTCTGGCCAACGCCCTGAAGATCGAGCACCCTCCTCAGCCATACTTGTTACTTTTTACTTTTTTCTACTATTGCTGTTCATGTCAGCAACTGTCCAGATCAGGAGAGGTTTGCTATGGGGATTTGCTACTGCTCTAGACAGTTCCCAATTCAGACAGAGGTGGCAGCAGAGAGCACCACAGTGTCTGCTTCCTCTAGGCATACAGCAGCTAATAAGTGCTAGAGAGCTGCATTTTCAAATAAAACTTTTTGGCAACAGTAAATCTCCCAAATACTTCTTTAATCCCTTGCCGCAAAATTACATACCAGCACGTCTTGAAAACGAGTGAATTCCCACATTATGACACATCATGCGCATGGGGCTCTATAAAGCAAGCTCAGGAGCTGAGCTTGCTTCATAGAGAGAGAGGACTGGCTGCCATCAACAGCCAGGTTCTCACCATTAATGATGGGGCACATCGATTGTGCAGCGATTGTACATCCAAAAGTCATAGAATCTAATTTTTATTTAATTTTTTTTTAAAATGCTGATTTCATAAAGGCTATGTTCACAATACGTAAAAGAACACTGCGGCCGGAAAGATTAAGAATCTTTGAAAGACTATTTACACAAAGCGATCTGCGAATTTTTAGTGAACGACTAACAACGATTTGAGAACATGTTGATAGATCAAAATTAACAATTTCTCGCTTGTCGCTTGATCGTTTGCTGTGTTTACACGGAACGATTATCGCTCAAATGCAATCGTTATTGCGAAAATTCAAACGATAATCATTCCGTGTAAACACAGCATAAGGCTATGTTCACACAACGTAAGTTTTTTACCAATCACGGCTGTTGTTGCCCATTTACAACAACTGCAGTAATTAATACAAAACTTACATTGTACTGCAGTCAATAGGATCCCGGCTGGAGTGTATACACACAGTATACGCTCCGGCTGGGATCTCTAGCGGCCGCAGCAAAAACTGACATGTGAGTTTAGTGCGCCCTTTATTCATTGAATAGCGGCCGCACAACCCTGACAAGTCACGCAATAGAGAGTGTAGCTCTGGACGCACTCTTCAATGTGTTCAATGGTGAAATGGGATGTGGGTGCACACAAATGCGCCCTCATTCCAATTCAACAGAAATAAAGATCATCCGGCTGGTACTGCAGTACCGGCTGGGATAATCTTCACTGACACCAGGAGTTCTGTGACACGGCCAGGTCACAGAACAGCCGTTGTCTTGGTGGTGTGAACCCGCCCTTAAATAGTATACACAATATTTTGGTACAGAGGGCAATAAACCTAGGACTCTTTATATACATCCCTTCTTTTAGAGAATCTTTTCCCTTGGGGAATAAACAAAACTTTGTCCAACATTTTTTACTTGTTTAGCGCTCACATTTTGGCACATGGGCTATCCTGACCATAATGCTCCAAAAATGTGCCACAGATACACCAAAAATGTGCCGCATTAATGGGGTGCATTGCTTTAATCCACAAAAAGTCTGATCCCAGACTTAAATCTACATAAATCAGCGTACTGTCAGCGCTGCAGGGGCATTTTTAGGCCTGGCGCAGAAAACTACGGACTTAAATAAATGTCCCCCAATGTGTATACATTCCGGACGGGATTCCCTTAGCCTGCAGCACTACTTAAGTTCCGTACTAATCATGGCCGTTGTTGCTAATTGGCAACAACAGACTTGATAAATACGGAACTTACGTAGTGTGTGTTAAAGGACAAGTGCCCTAGTGGTGCCCACCTAGTGGTGTTAAAGGACAAGTGCCATGAAAAACTTTTTCCCAGTAATTGAAGCACATTACAAAGTTATATAAGTCTGTAATGTGCTTCAATCATCTATCTGCCTCCCTTCCCTGTCTTTTCCCCCCTCCACCCCCCACCAGGAAGTGTCCTAACTCACACAGACCTAATGACTGTCGTCACCGTCACCAAGCTCTTCTCTCAGATCTTTCTCCTGTTACACTAGCCTCCCCCCTCCCCTGCCTTATCAGGTGACTCAGCTTGCTCAGCTCCCATTGGCTGAACAACTGCAAGCCATCACTTGTCACATGTCATGCTTATCTTCCCTCAGACTGACTGCGGCACATAGGCAGCTCCCCCCTCCCCTCATACCCTCTCTCCTGCTGCCGTGGACTCAGTGAGTGAATGAGTCATGTCACTAGAGAAGATAAGCAAGTGACAATCGGAGCTGAGTCACCTGACAAGGAGGGGGGGCTGCTGTAACAGGACCTAGAGCAGCCCTCCTGCTGATGACTCATCCTCACAAGAAGGAGCTGCCTGGTGACGGTGACGACAGTAATCAGGTCTGTGTGAGGTAGGACACTTCCTGGTGGGGGGTGGAGGGGGGAAAAGACAGGGGAGGGAGGCAGATAGGTGATTGAAACACATTACAGAGTTATATAACTTTGTAATCTGCTTCAGTTACTGGGAAAATGTTTTTCATGGCACTTGTCCTTTAAGTGTTGTTGTGTGTGACGTGTATGAGAATATATAGACATAGTATTTATTGCGTAACAAGACTGTAACAATTCCTACAACAAGCTTTTCCTGTATTATTATGGCTATAGAAAGCAGTGCCTGTGTTCTGCTTAGCTTTGTGGGTGTGTATTCGCCTTTTTATCTAGACTCCAGACTGTTCTCCATTCAGGGTGGGGAGCGTCGACTGGGCACCTCCTGCTAAAACAATCATCCCAGAGATACTCTCTAAGGAGTGGTCCTGCTGATGAATCTTTAAGTTTGGACTTTCTGGCTTAATGTTAACTAAGAACTGATTTGTATCATTAGTGTTTTTTGGCTAAACATCCAATCTAACAGAAACCTTTATGGTCTCTTATAAATTTTCTGCTGAAGGAGGTAAATAGAACAGTCACTTAATGTTCACTTCAGCTAGAACTGTGTATACACAAGCGAGCCTGCAGCAAAGTTCACTGAGGTAGAATTTGTCACAGTGAAAGATCTTCATTCATAGGTTTACCCATGAAAGGTTACAAAAGTGGAGGGTTAGACGATATAACAGGGTACCAGACAGAAAGTTCCAGCAGATGATTCACAAATAATCTGTTTGACCTTATTGATGCTATTTCCTGTATGTCCAAGCTAGCCACAATGTTTATAATGTAGTTAACCCATTCCCGCATCACCGTGCAAGGATGGCACAAGCTAAAGTTGCAGCTGTAAGGTAGAAACACAGAAGATTGTTGCAAGACAAAGACTACCTGGTCTATCTAGTCTTCCCTTAAAGGGGTTGTCCAGAATTTAAAAAAACAAGGCTGCTTTAAGAAACAGTGCAACTCTTGTTTTAAGTTTGGGTGTGGTTTTGTAATTAAAGGGGTAGTTCACAAAAAAAAAAGCTTTCAAATGGCAGAAAGTGTCAGAGATTTGTAATTTATTTCCATAAAAAAATCTCAAGTCTTCCAGTACTTATCACTAGATTACCTAGTTTCACTTTTACCTAGTTTCTGTAGCAGTACTCAGCAAAGGCTGGTGTCCATACTATAGGACATACATTTTCATTAGATAGTCCATCTGTCTTCAGTGTGACCTCATTCAGACTTGCTCACTACAATAACATATTATATAGCTCAAGACATCTGTCTTTGTTTTAGACACCTTGCACATTGACAATATTTTTTAGTGTTTTACGGTGGCAAGAGAAGTTGGATGCAGCTATAGGCCACCTTCTTTAGGCTTCTCCAGGCATCGCGAGTCAAATGGCGAGCGTCCAGGTTCTGCTGAATCCCAACACTTGGCAAGTTCGTTCAACACCAATGTTTAGCTTATGATATTCTGCAATAACCAAAAATGCCTTTTATAGAGATGAGCGAACCTGGAGCATGCTCGAGTCGATCCGAACCCGAACTTTCGGCATTTGATTAGCGGTGGCTGCTGAAGTTGGATAAAGCCCTAAGGCTATGTGGAAATCATGGATATAGTCATTGACTGTATCTTGTTTTCCAGACAACCTTAGAGCTTTATCCAAGGTCAGCAGCCCCAGCTAATCAAATACCGAATGTTCGGGTTCGGATCGTCTCGAACCCGATCCCAGTTCGCTCATCTCTAGCCTTTTACAAAAAGATCCTCAGTGTATGACTCCCCATGCAATGGTGGTATAATGTACAGTATGATTACAGGCTGAGTTTGCATTTCAGGTCTATTTCACACATCTAAGATTCTTTGCTGCAGATTTAAAGGGGATATCTAGGATTAGAAAAAAACAAAGATGTTTTCTTCCAGAAACAGAACCACTGTTCTATTGAACTGAATAGAACTCTGCTGTAATACCACACACAACCTGAGGACAAGGGTGGAGCTGTTTTTGGAAGAAAGAAGCTACATTTTTTTAAATCCTGGATAACCCCTTTCAGCAGATTATGAGCCACAACAGGATAAAGTGTCACAATGAGAGGACATCACATCACATCACATTGCACAGCACGTGCTTCATTGTGGAAAGGGAAAGATGCATAAAAATATGTTACACAAATATGTAAACAAGATTTACAATGTAGTGAGACCTGTTCTCTATACTTCCATGGTTGTGTTTCTTGTGTTCACACAGAAACCCTTGAGTTATTAAACTCCAAACTCTAGGACAGGCCATCATTATTTGATCAGTGGAGGTCAGACTTTGAACTCCAACCTCCCATTGTAGTTAGCACATGTATCATGGCACTCATCTCTGGTGTTCCTTCATGCACGCTCACCCAAATAGCAATCTTTGTGGAGGTGTTATGTACTTTGCAGTCCACTCTAGCAGCTATATGGGCTTCTGCATATGAACATACACAGTCCATCTGTGAGCAGCATGGGACGCTTTCTGATGTGAGGCCAGTATACACAATGAAACACAGCAGAAAGCAGATGGCTTCACACACTTTAAGGTGCCACGTTGAATTACTGCAGCTCAGCTCCCACTGATCCAATACAAAAAAATTACTCTGAAAAGCCCTTTAAGATAAAGTCTAAAGGGAATCTGACAAAAAAAACCTCTTCTGTATAATGCTGAATAAAATTCTAGACATGTGGAGGTACAATAAGGCCTCACACACATCTATGCAAAACAAACATGAAGCCTCAGACCAGCTGCAGATGAGCTCAATCACATCTCCCAAGTTGGGTTATTACTCCTGCAGTTGGCCTAGAACCTGTGGCTATAACATGGACAAAGAATTTTGCTCTTCTGAAACTGGCACTGAGGTCACAAATATTGGTTGATTGATGTGTAGTTGTGCTATGTACAACAGCCAGGGACGTATTTACCACTAGGCACCTGTGGTCCGGTGCCCAGGGCAGCACCTTGCAGGGGGGCAGCACCAGGGAGCAGGGAGAAGAAAACTTTTTTTTTTCCTTTTCCTTTAGTTTTCCACCTCCCGTTCAGACTGTGGCAGAGTGGCAGTGTTATTCAGTCACAGTATGGCGGTATTGGTCAGGTCTGGTATGGTGGTGTTATCCAGTCACAGTATGGCGGTGATGGGGCGCCCACAAGATGGGGCGTCTTCAGGTTTAGTGCCTAGGGCAGCAGCAGCTGGTAATACATCCCTGACAACAGCCAGTAAAACTGCAGGAAGTTGCTGTTTCTGAGCACAGCCACACATTGGCTGTCACTTTCTTACATGCACTTTACCTGCTGTGGCCTGGGCATCCGGAGACTCATGCCATCCCTTAACTAAACACAGTATTCCTCTCCTTTTTGATGGGATGGCTGGTACAGGAATGCAAAGTGCAGAGTGGGTTACCAATGGCAATACTGACTCACAGTCTGTCACTGACAATAATTCGCTAAATCTGTCCAATCAGCATCAGTGTAAGACAGGTAGCTAGCATCACTGTCATACGAGAGAAGAGTGACAGAGCTGGTCTGCAGCATGTTGAAGTACTAATCCATAGTCTTAAGGTCCCGGTACACTTTATACCCATATTGGCCAAACTGGTTCAGCCGGCACTATAACGTGTCTGGAGTTTTCCTCATACTGCACCGACAGATGATAAAGTTGGAGATAGGAGTCGGGTGTTATGAAATTTTTACAGCTCAACCCCATTGTTCTAGGAGAGATAAGCTGCCAGCAGAACAGTCTGGTTTCTGCTAACCACTTCTGTACCCACAGAGAACACAGGAATGTTTGACTGACAGAAGAGATAACGGTCCATTGATTGATCAATTAGCCAATGGTTATTGAAGGTGCAGCAACAGTGGTGCATGAGTGGTGCATGAGATCATCTCTGGGTGAAATGGAGAGAGTGATTACTAGTTGTAGATCAGCGCACTTTCTAGTGGCCCATCCAACATTTGTCAGGAATGTGTGCTGCAAAATACCAGGAGTAGAGAGGAGCGAACCTGGAGCATGCTCGAGTCCATCTGAACCCGATCGTTCTGCATTTGATTAGTGGTGGCTGCTGAACTTGGATAAAGCCCTAAGGCTATGTGGAAAACATGGATATAGTCATTGGCTGTATCCATGTTTTTTCACACAACCTTAGAGCTTTATCCAACTTCAGCAGCCCCAGCTAATCAAATACCGAACAATCGGGTTCGTGTGAACTCGAGCATGCTCCAGGTTCACTCATCTTTAACCAGGAGTTTCGAGGTGGATTTTAAAAGTTAACAGCTTAAAGCCAACATTTTCTTCTGGATGTTTTCTAGTAGACCATGTAGACTATGTACAGTACTTGCTCATCGGTAGTTGGTGTATATATTTTGTCCCGCTGAAAGAATTATAGTTATCCCCATAAGCTTAGGTTTACATTGTGCATTGTTGTTGCATTTTTAACATTCTTTTAATTTTGGTTGAACTCCTTTGTTTTGCTGCAACCAAAGCAACCAAAACAAACATGTATGTCAAAAATCAAACAATACATAAAGAAGTATAATGCATTCAATAATAATAGTGTCAAGTTTTGAATTGACAACAGCATGCTCAGGAGAGAAAAAAATGACTTTGACCATAGGACAAGAAAGTTTTGGCTATAAATTTCAGCCTCTCACTGGGAGGCCATTTATTATTAGGCTGATGACTAATGACGTCCCCTAGTTACACACAGTGAACACCACAATTCAGTCTGTCTGACAACACAAATTTTTTACACGTAGGATCAATTTCAATTACAAACTACCAGACAGGAACACTTATCAGATAAATGCAAGCTTTTCTAGAAAATACATCTGTAATACATAATATCATCAGTGCCAGGTCCTGCTTTGTACGAGAGGAAGTGTCAGCGTTGTTTACAGGTGTGGTGGCTAACTTCAAAATGTCCAGTAGAAAGAATTCCTTCTTATCTCTTCTCATGTTTCATATCTATTGCCTCTGAAAACATATGTGTACTTTGACTATTTTTTACATATCAGAGGTTTTTTTATCTTTAAACCTTAAAATGGGTAAGAGGAAGGACTAGGAGAAAGAGTGCAGGAGGGCAAAGTCTTTAACCCTTAAGGTTTTATCCCTAAACAATCACATGAGCAGAGGTCTCTTGTCCCCTAAGTGAACAGAGCGGCATTGATTCGCTGGGTTATCATATATCATACAGTACAGTACAATATCTGCAGCTCACTAGGGCACCCCAGGTCAATTACACAGCATATGAGCACATACTTTCTTATTCATTGCTAGTATATACCATCAAAATGTGCAGTTATTATCCAGTCCACAAATCAAGTATTGTATTTATAGGCCACAAGGCATTTTCTGTTGGTGATCTTTTACTTTTATAGTTTCTGAATGTGACAATGTTATACCGGGAACTACTTAAACCAGTACATCTAATCCAATCTTTGTACCTTAGGCATACACATAAACACCGTGTCTGGATTATACCAAATGGCGATAACTGATAAGGGAATAATTAAACTGCAAAACATGTGCAAACATGAGGAACTGAAACCTCATTACACAGGCTAGGTTTGAGGCTGATACACATGCTGAGATCCAGGTAGGTGGAGATCATGAAGAAACTTCAGGTATCATATCAAATGATAAACTTAAGTATCAACAGAACAGGACACCTTTGGAGAAGACAGCAGATAAAAGGACTATGTTGTATTGCTATGTGTATTGTGTATGTGAAGAGCCAGCTGAAGGTCAAAAGGGTTAACTATATTGTATGTCACATGTTGTGTATTGTCCAGTCACAAGTGCAGGTGCTTGTCTTTCTAATCCTATCTCATCTTATTATCTCTTTCTCCACACACACACACACACACACACACACACACACACACACACAGCCCCTACCACTCACAGGAGGGTTTAGGTATCCCTTGTAGAAGGAGTTAGTTCTTAGTGGGAGGAAGTGTTCAGTCTTAGCCAAGTTCTCAGTGTAAGAGAAAGCAGATAGAGGAGTTTCTGCTAAAGTTGAGTCAGGGCCTGGCTTTGGCTAGGTCCCCTGTCAGAGACACAGGACAGCAATTAAAGTCTTTCTTCTCCAAACAGGGAATACCTTGCCTATGCCAGGAACCTCTCTAAAACGTGCAGGGCAGTTACCTGAAAGCTATAGGAACCAGGGCCGGGACAAGGTGTTTTAGTGCCCTAGGCAGAGAAAGCAAATGGTGCCCCCCCCAGTGTATAGCACCCACATACAGTCTCCTGGCTGCCCCCACATAGTGTACAGTCTCCACACACTCCCACATAGTGTAGCCCCCACAGTGCATAGCCCCCATATACAGTACAGCCTCCTGGCAGCCTCCACAGTGTATAGTCTCCACACAAACCCACAGTGTATAGCCCCCACAAACAGTATAGCCTTCTGGTTGCCCCAACATAGTGAATAGCAGCGGTCCACAAACTTTTCACGCAGGGGGTCAGTTGACTGTCCCTCAGAGCAGTGGAGGGCCGGACTATATGCTGCTGCTGGTCCCCGGGGAGCTGTTGCTGCTGGAGGATGACACTGTCTCTGCCCATGAGGAGGAGGTGGAGGATCATACTGCTCGCCTCATCTGTCTCTGGTCTGGGGGAGGAGCATTGGGGGTGGTTTAGGATGGTGGGGTTGTAGTTCTACCACAGACACACAGGAGCATGCTGGAAGCTTTAGTTCTACCACAGATACAGAGGATCATGCTGGGAGTTGTAGTTTTACCATAGCCACGCGGGATCATGCTGGAAGTTGTAGTTCTACCAGAGCCACGCAGGATCATGCTGGGAGCTGTAGTTCTACCACAGCCACACAGCATCATGCTGGTACTTGTAGTTCTACCACAGCCACACAGGATCATGCTGGGACTTGTAGTTCTACCACAGCCACACAGGAGCATGCTGGGAGCTGTAGTATTACCACAGCCACACAGGATCATGCTGGGAGTTGTAGTTCTACCACAGCCACACAGAATCATGCTGGGAGTTGTAGTTCTACCTCTGCCACACCTGAGCACTAACACACACACTTCATTAGCACACACATTTCAGTAACACACACTCCCACACCCCATTAGCACACACACACAGATACATTAATATACTTACCCACACAGCAGTAGCAGTGGAGGATGACACTGTCTCTCAGCGGAGGATCATACTCCTCATCTGTCTGGAGGGGGGAGGGGGTTGGGACATCTATCACTACTAGGGATGGTCCAAACCGTACGAACCCGAACTCTCGGTAGTGATTCCCGCTGGCTGCCCGCTCCGTGGAAAGGAAAACTGGGATACAGCCATAGCATAGCCATAGGCTGTATCCCAGTTTTCCAGGCAGTCCCCCCGCTGTATCCACCCTCTCCACGGAGCGAGCAGACAGTGGGAATCTGATGCCGAGCGTTCGGGTTCATACGAACTAATCACTACAGTTGTCCCTGCACTTCTCCCCTCTCCTGCTTGGCTCCGAACGTCATGTGACATTGGTCAGAAGCTTAACTTCAGCTCCGGAGCCAAAGCAAAAGAGAGGAGGAGAGCAGGTGCCTGCCGCCAGGGGGCTGGAGCCTTCAGCAGCTTCGGGGCAGAGCGAGGTAGGGATGCTGCCACAGGTCAGGTCGGGTGGGGGGATTTTTAGAAGAGGTGAAAATTGTGCCCCCTGTAATTCAACAGGACATGGTGCCCTAGGCCATCGCTTACCCTGGCCTAACCTTTGTCCCAGACTTGATAGAAACTGACCCCAGTGGGACAAAGCTATGGAATGTCTACGTAGGAGTCTGCATCACCCAGGTAATACAGCACTGGGGCTCGTACTACCCACCCAGGATGGGTAGCCCACAACTACGGGGCATAAGGCGGTTGAGGACTTACAAGTAATCCATGAGTACGAGTAGTCTCTTTCACTTCTTCTGTTCACTCAAACTGTTCCGGCAGAGCACACTACTACTTTGGGCAAGGTCCCTCTGGCAACTTCTTTCCTCTGTCTCTCCACTGCAGAGCACCTTTCTACCGAAAAAGCACCAGTGTTCTAACTCAACTATCAGCACCTAAGTATTCTGCAAGATTGTAACTGTTATACTGTACTAGATTGTGTTATTACGTGTACTGTTGCACTACTTTGACCAAAGTAAAAGTTTTTAATTTTTGCCAATGCACTGGACTCTGGCCTACACCTTGCGCACCTGCACCTACACACACCTGTACCCTTGGGTTAATCTCTTTCTGTGCTGGAAAGGCGCCAATTGTCCGGGGTGGGTCCAACCACACTCCAGGCTACCGTGATAAGTGCCCAAGTGACCGTAGACCAACTCAACTAACACACTACCGTACCAGCTGACCCGTCAGGGAACACCACCAATTCCCCCTTGCTTAGCCCCACACTGCAGAAATACCATGCTGCGTAGTGGGAGTAGGCTCTATGAGAACGACATAGACTGTTAAGCAAGGAATGTAAGTACTGTATTTTCCGGCGTATAAGACTACTTTTTAACCCCAAAAAATCTTCTTACAAGTCGGGGGTCGTCTTATACGCCGGGTATGGTCAGCCCATATGGTGGGGGGGGCTCAGAAATTGCCCCATCCCCGCCGTATGGGGCGACCAATATATATATAAAAAAAAAAAACAGTTAACTCCCCTGGGGCCTGTTTCCGCCGTCCGTGCGTCTCCTGGCCCGTTCCCGGTGAAGGCAGTGTGACATCAGAGACGTTCGGCTGCCGAGAGAGCTTCAGGAGAATTACGGAGGTTCCGGAAGTGATCGAAGCCTCTGTCATTCTCCCGAAGCTCTCCCGGGAGCCAATGAGACACTCGGCTGCTCGGGAGTGCTTCGGGGGATCCCTGGGCGCAGCCAGTGTACATCACACCGCCTGCGCCGGGAATGGTCCTGGAGACGCACAGATGCCAGGAACAGGCCCCAGGTAAGGCAGGGGTTAACATTTTCCAGTGTAAAAGGGGAACCCCTGACAATCTTCTTAGTCAGGGGTCATCTTATACGCCCAGTCGCCGGAAAATACGGTAAGCCTTATTTTATGTTTGCCAACTCATTTTATAGCCTTAAATACTCCTTTAAGAGTTTATGCACAAACATTCGTCTGAAAATAAAACAAACTTGTGTTTTTTTATGTAACAATTTTTTATGAATTCTTAACAATAAATACCGGATTTTATTGGACTGCTGGAATAAGTTTTGTTTTTCCATTAGTCTGAGAATACATTACTTAATAAGCACTTATATCTATGCATCTTTGTCTTATTGTTCAGACTGGAACAGAACAGACAGGAACCTACATGCACTCTACAGATTTACAACAGATTATCTGTATCATCAGCCACATGTCATTTGCATATACAATGTTACACAATGATCTAGCAGGTTTTACATACTATTTTAGGGGGGGAAATGTCACAAAAACTACATCATGAAAAACAAAAAAGTGCAGTCTGCTTCACAATAATAGGAAGATTCGATATTGAAGGATCGAAAAGTCATGGTGTATAAGTTAAGAGGTATCTCAAAAATTGTATTCCTTTCTTTTAAAGACCAAAAAAAGATTGGCCCCCAACTGACCTATCAATCTTCACGATTCTCATACCTGGAGATTCTAAATAATTTACAGTATCATGCAGGCTTGGCTGCTAGCAGAGTTCTAACATGGAAGCATTCTCTGCAGAGGGGAACAGAATCTATAACTTGTGGTGAAACATGGTTTAATAATTAGATGTCATTTAGGTAAGGATCTAAGCAGACTCTTAAATATGCACGTCTAGTAAGTCAAACAAAGAAACCTAAAGTTAGGAAAATTATTCTATAAAATTCTATTTCTTACTCTTTACATAGAGACTGTGGCTGTAAAGTTATGTAGTCAGTGAAAGCACAACCCAGAACATTAATAAAAAAAATATTCAATTACATTCAATGAGAAAAGTGCCAGTGTGCCAGCTTTATCCAGGCATAAATACTGATAAATCTGCCCTGACTGTTCCCGAGCCGATGACTTACGAAATATACACTCTTTCTGCACAATAAAAGCGCAGTTGTGTTATGGCCTAAAAGTCATAATTATCTATGTCTGTCAGTTGCTGCATTATACTTCTGGACAGTTTTCCCTGGTGAAAATCACTGAAGGACCCATCCAAAGTGTGAGGTGCTAATTCATACAGACATTTTAATTTTCACCGCTTCTCTTAATTTGCTTTCCCTTCTATGAGAAAACTTTCTTAGAGATGGAAGACTGTGTACAGACATGGCTGTGAATTTAGAAGAGGCTTGTAAAGTTTGACAGCTCAAGCTATAAAACTGTCATGCTACCTATATCAGTCACTACCCTCTCTGAGCCTGTAGGAAAGACTGCTGCACATGAATTTATACTGTTTGATTGATCCCGTTGGCATTTTCATGAGTGCATATTACTGATACATGTTTTAATGTGCAGCAGCATTTGCATAAAATAAAGCAGGAGCGTACGAAACACTTATAAAAGTAAGATTGAAGTAACTCATGAGATAGTTGGAGTATAGACTGTGGTCTATCATGGATGACAAGCTATAGCCCTGTTCACGCCACAATTATTGTTTATATTTCGTTTATATATACCAGGAAAATCTGCATCACATATAAATTAATGTTTGACTCATGAAGAGCTTTAAAAAATGACCAGGGATTATCGAACATTGATTTAAAGGGATGTACCTCCACTAGGTGGCAGTGAGGAGCAAACTTCTTTTTTTTTTAAGGGGGGAGAGCTACTTTAAATATTTTTTTCCAATGGAGCACTGCATGGTTTCTAAGAGTTCATACACCGGTTTAGTGGTCTAGACAGCAGTGCAGCGACTAGACATGGGCGGGGAACCACACAGATGACTATCTGCCACATGTCGGGAATTAAACTTCAATTTCTCTGGTATAAAGCTGCTTCTGCAGCCCTGGCCGATGCATGCCAAAAGCTGCAGAGGAGCGTTATAGAGTGCTGCAGTGAACTAAATCAGCCCAATTGGGCTGATTGGTTCTCTTTAATGCTGCATGGTAAATCCATTTTAAACACATTTTTGACTAATGGAAAGATTAGCATTTTGTGTTTTGGGTCCATGCCTGAAAAAATATTGGCAAAGTACTATATGTGTACCGGCTGTAAATTATTAGCAGGCTTTTGAAATGCAGAAAAAAAATAAAATACTAGGAGGAAACCCGTGCAAACATGGGATAAACACAAGTGCTATACAAACGTTAACATTAAAATACTGTTACCTTACCTGATGACCAGCTCAGAAGGAAGTTTGGAGAATACTTGAGGTGAACCAAATTTGAGTGGTGTGCAACCATAGGCTGTATCCATGTTTTCTAAGACTCCTTAGGGCTGCATCCAACTTGAGCAACTACAAGGAATTAAATGCTGCACAACCCGAAGCATGCTTGATGTTTGCTCCACTCTGGTGGAGACTCTAGTGAAGAACACTACAAGATCATCCAAGTAGGCAGGGACAGTGGGCTCCCTTCAGGTCAGGGCTCACTGTTCTCCTACAGACACGACACTTTCCTTCTCTTTCCAAACTGGAAGGGTAAGAGAGAATCTGCAATGCTGACCATAGACAGTTATTGCTGAAATCTGCCAACTAATCTCCAGAGATGCATGATTTTTATTGGTTCAACCCTTTGTTTTCCCCAGAATAATTACTTAACAATTACAGAAATTACATAACAGTTTGACGCAGGCCTATGTTTTGGGTAATTTAGAGCTGCAAATATTTGGAAGTGAGTGGAACATTCCAGGTGACAACTTTAAAGAACCTAAAATATAAAAAATGTGTGATTGCTTTAAGCAGATGAATCTAACCTGCTGATATCTCCTTAGAGCACAGAGGGCGGTGAGGATGAAGGTAAGCTTTTTACCTTCATCCTTAATGTGGTTTCTGTGGAGTTTGTAGTGAAATCCATTGGCTAATAAGGTGGTCTGGTGTACTGGGGGCTTGCCCAGTGCACCTATCTGCCCCTGGCCAGCCTGTCCCTTTGAATGAATATCAGTGGAGCAAATCGGTGCACTGGGGCCCATAGCCAGTGCATCAAACTGCCTTACTAGCCTATGGGTTTAACTACAAACTGCATGAAAACTTACCTTACTCCTCAGCAACTTGTGCGCTATAGGGAGATATGAGCAGGTTGAATTCATCTTACCTGCTGATAGTTTCCCTTTAACAATGTTTTATTTACTTTTAGAGATGAGCGAATTTACAGTAGGAACAAAACGTTGTGTTCCTTTCTCCATTCTGCTCATCAGCCTGCAGGACTTTGAAGTTTGCTCCACTCCGCACCGCTCCTCCCCGGGTGCTAGGAAAAGATGGATCTAGTCCTGGGAAACATGGAAAAGTTTCCCAGGACTGGATCCAGCTTTTCTCAGCACCCAGGGAGGAGCGGCATGGAGCGGGGCAGACCTCAAAGCCCACAGCCTGATGAGCAGAATGCAGATAGGAAAGAAGCATTTTGTTTCTACTGTAAATTCGCTCATCTCTATTTACTACTTAATTCTTTTTGTGTTCCCTCATCGGTTTCATGTTTTTATAATGAACCTACAATAACACTAAATAAAAAAGCATTACAGGAAAACTGATGGAATTAAAAGGTGCGTCTAAACTTTTGACTGGTACTGTGTGTTATGGTTGTATTACACGGCCCGACCCATTATTCAGATGCTTACAGAGCCTATTACACAGCTCGATGTTCGTGCTGCCTTTTCTTTTAATCAGCCGGTGGCCACCTATCTTCTATTACAGTCATGTCAAACTCTGGCCCGCCAGGCAATTCACAGATTGAATTGCATCTGGCCCGTCAACATTGTATGGCTACTATATGAGACTATGGGGGAGGGCTGGCTACTATATGAGACTACAGGGGAAGGCTGGCTACTATATAAGAGACTATGGAGGTGGGCTATTTACTATATGAGAGTAGTGGGGAGGGCTGGTAACTATATCAGACTATTGGGGAGGGCTGGCTACTATATGAGACTACGGGGGAGGGCTGGCTACTATATGAGACTATGGGGGAGGGCTGGTAACTATATGAGACTATTGGGGAGGGCTGGCTACTATATGAGACTATGGGGGAGGGCTGGCTACTATATGAGACTATGGGGAGGGCTGGCTACTATATGAGACTATTGGGAAAGGGCTGGCTACTATATGAGACTATGGGGGAGGGCTGGCTACTATATGAGACTATTGGGGAGGGCTGGCTACTATATGAGATTACTGGGGAGGGCTGGCTACTATATGAGACTATTGGGGAGGACTGGCTACTATATGAGACTGGGGGAGGGCTGGCTACTATATAAGAGACTACAGGGGAGGGCTGGCTATTATATGAGACTACTGGGGAGGGCTGGCTATTATATGAGAATATGGGGGAGGGCTGGCTACTATATAAGACTATGGGGAGGGCTGGCTACTATATGAGACTATTGGGGAGGGCTGGCTACTATATGAGACTATGGGGGAGGGCTGGCTACTATATGAGACTACTGGGGAGGACTGGCTACTATATGAGACTACTGGGGAGGGCTGGCTACTATATGAGACTGGGGGAGGGCTGGCTACTATATAAGAGACTACAAGGGAGGGCTGGCTATTATATGAGACTACTGGGGAGGGCTGGCTACTATATGAGACTACTGGGGAGGGCTGGCTATTATATAAGACTATTGTGGAGGGCTGGCTACTATATGAGACTATTGAAGAGGGATGGCTACTATATGAGACTACTGGGGAGGGCTGGCTACTATATGGGACTACTGGGGAGGGCTGGCTACTATATGAGACTACTGGGGAGGACTGGCTACTATATAAGACTACTGGGGAGGGCTGGCTATTATATAAGACTATTGTGGAGGGCTGGCTACTATATGAGACTATTGAAGAGGGATGGCTACTATATGAGACTACTGGGGAGGGCTGGCTACTATATGGGACTACTGGGGAGGGCTGCCTACTATATAGGTTTATTGAGGACCGAAGGGCTGGCTACTATATGGGACACTTGGGGGACTGGCTACTATTTGGGCACTGTTGGGATGGCTGACTAATATGTGGGGCAATTTTGGCTGGGTTGACTACTACATAGGGCAATATTGGGTTGGGGTTTAATCATGTAATAGCAATTTATCATGTCATTTATCATAGTGCACAGCGCTGGGAGATGCACACCACTGACAGTGCCAGGAACACCGCACGCTGCTTTGACAGTGCCAGGGCCACCACATGCACTTTTCAATAATTGTCAAGGTTGGCCTGCGACTTTGTTTAATTTTTTTATTTTGGCCCACTGTGTATTTGAGATTGACACCCCTGTTCTATTACATGAAGATATGTGCGCCCGACAACGGATTGTTTTTTGAATAATTTAAATTAAGCGATCGTCCGCTGAGTGAGCATTTTCTTGTTAATTGATTGCTGGCTCTGTTACACAAGGTGATATTTGCCTCATTTGGCAGGTAATCCCCCATATAATTCAGTTCACAAGGGAACTGAGTACCAAAAACATGTAATCGGGGGAGAACATAAAACGTCATGCTTTTGGATAAATGTAAACCCTGGACTGCTAAGCTACAAGCTAATAGCTATCACGCGGATAACTTGCAGTGAATTCAGTCGCTACACTGACTGGAATGACATACTGACATAATGACATAATGAATCATGATGCTGGGAGTTCCATGATTCTGATCCGTAGCACATCTTCTCTGCATGGACCCTAATCACAGAACATGTGAATATCCCCTTAGGCTAAATTCACACGGACGGATCCGCAGCGGATTTCTCGCTGCAAATTCGCAGCGAGATCCTCTGCGTATCCCTGCCCTGTAAAGTCTATGGCAGACATACTGGCAGCAGGATAGACATCCCGCTGCCAGTATGTCAGGAGGGCGCCCCGTTAACCCCTGTTCTGCCAGAGCTCATACATTCATACATACATACCTGCTCGGCGATCCGGCTTGCTTCAGGGGTTCATGTCCCGCTCAGTCAATCGTTGGGGCAGCACACTGATTGGCTGAGCGGGACATGCACCCGGGAACCCTGAAGCAAGCCGGATCGCGGAGCAGGTAATGTATGAGCTACGGCCGACCGGGGTTAATGGGGCGGCCTCCTGACATACTGGCAGCGGGATGTCTGCGAGTATCTGTGCCAATAGACTTTACAGGGCAGGGATACACAGCGGATCCGTTCGTGTGAATTTAGCCTTACACTAGATCCAGTATTGATCTACCTTACCTGTCTAAGGTGTGATGCTTTTTAGATTATTGCCTGGAATTACTAAGCCTTTTGCAGAGTAAACATATTAAGTCACATATATAAATAGCACAAAAGGCTTGAAGGAGCAAATGCAAACTTGTGTATCAGGTAATCTGAAGTCACTGACCGCCCAATAGGTAACTAGCAACAGAAAGACATCTATATTTAGCAGAAATACTATCATATCTAGAAATTCTACTATCAAATATAGAATAGAAAGCGAAGTGAAAAACTGGTACATAGCTGAACAACGGAAAACACCACTAAGCTACAAAAAAAAACTGCGTTGGTTACTATATATATTGGACAATGAGGGTTATGTGCTAAAATTATATATGCAATATTTACCGATCATTTCTGCTCCTTTTCCTCACCCAGTATGGCTTGGGTGAATGTCAGATTGTCCTCCAGTAATCCCTTTTTCTTCAGCTCTTCTATTACTTCTGTGACCTTTTGTGATTAAGTCATACTTCTGTACTAACAATATTTTATATATCTTAGACATCAGATGTCTCATGCCTCTAATATCCAAGATATTTTGTATACCCTCGTTATAAGTGACATTAAACAATTCTCTGCTATGTGAGGCATCATACGCCTTCCTAAGTTGCCAATATCTAAATTTGTGCTGCCAGTGTATCGCTACCTGTCCTTCTAATGTGTCTATACTTTTAAGCTCCCCTCCTATAAATAAATCGCTAACTTTCACACACCCTCTTCTTTTCCAATAAACTTGTGATTCAATTTTAGTGAATTCCTCAAAATTTTTATTATTCCAAATCTCAGTGAACTCTAAACTACTCCCTACCTTACATACTCTTTTGACCAAACTTTACCAAATAACTTCCCAAACCAATCTTTAGTCGTCGCCTTCAAAATCCTCCAGCTTCCAACTGTACCCAAATATCTCTTCTCCTCCCCATAAAACATTCTTCTTCCCACCATACTGCCTTCTTATGCGCCTAGAGATAGCCCAACTGTGCGGCCAAAAAGTATAATTTAATGTCCGGTAATCCGAACCCCCCATTTTTAGGATTCGGGCAAAAATGGGAATATTTAAGTCTTACCCTCTTTCTTCCGCAGATCAACCCATTCAAAACCTGCTCAATCCATCTAAACCACTTCTCACTAATCCAGATCGGAGCGGCAGACAAAAAGTAGTTGATCTGGGGGAGGATCACCATTTTAATTAAGGCTAGTCTGGCTGACATACTCAACGGCATCTTTATCCATACTTTAATCTTAGCTTTGATTTTATTTAATGCTGGTTTCATATTATATTTTATATATTGTGCCGGTGAATCTGTAAGTACCACTCCCAGATATTCCATTCCCTCTCCTTTAGGGATTATATTTAACCCCCCTGCTAAACTCATGGTGCCCCCATCAAGTACCAATACCGAAGACTTGGTCCAATTTATCTCTAACCCTGTAGGGGCTCCGATTTTTTGAAGGCCCTCAATGACTGTTTTTAAACTGGTACCAGGGTCAGAGACAAAGATGAGCAGGTCATCGGCATAAAGTAATATTTTTTCCCTATCTCCCCTGACCCCCAAACCCTGATATGGACAACAATGTCTTAGCCATTCTGCTATTGGCTCAATATATAAAAAAAAAAGCATTGGAGAGAGGGGACAGCCCTGTCTGGTCCCTCTATAAATTTTAAAAGGTGAGGAGGGAATCCCATTAACCACTACCGCTGCCCGGGGTGAGCTTTACAACAATTGAATCATGCTACTTTTAATTTATTCAGTACGGTCTCCTCCTGATTCACTGAGTAGTCTGTACGAGATGTTTCTATCTTTTGAATCAGTTCTACCTCTTTAACTTTAAACTGCTTCTTTTTTTTACTAATTTCCTTAAAGGACAACTCCCACAAAAATTTTTTTTTGCTCATTTAACACACATTACAAAGTTATATAACTTTGTAATGTGGTTAAATACCCGGCCTGGCCCCCTTCCCCCACTTTCGGACCCCCGACCCCCCACCCCGGAAGTTAAGGAATGTATACATTACCTATTACGATCGTCACGGTCCTCTTCTCCGGGGCGGCATCTGGTGACGACGACGTCAGAGCCGAGGGGCGGTCCGGGTCTTCTTCCTCCTCGGCGTCTTCATGCAAAGTGAATGGGGATGAAAAGGCTGCTGGTGCACATGCGCACCAGCAGCCTTTTCATTGGCTGGAGCGCATCACATGGCTTCCAGCTTGCTCAGCCCTGATTGGCTGAGCTTGCTGGAAGCCATGTGATGCGCTCCAGCCAATGAAAAGGCTGCCGGTGCGCAAGCGCGCTGGCAGCCTTTTCCATCCCCTGGACCCGGAAGTTGGAGACATCGCTGGATGGCGGAAGGCGGCGACGGTGAGGCGGACGGCGGGCGAATCGAGTGGCGATCGTCACCGGAGAGATGGTGAGTATGGTGTCTGTGTGTGTCTGTGTTTTTTTTTTTTTTTGGGGTCCCGCGGGAGTTGTCCTTTAATGTATATCCCTCTGAGATATGCTTTGGGTGTATCCAATACTATCTGTATCTTTGCTGAGTCTATATTATTTTCCAAAAACTGCTCAATCTCCTTCCTCACCACTTCCTCATTATTTAGTAATTTCAGCCAGTGGGGATTGAGCCGGAAAGACCTTACCTTCCCCCCTAATTGTTCCCTCCCGGAAGTTTCCAAAATCAGGGGGGTATGATCCGACACCACCTTTGGAGCATATTTGACCCTTACCAGGTCCCTCAGAGCCCTCCTATTGCAGAGCAACAAGTCAATTCTGGAGGCTGCTTTATAAGAGGCACTGAAGCAGGAGAACTCATTCTGTATAGTATGCATTATCCTCCATGCGTCGTGCCATCCAGTTTCCTCACAGAACTGCTTAAGTGGAGAACCCACCCTTACTGCGCTGCCTTGGGAGGTTCTTCTATCACACTGTTCCATAGTACAGTTAAAGTTGCCAGAGACATAAATGTTCACGTACTCCTTACCTCTTACAAAATTCAATAACTCCAGCAAGACCTCCAAAGAGAAAGGAGGCGGAATATATACAAAGGCCAAGACCGCACTTACATCTTCTAAATTACCCCAAATAAAAATATACCTCCCTCTGGAGTCCACCAAAACATTTTTTTACCACTAAATCAACTTTTTTATGTACAAGAACCGTGATTCCAGCTGAGTAAGAGGAGCAGAAGGAGTGATATACCTTTGAAGACCAGCGCTTGCAAGCTAACTCGGCAGTTTGTCTAGTAAGATGGGTTTCTATCAGACAGACAATCGCTGGCAAATACGAACTTATATAGTCAAACACACCAATTCTTTTTAGACGATCGCCCATCCCCCGAATGTTCCAAGTCACTACCCTAACCATATTTTAATAAAGGGAGAAAAAAAACAAAACAAAAACCACCCCACGCCTGGCCTGGAGCCCACCCCTCTCCCCAAAATTCCCCTCCCTCTTTCCCATCCCCAACCTGACCCTTGATTATTACAAAGGTCTCTACTCTAGGCATTCTCCAGCCATCCCCCCCCACCCCATTCCCCCCCCCCCCCTCCACTCTAGAATCCCTCCCGCTCCAACCACTCAGAGGCTGACTGTGGGTTACCAAAAAACATTACCGAATTATTATACAAAACCCTAAGTCTAGCTGGAAAGAGGAGTGAGAATCTAATCTCGGCTGTATGTAGTCGTCTTTTTATGCCTATGAAGGAGGCCCTGGTTTTGAGTGGCTCTAGAGAAATCAGGAAATATGGCAATTTTACTGCTGTTATACATTAATTGTTTCATGTCTCTTGTTTTCCTTAATATTAGATCTCTGTCTCCTGAGCATAATATTTTGGCTATCAAGGTGCGGGGTGGGGAGCCAGGGGGAGGTGATTTTGATGGAACACGATGCGCCCTCTCCACTCCAAACATGGGGGAGAGCTCAGTTTCCCCTATTATCTCCCTCAGCCATTTTAAACAGAAGTCAGAGGCACTGCTGCCCTCAGAGCCTTCTGGGAGACCCACAATTCTAATATTACATCTCCTAGCTCGATCCTCTACATCTTGCACTTTAGTTCTTATCTCTAGGTTTTCTTTTTTCAAATTTTCTATATCCTTTTGTATCTGCTTAGAGGCTTTATTAAAATCGGCATGTCTTTTTCTATACAATGCACTCTGTCTTTAACCTTGTTTAAATCATCCCTGATACAGCCTATATCTACCGATACATGAGATATTTGTGAAGCTAAATCACCAATAGCCTTAACACAATTTTGGACTTCATGTAGAACATCCCCTAGATCTGTCTGTGATTCTCTTTCTTCCGGGCCGTCCCCTGTTGAGGATTCCCCCAGAACAGCAAATCTGGAACCAGGAGAACCCCCACCCGAACAGAGTGATAGCCTATCCTTGGTTCCAGCTCTTTTTGTAACCGGGGTAGTTTTTTAAAAATTTTCTATCTTATTTGGATCTACCTTTTCTTTTGGAGACTTAACAGTGTTTTTCCCCATTGCTTTAGGGCCCATTTTGGCCTATATTACTCAATCTCTTAGCTAATTATACAACCTCTTTTACCCCCCTGATATAAACAGGGCTCAAAATATAGCTCTCCCGCCCCTCTAAAAAGTGAGGTCCAACCCTCAATCAGGAAATTAATGAACTAATTCAATTTAGCATATTTTACAGAGAAGAGAGCAGTATAAATAATATTAAACCATTCCTATAAGTTCTCAGGATAGCTGATTATAATGATACCAATAATGAGTCCTAATGTATGATCTCATAGTGAGCAAGGAGAGTAAAACACAGAGTACAGCATAATCAGAATGTTTGCATGGACCTGATTCTGTTTAGCACATTTACAGAGAAAAATGAAATAAAGAATAATAATCAGTCGTTCCTATAAATTCTTATGTGTAAAACAGTTGGTTGTAACATTACTAATAATAAGTCTTGGTATGAGATCTTTCTTTTTCCTTCTGCTTCTAGAGGGATCCAGACTTCTTAAGGCTTGATAACCAATCTGTTATAGGAAAAGGACTTTTGTTATTTTCAGACATTTAAGTTTATGCCAAATCATTCCTTGGTCTTACAAGCATAGTCCAAAATATTTTCAACATTCTAAACATATTTCTCCTTGTCCGAAACCAGACTGTCCTGTTTTGAGTATTAGACATTTCCCACCTTCTGAACATTTTTTGCACAATCGTCCCCCCCCCCCCTGTATCTCTCACATACAGAGGGGTCGTCTTAGGCCATGATGGAATAGGCCAAATGTATTTATTGCTATAAATTTTACCTCACAATTCATTTATGAGTTCATCGGTCCACCAAGCAGTTCTTATGTTACCAGCTGACCGGTTTTCTTTATCTTCCCCCCTTTAGTAACTGACCAAGTGTTTTAGCAGTCCACCCTCAGCTGAAACAGGAAAAGACAGACATCAGCCCCAGGGCATAGGGAGCATCTCAAGCCATAAGGGACGAAGGGACGAAGCATAAACGGCCAGTAGCGGGATACTTCCCACAACTCAGCAGAAGAGGAAAAGATCTCGGGCTGGGCAGAGGATGACAAAAGGGAAGACATATTTTAGACAAAAAGCCATAGCATCTGTCACAAAATCCAGACCGGCCAGCCATTACCTTTAGCTGAACTTGAGCAGAGTCTCAGCTATTCCACTCCTGCTCCCTCACTATCCCCCTGCCCAGCTGTCTTTTATCATGGAGATAAGCGGCAGACTCAGGCAGCCGACAGCCGATATCGTCATCTTGGGTATTTTAACGCCGGGCCGATATTCCAGTGTAGGGGTACACAGCATTTTTCCTCCCCCGGGTCCCACTTACTGACAGCTGCATTCCCCCATACTTTCCTTCTTCTCACTTTCTGCAAGGGGACGCTGATGTTCCAGACCGGTTCGGCCATCGGCTGCTCCTGGCTCTCCCCCTACTCCTTGAGGATCACACGGCAGCGCGTCACTCTGGAGCATCACGTGATCAGGCCGCCGGCACTCCATCTTCACCACCTCCGTCTCCGCCATCCGCCCACCACACCAGTCCTCATCTCGGGCGACCTCCAGCCGCGCTCAGCATCCCCAGGGCCGGGGCCAGGTACATCCAGCCTCCGTTCACCTCACCGCGGGGGAGGGGGGGGGGACGGCTCTCAGCAGCGCTACGTCATGCCGCACATGCCGCCCCTCATCTTCCGTCGAGATAGCTGCTTTTAATCCAAGATCTGTCCTGGGGTTCGTTCGGCAGGTGATGCAGTTATTGTCCTAAAAAACAACTTTTAAACTTGAAGCTCTGTGCCAAACGGCCTTGGCCTAGATTGTGTGTGCATTAGGCTGGCACAACGATTGAAAGTAAATGTGTCACCGAGGTGTAATTAACGAACAAGAGAAAATGCCTAGAAATTTATAGGGGTGGAACTGTTTGCTTTACACTGACAGCAGGTGAGTTGTGCTATTTTGCAAGCTTAGGGTGTGGGGTTCACAAAGAACATACTTGTTATGGTAATGGACTTATAGTGATATTTTCAGATTAAGCACAATGCCAGGAATTTTTTTTGACTGGTGAACATCTCTACATGAATTGTATTCTTATAATAAAACTGTAGTCATACCAACTGAAAAACTGGAAAATATTACTAACTTCTCATTCTACTATCATAAACACATTACAGAAGAGAATTGCAGAGCTAGCTATTGTATTGAGCATAATACTTTACAGTGGACTGCTGTCTTATGATGCTGGCTAGCGGCCATGTTGGAGTCTCAATCATGGATACATAACCTGCTGTAGTTTTAGACTTAAGGGACTTTTTGTCAATTAAAGGGGTACTCAAGCAAAAAATTTTCAAATGATCAACTGGTGTCAGAAAGTTATATAGATTAGTAAATTACTTCCAATTACTGTAACCTCTTAAAGACCCATGACGTACTGGTATGTCATGGAATCCTGTCACTTAAGAACCCATGACGTACCTGTACGCCATTGAGTCCGGGCGTGCTATGAAGTGAGCTCAGGAGCTGAGCACACTTCATAGTAAGTGGGGAGCGGCTACTATATGCAGCCAGATCCTCACTGTTAATGACGGGCCGCTGCAGCTCCTGTCACTGACCAATCGGGACCCCCGCAGTCTGATCATTCTATCTGACTGCCGGAAGTCCCTTACCTTCTGCCCGGCGGTCAGATGGGCGATCGATGCATAGAGTCTGCCACAGGCAGGCTCTATGCATGGATTGCAGATTACACTGATCAATGCTATGCTATGCTATGTGTATTAAATCCAATGTAAAAATGTTAAAGTCCCCTAAGGGGACATAAAAAATGTTAAATTAAAAAGATTTAAAATTTTAAAAAACACACCTTAGCCCCAATAAAAAATGAAATTACCCCTTTCCCATTTTATAAATAAAACACATAAAAATAAAAAAAAAATATAAACATATTATACAGTATATCAGGGAGTGCATAATTGTCCAATCTATTAAAATAAAACAATATTGTTACTGCACGGTGAATGTTGTAAACAAAAAGCGGTAAAAAGCCACCAAGATTTATGATTTTTATTTAAAAATTTAAAAAATTAATAAAAAAATGTAAAAAAATACATCTTATCTACACAAATATGGTACTAAAAAAACTAGAGATCATGGCACCAAAAATGACTTTCCATAATGCCCCGTACATTAAAAAAATAAAAGGGCTATAAGAGTCACAATAAGGCCATTGTAATCACACCTATTTGCAAAAAAAAAAAGTTTTACTATTAATAAAAATAGTAAAACATTAGAATAGCTATGTAACCTGCATATCGCTGTATTCAGACTGACCTATAGAATAAATACATCACATTAGTTTTACTGTAAAGTACATTATGTAACCACGGAACCCCTCAAAATTTGTTTTTTTTCCCAATTTCACCCCATAAATAACACTTTGGTGGTTCCGTCATACATGTTATGGTAGATGAAAGACACCATCGCAAAGAACACCTGTACCTGAAAAAAACAAGCCCTTACATGGCCCTGTAGCTGGAAAAATAAACGAGTTATGGCTCTTAGAAGACGAGGAGAAAAAAAACGAACACGCAAAACTGAAAATTGGCCCGGAGTTAAACATTGGGGGGGGGGGGGGGGGGGGGGGGGGGGGGATTTATGAGGACTGGCGTACTCGTACACTGTTCTTAAATTTGGCCCGCCCCCTTTTCCCAGCCTAATTCACTAGGCACACGCCTCTTAGTGAATCCGGCTGGCCAGGCCACCAAACCTGCGTCCCGGCCTACCAAATCTACACCTGCTTCCAGCATGTGTATATTTGGATCTGCGAGCAAGCATAAATTTTGACAGATAAGGCAACTTGCTTTGCCCCCCCCCGAGTTACTTATCAGCTGCTGTATGTCCTGCAGGAAGTGGTGTTTTCTTTCCAGTCTGATATGATGCTCTCTGCTGCCACCTCTGTCCATCACAGGAACTGTCCAGAGCAGTAACAAATCCCCATAAAAAACTCTCCTGCTCTGGACAGGGGTGACAGCAGAGAGCATTGTGTTAGACTGGAAAGAATACACCAGGTCCTGTAGGAAATACACCAGCTAATAAGTACTGGAGGACTTGAGTGTTTTTTTTAAATAAAAGTCGTTTACAAATCAAATTTTTTAACACCGGTTGATCTGGAAGAAAAAAATCCACCGGAGTTTTCCCTTAAGCCCCACCATAGTCCTAACCAATAACAGTGCCCAGATCTGTTTACATACATACATCTGTTTAAAATACATTCTTGAATTCTTCCACAATAGACTCTACTCACTTTTATGGGACATTCACATTACGTTTTGGCTGTGTGCTGAGGGAAGTACAACATCGAAAAGGTATTTTGACAGATACTGCAGTATGGCAACATGCTTTACTAGACCACTGTAGTCTATCTGTAACATTTGGTCTGCTTCACACCAGCATTTGTATTATTTAAAAAATACCTTAGTGTACTGTATAGTATATGCTGCAGGTGAAATATAATATATGGAACAATATGGTATATTATATTTCTAAAAGTATTCATTGTATGATGAGGCATATAACCAAAGCATGAAGTGCATTCTCCTTTACCTGCACACTTTATAGATATTCCATGCTGCAGTGCTCACACAGTACTGTATAGCAAACACTGAAATAGCTTCTCACTGAATAGCTCATAGCACTGTGGTCACCATGCAGAACTGTCTAACAACTGTACCAGCCATAGAGCAGTATACAGATGTATACAGATACACCCTTATCTCTTCCACAGACAGGTAATGCTCTCTACACGCTTGACTGTAGATTCCATTTCCTGTGCCAATCTCTATAGTCAGCACTGGAGAACTCCAAGGAGCAGAAATCATCTAACTGATCGGTGGGGGTCTCAACATCTATGTGAAATCTCAAAAGTGTTTTCGAATGACAGGGACACTCTAAACATACCACAAAGCAAACATTAAAAAAAAAGTCAGCATGCCCTTTATAGACTGCATTTATACCTCTCTGGTTCACCTACATTCTTTACATTTTATCATATAACATTGGGGTCTATTGACAGGCTACAATAACCAGTTTTTAGCTGTAGTTTGCAAATGAGTAGTGACGTCTCCCAATAAATGTTCACACAATGTGGAAATTGAGTGGATGGCCGCCATTTAATTGCAAATATTTGCTGTTATTTTAAAACAACGGCTGTTATATTGAAATAATGGCAGTTATTTACTGTTATATGGCGGCCATCCACTCAATTTCAGCATTGTGTGAACAGATCCTTTCTGTGTTTTTAATCCACTCCTGGTTTTGGTTGCAATATGAGGACCACAATACTGACTGAAATATATGTAGTGTGAACCCAGCCTATGACATTTTTATAATCTTTACCTTGACAAAGGATTCAAGGGGTTGTCCAGGCTTAAAAAACATGGCTGCTTTCTTCCAGAAACAGCACCACCCTAGTAATCAGTTTGGGTGTGGAGTTTAGTCTGCAGCTTAGTTCCATTGCAGTGAATGGAGAGGAATTGAAATACCAAAACATACTCAAGCGTAAATATGTGGCACTACTTGCAGATTTGCAGCCGCTCGTTGTGTTGTGGAAATGCACATGTAACGCGTGTTATGTTATTGATGTATATTTTGACTGATCTGCATGATCTAATGGCGTTTAATGGGGTGTATTCAGTCTGAATGCTTAGGGCAGCATGAGCTTTAAATATGGTGACGATCTCAACCATCAAGTGAATCCTTACATTCAGGAAGCCAAAGTTAGTGTGTCCATGTGGGATAGATGATATACGTTATCTTGACTCCCTTACATGTCACCCATTTATTATAAAGTACTGGATGGATGGATGGTTGCCTACCACTCAAACATAGACCATAACAGCATGTCATTGCAGTCAATTACACACAAATACTAAATTGTGGCCATGAGCAATATCAATAGTCAATATTCTCCTTGCTCCTTTGCTTGACAGGGAGATGGATATAAGCAAAGATTAAGCATCTTCTATGGAGTAATGGGCTGCCATACTAATGGAGATGGATGTCAAGTATGGACAGTGTCCATCTAACTCTCTGGGCTCCTATGACATTTATCTTTAGTTTTCACAGTTCATTACTTCACAAATTTCAACGACTTTAGGCTCTGTTCCCACTTTAGTGTATGGACCAAACATGGAGCCCAATTTATGTAACTGTATGCCGTGAGTCACCTATGGACTCCATCTGTAAAAGAATGTATAACGCATGAAGCATATTTTTTGCACCGTGTCTCAACATTGTAAAGCACAATACAGTTAAGGGAAAAAGAGAAAAAAAACTATGCTTAACGCATACCTGCCCGTCATAATAAAGAACATTTATTATAGCCTATAGACATGTTTAGCTAACACCTTGAAGTAAATGTATACATAGCCACACGTAAGTAGTCATTTCCTCCTCCATAGAGTTAGGCAGATTATAAAGGCCCTTATACTATAATTACTGTCAATGTTCATGGTCAGTAGAGATGTGTGAACTTGCCGATTGTTCACATTTATTTGAACCTGAACTTTCTGCAAGTTCCCTCATCTTGAATGGTCAGCCCTAGAGACATCTTCAGACCCCCACTGGTCGTTGCATCAGCACTTCTCTCCCCGACTTGCTGTGATCTCCATCACAAGGCAGGACAGGTTCCATAGACGTACAATAGAGCTTGTTTCCGGCAGTAAGCCAAGGAGTTAAGTGCTTGTGCTTCTCCCCGATCATTTTAGAGATTGGTGAAAGGCTGAACACCCAGATCATGACCGATCGTAACTATTGACATGTCTTTGTAACATGAAAAGTTTTTACAAATGACAGGGACATATTAGGGTCCCATTATAAATATGACCTTGGTGAATAGATAACATAATTTGTTGTAATAAATAATAATACATTCAGGGTTTGCATCTCTTAATGTTTGCAGGGGCTGCTGTATGTTTTGTGCATTGCAGTGTGCTCCTGAGTTTGGTGGATGGGCGACATCATTTGATCAAAATTTCACTCCCATGTTAAAAAATTTAAAAACTAAGTAGTATTTTTTTTTTATTTAATCCTGCCCTAAAAAATGGCACAGAGGTTTTGTGTGTAACCTGATGATATGCATCAAAGGATATTTTTATGTATACAGCAAATGGACACCACAAATGTGGGCCTTACAGATACTTACTATCATACTATATCAGTGATCAGTACTTTAACTGTCATTTAAAACATTTTTGCAGAAATCAATAGTACAAGAAATTTTAAGAAACTGTAACAAAAAAGCATCTTTCTGTACTAAAAGCGGTTTTGCAGCCTCCCCCCTCACTTCTTATCTGTGCATTATGAGGCAAAGTCATCTGCATTACAGAGGAGCAAAGTGAAGACAGGTTTGCTGTGTCCATTATAACCTATGGAGCGGGGAGGGGTCGAGAGGGATGACTGGGAAAGAGCAAACAAGGAGCCTGTTCAGTTTTGAGACTGGCACATGCTGGATTCATGGGTCAGACTGCTCATTGCTGGTCTGGGAACTTGGTGATGCAAGAATGCAAGATGTTGTGATGTGCAGGCTGCCTTCTCTCCTCTCCCTGCTCACTCCCCCCCTCCATAGACCATAATGGACACAGATAACCTGCTTCTTCTAAAGTGAGGGGGGATGTTGCAAAACAGCTTTTTGAATACAGAAGGAAACTATTTTGCTTAATAAATACTATTATATAGTTTCTTAAAATATCTTGTACTATTGATTTCTGCAAAGTAATGGTTAAATGACAGTTACACTTTAAGAGTACAGAAGGTTTACACCTATGTGCATACATACCCTTAGTTTAGTACATGAAACCTAAAAATTCTAAATTCACTAAAGCTTACTAAATATATTATTTATAATTCAGTAAACAAAAGGGTCTCACAGCTGGGATCAAACTGCTGCCAGGAGAGTCAGAAGATCCCCATACATTTAGATGGTTGGTCCCACCAAAATCAGCAGATTTGACTGACCTTTATCTCATGTGTCCCATATTCACCAGACCCCACTGTATACCAAGAGATTTCCTTTAAAATCTATACTGAAACTATCACTGACCTTATATTATCCTACATAAACTAAAATCTGGACTGCAGAATATTATCCCACTTATTTCAGAAGAATTAGGAATCAGGCAGAAAACAGATAAATCATGTGAAATTACATGGACAGGGATGAGCACAGTACTAAGAACATCTTAAATGTGGTGTTGGCGCCATCTACAGGAATCACCCAACCTTAACACACCCAGTTGTCATCGCAAGTCAAGACCTCATCTGGATAGTGTAATAGATTGTGAATTGCAATTTAGCTGCATAGAGCAGCCCTTCCCCATTTACAGTAAGTAATTACAGGTTGCTGACACAAACAACATATAACCCAACGGCTCACATGCAGCTGACAGAACCCAATGGGACCAGAGGAAACATTTACTGACAGTTAAACTTACATGCTGGATGTGGAAGGCTCCTCTTATTAACCATCCACTGCCAAATATCACCCATTTCCCATAACGCCGTCATCTCCATTGCCAGATAAGATGACATGATTTGTGCAGGAGCCAGGTGTAATTTTTCATAGTTTACCTTACTTGACGGCCCTGGAGTTTATGTTCTAATTAGCTTCACTTTTATCCCTGAGCAATTCTCCTCCTGGTGTGAGACACAGAAGTCGGGTGCCGAAGAAATAGGATGCAACTAAGTAAATAAGCAATCATGACATTCATTATAATACACCAAGGGAAGCATTTGGGACTGCTCTAAGTTGATAGTGGCAGAACAGAGCACGCTTTATGATTAAAAAGAGAGCCAAAAGAATACAATTTATTTGGAAGTTGGCAAAGACTGGCCATTACTGCCATCTAGTGGCCAGATTAGAGGACAGATATTGAATTGTCATGCTTCTGAGCACATTGACTGTCAGGGAGAGATTTAAGGGCTAGAAATCAGTGATGTGGGTCATGAAACCCCAAGTTCATCATCGACTGATGGATCCATAACCTTTAATCACATCTGTCATTTGCAAAGCAGGTTAAACTGTCAGTTGTTTCAAGCTGAACCAGCACCTTCCATATAACCAGCTGAGGAGTGAATAGATCTTCTCAATAACTAAAGGAAATTGCTTTAGAGAAAGTGTGTTAGCGCATGGAGAGATGTATGTGACACAACACACTATAAAGCTAGTATCATGGAGAGCAGAAAAGAACCAGTTACAGTACGAATTGCTCCTAGATATAGATGTGTCCTGACAATTCCACTACACTATAAACCTAATGCTTACACAGGCTTCACACATTGTATTCAGACAGTATTTTTAACCAAAACTGGGAGTAGACCAACACCAAGATTTACATGTTTTTGACGCACTCTTGGTTTTGACTAATATATTCACCAAAATATTGTGTGAACCCAGCCCTATGGGAGGGTGGTGTTTAAAGATCAGACATATAAATTGCCTTCTCTACAGGAAAACTTTCTGTCACATTAAACTTGGGCCCAGAGGTTTGTATCTTTGTGCATACATGAGCAGAGATCTGCCACTAAAGGGCCTAACAGCTAATCAATGTGGGGTTAAGGGGTAGGGTTTAGCTGTACTTGGCTGCTTTTGTTAGTCCCATAGAGTTGAATGGATCGCATTTTTATGTAATATCACATTTGAAAGATACTAGGATTTTAGGAAGAGCGCCTTTTATTGAAAGTGAAAAAATGTTAATTTTGATGTTGTATAAAATTTGACTGTATGATATTGCATAAGACTGTACTGTAGCCCAATATGGGGGCTGGATGGGAAGAATTATGATTTTTGACGTTCTAAAGTAAATTTAAAAATATTACTTTTCATATAGCAATAAGTACATTAAATGTATTTGGAATGAGTTAACTGTGATTGCTGTGGTGCCTCAGCCTAACAATTCCTAGCACTCTTCAGTATGCAGGGGCTTAAAACTGCAGCTGATAGCATGGAAGAAGAAACAGGAGAGAGATGAGGCAGTGAGAGAGAAGGATGGTCCAGCTGCATTCTCACACGTGGCTCTCAGAACTAAGCAGTAATTATGCAAAAAGCTCCTTCAAAGAAAAAAAGGCTCTAACTACACACATGGCTGGAGAGACTCAGCTGCCCCTGGTCAGTTTTGATATACAAGATCCTGCCATATCTTAATGGCAGTAAGGAAGTGATTATTAATGATAATAAAAACACCCAAAAATAATTACACAAAAACTGGAAAAGGTAGGAAATGTCCATGGTTTATCTTTACTATGGCAACAAACATCATCCTTGATACTTACAAAACTAAGACCTCAGTACAGTGCTATGTGCCTAGAGACTACCACATAGATGTGAGCAGCTGTGTCTGCCGTTTCAGTCAGGTCACAGCTTAATCCGTATCCTTCCTCATCTTTACTCACTTATTCACCTTCACTTATTCATCTTCAAAGTAAAGAGAGGATATAAAGAGGTATGCATCTAACAGTATCTGGTCTAAAGCAAAAAGTGTCACCTAAATCATATCCAAGAGGACCAGATGTTCCTAAACTTGATATCTTACCCAATATGCAATTTCTTCTAATCTGTAGATACGATTTACCTGTGACCCAGACTTTCCAGAGGACTGGTGGTACTTGTAATTTTGCAGACTGTTCTTAATCTTTTTCCAATGTAATTATCAGAGGGATTCCTAACTGATACAACATACATATCCCATTCCATAGCGGCATATGTTATCCACTACAAGAGGAGCGCTGATGATGTAACTGTGCATATAGTGACATATTTATAACTGGGGCTTCCATTTAGCTCTGTACTGAGCTCTCTCTAGAGCTTTGGTACTGCTGACAGCCATCTCATGTGTTTTTATGCAAACTGAGAATTGGATGGATGTCTGCAGTACCAGCACTCTGGAGGAGGTTCAGGAGGAGCACAAAGGCAAGCTTCAGACATGTGGTACTCTAGGGTCAGCACTGTCCAAAAAGGTGCTCAGAGACATGGGGTCATGATGTCATTGTAAGCATTTTTTAAAAACACAGGTGCAATACCATGATGCATACAGAAAAGAACATTACAATACAAGTAGTGACTGTGGATTAATCCTAAATGATATACTATTGTATCTTTACATATTGATATTAATCATGTGTCCACACAGTGAGAGAGGATACACACTATCTCTTTGCAGAGTGATTGCTAGATGGACCAGTATGAGACAGCATTTGATAGTATGCATCCTTTCTCACTGTGTGAGCACACGTTTAATATGAATATGTAAAGATGCAATAGTATATCATGTAGGATTACTCCACAGTTACTACCAGTATAGTAATGTTCTTTTCTCTATGCATCATTGTATTGCACCTGTGTTTCGACAATGTTTACAATGACATCATGACCCGGCCCCCTCTCCACGGATTCCCTTTTTTTGGTGGGTTTTCTCTTGATTTAAACCTGTACTCTCTCTGTATATTATGCACTTTTTGTATCTAAAAGGGAATAAAGGGAAGGGTATTCTCCTGAAACACATTAAATTCTGTGCTTATTTTTTCACTACTGGATGTCTCTGAACAGCATTTTGGACAGCGCTGACCCTAGAGTACCGCATGGTTTTGCCTAAACACTTTACCCATGCTACACACAGGTCCCTGTTGGGCATAACTGGTTTTTAGTAGTAAAGTCAGCTTGGCAGTCCTTCTCTGTGCTTATCCACACCTGGATTACATCCTGCATCTGACTGTGGCTCCCACCTGGATGTCTACTGTACCCTGCTTTGGAAGGAGCAATATGCACAAAGCCCAAGGGGCAATCTGGTGAGTAGCATTTCACCTACGCATGTAATACATCTCCTGAGGATATCACACTAGGCACTTGGCCTTGTTTTTTCTATTTTATTTATAAGTGGACAATGTCATCTCTGGTTACACACGTTTGTGCTAGATGCCATACTTAGACAGCCATAGGTGTGTATAGTATGTGTTTAATTCCAGAGGTATAAAACTGTGGTTTAATCATTTTTATGCAATATACTGATCTATACCGAGCAAAACAAAGGCAAAATGGACACTCTGTCTGGCAACGGAAGTCTATAAGCAATTTTAACTTCCACAGGAACTTCTACAACTTACATGCTAAATGTGTGATATAAACACAGTGTGAAGACAGCCATACTCCGTTACTCTACTTTGTTGTGCCATAGCCTGGTGATCATATGTTACAAAACCAATCAACAGAAGAATAAAACAGAATAAAAGACCACTTCTTAGATGATGTTCAGTATCTATCCATTAATAGTAACATTACAGTCTGAAAAGAAACTGAAATAGAATCCACCTTTTTTAGTGTAATGAAATCCTTCCATTATAACACAGCCGCTAAAAATGGCAAAATGTATTCTAAGAACCTGCAGATTTCATACGATGTTTTTGTTTTTAGCTGTAATCTGTCCAGCAAACACCTGGAGTATGTGTTGTACTCATCAGCTCTTTATAGGATGTCAGCACCGAAAAAATATAAAATAAAAATCCAAAAAGCTTAAACATTTGTTATTTTAATATTTGGCAGACTGAAGGGAAAACACACGAGAGCTTAGTGTACAGTAATCCAAGTTCAGAGAGAATATGTATGAGCGCACGTTTTACAGAGTTCAAAATTAAATTGGACACATTTTAAATCCTCTTCTATGAAACGCACCAGCGGGATGCTTTGAAGCAAGTCTATTCTGTCAGCATTTCTGCCCCTTCCCCACCGGTGGCATCGTGAGAAATGTGAAGATCTTCTAACATTTCTGCCAGGCTGATTCTGGGAGCTCCCTCCTCATCAGTGTCACTCTCCACTGGAACGTTAGCATCTGAAAGGAGAAAAGTCAGCATGAGCTCGAAACTGGAGCAGACCAAAAAGTGCCAGGGAAAGCACATAATGCAGATTGTTAAGTACCTTTAGGTCTTTCTCTAGTTCTCAAAGAGAAAGTGCAAGCATATCAAGTAAGTGCAAGCCATTCATAACGGATATGCATTTCACATCTGGGTTGTGTAGTAATAGGATAGATATGTAAAATGGTACATATCAGTTCACTGTAATATACATGCATCTTTATTTACTGGAGCATCGCTATGTTACTTGCTGGATGTAGTTCGCACAGAATGCCGAAATCGTACGACATCAGGATCACACAGACAAAGGGGCTGTCTGTGCAACTACCACAGGCAGCCAGGCTTCAAGTTTCCAGTTTAACCCCTGGGATGCTCTCATCAATACAGACAGCGGAATCTAGACAGAGAGACTCCCATGGTACCCCTATTGTTGACCTGTGAATGCAGGTCACGAATAGACTGCCAAAGCAGACAGAGGCCTAAATCAGTCCTAAATCTGTCAACTCATCCTGCTTAATAAAAATGTTATGGGTTTTGGAATGTTACCAATAAAGAAGAAAAATGACATGCCAGAGAGACATGTAGAAAACTGTGATTGCTAGAAGGAGCTGGGAGAAGCACACAGCTGAATGCTTCAGTCCCTGGCTTACTTCTCATTATAGAGACTGGACCAGAAGTGCTTAGCTGAGTGTTTCTCCCACTCATTCTAGAAAGCAGTGGGGTTTTCAGTACCCAGTGTTCAATGGATTCAAATATTTGACACCTTTACAAATGTGTAAAGAAAAAGTTCTCCCCCCCCCTTTGAAACTACTGTTCTTATGACGCCCCCTCCAAAAGTCCACTTCCTTCAATCTTCTACTCCCTCATTCAGAAAAGACGGATTGCTGCTTTTAATACATAGTGGCTATTTTCCTTAAAAAGACCACCCCCCTAGAGTACCACTTTTGAATGCAATTTTGGGTGGTTTGCTCGTTACTGTTGATGTACAAATGGTCCTAGTGGCTAAAGCGGCACTTTTATAACCGGACGATAGGTTTACTGTACATTTCAGACAATCAACCCAGCATACCTCATTCAAGTCAATAGGTTCCAATGGTGTTGGTTTAAATAACAAACCGGCAGTGTGAACAGAGCCTAGCTAACCAAAAACTTGGTCACTCAGGAGCAATGATTATTATTACAATGTAAATATACACAAGGCTACTCATTTTCTAATCGCATTTCACAAAATCATTGTGCAGCAATGGACACTGGGGGGAAAAAATACACAAAAAAATAGCTCTGCATCCTTACTTCTGTAAATGTTAACATTTTTCCTTAGAACTTCATCTTCTTCTAGATCTTCAAGGAAATCTTGATATTGTCTGGTAAAAAAAAAGCATAATTGAACATATAACTACAATTATAAGGAAAACAATAAAGCTGCTGTTGCAGCCAAGTCCGATACGTGCCACGAGCTGCACAGGAGCTTAAGACTGTGCTCCAGGAAACCAAAACAGCCCAATGCTTAATGTATATCTAAATGTTGTACTACTTTTATATTTTAGTTGCATGCTACACAGCTTTGTAACTACAACTGTAACTATCACTTTTTTTTCTGGCAGCAGGATACACTGTTAAAATCCTGCCACCGGCATGTCTGTTCAGGCACACGCGCAGGATGGAATTAATCCGGCAGCACCATTGACTATATACAATCATAATGCGCTGCCAGATGAATTCCACCCTTGGTGCTCCCCTGAACAGACATGTTGGCGGCAGAATTTTGACAAGTGTATCCTGAAGAAAGCAAGGAATGATAGCCACAATGAAGCTATGTTCACATGCTGTACAAACAACATGTGTTCCACGCGAACGGCCATCGTTTAACGCTACCTGTGTCTGGAATTAACAATCATGATCATTAATTCCAGCCGTAGATCGCGTTAAATGATGGCTGTGTCCACGGAGCGCCTGTTTGTAGAGTATGTAAACATAGTCGTAATATGAGAAGTTTTCTATACTGGCATCACAACAAACATTATAAATGACAAAATCTTATCCACTTTACTGGTACTGCAAAAAAATATCTACAGCATTCTCACTGCATATGGCCATAGCCTAACAATTTTTGTCAGATGGTTTCAAATAGTGTAATCAATCACACCACCAGGAAGGGGTAAAAGGACCTTCACAGGCATGCCTTTGGATTTTGTGAGCGTCTTCTTCCGAGTTAAACAACATGCATTCTTTCATATATGCAAAAAAGGAGTAAGGTGCCCACAGGGCCAAACATATCCATTCTCCACGGCACACAAGGTGCACTTGGGGTGGACAGTGCCACCTTGTTGACTCATTTCCATATATAAAAGAAACACAAATTGCAAAGCAAATCTTGCTTGTGAATATGGTCTTAACCCCTACATGCCTCTGTGAGATTTGTTATACAATGTGTGCCCATCTGACAGATTCCCCTTAAACACAGTAAATTAAAAAAAGATATATACATACATACCCACACAGAAACTTAATACTTCATGTGTGTATTCAATAGTGTTTTCTAACTTAACTATTACTACAAATATACCCTTCCTCCAGAATATAAGGCCTACCATGAGTCTACAAGTCTTTTTATGACATAAATGTAATTGAAAGAGTTGAGTGCTATTCTGTAACATTCATCTTCCATATGTACACAAAATAGACCCATCGACGTAAAAACTATGCAGCTTAAATGGAAGGTTATTAGCCCCGCAGACCTTTCATCATCTGTGTCCATGCCCTCCTTTTCTCTGTCTAGCTCTTTCAGCTTCCAGTTTCTCCGCCGCTGACGTCTGGTACGATCATAACTCTTCTTGATTAGAACCTGAATGAAAGACAAAGATGATAAAATACGTCAAAGGGATCTAAGACCCTTCCTTTTCATCACATCACAATTAAGCTTACCCTTAGCCTGTTAAAGTGACACTGTCACCTTTTTGCATTCTGACGTCTCTACACAGGTGTAAAGGGTAAATTTAGCGGTTTTCACACCTTATTTTATATCATACGTCATGGTGCTTGTTCAAGTAAAAAGTGATCTTTTATCAACTGCAGATTGTGTTAAGTGGGCGGGTTATTGGCCATTGGAACAGGCCATTGGAACAGGCTGGCCGAAAGGCCTAGACCCCACCTCCTTTACGCCGGCCAACCAATGGACGTCAAGGAGGTGTGGCCAACGGTGCAGTTTTGGGCGGGGCTAAGTGGCGCTAATGCCGCGAGGCCACGTCCACTTTATACAATCTGCAGTTGATAAAAGGACACTTTTTACTTGAACAAGCACCATGACGTATGATATGAAATAAGGTATGAAAAACGCTAAATTTACACCTGTGTAGAGATGTCAGAGACTGTCAGGGGGTGACAGTGTCACTTTAAGCACAAAGCTATTGTGATGTTTCAGTGAATGCCTGAAAACCTCTCCATTAGGTACTTTATTGATCCTTCTCTTTTAGAATAGGTACGCTCGTTAATTGTGTAACTGTAAAATGGTGGTCATAAGTGGACTAACTTTGTATTAGGGATGCACGATGCACCGAAATATCGATACTACTATCGATATTTCGGGCAAAAAAACGATTCGGTACTAGGATTTCCTGGTATCGATACTTTATATTAAGCTGCCTAATAACGCAGCTTAACATAAAGTATAGAGCAGAGAACACAGCCGGCGGCTAGCAGAGCGCCGGCCATGTTCTTTGAGTACAGCCCCCTGCCCCCTGGCGTCACTTCCTCCTCCTCCGCCCGCCCCCTCCTCCGCTCACTGCAGGGATAAGTTATAGCCGGCACAAAGCGATCGCTAGTGCCGGCTATATAACTGTGCAGAAGCCGCATCTGACCCATCCTGAGCCTCTCCAGAAGCAGTGGGGGTCGGCTACTGTGTGTAACAGACCCCCGCTGCTAATGACCTGCAGCCTGTCACACTTCAGCCTCCTGTCCCTCCTGGAATGCAGCCGGTGTGAGGAGCGGTGTCTAGGGCTGCGCTTCTCAGTGTGAGGCTCTGATGCCGGCTCGCTCTCTGTCCATCTGCGGCGCTGTTCCTATGCATATTCATGTATGCACACTCTCGGTGGCTGCACTTCCTGACCGGCCTGAGTGTGCACACATGAATATGCACGGAGGAACGGAGGCCTGACAGCTGGGAACTTTCCGGAGCTGAGGGGAGGGGGGATTTGTAAAGGGAGCTTATTTAAGGTGGAACAGACAGCCTGAATCTTGGCCAGCAGCAAAGGTTAATCTTCCTGCTGGCCGAGGTTTAGGTTGTCTGTTCCACCTTAAACTCCCTTTACAAATCCCCCCTCCCCTCTGCTTTGACAAGCCTCATGCTTTGAGTGGTACCGCAGTAAGTGAGAGCAGGGGATGTGTGCAGACATTGCAAACATCCCTGCCCTCTGGTGTGCCCCCCACATCCCTGCCCTCTGGTGTGCCCCCCACATCCCTGCCCTCTGGTGTGCCCCCCACATCCCTGCCCTCTGGTGTGCCCCCCACATCCCTGCCCTCTGGTGTGCCCCCCACATCCCTGCCCTCTGGTGTGCCCCCCACATCCCTGCCCTCTGGTGTGCCCCCCACATCCCTGCCCTCTGGTGTGCCCCCCACATCCCTGCCCTCTGGTGTGCCCCCCACATCCCTGCCCTCTGGTGTGCCCCCACATCCCTGCCCTCTGGTGTGCCCCCACATCCCTGCCCTCTGGTGTGCCCCCCACATCCCTGCCGTCTAGTGTGCCCCCACATCCCTGCCCTCTGGTGTGCCCCCCACATCCCTGCCCTTACACCCCTGCCCTCTGACAGGAACTGACCTGCCAGGCAGAGTAACCCTCTCTTGTCTGTCCAGACCTGGCAGCCTTCACCAGCTCCCTGCAGTGTGGGGGTTGTAGTCTGTACCCAGTGGCGGATTAAATGTACCCTGGGCCCTGGGCTGTTCACCCAACCTGGACCCCAACCCCCCCCCCCCCCCCCCACATTATAATCCACTACTGCCCCCCCCCATGCTGTCCCCAATAACTACAATGTTTGGTCCCTTGCTGCACAGAGGATGTCAGGAGAGGAGGGGGCTGATCTTATAGGAGAGGTCACAGCAGCACAGAGGATGTCAGGAGATGAGGGTGCTGATCTTATAGGGGAGGACACAGCAGCACAGAGGATGTCAGGAGAGGAGTGTACTGATCGATAGGGGAGGTCACAGCAGCACAGAGGATGTCAGGAGAGGAGGGGTCTGATCTTATAGGGGAGGTCACAGCGTCCCAGCAGCACAGAGGATGTCAGGAGAGGAGGGTGCTGATCTATAGGGGAGGTCACAGCAGCACAGAGGATGTCAGGAGAGGAAGGAGTGTGCTGATCTTATGAGAGGTCACAGCAGCACAGAGGATGTCAGGAGAGGAGGGGTCTCATCTTATAGGGGAGGTCACAGCGTCCCAGCAGCACAGAGGATGTCCGGAAAGGAGGGTGCTGATCTATAGGGGAGGTCACAGCAGCACAGAGGATGTCAGGAGAGGAAGGAGTGTGCTGATCTTATGAGAGGTCACAGCAGCACAGAGGATGTCAGGAGAGGAGGGTGCTGATCTTATAAGGGGGGGGGGGGGTGTTGTATTTTTTTTCGAGGTATCGAACATCGAACTAAAAAATCGAGTATTGGTATCGAACTCAAAATTCTGGTATCGTGACATCACTACTTTGTATACACATTTTAGGATATATTCTGCATTGTTCACAGACATTTCCTAAGACTTGCCTTCAATTGGTAGGAGTTGGGCCCCTACAATGCTGGTATCCTGGTTTTTACTGGAACCTGTATGAGGAGACCAACCAATCGCTGATCACTTGCACACACAGCTAGAACACTGAATGAACAGAACCTGCTGGAACTAGTAGTTCAACACTACCATAGTTTCTGCCTCTAGTAAAGTCCTAGATGCAGAACGCCCAGCTATCAGACATTTAAGAAACATCTGTATTTACAGTACCCCTTGTACTAACATGTTATAAGAATTTCCAATGCACCCGAAAAGTATTACTTACCCCCCAGAAACATAACATGCAGATATTTCCTATTTCCGACAGGAGATGAGTATCTCATGCGATCCCCACCAATCATAGAACAATGGTCCTATGTTTTTGCTGTCTGAATGGAGCAATGGCTGGACAGAAGTGCTAAACTTTCTCTGACTAGAACTGAACAGCAGCACACACGTTTGAACACTGTTCCATTCAAATAAAGGATCTGTGACACCCTGTTCTTGTGACTGGTGGTAGTCTCAGTAAAGGGAAACCTAGCCATCAGGCACCCGTCACCAGTATGAAGATCCCTTTAAACTATGCAGACTTACTTATTCTGTTCTGGCTCCATCATCACTGTGTATTGCATAAACTCAATAGAGCAGGGGGAACAGCAAGTTACCCAAAAAGCTCTGAACAGAATACCCTCTACAGGTATAATGCAGCATCTGTATAGATGATGCACACTTCTATATTTGTGTAGCATATAGTAAGTGTATTAGCGCAGCAGAGTAGTGCATGGTTCATACTGTGCTGGCTTCATCTGTACTTCTTTACATTGTAATATACTCTTACTAGCTTTTTACATTTAACAGTGTCCTGTAAGCCAGCAGAGACATTGGAGATGACAAGGCAGATCAAAATAAATCTATAATAGCCATGATCCTGCTAGAAGACGATATATAATTTATACCGCAGCTGACCAGCTCCCAGATCAGCTGCTGTTTATAACACAACAGTGCCATCTAGAGGAACTGGCTAGACTTACCACGTCAGGAACGTGATGAGGGTTCATCTTGTTAATAAATTCATCATTCAGGTTACAGTTTGCTAAATCAAACCTGAAAGACAAAAAAAAAAAGCCATACAAAATGGTTGCTTTAAAAACACTATCCAATATCCATGCTTTAGAATGTTTTTTTTTTTTCTTCAGCTCAGCAATATTCACAAGCAGCGGAACAAAGCGGATCATTAGGGAGAAGCAGTGCTGGGATGCCTGGAAGGGCTGTGTAATTTAGCGGTACACCCCCACACTCTCCAAAGGGAACCCAGTCTCCAAGCACTCCAAATAACAAACTGCTCAGGAACGGCAGTGACAGGCAGCACTACAGGGCATGCACACTGTTCTAAAATAAAATCCAGGATATGCCCCATGGAGCTTACTGTAGGTAAACAATGATTTAACATAGCAGATCGGGGAACATACAAGTATACAGCTCAATGAGCAATTAGAAGATTCTGGAGGCCTCTACCATTCCCTGCACTATACCAATAGGCCATAACTAATACAGTAACAGTCACATCCCAGCTTCACTAGTCTTTCCTCTGTATACCTATATTTGTTATATTCACACAGCACAGGAGGATTACTGAGGCAATGATGAGTTTTGTTATTTGGGGTTTCCCTGCCATGCTAAGAGAACACTGAACTGTCTTAAAATGTGGGGTAAGAACTGGACAAGAGAAGGACATAAAATGTATCCAGATGACGTGATGCTAAATGGGTTGTCCAGACAGAGAAGGTTTTTGCATATGTTGCTAGAGCTCCAAGGAATAGAACAGTCATAATAAAACAGTCTGCTCCCCGGGTCCCTGCCGCTGCCCTCTTCTCTGAAGTTCCTGTGATGTGCTATGTGGACAGGAACCAATCGCTCTGCACAGAGACTGACTGGGTTGGCAGATTCTGTCCCCACGGCTTATAACAAGAAGGAGGAAGAAATGACCATGGCGGAGACTAAATGGGCAGGCAGCAGAGGAGCAGATTATGGAAGTATTCCTCTGTTATTTTTTTAACCCCAGCCCCAGTAACATAGGCAAAAACCCTCCTGCTCTGACAACCACTTTAAAGAAGCATTCTGTCCTGCAGTATTCTACACAGTGTAAAGAGCAGTAATTTTCTCACCAGTGCCATTATTCTTTATACACTCCATTCCTTTCCTATGCTGTACCAGCGCTTGCTGTGGCTTTCCCTCTCCCCTCTCCATAAACAGGTGTGCTTCACCATTAATGTGTAGAGAGAGAAGAGCCGGCGGGCAGGCGATTTAACTGACAGCCACACGATCATTGAGTTGTCAGTTATTGAAGGTGTATGGCTACCTTAATACAGTGATCGCTAAAGGGCGTCTCTCCAGCCACCGAAAAACTACAATTCCTAGTATGTCCTGAGAAAACTGGGAAACAATGCTTTAAGTCCTCATAGAAAGTAGTACTGAAACCGACCCTGATTTAACTGGTGAAACTGACCCCCCCCCCCCCCTTACTGAGCCTATAACACAGCTCGATAATCGTGCAGCAAGTTTCACCGATGCTTGCAGGGAGTGGGCAGAAGGCCTGAGGAATGTAGTATGGTAAGTAAATACTATATTATTTTACACTAAAAGGCAAGGGCTACGTGATAGTCGGCCCATGTAATTGCAGAAGCAAGGGTGACACCGGGGAGATTGAACAGGTGTGTATAATTTTTTTTCTTTTTCACAGTCATCAACAGTCTGCCCTGCATCACTATCACAGGCCCAGTGGCCCATTATTTTTAGGTTGAAATAAACTACAACGATCAGCCACATCACCTTCCTGTGTAAGGGTATGTTCACACTGAGTAAATCAGGCGAAAAAGTTTTGCCACAGAATCCCGCCTGTCTCAGTCTGCCATAGCTTGCATATGGGAAAGTGTGCGCTCCTCTGCTGCTGCCGCCGGTCTTCACTCAAAGAAGTGAATTCTGCCTGATTTACTCAGTGTGAACATACCCTAACAGTTAAGCACGAGAGGCTGGGAGGAGGGAAGAGGCAGTGTGACTTACATGGTGCTGCAGTTCCACCCCTAAGCCTACTTACCTAGCACTAGGAGTGGAGATTAAGGCTAGTTATTTTCAAAATGCCGCACAGCGATCATATAGATATAAGGTACTAGAGAGGGTTTAAACAGGGTAATGGATGTTCCTTTTAAAAGGGTTGTACAAAATATCACAGCTGTTTTCTTACAAAACAGTGCCAGCCCTGTACACAGGGTGCAAGTGTTATTGCAGATCAGCCCCATTTTTTTAAATGAAATTGAGCTACGACAGACAAAACCAATGGACAGGGGATGCAGTTTCAGGAGGAAAGCGGGCTTCTTCTCCTAATCCTATAAAGCCACTTTAGCTGAAGTGTATCTGTCTGCAGGCTCTCAGTTAATGTTCAGAAACCTCTTCAGTCAGTAGAAAGCTTGTAACACAGTATGTGAAGTCAAAAAGAACAAGAATAAGAGGAAGATTGAGGATAGGAAATCATCTTACAGTCTTCCTGTGGTGTATGTGAAACTTAGGGCCCTATTGCACGGAGTGATAATCGGCAAAATCGGGGAGAAATTCGGCTATCATTCTGTGTAATAAAGACGTCAACAATCAATCAGATCAGGACCTATAATCATGGGACGTCGGGCACGCATCACTATTACACGTATCTGATGGCTGATGATTGTAGTATAAAATAATAAAGAATTTACTTACCTTACCACGTTCCCTGGTGTACTCGGGCCTATGCTTCAGCGACCAGTGAAGGCCCGATAACACCGAGGAATGTAGTATGGTAAGTAAATACTTTATTATTTTACACTAAAAGGCAAGGGCTACGCGATAGTCGGCCCGTGTAATTGCTCAGAAGAGCACCGATCTAGCAGCTAGGCCCCATGTGTCAGTACCCCGTCCATCAGTGACTGACAAGCATGTATACAATGCATAATAACTGCCAACAACTTCACTTTGAAAAGGCTACTGACAGGTTCCCTTTACATTTAGTGCAGCAAGCTGTCAATGTACTTGTAGTCCCACACGGCTATGGATCTAACTGTTGGACCGGTAGTACTATACAGGAGAGACGTTACACAATTGAAACAACTTCTTCATTTGGTTATGTTTTGTATGTCTATAGATGTCGGTATGGGTGTTTACTGTAAAATTTGCACAAAGAGCACAACAATATTGACATCTACAAGCATACATGCCAGTTTTATAAGCACCAAACATTTTCCTTCTTTCTACTAAATATTCCTACTCAGTGACCATCTAGTCCTCGGTCATCTGATCTAGTGTAATATTCAGGGGTGCACCACTGGTATAATGTCAGGTGTCATTCAGAAGAATGTGAGTCCATCAAACATAGAGAACAAAAGATCCGTAGCACCCTTGTTAGTGCAACGTGAATTTCAGTGATTACAGACCATGCCAGGAGCGCCCATTTCCTACCTTCCCTTGCGACATTGAGACAGACCCCAGGTGGGTCAAAACATCCTGCTTTGTCACATATCAAACTTCACATGTAAGCAATACTTTGCACCTGATAGGCGCTGTTGTTAATAATCACCTGGCTGTAAATAAAATAAAGTTTACTTTGCATTAACAAGTGTGCTATGGATCTTTTATTCTCTGGGTCATCTGATGAACATTATCCAATGCATAGTCACAGCGCACTAGCTTGTGCATTATAATACATACCCCTGCACTAGGTCTCCAGGATTTAGCAGATTGCCCAGATGAGTGCGGCAGTGGTACTGCTGGTTTGTGTTCATCTCAGAAGTTTTCTGAACCCAAACCTCAGCAAGGGTGTGCTGTGAGAGAGAAACATCATATAACATAGTGCCCACTCAAAGATACACAAATTTTATTGCTATATACGAAAAATTCTACATATTTACATAACTTCTATGTGCTTCTTCTCACACATGCATTCTGTCATATTTTAGTGCACGTCCCCACTGTTTCAGTGCTTATAGTATATTTGCAATTTTTCAAAATGAGCTCTGATTTAGGTAACATTAATCAGGCACAAACTGATGACAGTCTAGGCCCTCACTGTGATCTCTGCCAGTGCAAGACATGGCACCAATGGCTAAGGTGCAGGGCCTTAAAAAAAAAAAAAAAAAAAAAAAAGATATAATGCCCCATTACTGGAAGATTATGCTGGCTCGGTGAAGAACCCAGTGCTAGTCAACTGGGGGGAAAAAAATCAACAGTAATGCAGCGTTTTTGTGTCTAACAGAACAGAAAAAAACTCTTGTTGTGTTGCCCCTAGAAGGAGGACCCCTTTAATGGCACCCATAAATCAGAATAGGGTATTTGAAAAAGGGAATTCACAGAAGGGGGTGCACAAATTATATAAAACCTAACGTTTATTTAATATATTTAAAAATATACCCCACATAAATAGACCAATTCACAACATGCAACAAAAATTGATAAATATACAAGCACTGTTCTCAAAAGTATACACCCAGAACCATAGCCTATTGTCTTAATGTGCTTTAACAGCCATGGTCATAGGTTACTATTCACACCCTGGTGTGAATAGTAACCTATGACCATGGCTGTTAAAGCACATTAAGACAATAGGCTATGGTTCTGGGTGTATACTTTTGAGAACAGTGCTTGTATATTTATCAATTTTTGTTGCATGTTGTGAATTGGTCTATTTATGTGGGGTATATTTTTAAATATATTAAATAAACGTTAGGTTTTATATAATTTGTGCACCCCCTTCTGTGAATTCTATGATATTGTGGGGTGTAATTGAACACGCTCCCTGAGAGGAGACGTGTACTGTGGTTGTATTTGAAAAAGGGACTGTCTAGATGGGAATGGGAGCTGAAACGGGTATTCAGATTTCTTAAAAAATAACCAGCAGGCAGGTAGGAGTGTAAAATAACTATGTTGTACTTGCTTTTCTGGGCTCATTGGAGCGTCATCAAACTAACAGAAGCACTGGGCAGAGCAGAGTTCTGACAATGGATTGGAAAAGCAGAGTAGGGCAAAGTTATTTTACAGCACTAGCTGTATGCTATGTTTAAAACAAATTAGAATATTCCTTTAGGGTGCCTCAACACATACAGGATCCGCAGCAGATCTGCAGCAGATTTGATGGCCCAGATTAGATTCAAAGCAAATCTGCAACTTCAAATCTGCTGTGGATCTTGTTCATATGAACACACCCTCAAAGAGATATTCACACCATCAAAAGTTATCCCTTATCCACATAACCTCATAACAGGCGGGGGGGGGGGGGGGGTTGCTGAGCTTGGCAATGTTTGGACACCTTAAGCCCCTATTACAGGGGGGCCAGCGCTTGCTTGCTCCTCGTTCCCTGCTTGCTGCCGGCACTATTACACACGCCGACAACGAGCAGGTAAGGGGGGGGGGGGCTGCGGGAGTGCTACCTGCAAAATATTTAGATTTTTCGGGGTGCCCATAGGAGATAGCATCCCTCTGCTGTCGCAGCTTCTATTGCACAGAGCGATTGCAGCAGATCGTTGCTATACTAGTCATCAGTCTTTCAACATGTTGAATGAAAAACAATGATTAGCCGACATAGTGTATGTTGGCTGATCATTTACTTTTATCACACAAAGCGATTATCGCTCATAATCAGCTAAATACAGCTGGTAATTTCTTTGTGTGATAGGGCCTTTATCAAAAATCAATGTAGTCCCTACTACTCACAACACCCTAATGATGTGTTTGACACAAGCAAGTGTTTGCTCAGCCAATCACTATCATTGTTGAGCCACCTTTGGAACAGTGGCAGATCACAACAGGTGAGTATTCATATTTAAGCTGAGCCTAAGCACTTTTAAACATAGAAATAAATCGCTGGTCGAGTCTTTTAAAATGTCTTTACTGTTGCTCCTCATTTAAGGAGATTCACCATTAGTGCATATTAAAGGGGTATACCCCTCTGGGACAGTTACACTTTTTATGTAAGTCCAGGAGTTATGTAAACAATATAGCTTACAGATCTATTCCATGTGCAAAACTCCCATTAAAGCCAATTATAGTTTTCACTTCTAGGCCACCTCCAGTCACTGCAAACAAGCAGGAAAGAACCCGGGAATCGCTCATCTGAACGTAGGTGCATGTCTCAGGGATGGGACCGGCTTCTAGGGGACATTTATGGCACATCCTGTGGGTATGACATAAATGTCCCAAATAGGTAAGAGTAATATTTAGATCTTATTTATCCAGCTACACCAAAAGCCATTTTAGTCCGTGTGTAAAGTCAGTAGATGAGTTGTAATTTCCTAGTACTGGTTAGAAGACTACCCATGCAATAAATACAGTGACAGGTCACTACCAACTTAGTCTAGGTAGTAAAGACTTGTACTCACTTTCTTACTGTAATTTCCAAAAAGACACTCAAGTGCAGCTTGAGTTTCCAGTAGGTTTCTTACTTTTTTGCAATTTAATGTGTAAATGCTAAACTTAGCCACAGGGAGGGAAATAAAAACCATACCTTGTTTGATCTTCCTCCAGCTCCTGCCCCTTGTTTCCAGTCTCTAACAATGTCTACATCCATCACAATGAACTCCTCCAGCTGCTTAGGATGAAACAAGCTGTGAAAAGGATGCCGCCAATATGTGTTCCCATCAACTTCAGCAACTGTAGGGGGAAGGGTAATTTAAAATAAAAAAAATAAATCACAACCTCATCATAAAGTACAGTAAGTACAGATCATAATGCAGTCATTTCATGTAGGTTATGGATTCTATCAGAATAAGTGGTCCCAGGTGCTGGCTGACATTTGTAAAAGATGAATTTGGAAGATCTGCTAGCAGGTGGAAATAAGCAAGCTGGAAGATGTCACCGAGATGGAAAGGTACATAGGAATTAATTTTCCCTCTTTAACTGTAAATAGTGACTTTTCAAGCACTTTCAGACTTACTTTGCAGGGTATTGGGGTCGATGAGGTGAATAGAACTTGTGACCCGAATACATATGCAGATCTGACCCATGTTCCCCAGGCTCTGAGCTAGCTTTGGAGACAGGCATACCAAATTGTCCTGTGAAAAAATATAAAATGCATAGAAATTGTTGCAGTTTTATGGGGTAAACATGGGGTCTGTTATTTATCTCACATTTTTTCCCCTAGTAATGAATTTCACACCTCCTTCGCAATGTGTGACCTGTATGCTATACCTCGCTCAGCTTTCTTCCACTATCTGCAGTTGAGGCATGCCGTTCAGGCCCAATTTGGCAGCCTCACAGTTCCCTTAGAATTCACACCAGCCGAACGAAACTCCTGACCCAGAAGTCACTTAATGCTGTGTCCTAATGACCAGTCCCCATTTCAGAAAGCCTTTGAGAAATGGGTGGTGGACATCCCATCGTTAAATGATCTGCAGTGGAAAGAAGTAGTACACTCTTATTACCCTACGGTGGTCAGTGCAAGAGACCGACTAATTCAGTTCCGTTTTTTGCAGAGTACATACTATACACCGGTGAAACTCCGGAAGATGGGGGTGATGTCCTCTGATACTTGCTTCAAGTGTCAGACAGACGTCGGGACTTTTCTTCACGCTGTGTGGGACTGTCCTAAAGCTCAGCCCTTTTGGCGATCAGTCCTGCAATTTTTGTCCGACCACTTTGAGTTTCCATTCCTCTGTACCCTCTCTGTTTGTTTGCTCGGCATTATCAATGAGGTCACACACAATAAGCACTACAGACTATTCATTAGATTTCTTTTATTCTGCGCTAAAAAAAATTATTGCAATGCAATAGAAATGCACAGAAGTTCCCTCTTTGACCTGCTGGAAGCAACTTGTTAATAAGTATGTTCCCCTAAATCAGGTCCTTTATGAAAGCCGTAATTGCCCTAGCAAGGTTTAAAAAATGTGGATTCACTGGCTCATGCTTGACGAGACAGTAGATGTATAGTTCCTTATGGACTTCTTGGGGGGGGGGGGGTGCTGCTACGCCTCCGTGTATGGATGTTGGTGTTGTCTGTCTTGTCTTTATGTTCCATTCTCTTACACACATTTTGTTCCTCTTTAAAAAAAATGCATAGAAATTGTTGACCAAAATTGCATTATTTTGCACTGTTTGGGCGCAAGAATCACCACAGCTACAAAGGAAGAGCGACACAGAACACACATGTACTAACCTTACATACTGGAACAATTTCCACAGAAAAGGTGCTCTTGTAATTGTAGGAGTTTGAATGGATATCATGAGAAATGAGTCGCTGAGAAGCTTTCGACCTACAAGCAAAGAATATTTTTCGGGTTTCATTTGGTGGCCAAGCTACACTGTGTTGTTACAAAGTACATTCAGCCTGCTCCTGAACCATTTCTAGCTCCATTATACAGCATCTGTGCATCACCACAATGAAGGGATTGCTCAAAATTGTGACAACTTTAAACCAAAGCCTACACAAAAATCACTGATAAATCCCCATCAATGTATTTCCATTCATTAAGACTTTGACAATGCTATACTTACCTCTTTGCATGTGTACTTGGCTAGATGTTGTGAAAAGGATTTTCTTTCGTCGAGTCACAGACAGCAGTTAAGAAAAATGTCACTGCAGTTTTTGAGCCAAAGCCAGGAATGAAAACATACAAATCCTTCTTTTATTTCTCTCATGACTTTGAATCCACTTCTTTTTTGTGTTCAAAAACTGCAGAGGTAGTGGTGAAGGGTCAACGGTGAAGCTAAACACTCTAAAAATGGTCAATGGTGAAGCCATACACATTAAAATGTATTAGTCAAAATTGTCGATTTTGGCAGGAGTGGCCAACCATCTAATGTGTATAAAGGCCTCCTGAACCTTCTCTGATGGTAGATGTCAGGGAGAGAAGGGTTGTGCATGTTGGATGTGTGGAGGGAATGGAAGAGAGCTTATGTGTATATCCATCTTAAGACTCAACTCCAGACTTTTTATCTTCTTAATTTGTTGTGGGGAAAAAATGAACAGGCAATGAATCCAATCACATCTGGGGCTGTAATAATTAGGTTGATAAACTACACTTTAATAATATAACATATTCCTGCCTTCTTCAAGGGGTTATACAGGATTAGAAAAAGCACAAACACTTTTTTGCAATATCAGCACCACCCCAGCCTTTACGTTGTGTGTGGTATTATAAAGCAGCTTCCTTTACTTCAATGGAACTGAACTGCAGTACCACACCCAAACTGAGGACAGGAGAGGTGCACTTTCTGGAAGAAAGCAGCCATGTTTTCCTAACCCTGGGCAACAATTCCACAGCAATTACTACTTTCGAATTCTACGCATTATTTAGTGTCTGTATTTATCTTTCCAGTGTGTTAGCCATTTACATTTTCTATGTAGGTCTGTATGTTTATGTAAATTGTGTTTTCTGAGATTGGGGGGGGATTATTTAAATAATATTTAAATTTTATATTATTGTGTAGGAAACCACATAAAATAAACATAAACTTACACTGACCTGATAAGTCCACTACGGCTCTGGAGGCACCCAGCATTTTTCTTAGCTCGCTGAAATAGTAATGTGACTACTGCAGGCGAGCACTGGCCACAGTGGTGTTTTGCCATGCACGGACATCACTGTTGCAACAGACTAAACAAAGACTTGTGGGGACCACCACAAAGGCTGAGGATTAATCAGGTGAGTATAAGATCTTAGCAAGTCAGTTTTTCCAAATCTCGAACGATCCATAAATTCTCTGAAGCGCAGCTGCTGTCTGACAACCTGCCATAAAACATTTTTCATTGGTGGGGAAAAATAATGGATCTGAAGACTCAACTAGACTAAGCAAAACATGTGCAAAGCCTTAAATCTCCACACATGGTCCCATCTCAAGAATATATTACGTGGCATGATGTAAGACAAACTCTGCAGATCTCTGAAGTATCACTATAATTTATACCGGGCCCTCGTATAATGGGGCTTTGATGTTTAATACACACCATACAGAAAATAATGCAAATATATGGCAGACAGAGAAGGAAGGCCTAACGTATAACCAAGATCAAAAAGAAGCAGTTCTTTATGAATGTTAAAAAAAATGTGTTTTAAGGGTACAAACCCACTTGACGTATTTGCTGCGTGAATCAGTCTTAAAAATAAGCAGGCAAAACGCAGGTTGGCTTTATACAATTGTTCTGCGTTAAAATACGCAATTGCAAAAGCGTGAAGCTACATGCGTTTTTTGCACAGGTTGTTAACAACTGATGCTTTGCTAACAACAAGCTTCACGTTTCAAAAATACGCAATTGTGTATTTTAACGCAGAACAATCGTATAAAGCCAACCTGCGTTTTGCCTGCTTATTTTTAAGACTGATTCACGCAGCAAATACGTCAAGTGGGTTTGTATCCTGAGGCTGGGTTCACACTACGTATATTTCAGTCAGTATTGTGGTCCTCATATTGCAACCAAAACCAGGAGTGGATTAAAAACACAGAAAGGCTCTGTCCACACAATGTTGAAATTGAGTGGATGGCCGCCATATAACAGTAAATAACGGCCATTATTTCAATATAACAGCCGTTGTTTTAAAATAACAGCAAATATTTGCCATTAAATGGCGGCCATCCACTCAATTTCAACATTGTGTGAACAGAGCCTGTGTTTTCAATCCACTCCGGGTTTTGGTTGCAATATGAGGACCAGAATACTAACTGAAATATACGTAGTGTGAACCCAGCCTTACAGTGCACAATAATCTAAACCTGCCTAAAAAACTGTAGTCTGTACGAGCTAAAAAGGATCTACCACTAACTTTAGTGACAAAACACACAAATCTAGCAAGATAAAAGGTGACTAAAAAAAACACATACTGCACCATGGAAAGTCTTCTGCTTAACTCCAATAACCGTAAATATAAAATGGAGGCTGACTAGCTTTAGTGATGTGATACACCTTCAACAGGTGTCAGCCAACAGCTATCAAATCCCAATCCACCCTTTGGGTCTGTTCACACTACAGAATTGACATGTTAATGGCCTTTTATACCTGAAAACTCAGCTCAGCTAAGGCATAGGGCTAAGTGAATTCAAAAGGAAATATAAAGGAAGGACAGATACTTCTTCCTGCTAGACTCACTTCTGGTTTTGGATCAAAAACTAAAAAGAGGCAGACTTCAAAAAAGCAGTCATGTGTCACAGCAGCTTCAAGCTGTCAGTAGGTGGGAGGCAAGCTGGCAAGGAAGCATCAGTGTGTAAGACAAAGACTGATTCTATAAGAGCTGTTGCATGAAAAGATCTAGATTATATAGTGCAAGTTTATGCGGTCTCAGAACAAAGCAGCAGAAACCTTGTGAAATACCTTGGAGCCCAGATGCATTTAGCTTTTCAGTGAAGGCTAGGTTTTCACAGAGACCCCCGACTGCCTACCAAGATGGCAGCACCACTGGATAAATATCAGCATTCAGAACATACCTTGCTGCCTGGTTTGGGTTTTTATTTACATTTAAAACACCATAATGGAGAGTGGGATGTGTCAAGGAGGCAGGGCCTAGGGTTCCCTGGGCCCAGCACTGCTATGCTTCACTAGAACGTATAAACACTGCACTGGCCGATTATGCAAAGGGACAAGCATACAGCCGAGTGAGGTGTGGTGGTCCTAGGACGCAGGGAATCTTACACCCCATCTCCTTTGACACTAAAAGGTTTGTTCTAAATGCTTTTATTGATATCTATCCAGACCTACTGCCAGTTTAATAGATGGTCAGGGAGTGACAAACTTTAAATATAATTCTTAATCCTACACTTTACCGAGAAACAGAGAAAACATCAGGTACTCCTTTATCAGCTACAAGAAAGGGAATAAACATACCAACTGTGAGTCCATCTGCTGGCATCACAGAATGAAGCTGAAATGTTTACTGAACAGCATTCAACATTAAGAAGCCCCCAACGTTCAGCATTTGGCAATGTTTAGAAGCCACATAGAGAATGGAGCACCAGCCATGCATGCACAATGTGCTCCATACATTCCATGGTGGAAGAATCAATGCAGGTCTTGGCGATCTGACCCTCAATAGTTATTCCCTTGCCACAGGACATACAGAGATGGGAATAGCCCTTTGAGGCTGGTTTTACACATGGCAGTTGTTTTTTAAACTACCACTGCAGTTCTTAGCCAAAACCAGAAGTGGATCCAGCACAGGGTAGAAGTATAAGTCCTCCCTCTATATTTCCTATTTCTTTTGAATCCACTCCTAGTTTTGGCTCAAGAACCGCAGTGGCAGTTGTCCAAACAATACACATGTGCCAATGCTTGAAGTAGTACATTCACCTAGGCTGGAACACAGCCAGTGAAGTGTAGGAACATGAAGCAAAATAGATGTATTTTACTACTCAAATATATTAAAGTGAATACATACCTGCAGGGCACTGTGCACTGGAGAAACTCAACCATCTTCTGTGCATGTTGCTTAGATGCATAGTAGAAGTCCAGCCCATCTATAAAAGGAGAGTTAGCGAGTACTGTATTATGGCAGTATTAACTATGGTTTGTTACTGTGCTGTCCGAAATTTTTTTTTTTTTTTTTACAATAGTAGTCAATCAAAAAATTACAATAGAGAGAATTGCACGTCTGAAATGTCATGATTCGTGGTTAGAGATGAGCAAAACCGAACGTGCAGCATTTGATTACCGTTGGCTGAAAAAGTTGCATGCAGCCTCAGGAATTTCTAAGGCTGCATCCACCAGTTATCAAATGCTGCACACTCTGGTTTGGACTCGAGTGTGCTCTAGGTTAGCTCATCTCTATTCATAGTAGCTGGGTACAGAAGGGTTAACAGCATGTATAATGTGAGCGATAGGACTCTACAACATGCTGATCCGGCAATGTGACCCACCACCATTATATAAGTACATTTACAGAAACCCACAGAGCATCTATCGTGACTGAAGTATGCTTTTTCATCTACAGGCATGGTGGAAAATATCAACTGCTATAACAAAGAGCGGCTCTAGAAAGCCTGGCCACAAGAGGCTTTCATCATTTCCTCTTCACAGTATAGCCGCCCCTTCAGCTGAGAGGTTTAAGATTTGATAATACAAGTATCCTTACCATGGATTTCTTTCACACGCAAGGTGTTCTGGTGAAGTCTGTGTTTCAAAATAGTTTGCTCTAAGTAGTAGAAAGTCTTCTTATGAAGAACCTGCAGAAGAACATAGGTAAAGACTCAGCTAGAATGGAACAATCCATCCCTTTTATATTTGGCCCTGTTCAATCGTCCTTATCCTGATGTTACCCCATCTGACTTTCAAATACCAAAGGAACCCATAAAATTATATATATATATATATATATATATATATATATATATATATATATATATATATATATATATATATATATATATATATATATATATATATATATATATATATATATATATATATACACACACACACACACACACACACACACACACAGTGGTACCTCGGTTCTCAAACTTAATTGGTTCCGGAAGGCAGTTTGAGAACCAAGCAGTTTGAAAACCGAGCAGTGTCCTACCATAGGAAATAATGTAAATGTGATTAATTGGTTCCAGCAGCCACCAATAATTACCTACTATACTCATTTATTACACTGATAAGTGCTCAGTATAATTACTACTGTACAGAACAGCACTATACTGTACAGGACATTAAACATAAGAAATGTTCATCAGAACCAGCAATTATAGTACAGTAGTCACCAACTCCTCACCCATCCTTTACTGTATAGCGTCCCCCCCCCCCCATCCAAGCACTGTAATGTATGGGAGATGGTGGTGCACTGCCTGTACTACTACTGCACTGTATATGCACCCCAGCAGTCTTATACAGCACTGTACTGTATGTGAAGCCTCACCACCATATATATATAAATTTATTTATATGAGCATTTTGATTCTCTGCAACTAGTGACCCATTCTGTGAAATTTACATAACTCAATGAACACCATTAAAAAGAAAAAGGGATGTATTTTTTTTCCATTCATACAGCTACATCAACAGAAAAATTCAATTCAATTAATTTTCCGAATGCAGCGATGCAGCAGATTTGTTGCAGAAATTTCTGCTCCATTTAACTGCAGAAATCCATGTGCTTGTTGACAAAATGGCCTCATTCAGATGACAAGCTAAAATTCAGTCACTGAAATTTCGATTAGATACATAAGACTTCTCCCTGAAGCTGCATTTACAGTACAGTTGAAAACTGATCATAAGGATATTACAGGCTACAGGTTAGATGGATCCAAGACGGTGCACAGGAAAACTGAACAGCTGCCCACTGCAAGCCATTAGATCCCACTAGATGGAATCCCATTAGATTCTATTTAAAGCGGTACTATAGAAAATGTAAGCAGCAGCCTGTTTGGTTGCTCCTTGGGCACTCCACTTTTTCCTTTGCACCAGCTCTGATACATCCTTCCCTATGTTTTAAGGAAAAGCAGCAAAGGTTCTTACCTTTTGGCGGACCTGGACCACAGCTTTCCAGTAATCCTTAGCTTCAACTCTATGGCAATCGTCACACATCTGTGACTGTACCACATAGTCTACTACAAAGACTTGCTGAAGGATTGCGCCATTCATCACCTGTTAAAAAATGAATAGTGTGAGAGGTCTATTAAAGCGACTCTGTACCCACAATCTGACCCTCCCAAACTGCTTGTACCTTCGAATAGCTGCTTTTAATCCAAGATCTGTCCTGGGGTCCGTTCGGCAGGTGATGCAGTTACTGTCATAAAAAACAACTTTTAAACTTGCAGCCCTGTGTAAAATTAACGTGGCCTAGAGTGTCTATTCCCTAGGCTGGCACAACATCTCTGTCCCTTCTCCCCATGCTCTTCATCATTAGGAATGCCCATAGAACAATTTCTATTCATCCCCTGTGTGAACACTGCACATGAGCTGGATCAATAAGGCACCTGTGCACTGTTCAGGTGATGAATAGAAATAATCCTGCCCAGGGGCTCTCCTAATGATGAGGAGGGCGGGGAGGGGGAATGGAGGGGCGTTGCAATCCTAGGGCATAGACACTGTAGGCCACGCCAATTTGACACATGGCTGCAAGTTTAAAAGTTGTTTTTTTATGACAATAACTGCATCACCTGCCGAAAAGATCCCAGGAGAGATTAAAACCAGCTAACCGATTGTACAAGCTGTTTGGGGGGGGGGGGGGGGGGTCAGATTGTGGGTACAGAGTCACTTTAAATTGCTGCAGACTTGCAGATACATAGCTAGAATAACAGATGTCAGAAAAATACTTGGTATGACTGCTGTTACTTCCAAGAGTCTGCAGCACCTCCGATAAAAGACATAACAAGGGGTTTCATGTCACTAAGACATTGCGGTATCAGGAGACAACCTACCTCCTTCTGTATTGTCAACTTTACTTTCAGTCTTTTTGAATGAGGTTCTGTCCAAATGAAGCCGGCATCAATAAGACGCACCTAGGAAACAATGACACCAACATAAGAGTCAACTTTTAGTATTAATACTTGGGGTGCAGCACTACTTTCTGGGTGCGTGTGTAACGGTAGGTATACGCAGTAAGCAGCTGCATATGACAATGCATGTATTCATAAGAAGGCTGGCAGCAAATATCCAAGGATGACATGTCTCATGGGGACAGGTCAGAAAATCTGCACTCAACATTCCCATATGTTCATTCTGCTTGCTGATGAATTTTTTTAGCAGCATGGACTTGGCTTTCTAGGAAAAGTGTGAATGAGGAGCAAAATACAGTCAATTTACTCTGAAAATGGCGACATGTCTCTGAACATCTTGAATTTTTATACATAGCAGATTTGCGTCTCCGGCTCTGGGTGAAAAACTTTTCCATAAATAGGATCTTTTTATTAAAAACATATGATTATAGGGACAGAAAATATTTTTGGTGTTCAGATAATAAGACCAAAAAATCCTTATGATTCCAGAACAATTTGTAGTGATCATACATTTCTCTAACATGATCCAGTACACAAGAATATACACTCTACATATGTAGGCAGTAAATGTGGAATACATTGAGGCAAGTGAAGTATACAGAGGATTTGCAACCTGCATATCTGGACAAGATGCAAGTCCTAGAACCACCCATATAGGTTCCCAATCTGTTTGTGTGTTTACTGGGGAGACGTGATCTGCCCAACAGAAACACGGCCTTAACCAACACAAACATTAAAGGTTGCTAACTGGATTGAGTTCCGGGCTGGGCAAAAATAGAAGCTGTTGCTAAGTCGGTATAAGCTCATCATCCAGACGATGTGTTTGTGGTATGAAGGCTGCAATCTTCAGGTCTGCCCTACACAAACTCTAAACCCCCCCACATCTAAGAGGGATACATCTACAGTCTATCATCAGTGTTTTCCTGGACTGACTACGACTAGACGACTGCTCACAGCTCACTGCACTGCAATAAACACATTTTTCTACTATGCATTCTAAAGACAATCTGTATTTATTCTGTAGAAGTTTGCTGACAATGATGTCTCTTTACACATGAGACAATCTAAACCCAGGACCTAATGTGCAGCATAGTGTCCAGTGCTCACAGCGTTAGGAGGGCATTCACACGTCCGCAATATACAGTCCATGCGGGTACTCCTGACATCATGATTTATATTTATGCTGGGAGCACTGAAACTGTTTAAAGTGAACCAAACACTACTAGCAGTGCCCAGAAGACATGTTAAAACACTCCCTTACCATGTGTTCTGTGTCTTTTGTAGAACATTTAGCTGCTTATTCCAGCACACAAGACATGCAGAGAGCCAGGAGCTAGTCATCTGGGCCGTGACAAGTCACAGCTCTCTGCCTGTCATTACGTTCCATAGGATAATACACAGGGAAAAGAAGCTTCTAACTGGCTTCTTTGCAGGATGATTGACAGGAAAAGAGGCCAGCTGGAAGCCTCTTCTCCTGTCAATTATTCTGCAGAGTGCATGGCACAGAGCTCTATGAAGCTCCTTAGAATATTTTGGTGCTGTATCAAAACAAGATATTAATAGAATACATGGTTTACACCTGGTATACTCCCTGGGGGGGGGGGGGGGTTATCAAACTAGTGTAAAGTAGAATTGTTTTAGTTGCCCCTATCAACCAATCAGATTTCACCTTTCTCTTTTCAAAGAATCTGTGAGGAATGAAAGGTGGAATCTGATTGGTTGCTAGGGAAAACTAAGACAATTCTACTCCAGTTTGATAAATCTCCCCCCATATACCTATGCTGGTATACTCCATATACCTGAAAAAGTCGTCAGCAAAGCTAACTATGGATTGGATGGGTTGATTATTGTAGTCCTATAATGTGATCAGGCAGAGGTACAATAAATGTGCCATCTTTGGGTAAAGTAAAACTACATTTTCACTTTTTTTGTCTTGATCACTCCTGTAGGGTGCGTGCACACTACGGAATATGCGTGTAAAGGCCGCTGAGGATTCAGTCGCTGGCCCCATGCTCTCGGCAGCACGCATCTCTGCCCGTGCCATAAACACCATTTTATGGCTGGGCCGATTCCACTGTCTGCCGAAAGAATTGACATGTCAATTCTTTCGACGGACGTGGGAATCAGTCTGTGCCTAGAATGGAGTCTATGGCACAAGCGGAGATGCGCCCGCCCACGAGCAGGGGCCAGCAGCCTTTACGGGCATATTTCGTAGTGTGCACGCACCCGTAATGGTAAAATCTAGTAACAACTGCTGACAAATGGCATGTCAGAAAAATACTCAGCTCCTTCCAGTCCCACCTTGCTCAAGGAGGCCTTCAGTTTCTTCAGACACAGCGTGAGCAGCTCTCTTGACTCCAAGGCACACTGCATCCATGTTGCTGGTGGTTGGAGATAGCTGAACAAAAAAAAGACGGATCATTACTTCAAGTCAACAGAAACTTATCAATAAATACTAGCTTATGGATACTTTATTGGGAGCATTTCTTTTTTTAATAATCACAATTTTGTTCAACCCCACTTTCTAAACTTGTATCCTTGGGTGTATCCTTCTAGTAAATAAGCTGGCCTAATAATGATAATGAACAATCCTAGTTTCATACTTACCGTTCACACTGTTTGCAGAAATGCACCGACACTTGCTTCGGTATCCCTTCACTGATGTCAACCTGGGTCCGTAAACAGGCCACACACATATTTGCAGGGTTTGGGGGGATTGGAACACCACATTGGCAACAAAGGCTTAAAAAAACACAAACACATGGAACAATCATCATCTAATGCATATTGCTTTTTAATAAGAAGCCCAATTGTCATAAATCATAAAAACCTTTACTCCGATCTGGTGGAGGCTCTGGTGGGTGCCCGAGTATACATTTACTAGTGTCAGCTATTGGGATAATTGGGATATACACCTGTCTCCTATTGTTTCAGAGGTCATACTGATTGGCATTTTATACTTCTGAGATGTGAAACAAAGGAAGTGTGCACTGGGAAGGCTTCAGACATCTTCTGCCTTATGCACATCTCTTTAAGACTTATCCCCTATCCACAAAATAGGAAATAAGTGTAAGATCACAGGAGGTCTGATTGCCAGGACCCTTGATCTCTCTGCTGACAGTCTGCTGCTTGACTTTAATGGGCAGCCATGAACGATCTAAGGATCATTAGGGCAGCCCCTTCCGCTGCTCCATGTCTGTGCGTGTAATAGCACAGGCGACGAGCAGGGAATGAGGGGGAAGCAACCCTGACCTGACAGGTTGGCGCTCGTTTCCCCCTTATTATTGTGCTGTGTAATATGGCCTTAGCTGCATCCCTTTTCTAAAAGGAGACTTGGGGTCACCATTGTCAGGATAGCAGAGGATCCCCACAGTCAGAGCCCCCGTTAGAACACACACCTCCAAAATGAATTAGAATTTCCTGTTACACATATTCTAACTTTTCCGGAAATATTCGGGGCAATAGGTGTTAATATTCCTGCCACGACAGCTACTCACATGTTTCCTTGGCTGCTTGTGGGAGCTCCCTTCATGTACTCCATTCTGTTCACTCTGGAAGACAAACGTTCAGCTAGTTAGTTTCCGAAAGGTGACTGTTTATTCCAAAAACAAGCTAAGGTTATTTACAGGTGGTGGAGTTTCCAAGTCAAGGGCCATAAAACACTGTCCGGTTAGTAATATAAACAAGCGGCAATAGAAAAAATAACTTACCTCTCCACACTCCCGATGTCTTCCTGGCTTCTACCTGCAGCCACCGAAGCAACGGCAGAGCTGGTCTCTGAAATGACAGGCCGCTCAGCCAATCAGAGGCCACGGCAGTCTGGTCCTGACCAGTGGTTGGCCGAGCAGCCTGTCACTTCAGAGACCAGCTCTGCCATTGCTTCGGTGGCTGCGGGGAGGGGGGAGAAGCCAGGAAGACAGCGGGGAGCATAGAGAGGTAACATATATACTTTATTATTTTCTTTACATGCTCATCAGCCGCGCATTACTATTACACGTAGCGATGCGCAGTCAGCGTACAATGATTTTAGGTCAGCTGATCACTGTCCTTATTACACAGAGCAATGATCTGCTGGACTGGCCTGATATGGCAGACTATCGCTCCGAGCTATAGAGCCCTAATCTGAGACTTCGGACAGATTCCATATGGAACTCATATCAAGAAGTCACTTGTAGCTATCAGCCAGTTATGCTGTGGATAGGGGATAACCCCATATGCAATACAGATCACTCATCAACCTATACACTCTTTACAGCCAATAACTGAGCCTGAAGGAGAGCAATAATAATATAACAGATCACGAGGATGGTAAGGGGATCTGTCGTGTTTCTCCTGACCACATGGTAATCTATCTGTCGCCTGGCAGATCACACACTGCTAGGACCCGTGCTGTGCCTGTAGGCCGCGGACACTGATAACCCCAAACAGGAAAAACCGCATGCATACATAGTGTGTATACTGACCGGGGCGGCGGCTGTCACTGTGCCCCTTCCTGTACCGCCCGTAGAGCTGCGATCACTCACAGCCTGGAGATCCCGGCCCGGAGCTCAGCACCATGTGGCAGGAGACACTTCCGGGTGACGTCACTGCCCGGGGTCCTTCCTTAGGGTGTCTGTGGCGCTGCCTGCTGGGCTGCGCAGAACCTGTAGTGTACTGTACGGACTGACCGTGGTTGTCACGTGGTGTTGTGAAGTGGCCACAGTGCCTTCTAGCAGTAGTCTTTACTCTCCACATACTTGTAGCGGTCACACTCGGAGGTGACGTCACTACATGTGTGATAACCGCAGCAGTCACTGTATACTATATCAGTAGTAGTCACCAGGTCCGTATCTAGTCAGAGTGTGCCATACAAGCAGCGGCCTACTGCTTCTCTAACAAATAGCCACAAGCCACAAATCCCCTAGTTTGGCAACACATTCTGTGGCCTACTGTATGATGTGGCTGAAGGTATATAGTGGTCGCCCCTCGCCCTATCACAATAATGCTCACCAACATATAAGTGCTGTGTGGCACCGGGGAGGATTTAGCGGTCTCCCTGCCGGGTAGGCTGGTACCATGGTGCGGTAGCTGAGTGCCTCTAGGGGTACTTGGGCACCTGTCACGGTAGCCTGCACTTCTGCCAGTGACGTGTTAAAGGGAACCTGTCACCCCCCGTGCCGGGGTGACAGGCTCCCGACCCCCCGTTAGAGACCCCTATACTTACCTCATCCCGCCGGGTCCCGCTTCTGGATTCGGTCGGGTCCCGGAGATCTCAGCCGCTGCAGCCCGGCGCGCGCGCTGACAGATGAGTCCAACGCTCATAGAGAATGACGGAGCGCTGGACTCTCCTGTCATTCTCTATGGGTGTTGGACTCATCTCTCAGCGCGCGCGCCGGGCTGCAGCGGCTGAGATCTCCGGGACCCGACCGAATCCAGAAGCGGGACCCGGCGGGATGAGGTAAGTATAGGGGTCTCTAACGGGGGGTCGGGAGCCTGTCACCCCGGTACGGGGGTGACAGGTTCCCTTTAACTCCTTCGCGAGCGGCACTTAGTTGATGGCGCAGCATAAAAATGGCCGACTGCACTGGAGTAAAAAATCACAATCACAACTTGGCCTGTTTTGACAAGGGGTGCTCCAAAAACGCACCACACAAAAACTTCAAAAATTTTAATTTTTTTCCAGCTTAAAGGAGAAGTCCGGTGAAATTTTTAAATTGTATTGCTCCCCATACGTTATACAAATCACCAGTATACACTTATTACGGGAAATTCTTATAAAGTGCTTTTTTCCCTGCACTTACTACTGCATCAAGGCTTCACTTCCTGGATAACATGGTGATGTCTTGACCCGACTCCCAGAGCCGTCTGGGCTGTGGCTGCTGGAGAGGATGATGGCAGGGGGACACTAAGGGACACAGGGCACTGGAGGGACACTGAGCATCCCCCTGCCATTACCCCCCTTTTCCCAGTTTATAAATAAAAATAAATAAACATGTTTGCTATCGCCGCGTGCGTAATCGCCCGAACTATTAATCACATTCCTGATCTCGCACGGTAAACAGCGTAAGCGCCCAGAAATCCCAAAGTGCAAAATTGCGCATTTTTGGTCGCATCAAATCCAGAAAAATTGTAATAAAAAGCGATCAAAAAGTCATATATGCGCAATCAAGGTACCGATACACAGCCCCATAGACAAAAGGATAAAAGCGTTATAAGCCTGGAGTAGAGCAATTTTAAGGAACGTATATTTGTTAACAATGGTTTGAATTTTTTACAAGCCCTCACATAAAAGAAAAGTTATACATGTTATATATCGTTGTAATCGTAACGACTTGAGGAACATGCGTAACAAGTCAGTTTTACCCCAGGGCAAAAAAAAAATACCCTCCAAATAAAAGAAATGCATTTTTTTTTTCAATTTCACCACACATTGAATTTGTTTCTGGTTTCGCAGTGTACTTTATTAAAAATTAAGTGTGTCATTGCAAAATACAATTAGTGACGTAAAAATTACGGCTCATGTGGGTCTCTAGGTGAAAAAATGCAAGTGCTATGGCCTTTTAACCCTTTCAGGACCAGGCTAATTTTCGTTTTTGCGTTTTCGTTTTTTCCTCCTTGTGCTTAAAAGGCCTTAGCACTTGCATTTTTACACCTACAGACCCACATGAGCCCTTATTTTATGCGTCACTAATTGTACTTTGCAATGACAGGCTGAACTTTTGCATAAAATATGCTGTGAAACCAGCAAAAAATTATTCTTTTTCTTTGGGGGGGGGGGCTTCGTTTTTACGCCGTGTGTCCTATGGAAAAACTGACATGTTATGTATGTTCCTCAAGTCGTTACGATTACAACGATGTGTAACATCAAACCATTGTTAACAAATATATGTTCCTTAAAATCGCTCCATTCCCAGGCTTATAGCGCTTTTATCCTTTGGTCTATGGAGCTGTGTGAGGTGTCATTTTTTGCGCCATAATGTGTTCGTTCTTTCTATCGGTACCTTGATTGCGCATATGCGACTTTTTGATCACTTTTTATTACAATTTTTCTGGATTTGATGCGACCAAAAATGCACAATTTTGCACTTTGGGATTTTTTTGCGCTCCCCTCTAGACACCAGGGAAGAGCTGTTTTAAAGTCTTCAGATGCAGCTGTCAACTTTGACAGCTGCATCTGAAGACTTAATTAGCGGGCACGGCGATTGGACCGTGCCCGCTAATAACCGCGGCCCTGGGTTACATGCGGCACCCGGGACTGCGGCGGTTCAGAGCGGGGTCGCCGCGCAGCCCCGCTCCGAACGTCCCCACTCGTGCAAGGGCATACAGTTACGTCCTTGTGCGGGAAAGGGTTAAGCACAAGGAGGAAAAAACGAAAACGCAAAAATTTTAATTGGCCCGGTCCTCTAAAGGTTAAGGCAGCAACAGTGCATATCCAGTTTGTGACACCACTTTCAAATGCCTTGAGGCGCAGGGGAGGTTTTGGTGTTCTCCATGCCGGGTCAGCTAGTACAAAGGTGTGATAGCGGAGTGGGTCTAGGGTCACTTGGGCACTTGTCAGGGTTGCCTGGAGTGGTGTAGGACCCACCCCGGACAGTCTGGTGCCTCACTAGCATGAAAAAGAGATTAACCCAAGTGTACAGGTGTGTGGGTGTGGTTACGCAAGAACAGGCCACAGTCCAATACTTGGAATAAAAAATAGAATGGTTTACTGTTGCAATACAACAGTACGTTGATAGGAATACAGTTCAGTGCAATACAAAAGAACAATCTTGCAGTTACTCAGGTACTTACCGGTGAGGTAGACTAGAGACACAGTTTTTTAGCGCTGGATAACCCCTTTAGGGTGCCTTCACACACACCAGATCTGCAGCAGATCCGCATCAGATTTGATGCTGTGTTCAGTTATTTAGATAAAATCAGCAGAAAATCCACTACAATACGGTGTGTGTGAAGCTACCCTTAAGAGGGAGCTTTGCAGTAGAGGAGAGGAGGTGCCCAAAGGGCCTTGTCCAATGTAGAAGTGTACTCTGCCTGAAACAGTTAGAGGTGTGTAAAAGAGATACATAGAGGACACTCATCCTATAGACTGTAGTCTCACCGCCTTCTGCCCTACAGTTGCGGGCTACTGGTCCTGTCAGGGTAGTATGAACCCCAGGCCTTGTAATCCGAGCTAAGCAGACTCCTGATCCTTCCTACAGGGATCCAACTAACCCTGCCTGTGTTTGGTGGGGCTCAGAGGATAGGACAGGACAAGGAGGGAAAGCACCCGCACCTGGTGTGGGTAAGGAACAGCATGTGACTCAAAACATAGGAAGAACAAGTGCTTTTAGTGACACCTAGTCTGAAATAAACTAACTGATGTGGATACTTCATCCCACTTGTGTTAACCTGAAGGAGTGACCGCACGCAGGTGCAATAGAGGTGTAGGGACCTGGTCACTACATAAGGCTCTGGTCTGACCTGACTGGATAGATGAACAATTGCAGCATTATCTATAGACAAATCCTACAACTACAAGTGACAGAGCCGCACTACAGTGCCCCAAAGATTCAAAAAGTTTCCCTACTCCCGACATATTTATACATCATGCTGGGTGGGGAAACACTCCATTAAAGGGCTTCCCTGTCCATAGCACCCGTAATTTACAGGATGTGGGAATAAGCCCTAAGTTATATTTCCTTTAACAACAACAACAAAAAAGAACAGTTGTCAAATGCAAACAGCTGCACAAGCAATTACTGGTTTGTCCAGGCAGCCGTTCACTTATATTTTTGTCATCAGCTCATCCCCTGTTTACAGGGGATCATGTGTGGCTAATGATCAATAATCTATAGTAACGATTCCTCCAACCACAAACACACGGGTGTGAGGACGCAGGTCCAACAAAAAAATAGAACTAGAAAATATAAAATTTATTAAAAGACTCAACGCGTTTCGGAACCGCTCCGGTTCCTTTCTCAAGAGTCATGACTCTGTCAGATATCCTGCTCCCACTGACTACAATGAGAGGTGGGAAAAGGAAGTAACATCATTTCTTTTTCATGTGGTTATGAAGCTCCCACTAAAATCCATGGGTTCTTCAAGGCTGCCACAATCACAACCCCCCTACAGCCCCCTTACCTACAAAATGATTGCAGTTCAGAAGCCACAGACCCCTACGTGGGTTTGAGTTTTACTCCAGTGCACTTGCCTTAATGCTCACCCTTGACCCTGGCACCATCTTTATTTCCCTAGGCTGTAGACCTTTATTCCTACATTACCCCGGCTTTTAAACCCTTAAACCACTCCCCTTTACAACCCTCAAAACCCCTTATTTAATCATGTGTCAAAAAACCCCCGCATACTCATCACTTCTAGTACTCCAAATGCCCCCATACCAGTATTACCTCTGTCCCACACCCCTCACAATCTCATACTTGTCCCCTATCCTGTGGGCAAGTTGCAGATTGTCTTTTTCCTATTCTTTTTAAAATGGGCAGCAGAGATTATTCATAAAGAATGAGTGAGGAGGAAGGAGTGGTAAGGTGTGCCATAGTGCAACACAAACACTGAGCCACAACTCCTCTTTGACTTTACATTACAGTAGGAGACCTGAGATTGTACACAATCCACTGCACTAACAAATCACCAAAAGGTACCATGCTGACAAGGGGACTGCCAGCTACAGTCAGCACCTCAGGTAGGGCCTGGGTGCTGACAGATTCCCTTTAATGTGGTATACCCACCTCACAGTGATGACATATGGCTAGGATTACAAAACATTCTGTAATTCATTGGGATCTAACCTTTGTGACCCCGTCCCATCATGAGTATGAATGGGACGCAGCACTAATGTAGTCCTAAAACAGCTATTGAGTTTTTCCCCAAGCAACCACACTCTTGGCCATCCAGCTGTGCAGTGCTGTTGCTGTTCCCTGTGCAGCTGGATGTCTGGTGACCATTGTGCAGTGGAAGAACTGCGAAAATGATGCTGCACTACACCCATGCTGCATCCACATCATTCTCATAATTGGTAGGGCATCTCATAAATCAGACCCCACCATCATAAAATGATCACATATCCCACTCATTCATCATCATTCTATTGGTTTTAAGTAAAGTGAATTTTGAAGAGTTTGCATGTACATTAATCATATGGAAAAGAAGCATTCAATTATTGTTAGGCAGCTATCTTCATTGTATGTGCGCCATCATTCCGTATATCATCCCAAATACCTGCGGTATCATCAACCAGTGAGAAATAGGTCACACAAATACCTAGTAGGATATACACCTGAGGCTGAAGATGGGTGTCATAATAACAATATCAGTCTTTATGATCCTCAAATTTCAATTAGTTGTTAGGCATATGAACAGACAGGATGACGCCTGAAGGAAATCATTGTAATTGACAGTAGTAATTTGTGTGGCTTTAAAAAAGAAAAAAAAAAAATTTCGCAATATTTTCATTTAGTCGTCAAGGTGCTGGAGGCAAAAGGGTTATCATACGAGACATCTCTCTGACAATTCCCAAAGAAGCTCTGGAGACTGTCACAGAAGAATGATGTCTATTTATAGGGATTTCTGTTATCTCCAGATTTTGGAACTCAGTATGAAAAAAAACATTATGTATATAATTAGTTTTGAAATGTTTCAGTTTAGGTAATAGTGCAAGCACAGTATCCATAAAACAAGTAGCCAGGGGGCTACATCAGCAGCTGTGCCACTATATCAGTAGTAGTCACAATTACCTTACCTTAGGTATCATGGGTGCACTATATGCACCACATATAGGTACCTCTTAACTGATCATCCATATCTTCAGGAGGTTTTCCCTGACCATAGTATCATCTTTTAACAGTGCAACAATCCATGTAATTGGGATTGGATCATTAGAGCATGGCAAATTCTGCACATTGACACTCCCTAAACTCACCAGACTCTATTCCTATTAAGCATGTTAGAAATATATTCGAACAGGATGAGAGATCTGCTCCTACTCCTCAAAAAAGTACAACACCTGACAGAGCTGCTGCAGTGGGCAGAGGTTGAGATGTTAATGTAGATGTTCATCTGCAAGCTGTGATCTTCTATAAAAGTGGACCAACCCCTTATTAAGTAGGTGTTCCCAATGCTGTGATCGTTCATTGTAAACATGGAGAACAACTGAAAGGAAATGCATTCTTAAAGGGGTACTCCGGGCCAGGGTTATTTTTCTTGCATGGCCGGGAAGGGGGTGGATATAGAAGCCTCCAGTCAGGCTCGGACTGGCCCACAGGGGAATCCCCTGGTGGGCCCTACCTTTTGGTGGGCCCCTGGCAGAAGGCCTCCCTGTTTGTCTATTTCTACCAGAGAATGAAAACAATTTCTATGCTATAGAAGCACAGACAAATATATGTAAGGTACCATGTGTCTTCTTGACCTAACAGCATCTAACAGTGTCAGCAGTTTGGAATGCGAATTACAGCTGACAGAAGTCTCGTAACAAATGATAGTCAGGCAGTGGAGTGTGGGAACATAATAAAGAAACTATACTCACCAGTCCCTGTGCCCCTGGACCGCGCTCTCTCCCACAGCTGCTGGAAGTTTTTCAGTCATTTTTGAACAGATTCTGTGTATGTCACTGCCCCAGCTCAATGTCACATACTCGCCTGATGGATTGCCTGCTCAGCCAGTCAATAACTGCAGCGGTGTCCATCCCCAGTCAGTGATTGGCTGAGTGGTCTTAGGGAGATCTTCGGGGGCACAGGGATGGGTAAGTATACTTTCTTTATTATGTTCCTGCACCCCCCTGCCTACCTGAGATTTGTTAGTTTCATGGGACTTCTCCTTTCAAGAAACTTAAGTGGCACGGTATGCTGTTCACATAGAGTAACTGACAATTTTCTATTAGTGAGCCAGCATCGCTGGTCACATACACAGCTCTGTGCAAGGTCACTATAGTAATGTGAAAGATTTGGTGCTTGTTATATCTAGTGTTAGGTATGGTGGGTCCAAGAATCAAATTCCCAGGTGTGCCCAAGGTGGTGCTCCCCCTAAAATCCATAGGATAGGGGATATCAAGTAAAAAAAAAATCTTTCAAATCAACTGGTGTCAGAAAGTCATATAGATTTTTAATTTATAATAGACAGGATTAGGTGCAGCTCACAATCAGATACTAATTTGGCCGAGGTTAAACTAAAAAACTGCCCTACATAGAGATGGGCAGATGAAGGAATTCAATGTCTAAAAGAGGATATTTAAGTCCTCAAGGCCAAAAAAGACAGCCCTATTTCTAAAAAACTTATAACAGTTTATTACGATAATCGTATAATTATATAAAAGGCAATCAATTTCTCTTAGGCTGCATTCCCACGTTCCGTGATCCTGACGGATCACGGACGTGGAATGTAGGTACCGGAGTCCCCCCGCGCCTAGACAGCATCTGTAATTAGATGCTGGGAGCGGGGGGAGACTGTATTCATAAGTGCCGCGCTGTAGTAACAGCACCGCGCGGCTGATTCATTACAGCACGGCGATTATAAATACAGTCTCCCCCGCTCCCAGCATCTAATTACAGATGCTGTCCGGGCGCGGGGGGACTCCGGTACATGCATTCCACGTCCGCGATCCGTCAGGATCACGGAACGTGGGAATGCAGCCTTAGTTAAAACATATGAGGATGTATACACATAATCATCAGCACATGAGACATTGCACGAATAAACAAGTGAATGGAAAGGAAAACAAATATAAGTAATTCATAAATAAATAAACAAATTGATGAATAGGTTAGAACAACGTCTCTATGCAAGGAGCGGTACCGCTGGGTGCTGGCCGAATACAGAATCGTATTGCTTATACCCTTAGGTTTATTGCATATAAGCCACTGTTTCCAAAGGTAAAGGCTTATTGTGCTCCTTATAGTATAGGAGTAGTTTAGGGTCAGTTTTGGACTTGTAGTCCTTCTAAGTAAGCTTTTTTTACTTGGACTTGTGGTCCAAGTTAGTTTTGGACTTGAAGTTAGTTTTGGACTTGTAGTCCTTCTAAATGTGCAGTCTGACTAGGACTTGTAGTCCTTCTGGGTCCTCAGTGCATGGTTCGCTTAATTACATGAATTTACTGCAAGTACTGTATGTTTAAGTTGGGCTCACATCGTAAGTTTGTTGGTGCTTAAAACAATTGCGAATTGGAAAGACAAACAGTGGTATTCAGTTGCGGCGTTTGCAACGCCTCTCACCCGTCCCGAGGTAGCTGGTGGTATCGCTCTCTCCCTCTCAGTAGCTGGTAGATGGTAACAGTTCTGGAGTTCAGAGATCCTGCAGCGCGTCCTCGTGGTTCTGAGGATGTCTTTGCGCGCAGTATCACAGCCTCAATCTCATCCTAAACGGCTTCGTCCGGGACAGGGTGATGAGGATGATAGTGATGGTGCAAATGACCGAGGGCATAAGGTATGTTGCGTACGAGGGGCCCCCCAGAGAATCGGTATGTTCAACAGGATAGTCCAAAGAATGAATAGGTAAAAAATAAAAATGGAAATGATGAAAAAATAAAAATGAAAAATAAAAAACAATCTTAGTCACGGTAACTAATCCTATGTGGCATTAGAACATAAATGATAATTGCCAAACGCATTTCAAGGTTTTAAAACTATTAACCGCTTCATCAGTGGCTTGTTGTAATGTACCCAGCGGTACCGCTCCTTGCATAGAGACGTTGTTCTAACCTATTCATCTATTTGTTTATTTATTTATGAATTACTTATATTTGTTTTCCTTTCCATTCACTTGTTTATTCATGCAATGTCTCATGTGCTGATGATTATGTGTATACATCCTCATATGTTTTAACTAAGAGAAATTAATTGCCTTTTATATAATTATACGATTATCGTAATAAACTGTTATAAGTTTTTTAGAAATAGGGCTGTCTTTTTTGGCCCTGAGCACTAAAATATCCTCTTTTAGATTTTAATTTACTTCTACTAAAAACCCTCAAGCCTTCCAGTACTTATCAGCTGCTGTATGTCCTACAGGAAGTGGTGTATTCTTTTCAGTCTGACATATTGCTCTCTGCTGCCACCTCTGTCCATGCCAGGAACTTACTTTGGACAGTTCCTGACATGGATAGAGGTGGCAGCAGATATTAATATGTCAGACTGGAAAGAATACACCACTTCCTGCTGAACATACAGCCGCTAATAAGTACTGTAAGACTGGAGATTTTTTTTTTATAGAAGTAAAGTACACATTTCTGGCACCAGTTTATTTGAAATAATTTTTTTTTCTGGAGTACCCCTTTATTACTGTGGACTATTTTACTTTTAAACAACTTGACAGCCCCTTTAGTACAGTCAATGCAGTTTCTCCATTTATCAACTAATTGGGTGATCACCGATTTCCTATGAATGTCTGGGAAATGTAGTTTTACATGCCACCCATACTACTTGTCTATAGTCTGGAGGATTTCCGGGTAGGGATTCCCTTCTTGTCTATTCATTTCAACAGCTTTATGTATAATACTCTTTGGCTGCCCTTTCCACATACAATTACATCAGATTGTTAACAAATCGGCTGTATATAACTGTATACCAGTGGTTTTCTAAACTGTGTATAGAAATGTCTGTGAACCACAAGTGTCCCTCCAAACAGTTGGGAGATATGGAGGAAGGGCTGACTGCAAAGCATTATGGGGAAGCTTGATGTCATGTGTTTTCAGTCATCATCATTATGAGCTTTACAGTAATGGAGCAGCCTTATCAATCTGCCAGACACATAACACGGTCTGATTCTCCCATAGCAACCAATCACAGCTCACCTTTCATATCTTAACAAGCTCTTATAAAATTAAAGCTGAGCTTTGATTGGTTGCTATGGGCAAATCAGACTGTCTAAGGTGCGCATGGCAACCAATCACAGATCAGCTTTTATTTTGCCAGAGTAATTTGAGAAACGAAAGCTGCTCTGTGATTGGTTGCTATGGGCCACATCAAACCATATTATTTAGTGTTCTTAGTGTGGCCTAACCATAAGCTGTTTGCTTGGTCACAAGTGTGTTTAGTGACCTCTGCAGTAAAGCGCATTGCCAGTCATTGATGGGTTAATGCTTCAGATGTGTTTACCTGAAGTAACCATGGCAACCGTGCACTGTGATGACAAGCACTTATGTCATAGAGAAGGTTCCATAAAGCAATGCACCGCACACTGATCAGTGCCATCTTGGATGCGCCAGAGGACCTTGAGCTTGACTACTTCACTGCCCCCTACCCTTGATGAAATTTGGAGGTTCTGGCAGGGGAAAAGGGGTGGTCTGCTTTAGGCTACCCCTTCATCGAGTCTTCACCGTCTTGAGAAGTGGACCTGGATTTGTGAAGGAGAAGAGATACATCCGCCTAGCCATCAATAAGGTGACAGATATTGCAGCCTCATCTCTCTCACATCCAGTTTATTATACTTATAGTATGTTATTACCCTCTAAGCCCAGGGGAGGGGCAGCTCTCCAGCCATGGCTCCCTCAAGGTTTCCCCCACAGGGGTTTTTCCTCGCCTGAGTGCTGGAGGGTGACTCTTCGTGAGTCGGGGGTCTGCCATTTTCAGTGTCATGTAATTTCAAATAAAATTGGGCCCCTTTGACACCTGATTACAATGTGTTGTGTCTTTATTTTGCGCTCTTTGGTTTATCTTATTATGCTTGGGAGTTGGGGATCCATCACATATTGCAGAGTCATAAAGCTGGACATCTGCCTGCTACACAGATCTATCACCTGCACAATGAGCACAAGTAGGATGGAGCAGTGGATAGTAGAACTCCTGCATGTATGTGTGTATCCCTGGATTAAGGGGACACTCAAATCTTGAAGGAAAAACATGCATCACAAGGTTTATACCTACATCTACAAGGCTTGTCAAAAGTTTTTTTTAAGTGACAGAGTCACAGCAATCACAGCATATCATGGCAACATGGACACCAGCATAAATATACATCATATATACACAACCCAGTGGCTCTTGTGTGTGTGTGGGCAGCATGAGGGGCAATGCAAAGTATTGTGCCCCCACACCCATCCGTGCAGGTGTGGCCTAGGTAGCTCCCCCCCTTCCCCCTGCAAAATCCACAGGATAGGGGATATCAAGCTGATTGGAAGGGGTCCCAGTGGTCACAAGAATGTGGGAAACATATCCCCCTCAAATAAACAGTGGGGACAGTGCTCCATTAATTCTCTATAGGTCTTGTTATCCCTTATCCTGTGAATAACTTTGGGAGAGGGGTATGTTCTCATGTACTATATGGCTGGACTCAGACTAGGCATTTCTCAGAAATATGTCATATGGTGTTTTTCCCCAGTTCTTCAACATAAAACATCACATGACTTGTACCCAAAAAAATCCACAGGGGATAAAATGCTAATAGTACTTTACACTAAAATGAGAACATGGCAGAAAAAAGCCAGAAAGTGCCAGGAAGATGTACAGTCTCAATCTTGGTTCACATTTGTAGTGAATTCAGTAAACAAAAATTGGTACTCCATCGATTTTTTTTTCTTTCTAATCAACTGGTGTATAAAGATTTGTATTTAACTTTTATTAAAAAAAAAAACAAACTGTACTTATCAGCTGCTGTATGTCCTGCAGGAAGTGGTGTATTCTCCCCAGTCTGACTCAGTGTTCTCTGCTGCCACCTCTGTAGTAGAAGAGGTTTTCTATGGGGATTTGCTACTGCTCTAGACAGTTCCTGTCATGGACAGAGGTGGCAGCAGAGACTGTGCACTGTGTCAGCCTGGAAAGAACACAGCATCTCCTGCAGGACATACAACAGCTAATAAGTACTGGAAGACTTTTAAATAGAAGTAATTTACAAATCTATATAACTTTCAGACACCAGTTGGTTTGAGAAGAAAAAAAGTTTTTACCAGAGTACCTCTTTAAATTATAATAAAAAAGTCAATTAGCTTGACAGTGGAAACTTAGACTAGACAGTGTAAAAATTAATCATATTAAGGTCTCGTTCACACCACGTTTTTATTCTTTTTGCTCCATGACCTCCATACCTTTCCTAATAGTTATGATGGAGGCCACTATATACCATTTGTTCTACATACAGTCCCAAAATTCATACTGTAATACCTCCCATTCTTGCTTTAAATCCCCCCTTTTCCTATTTTATGAATAAAAATAAAGTGCTAACATATTTGGTATTGCCGCTTGCATATTCTCCTGAACTATTAAACAATCACATTCCTGGTCATGCACAGTAAACAGTGTAAGTGCAAAAAAAATATGAGGGCACCGGTATGGGTAAGTATACTTTTGTTATTATGTTCTTGCCTGCCTGAGATTTGTCAGTTTCAAGATACTTATGTGGCACCCTATACTGTTTGCATAGAGTGACTGACAAGTTACCAGCAGTGAGCCAGCATTGCGGGTCACATACACAACGCTGTGCAAAGTCGCTATAATAATGTGAAAGGTTTGGTTATATCTAGTGTATGTAGGGTTGGCCCCTAGAATTAAATTCCCTGGTGGGCCCAAGGTACCCCAGTCCGACACTGCCTCCAGTCACATACCTCCACGATTCCATCGCCGGGTCCCGGATCGCAACGCCCCGTTCTCCCGTCCCGCTGCCGCTCAGCTGTTAAGCGGTCGTAGCGGTATCCCACCTTGGGCCGCTGAATAGCTTAGCTGCCTTGAGACGTCACGTCTCAAGCTGCAACTCAGACCAGGAAGCGGGACGGGGGAACGGGGCGGCCCGATCCGGGACCCGGCGCTGGAACCGGGGTGGGAATACCCCTTTAAATAGGATCTCTCAGCTCTGTTTTGAGCATTTATTCTATTGCTGCGTTTACACTGAACGATTATCGTGCGAATTTGCACGATAACAATCGAATTCGAACGATAATCGTACGTGTAAACGCAGCGAACGATCAAGCGACGAGCGAGAAATCGTTCATTTTGATCTTTGAACATGCTCTCAAATCATCGTTGGTCGTTCGCAAAAAATTAGCAAATCGTTCCGTGTAAACAGTCATTATGTCTTGTGAATGTCCAAATCAATCAGGCACTTCCACGGTTCAGGTGAGCAACCCTAAGCTGCGAGCTCCACCAAGTTCACTCTCAGTAACTTGTAGTATATCAGGATAGAGTACATACTCTATATTTATATATACCATATATTTAAAGTAAATAGAAAACTTTTACCTTAAATTGAAGAGGTGATATCAACATTTGAATTATTCAATATAGTTCTATTTCCATAAACAGCATTAGTACATGGGCTTAACTACACGGGACACCCAGACGTACTGCGGATATTTTGGAGGTGCCGCCTCCTTCCTTATGCACCACGAGGAAGAATACAGAAGTATTTTTTTTAGCGTATACTGTACCCTATCCCACTATGTCTTGTTACAATAAGGTGACTACTGGGCGTTATCAGTTAGTGGTGCGCCCATACAGACACTAATGCTGCATTTACATGGAACGATTATCGTTCAAATTTTCGCAATAACGATCAAATTTGAACGATAATTGTTCCGTGTGAACACAGCGAACGATCAAGCGACGAGTGAGAAATCGTTCATTTTGATCTTTCAACATGTTCTCAAATCATCAGTGGTCGTTTGCTAAAAATTCGCAGATCGCTTTGTTTAAACAGTCTTTCAAAGATTCACCCTATGTGAAAGATGGGCTCAAGCGATCTTAAAAATTAACGCAATAACCATTTTTCTTACGAATTTTCTAGCAATTTTTCTAACGATTTATTCGTCTAAACGCTGATCGTTATAAAATCCAAATCGTTGCTTCAAAGTCGTTAAACAATCTATGGGGCGAATTATTGCTCCGTGTAAACGCAGCATAACACCATCCGATTAATGCTCACAGTGTCAGACTGTATGGGGACTCACCTCTGTGCGGGGGGGGGGGGGGGGGGGGGGGCACACACCCACTTGTCGGTTTATTTATAAATAATAAAAAGAAATAACTGATGGTCAGCACGGGGCCAAGTTCTAAGGAAAGATGCTCCACAAATATTACATTGTAGGTAACAAACATTACACAGTTTTTACTGTATTAGTCGATGCCATCATAACTTGTTATTTCTTTATAACCCAGTTATTTAATTCTCAGTTAATTCACAGCATATAAAATACAGAATATTTTGTGCTGAATCCAATGTATATTGTCCAACTGAGATGACTTTTGATGTGGGAGATGAAGTATAGGTCTAAAGCTGAGATTAGTGGCCGAACATAATAATTGTTTTGTTCTCCGATGTTCAAAGCTTCTCTTGCAGCCGGTGTGTGGGATAAAACCCAGAACAACAATAGCTGTGTTATAGGGAGAGAAGCACATGGCCTATAAATCTTCCTATGCAATAATAAGCAAGAAAAGGATCAAGCCATGTGCAGTCAGGGTGATAATGAAATGCATATTGCACCATGCCCATGGCCAGAACATTGTCTTACTTTAGATCCTTGGTGACAAATATAAAAAAGATTTATTTCTGTTCATGTTGACAGAAAAGATAATATGTGGCATTAAAGAAAAAAATAGGAAAATATAAAAGCAGCTCTGTATCTGAGGTTTCTAGTTATGAATAACAATCACACATATATTATACGTAGGATATTCCAAAAATATACTGCATCATCTAATTTCACTACAGGCTTGCGAGTCTTGTCATCACATAATGCACAGGCAGCACAAGATATGGCAGACGTTTTGTTCATCTAAACTTATTAAGGCTATGACGGGCACCGGCCCTGGCAATGTGCAAAAATGTCATTAATCTGAGCGATATTTGTGGCATACAGGAAGCTCATAATAAATGTCTATAATACTTATAATACCACTCTGCACTAGGCACTAGCTCTGCACCAGCTGCTACTGTAGTATGATGGCTTTACTGGGGAATTTTGTATATTTGCTGAATTTCACACTAGACCTCATTATTTGAAGGGGTTGTCTCATGAAAACACTCTCTATCAATATATGGGTAGATTCTCACACATTAGAGCAGAAATTTCATTTGTATGGGACCTATAGTAATCCATGTGGTTGCTGCAGAAACATTCAATAAACAGGACTGATATTATTTACAGAAATGCAACAAATAAGTGGGAATAGACCATCAGGGCATATGGACAATATAGAGGGGGTTCCCCCGCTCTGGGCCCCTAGCTATCGTGTTTCCCCGAAAATAAGACATACTCCCAAAATAAAACACCCCATATAGTCTACCAACTAGCCTAAAGTAAGGCATACCCCCAAAAATCATGCACCCCACTCTAAAATAAGGCACCCCCTGAAAGTAAGGCAACCCCGAAATGAAGGCCCCCGCCGCCCCCCAGGACTCTCCTAATCCCCTTGTGGACCTTCACGGCAGGCACACTGGTCCATGACCCACGTCCCGCCGCATGCTGATGCACGTCTCGTCGAACGCTTGTGATGCACCGTAAGCCCCTGCTCCTGGTGAAGGTGGTGGCGAGAGAAATTATTTTAGAGGAAACACAGTATGATTTTGCTGGACCCCATTTGTCATATTACATGGACAACCATTCGTCTGAATGGCTACATTATTAGCCATTAATGAAGAGCAGCAGCTGAGTGTTTCTTACTTTGGGAGGATCCACAATGTCTGTGCATTAGCCCAGGACTACACTGCAATTTTTTGTAGCACTACAAGATTGATTTTACCTATTGAGCTACAGCTGTAGGAGAAATTGTGTCTGAGACTCGGAAACAACTCCTTTACCTATTGTCGGACAAAATGATTTTGCGGCTTGCAAGTCGGATATCACTCTTCTTCTATGTGAGTTTAGTGTAAATCTGTTGGCTTATCTTGGCCATTAAAGTGCAAGCAGTCTTGTAGACTGCAGCTGTCACTCAGGAGTTAAAGTCAATGGACTGTAACTGACACTCAATAGTTAAAGTAAATATTACAGGGTTACAGAAGGTCACTGTGTAGATCTGGCCCTACCCTGATGTCTTATAATGTCAATGGAAGCAGTGCGGCACTAAGGAAGATTTGGACAGCTGCTTCCATGCTTCCCACACAGTTACCAGCTGAACATCCAGCAATGATGATAAAGGGTTGGGTAGGTGTGTGTTGGATAGCACTCTTAGTGTGCTGTCATATTACTATCTGCTTCAAATTACAAGTTAAAAGTATTGATTGTGCCTGGAAGAATCAAACACTGACACCTTTTAGAGTCAGAGTGGATCTCATTTCTACAAAGATGGTAAGCAGTATACATATCCTGGGGGCAGGTATTCTTCCACTAAAGGCTTGTTTAAGAATTTTTGTGAAGCTTTTATTATTTTCCAATTTTTCTATCTAAATTAAAATCCTGATATCTTGCAATTTTAATTCTCACCACTGGGACTAAAACTAAGCTGAGACTTTCTGTTCTGTCTGCGGTGATAAGAGGAGGCTGCTGTAAAGTGAACTGTACAGCATTACAGCGTCATGTGACACCAGTAAAGGAGACAATAACAGTTCCCTGTGGAATGACCTTTTTACAGGTCTTAGACCACGCTCAGTAATGTTTTTTACATTCATCTTAAGAAGACAGAGACTGTCTATTGAGGTCCAAGAGTCTTGCTGTAAAGTATGTCACTAAATGCTGTTTAGAACAAGATGGCAGCCCCCATAACAATATACAAAAAGTGAAATAAAAAATAAAAAAAAATCTGAAAGTTTTAGTATCTGACTCTAATCAGTAAAAGAAAATATGCCTAACAGATTCGAATATTAGATCAAGGTGATATATAACAGAATAAGAGACATCTGGAGTGGAGATGATACTTTTTCATGTAACTGTAGATAGATAACCTAATAACTACTATTTGTCCTTTTTGGAGCGAGAAGGTCACTCCTAACGACAAGGTCCTAAAAATATTCTTATTATATTCGAGGGGGCTTGTATGTCAGAATGACAGGCTTCCACTCCACAATTTCTGCAGTCAATCATGTGCACACATTGCAGGTTTTAGTACACAAGTGTCTCCAACTTCTTATTTAATCTGTTATACGTGAACTTCTTTGCCTTTTAAGACGACAATGAGAGAACACTTAAAGTGTCACTGTCGTGAAATTTTTTTTTGCAGAAATCAATAGTCCAGGTGATTTTAAGAAACTTTGTCATTGGGTTTATTAGCCGAAAAATGCATTTTTAACATGAAAAAGCAGTTTTAAACTCTCCCCCCTTCTCTTCATTGTTCTCCTATGGAGAGAGCTAAATAAAAGACCAAAACAGGACAACAAAGAGTTAATCTACAAATACCTCACCCTTTATCTCCTCTGACAGTCACCACTGACCTCTCTGAGCTCTGATTACAGCTGTCACCCACCTCCGTGCCTGTAATCCTCTGTTATCTGCTTTCTGCTGCCGGCTAACTCCCTCCTCCCCCCTCCCCTCTCTATAGGAAAAGGCAGGGTACGTCTGATGCAACAAGTCACAATTTCCAGATTTTTTGCAGTGGATGGAAAAGAGGAAGGAGGGGGGGACCTGGGAAAAGGCTTTTTAAATGCAGATTGCGCCCGCAAGAAGTGTTCAGAGTGGGGCCGCGCGGCGACCCCGCTCTGAAACGCCGCGGTCCCGGGTGCTGCTTGTAGCCCGTGACCGCGGGTATTAGCGAGCACGGTCCGATCGCCGTGCCCGCTAATACAGTAATCAGATGCAGCTGTCAAAGATGACAGCTTCATCCGATTTCCCGACGCAGCACTTCCCTGGTGTCTAGTGGCGGAGAGGTTGTCCCATAGGAGCGATCTCCGTGACTGGTGCCGGCCGGGATCTCCGCCAAAATGGCGCTGACCCCGGCTCGGCACTCAGATGCTTTCGGCTGCAGCAGCCGAAAGCATCTGAGTGCCGATCTCATTGATCTTTGCTGTATAACTATACAGCAAAGATCTCAGTGAGAGATCAGTGCACTTATACTAGAAGTCCCCCAGTGGGGCTTCTAGTATAAGTGAAAAAAAAAAAAAGTGTTATTATTAGTAAAAAAGCCCCCTTCCCTTAATAAAAGTCAGAATCACCCCCTTTTCCCATGGTTTTAATAAAAGTAAATAAATAAACATGTTTGCTATCGCTGCGTGCGTAATCGCCCGAACTATTAATTAATCACATTACTGATCTCGCACGGTAAATGGCGTAAGCGCAAAAAAATCCCAAAGTGCAAAATTGCTAATTTTTGGTCGCATCAAATCCAGAAAAAATGTAATAAAAAGCGATAAAAAAGTTGTATATGCGCAATCAAGGTACCTATAGAAAGTAAACATCATGGCGCAAAAATGACACCTCACACAGCCCCATAGACCAAAGGATAAAAGCGTTATAAGCCTGGGAATGGAGAGATTTTAAGGAACATATATTTGTTAACAATGGTTTGAATTTTTTACAGGCCATCAGATACAATAAAAGTTATACAGATGTAGCCGGGCTTACCACGAGTTGCAGCCAGACTTTCTAATTGACTTAACATAGCTCCCTGACACAATTGCTGCGTCAGGGATCAAGTTAACCCTGGCTACAACTCATGGTAAGCCGTTACATATTGTTTTAATTGTAACAACTTGAGGAACATGCATAACAAGTCAGTTTTACCCCAGGGCGAATGGCGTACAAACAAATACCCCCCAAATAAAAGAGATTTGAATTTTTTCCTGGTTTCGCAGTGTACTATATGCAAAAATTCAGCCTGTCATTGCAAAGTACAATTAGTGACGCAAAAAATAAGGGCACATGTGGGTTTCTAGGTGGAAAAATGCAAGTGCTATGACCTTTTAAACACAAGGAGGAAAAAACTAAAAATGCAAAAACGAAAAGTGGCTCCGTCCTTAAAGGGTTAAATAATCAGCTAATAATCAGCTACATTTTCTTTTTAGGTACAGCCATTTTTCTGGCATCTTTCTTATTGGCGCCTCTAAAGGACTATTGCTGTCCTGGCACTAATGTCAGTATGGGGACAAAATAGGTTGAATTCTCAGAAGTATAGGGTACCAATGATTGATACTAGGCTCCCAGTATAGGGAAGACTTATTTATAGATTTTTAATGGTGATTACTAGGTATGTAAAAACCAATGATCAAAAATACTAAAAATACTGAACCTGTCACTTAAAATTGAATGTGTTGACAATGTTACTTGGGGAAAGCATACACATCTAATTAAAAAAAAACATTTTAAGAATGTGTATTTTTTCTTTTAAAGGGTACGAATCAGCACTGGGCTGGGCTCCCAGAACGGACACAACTCACAGCCGGGTCTCCAATGGTGTCGGGGGTTCTGTAGTCTTCATCACATCACTAACGGGCCTCCTTGCCTGTCAATTACCCCGCAGAATGTGCTGACAGGACACAGAGCCCTGTCAGTCAAAGCCCAGATGACTAGTTCACGGCTCTCCCCCTGCCTCGCAGCAGATTTGAAGCTGCTGTGTTCAGTGATTAAGTCACAATGATACAGTATCTGCAGCATCATATCTGCAGCTTCAAATTTGCTGCAGATTCTGTACATGTGAACAGACCCTAAAAGAGTCACATGGAGGGTCAGCGTGTCAGTGGGAGACCAGGAGCCACGCTGAATCTGCATGTGGAGCTTGGCACCAGCTCTAGGACGAGAGTGACTTTGGAGAGAAGTGTCAAGTAATAAAACCTTTTAAAGTCCTTGCTCTGGAGATACAATACTAATTGGTGCCTTGTATGAATACACTGGTCCCTCAACTTACAATATTTTCAACATGCAATAGTTCTTTCTGGACCATCGTAACTTGAGACCGGACTCAACATACAATGCTACAGACAGTCAGGATCTGCAGAACATGTGAACAACTAGATGATCAACCAATAAAGGTGATCATTTTGCTGGTAAAATCCCAGTATTACTGAAGGGCATGTACTGATTGGCTGTCTAGTATCTCCTCTCTGAGGTACAGTGTGATACTACATGTCTTGTACTCAGTGGCAGATTAAATGTACTCTGGGCCCCAGGCTGTTCACCCAACTTGCCCCCCCCCCCCCGGTTAATCCACTCAGATTATAATCCACTACTGCCCCCCCCCCCCCCAATGCTGTCCCCAATAAACACTGCCTGCCTCCCCTCCCTGCTGGCCCCAATAAATATAATGTTTGGTCCCTTGCTGCACAGAGGATGTCAGGAGAGGAGAGTGCTGATCCTATAGGGGAGGTTACAACAGCACAGAGGATGTCAGGGAAGGAGGGTGCTGATCTTATAGGGGAGGTCCCAGAGTTCCAGCAGCACAGAGGATGTCAGGAGAGGAGGGTGCTGATCTTATAGGGGAGGTCACAGGAGCACAGAGGATGTCAGGAGAGGAGGGTGCTGATCTTATGGGGGAGGTCACAGCAGCACAGAGGATGTCAGAAGAGGAAGGTGCTAATCCTATAGGAGATGGTCCCCCTCTTCTCCCCTTATAGATGGCCCCCTCCTCCCCTCTTATAGATGGTCCCCCTCTTCCCCCCTTATAGATGGTCCCCCTCTCCCCCCCCTTATAGATGGTACCCCTCTTCCCTCCTTATAGATGGTCCCCCTCTTCCCCCCCTTATAGATGGTCCCCCTCTTACCCCCTTATAGATGGTCCCCCTCTTCCCCCCTTATAGATGGTCCCCCTCTTCCCCCTTATAGATGGTCCCCCTCTTCCCCCCCCCCTTATAGATGGTCCCCCTCTTCCCTCCTTATAGATAGTCCCCCTCTCCCCCCCCCTTATAGATGGTCCCCCTCTTCCCCCCTTATAGATGGTCCCCCTCTTCCCCCCCTTATAGATGGTCCCCCTCTTCCCTCCTTATAGATGGTCCCCCTCTTGCCCCCCTTATAGATGGTCCCCCCTCTTCCCCCCTTATAGATGGTCCCCCTCTCCCCCCCCCCTTATAGATGGTCCCCCTTTCCCCCCCTTATAGATGGTCCCCCTTCCCCTCCCCTTATAGGGACCCCTTTCCCCCCCTTATGGTCCCCCTCTTGCCAGCAGATAACACAAAAAAAACAACACAACTCACCTGCCGTCCGTTCCCCCGTCAAGCCTCTCTCCTTCTGCAGCCTCCGGCTGATGTGCGGCTGCCGGGGTTGTCCCGTCCTATCCCCAGCAGCGCGCATCAGAGAGCTCTCCGTGTGCCGGAGGTCACAGCCACAGGCGCACAGGGAGCTCTCTGATGCGCGCACTGCCGGGAATAGGACGGGACACCCCCGGCAGCCGCACATCAGAGAGTCAGTGGCGGATTATAATGTGGGTGGCATGGCGTGGGCCCCCCCGGAGCCTCGGGCCCCGGGCGGCCGCCCAAAATGCCCATATTATAATCCGCCACTGCCTGTACTGTACTGCTCTTTACCTGTGCCAGAAGTTGCTCCTATGGACACCACCTGAGGGTGGCTTCATTTTATATTTTCTGGGACCCTGTGAGATCTGTACAGGACCCCTAAAATGCTTTGCTTCTCTACATAGAAAGTAATTTAGAGCTTCCAGTATTTCTTTCTGACTGTTGTATGTAAGGACTTACTTTATCAATTTTAGTTTTTCTTTATATCTTATTTATTTCATATTTTAGGATGATATTATGGAGGTTTCAGAACCAATTAAGAGTTTTCCATAAAGTTTTAGATACAATATTTTAAACATACAATGGTCGTCCTTGAACCAATTAACATTGTAACTTAAAGGACCACTGTATATGACAAAGAACTTCTGTTTTTGTGTGAGAGGAAGATGTATGAGAGTTGTATAGACGGTGAGCATCTGTAATACAAAGTGAGATACATAAGAGAGTTTACTAATTTTTATTAGAAAAACATAGTTTAAAAAAAATCTGAAAAACATGCATTTTTCATGCTTTTTTTATATCCTCATGCATGTACATGGTGTAATGTCTGTATGATTGGGCATGTACTGTATAGATAATATACATATTGTTAAAATGTCAATCTCTGAGGATTAGCTTGTATATAGGTATAGTATTCTGTAGAGATCTCTGTAGGCAATAACTTTCTCCAAGATATATTTTGAAAATGCATAGAATGTACCTTCAAGGGACACTTCTTTTGACCTTTGTTAGGTGAAAGGAGCCCTGGAACTAATGCTGCTCTGAAAATAAATAAAAATTTGAGTATGAGTTCATACTAATAGTTCAATCTAATAAAATCAATGTGTATTACTAGGAATGTATTATGTATGTATTGTATTTATGTAAACAGTTTTTAGTATATAATAAATACAAAAAAAGCATAAAAAACTGCTTCTTGTTTTTTTACTTAACTGTTTTAGATGAGGTGTTTCTGCTTTTAGGCCTCCCTCTTTTGTCATTTGTGGTCTGCATACTATCCACAATTGTGCACAGTATCGGACCTATTTTAGTCTATGGGCCAATGGACACACTCCGGATTCCACAGTCAGTGCATTTGCCTAGAGCTAGCAAAAAAACAGAACTTGCACTTACAGTATACAGCCTGAATTGTAGTGACCCCATTGTATGGAATAGAGTAATCCACTATGTTATTCCATACTTTATTTTTTGTGGTATACCTGCCCCAATAAGACTTAAACGGGCACTCTTTGGCTTCCATTGGGCTAATGTAATCCTATAAACACATTTAGTGGTAAAAGGGGTTGGCCACTTTATAGTAAAATTACTCAGTGTATAGTATTTGTAAGTGTTCTCACTGCACTTACTGACAGCAGGCTGTACTGTCCTGCTCTGTGGTGTTTCTGTCCATGAGGTGGCTGACATGAAGGACCATGTGACCATGCCCCGCCCCCAGTGTCCACCACTGAGCCTGTATATGCCTATGGTGGACAGAGGGGGGGGGGTATGGTCACATGCTCCTCCATGTAAGCCATCTTATGGACAGAAACACCACAGAGCAGGGCAGCGCTGCCTGGATGGGGGGAGTGTGATTTTAGCTGTATGAGGTACACAGGGAGCTGCTGTGAGTACATACACAGAGTACATTTACTAGTACTGTACACTGAACAATGTTTCTTCAAAGTGGCCAACACCTTTAAGCCAGATTACATTGTAAATCGAAGCCATACATGCAATTTTTCTTTTATACTTGTGTTCCTTTTCAATCAAATCCTGGCTTTGGCTCAAAAAGTGCTACAAAAGCAATACACTTAGGCGAGGCCTGCACATATCTATATTAGTGATGAGCAAACTTACTGTCCAAACCCAAATGCTCTGGATTTGCCTCCTGGTGGCTGGAGAAGTTGAATGCAGCCCTAGGACTGTCTGTAAAATACTGCTAGAGTCTATGGCTACGTTCACACTAGGTAAAACAACTAGATTTTGCATGTTCAGATGAGCATTATTTTAAAATCATTATAATCAGGCCGCCATATGGGTTTGACTGAGAATCAATTACTGTGTGTGAACTGTCAATTATTTCTGACCACTGTTTGGAAAGTCAATTCTGTCTATGGCCATATTGAACAATGGCCGTTGTTCGATACACTGTGTGGACAACGGGCGTTGTTTCCATTGATTTCAATATAGTGCATCGGCTATGTTCACACAGCATAAAAAATACTGCAAACTACAGGCATAGTTTTCTTTTAAACAACGGCAGTAAGTTACAGGCATTGCAGTGAACATAGATTTCAATGCAACAACAGCTGTAGTGCTCACACACAGCGTGTACTGCAGCCGTTGTTCACTGCCATAGAAAAAATGAACCTGTCAATATTTTATGGCAGTTGTTTTCACATAGTGTGAACCTAGGCTATGGCTGTCTCCATGTTTTCCGGACACCGGAGGGCTGCATCCAGTATCTTCAGCCACTGGTAATCAAATGCTGCACGATCAGGTTCGTCATTAACTTCCTCCTTTTCTTTTTCTGATACACAATTTAAAATGTACCTGTTGTTATAACTTTCAAAATCTAAATTATCAGTATATGTGAAATAAAACAAGTTTGCAATATACATTCATTAATTTTTTTGTTGATATCATGCTGTAAAACAAAGCTGAACTTACCAGAAATCCAGGTCCAGTCTCCTAAAGGCAGCTTTTCTCACTTGTTGTGCTGATTGTAAAAAATAGACTAAACACAGGAATCCAGTACAGAGTCACAGCTCAATGTGTCCATCAGTCACATGACTGCCTTCTCTGTGAGTGCTCAGATGACCTGGGATACAGACAACTTCCTGTTTTCTGACTCTTTTCTTCTCAAAGTGTCAGAAAACAGGAAGTGCTGTGTTTTCCATGATAACTAAAAAAAATAATGAATGTAAATTGCAAACTTGCTTTATATCATATCTACTTTAGGTTTAGATTTTAAAAGTTATAACGACAGGGACACTTTAAGTTTACCCTTTATCTTTTTCTTACAAGCCACTAGTTATACAGAAAAAAATAATTCAAACTGTTAAACCGCAAAGACTTACCAGTCGACCTCCTGGTGAAAACTTAACACCCCCCCCCCCATCTCATCTCTTTTTACTATAACTTTTTACATTCTTCTATTAATTACTCCTCTTCCTCGCAAGGCCTCTCTAAGTGACTCTAACATAGGCCACATCTTACTTCCTCTGATCTCATTAACACACTATGCAGGCTCTATGCAAAAACTAACTTTACACGTTAGAATGCAATGGATTAAAGCTGCCCTATCTTAAAAACTTTACTCTCTTTTGGGATTCTTTTTTTGAATTAAAATTATGCCCTCTAGGATCCAACAGAAATTACGCTATACATTCCAATACAACACCTGATACTTGGAACAACTGATTTCATCTAACGCCCTAAGGCTATGTTCACACTGCTTATGAGTCCGGCCGCATTTTGTACGCCGCCGTACATGTGCGGCTGAAACTACTAAACTCATACGTAGTGTGCATTGTGCGGGCGTATATCGTATACTTTCAAGCGAACGCATCAACCTCAAAACTTTTAGGGAGATTTATCAAACATTTACACCTTTTTTTTGGAGTGGAAAAGTCGCAAAATTTTCCCCAACATAGACTGATCATGTCTACTTCAGCTTACTGCTGAAAGTAGGCATGATTTATCATGTGCGACTATCTAAAATAGTCGCACATGTGTCGCAAACTCACTCCACACTAGAGGTGGTCTATTTCATCACCTATACTGTGGAGTGAGTTTGCTCCGTGGGTCAGGTGCAGTGCACCCGGTCCACGGAGTGTAAAGGGTTAAGTAGCGATGCAGCAGCATCACTACTAACCCCCTGGAGCTGTACAGTAAGGAGGGGTGCTTAGCGCACCCCTCCTTGCAGTACAGGAGCAGGGAATCCCCTTAATTAATCCGGGATTCCCTGCCTACAGGGCTTCCCACCCAAAAGCAGAAAGCAGTCTGCTTCTGGGCGGGAAATTTAAAATCCTGGCACAGAAGTTACAGTCTGGCTCCCAGGGGCTTGAGCCCTTGGGAGCCAGACTGTAACTGCCATGCCCATGCTGGAGGTCACCCAGCTTTCCCAGCATCCTGTAAGGTTAACCCTTACAGGATGCTGGGAAAGTTGGGTGACCTCCAGCATGGGCATTACAGTCTGGCTCCCAGGGTACTTAACCCCCTGGGAGTCAGACTGTTCTGGCACTGCATCTGCACCAGCAAGGAAGGGGGTTAAGTGCCCCCTTCCTTCCTGGGGCGACAATTTCGGGGGCGGAGCTTATCGTCATGGGGGTGCGGAGCTTACCGGGACATTAGGGGACTGCTGCCAACTGCTGAAGAAGACTCAGCAGGTAACCCCCAGCCCCTAGCATCAACCCCCCCTCCCCCATGGAGATGGCACTGCATCTGCCCCAGCAAGAAAGGGGGTACTTAACCCCCTTCCTTGCTGGTGCAGGTGCAGTGCCAGAACAGTCTGGTCCCCAGGGGGTTAAGTCCCTGGGAGCCAGACTGTAACTCCCATGCCCATGCTGAAGGTCACCCAGCTTTCCCAGGATCCTGTAAGGGTTAACCTTACAGGATGCTGGGAAAGCTGGGTGACCTCCAGCATAGGCATGGGAGTTACAGTCTGGCTCCCTGGGACTTAACCCCTTACTTGCTATTTGTTTTTGCTTGTGTCTTTTCTTTTCCAGATAGCGGCATGCAGAGGATTACGTCGGATTTGTTTGGACTACGTCAATAACCGGCGGACTTTACTGTTCAATAAAATGGTCAACGAGGGGTGTGGGGGTGTTTTTATTTGAATAAAAACATTTTCTCGGTGTGTTGTGTTTTCTTTCATTTCTCTACAGACTTAGTAGTGGAACCTGTCTAATAGACGGAATCCATTACTAAGTCAGGGCTTAGTGTTAGCCGGTATAAAATGGCTAACACTAACCGGCCATTATTACCCCAGTACCCAATGCCACCAGGGGTACTGGGAAGAGCCGGGTGCCAGTGGTCCCGGAGCGTCAAAATTGGCGCTCCTGGACTGGGGCGGCAGGAGGCTGGTAATATTTAGGCTGGGGAGGGCCTAAACCAATGGCTCTTCCAAACCCTGGTGTTACCAGGCTGCTGTCGCTTGGTTTTTATCCCGGCTGGTTATGGAAATAGGGGGGACCCTATGCGTTTTTTTTTTGTATTATTTATCTATTTAAAAAAAAAAAAATGCATAGGGTCCCCCCTATTTTCATAACCAGCCGGGATAAAAACCAAACGACAGCAGCCTGGTAACACCAGGGTGGGAAGAGCCATTGGTTTAGGCCCTCCCCAGCCTAAATATTACCAGCCTGCTGCCGCCCCAGTCCTGGAGCGCCAATTTTGACGCTCCAGCACCACTGGCACCCGACTCTTCCCAGTACCCCTGGTGGCACTGGGTACTGGGGTAATAATGGGGGTTAGTGTTAGCTATTTTATACCGGCTAACACTAAGCCCAGACTTAGTAATGGATTCTGTCTATCAGACAGCTTCCACTACTAAGTCTGTAGAGAAATGAAAGAAAACACAATACACCGAGAAAATGTTTTTATTCAAATAAAAACACCCCCACACCCCTCGTTGACCATTTTATTGAACAGTAAAGTCCGCCGGTCATCGTCCAAACGAATCCGCCGTAATCCTCTGCATGCCGCTATCTGGAAAAAGAAAGGGAGAAGAAAATGCTCATTACCTAGGAGGCGAACCTGGGCCAATGAGACTATTTAGAGACAATTCTGAGACTATTCAGAGCCAATTCTGAGCCAAACAAATCAGCACCACAGAAAATAGACCAGGCTTATCCCTGATAGTAAATTGCACTTTAAATAGACCAGTCTATTCTTGCCAAAGCAGAAATAGACCACATCTACAAAAATCCCCTTTTGATAAATCTCCCCCTATGTGCGTATATTCGCGGTTCGCACTACGGCCGGAATCATACGCAGTGTGAACATAGCCTCATGCTGCGTTTACACGGAACGATTATCGTTAGAATTTTCGCGATAACGATCACATTTGAGCGATAATCGGCTCGTGTAAACACAGTGAACGATCAATTGATGAGCGAGAAATCGTTCATTTTGATCTTTCAACATGTTCTCAAATCGTCATTGGTCGTTCACTAAAAATTTGCAGATCACTTCATGTAAACAGTCTTTCACCAATTTACCCTATGTGTGAGATAGGCTTAAGCGATCTTAAAACGATATATTGTTCCGTCTTAGGGTGCGTTTACACAGAAAGATTTATCTGACAGATTTTGGAAGCCAAAGCCAGGAATGGATTTGAAAAGAGGATAGATCCCAGTCTTTCCTTTATGACCTGATCCCTGTTTATAGTCTGTTCCTGGTTTTGGCTTCAAAGATCTGTCAGATAAATCTGTCTGTGTAAACGCACCATTGGGCCAGGTTCAGACTATGTAACTGTGCGGCTGTATTTGCGGCTGTAATTGTGCGGCGGTATTTTTGGTGGTTCATGCGTACGCTGGAAAGTATAGGATATGCGGCTGCACAGTGCACACTATGTATGAATCTACGGCCCGATCGTAAACGGACCCGTAAAAAATGAACAAGACCATTGTTTGCGGCTGGACATGCAGCCGAGGATTGACAGGCGGTCCGTACGGAGTACTTCAAAAATAGCCGGCAATGATGCCGAATGCCAATGCCTCTAATAGTTAATATATTAAATTAATAAAACACATTTTCTTTGTAATAAAGTCCCTTTCATTGGTCAATAATTTAATTCTAACGAATCCATCATTTGGCAATTAAATATACTGTTAAAATAAATAGATATATAAATAAATGTATATTTATCTATATATTTATTTTTTGACAGTATATTTAATTGCACAATGATGGATTCGTTAGAATTAAATTATTGACCAACGAAACTGAATTTATTTCATCGAAAATGTGTTTTATTAATTAAATATTAATTAGTACAGGAAGCTGCATAAGCCGTTAATTCATATGCCGGCAATAGAGCTTTCTGTACTAATCATCACTTTACTTTAATGAAAACATCAAATGTTTCTTCTAATTATGTTATCACAATAGCATTATTAGAAGAAACATTTAGAATTATATGTGCGCTCAGCTGATTGGCTGATCGGCTGAGCGCACATATAAAGAGCCGGTCCGCAGCACAGTGACTTCATTGTGCTGCGGACCAGCGAAGAGACAACATCGGGGTGAGTATAGAGCTCTCCCCACCCCCTCCCCAGCACTGCACCCCTCCCAGCAAGGAAGGGGGGGTCAGTTAACCCCTTCCTTGCTGGGATGGGTGCAGTCTGATATCAGTCTGGCCCCCAAGGGGTTAAGGGGGATGCAATACATCCTCCCTTAACCCCTTTGGGGCCAGACTGTAAGCAGCGATCTGTAAAGATGCTGCATACTGTAAGGTGCACAACACCGCTCACAATGATGGGTGTTGTGCTCCTGTTTGTGTGTTTTTTGTTTGTTTCTCCCTTTTTGTTTTTCAGATATCGGTATCCTGGGGATTACGTCGGATTCCGTGGACTACGTCGATGACCAGCGTTTTTTTAATGTTTTTTTTTTATAAAATGGTCAATGAGGGGTGTGGGGGTGTTTTTATTTGAATAAAAAATTTTTTAACTTGTGTCTTGTCTTTATTTCTTTACTTTATAGACTTAGTAGTGGAAGCCGTCTAATAGACGGAATCCATTACTAAGTTGGGGCCTAGTGTTAGCCGGTATAAAATGGCTAACACTAACCCCCTATTATTACCCCAGTACCCAATGCCACCAGGGGTACTGGGAAGAGCCGGGTGCCAGTGGTCCCGGAGCGTCAAAATTGGCGGGGGGGCAGCAGGCTGGTAAGATTTAGGCTGGGGAGGGCCTAAACCAATGGCTCTTTCCACCCTGGTGTTACCAGGCTGCTGTCATTTGGTTTTTAACCCGGCTGGTTATAAAAATAGGGGGGACCCTATGCGTTTTTTTTTTTTAAATAAATAAATAATTAAAAAAAAACGCATAGGGTCCCCCCTATTTTTATAACCAGCCGGGTTAAAAACCAAACGACAGCAGCCTGGTAACACCAGGGTGGGAAGACAATGATCAGAGCAAGAAAGATAGCAGGCCGGCAACCAACTACTCCAAGCATTCGGCACAACATCTAGTATCGGGTACTACGGAACATCACCTATAAGCACCTAAAGGCAGGGGCGCACCTCTCGGAAAACGCAAGACACAATAGAAGCTTCCAAAAACAAGAGAATGGAGAGGGCACTCACCATAAAATTCTTCTTTATTCAGTCCAAAACATAAAATTCAGGCAGAGTGTGTAGCAGTCGGCGGGGACGCCATACAATCACAGAAAGGGTGTGACAGCCGTTTCACGCGCGCATGCGCGCATCATCAGACATCAGGTGTCTGAATTTTATGTTTTGGACTGAATAAAGAAGAATTTTATGGTAAGTGCCCTCTCCATTCTCTTGTTTTTGGAACCAGGGTGGGAAGAGCCATTGGTTTAGGCCCTACCCAGCCTAAATCTTACCAGCGTGCTGCCGCCCGATCCAGGAGCGCCAATTTTGACGCTCCGGGACCACTGGCACCCGGCTCTTCCCAGTACCCCTGGTGGCATTGGGTACTGGGGTAATAATAGGGGGTTAGTGTTAGCCATTTTATACCGGCTAACACTAGGCCCCAACTTAGTAATGGATTCCGTCTATTAGACGGCTTCCACTACTAAGTCTATAAAGTAAAGAAATAAAGACAAGACACAAGTTAAAAATTTTTTTATTCAAATAAAAACACCCCCACACCCCTCATTGACCATTTTATTAAAAAAAAACATTAAAAAATCGCTGGTCATCCACGTAGTCCACGGAATCCGACGTAATCCACAGGATACCGATATCTGAAAAACAAAAAGGGAGAAACACACAAAAAACACACAAACAGGAGCACAACACCCATCATTGTGAGCGGTGTTGTGCACCTTACAGTATGCAGCATCTTTACAGATCGCTGCTTAGTCTGGCCCCAAAGGGGTTAAGGGAGGATGTATTGCATCCCCCTTAACCCCTTGGGGGCCAGACTGATGTCAGACTGCACCCATCCCAGCAAGGAAGGGGTTAACTGACCCCCCCTTCCTTGCTGGGAGAGGTGCAGTGCTGGGAAGGGGGTGGGGAGAGCTTTATACTCACCCCGATGTGTCCTCTTCGCTGGTCCGCAGCACAATGAAGTGACTGTACTGCGGACCGGCTCTTTATATGTGCGCTCAGCCGATCAGCCAATCAGCTGAGCGCACATATAATTCTAAATGTTTCTTCTAATAATGCTATTGTGATAACATAATTAGAAGAAACATTTGATGTTTTCATTAAAGTAAAGTGATGATTAGTACAGAAAGCTCTATTGCCGGCAATATGAATTAACGGCTTATGGAGCTTCCTGTACTAATTAATATTTAATGAATAAAACACATTTTCGTTGAAATAAATTCAGTTTCGTTGGTCAATAATTTAATTCTAACGAATCCATCATTGTGCAATTAAATATACTGTCAAAAAATAAATATATATATAAATATACATTTATTTATATATCTATTTATTTTAACAGTATATTTAATTGCAAAATGATGGATTAGTTTAAATTTAATTAGTGAACAACGAAAGGCACTTTATTACAACGAAAATGTGTTTTATTATTTTAATAGATTAACCCTTAGGGGACACAGCCAGTTTTCATTTTTGCGTTTTCGTTTTTCCCTCCTCGTGTATATAAGGCCATAGCGCCTGCATTTTTCCACCTAGAGACCCAAATGAGCCCTTATTTTTTGCGCAACTAATTGTCCTTTGCTAAGGCAGATGTAATTTTTGCCTAAAATGTGCCGGGAAACCAGAAAAAAATTATATGTGTGGTGAAATTGAAAAAAAAAAACGCATTTCTTTTATTTGGGGGAAATGTGTTTTTACGCCATTCGCCCTGGGGTAAAACTGACTTGTTATGCATGTTCCTCAAGTCGTTACGATTAAAACGATATGTAACATGTATAACTTATATTGTATCTGATGGCCTGTATAAAATTCAAACCGTTGTTAACCAATATACGTTCCTTAAAATCGCTCCATTCCCGGGCTTATAGCGCTTTTATCCTTTGGTCTATGGGTCTGTGTGAGGTGTCATTTTTTGCGCCATGATGTGATCTTTCTATCGGTACCTTGATTGCGCATATATGACTTTTTGATCGCTTTTTATTACAATTATTCTGGATTTGATGCGACCAAAAATGCGCAATTTTGCACTTTGGGATTTTTTTGTGCTGACGCCGTTTACCGTGTGAGATCAGGAATGTGATTAATTAATAGTTCGGGCGATTACGCACGCGGCGATAGCAAACATGTTTGTTTATTAATTTATTTATTTATTTTTATTTATAAAATGGGGAAAGGGGGGTGATTCAGACTTTTATTAGGGGAGGGGGTTTTGTGTTATTAAAAATACTTTTTTCTTTTACTTTAGACATATACTAGAAGCCCCCCTGGGGGGCTTCTAGTATATGCACTCTGATCTCTCATAGAGATCCATGCAGTATAGTTATACTGCATGAATCCATGAGATCGGTGTTCTATTACTTTTGGCTGCTGCAGCCAAAAGCAATAGAATGCCGAGCCGGGATCAGCGCCATTACGGAGCAGACCCCGGCCCGGTATGGATGCAGGGATCGCCCCCCCGCAATCGCGCCGCAGGGGGGCGATCCCCCCACTAGACCACCAGGGATGTATAACCGCAAGTATTTAGAAGCAGCTGTCAACTTTGACAGCTGCTTCTAAGTACTTAATTAGCGGGCACGGCGATCGGACCGTGCCCGCTAATAGCCGCGAGCCCGGGCTACTCGCGGCACCCGGGATCGCGGCAGTTCAGAGGGTGGTCGCCGCGCGACCCCCCTCTGAACTCCCATAGCGGCACGAGGACGTTAAATAACGTCCTGGTGCAGCTATGGGTTAACCATGAGAGACATCGGCTATAGTGCAGAGGATCGCAAACCCCGGTAATAGCAATTCATGTAAACTGTTTCCCTGCTTTCCCAGATGCATCCAGAGGTGTTTCCATCACTTTCTTAAGATTTTATTTGTTATTTTTAGTTGAACCAGATTTCCAAGTAAATGACCGTATGTTTTGAGCCGCATGTCTATTTTTTCCCACGGCCGGAGTTTCATCCGCACATTTACAGCCGCATAAAAAATACAGCCGCATAGTTACATAGTGTGAACCTAGCCTTATGCTGCGTTTACACAGAGCGATAATTTGCCCAATTAATTGTTTAACGATTTTAAAGCAACAATTTGGTTTTTATAACGATCAGCATCTAGACGAATAAATCGTTAGAAAAATCGTTATTGCGATAGTTTTTAAGATAGCTTAAGCCCATCCTTCACATACAGGGCCTATTCTAGGTTTTCTGCTGCCAGAGGCGAGAATTGAAATGGCGCCTCCCCCCCCCAATTAACAATTAGTAGTTAAGAAATCTACGTAGCCAACTGCATAAACAGATATATACATATATATATATATATATATACACTCACCGGCCGCTTTATTAGGTACACCTGTCCAACTGCACGTTACCACTTAATTTCTAATCAGCCAATCACATGGCGGCAACTCAGTGCATTTAGGCATGTAGACATGGTCAAGACAATCTCCTGCAGTTCAAACCGAGCATCAGTATGGGGAAGAAAGGTGATTTGAGTTCCTTTGAACGTGGCATGGTTGTTGGTGCCAGAAGGGCTGGTCTGAGTATTTCAGAAACTACTGGGATTTTCACGCACAACCATCTTTAGGGTTTACAGGGAATGGCCCTAAAAAGAAAAAACATCCAGTGAGCGGCAGTTCTGTGGGCGGAAATGCCTTGTTGATGCCAGAGGTCAGAGGAGAATGGGCAGACTGGTTCGAGCTGATAGAAAGGCAACAGTGACTCAAATAGCCAACCGTTACAACCAAGGTAGGCAGAAGAGCATCTCTGAACGCACAGTACGTCGAACTTTGAGGCAGATGGGCTACAGCAGCAGAAGACCACACCGGGTGCCACTCCTTTCAGCTAAGAACAGGAAACTGAGGCTACAATTTGCACAAGCTCATCGAGATTGGGAAAACATTGCCTGGTCTGATGAGTCTCGATTTCTGCTGCGACATTCGGATGGTAGGGTCAGAATTTGGCGTCAACAACATGAAAGCATGGATCCATCCTGCCTTGTATCAACGGTTCAGGCTGGTGGTGGTGGTGTCATGGTGTGGGGAATATTTTCTTGGCACTCTTTGGGCCCCTTGGTACCAATTGAGCATCGTTGCAACGCCACAGCCTACCTGAGTATTGTTGCTGACCATGTCCATCCCTTTATGACCACAATGTACCCAACATCTGATGGCTACTTTCAGCAGGATAATGCGCCATATCATAAAGCTAGAATCATCTCAGACTGGTTTCTTGAACATGACAATGAGTTCACTGTACTCAAATGGCCTCCACAGTCACCAGATCTCAATCCAATAGAGCATCTTTGGGATGTGGTGGAACGGGAGATTCGCATCATGGATGTGCAGCCGACAAATCTGCGGCAACTGTGTGATGCAATCATGTCAATATGGACCAAAATCTCTGAGGAATGCTTCCAGCACCTTGTTGAATCTATGCCACGAAGAATTGAGGCAGTTCTGAAGGCAAAAGGGGGTCCAACCCGTTACTAGCATGGTGTACCTAATAAAGTGGCCGGTGAGTGTATACTAGCAGCAATATACAGCACATATATACCAATAGTGAATATATTGCACGGATATATTCTTTTTATGGCGTTCACCATGCAGGAAAAGTAGTGGAGTTTTTGTTTAGTTCAGATATTTCTATAGATATATATAGTTTCTATAGTCTCAGAATATGTTCACACTATGGAATATGCTCAAAAATTTCAAGTGGAGGCCGTGTGGCGGACTCTGCTTGAAGTTCCATCTGTCCCATTGACTCAATGATATTCTCAAGCCCAATCAGCTGTCTGCCCAAAGAATTGAGCTTGAGAATATCAATATATTGAGAATATATATATATATATATATATATATACATACACAGTGCTTTGTGTTGTGTGTAGGGGAGGGGGAAGCCCTTAAAACTTTTTGCTATGGGGCCCTGTGAATCCTAGCTACGCTTCTGGCTTCCAGTCATACCCGCTGTGGTGCTGGGCCTCCCTCCCCCTTCCTCTCTGCACCGACACAGACAGCCAGCATAGGAGACCAATTCTTCTTTCACCCCAGTGACCGGGCTGTCTCTCACTGAGCTAGGGAGAGGGGGGCCTGAGGAGGCAGGGGTGCCTGGTGCTGTGCCTGCAGACCGAATGCAAGTGGAAAGATAACTAGAGATCTTGCCACTTGCAGAGTGAAAGTAAGGGATTGTGCCGCCCCCTAGTGGAGCAAAGAATCTGCTGTCTGAGGCAGAAAGCTCATTCTGCCTCATGGCAGAAGCGGCCCTGTTCACATAGGGTGAATCTTTGAAAGGCTGTTTACACAAAGCGATCTGCGAAATTGTAACGAACGACAAGTGACCATTTGAGAACATGTTGAAAGATCAAAATGAACAATTTCTTGCTCGTTGCTTGATTGTTCGATGTGTTTACATGGAATGATTATCGCTCAAATGCAATCGTTATTGCGAAAATTCGAGAAATAGTCGTTCCGTGTAAACGCTGATCATTATAAAAAAACCATTAGGCTCCCTCATATGTTCATCATGAGTCAGTACCTGTAACTACCATAGGTGGCACTGCTGAGCTCATATGCATGTGATGGAACTAGGCTCTCCTGATTCCTTTCCCTGGTATATTTAGTTCCATAGTTAATTTAGGATGATCCATCAGCTATGGCCCCTTCAGGACTCTGAGATGTAAGCTGTATGGCATGCTGGAGCTGCCGTTCTGTTTACTCCAGCCGTTATCCTGATCTTTTTACAATCTTTTGCAATGGTATACCATACTGTATAATCCCTAATAGGGTCATTAGTGATTTAAAGAGGTAGTTTAGCAAACATTTTTTTTTCTTTCAAATCAACTGTAATTGTGTATTTACTTATATTAAAAAACTCCAGTCTTCCAGTACTTCTCAGCTGCTGCATGTCCTACAGGAAGTGGTCTATTCTTTACTGTCTGGAGAGCCGGAGATGTTTTCTATGGGATTTGCTGCTGATATGCACAGTTCCTGTCATGGACAGAGGTGGCAGAAGAGAGCACTGTTTCAGACTAAAAATCATACACCACTTCCTGCAGGACATACAGCAGCTGATAAGTACTGAAGGACTTGAAATTTTTAAATAAAAGTAACGGTCCTTTAACACAGAACGATTATTGTTCAAATTTGTGCAATAATGATAATTTGAGTGATTATCTGCTTGTGTAAACACAGCTAACGATCAAGCTACGAGCGAGAAATCATTAATCGTGGTCTTACAACATGTTCTCAAATCATCGCTGGTCACTCGCTGATAATTCGCAGATCACTGCATCTAAAATGTCTTTTCACAGTCTTTCGCAGGATGGCCTTAAGTAATTGTAACAATGATTTTTTTCCAGCGATTTATCTCTTTGTCTTAATACTGATCGGCGTAAAAACCAAATCGTTGCTACAAAATTGTTAAACAATCGATTGGGCGATTTATCGCTCCGTGTAAAAGGATCATAACCTACAAATCTCTGTCACATTCTGTCACCAGTTGATTTGAAAGATTTTTTTTTTTTTGCTGAACTACCCCTTTAAGAATTTACACTGTGCACTAATGTATGCAGAAGATACACTAAGGTGATAGAGAAGCACAGTGCTCCTACTGCTCACATGAAAAAAGAGTAGCATGTGGTTCAGTGAGTAATCTATGGCTGTATTTTCTATATAATAATGCACTCCATTGAAGTCAATGGAAAATTGGCACACTGTATAGAATAACGGGTGTAATTGGTTACAACCGTTCAAACATACTCATTATTTACCGTTTTTCATCTGCCCTTACATTCCGCTGTCCGCCCAAAGAATTGACTTGTCAATTCTTTAGGCGGACAGCGGAATCCGCCTGAGCAAAGAATGGAGTCTATGGGTCTGGCAGAAAGTCAAGCTGGAGCGTGTGGGGGTGAGTGGCGGAATCCGCGGGAACTTCTCTGCGTGGATTCTGAAGTGTGATTGCAACCTCATGGTGGGTTACCACAGCTTTATCTGACAGATTTTTTAAGCCAAAGCCAGGAACGGACTATAAACAGAGAACACATCATAAAGGAAGGACTGATAGTTCTCCTCTCTTCATATCCATTCCCAGCTTTGGCTTCCAAAATCTGTCAGATAAATCTCTCTGTGTAAACGCACCATAAGTCCAATCAACAACATAGTTTGAAGTCTCAAGGCAGCAATATTTAAAGACTGCAGGGTGAGAGACTAACTAATGACCCTATTAGGGATTATACAGTATGGTATACCATCGCAAAAGATTGTAAAAAGATCAGGCTAACGGGTGGAGTAATCAGAACTACAGCCTAGTCATGAAGGGGTCATAGCTGATGGATCATCCATCCTAAATAAACTATGGAACTAAATATGGCAGGGAAAGGAGTCAGGAGAGCCTAGCTCCATCACATGCATATGAGCTCAGCAGTGCCACCTATGGTAGTTACAGGTACTGACTCATGATGAACATATGAGGAAGACGAAAAGCAGCAACTACAGTGGTATATACAGCAGGGGTGGGTATACAGCAGGGGTGGGTATACAGCAAGGGTGGGTATTTAGGAGTGGGTATACAGCAAGGGTGGGTATGGAGGAGGAGTGGGTATACAGCAGGAGTGGGTATACAGCAGGGGTGGTTATAGAGCAGGAGTGGGTATACAGCAGGAGTGGGTATACAGCAGGGGTGGGTATACAGCAGGGGTGGTTATAGAGCAGGAGTGGGTATACAGCAGGGGTGGGTACTGTATACAGCAGGAGTGGGTACTGTATACAGCAGGAGTGGGTACTGTATACAGCAGGAATGGGTTTACAGCAGGGGTGGGTATACAGCAGGGGTGGGACTACAGCAGGGTATACAGCAGGAGTGGGTATACAGCAGGGGTGGGTACTGTATACAGCAGGAGTGGGTACTGTATACAGCAGGAGTGGGTACTGTATACAGCAGGAGTGGGTATACAGCAGAGGTGGGTATACAGCAGGGTATACAGGGTATACAGCAGGGGTGGGTATACAGAAGGGTATACAGCAGGAGTGGGTATACAGCAGGGGTGGGTACTGTATACAGCAGGAGTGGGTACTGTATACAGCCGGAGTGGGTATACAGCAGGGGTGGGTATACAGCAGGGTATAAAGCAGGAGTGGGTATACAGCAGGGGTGGGTATACAGCAGGGGTGGGTGTACAGCAGGGGTGGGGATACAGCAGGAGTGGGTATAAAGCAGGGTCTACAGCAGGGGTGGGTATACAGCAGGAGTGGGTACTGTATACAGCATGAGTGAGTATACAGCAGGAGTGGGTATACAGAAGGGTGGGTATACAGCAGGAGTGGGTACTGTATACAGCATGAGTGAGTATACAGCAGGAGTGGGTACTGTATACAGCAGGAGTGGGTATACAGCAGGAGTTGGTACTGTATACAGCAGGAGTGGGTATACAGCAGGAGTGGGTATACAGCAGGAGTGGGTACTGTATACAGCAGGAGTGGGTATACAGGGTATACAGCAGGGGTGAGTATAAAGCAGGGTATACAGCAGGGGTGAGTATACAGCAGGGTATACAGGGTATACAGCAGGGGTGAGTACTGTATACAGCAGGAGTGAGTATACAGGGTATACAGCAGGGGTGGGTATACAGCAGGGTATACAGCAGGGTATACAGCAGGGGTGAGTACTGTATACAGCAGGAGTGGGTATACAGGGTATACAGCAGGGGTGGGTATACAGCAGGGGTGGGTATACAGCAGGGGTGGGTATACAGCAAGGCTGAGTACTGTATACCGCAGGAGTGGGTATACAGGGTATACAGCAGGTGTGAGTACTGTATACAGCAGGAGTGGGTACACAGGGTATACAGCAGGGGTGAGTATACAGCAGGGTATACAGGGTATACAGCAGGGGTGAGTATTGCATACAGCGGGAGTGGGTATAGAGGGAATACAGCAGGGGTGAGTATACAGCAGGGTATACAGGGTATACAGCAGGGGTGAGTATTGCATACCTCACGAGTGGGTATAGAGGGAATACAGCAGGGGTGAGTATTGTATACAGCAGGGTATACAGGGTATACAGCAGGGGTGAGTATACAGCAGGGTATACAGGGTATACAGCATGGGTGAGTATACAGCAGGGTATACAGGGTATACAGCAGGGGTGAGTATACAGCAGGGTATACAGCAGAGGTGAGTACTGTATACAGGAGCCAGGGCAGCACCAGACAGATGAGTGTAGTATTTCTGGGATGTGCTGTGTTTTTTTTACTTATGTGTTTTCTTACTTTCCAGCATGGGGGACTGAGAAGCAATGGCAGCCGTGACAGGAGCTGCCGGGCTGCACCCCCTCCTCCGGGCCTCACTTCATAACTAATCTCTGACAGGAATAAGAACTAGATCCGTTCTGGAAGATTAGTTCATTTTTATTGACAAACTCCCCCTAGGACGCGGAGTGTGTGAGCCATCCCAAGGACAGCTCCGTCCATGCCTGGATGAGGCGGCAGCTCCTGTGCACACGGTGCGGTGACAGCACGGTAATGGCCGGGGTGACAGGCGGCAGCAGATGCTCCGCACTCTCAATGTTTTATTATTTCTGTCCCTCCTCGCTTGCAGTGTTCCTGCTCGTGGTGGACTGTACCATCTGCTCACTGCAGTGCGGGGGGAGCTTTCTCTTCAGGACATTTGCCTGGGTTCCTTACTGAATCCTTGTATGTTTATAAGAGAGAGGGAGCAGCGTTTTATACTAAGTATACAGTACATCGTGCTAATGTGAGTCACACGGCTCTTAAAGGGGAAACAGATACGACTGCAGTGAGGCCACCCCCATCCTTCCAGGGCTTATAGAAGTCCGGTGTGGGGGAGACGTCCAGAGCAGCCGGTGTCTGCACCCTATGACAGCCCTGCAAGGTGCTGAACGGACAGAAGCCGGAGCGGACGGGCTGCAGCTGCGTGTCCTGTACCGCAGCAGGTGAAGCCGCAGCGTGTGCCCTGTGTCCTGCTCATGCCGGGCGCCCACCGCTGCCAGTGACCGTGCCCCTTCTTTGTCCTAGGTGCTGCAGACCTGTGCCCCCTGCCGGGGAGGAGTTCGGGCAGGGGTCAGACTGCCATGCACTGATCGCCCTCCTCCAGGACATCAATGATAGAGGATACCATGACTCTGCTGTCTCTGCTGGGTAGGATCATGCGCTACTTCTTACTCAGACCGGAGACCCTGTTCCTGCTGTGCATCAGCCTGGCGCTCTGGAGCTACTTCTTCCACACAGACGAGGTGAAGACCATCGTGAAGTCCAGCCGGGATGCCGTGCAGATGGTGAAGGGGAAGGTGGCCGAGATCATGCAGAATGACCGCCTCGGGGGGCTCGATGTGCTGGACGCCGAGTTCTCCAAGACCTGGGAGTTCAAGAGCAACAATGTGGCCGTGTACTCCATCCAGGGCCGGCGGGACCACATGGAGGACCGCTTCGAGATCATCACCGACCTGCTCAACAAGAGCCACCCGACCATCTTCGGCATCTTCGATGGGCATGGAGGAGAGGTAGGTGGCTGGAGGGATGTCCAGCATCTGCATGGCTCTGGGGGATGTCCGACCAGTCCTGGGGTCACACGCAGGGTCAGGGGGCAGGAGGGCACACATAGGACATGCACTGGTAGGAGGTCCAGGTGGGTACAGGGTATGGCAGGAGGGCACACATAGGGCATGCACTGGTAGGAGGTCCAGGTGGGTACAGGGTATGGCAGGAGGGCACACATAGGGCATGCACTGGTAGGAGGTCCAGGTGGGTACAGGGTATAGCAGGAGGGCACACATAGGGCATGCACTGGTAGGAGGTCCAGGTGGGTTCAGGGTATGGCAGGAGGGCACACATAGGGCATGCACTGGTAGGAGGTCCAGGTGGGTTCAGGGTATGGCAGGAGGGCACACATAGGGCATGCACTGGTAGGAGGTACAGGGTATGGCAGGAGGGCACACATAGGACATGCACTGGTAGGAGGTCCAGGGTATAGCAGGAGGGCACACATAGGACATGCACTGATAGAAAGTCCAGGTGGGTACAGGGTATGGCAGGAGGGCACACATAGGACATGCACTGGTAGGGGGTCCAGATGGGTACATGGTATAGCAGGAGGGCACACATAGGACATGCACTGGTAGAAAGTCTAGGTGGGTACAGGGTATGGCAGGAGGGCACACATAGGGCATGCACTGGTAGAAGGTCCAGGTGGGTACAGGGTATGGCAGGAGGGCACACATAGGACATGCACTGTTAGGAGGTCCAAGTGGGTACAGGGTATGAGGGATACTCATAGCAGAGAGGAGAGGTGGGTGCCAAACAGATGGATCCCCTATAGGTGCATGCTTCTGGGTGATATAGGAGCCATCCTAGGAACTTGTAGGGCACACAACCTAGTTTAACCTAGGGTTGGTACATGTTACAGCATGGGGGGCACATATAGCCTAGGGATTGGTGGGCAGAGAAGAGAGGTAGGGGCAACAAAAAGGTGCAGGATTTAGGATCTAGGAACTTGCAGGACACATACTGGTAGATGATTCAGGTACAGGTTAGGGCAGGGAGCACACATAGCCTGGGAATATATAGGTATAGAGGAGAGGTAGGTAGAGCAAAGGAACAAGATGTACCAAGAGATGCAGGGCAGACACCGAGAGAAGGTCCAGATGGGTACATGTTATTGCTGGAAGGTAACACATAGCCAAGGCATTGATGAACATGTAGGAGCTGTACTTTGAACAAGGAGGGATGCCCATAGCACTGCATGGTGTAGGATCAGTCCTGGGGTCACACACTGGCAGAGGGTGCCAGTGGGTACAAGTTACTGCGGGAAGGACATATACACAAAGCTTAGGTATTGGGTCTTCAGCAGTCCAGGTGTGCTGGCAGTTGCAGTTTTGCAGGAGCTGGAGAGCCACAAGTTGGGCAACAATATGATACAAGGAAAGATCTATGTATGGTGCTGGTAGTTACATATTACAGGGAGGTTACAACATAACGCATGTAATAAAGCAATACTGCAGCAATGGCACAGACAGATGCCAGGCAGAAGTGTCATAGTCCCATCACATAAGGTCCTGAAGGATACAACTCATTGATCTACTACAGTATAATACTGTACCAGAGAGCTGAATGCCTTTAGACTCTTACCTCCCATCATGGATGATCAGTATAAGCATATTAGCTTAGCTGATACGTGTAGTGCAATGATGCATGCATAGCTAATATAGTTGTATCATGTGAATTGTACCACCAGGCACTTATAGCACAGTATTGCTATGGTCATAGTTCACACTGCAGCTGGTAGGGTTTCTGAGCCGCTGTCTATAGGAAGAAATGTATATATACAAAGCATTATATCTGACCCTTGCCTCTGCTTTGAGGATGTCGGCAGCATTGTATACAAGTAGTGGTATTTCTATACACAGACATGACTATAGTTATGGAGCAGCTTACATGGTAAAGCCCACTAGGATGGAAAGGTTGCCCAGTCTTTTCTCTCATCATCCATCACAATGTAATAAAACTATTTATTAGGCAGATGCTATATGATGCTATATTCACTATATGCTGTATGCACGCTATACATGACCACTTAGTCTCTTATACAGAACATTTCACAACCAGCACCTTTAGCCTATGTGCACACGCTGTATGAGACCGGCTGTTCCCTGACCCCGGCCTGGTCACGGAACGGCCGGTCTCTGGATCTACTTAAGTACCAGCCGTGTGATCTTTCCGGCCGCGGAGCTCTGATGCGGGCACATCAGTGCGCGCTCGCATCAGAGCTTACCATAGCCCACAGTGAAGCGAGCGGCCGGAGCCACTTGCTTCACTGTGTGAACTGACAGGTCTTTCTGCGGCCGGAATTCACTGAATTCTGGCCGCAGAAAACTGACCTGTCACTTTTTTTCCAGCGCCGCACAGGATCCCGGCATACGATGTGTGTACGCTCCGGCCGGAATCCAATTGAGATTAAGGCTATGTTCCATCCCGCAAAACTACGGCCGTAGTTTTACTTAAAGTGAACATAGCCTTAAAGGGGTAGTGCGGCGGTAAAAAATTATTCACAGAATAACACACATTACAAAGTTATACAACTTTGTAATGTATGTTATGTCTGTGAATGGCCCCCTTCCCCGTGTCCCACCACCCCCACCCGTGTACCCGGAAGTGTAGTGCTTTATACATACCTGATCCGTGCCGACATGCGTCCGCCATCTTGTGCCAAACATCATCTTTGGCCGGCCGTCCCAAACACCTTCGATCTTCCCGAGTGCCCGCCGCGTCATCAGCTGCTCAGCCGCGATTGGCTGAGCATAACTGGGTGGGGGTGGTGGGACACGGGGAAGGGGGCCATTCACAGACATAACATACATTACAAAGTTGTATAACTTTGTAATGTGTGTTATTCTGTGAATAATTTTTTACCGCCGCACTACCCCTCTAAATTGGAAACTTGCATCAATAATTCATGGAGTGACATGTGGATTTCTGATGCAGATTTCTTTAGAAACTATAGTGGGATTTTTCAGATGAAATAAAACTCTGTGTGAACAAAGCCTACAGCTTTCTATTCATATAGGGATATATGTCCTAGGTCTAATCTGGATATATTGGTGATGGATTATGGTTGTAGATTATACCAATAGCTCATAGTGCGGGGAACGTATCTGGTAAAGATTTATCACAGGCAACTTTGTATTCTTATAAAACTAGTCACTTTATGAAAATACATCAAGACCCTATCAAACTACTGCAATAATCTTACTAATAAATAAAGTGTGCATTGTTTTCTGAGCGTATTGCAAGGAATGTGCTGGGTAGCCCAGTGACCCTGTCTCTAATGTCATGGGAGATGTCAGGGATCCTGGTGCGTCACTTACAATGCACAGTGCTGTAACAGGCTATAGACTTGCTTATATGGAACAGTGAGCCATAACAGATACCAGCGGGAAGTCTCTGTACATACATAGAAGACCTTTTGTCCGCTCATCGATGGATGCAGAAATATAGTCACTTTACTGCTGCTGTGAGGAGATGTTATCTGTAATGGCGCGTTTACACAGACAGATTTATCTGACAGATTTTGGAAGCCAAAGCTAGGAATGGATTTGAAAAGAGCAGAAATCTCAGTCTTTCCTTTATTTCCTGTTCTCTGTTTATAGTCTGTTTCTGGCTTTGGCTTCAAAGATCTGTCAGATAAATCTCTGTGTAAACGCACCATAAGGTAATCTCATTATTATAATAGGCAGGGTTTAGAATGACAGGGAGAATGAGTGACATCTCTATTTTTCGCCTGATATGGGGTAGATAGCATGCCTCAGGCAGACAGAGAAGGGCTCCTCGCTGGGCATCTTGAGGTGCCTTTGGCGACTGGTGACCCCAAGCTGCTGTACAGTGATGTCCTCCCTCTCTAGGCAGCCGGCGCGAGGGAGGACATCACTGTGCAAAGAGCTTGGGTGACCCTCAATTCATTGCCAGCAGCCCGCTAGCCCCCCACCAGCTAGCAGATTTTCAACCCGTCAGCCGCATGAAGAGGAAGGACATCACTGTGCTGGAGCTCTTGGTCACCATTCGTCGAGGGCACCCCAAAATGACCGGTGGGGAGCCCCTCTCTGGCTGTCGTCCACCCATTTATTATGATGGGAATACCTGCTCCTTTACTGTAAGTTGTGGTGCACAATGTACCACTACTTACTGTTAGTCCAGAAGAGGTAAGTGGTGATGTAAGGATGCGTGGAAAAGCTGGATCCAATCCTGGGAAACTTCTCCACGATTGGATTCAGTATTTCCCGACACCCCGGGTGAAGCAGCAGGGAGCTGAGCAGCGCTGAAAGGTCGGCGGCTTCATGAGCAGAGCGCAGAGCAAAAAAAGCGCTTTGCTTCGTTTAGATGAGCATTCCTAGAAATGGTTATTCGGCTGATAATCGTCAAGCTATTATTCGTGCTGTAAAGACACTGCTGATCGGCATTCATGATCCTCCATGCTTCCTCCTTCAGCCATTATACTATATGGCAGCCACACTGCCGGGAGGGCATAGCTGTAAATGTTAATGGTGGGAGGTGGTGTTCTGTCAGAGCCCTCACCTCCCTCTTCTCTCTCTGCTCAGACATGGCCACAAGCTGTAAAGCAAATCTCTCTGACCATAGTACAGAGAGAGGAAGTGAAGGAGGCAGATTAGGAACTGGTCTTCATGTATGAGCTTCAAAAATAATTACAATAAAAAGATTTGTTAAAAAAAAAAGTATTACAAAAATAAATGTTATCGTCAGATACAATTTGTTTACAAATATTTAGGAGTTACAAACAAGACTGTACAAATAGTGCAAGGAACTCACAAATTACAGTAGCTTGCTTTGCATCTGTAGGTGCAATTACCTGCACGACTCCAGGTGTTATACTGACATACAGGTTATAAAAGGTGATGTCACATCAGAGTGATTGTCGGTGGCAGCCGACAGCCCACATTTTAGGCTTCAATGCCATATACGCTGACAGCCCGGGTGAGAAGCAGCGGGGACATTGTAATTGCTCATACTGGTGACATTGGAAACATTTTAGTGCATCCAATGATTTCACTTTGGAAATTACTTATCAAGGAGAGAGCCGCCGAGCTTTTCATTGATTTATTTTTTGCTGTTGTACTTTGGCATTAGTGCTCTAAATTTCCTTCAGCTGCTGCGTGAGATCAGGCAGGATGCCTTCCTGGAAAACTGAGCAGGACATGGCTTTGTACATACTGGAGATATCCAAAGTATGTGCACCCACAATAAACTAATCTGTTTTGCCCGGCCACCTTGAACGAATTACGACAGGTCATTTCTGTTTTATTATGAGCGAGTTTCCATCTCTAAGTTCTTGGAAAATGCCATAAAGCACTCCTGCCTGGTGTTGTAATGAGAAGTTATAGAAGGTGTTATAATTCTTTAGGTGATATTTTAGCATGGTGCAGTTCCCTGTTTCGCATATACTGAACCAGATTATCCCTGATTATCTCTAATAGCAGTAGGGGGATACTTACGCATAGCAGAAATCTCTGCAATTGTTCCATCGATCATAATAAAAAAAACATGTACACCGTACAGAAATAGAATGCCATTTAAAGGGAAACCCCACATAAGGAAAACCTGTTTTCTATTTAAAGTACATTAAAAGTTATATGTGTGTGTGTGTGTGTGTGTCTATATAATGTATTACCATATCTGTACGGTTCTACCACACTGGTAGCTGTTTGAAATCCAGGAAGTGAAGAAAAATGGCCTCTGTGCCAAATCTACATTGTCTCCTGCTTCCACTGCTCTCCCCCCTTAGGAGAAACAAAACTGCCTTGTGTGAATATCATCTTAGGTACTGTACTGTCTGCACACAGTGATCAACCTTCTTTAGACTATGTTCACACACCATATCTATTCATAAAAGTTTGGCCATTGTGGCAGTCGGCAACAACGCCCATACTTTTTACGAATAGATATGTGTCCTGTTTCTTTATGGGATCCTGGCCCGAGCATATACACATAGTATACGCTGCGGCCGGAATCCCTCGCAGCACCGCGAAGAACTTGACGTGTCAGTTTTCTGCGGCCGCTATTCAGTGAATAGAGGATGTAGAAAACCATGACAGTGCACACTATTAAGCGAGTGGCTGCAGCCGCAAGCTTCATAGTGTGCTGTGGGGAGTTCTGATGCGGGCGCGCACGATGGCGTGAAAGATCATCCAGCCAGTACTGCAGTACCGACCGGGATGATCTTTTTCAGACGGCCGGTCTCTTACGCCATGTGAAAATGGCCTTAGATTGTGTGCAGTATGGAAAACACAGCGCTTCCCACTCATCTGATTATCTTAGAGGGATCACAAGACCAGTCACAAAAAAAATTAGAAAATTCATGAAACCAGCCATGTGATCTGTCTGGTTGAGTCATGTGGCTTTTTTTTAATCTGTGACTGGTGGAACACCCAGACCACATTTGTATTGCACAGCCCATTCTCCTAGGTCTCTTGGTGACATCCTTGCACAGCTTGATCCCCCTTTACTATATTCTCAGTATTTTTGAAAACATATATGACATCTATATTCACCTTCAAATGTATTAAGTGACTTGGATATTTCTGTTCTTTCAATGTCGCAGTTGTTCTTTATGGCAGGTGTCTCGCTGTTCAGCAGTACCACCTTTCGGATACTAGTTTCCCTTTGCCTAGTTTGTTTTCAGTAACTTATTTGTTGCAGCTGAGCCCGGCACATAGCAATGTGGTGAGACGCTGGACAACACTCCGCAGAGCAGGGAGACATCTGGAGGAGGCAGTCACTGCTGCACAATGTGACATTCACAGCCAACATGAGGTCAGCTTTCCAGGATTAAACACTTGAACCCTGATACAAGGGATGACTTTTCATTTTTCTCTATTTTTTGACCTAGGGCCCTGACCTCAATTTGCACGATGACACTACGTCAGTCTGATTTTTTTTTTTTGTCTGTTCTGACATATATTGGACATGCAGTGCTATGTGTGTGTAGAGAATGATCTGTCAATCAAGCCCAGAAAGGTAGGAATAAGCCGTGGAGAACCACCTTCTTGACTTTATACCAAGTTCCCAGCTCATCTTTAAAACCATGATTTCTCTGAAACCATGCAGTGCTTTATATTGGCCGACAGGGAAGTGATAACAAGTGTCGATCTCAATAATCAGAGCTTGATTATCAAGCCTTCAAACAGCTCAATCAATCGATGGATTATTTGTGCAGCCCTTTAATGTGTAATTGTCATTTCAGAAAACTTGGTGGAGCCTGTCTTCATTGAACACAAGACAGTGGGGGGGGCATCCCTTAGCCGCTTGCTTCATGGTCCCATTGGTTCTAACAGTCAGTAATGAGAAGTTTTGACATGTTTGTGCGACATGTCAAAAGTTTTCAGAAATTGCTGGCTGCCTGTCATCATTGTTGGCTGCCGATCACCTACTTATACAGGGTGATGTGTGGCTTTTAAAGATGAGTTGTATGGCCAACTAATGAATGAAGGATGTATTCACACATGGTGTTTATTTTGTGTCAATAATGCATTTTGCTGCAATTTTTATTCTGTTTTGCGCAATTGTGGTAAAAGAGCACCATTCATTGCAAATTATCAGCAAAAATACATGATTAATTCAAAATGCACAAACACAGTCTCACATTGGCCAAATATTGAGAATGAGTGTGCCATAGGCTGTATCCATGTTTTCCAGAATTCCCTAGGGCTGCATTCATCCTCTTCAGCCACCGGTAATCAAATGCCGAACACCTGGTTTCAGACGAACCTGAGGTGCTCGAGATTCATTCATCTCTAATGAAAACATTTCATCTATATGCTGAAATATAGATCCCACTACATATAAACAACGGCAGTTACACGCAAAAAAGGGGCCATTTTTTGGGTATCAAACAACAGCCATTGTTATATATGAAAAATTGCATTGAAGTCTACGGACAACGTCGCAATAAATGAAATGAACATTATTTTGATGGCTGTAGCTAAACAACACTCGTTGTTCAATACATTGTGTGAAACAATGGGCGTTGTTTGCATTGACCTCAATGCAAATTATTGCATTATGCTTGTTCATAAAAATTAGGGTGTGTAAATGTAACCTTAAAGTGCACCTTTCATAATGGGCCACTTCCAGATCAGCAGCGAGATCCTCTGTTAATCCAGAAGTTTGGGTCTCCATGGATGCAGAGATGCAATGAAACCATAATGCATGCAACCCCCCCCCCCCCCCATTCAATCCAATGGCAATCGCACACATTATGGTCTCATTGCATCTCCATATCCAGAGGATCCATATACAGAGGATCCCACCGCTGATCCTCTGTAAACATACCGTATTTTTCGTACTATAAGGCGCACTTAAAATGCTATGATTTTCTAAGAAATTGTAAGTGCGCCTTATAGTCCAGTGCTATAAATGTCGGAGAAAAAAGAAAGTACTGAACCAGCACACCCAATATAGTATATCAAAAGAATCAAGTTTATTAGAGTACAGACACAAATATAAAAACATTTAAAAACAAGTACATATAGTGCATACCATAATAAGTAACACTAAAATCCTCGTCCACTGAATGGCAGCCAGTAAGCTGCCCAACTCCCACAATAAGGGAGAAAGAGGGATAATCAGTTGCTGTATGTAGAGGCAAAGTGCAGACAGTGCAAAATAAGGTTCACAAATGCATGATGAACTGCCACCTTCCCCTATAAACAGACAGGCTAAAGTACAAACATGTGCCAGCCCCGCTAAAGAGGGGACTAAAAAATACAACCTGTACCGCAGCCAATGCCGAGTGGACCAAGAAAGAGAAATGCCCAACGCGTTGCGTCGCACAATGCGACTTCGTCAGGGACCAGTCCAGTGCGCCTTATATATGGACTGGGACAGCTCCGCCCTCCATGGCGCAGATAGGCTGCTGAGCTCACATCTCCCCGCTACACAGTACAGCGCAGCGCTCCCTCACCTGGACTCTCGGCCCATGGCTCCGCAGGCCTGTCCTGCTCTCCCGCTGTAGCACTGTACCGCTCTCCCGTTGTAGCGCTGTACCGCTGTCCCGCTCTCTCTGCTCTCCGCAGCCCGGATGCAGGCTCAGGCATAGACTTTCATTCAATAGTGCCACCTAGTGGCCGGAGGTTATAGAGCAACACTATACTGTACTGAGGCTCCTAACTATGGTGGCCACAATGCTCCATGCAGAATTCTGCCAACGGGACTCGCTGGCAGAATTCTGCCTATCCTGCATGGTGCATTACGGCCACCATAGTTAGGAGCCTCAGTACTGTGACATAGTAAGGAGCTTCAGTTAAAACAGTACTGTGATCAGCAGGTGACATAGTAAGGAGCCTCAGTAAGTACTGTGATCAGCAGGTGACTTACGTTTTTCGTTTGTTTAAACTTATACACTATAATGCGGTGCGCCTTATAGTCTGGTGCGCCTTATATATGAACCTAGATGGCTTAGCAGGCTAAAATTGAAGGTGCGCCTTATAGTCCGGTGCGCCTTTTAGTCCGAAAAATACGGTATTCATGTTTTATAGACTAAATAGTAAAAAAGTGGCTGTTTTTTGACTATTTTATGCAACACTTTCTGACGATTTCAGTATAAAGTGTATGGGCATCTTATGAACCAGCCTGCAACAGATATAAACATTGAAGAAGCTGCAGGATTCGTGCAAGCAAGGGTAACCAGCTGATCGGCAGAGGTGTCGGGAGTCAGACCCCCTACTCATCTAATATTGATGGGATCAATTCTAGATGGCTATATAACCTCCGTGAGATCACTTTTATCACCAAACCTGTGAGTTCCTGTTGTATAACCTGGCTTCCACTTTAGTCCACAGAAGACGGCTCTTTTCTCTGATTTAAGCGATTGCTGAATTCCCTCTTTAGCCTTGGAGGAATAATTTGGTTGTGTTGTCAGGTAAATGGCAGATGTTGAATTTCTTTCACTAGCTTCATCTATTTTTCTATATATTTTACTTGGTTTCAGCAAAAGTGTAGCTGGATTTTATTGGCCATTGGACACATCTTGTAATTCAGGGTAACTCACAGCCATTTATACTATATCAAAGACGACATTTGTCTCCATCCATTTGATTTGGTTTTATCTGCATGACGTGATAATGTAATGGAGCTTTCACTCCAGCAGATGTATACGTCTTGTTCTCAGCCGAGCCAATTAATGGGAAACTGACACTCCATTCCCGCAACCGGGCAAGACGCTATGGTGAGAATACGCTGCTAAATTGGAGATAAAGAAGGCGGCACATCAGGATTCACCAGTTATGCTTTGCCTATAAGATCTATCCATCAGGTTCATATTATTGTGTCCTGCATTGTTTAAAAGCACTTAGATTCATGTCTGTGATTTATACATCTTATCCTACGTAGGGCTGAAGATTACTAATGGAAGTATTAGAAATACAGGATCTACTAGCTGTCAGATTAAATAGGAGTATATTGTTGGCAATATCAAGTAACTTACATTGGTTTGTCAGGAAACTATGTGATAGCTTACAGTCTCTTAGGCTCTGTTCACACTAGCGTCATGGTTTCTGTTGGTAACAAAGACAAGACAGCTATGCTAGATTCATAAAGTTCTAAATTTTATTACATGGATTTACCTTGCTTTTCTTATCGGACATGGTTTCCCATGCAATCTAGGCAGAATCTGCATAGAAATGCCACACATCTCATGAATATTCTGGGGTCATGCCTCATAATAAAACTTAAAAAGGATCTGTCACCCTGCCTGCCAGGGCAGAACCTGCCCGACCCTCTGGTGGAGCCCCATATACTTACCCCTTCCACGAAGTCCCGGTCTTGGACCCGAAATCGCATGGAAGGGGTAAGTATATGCAACTGGCCAGACAGGTTTCCTTTAAGTCAGCGTGCTGCCTGTCAGTACCTCATGCTGCCCTCAGATGATAGTACTGCATAAACAAAACATGGTGACAGGTTCCTTTCCATGGATTGTAAGATAATATTTTCTGCTTTCTTTCCCCCTGATTCGCTTATCTAGAAATCACATTCCCCACTCCATTTTTAACATTCATAATGGTGATGTAAGTTTGCCATTCAGAATAATGATAAATTAAGAGATTCATCTTAAAAAACAACTTCCATGTCAGCTGATCCAATATTACTTATCAATAAGTAAGTGAACCTTTGCTTTCAGTATCATTATGACTCCCTTGTGCAGCAATAACTGCATCTAAATGTTTCTTTATTTTATTTTTTTTTTTTTATTGGCAAGTAGCGGCTTTGTGACCCCACAGAACTTGCTCTTGGTGTGACCTTTGTTGGCCAACCACCTCTGGGGAGGGTAACAATGGTTCTGTCTGTACAGATGGAATCCACACTCTTTAGAGATGGTTTTGGAACCTTTGCAGCCTCATAGGCATCAACAACTCTGCTTCTGATGTCGCACGAAAGGTCCTTGTTTTTAGATCCTCTACTATTCATCATCTGTTCTTTATATTATTTAATTCTTTATGATCTGAACCTAAAAGCTACACTGTGTAAGAGCTTATATATAGAAAACTCCAAAGGGTTCACACACTTTCGCGCACTACTGTACATCTTCTACAGTTGTTGACTTGTTATATAACCTCCCGCCAGCACGGAAGTTGTGTGCCCTTCTGTAAAGCCGCTGTTTGTTTTAGAAAATCACTTGGTGAGAATTGTCAAGTAGATAGCAAATCAGAGGCAGGTGCAACCTCTGTGTGTAGCTTTTATAACTTATATAACATATTCTGCAGTGTTCTTCAAAGGGGATTGGGGCCCCAGGGCCTTTACAACTACTGCTGTATGTCAGTGACTGTGGCAGCAGCTGGTTAGCGGCGGCATCTGTTTCAATGGATGTCATTTATGGGCTTCTGTGTCGATGCTGTATATTGGTTAGTCATCACTACAAGCCAAGCAAGACTACAGTAGTCCGCCATCTCAATGTGAAGCAAATCCACGGACAATTCTGAAACTGATGATTATTTTAGCCATTTCCCAATCTTCAGCAAAGCACAATTCACAAAAAGCATCAAGTGTTAATTGCCACCCACCGTACTTCTTGTGTATGATGAAAATAGTCCTTCCTGTTCTTGACAATCTGAAGCAATTTTCCAGCTTTTCACGCTATTATGTTTTCATTTCTGTACATATTTTTATAAACCTTTAGTCAAGCTTAAATTTCCAATGCCAGACTTTCTCATCTAAAAGAGTCAAGGACTGACAGGTAGCGCATAAAAGGGATTCCATCTTTGTAAACTGGCAATTGATCTTGCATTTCTGAGTACACAGAAGGCGTGCAAACACCCAGGGATGTATTCAGAGTAGCGCAGATGGCATTAAGGGGTTTTACTTGCGAGCGGGATTTAGCTGCTGTATCTCTCATTTAAAACAACATGGTTTCTGAGAAAGGCTAGCACGGAGGAAGTGTCATGCAAATGTGTGACTCTAAAAGCCTATTGGGATGTAATCTGCAGGACTGCTATGGTAAATGACAGCTTGAGAGATAAACTGCAGAATTGGTGCCCTCGATTAAACTACTTCTAGATTGCATCTAGTTTCTTCTCAAGCCAGCAGCACTTTGCCTGCCAAAAACATGCCTCAAGTGGGAGCGTAGGGAGGTGAGCGGAGCAGAAGCAGGTACATGAAAGCTATCAGAAGACCTAGCTGTTTGTTTCCATCCTGATGACATCATAACTAACTAAGCCTGGGGGTCTTGGTGCAAGTTTAGTTACCAAAATACTCCTTGAGTATGTTCACATGTAGTGCTTAGGTTACTGATTCCATGCAAGGAAATCGGCAGGTAAAATCCACAGTGGTGTAATCGGCAAGTGTTATTTTTCTCATTTTTCTTCTTTTAGTCATTGGACACAGCATAAAAGCCACAGTGAAATCCTCAGAATTGAATCTACAGAATTTGGTGCAGAATTTAGGCAGAGAAACTTGCTGATTAGACACTGCAGATTTTCTGTGCAGATTTCTTTGGATGAAAGCTACATAAAATACGCTTTAGGAGCATTTATCAAGACTGATGTATGAGTACCCCAGTCTTAAAGCTCCACCCTCTTTTCCCCAGCCGGATTTAGTAAAGCCGGCTGGCTCTTCACCTGGTGCAGGCATTGCAAAACTGCAAGTGGGGGTAAATCATGATAATTCTGGTGCAAGAGGAGGCCACGCCCATGCGTCGTGAACTTAAGGCGGGGCGCCGCTACAGTCGCTGAATGGCCAAGCAGGCCTGCTACATTATGTCTCAGGACCAGAAAGCAAAAACCAAAATGAGGAGCGCTCAGGGATTACTATATTGACAATAACACCAATTACCCACCAGCCCAAGGACCTGAGGTACAACCCCCCCCCCTTAAAAAAAACCCACTTTAAAATGTAACTTTTATTGGATTGAGTTAAATATGTGACAACTGAAAAAAGTGGTTAAAAGATGTCTCTCAACCCCACATCGTCTATGATACTCTATATAAGCTCAATAGGAGAGAGCCCTCTCCATAGATGAACCCAGGGAGACCTGCAGTCGTCCCACCTGGTCAGACAGTGGGGAGAGCAGGGTTAAAATATTTAGTATCCAAAGAGCCCTGTCTGTCAATCAAGAAGGGACAGGGAGGGAAGGGGCGTAAGGACACGTGCTGAACTGCAGCACCTTAGTTGCTTGGCAACACCTTTTTTGACACTTGAATTGCCAGAGAAAAGGCAGTTTTTAAAACTTGGAGTTACCACCAGGTCAAGGAAAAGTATAGTTGTCTAATTAACCAAACAGCTATGCAGTAGTGTTGTCAAAGTACAGCTGACAGATCCCCTTTATAGCCTGCCTCAGGCAAGGTCTTATAGACACAACAGGCCTACGGGTTGACATGACAGTCCATTGATCTTATGATCTTGTCATAGAGTATGGGATCTTCTAGTGATGACTTCTAAGGGAAATGTCAAAGATCAGTGTTATCTCTGATCCCAGCTATTAGAGCAGAGCTGTAGCCTTATAGTATAGATGGCATTCTCAAGTAATGGGGTGGGCAGAACTCCTACTGCTGCAATTTATAAAGTGTTGGCATGATGGTACAGTATCACCCCTTTTACCGTTGAAGAATGAATTCTCACATTGCTGTATTAGCTTTCTTTACTCACATGTAACAGTCTTTTGATACAATTCAGCTTTAGGGAGCAAGGCAGATAAAATGCTGTATACAGCAGAACAAATACAGAGGTTTGCACGGGCCACACCTTGGCTTAAGTTTCTTTTCATGTGTCTGTACTGGTACCTGGAGACATTGACTTTCACTGAGATATTAGCTGTGCCTTGTATCCGGGGGGGCTTTAGTATAACCTTCATACGGTATGTCAGCAGGTTGGGACTTGAGGAACATTGCAGTATACTTGTCACACTGCTCTTCCCACTTTGCACAGCGGTGACCCCTGTTTGTAAGAATATAAGGAGATACATCTTAAGCCAACTTCAGGACGCCCCAACCGTAATAATATATGGGATTTATACAGATTCGGACTGTTGTTTTATTTCAGTGAAATATTTGTTAAGAAATACATTTTTGCTTTTAAGATTTTTGCCCTTGTTCTCTCTTAGCCAAGTCGTTCTTTATCATGAACCCCACAGAGATAACCTATTTTTCTGTGGTCTGTATATTAGTATTACCTTCTATATGCCAATGAGAAATACATTACAGTTAGACATGAAAGAGCACCGCTAGATATTACATATTGAATAGCATTATTGTGTTGCATTCTTCAGTTAAATATATGGTATTGCTCAACACCTGGTAAGCTTTACATTACCGAACTACATTTCTAGCTTACACAATGTCACTTTCTTTGTGCTGTGCCCAGCTGGCAATGAAGGCTTTGGGACATTACACAGTAAGGGCCTATTGAAAGGATAGTCTCAATCAGAATTGTTCTTTACACTTCATAGTATCTTAATATCAGCACCAGGTGCCATATTGTGGAGTCGATGGTGTTTGCCTTTCCACTTCCCCCACATAGAAAGGATCAGAATTCAGAAGCTTAGGTTGGCAAAACTAGTAGCCATTTAATAGAAAAATAATTAAATATTGCTTTTTTTGCCATATTTAAAGTTATAGCTAATATTTTTCCATGGATACTAATATAGTCTGGGCCAGTGGTCTCTGTTGTGGGAGAAAGTTGTGGGTTTCTTAACTTTCATAGGGTAATTATCATTAAATGAAGATTAGAATTAAAAAACTTTCCAGTGTTTTCATCTTGGAGTGCTATGAATGGGCCAGTTGAGTTAGCACTGCTATTATTTGGGCCATTGTCTTGCAGCCAGGGATGTGGAGCCAGTAAGCCAAACTTCCAACACAGAATCCAACTCTTCTTCACCTCTATCAAAAACTAACTCCTTTCCACTTCTACCAACTCCAGAGCTTTCTTGTAATGTACCCATCTGTGTCCCTGGATTTCCATACTCACCAGCCTGAATATCTGGAGGACATATGTGTCAATCAGGGCAGCAGGGTACCAATGCTCTGTCTTGGCATCCAATGCATGTGCTGAGCAGTCTGTTTAAACCAGACCCCACCTCTGACAGGTACTAGTGCATTCTGTTGCCTGGCTTATAATGCAGTGTTCTGTGACTACTGGATCTTCTGGCTTTGGACTGTGTATCTGGTAACCCTCTTTATCTAATTGGGACATTTACATGACCTTGTGGCTTAATACGTTATCTGTTTTGCTGTTAACCCTCTGATTTCTGATTTTACATATACATGACCTTCTGGTCTGCACCGTTAATTCTTTTACCTGCTAACTTTCACCCTTTTAAGCTCTTTTGGTTGAGACCCAGCTAGACAACCATGTTATTCTTTCAAGGGGCCCCTGTGGTAGTTTGCGGCTTACTGATCAGGGTACTTGCAGAAACAACCTGAATCCCTGATAGCCAAGTCCATCTGACTCATGGAAAGCGCTAGTGAAGATGCAAGTGTGGCCTCAGGGCCCTATTACATGGAGCGATTCCGCCAATTATCGCTCTGTGTAATAAAGACAAAGATCAGCAGATGAAACGATCATCGGCTGATCGTTTCTTTAGGTTAAAAAAAAATCAGCAGCCGCCAACCGTGCATCGCTGCATGTAATAGTGATGCACGGCAGATGGCTAATGATTGAATAAACTGTTTATACATTACCTGTCATCGCTTCCAGTCTTCTCCTGCCCTGTGCTTGCTTCCCGCATGCTGCAGCTTCTCTGAGCAGACAGGCCGCTTAACCAGTCTTTGACCAGGACCACCACGACCAGTAATTGGTTGGGCGGCCTGTCAGCTCAGAGAATCTGCAGTGCATGGTGGCGGGAAGCAAGCAGAGGGCAGGAGAAGCCGGGGAGCGTGGACTGGTAATGCTTGAACAGTTTAGGGCAAGGGCTGCATGGACATCGGTAATGATGCTAAGCGATAATCAAGCCGTGTAATAGTCTCAGTAAACTAGCGACAATCGAGCAGATTGGCCTGTCTAATACGACCCTTGGATTCAACTTAACAGAGTCAAGTAAAGTATTGGTTGCATGTTTTGTTCAAAGGTTGTCATTCAGGATATATCCCCCTACCTGTCGTTACATTAACATCGGTCTTGTTATTGTCATAGAGGCCTTTCAGTGTGTTTTTAAGCAGTGTTATGTTGGTTGGAGGACTTGAGCAATGCAGAATAATATCAAAAACTGAAACATACAGTGTATCTGTATGCAGAGAGCTGAATGGCTTCACAGCTGTATGGTAACTTGGACAGCCAGTCACATGGCAGAAGGTAGCAATTGATGATATTGCTGAAGAATAGCTGCCATCATCTCCGACCTTGTCTGCTTCACAGCTGTGTGAGCAGCTGACAACTCCAACCAGACAATCTAAGTACGTGTCTTCAATGTTAAACCTCATCGAAATTATCCATACAACATTTTGCTGGCAACCCTTAAAGCTCCTCAGAGAGCTTTACAGTATTTCCTATAGCACACAGAACAGAGATGTTTTGCCTTTTCGCTGCAGTGTGTAAGTCATCGACTTTGGAGCCGATCATCAAAAAAATATATTCTCCACAGCCTAAGCCTTTAATTTGAATAAATTTTTATGGTTAAACTGTGTTGGATGAGTAGTTTCTGCCAATAAACTTCCTCAACTAATGAATTTCTTTACTTTTTACCTAGCAAGTATGAAAAGTGCTTGGGGCCAACGAGTGTTCCCTGTGATAAGTCCGGACCCCGTTATAGATTTTCTGTGGTCTACCTCAGCCAAGGGCAAATTGGGATTTGCAATTAAATGGAGAAATACGTACAACAAGGGTCATTCAAAGCAGAGAGAAAAATGTAATACATTGCCAAAGACAGCTGAATTAAGTCGATTATGTGATCCGGGCAAAATGACCTGCTAACCTTCCAGCAATTCTCACCATGTGCGTTAATAAACCTAAATCACGTTCTCAGTAATAGTTTGCTCTAATCTGTTTCAGTTTGGCCTGGTCCGGTCAGGATATGGAATTGGTTGTTAGTTTTTTGGCAGACTTTGCTAATTTACTAATTATCAAGACTGGAATAAGTGAGAACTGGGAGCTATTCGTTGTACATTCTGTTGTCTTGTTTATTTGCTTCCTTATGACCTATAGAGTGTCAGGGGGAAAGACTGTAAATTAAAGCAAATCCAGGTTGGCGTTATTCCCAGGTGTTAGAGAAACATCATGCTAATATGGTCCAATGTAGAATGATCTGCTCTTTATAATCAATTAATAGGCACTCATTGAAAGATATGTCAAGGCCTTAAATCATCAGGAAAACATCAACATCCCTCAAGCCTCTTACTTACAGGCAAACTTTATTTTCAAGGTCCTAGATTTGTTGCACATACGCAAGAATTTTTTTATGTAAAAGTATAATGCATACACTTTAATTTTTAAGACATTGTAGTCCTCCTGGTCCTCTCTGCCATCAATGTGGTAAAGAAAATGTAACATCAGCTGCTGTCATGGAAGATGCAGTGTTACTCCCATGAGAGCAATATGCCAGCTGCCATGGCTCTGGCTGTCCATTGCGCCATATCATTACTGATGCTATGGCAGCTAGATGACAAACAGTTACAGCTTTAATACAAGTTATTACCCAGGTTTCTCCTGAGGGGATTCATTCCTTCCCCCTTCCATTTCTGTGTACTTATCACTAGTGTTGAGAGGATCTGTTAAAATTTTCGGGTTCAGCAACATTATCTGAACCTGAACAGTCCCAGCCATAGGCTGTATCCATGTTATCCTGTCAGCCCTAGGGCGCATCCAACTTCTGCAGACCCATTGAATCAAATGGCGAGCGATCAGGTTCAGATAACATTGCCGAACCCGATTATTTTGACACATCTGCTCAATAGTACTTTATAACAATTTTAGGCTGGGTTCACACTACGTATATTTGAGGCTGTATTTTTGAGGCTGTATAGCAACCAAAACCAGGAGTGGATTGAAAACACAGAAAGGCTCTGTTCACATAATGTTGTAATTGAGTGGATGGCCGTCATTTAATGGCAAATATTTGCTGTTATTTTAAAACAACGGCTGTTATATTGAAATAATGGCAGTTATTTACCGTTATATGGCGGCCATCCACTCAATTTCAACATTGTGTGAACAGAGCCTTTCTGTGTTTTCAATCCACTCCTGATTTTGGTTGCTATGAGGACCTGACTTGCGGACCAAATACTGCCTGAAATGTACGTAGTGTGAACCCAGCCTTAGAATGTAAAACTATTACAATATTTTGTAATATTATAATATTTAAACATGGCTGGAAAAAACTTACAAAAAGCCATTGTCATGTTTGAAAAGCATTATTCTTCCTCTCCAGCTTATTATATGTGTTTATTTAAAATGTTGCTTGCTTTTGCCTCTACAGCCTCTACAGTTTGCTTTGTAAACTCAATTTTCTGTCTACACTTGTACACACATTTGCGATTCTCCCCTGCAGACTGCCTTGTATCTGCTCTTCTCTCTCTCTGCAGCCTGTGTGAGTTATTTTCCAAGGAGTCTCACTCCCCATTTGGTGTGTCTGGTGTGTAAACCATGATATCTGTACCAGTGAGGGAGCAGAAAGTCCACCTGATCAGTTTATCCAATCTTTTAATGGACATTTTTAATGGAGACTGTTCAGAAATTGGCTTCCTTTGAGCATTGAGGCAACAAATTATCAACAATTTAAAAAAATTTTTGTAAAAAGGGACCTATACCTTAACCCCTTAGTGACCGCCGGCAGCAGCAGTGCGGGGGATCAGCGGTCAGTGTGACCGCTGACCCCCTCCTGTAACTGGCCGGAGCGGAGGATTCTCCGCTCCGGACAGTTTAACCCGTTAAATGCCGCTGTCAAAGCATGACAGCGGCATCTAACGGGTTCCGGTGTGTACCGGACGGCGCCGCAGGTCCACTTACGTGATCGGAGGTCCCGTGGCGCCGTCTGTTCCCCCTGATGTCTTCATGGTAACTCCGGGGGCCTAATGAAGGCCCCCGGGCTTACCATGGATAAGCCATCCTGCTGACAGGGGTGGCTGTGCTACTGCCTGTCAGCAGGATGGTCACATGATACAATACACTGTACTGCAGGAGCAGTACAGTGTATTGTATTAGTGATGAAAGTGTTGCACTAGTGTACAGTAATGTACACTAGTGTAAAAAAGTAAAAAAAAGTGCACCAAACACAATCCCCCCCCCCCCCCTGTCCCCCCGGAATAACCTTAGTGTTCACAGTGATTAATTCCTTAGGGTACAAACACACTTGCCGCATCGGCAGCGAGTTTTCGCAGTGTATTCGCAGCAAGACTCGCTGAGGATCCCGGCCCTGTGTACTCAATGGCAGACAAACTCGCAGCAGGGATGTACATCCCTGCTGTGAGTTTGTCCAAAGGCCGACCCGTTAACCCCCTGGCCGCCGGAGACTATACATCGCCTGGTCCCAACTATACATCATCTGGTCCTTCGCTGATCCCCGGCACGTCCCGCTCAGCCAATCAGTGCGCTGCCCCACCGCAGCACTGATTGGCTGAACGGGCCGTGAAGACGTCGGGAGCCCCGTAGCCGGGATCAGGTGATGTATAGTCTCCGGCGGCCGGGGAGTTAACGGGGCGACCTGCGGACAAACTCGGAGCAGGGATGTACATCCCTGCTGCGAGTTTGTCTGCCATTGAATACACATGGCTGGGATCCTCAGCAAGTCTCGCTGCGAATACGCAGCCAGAAACTCGCTGCGGATACAGCAAGTGTGTTTGTACCCTTAAAAAAAGATCAAACTCTCATTCTCTCCACTACCAGAGGTGGTGGAGAGCATGGGGCAATGATTAGCCGATGTGGGACTAGCCGATGTGGTCCTGGTACAAGTGATCAGTGGTATATACTATATACCACTGATCACTTGTTCCAAATGCTGCCGGCACTTTTTGTCACGTCACCAAAAATCATTTGTAACGACTCCGCATTACCTGTAACCACTCCGCATTACCTGTAACCACCCCAGATTACCTGTAACCACTCCGCATTACCTGTAACCACCCCAGATTACCTGTAACTACCCCAGATTATTCATAACCACTCCAGTTTACCTGTAACCGCTCAGATTACCCGTAACCACCCCAGATAGCCAGTAAACACCCCCAGATTGCTTGTAACCACCCCAGATTGCCACAGGCTACCCATAACCACTACAGATTGCCCGTAACCACCCCAGATTGCCCATACCCACCCCAGATTGCCTTTCACTCCTCCCCCAGATTGACCATCACCACCCCAGTTTGCCTGTGACCCCCCCCCCCCCCAGATTGCCCGTCACCAACTCAGATAGCCAGTAAACACCCCCAGATAGGCAGTAAACACCCCCAGATTGTCCGTTACCACCCCATATAGCCAGTAAACACCCCTAGATAGTCGGTAAACACCCCCAGATTGTTCGTTACCACCCCAGATAGCCAGTAAACACCCCCAGATAGCCAGTAAACACCCCTAGATAGCCAGTAAACACCTCCAGATTGCCCGTGACCACCCCAGATTGCCCGTAACCAACCCAGATAGCCAGTAAACACCCCCAGATTGCCCATAAACACCCCAGATTGCCACAGACTGCTCGTACCACCCCATATTGCCCGCCACCGCCCCAGATAGAAAGTAAACACTCCCAGGTTGCCCGTCACCACCCCAGATTACCTGTAATCTTTTTTTTAGCAACTGCGCTATTCTAATAACCGATACTAGCTGCGGTTTTGCACCAGCAAAATGACGCTCCTTCCCTTCTGAGCCCTGCTGCGTGCCCATACAGTGGCTTATGCCCACATAGGAGGTACCGTTCAGGAGAACCTGCTTTACAAATTTTGTGGTGCATTTTCTCTCCTGTTTCTTGTGAAATTGAGAAATTTCAAACTAAACAAACATTATTGAAAAAATTCATTTTTTTCATTTTTACTTTTTAATTTTGAATCCTTTCGTCTAATACCTGTGGGGTAAAAATGCTCACTGCACCCCAAGACAACTTCTTTGAGGGGTGCCCTTTCCAAAATGGGATGACTTTTGGGGGGTTTCTCTTCTGCGGACACTACAGGGGCGCTGCAAACGCACCCGGCGCTCAGAAACTTCTTCAGAAAAATCTGCACTGCAAATCCTTCTGTTCTGAGCCCGGCTGTGTGCCCATACAGTGGTTTATGCCCACATATGGGGTACCATTGTACTCAGGAGAACCTGCGTTACAGATTTTTGGGTGCGCTTTCTCTCCCTTTCCTTGTGAAGTTGAGAAATCTCAAACTAAACAAACATATTATTGGAAAAATTCTAGTTTTTCATTTTTACTGTCTAATTTTGAATACTTTCCCCTAATACCTGTGGGGTCAAAATGCTCACTGCACCCCAAGATGACTTCTTTGAGGGGTGCACTTTCCAAAATGGGGTGAATTTTGGGGGGTTTCTCTTCTGCGGACACCACAGGGGCTCTGCAAAAGCACCTGGCGCTCGGAAACTTGTTCAGCAAAATCTGCACTGAAAATGCTAATTGCCACTCCCTTCCTTCTGAGCCCCGCTGTGTGCCCATGCAGTGGTTTATGCCCACATATGGGGTACCTTTCTACTCGGAAGAACCTGCGTTACAGATTTTGGTGTGCCTTTTCTCTCCTGTTCCTTGTGAAATTGAGAAATTTCAAACTAAACATACATATTATTGGAAAAATTCTAGTTTTTCAATTTTACTGTCTAATTTTGAATACTTTCCTCTAATACCTGTGGGGTCAAAATGCTCACTGCACCCCAAGACGTATTCTTTGAGGGGTTAACGTTGCAAAATGGGCTGACTTATGGGGGGTTTCACTCTGCTGGCACTACAGGGGCACTGCAAATGCACCTGGCGCCTGAAAACTTGTACAGCAAAATCTGCACTGAAAATGCTAATTGGCGCTCCTTCCCTTCTGAGCCTCGCTGTGTGCCCATACAGTGGTTTACGCCCCCATATGGGGTACCATTGTACTCAGGAGGACCTGCGTTACAAATTTTAGGGTGCTTTTTCTCTCCTGTTGCTTGTGAAAATGAGATACTTTAATCTGAACGAATTATGAATTATTTGAAAATTTCTATTTTCCATTTTTTTCCGGCCTAATTGTGAATACTTTCCTCCAGCCCCTGTAGGGTTAAAATGCTCATTATACCCCTAGATTAATTTCAAGTATACAAGTCTCCTAAACACACTTAAAAAAAGAACTGGTCCCTAAAAAAATTAGTTTTGGAAATTTCATGAAAAATTTATAATTTGCTGATACATTTCTAAGCCCCGTAACACCCAAGAAAAGTAAAATATGTTTACGAAATTATGCCAGAATAAAGAGGACATATTGGTAATGTGACCTAGTAACTAATTTATGTGATACGACTTTCTTTTTTTAGAAGCAGAGAATTTTAAAGTTTGTAAAGTGCAAATTTTTCATGATATTTTTATGTTTTTCACAAAAAAACACAAAAGATAGTGACCAAATTTTGCCACTAATATAAAGTACCATATGTTACAAAAAAACAATCTCAGAATCGCTAGCATATGTATGTTAAAGCATCACTGAGCTATAAGCGCATAAAGTGAGACAGGTCAGATTTTGAAAAATTAGCCTGGTCATTAAGGCTAAAATAGGCTTGGTCCCTAAGGGGTTAAACTATCTAGACAATTTAGAAAACCTAACCACTTTGTCTTGCTGATGATTTAGGTTTATTGCTAGGTGTGTCAAATTATTAGGTTCAGGAACTAGGACAGAGTTTTTGTGTCAGTTCATTACACTCAGATGTTGGGTTTCTGTATTGTGAACAGATTCTTTCCTGCAGTTAACAATATTGGCTATAAAAGTAACTAATTCAGTTTCCTGTACTTGTCAAAACAGGTTCATGACTGAATATGAATGGACATGCAGACATGATGAGATTCCATGTACATTAACTTACATAGCACTTCTTATGGATCTGCTGTAATCTTTTGACTAGATTTTGCACTGTTCAGAATACCCAAACACCAGTGGCTTCTCTTGTATCAGTAGACAATGAGACACATGTGTCAAAAGTGTTTTCAGTGCCCTTCGAATCTGGCTTACACCATATTATGTGACTTTTTGTCATTCAGTGGGACAAACCTTCATTGAATCCCAGCCAAAATAAGCAACATGCAATCCATTTCCCTGCCAGCAGAAAATACCTGATGAGAATTTTTCTATTGCATGTGAAATAATCCCAATTCACTTGAACAGGCTGCAGATTTAAAATATAGACTAAAATCCCTGTAAAAAATATAAAATAAATCCCTGTTTGAACATACCCCTAGGGTGGCCTACAGTTATGGGGTGTAGAAAATATTGCACTTATTGAGCTTAGATAGAGAATTGTGGAGGGAAAGTTTATACTAATTTTTGGATGGAGATGTTTCATTCGCAAAGAAACAGATATAAAAAAGTAATTTTTATTTAACATGATTAGCAATGACATTCCCCCAAAGAATAATTGGACCTAATATAATATAAGAATATATACACAAAGAAAATGAAAAATGACATACTGTTGCCTTGCACACAATACAGAACAAGACATGATACACAACCTGGTAGTATAAGGTGTATGGGACTCTTCTGACTAATGATGTCGGTGGAGGGGGCGGATGTGATGGAAAATCGACCTCTTTGTTCTGGGAAAGATTGTTTGGCCATCAGCTATTATTCTATAGGTCAGTCCGAACACAACCATATGCAGGTTTTCACAGATTCTCTAATGTTGTATATATTTTTTTAATGAAATCCTTTTTTTTGGCAATTAATTGTTAATAAAATGGGCCTATTGTGACGCTTATAACGGTTTTATTTTTTCACCTATGGGGCTGTATGGGGAGTCACTTTTTCCGCCATGATCTCTAGTTTTTATTAAAACCATATTTGTGAAGATCGGACATTTTGATCACTTTTTATTATTTTATTTTTATATATAATGCAACATAAAAAAGGTAATTCGCACACTTTTTTCCCCTCTTTTCGTGTACGCCGTTCACAATGACGTTTGTTATATTTTAATAGATCGGACAATTACGCACGCACGTTTTATTTATGTAATGGGAAAGGGGGGTGATTTAAACTTTTATTGGGGGAGGGGTTTGGGCAAGTGTGTTAGTGATTTAAACTTTTTTTTATACATTTTAAGTCCCTTTGGGGGACTTTTACATTATTATTTACATTACATTATTTACATTATTTACATTATTATTATTATTTATTTATAAAGCGCACTTAATTCCAGAGCGCTATACAGGCGACAAGGGTAACAAACAAGAACATTACAAGATCAAAACACATTACATACACTACTTTCATTTTATACACTGATCATTGCTATGCCATAGGCATAGCATTGATCAGTGTTATCGGCGCTCTGCTCATTGAGCCTGCCTGTGCAGGCTCAGTGACCAGAGCGCCGATCGGACCGCATGGAGGCAGGTGAGAGACCTCCGGCGGTCCATTTTAACGATCGGGACCCCCGCAGTCACACTGCGGGGGTCCCGATCGGTAAGTGACAGGGGACTCCCCCTGTCACTTACACTTAAACGCCGCAGCGTTTGAGGAGTTAATGTCACGCTGCTACGAAGTGCGCTCCGCTCCGGAGCGCGCTTCATAGGTCAGGATGTACCAGTACGTCCAGGGTCGTCTGGGCACAGACTTTCAGGACGTACCAGTACGTCCTAGGTCGTCTAGGGGTTAAAGTGAACCAACCAATAGTTAAGTTGGTCTATATATAGACTAGACATTCTTCAAATACGGATGAAGTGCCACGGAACAAAAGAACATGCGATTTATATGAGTACGGCAGCTTGAAGATTTAAACTGTTTGGTGCTCCCGGCACCATAATCAAACATGATGCCGACAGTTCCGCATTGTGGTCCATAGCATATTGTCTGTGCGCGTACCATAGTCACAGAAAGTGTGAATGCCCCCTAAGGATTTAAAAAGTGCTTTAATAAAACTCTTCTTTGTGTTACTTGATTTTCCTAGAAGGCCAACATGCAGAAGACAAAGATCACATTACTAAAAGAAGGCCTGGTAGCTGACTAGATTACTGTGTTGTGATACTTTTTAGTGTTGGATATATATGCATATTGTTTTCACTTCACAACCCACCCAACTGCTGCTATCTTCATTATGTTTCATGAGTGATTGACAAGCTACTGTTGGCAGACAGGATTATTTACAGTGGGGATATGACGGCAGGTGAGAAAGATAGCAACAGAAAAATTCAGATGACAGTTTTATAACTTAGATCCTTCCAAGAATCAAGAATTGCCTCATTATGCATTGCGAGGCACAAAGCGTGGAAATTATTGTAAAGTGTAATATTGACTTACCAGTAAAATGGCTCCATATTTCCTATCCTTTTTCCATATTAATAGTTAATTAGGGCATAAAATGCTTTAAAAGCTCCCAGGAACTGCTTGCTCCGGGATTTCTGTGGACGAAGGTTGTATATTTTGTTATGACCTTTCATCGTTTTAGCAGACCATCAGCATTATGGAATATTTAATCGCATAGTTGGACCATGTGTAATGTTAAAACTATTAAGTAAGATTTTTTTGACTAATCGGGTTTATTAAAGAACATTTCCATTTAAAATAACAAAAAAAATCTGCACTAAAATATATGTAATGCCTGCTCCTAGATATAAATAGGCTTTCCTTCACCCAGAGCACAGATTCTGGCCACTGCCCTATCCATAGACATAAACACCCTGTTAGTTTTATTTAAATTTTGTAACTACATATAATCCCTTAAAGAGCAGAGAAAAAACATGTATTCAATGGACATAGCAGCCTGCAATGCTATTCATATTTATATAAAGTTAGACTTAGTCAATAGGAAACATCATGTTTCATTGGGATTAATTTCGGCCTTATCTGTCATACAATAGTTACAAGGCCCCGTTGAAAGCATAAGACTTGATGCTAATGTGAACAGAGTCTCAATTTTCTATTTACGTCCCGAGTCTGCAGATTTCTTTCTACAGCATGAACTAAAAAAAAAAGAATATTTTCATAAATTTCATTGTGGATTATCTCGGATATATGCCCCTGGGGTCTTGTGTAAGCTTTTTTCTTATGTGGGAGAGATGATGTTTGAGTGAAAAAAACTTGTGATATTTTAGCTGTGTAATCCTAATTCCACAAGTGTGTATACCAGCACCTGTGCTGTATACAGTCAGGAGGCAGCCGCTGCTATGTACTGCATACATTATTCTGCTTTCATTGTGAGTCACTAGGAGTATTTAAGATCGTTTTTGAAATTGTGTCACTACTGATTGTCCAATCACTGAGGGACTGCAGCTTTCATGTGCCAATTAGTTATGCAAAAAGAACTCTCTGGTGCCTCCTGCTGGTAGTAGAGATAGGCTCACTAAAGAGCCTTGAAACATGACCACGGATTTTAAAAAAGACAAAATCTTCAGCAAAACAAGGAGATGCCCATCTATAGAAAACTCTGTTGGTGTCCCTGTTAGTACGGGGCAAGCTACTGGTTGGCTGGATGAGCCGCATGGGAGGTGTTATTTCTCATGGAGACAGACAGCTGAAGTAGGGATCTTACAGGCATTGGTCCCTGTAAAAAGGTATGCAGATGAACTACAGTGCGGTCAGATCGGTGCTCTATATATAGAGTGCCAATAACACTGATCAATGCTGTGCAATAGTATATCATTGATGAATACATATAATCTAATGATTGCATGTAAAAGTCTCCCAGGGGGGCTTTAAAAATGTAAAAAAGTTAAAGTTAAAATCACCCCTCTTTCCCAATATACAATTAAAATATGTAAAAATGATTAAATAAACACATATATTATATACTATAGTGTGCATAATTGTCCGATCTATTGAAATATAACAATATTGTGACCGCACAGTGAATAGCGTAAACTAAAAAAGCAAAAAAGTGCCAGGATTCTTGATTTTTTTTGTTACATTATATAGCAGAAAAAAATAAATAAGGGGGGATAAAGTGGGATTAAACTTCTGATCTACACAAATGTGATACTAATAAAAACTAGAGCTCATGGTACAAAAAATTACACCCCAAACAGCCTCGTAGTTGAACAAAAAAAATCTGTTTAAAGAGTCACAATAGGGCCATTTTAATCATGATTATTTGCAAAAAAAAAAGTTTTACTGTAACAAATATAATAAACTATAAAAACTTGCATGTTGTTGTGTTCAGACTGACATATAGAATAATGATATCATGTCACTTTTATTGTAAAGTGCATTACATAGACATAGGAACCCTCCAAAAGTTTTTAAAAAATTTCCCCTAATTTCATCCTTCATACATTTTATGGTAGATTGAAATGCACCATTACAAAGTACGTTTGTTCCTGAAAAAAAAGCCCCTACATGGCTCTGTAAATGGAGAAATAACAGTGCTATAGCTTTTAGAAGGGGAGGAGACAAAAATGAAGATGTCCCTTGTCATTTAGGCCACTTTGGGCTGGGTCATGAAAGGGTTAAATGGGGTCTGGCATTTTTGAGAATAAAGGTAAAGGGAACATAAGAAAAGTTTTCCTGTTTTGCCTGTTATAATAAACTCCATTTATAGTAACTCCAGGCTGAGCATTTTATCAAGAACATCGAGATTCTCTTTTTCTAGGTGTAAAGAATTACAGATGAATGAGTGATTTTACATAATTACAGCGGATAGAAGTGAGGGCCGACCCAGCTGCGCTGCTGTATATACCGTATAACATTTATGGCTCCTAGGATGCTTAAATTATCTTTTTCATTAACGTCAAGCTGGTCAGGTCTGACAATATTGTGGAGTGTGAAGGACTCGTCTGTAATCAGTTACAATACTAATGTGCCATTAGCAGTGACCATACTGATGTTCTATTGCCAAGGACAATGACACTTTTTATGTTCCTTTACACTGCACTACTGTATTCATGGGAGTCGGTTGCCTGCAGCATCATTGCTCGAACATTGACAATGCACTGCTGCTGCTGCTGCAAACATATCCATTGCTTTGGGGTTTCCCATCTTTGAAGTAAACTACAGACATCACATTAAGTCTTTATTGTTCTAAGACTAGTTTCATCCACATCATATTGCAGGATTATTTGCAGGTTTTTTTAAGAGGTTAAGGTTAAGAGGAAGGCCTGAAGTGGTTTATACAGAGTTAGGCCACGTTACCCCGTACCTCTATTTCTTTCTTAAATTACTTCTCATTGTGAGTCATTGAGATCTTTTGGGTGTCCTTAATGTCTGCTGTCATGGTTTCCTTATAGTGGACATCATGACACTAGTGTCAACAGAGCCTAAAGGGGTATTCCAGAGAAAAGAACTATTCTTAAATCAATCCGTGCTAGAATCTTATCAGCTGCTCTGTGCTTCGGAGGAAGATAGGTAATTCCTTCTAGTTCAAACAGTGTTCTCTGCGGCCATTTGTGCTTGCGTCAGGAAGTGACCAGAGCGGGAGAACAAAGAGGTTTGCTCTGGAGATTTGACATGGACAGAGGTGGCAGCAGGGAGCATTGTTTCTGATTGGAAAGAACTACATGAATTTTTCCACAGCTGGTACATACTAGAAGACTTCAGGTTTTCTGTTTGTTTTTAAAAGACAGATGTATATCATTTTACATATACATTTACAGATGTATAGAATTTTTAAAAACCAGTAAATTAGATTTTTCTCCAGACTACCTCTTAAGTATGAAGCTGCTTTTCTCCCCCTTTACTTCTGGTTGTGAAGACAGTTAATGTCTATGTCCAGCCTAAAAGCCCTAACAAGCAGGATATGGCCTATATAATGGCCATATCCTACACACCATGTTCTACAAACCAGTAGACACATTGGGGGGCATTTATTAAGTCCAGTGGTTTTTGTGCTGAGGCTCTGAGGATTTATGTAGAGGCGCAACATCTCTACATAAATCCCATGCACACTGGAGCCTGTCCGTGCACGAAAAGTAAAACCTACACCAACCCAGAGCTGGCGTAGATTTTCTTAACATTTTTCAACCGGAATGTAAATGCAGTGCACACTGAGGCTGCGCCCCCTCTGCGTGCTGCTGTACCCTCCATTACGCCCTCTCCCTGCCCTTCTGCACCAGAAAATAGCCTGTGCGCCATATATTAAATGTCCCCCAGTATGTGTCACTGTTTGGCACCGCACTTCTCCTGTAGGAAACTGTATGTATCTAACACTGCATTAGTTGAGACATAATTTGGAATCCATGAGAGAGAACACCTCTTCGTGCCTAATATGTCCCCACAGCAGGCTTTGAGGGCTATGTTCCTCATCTCTAATATAAGTTTGCCTATTTCAAGTATTTTCTTTGCATAAACCCATTGTGTCATTGTGAAACTTTATGAACAAGCAGTAGTGCCTCCACAGATGTGCTAACTGCACCGTGTCTCTGCTAGATCGCCTCAGCATAAAGGAACCATTATCCAGAATTACAACTAGCTGTATTAATAAAACGCGTTCTCTTCCGTATTGTGAGCACGGCACTCGCATTATTTATTTAATCCCTAATATCTCCTCTTTATAAGAAGTAAACTTGACATAATCAGCTGTGTTAAACAAAGCCAGGAATGAACGGAGCGATGGTCTCCGCACACTCTCTATTCCTGTTTTGTTACAGCCGGCGTGCTTTAATTATGGGAAATCATGCATCAGAAAACCAATGTGCTTGGTGTTATTCTTAGCTGAAAAAATGTGTTTTCTCAAGCTTAAAGTGCATCAGGAGAGGAGCCATTAATTAGAGTCGGGCATAGCGCTGCCTTCTGGGGACGCACACGATGCCGCTACATTAAAGTAATGCTCTTTTCTTTCTGCTCTCCACTGTGGATCCTTTCACATTACTATCACTATACACTGATATTATCTGATGTACAGCTAGATATACAGCTACTGTGCCTCATGTCTTCAGAGCAGACTCGGATAGTTTGAAGATTTGTGTGAAGCAGTAGAGGAGCAGTAGATTATCCATTGGCCGATTGATGCTTCAACATCTGCTGAGGTTTCCTGCTCTGAGATAGACAGAGACAGTGGCGCGAATCATGGACCTGGGTGTAGTAGAAAACTCATACATTATATACAGTTCATGAGAAAACTCATACATTATATACAGCACATGAGAAAATTCATACAGTACACAATGAACAATCCTATGTTGTGAAAATTCCCCTTGGGCTTCCTGAACAATTCCTCTGAAGGTGTCCTGTAGTGTCTAGCACCAAGACATTAAAAGAGTTTTTCCGCAAAGAACATTCACATATTAGGTGATGTGTTTCTGAAAGTTGGGAGCCCCAGGCCCCATTGATCACAAAAATAGTGATCCCTTCTTCCTTAGTTGAATAGATTGGTGGTCAAAAATGCATGCTGGTGTTCCATTTAACGCTATGGGGCTGGCTAAGATAGGCAACTTTAGAACATGACTATCTTTGTCAGTCCCATAGAGTTAAATGGAACAGCAGCACCTATGTCAAACTGCCACTTCATTATACAATAGAACACAGTACCCCCCATTCTCTTGATCAGTGGGATTCCAAGCAGTTAGATCCCAATAGTCAGATACGCATCACACATGTCCTTCATGAACTACCTCTTTAAGGCCCATAAGTTGCAATGCAAGCTCCTGCAACTCTTCTCTTAAATGGAATCAAATGGGCAAGCCTTCTCTCCCCATACATATCAGTGAGCCTTGGGCACCAATGACCAGTTGTCCTTTCTTGAACCACTTTTGGTAGATACAAACCAGTAAATACCATGTCAGGCTGTTTTGGAGATGCTTTGACCCCGTCTTCTAGTTATCACAATTTTGCCCTTGTCAAAGTCCCTCACATCCTTAAGGTCCCATACATTTTAGACTTTTAACGGCTGTACTCACCACTTGCTGCAGGCTCGGACATCAATATACTGTGTATGGGGCTCTCCCAAATGTCCACCAACAGATGATGTCGGTGGAGAGCTGCAAGAGCTCTCCGGCTGATGCTTACACCTCCCCATAGAGAATACAGAAATGCTCAGCCGCACTTAACGTTCCTGTGTATTCATTATGATCCACACCTGGTTTGGGCTTCAAAGCTGTATCAGAAAACCTGAGCAGAACTGCAACAAAAACTGTGTAAGAACACCCAAATCATCTAGTGCATGGATTCTGTCGTTTAAACTACATGAATCATTTTTCTTCAGATGAAAGTTAATTAAAATTACATTATTTTTCTCCCCAGAGATCAGTGCAAACATATTTCACTTGTTAGGTGACAATGTCACTTTGCATTTACTTCCATAAATTGTGACTGTCACACAGCCATTGGCTCAGCTGTGGCTTTTGAAAGCTGTCATATTGTAATCACATTGGGGCATTTAGTAATACTGTATGGTACTTTATGTAACCTTGGAGCTGCATTGCACAGTCTGACTCCTGCCCGATATGGGTGTAATAGGACCTTTACAATAGGCAGTCGAAGGATGAATAAATTCAATAAATTTGCCACACTGATGTCCAACTTTACACCACCTATTGGTTGGTATTTTTTGCCCATATTTTGCAACAGTATGTTCCATCTCACGCCAAACCCTTCCCTGATAGACTAGACCCTTTGTGATTAAAGTGTATCTGTCATATTAAAAAAAACTTTTCACATGTCATAGAGACATACCAAGTGTAGATAGTAGCCTTTTTGTCAGTAGGCCAGAGGGTCTTCAATGCCAAGTGAAGACCGTATGACATCCAGAAATGAAGTTGTCCAACAGCATCCAGTAGTGCAAATGAGATGAAATTTATTCAATCAACATACATGGTGGCAACATTTAGAGGTCGAAACATTTCCACCATATAATTTCTGGATGTCATAGAGACATGCCAAAGGTTATGATCGGTCCGGGTCTGAGTGTCCAGACCCGAACAGATCGTGAGAATGAACCAGAAGAAGACCATGCTAAGTGATATCCTCTTCCAACTCTGTGTCACCTGATAAGTCAGGCTCCTATTGTAAGCCCTCTCATTTTCACAGTACGAGTCTGAAAACCCAGACCGATCAAAACTTTTGCCATGTTTTCATGACATGTCAAAAGTTTTTTATGAAGACAGAAACTTTAAAGGGGAACTATCTGCAGGTTAGATCTAGCCTGCTGATGACCCCCTATTGTGGGTGTGGCGATCGGGACGGCGGGTGTGGCGATCAGAGCGGCGGCGGGGCTGGCGATCGGGGCGGCGCAGGGGGCTGCGGTTGACCGTGGGGCCGGGCTGCGGATGAGCGGGGGACCAGGCTGCGGATGAGCGGGGGACCGGGCTGCGAGCGGAGGGCCGGGCTGCGAGCGGGGGGCCGAGCTGCGGGCGCGCTATCGCAAAACGATTTTTCTAAACGCTGATCGTTATGAAAAAAAATCGTTACTCCGACATCGTTAATCTTACCATCGGGCCAATTATCGTTTCGTGTAAACACAGCATTAGTCTAAACTAATTCTCCTTTAGGTTACAAACCCACTTGCCGGATCTGCAGCGAGTCTCCTTGCTGCGTTTTTGCAGCGAGACTCGCTGCAGATCCTGGCCCTATACTTTCAATAGCAGAGAAACTCGCAGCAGGGATGTACATCCCTGCTGCGATTTTGTCTGCAGCCCGCCCCATTAACCCCCCGGCCGCCGGACATTATACATTACCGGGTCCCTGTTCCTGCTTGCTTCGGGGCTCCCGGTGTCTTCACGGCCCGCCAGGCCAATCAGTGCGCTGCGGCGGGGCAGCGCACTGATTGGCCGGGCGGAACGTGCCGGGAGCCGCCGAAGCAAGCAGGAGCAGGGACCTGGTAATGTATATCCTGCCCGCCCCCCTGCAGCCCCGATCGCCCCGCAGCCCCCGGCCGCACGATCGCCCCCAGCCCCCGGCCGCACGATCGCCTGCAGCCCCCGGCCGCACGATCGCCTGCAGCCCCCCAGCCCCCGGCCGCACGATCGCCCGCAGCTCCGCAGCCCCCGGCCGCATGATCGCCCGCAGCCCCCAGCCCCGCAGCCCCCGGCCGCACGATCGCCCGCTGGGGGCGATCGTGCGGCCGGGGGCTGCGATGCTGGGGGCGATCGTGAGGTCGGGGGCTGCAGGGCTGGGGGCAATCGCGCGGCCGGGGGCTGCGGGCGATGGTGCGGTCGGGGGCTGCGGGGCTGGGGGCGATCGTGCGGCCGGGGGCTGGGGGCGATATACATTACCTGATCCCGGCTCCTGCTTGCTTCAGCGGCTCCCGGCACGTTCCGCCCGGCCAATCAGTGCGCTGCCCCGCCGTAGCGCACTGATTGGCCGGGCGGGCCGTGAAGACACCGGGAGCCCCGAAGCAAGCAGGAACGGGGACCCGGTAATGTATAATGTCCAGCGGCCGGGGGGTTAATGGGGCGGGCTGCAGACAAAATCGCAGCAGGGATGTACATCCCTGCTGCGAGTTTCTCTGCTATTGAAAGTATAGGGCCAGGATCTGCAGCGAGTCTCGCTGCAAAAACGCAGCAAGGAGACTCGCTGCAGATCCGGCAAGTGGGTTTGTAACCTTAAGCCACTTTCTCTGTTGAAGAGGGCGCAGAAAGGACTAGTTTACATAAAAACATAATAAAGGCCTGTACTCCAGTTTCGGGGGGGGGGGGGGGGGGAATTAAGCCTGAATTATAATGATTTTTGTTAACAATCATTTTCTGAAGTATTGAAAGAACTTTAGCAAAGGAGAAACCAAAAGAGAGGATGGCAGGCCACAAAAGAAGCACTGAGGAATACAGAAATTCTCAGCAGTGCAGTGCCTCCATAAGCAAGTAGTAGCATAAACAGGTGCTGTAGCACCAAAAGGACAGAAGTTGAATAATTACGACGGGTAAAGAAAAAAAAAGGGGGGGGGATAGAGTATACCTCATCTCCTTGACTTACAAAATAACAAATTATAATACAATAAAATGCAAATCATGTAATTAGCACCTAACAAGTGTACATTTGGTGATAGAAGCAAGCAATTCCAACCACTTGGCTGGCGACACAGGAGGTCTCACTCACTGGGGGCATAAGGGCCTTAGTGCACCCAGGTAACCCCCAAGATCCACCTCAAGATACCAAGTTGTGTATTGGAAAGGGAAAACCAGGTTGTCTATCCCTTCTCTATTATAATGGATAACAACAAAGACTTTCCACTTTTTGAAAAACACTAATTCTGGTGCATTCTACGGCTAGTTATACCCTGCAATTTTCTGTAGCACCACTGATTAACCTTAACTATGAAGTGACAGCTGTAGCCCACAACATTGTATACAACTCAGTAGCTGTAGTTACAATCAATCAGTATTGTGACAAAAAGTCACAGTGACATTTGGGCTTTAATGCTAAATGCTCAAATACCAGAGGGCCTTTCTCAAGCTCTGACCTTGGTCAGAGCTTGAGAAAGGCCTTCTCGTATTTGAGGGCTGAAACGCTGAAACGCGTTGTAAGCAATAAATTACCTATTTAGCAATACAAAGCTGGCTAGTTGGTGATCACTAATCCTGGTTCACACTATGCGTTTGTGACACCTTCTTATGCTGATATCACCTGCGCCCGGATTGAGGAGGATACTGTGCTGTTTGCTGGATCCCAGCAAACCCTTGCTCCTTTGCTCTTTATAGTATATGTAAAGCTCTTTTGACAGTGATTTGTGTTTTGCAGTGATGTTGGAGGTATACTTCAGGAGGATTGACTGATGTTGCATCCGTTCTCGATAGGCTCCCAATTGTATATGCCATGTATAGGGGCCTCCTCACTCTGCCCCAATGGCAGAGGATTTCAACTTCCGATTCTTTTGTTCCTTAGTGAGATAAACCACCTCCAGAAGAGTCTGGATGCGGCTTATCATCCCCTGTTGAAAACAGATGCACAGTCGGCTATGGGAGGATTGGGAGAGATAGCTTGTTAGTTGTGCAGTCATCTTACAGTCTACACCATTGTGCATAAATCCCAAGCATTACCTTCTCAGCTTCCAGGGTTTTTTTTTTTGTTTTTATTTTCCAATCAAATTTTTATCAAGCAAATTTTTTAATCTTTCTCTAAGATCCCTGCCTATGTTCTACAGAATGTAGCCACTGTACAGTGAATACACTATGCGTCCACTGCTTTACCCCTTTAGGAACACCATGCAGCTGTCTCTATTTAATGTTTGTGACAACTTTAACTTTGGTTTTATTAATCTCATAGTCAGTTTAATAGGAAGAGAGAAAGTCTATCTTGGCTGAAAAGCAATGCTGTAGCATGTTATTAGAATAGACAGAAAAATTGGATCTCACTGTTTTACACAATGTAGAAAATCTACTTAGTGATCAGTCAAAGTGCAGATCTGGACGTAGTGAAATGTTTTTCTTGGCAGGGGCCGGTGAAGTGTGATGTGTTATAAAGCATATGTAAAGTGAATGTTTGACTTTATTTCTTGGATCAGACTTCAACTGGCAAGCTGCATATGACAATGTAACTTCTGATAAATCAGGTACAGAGCTGCCTGGAATTACAATAGGGAGTGCTATGTATGATGCTGTGAAAAACTAATAGTTCATGATTATAGAGAATTTTCTTTATCATTTAAATGGGTTATCCTATTGTGTTGTGTAAATTATTATCTGTCAGAAGAAGACTTCAAGAGTCCCCATTGACACTCTGAAGCAATCTCAATGGTAGGTCCTCAGCCAGATCTCCGATTGAAAGATGTGTCCAGGGCTTCACTGATTTCAGTTTCCAAGCTACATACCCCTATTAAGGCCTTGTCATAGTGACATATCAGAGATTATTGAACCAAGGAACCCTCCTGTGTATGTATGTTATTATCTTATTGGTTCAGGATTTGCGTGGCAAATGTATGTCAACAATAAAGCATAAAAGAAACCTGAAACATATTTTTGTCCCATTCACATTACATATTTGGGCTGCGTCTACTAGTTACTAGCACTTCTTTTCCAGAGTGCTTCACACTTTCGTTGACAACAACGGTAGTGTAAGGAGCTGGCCGGCTCCCTGCATCGCTGCATTGTGCTGCCGGCACTGACAACTGGCCTGGCTGGGTGCTAGGAGCGCAGCGGCGTATTCTTTTGATGTAGCCTTGGGCGGGGCTTCACTGCCTTCAGCCGATCAGCAAAGGGTGTTTTGTATTTTATTTAACTGACTGGTGCCCAGCACCGCCAGTCAGCTGTCAGGTTCAGCCTGGAGCTGGAGTCTCAGCTCCAATCACGCCTGGAGCTGGGACTCCGGGCTTCATAAGTATCCTCAATCACAATTCCCTGCCTGTGATAGAGTCTTGTACCTCTGAGTGTATCTTGACCTAGCGTTCCTTACTGATTGTTATTCTAGTTCCCTGTGACTTCCTGGCTTTGACTTTAGACTACTCTTGGATTACATTTTTGTGCTGCGCTGACCCGGACCTCTGATCCTGATTTTTTGTGTTTTGTATTGTCTTGTCTGTGTTCTGTGCCTGACCTGAATAGGCTAGGGACTGTTGACCAGTTGTCCACTGCCACCTAGGGCAGTCAAGACAATTAGGCAGGGACAGCGGGGCGGGTGTCAGCGCCAGGGCTTAACCTGTCTCTTGTCGTCCAGTACCCTAGTCCTAACAGGTAGGTTCTAAATTATTTGTAGACAAACTGATCCTAGGTTAGGGTTTACTCCATAACAGAGCAGCTACCTCGCTGCAATCTATTTAAAGGCATCTCTTAAGCCAAAAGAGGCCCATAACTGATGTATATGAATAACATAGTCCTAAAACATGATCTGAATAAAGCCTAATGCAATAAAAATGGAATGCACTGCCTAGTGTTTAAACGCTATAGCTGGCCTACATATTTCCTTTGCAGCTATGCTAAGCCTGGGACAGTTCACATGACTTACAGATAGGATGTAAGCTCACACTAATTTGGCCTCATAGGATTTTTAAAGGGTGAGTGGGCATTTGTGCATTGTGTGTTAGGGTAAAGGAGGGGCTTTGTGTATTACTTAAGCTGGCAAATCACAGAGCCTTCCATTCTTGTATTACATTATGCATGGCATTCAGAAAATAAGTGTCCTGTCCTCAAAAATGGAGCCTTATTTAAAGACAATCTTACTGCAACACGAGCCCGAATCACTTTTGCTATTTTCATATTTTATAAAGGCAAAGGACAATGTGCATTTTTTATCCAAGACTAATGCCAAATTACATTCAAGGATTACATAAATCTACCTTCAGAGTGGAGCTATAAATATTTGAAATCACCCAGCCCATACAATTTTCAGATTAGTGTTGACTGAATAAGTTATAGCTGCCTGGTTTAACTACCGCTATGAATACTGCATTGCTTTCTTCGCATGAATGTGTTTCCATTGTTGGAATCGGAGCTGCCTGATAGTCTCATTCTACCTCATATTCGTATATTGCATGCCAATATCATACAGTATGTATTTAAATGATGGTTGCCAAGAGAAAAGCCGGAGCTAAGATTTTGGAAATTGAAAGTGGAGTTAAAATAAAATTTTAAAGAAAACTGACCATTACTGGTGCATTACCACACTGCCCTCTACTAAAAGAGTGCATGAAGGGAAAGTCTGGCACATTTACTGATAGAGCTTGCCAGTATTAGTGTAAAGCAGCATTCCCCAACATGTGGCTCCTCCCCAACTGTTGCAAAACTACCACTCCCATCATGCATGGACAACCTTTGGGAACAAAAAAGTATTTGGAATTAGAAAAACATTATTTTTGTTGCTTTCTTCTAGTAACAGCATCATCCCAGACTATGGGTTGTTTTTTTGGTTTGGTTGTCTTGAAAATAATGGGTTAAGAGTATGATTACCTTCGTTAAATCATTTTCTTTATTTAGGATTATACGTTTATTCTTATATATTTAATAAAAAAATAAGAAAGAGACACGTCCACCTAATTACATTTCACTTGAAACTGTTTTTCCAGCCCTTAGAATGGCAAATGTAAATGGATAATGATATAATAGTCTTGAGCGCTCATTAAGGCAGTTTAGTCCATGTGTTGTAGATCAGCAATGGCTGATATGTCCTTTCTCATTATATACTATACAGCAGAGATTCTGTTCTGTGGCACTCTTTTGCAAAACAAAAACTTGGCATGACTGGGGTTGCTGTTAAAGCTACCGTCTTTTACTGTATGTTGCAGTCACGGAAAAGGGGCTGCATTAGGGACACATTTGTGAATGGTTTGCCTGATTTATATGGATGCATTTTTGTAGAACACATCTATCTACTGCTAAAAATTTATTGACACCCCTCCTAATGGGTTCAGGGATTTTAACCTCAATTATTATTTAACCTGGCTTTGGCTTAAAAAATCAGATAATCGGTTGGTGTAATAGGAGCCTAACTTCCTTAAATTGTTGATTATTAGATCTTCTGTGGTCAACTGTAAGTGATAATACTGGAGAAGTTCGACAGGAGGAAAAAATCAGTTTGGGTTGGGGAAACATAATTAATGACATGTATTTACCATTCCCCAGGCTCACTCAGCCCCATGTTTCACTCCAGGACCTCTGCCGGCATTCTGCATCTCTCACTCCTTCAATGTAATGACCTGGCTGATGGAAGTCCCACTAAGCCAGTCAGTGACTGGGGCGGGACAACACTGAAGTCAATGATGGGCTGAGAGGGCTATATGCCATCCTTTCTCGCCGGGTCATGATGCACAAATCTGTAAGAAAATTACATATGTGCGGGGTCCGGGAGCACAGTCATAGGGCGCTGCGCGGGCAAGGGGTCTGGTAAGTTTACTTTTTTTATTTACCCCCTGCCTGCACTCAATTTTTTTTTATTTTGCTGGACTTCTCTTTTAAAATTGATGCATTATGTAAAATTAAATATATTACAAATATACAAGCAGTTCTGAAACTGCTTTTAGGGTGCCTTCACACCTACTGGATCCACAGCGGATCTCACTTCTGCGGATTCGAATCGAGAACCGCTGCGGATCCGGTATCAATTCACCCCTATGATAGCACATATTCGCAGCGAGATTGACATCCCGCTGTGAATATGTGCTTTAACTCCCTGGTGCCCGCAGCCTGCCGTCGCATCCCCGGCGCATCCCCCCCATCCCGGCCACATCCCCCCATCAGCCCACCCCCAGACCACCGTTGCCCACATCCCGCCGCCGAGAGCATACAGTACCTGCTCGGCGGCGCGGCTGCAGTGAGGCTGCCAGCTCCGGTCCTGCTCAGATCAGCTGAGCGGGACCGGAGCCGGGAGCCTCACTGCAGCCGCGCCGCCGAGCAGGTAATATATGCTCGTGGCGGCGGGCCTGAGATGGGCTGATGGGTGGATGTGGCCGGGATGGGGGGGATGTGCCGCTGCCGGGGATGGGGGGGATGCGCCGGGGATGCCACGGCGGGGCTGCAGGCACCAGGGAGTTAAAGCACATATTCACAGCGGGATGTCAATTCCGCTGCGAATATGTGCTATCATAGGGGTAAATTGATACCGGATCCGCAGCGGTTCTCGCTTCGAATCCGCAGAAGTGAGATCCGCTATGGATCCGGTAGGTGTGAAGGCACCCTTAAAGACATATAGACTTACTATTACATCATGTGTCTGGCTTCAACTGCTGTCTCCAAGAAGTACTGGTATTTGGTCTCTTGTGAGCCTGCAAGTAGAGGGGGATTGGAGGGAAGTGTGTGCACTGCTGTATGGCTATAGCAGGGTCACAGTTTGGCAAGGAAACCAGGAAGTGATCAGACTACTTTACTAAAAAGAGTACATTTTGTTGTCCTTTAGCTATATGTATGTGGTACAAATCTGATTTTACCAAGTTTGCTTCATGCTGCAACCCCTTTAATGTTGGTGATCAGGAATAAGCATTCTTGTAAAGTCACTGATCTGAAAAAGCCAAGAATAGTTGTTAAAACCAACTTCTATCAAAACAGACATTCACTTATGTATGCCTGCCTAAGGCTATGTTCTCACTACCGGATCTTAGCGCGAAATAACATGACATTTGTCAATTGATAATGACGGCCGCAAATAATGATCATGATCATTATTTGCGGCTGTCATTATCAATAGACAGCTGCATTTTGCTGTTAAATGATGTCCTACTCCTGTAGTGGGAACATAGCCGAAGAGATAACTGTATAACAGTATATTCTGCTTTGCATACAAGCCATAGTAGGACTGTGAACCTTCTAAAAATTTACATAAATTATTTTTTTTTAGTTATCATGCTTTGAAACAAAGCTATACTTACTTGTATAAAGGTCCAGTCTCCCGAAGGCAGCTTTTTACTCTTGTGCTGGTTGAAAAAAAGAGACCAACAGCAGGAAGTTCAGGTCATCTGAGTGCAGTCATGTGATTGATGGACTCATTGAGCAATGACACTTTGTACAGGCCAGGACTTCCTGCTCTTGGTCTCTTTTTTCAACCAGCACAAGATTAAAAAGCCGCCTTTAGGAGACTGGACCTGGATTTTAAGTAAGTACACTGTAGCTTTGTTGATTTTGATTTTAAAAGGTACCCTTTGAGCATACTAGATAGATGATCATCAGCCATCATCCAGTTCAGCTTGGATCATCCTAAGAGATGGATTGTGATTTTCAGCTTCTGGCAATGACCAGTGTAGAAGATGAAGTAGATCAGTCACGCTTTGCCCTTCTGCATGTTTGGGATAGGGGCATGTAATAATGTGTATCAAGTGGTACATCCTGATCCAGAATCTGCGGTCATGGGTCCATTCCCACCAGATATGCAACATTACCACATCTGTAGAAAAAACACAAAGACGAGGCTGAGGGGGAACATTTTTATTGTTTGCGTCAGGACAAAATACCAGCATAGTACCATGCATCTTCAACAAGGATAATAAGTCTTAAACAAGGACCATATTAATTTAAATTTTTGCAGTGGTCTTGATCATTTTTGGCCAATATTGGAGATGAAACATTTTCCCCTGGTCATCTTTCCATTTTAACGTGTCAAATACCTTGCAGTGTTTTCATCTAAGAGGGACCTTACAGCAATCGTACTTATTCATTTTAGGTAACTAAAAGAGAAATGAAAAAAAGAAGAAAATTGCTGAATGAAAACCATTACTGTATGTCTTTGCACTCGGCTGTGTCAGATAGATGTGTGACTTTATATGTTATCAGTCATTACTGGTGTTCAGCAGCCGTGCTGCAGACCTATTCTGGTGTATTTGGATGGGTGTAGAGGAAGTGAGTAATAGTTGTGTTTTTATATAATTAGTTTAGGTGGGGATGACTTTACATTGTAAAAGAAACATACCCTCCATAATGTCAGTAGCTGGCCATAAAATGTGCACACAATGATTCTGCCTTTTTCCAGGGATGCGGCTAAAGCTCATCAGGAGCGGAGCAGCTCATAAATCACCACTTTTTGGGTTAAGAGGAATGTAAATGACAGGTTGGCAGGTGGATGGATGAAATCTCACTGCAGTGGTACAAGCACAAGCACTCCTCCTGTGTACCTGCATGAAGGTCATAGACCTGGAAATACACATTCTGCTTACCTTAGAAAGGTGTCTGCAGCAGTGCAGCTTGTAGCTGCTTATACTGGTCGTAAAATAGCACTAAAGCTAAACACAGCAACTAATGAACATGTAGAATATAACATGGGTCTTAATTTTTTTTTTCAACCAGTGTTTTGCTTTGATTGTAAAATAAATAAAAACTAAGAAAATATTTAAAAAATCTTCTCGATTTTGTCTCTCTCCTGATTTGTCTTTTTTCGTAGTAAGGCTGGCTTCACACTACTTATATTTCAGTCAGTATTGTGGTCCTCATATTGCAACCAAAACCAGGAGTGGATTGAAAACACAGAAAGGATCTGTTCACACAATGTTGAAATTGAGTGGATGGCCGCCATTTAATGGCAAATATTTGCTGTTATTTTAAAACAACGGCTGTTGTATTGAAATAATGGCCGTTGTTTACTGTTATATGGCAGCCATCCACTCAATTTCAACATTGTGTGAACAGATCCTTTCTGTGTTTTTAATCCACTCCTGGTTTTGGTTGCAATATGAGGACCACAATACTGACTGAAATACTGAAATATACGTAGTGTGAACCCAGCTTACTTCAAAAGTTTATACTTAGGATTAATTCCAAAACATGTAATTGGAGCAGATCTTTTCCTTTTTTTTTTTTTTTTTTAGTTTAGGTTTCACTTCTGGTTTTGACTTTTAAATGCTGATGTGAAAACAAAGCAACACATGCATGTGAATGAGGCCTTAAAGAGGTTATCCGGCACTACAAAAACATGGCCACTTTTTCCCATCTCTTATCTCCACATTGGGAAATGGAGCTTAATTGCAAACCAGACCTGACCTGGAGACAAGAGAGGGGGAAAAGTGGCCATGTTTTTGTAGCGCTGGATAACCCCTTTAAGGTGGCCTTAGATCAGGATGCTGCTTGTTCTTTAATAAGTTAGACATAACTCACAGCATACAAAACACATCACTTTCAGTCTAACAGAGAAACTTCCATTTCTCATATATGCCAATTTTTTCCACTTTGAATGAATCGTCATGTCCCTGATGGACTGCTCGGTATAGTCAGTAAGGGACTGCTAGCTCCACACGTGCAAAGGGGCTTATGTGAATCCATACTCGGAGGGGTCTCAGTCCTGTACCACCAGTCTGGGTACCACTACCCATCAGATATTTAAAGGGAATGGGACTGCCCCTTTAAAATTGTTATATGTCACAGTCACGTCTCTATCATTATGGTTGACTGCACTAGTCACCCACTGGCTGCAGGGTCTTGTGCTGTGCAGTGGCCCAAGCTTATTCAGGTGAAGTAAACAAGATTCTTTAAAAAAAAACAAAAAACTTTTTTTTACAACTTTCATTCGTACAGGATTGTTTCTGTAGCATTGATTTTAAATGAACTGAACATTTTGCAGATATTTCTGCGACGAATCTGCCGCATGTAAATATATTATAAAGGATTTATGGTCAGACCTGAGGAAATGGGCATAATCATTATTATGTATAATCTATATGTGAAAGCCTCTGGTGTTTGGTATTCTTCACATACTGTAGTAATACAATGATAATGACAGATTTAATGGAGATGTGGCAAATAAATACTGGAGCAGTAAAACATTTTTCCTCTTAATTCTTATGTAATCAGATGGGTAATGAGGTTTCTTGATAAACGACCTTGCATTCTATTTCATAAGACATATTTCTTGTTAGGAAAGACAGTGGTGTTGAGTAAGAGGAGCTGCCGTTATTATGATTGACACATTCTGCAATTACAGATTTCTGGCATTTGGCAACCACAGATGTGAGTAGCCCTGTTTTTTTTTTCTTTTACAGATATAGAACCCTATTACATTCCATAGCAGAAAATTCATAGATCATTTTGATGTGGAATATATAAAGCATATAATATAACATCCAGCCCTTCCCTGGTGGTTTATTAGAAAGTCAATAAGATTGTAGGAATGTGTCTATGTCCTAAATGCCTTCACACTTATGGATATTCTATGGAGGGGAGAAGGTTATTTACTCTGGTTTGGTCGCTTATAAGGTTACATTATTGGAAAAGTTGGTCTCAGGTGAAGATTATTTTGTAGGCTATGAACATTTTTTACATTAAAAAAAACCTACTCCAAATAGTTTTTAGTGCTTTACTGAAAAGGTATTCTAAGCAAAAATGATTGATGGCATATCCTTGCATGAACTGAAGCAGAGCTGTAGTAACCAGGCCCAGCAACAATGCAGTGAACAGAGCCAACTGCTTCCATCCCCGATCACTACGTAGATCCAGCTGTGTCGTATAGGCAATGCAGCTGATGCCAAGTGATGACAGAGCATCTGCCCCCAGGAATATTTTAACAGTAAGCTCTGGGTGCATAGATCGCCCCTAGCTTACTGTATCTGCACAGAGCTGTGTACTGTGGCCAGCGGTAAAGATTTTGCGCCACTACAGCATCAAAATGTCGGGCCAGCCTGACATCTTTGGTGCTGACTACGGCTGGGTTCACACTATGTATATTTGAGGCTGTATTTGGTCCTCATGTCAGGTCCTCATAGCAACCAAAACCAGGAGTGGATTGAAAACACAGAAAGGATCTGTTCACACAATGTTGAAATTGAGTGGATGGCCGCCAAATAACAGTAAATAACGGCCATTATTTCAATACCACAGCCGTTGTTTTAAAATAACAGCAAATATTTGCCATTAAATGGCGGCCATCCACTCAATTACAACATTATGTGAACAGAGCCTTTCTGTGTTTTCAATCCACTCCTGGTTTTGGTTGCTATACAGCCTCACAAATACAGCCTCAAATATACATAGTGTGAACCCAGCTCTGCAGATCTGTAACTGCCACACATACAGTATACTAAAGCTGGGTACACACTGTATTACCAGTGAGACAGCTGGCACAGTTTAACATGAGCACCATGATAGTGAGGTTATGGTGCATGCATTAAACAGATTCATAAACCCTTTTTGGCCTCCATCTGTGATATATATGTTCAGGTTGATTCCCATAAATAAGTATACTGCGGGGTATATACATTTTTTTTAACATGTCCTATGTGTGACAGATGCTACTAAGTGGTATCTGTTATAGGTGTGTACGGGATACACACCTCCCCTTCCCCCATTGTATGCAAAGTAATGCAGTGTGAACCTATCCTAAGGCAAATAATCCCCAGTCTCCTGTGCAATGTTATAAAAATAATGTACATTATATGAAAATATCCACTCACCATGCTTAATAAAGGCAATTTGTTGCTGAAACGTTGCGTGTTGGCTGGATGTAAATAAAGCAACATGCGGCTTATTTAGACCAGACCTTCAATTCCTTTGTTTGTACTTTGTGATTAGGACCTGGATTTGCACTCCAGTTGGTCACTTGTGGAGTTGTTGGTGACCTGGTGCTGGCTCTCCTTTATATGAAAGTGTAGCATTCCAAATAACAAAACAATTTTGTTTTTGATTTGGTATTGGCAAGAAGCTTAGCAGGTTACAGTACCTGTGACTGTGGGTTCTTATTTTAGAGGGAGACTGCCCTAAGTGTGAGCATCATGACTTGGTGACACATCTGACAGTCATAATCAGGACTATGGGGGAGATTTATCAAACATGGTGTAAAGTGAAACTGGCTCAGTTGCCCCTAGCAACCAATTACATTCCACCCTTTATTTTCCAAAGAGCCTGTGAGGAATGAAAGGAAGAATCTGATTGGTTGCTAGGGGCAACTGAGCCAGTTTCACTTTACACCATGTTTGATAAATCTCCCCCTATGTATATAAGGAGAGCTCATCATTAGAGATGAGCGAACCTGGATCATGCTCAAGTCCATCAAACTCGAACATTCGGCATTTGATTAGCGTTGGCTGCTGAAGTTGGATAAAGCCCTAAGGCTATGTGGAAAACATGGATATAGTCATTGGCTGTATCCATGTTTTCCAGACAACCTTAGAGCTTTATCCAAGTTCAGCAGCCCCAGCTAAACAAATACCGAACGTTCGGGTTCAGATGGACTCGAACCCGAACCCGGTTCGCTTATCTCTACACATCATAAAGACGTGTGAAGACTTACAGACCATTGCTGCTCCACTAAGAATTCTGGGAAGAAAGGATATGCAAAATAGCTCTCACACCTCTTCAGCAAAGAATTCTTAATGGAGCAGCAATGGTCTTTAAGTCTCCACACATCTTTGACAAGCTCTCCTTAAGGAAAGTCACTACCCCTTTCACCCACGTTGATAGACCTCTCACTAGCCAGCCAACACCCTGCTTTGCAATGAAGAGGGGCAAAACCCCCGAAACAGCTGTCTGCAGATGGGAAATCTTTTCTTTTAGAGAGATTGTTTGGCTTGGCATTTAATCCCCAGTCAATGTTCTAAGTCTCATTGATTGAGTGAGATTGACTTGAAGGGACATCTCTTTGCTCAAGAGGTGTGAGAGCTATTTGCATATGTATGTTAAGGGAGAGAGCTGTCAAACATAATGCGCCAGCTTGTGGCAGTCCCAGGAGAGCCATCCAGAGTCCCCTTCTCCTCTAGCACAGAACTTCCCACTTGTGTTTTAGCTAAGCTTTTTTTTTTTTTTTTTTTTATAAAATGCATTAAACACAGTGTATTATGATAGTGGGAACTATCTTCAAGTCATGTTACATAATTTTGGTGCCCAGTCCCTTTAAAAGGGACATGTAACAACAGCACTAACCAACATATTACACAATGTAACAGCTTTCATTTTCTCTGTAGGACGAGCACAATTATATAAAATTACCTCTATTGGCAGCGATTATCACTTTGCATCCAAGTAGAGATCTGTCCTCTTTAATCACTCTCTTTATGTCATTGTAAATTGAGCTGCAGCCCAAGTGCAGGGAACATTAATTTTAAGTATTTTCTCTTTTTGTGCCGCCTAAAAGTAGCAAGTCAATACATCTGTATGTACCACAAATACAAGATGTAATAGTGTTGCTAATGCAGCTTTGTGGAATCAGTGCTCAAAAAATTATTTATAGATTAATAGATTTTCTTTTCATGGGCATACTTCAGACCTTCTCGTATGTTTTTGTCAGTAATTTTGCAAGTTTTATTGTGCTGAAAAGATCACAGGTATCAAATCCTAGCAATTTTGTTAGCTTTCTGAAAATGCTTGTTACATCTGTTGTGAATGACAATATGCCTACGTGCATTCTTCCTTTTAGTATGCGAAGGGAACGCATGTCCCTGCTGGAAATTCACAGTGTGTTATCTTGCAGCGGGTTAATAGTGCACCTTGCTGTGCAGAAAATAGGATGGAACCAGAGGTGGGAACCCCATTGGTGTGCTAAACACTAGTGTGTACGCACCCCAAGGCTGCATATATATTGTCATGAATTGGCTCTGTTTTTTTAAATAGAGCCTATCATAGGAAGAGAGCAACAAAATACCAAATAATGCAAGTGGGCTAATATATATATATATATATATATATATATATATATATATATATATATATCTTAATTTATTTTAATATAATTAAATTCATGCCACACTGAGATACATATACAGTATAATAGTGGAAGTTAAAAAAAAAATAAAACTTAATTTCATTACATCAGCATCAGGATCCCCTGCACATGTGTCCTAGTAACATCAGTATGGCCTTAGCAGTGTCATGTACTTGTATTTGACATTTTAGGGCAGTGTAGGCTGATGTCACTAAGATATTTCCATCATGGACTCGGCAGTGCTGGACCAGAAGAATGTGGAGGTGTTAGAATACGTTTTTTAAATTTCTACTACCATGCACTAAATCTTTCACACAGCTGGAAAACCCCTATAAGGTAGCCACAGACCTTTAAAGGGGTACTCCAGCAAAATCTACTGGTTTCAGAAAGTTCTATAGATTTGTAATTTACTTCTATTTAAAAATCTCCCGTCTTCCAGTACTTATCAGCTGCTGTATGTCCTGTAGGAAGTGGTGTATTCTTTTCAGTCTGACACAATGTTCTCTCTCTCAGGAAAGTGTTTTTTTTAAATACTTCAGGCTGCAGTGAATGTAAAGAAAAAGATGACCACTACTGCCATTCTCATGGCATCCCATCCCCACTGCTGTCCTCTTTTTCTGGTTTTATTATCGATACTTACAGGACATGTGGTTGAGTGATGACAAGTACTGTACAACACTGGGCAATATGTTGGTTCTTGAGAAGCAATTAATTTTTTTTTTTTTTTTAATGGAACAGTGATCCAAAGATTTATTCTGATCTGATTCATGGAGCGGGGAAGGATTGTTTCCTTACTATGGGGCAGTTGCCATCTGACTGTTTTTTGCCTTGATCTTGAACAACACAGTAGGATTATTCTGTAGGTTGGACTTCATACACGTGGGCCTTACCTTTTTAGTAAAGTTGTTTTTTTTTTGTTAAATAAAAAAAGTTTTTTTTGAAAAATGATAATATTGATGGCTGTTGACTGAGATTTTGTGTTACTATGTTAGGCCATTTTCACATGGTGTATAGGACCGGCTGTCTCTGAAAAGATCATCCCGGACGGTACTGCAATACTGGCCGAATAATCTTTCTGGCCGCAGTGTTCTGATACGGGCGTATCAGCGCGCGTCCACGTCAGAACTCCTCACAGCACACAATGAAGCTTGCGGCCAGAGCTGCTTTCTTTATTGTGTGAACTGACAGAGCTTTCTGCGGCCGCATGTCAGTTGTTTGCCGCGCTGTATGGTTTTCCGGCTGGAGCATATACTATGTGTATACGTTCCAGCCGGGATCCTATAGAAGAGCATGCGGCATTCCTAGGCGTACAAAGTACGGCCGTTGTTGCCGATTGCAACAACGGCTGTGCTTTTACGCTGTGTGAACATAGCCTTACAGTACATTGCAATACTTCATGTTCTGTTTCCAACAAGTTCACAGACATGAAGCTGGACTCATTGTATGTATGAGATGCAAAGTTACTATGGTAATCCATTCAAAACCCCAAGGATGTGTTTGATGTATATGTGTCTGATCTCTTCCTCCATCACTAATTTTGTCTAATTCCATTAATCTGTATCCCTCATAACTCGACAGAAGACCATTTCATCAAAATCATACAAGATAAAAGGAAATATTATTGAAACTATTGCACAGTATAATTCATCTCACAGCCGCTGTGTTCCCATGGATATACAGAGACCGCTGATAATTTGCAGTATACTTTGGGACAACAGTTTAGCATGCTGGGAAGAAAGGTTTTTATCCCAGCGACGCTGCATGTTAGTGTTTCCAGGCTTGTAAATAAAAGTTCTGAGAGCTGGCATCCAGATAAGCCTCAATGAGGTTGGTTAAGTAGGAGATGAGATGGCATCTCCAGGGCCTCTGTGCTAAATACAGCCAAACCACTAATCCATAGAGAGAAATATTGCGTCTTTATGATGAATAAAAACAGCACAGAACTTATATAAATACAGTTAAAATAAATAATAAAAAACTAAATAAATAAATAAATAAAAAAATAACTTTTTTATTTGGGGTTTCCATGACTAGTTCAGAGGAAAAAACCCTGATGCCTGCTTAACGGTAATTCGCATATGGTGCGGGAAATAATTAAAGAATATTTTAAGGGGATAGCAGGCAGTGTCAAAGGCATTAAAGTGACTCTGTACCCACAATCTGACCCCCCCCCCAAACCACTTGTACCTTCAGATAGCTGCTTTTAATCCAAGATCTGTCCTGGGGTCCGTTCGGCAGGTGATGCAGTTATTTTCCTAAAAACAACTTTTAATCCTACAGCGCTGTGTCTAACGGCCGGGCTTACATTTGTATATGCATTAGGCTGGCACAACCTCTCCTTCCCTCCTCCCCGCCCTCCTCTGCATTAGGAATACTCCAGGAACATTTACTGCTGGTTGAGCTTTGCACCGGTGTCTTAACGATCCAGCCGATGTTCATTATGCACACAGAAGGGGAATAGGAAGCAATCTGCCTGGAGCATTCCTAATCATGAGGAGGGTGGGGAGGAAGGACAGAGAGGGTGTGCCAGCCTAATGCATATACTAATGTAAGCCCCGGCCGTTAGACACAGCGCTGCCGGTTAAAAGTCGTTTTTAAAACAATAACTGCATCACCTGCCGAACGGACCCCAGGACAGATCTTGGATTAAAAGCAGCTATCTGAAGGTACAAGCGGTTTGGGGGGGACGGATTGTGGGTACAGAGTCACTTTAAATATATGTTAGGACAGATAGAATTGAGCGTTATCAGGCTTCAATTATTAGTTAATACACAAAAAAGTTCACTTTAAGCTCTGACGTGCCTATTGAAATCAATAGGAGCTTAATAGCTGTGCCACCCACTGTGGTGTAGCCCTTCAGACGGCTTTTGCCCATATGAACGTAACCTTACATACTCATGATGTTGCTCTGTTGGGAGATGATAACAATAAGGTTAACATCCTTGTTCTATTAGATGGGACTCTTGCCTTTCATTTACACAAGGCATATTGGGTCTAGGGATGGTCCGAACCCGCCGAGGTTCGGGTTCGGCTGAACCTGAACGCTCGGCATCGGATTCCTATGGCTATGGCTGTATGCCAGTTTTCCAGGCATTCCTCCCGCTGGATCCGCCCGCTGCACGGAGCGGGCAGACAGCGATAATCATTGCGGAGGGTTCGGGTTCGTACGAACCCCGTCCGAACCAGGTTCAGACCATCCCTAATTTACTTTACATTTACTATTGTATTGACAATATGGCTTTTTCAATGTCATGTGTTTGAATGGCACTTTTCCAGACAGTCACAACTTTTTATTTTTATTTGTTTTAATGGGGAAGACTACAAAGCCCCCCTGAGCCCATGGGGGTCTGCAGTATTAACAATAGAGTCAGACCCTGGCTCATTATTTACAATTGTTATATAACTATAAATCATATGGTAGTATTTATTCTAGGTTCTTAGTCCAAGCCATTGCTTTGTTGGCGTGACACGCAGCTGGTTTGTGTCAGCAGCTCCATACTGCTAAATAAGAGAATTGAAAAACTGTGGATTCCATTTATTTTTTTTTTTACAATACTCAGCAAAATATACAAGTGCATACTACAGGTTCATACTTGAATGTCAGAAATGTAGGGAAGTAGTGGTGAAACCAAATATGTGTCAAGTATGGAGATTACTATCAAATTGCATGAAAATGATCTTTGCTGAAATCTCAATTTTTTAATACATATTTTATGTTTTACTAGTCCATTTTATTTATTTATTTTTGGTATAGATTTCATAAAAGTGCAAAATGGGAACCAGAAAAAAGATAGGCAGTTCAGAAAGGGGAACTCATATTGTAGAAAACATGATTCTGATAAGAGAATGTGATTAATATGTACAAAAAAGTTCAATTAAATATCTACACTATACCATTTAAAGGGGTAGTGCGGTGTTTAACATTTATTCACCAAATAACACGCATTACAAAGTTATACAACTTTGTAATGTGTGTTATTTAAGTGAATGGCCTCCTTCCCCGTGTTCCCCCACCCCGGAAGTGTGGTGCATTATACTTACATATTCGCCGTTGACTGCTCCAGTCGTCCCTCATGTTGGCCCCCCTCTGCCGCGTCATCAGCTGCTCAGCCGCGATTGGCTGAGCATAGTTATGCTTATCCTTACTCACAGACATAGTTATGCTCAGCCAATCGCGGCTGAGCAGCTGATGATGCAGCAGAGGGGGGGGGGGCTGGAGATGGCGTCATCGACTCAAGATGGCGGCCGGGGTCAACAGCGAATACGTAAGTATAATTCACCACACTTCCGGGGTGGGGGGAACACGGGGAAAGGGACCATTCACTTAAATAACAAAGTTGTATAAACTACCCCTTTAAAGGCATACTCCAGAAAGTAACATTGACCTTTTTTTTAATAGATTGCTTTTATAAAATTATATTACTTTGTATTAAAATAAATCTATTGCTTTTTATTTATACATCATTTTACATGGAGTGGCAGCAGTAAGGGGTGAAACGTGCCTCTCGGATGTCACAGACATTCATGTTTGGAACTACAGGGCTGTCAGAGCCCTAATCCTCGTTCCCCAGCGGTATTTACATACTATCACTTACATTTTTAGACTCTCAGGTCTAACCATCTCTTAGTTTGCGTAGTTTTATATACATAATTTTTGGTGCATTTAAGCCCTGCCTATCTCAGTACAGCCACACCCCTTTTCCTGTAAGTCCCACCCCTTTATCAGGTGAAAAGTCACTATAAACTGACTAAAACACATTCTAAATGTGGCACAGGTCAGTGAAGACCACCGTTTATTTTTTTATTTTTTTTAGGACAAACCATTTTATATATTTCCCCATTATGTGTAGCTTGATTCCATTGTGCAGTTTAATTCCTTTTCGCAGAGGAATACATCTAATAAATGAAGGAAGACTGAATATTTTGATATACAAGGTGGAGCGCAGCAAACATTTGTTAAAATTTCAATTACACTAATTGAAAGACTTTTTAGAATTCAGTCCTGCACATTCAAGCCTAGATTCAAGTCACATTGCCTGTAGAATTTAATTCTATGCATGCGATGAACAGCCAGCATGACATGATTGCTGGTCATGATCAGCGCACAATAGTATTGTATTTTAATTACACATTTTCCATGCAGCGGTATACAGCATACAAAATAACAAGCAATCCTCTGGATTACACCCAGCAATTGGCGCTAAATGATAAGCAGCTTTAAAAATAGTAGTATCCCGCAGCACAGAATGGTTTGTTCATGGCTACAGTCTAATATTTTCTGTAGGACGAGATAATGATTAACAAGTGATCGAACACCCAGATTCTCCTTACTGTCGATTGAGTGATTACCGTCTTCTTTTCTCCAGCAGTCTTAATGGCCGTCTTATTCAGTCAGGGAGGGGTGTAGTTGACTATTGTTTGACTAAGGCTCATTCCATAATAATAGAATAAACAAGCACCAGCTCACCCACTGAGGAGAAATCTTCAGACAGCAGGACGGACCAAGCCCCGGCCAAGTTCATGAACAACAAACACTCAAGTGTCCAGTGCATCTGTAGAATAAAACTTCACTTTTATTGTAAGAAACCTTTTAAAAATCATTGGAATTCCATCACAGGAAAAATGAACAAACCAACGTGTTTCAAGCCTATGCGTGCACTTATTCTTGTAACCCCCTCCAAAAATGTTGGTGATTTAATTTTTCCTGCGACAGAGACCTCATGATTTTTAAGGCTTGTAATAAAAGTGATGTTTTATTCTAAAGAGCAGCTGGACACTGGAGTGTTTGTTCATTTCATAATAGCATTTTCCAGAACCGAAGAAGAAAAGAAAAAGATCGTCTTTTTAAATTTGTCATTGTGATGTGTCCTCTGTAGGCCCCCCTCCTCACTAAAAGTTACCTCCATGATAAGCAGTAAGACAGGAGGGGATGAGCATAGTATTGCATTGCTACAGACTTTATTGAAGTGAATCAGAATCCTGTGCTTCCTCTTAAAGAGCACCGGTCATGAACTGCTGGAAACCAGTGGACTCACCTAACTGCCGCTGCCTCCCAGTCTCCAGCAATGCTTGCCCTGAGCTTGGAGACTGACATCCGAACCTGCTGTGAGTGGAGGGTACAGACGACAAGAGTATAAAGTGTATGGGGCTCTTTTTTCTGCAGATAAAGTATGTCTGTCATTTGGTTTTAAAAAAAAAAACTGTGGACTTAGGGCCCTATTACACTGAACGATAATTAGCCGAATGGGGCGGATTCTGCTGATTATTGCTCCGTGTAATAGAGACAATGATCAGCCGTTGACAACAATCATCGGCTGATCGTTTATCTAGGTTTGGACCTAAAATTGTTGGGCGCCGACCGCGCATCGCTACGTGTAATAGCGATGCGTGGCTTACAGCTGACGATTCCCCAGACACCTGACACCTTACCTCTCCCTGCTCCTGGTCTTCTCTTCTTTGCTCTGCAGCTTCCCAGTCTGCTGACAGGCCGCACAGATGCTGCCAACGGGAACGGGAAGCTGCAGAGCACAGGAGAGAAGACCGAGAGCAGGGAGAGGTAAGGTGTCAGGTGTTTGGGGAAGGGCTGTGTGGACATCACTAACGAGGGGGTGGAGGGTGTCCCTTGCCAGCACTGCACTGCCAGGAGCTTCTGTTCCCAGGCTATTTGAGGCTATTTGAGGTTCTGTCCGATCCCCAATATCCTCTATAGCAGAGAGCAGCAAAGGGCACAGTCCTGCCGATGATTGGACAAGGTAAACAGTGTATGGCATCCTTGCACCTCTTTATTTTATACCTTCTATAATGAATAGCAGTTTGCTATAACACAATGTTGTCTAGACTAAGACCCCTAGTGGACAACAGTATAGTATGGCTTTTCAGGCAGAAATAAACAGTTTTGGTGATCAAAGTACAATATCTTACAAAATGTAAATTATCTGCTCTGTAGAGCAATAAAAAAAAGTTGCTCCAAATGACTGTGACCGTTTAAGTTTTGATTATGGGAAAATCCCTATAAATTCTTGTTGTGTGCCTTGTGCGCGCTTTCCTGTTTATACTGGAATAACAAAATATATAGCCTCATTAAATACAGCCAATTGCCGCCATTCCGCAACTGCTTAGAGTCCTTTTCCTATGGGTTTATGTGGAGAAGCACAATCCTTGCTCTGAGTTCCGATAATCTTGGAGCACATAAATATGCTGCTTTACATAATGGCAAGCACTGGGCCTCTTTGCAGAGATTTAAGTGCTTATTTCACCTTGGAAGTGACATAAAATTGAGTTTTAACAATGGCTATACTCCTTCTTACTGCACCATGATTTACAAATAAATGGATTTGCTCCTGCTGTTTTAAATATGATGCATGCCATAAAAACACAAATTCCACGCTGCACCCGTTTTACTAGTTTGTCATAAATCTTTGCCAGAGGACGCTTTGCATATTCTCGTGCCCTTTCCTAACCTCCACTGCAACACTCTTTAGCATGTTAATCGATTTTTTTGACTTTGACTCATATGACATCGTCCGTTTCTTTTTAATTTTTTTTTTTTTCAGTAAAGTTTTCAAGTTGTCTTTTAAATTCAGATGCGCTTACTGTGCAGATGTGCAGTCATTGTAAGATCTATACTCCAGAGGACCATGCAGTGTAAATCAGGCTTGGGTTCCTTTCACATGTAAGGGTAAATTAGTGAAACCGGGCACTGATCTAGTGCTTAGCAAGTCGTGTGATGAATATTGCAAATGAACTAGCAGAAGTGATGTGGGAGGGCAGTAGGCAGGATGGGAGGACTGTGATGGAGAGCTGAGGGAAAGCAGTGCATTCTGGGAGTTCTAGTACTAAAAAACTCGAAAAACAAATGGATTTTGGAACTGGGATAGACATGTTAGCAATGCTATATGTTAGCATTAGTATGTTAATTGTTTTACCTGATGTCGAAGTACTCCTTTAACATAAAAACTTGATGTCTGATGACACACTGAGAGCTGAATTAGCTTGGCTTTGCTGTACCTCCCACTGAGATTACACATGTCCCCAGGAACAATCCAGGCCCTGGAGATGTGTGAGAGAGGGTTCCGCACGCCCGAGTGCATTGCAGCCTGTACTCCGCTCTCACAACTGAAAACAGTGGTCGGGAACCCAGGCAACAACTATCAACACTACTGGGACACCAAGGGGCCAAACTTCAAAAGACAGCAATTTTTTGCTAAGTTGCTTTCTTTTGCATTCCAAACAAAAGTTTAGGTGATAGCAATACTCCTGTAAGGCTCAAGCTACTTGGAGGACTATGTTGCCACAGTAGTGTAAGTGACATTGCTTAGACCGTTAAGTTGTCCTGACAGTCCTGTGTCCTACATAACTTGTGATACTCCCAGGTTAGGAAGATGTCATACTATACTTTCATATAATTTTATTTGTAGGATTATTAACACCTATGTCACCTCCTGTGGTTTTATATTTATACTACTCATTCAGTGAATAATTTTCCTGAGGCTGTATAAGGTATATAATTTCCTTCCACAGTCATACAGCTTATACCGCATGCATCCGACACATCCAGTCTTTAGGCATAACATTTCACTCTGTTAAAACGAGTGGAAATCATAAAAGGGGGAGCTGATGTTTCCATACCATATTGTACGTATGTAAGCAGTAATGCGACTTTTCTTACTCAATGGAGGCATATCTGCCACTTGCACAACTGTGTAAAAATAAGCTTAAGGGCTTAAGATGTCGCTATACTTATATTTATAAATAGTATATATGGAGAGAGGCGGGAGTCTGTGAGTATGGCAGATGGAAGGACTGAAAGACTCCGAGTTGGAGCTGCAGCTCTAGAGAACCCGAACCCGGTTCGCTCATCTCTATTAGGAACCCATCAGCAATAAATAATAGAAAAAAAAGAGATTAACCGCGATCCATCTTGAGTTTCGTGGAATCTTTCTTTGTTTTTTTTTACGCTATACATCAAGAATATATAGAGGAGAACAAGTCCATTACTATTACCTTATGGACTTTCAACACAAAAAGATGGACAAAAAAACAGACTGGGAATGACAATAATGAAGTTTCTCTCAGTATCACGAGACACCTATGCTATACATGATGTAAAAATGTGGGGCCAAAGGGGTTGAGTTTCACCTTGAGGCGAGTGCCTTAAAGTTATATAAAGACCTAGAGACAATTCATGGTTCACTGGAAATTCTGAGATTTGAAGCTTAGGCAAAGCAGCCCTAACGTGACACCTTTTGAAGGTAGCTTTTCCTTCAAGTCAATGTTTAACTGTAAAAAAGCCTTTTAACATGACTGGGAATTTATTAAGCCAAGTCATAAACTCCCTCAGAAGGAAAGGTTACCCATTAGAGATGAGCGAACCAGGTTCAGGTTCGAGTCCATCCGAACCAGAACGTTCGGTATTTGATTAGTGGCGGCTGCTGAACTTGGATAAACCTCTAAGGTTGTCTGGAAAACATGGATACAGCCAATGACTATGTCCATGTTTTCCACATAGCCTTAGGGCTTTATCCAACTTCAGCAGCCACCGCTAATCAAATGCCGAACGATCGGGTTCGGATGGACTCGAGCATGCTCGAGGTTCGCTCATCTCTATTACCCATCTGTAGGCAGCTGTTTTGGGGTTCTTGCCCCTTGTCACTACAGAGCAAGGTGCTGTTTAGCCATGCATAAGCTTATCATGGGACTAGATTTTTCTCCTTGAGGTGAGCGCCATAAAATCATGTGGAGACTTATAGGCAATTTGTGCTCCACTGACAATTCTGGGAAAAGCACGTCCACTCATTGCCAATTGCCAGAGGATTCCATAGTCTGCTCATGCAGTAGATATTTGTCTTCTTGGGACTTGTATCCTATTTGGATAAGGATAATTCATCCTTCTGATAAACCCTACACACAAAGTCCATATTGGGTACCAGAAAGAGTACACATTCCCCTTGTGCGACGCTATTTGACCATGAGAAACAAGCACTGAGAGTAATCGAATTCTTCTATCCTGTGAGCTGAAAGGATATTACAGTGCGCACACAATGTATCATTCAGGGCATTCAATATGTTTCTCAGGTTCATTGAAGCATTGAAGAATGATGATAGCATCTGTATTTGTGTGTTGTATTGCTAGGTCAGCGGAGTATTTTGATTCAACAACCCTTGAAAAATGGTATTGCTGATAACAGGGAAATTCTGAAACACACGGACATTAACAGATATGAAGTATAAAGGCAATGCACAGAATAGGGAGAAATAAACTACCCATTACAGTGCCCCTTCATGGAATCCTTGTACTGATAGCTGTGAAGGGCATGTAGTGTCAGGGACTTTTATTTTAGGGTATCTATACAGAGAGCCTAGGTGGTTCACACTCACTAAGGACCCTAATATCTATACAATCATTCTGCCTAATAAAGTACATAATCCATGGAGACTATCCTGGGTGTCAGAGCTGTTTGTTATACACAAGAGTTTTTCTGTTGCACCTTTTTTTGTGCTAATAGAAAACTGTTGGAACCTTTTGTAACTCAATGGTCGACACTAGAGTCCTGTAATAATGTATGCTGAGTAGTACGGGAGACGTACTATCCATTGTGTGCACAGACTATTTTGTTCAGTGAATTGCGGTTGTACAAAATAGACTTGTCAGTTTTTTGTGCAGCCGCAGAGAACAACAGAACACTCTGGTGTTCCATAGAAACGAATGCAGCTGGCCATTGTTAATAAATAACTGCCGTTTTTTTTACGTTGTGTGAACGTGGCCTTAAGCTGTTAAGCCTCCATACAGCTTTAGGGTATAAACCCACACACCGTATACGCAGCAAACACGCAGCAAATACGCAGCAGATTAGATCTAAATAGCTAAACACAGCATCAAATCTGTACCAACAAATCTGCTGCGTATTTGTTGCGTATCTGCTGTGTATACGGTGTGTGGGTTTGTACCCTTAAGGCTATGTTAACACACTGTTGAAATGATTTTTATAACAACAGCCGGTATTAATATTATAACAGTTGTTGTTATAAAATAATGGCTGTTATTGTCTTTAAATGGCGTCCGTCCAATAAAAACGACCACTGTTTTAACGGTGTGTTAACATAGCCTGTAAAGTCTGTAATAAATAGCACACAAACAGGAAAGTGATACTTGAGGCTAGGTTCACACTCTGTATCTGTGCGGCTGTATTGCGGGCGGTAAATCATCGGCCGGATTTTTCCGGTTCATGCGTACGCTGGAAAGTATACGATATACGGCTGCACAGTGCACACTATGTATGAATCTACGGCCCTATCGTAAACGGACCCGTAAAAAATGAACAAGACCATTGTTTGCGGCTGGAAATGCGGCCGTGGATTGACAGGCGGTCCGTACGGAGTACTTCAAAAATAGCCGGCAATTATGCTGAATGCCGATGCCTCTAATAGTTAATATATTAAATTAATAAAACACATTTTCTTTGTAATAAAGTCACTTTCATTGGTCAATAATTTAATTCTAACGAATCCATCATTGTGCAATTAAATATACTGTTAAAATAAATATATATATAAATAAATGTATATTTATATATATTTATTTTTTGACAGTATATTTAATTGCACAATGACGGATTCGTTTAAATTTAGATTTTATTTCAACGAAAATGTGTTTTATTAATTATAATAATATTAATTAGTACAGGAAGCTCCATTAAGCCGTTAATTCATATTGCCGGCAATAGACCATTCTGTACTAATCATCACTTTACTTTAATTAAAACATCAAATGTTTCTTCTAATTATATTATCACAATAGCATTATTAGAAGAAACATTTAGAATTATATGTGTGCTCAGCTGATTGGCTGATCAGCGGAGCGCACATATAATTAGCGGGTCCGCAGCACGGTGACTTCATTGTGCTGCGGACCAGCGAAGAGGCAACATCGGGGTGAGTATAGAGCTCTCCCCACCCCCTCCCCAGCACTGCACCCCTTCCAGCAAGGAAGGTCGTTTGCTGTCGTTTGGTTTTTAACCCGGCTGGTTATAAAAATAGGGGGGACCCTATGCGGTTTTTTTTTATTATTTATTTATTTAATATTTTTATAACCAGCCGGGTTAAAAACCAAACGACAGCAGCCTGGTAACACCAGGGTGGGAAGAGCCATTGGTTTAGGCCCTCCCCAGCCTAAATCTTACCAGCCTGCTGCCGCCCGGTCCAGGAGCGCCAATTTTGACGCTGCGGGACCACTGGCACCCGGCTCTTCCCAGTACCCCTGGTGGCATTGGGTACTGGGGTAATAATGGGGGGTTAGTGTTAGCCATTTTATACCGGCTAACACTAGGCCCCGACTCTATTAGACGGCTTCCACTACTAAGTCTATAAAGTAAAGAAATAAAGACAAGACACAAGAAAAAAATTTTTTTTATTCAAATAAAAACACCCCCACACCCCTCATTGACCATTTTATAAAAAAAAAACACCAAACAACCGCTGGTCATCGACGTAGTCCACGGAATCCGACGTAATCCACAGGATACCGATATCTGAAAAACAAAAAGGGAGAAACACACAAAAAACACACAAACAGGAGCACAACACCCATCATTGTGAGCGGTGTTGTGCTCCTTACAGTATGCAGCATCTTTACAGATCGCTGCTTACAGTCTGGCCCCCAAGGGGTTAAGGGAGGATGTATTGCATCCCCCTTAACCCCTTGGGGGCCAGACTGATGTCAGACTGCACCCATCCCAGCAAGGAATGGGTTAAGTGACCCCCCTTCCTTGCTGGGAGGGGTGCAGTGCTGGGGAGGGGGTGGGGAGAGCTCTATACTCACCCCGATGTTGTCTCTTCGCTGGTCCGCAGCACAATGAAGTCACTGTGCTGCGGACCGCTAATTATATGTGCGCTCAGCCGATCAGCCAATCAGCTGAGCGCACATATAATTCTAAATGTTTCTTCTAATAATGCTATTGTGATAACATAATTAGAAGAAACATTTGATGTTTTAATTAAAGTAAAGTGATGATTAGTACAGAATGGTCTATTGCCGGCAATATGAATTAACGGCTTAATGGAGCTTCCTGTACTAATTAATATTTAATTAATAAAACACATTTTCGTTGCAATAAAATCAGTTTCGTTGTTCAATAATTTAATTTAAACGAATCCATTATTGTGCAATTAAATATACTGTCAAAAAATAAATATATATATAAATATACATTTATTTATATATATATATTTATTTTAACAGTATATTTAACTGCAAAATGATGGATTCGTTTAAATTTAATTATTGAACAATGAAAGGGACTTTATTACAAAGAAAATGTGTTTTATTAATTAAATATATTAACTATTAGAGGCATCGGCATTACTGCAGAGGATTGCAAACCCCGGTAATAGCAATTCATGTAAACTGTTTCCCTGCTTTCCCAGATGCATTCCAGAGGTGTTTGCATCACTTTCTAAAGATTTTATTTTTTATTTTTAGTTGAACCAGATTTCCAAGTAAATGACCGTATGTTTTCAGCCGCATGTCTATTTTTTCCCACGGCCGCACATTTCCAGCCGCATAAAAAATACAGCCGCACACATACATAGTGTGAACATAGCCGCAAAAGGGTATTCTGAAAAAAACAGGAAAAAAATTACTTTGCTTTTTAAAACATTTTGTAATATAAAAAAAAAAAAATCGGACTTGACTACAAGGCAAACAGACCTTAAATAAGCCAGCATAGTCATCAGACAGATCATCTGTAATTGTATATGTAAACTGGTGTTCAGTGGTGATCATACTGTTTAATTTCAGGTTGCTGATTCTGCCTGTATTTTATACTAAATCCATATATCTGACTTTGCAGTTAATGGAAAACAAGCTTTACTTATCAGTAGGATGTATTTTTATCTTTTATCACAATGTCTGTAAGCTATAATAGAAATGCATTTGTATCCTTTCAGAACAACACAATAATGTAAAACAATGTGATCAAATGAAAATCTGTGTTTCTCAAATAAAAAGACAAAAATGAAAGCCTTATAGTTAAAATGAATAAAATGCATTGCTGCGAAACAAACAGAACTGTGCAAACCAGCAATTATTGGCAGATCTACTGAATCAAAGGAAAGTCAGCTGTAAGCCAGCATGAAGCCAAGCGCCTTCCTCTCATATACAGAAAAAATGGGAATGCTGCTTTATATATATATATATATGTATGTATATATATATATATATATATGTATATATATATATACATATATATATATATATATATACACACTACCGTTGTCACACTTATTCACCACCATACGTTGGGAAATGAATAGAAAATAGAGTCAAGACATTGACAAGGTTAGAAATAATGATTTGTATTTGAAATAACATTGTTTTTGCATCAAACTTTGCTTTCGTCAAAGAATCCTCCTTTTCAGCAATTACAGCATTGCACACCTTTGGCATTCTAGCTATTAATCTGTTGAGGTAAGCTGGAGAAATTGCACCCCACGCTTCTAGAAGCAGCTCCCACAAGTTGTATTGGTTGGATGGGCACTTCTGGCGTACCATACGGTCAAGCTGCTCCCACAACAGCTCAATGGGTATCAGATCTGGTGACTGCACTGGCCACTCCATTACCAATAGAATACCAGCTGTCTGCTTCTGCTGTAAATAGTTCTTGCACAATTTGGAGGTGTGTTTAGGGTCATTGTCCTGTTGTAGGATGAAATTGGCTCCAATCAAGCGCTGTCCACTGGGTATGGCATGGCGTTGCAAAATTGAGTGATAGCCTTCCTTATTCAGAATCCCTTTTACCCTGTACAAATCTCCCACCTTACCAGCACCAAAGCAACCCCAGACCATCTCATTACCTCCACCATGCTTAACAGATGGCGTCAGGCATTCTTCCAGCATCTTTTCATTTGTTCTGCGTCTCACAAACATTCTTCTTTGTGATCCAAACACCTCAAACTTGGATTCATCCGTCCACAACACTTTTTTCCAGTCTTCCTCTGTCCAATGTCTGTGTTCTTTTGCCCATCTTAATCTTTTTCTTTTATTGGCCAGTCTCAGATATGGCTTTTTCTTTGCCTCTCTGCCCTGAAGCCCAAAATCCCGCAGCCGCCTCTTCACTGTAGATGTTGACACTGGTGTTTTGCGGGTACTATTTAATGAAGATGCCAGTTGGGGACCTGTGAGGCGTCTGTTTCTCAAACTAGAGACTCTAATGTGCTTATCTTCTTGCTTAGTTGTGCAACGTGGCCTCCCACTTCTTTTTCTACTCTGGTTAGAGCCTGTTTGTGCTGTCCTCTGAAGGGAGTAGTACACACCGTTGTAGGAAATCTTCAATTTCTTAGCAATTTCTAGCATGGAATAGCCTTCATTTCTAAGAACAAGAATAGACTGTCGAGTTTCAGATGAAAGTTCTCTTTTTCTGGTAATTTTGAGCGTTTAATTGACCCCACGAATGTGATGCTCCAGAAACACAATCTGCTCAAAGGAAGGTCAGTTTTGTAGCTTCTGTAATGAGCTAGAATGTTTTCAGATGTGTGAACATGATTGCACAAGGGTTTTCTAATCATCAATTAGCCTTCTGAGCCAATGAGCAAACACATAGTACCATTAGAACACTGGCGTGATAGCTGCTGGAAATAGGCCTCTATACACCTATGTAGATATTGCACCAGAAACCAGACATTTGCAGCTAGAATAGTCATTTACCACATTAGCAATGTATAGAGTGTATTTGTTTAAAGTTAGGACTAGTTTAAAGTTATCTTCATTGAAAAGTACAGTGCTTTTCCTTCAAAAATAAGGACATTTCAAGGTGACCCCAAACTTTTCAACGGTAGTGTGTGTATATATATATATAATCTAAATCTAACTAGATGTATCTGATAGACAAATAGCTCCATATATTACATAGATAGATTAGCTAGATATTGTATAGGCATAGTGAGATATAGATATGGGATAGATAGATAGATAGATAGATAGAATTGATTGTATTGGTGGATATATATAGAGATAAAGAGTGATAGCCTTCTTATTTCCCATTCCCATTAAATAGGTCATGTAAGGCAAATGCTGAGGCGTGCTCAGGCTCTGTGTTCTGTTATTTCGTTCTTCAGTATTATTTTTTACTGATTACTCCTCCAGATTTCACTATTTCTGTCCTCTGTCCTTGCCAGGACTGGAATATATTTCCTCCTGTGAAATCCTTGCCAGTAAGTATCCTTACCGAGCCATATACTGAGTGCTGCAGCAGCAGCGGTGACTGGTCCATAGGAGCAGTGCGTGGATTACCCATGCCTTTAATGCTATGTATAGGTATGAACCATGGCTCATTTATAGCTCCTGTATAGAGCAGTGCAGGTGTTACTATCTCTCCGACATACAGGGCCCTGGAGACATCATCACCCAGCTGTCTCATAATCTGCCTCACACCTCCAGTCAAGTCATTCATCGCTGTGACTCGTGTGAGCATTGATGTCTGGCTTGACCTCTGTTCACTTGCTTCTAGGCGGCCTAATCCAGGTTATTGGATTGTGCTGAGAGGATTATCCCAGCTACGTGGGAGCAGGTGGAAGAGAATGGGGTAAAAAAAAAAAGTGAAAACCACATCTGTATTGGTTGCATTATAAAAGTAATTATAGAGTAAGATGCCCAGAGCATTTCATGTATATGTGGCAAGGATTAATGTGTCCCTGTCGTATTAACTTTCAAAATCTAAATCAACAGTAGATGTGATATAAAGCAAGTTTGCAATATACATTAATTTTTTTTGTTTTTGTTATCATTTTGTAAAACAAAGCTGAACTTACCAGAAATCCAGGTCCAGTCTCCTGAAGGCAGATTTTCTGACTTGTGCTGGTTGAAAATAACAGACTAAACACAGTAATTCCGGCCAGTACAGAGAGTCACCGCTCAATGTGTCCATCAATCACATGACTGCCTTCTCTCTGTGAGCGCTCAGATGACCTGGGATACACAGGGCTTACTGTTTTCTGACTGTTTCCTGTTTTTTTTTTTCAGAAAAAAAGAGTCAGAAAACTGGAGGTGCCTGTGTAAATTGCAAACTTGCTTTATATCACATCTACTGTTGATTTAGATTTTGAAAGTTATAAAGACAGTGACAATTTAAGGTCTCCTTAACACATTGTATAAAACAATGCCCCAAAAACACCACACCATAAATTCAGCAAAAGACACAAGGCCGCAAGATAACAAAATGTAGAAAAGTGAAAGGTCTGAAGACATACTGAATGCATTATATATGTTGTCTCCAACTGAAAAATAATTATAGATTTATTACCAATTTCTCTATTTCCCCTTAAAACCTGCAGACTTTTAATGCATCTCGGAGCAGGATTCAAGGATTCCATATCTATGGGGCTAGGATGGTCCTCTCTAGTCATTTATTTTATGTTTGACCTTAAAGGTAGCTGGTTGTATTGCTTACCAATACCTTCCATTCATCCAGACATTTGCTCAATGAGATGATCCCTTGATTTCCAGGTTTGTGGATTTCAGGTAGCATGGAAACTGTCTCTTTTCTTGGTCTGTCTGGTATTAAGCCACCTGTACACGGTCAGACTAATAGCGTGTGTGTACCAGTTGTCTTTGTACCACTTTCCAGTAGCCGAATGTTTTCATCACAACTATTTCACCACATTTGTCTGCCATTTTCATAACGGTTTCCTTATTGTTTTTCAAAGGTCGAGTGACCTTCCCCTCCTTTTAATGCTGTCCCCGGGTTGTAGATAGTTAATGTTGTGAAGCATTCACAGTATAATATATTTCTTTTGTAATATCACTTTAAAAAAAAGTTCATCCAAGCCCTCTAACAGAGATAGCTGTTCAGATCTGGCTGAAGATAAATGAGGCTGGTTGTGAATGTGTTGTTTTGTAATGGCACATTTCTCTGCTTAATGTGCTCGGTGCCTCCAGTGCAGTGGAGAAATGCATCACTCCATCATCCAGGGACCACTAGCTCCATTATTTTGTTTTATCACCTGGTTGGTTTGCTATGAGGTCACCCAAACCCAAGAGCATGGTGATGTGATGGAGAGGCTGTGAGCGTCTATATAATTGACTAAATATATCACCCTCTATTTCATTAATAAGGAAATAAAAATAGTAGCGTGGAAGCAGCAAGATTTCTGAATGCAAAAGACATTTCCCTAAATTAGAGCTGGAACCGCTGTTATGTGCTCAGTTATAGAAACAGCTGCTGGCCTAGCTTTATACCAGAAATATTTCAGCTTTTCCAGCATCGGATCATCCAAAGGTCCCAGGTTCACAATGAAGTAAGGCCAAATCCTGGGCTACATCTGAATATTTGCTTTACCATTCATAACACATGACTTATCTAAAGGAGAGTGGGCCTTTCTCGCTATCGATGCACTATATTACTTAGCACCCTCATTTAATGGCTGGACTATTTTATCTCACATTATATCCTAATGCATTCCTAGGGGATACGGCACAAGGCTCCAGGATATATCATTGATGATATTTCACTGTAGTGAAACAGTTTGAGTCTCCTTTCACGACGTAGAAGTCTCGGCTTTCTGCACAGCTGGTGGACATGTGGCAGAGTCATACCTCATTAACACTAACTTAAATAGGTTCTATGAAGTGTACTTAGCTTTCTGATTCTTTGATATATAAAATATGTGACATGTTTTCACAATGAAGCAGGTGGTGGCTGTATACGTGAAGAAACATCTGCAATGCAAATTATATTAGTCTCCATTCTTTCTTATAGAACTTTAAAAAATTCTACTTATGTAATAAAGTAGTCATTTGTTTAAAGGATAACTATAAAGTTTTGCGGGCAGCAGGATATGCTGTGAAGAAACCTGCTGTACCGCTCCTACCGTTGCAGGCACACGCCAGGTATAAAGGGTAACTTTATAGTTAGCCTTTAAACCCAGTGTGAAAAAATAGGATTATAACGTTTGCTCATTGGTATGGTAGGCATGTCAAAACCTCTATTTGCCTGTAAGTATTTATATTACTTATATTAACAGAATGTAGATAGCATTACTGAGTTATTCCAGTAAAAAAATAAATATGTTGTTGGGGCTGGTGTAAAAAATAATAAGTTATACTTACCTAACCCAGTGCCCTGCAGCTCATATTACAGCTTACTTGCTTTCAATATGAGCTGTCTGAGCAGGACCTGCCATTGGTGTCCCATCTCAGCCAGTGATTGCTAAGTGGATTAGTTTAGGAGAAGTCCAGCACGGCCTTTTTTCCAAAACAATTGGGGAGGAGGTGGGTGAACAAAACAACGTGCACTTACCTCCTCATCTTAAACGCAGAGGTCTGCTGTCCTCCACTCCAGTTCCTAGTCCACAGCCGCTTCTAAGTCTAGTGTAATTTTGGATTTAACGTGTCAGACTCGCTCAGCCAGTTAGCAGCTGAGGCAGGACTCCACTAAATCCGCTGACTGGCTGAGCAGGCTTGGAACATCATGTCCCAAGTCTCCTCTCTAGACTAGGGAGCGTCCAGGGATTGGAGCTGAAAACAACGGACCCCTCTACTGGAGCCATGGAGGTAAGTGCATGTTTTTTTTGTTCACCTACTTCTCCCTGGCAGTTTTGAAATAAAAGAAAGTCTGTGCCCGGACTTTTCCTTTAAGTATCACTTCTTTTTTTTTTTTTTTTTTTTTTACACTAGTGCAGCAACATATACATTTGTATTATACCTGATGACACCTTTAAGACCAGGTCTCACCACTGTATACTATGAATCTAAGCTTGGACAAGGACATGAGTCCAAACAAGTTGGAGACATTACTTAAAAGTAATGTCAGCAGAAAATTATCTATTGTTTAAAGTGTACCTGTCGTTTGCAAAAACTTTTAACATGTCATAGGGACAAACGTTTTGATCAGTCTGGGTCTAAGTGTTCAGACCCGTATCCAACGGGAGAACGAGCCAGAAGAGGACCCTGCTCTGTTTTAGAAAAAAAGTTGGCCTCAAAATGTAAGTCTAAGGAGCCGACTTTTACTTACACAGAGCAGGAAGATAATGAGCTCATTCTCCCGATCGGTACGTGTCTGAACACTCAGACCCAGACCGATCCAAACTTTAATAAATAGTTTATTTAAACAAAAAACACAAGTTTTTAATGTAAACAGATTTTTTTGGATTGTTTTTCTAATTTTCCGTCTTACTTATATTATATATATATATATATATATATATATATATATATAATATTATAAAATAATCCTGAAATCTTGCAGTTTTCTTTCTCACCACTAGATCTAAAACTAAGCGGAGACTTACGGTTCTGTCTGTGGTAAAAGGAGGCTGCTGTACAGTACTTATGGAATGACCTTTTTACAGGTCACAGAGTTTGCTCAGTAATGTTTCACAGTCATCTCAAGGAGACAGAGTCTGTCTATTGTATTCTATGTTTATGAGGCTTGCCTTGTCACTAAATGCTGTTAAAAACAGCTTAGGCAAGTTGGCAACCCCCATAACATTGTACATTACAGTCAATTACATTGTAAATTACAGTCAGAAAATAGGAACAGATTATAAAAAAAGAAGATGTTTTAGTATTTTACTCTAATCAGTAAGAAAATCTAGGCGACACATTCCCTTTTAGGGTGCGTTCACACGTACAGAATCCACAGCAGATTTGATGTCAATGTAACTAAATAACTGAACACAGCATCAAACCCGAATCACCATAGCAGAGCATGTAAAGTGCGGCCGGGATTCCATAGAAGTAAATGCAATGTATTTATTTAATTAATAATGGCCGGTGTTGCAATCTGCAACAAAGGCCGTTATTAATTCAATAAATACATTGTGTGAACATAGCCTAAGGGTGCTTTATACGTACAGAATCCGCAGGAGATTTGATGCTGCAGATTCGCAGCAGATTAGATCAATGTAACTAAATAACTGAACAGAGCATCAAATCTGCGCCATCAAATCTGCTGCAGATCCTGTACGTGTGAACTCACCCTAAGGTAAGATGCTCAACCAGCAAAGTAGTGAAAGCTAATCCATGCTGATCAGTGGGGAAATATGCAATGTTTGTGTGTGCACTATTAATTCCAAGAACAATATTATCCACATTCAATGTATTGGAGGTCCAAGCGATCGGACTTTTGCCAGTATAAGTACGATAGAGGACATGTTATCATTTTTTCCAGATGGGAAAACCATTTTCAGATGGGAAAGCCCCTTTAAGCCCCTATCTGGCCAAATATATGCATTAATTCTCTGCATTGTCAGATAAACCCTGCTTGTTTTGCATGCTCTCGGCAATCTTTATTTACCATTCTTCCCTCCAGGTCCTTCCTTTCATAACTTGTACTGATTTTACTGAACCTAGCAGGATGTTTTGTGGATGTATTATATATATATATATATATATATATATATATATATATATATATATATACTGTATATGCTGAAAATGATGGCAGCATACCGACTAGGTATTGTTGCCTTCTTCCTTTTGTTCTCCTGGTGACTTTTAGTGCCAGAAGTATTTCATTTACCTGCATCAAACAGAAATCTAAGCTGTCTGCTCCTGGAATAAGTGCATTGTATCACCATCCTTCATGCATCCTTGCTGTACGGCAAGCACATCACAAGATCTGAAAAGCTGAAGTATGGATTTTGTTTTATCGTCAGGAAGGCTTGACAAAGACAAGCGGGTCAGAAGTACTTGATATATCCTTCTTATCTGAGTAGAGAAGCGAGCCCCAGACACAGATCGGTTTGACTTAGTTGTAAAGATGCCGCAGATGCTTTTTGTTTACCACTGTCATAAGCAATATACATCAGTCGGCGGCATCTCTTGTGTGACAAATCCATTACCTTTTAATTACAGAGGTAGGGAAAAAAATCTTCTTCCAGCATCAACAAACTTTCCCAGCAATGACAAGCATTCCCTTTAGTGCTCTAATGTCAGTCCTGACAGATGGCCCGAAGCACAAGGCACTGAGACATCGCAGTGTCTTAGAGGTGGGCTAAAGCTCCTAAAAGCTCTAACACAATAAAGGCTACGCCATTAGAGACTACAATAGTCGTACAGCCCATTGTCTGATTATTTGGCCTTACTCAATTCTGTGTAACATTGCTCCGATTTTCAGTACTTAGCCACAAGCTTAGTGTGGTTACAGATGGGATAACCATTATACATAGTACCTATGATAAGTGCTATTATAGTCTGCCATAATGTGCAAGCAGTACTTAACCATATTAAACAGTTAATACTAAAAGTCTCTGAGTTATACAAGATATTTTGCTGTTTCTGGCCTGGTACATGGGTAACAGATGCCGGATGATGGCACCCTTACAATGTCCGTAGGGGTTTTCACTGGCTCTAAATGGCATACAAATGTGCAGAGTTAGATTTGCCATCTTCGTTCCTTTCTCTACTGCTCTGTCTTTGTACCACAGTAGTTGTGATAGTTTTGTATTTCTAGCGTTATGTTCATGAACCATCACATTCAGTATAAACAGCATTGCACATGACACCCGAGAGATTCATGGAACATGAAGGACACGGAGCAAAACCACGGCCGCAATTGTATGACGATAATGCTACATGTCTTTATGTTACTTAGATAAATCCGTTGAGCTCTTTTGGCAGAATGGTTAATGGAATGGTTAGCATTACAGAAATGTTGTATTCATTATGGCTTCTGTAATAATGGAAGTCATTACACCAATGGGAACAAAGCTAAGTTCCACTTAATATAGAAACATTCTGTGCAGTCAAGGGTAAGTCCACTTGCAGCAGATTTTTCTACCACAACTCCACAGTGGGTTCTTATTTAATGTATGATACATATTTCAGGGGTCTGCACAGTTATACCTCTTTATGTGAGGAGCACATCTGCTAACACTGTCCTAATGCACAGCACGTGGTGGTGGTGGTGGAACAAGATGGATTCTTTGTGCATCCTATGGAGGCAGCTACTGCATGCAGCTGAGATGGCAACATACAGCTGTCAATAAGCACAAGATTTCCACTGCCTTTTTACCAGCAACATGCTGCAGCCATAAGCCCTATGGCTATACTAAGACTTTTGTACTTTTACTGATTAAATTTCTACCTGCACTACCTCTAGTAAAAGGAATTCATAGCCTTATACTTACCTAAAAAAAATTGTCTTTTTTTATGCCAACTTAAAGAAGTTGGCACTTACTACTGCATTAATGCTTCACTTCCTGGATAAAATTGTGATGTCACGACCCGACTCCCAGAGCTGTGCGGGCTGTGGCTGCTGGAGAGGATGATAGCAGGGGGACAGTGAGGGACACAGGGCACTGGAGGGACACTGAGCATCTCCCCGCCATCATCCTCTCCAGCAGCCACAGCCCGCACAGCTCTGGGAGTCAGGTAGTGACATCATCATTTTATCCAGGAAGTGAAGCCTTGATGCAGTAGTAAGTGCAGGGAAAAAAGCTCTTTATGAGTATTTTCTGTAATAAGTGTATATTGGTAATTTGTATAACTTTTGGGGGGCAAAACAAACTTTAATAAAAATTTTCCCCGGACTTCTCCTTTAAACTACACCTAAATAATGCCTCAACTGGCACATTTAAGGCACTTCATTTCCTGATGAAAGGCAGTATCTATAACACATAGTAGATGTGTTTTAGATAAAAGTGCTCCATAGGGCATCAAATCATGACGTACTATACACTATAGTTGAGAACAGATTTAGATAAATTTGTCCCAGTGAGTTGTATTCAATCTTGTTCTGCAGCTGTCACTAAGATCCACTCACCCATATATCCTTACAGATCTAAATGAGGGTAAGAGCGTTACATAAGGCGGAAAAAAAACATTAAGGAATATTTCCCATCTTCCTAGTTCTGATCCCACTTTAAATCTAAAAAGATATTTGGTAGTGATGCATCTTATTATCCCACCGCAGCCATGACCTATAAACTACAGAGGTAATATTCTATAACAGTATAACATGTAAAATAAGACTGCAATGTGAACTGCAACAAAATGCAATAGAAAGCAATAGATCTTAGAGTTATACACAATACTAGTTCCATCCTGTTATATTATTTTAACATAATACATTGTGTGCTGTATATACTGTGATATGCTGATATATACATTTATGTGATATTGGATAATTTTTCTAATAAATGACCCAGTCATAGATTTTCACTCATTTGTTTGAAATTTTTTATTTTTTTTATTTTTTGAAATATAGAAAATTTTGAAGGGTCACAAACTTTCCAAAAGAATCACCCCTCCCCTCTCCCCTCCTCATTTATAATATGAAGTTACATGTCAGGACCAGGGCCAGGGAGATTATTACCTCAGCAGGCAATGCACAGGTGCACAAAGAAATTCTCTTTTCCGTTGATAGAAGATAGGTTTGGTGTCATCCTGAAGTCATTTTTCAGGATAATAATGCACCTTGCCTCAGAGCCCAGAGTGAGAAGCTTTTCTGCAGGAAAGGCATATAACCTCAATGACATGGCCAGCTAATATGCTAGATCTCAATTTATTGGAAAATTTATGGTGAAAATTAAACAAAATTGGTCCATGACAAGGCAGAGCTGATCTGTCATCCTCTCTTCAAGAAAGTTGAAAGAAGATTGATGGAGAATATTGTTTATCATTACTGAAGCCCATGCCTCATTGAATTCAGATGTCATAGAAGACTGAGGAAGGGCAACAAAGTAAAGCTGAAACCATTTTGTGCATGATTCCATTTTCTTTCTTAAAGAAGCAGTTCACAAAAAAATATTTTGGGCCCCCCCCCCCCCCTGTAGGCGCTGGAACCAGTAGTGAATTATAATAGGGGCGTTCCGGGCGGCAGCTGAGCTCCTGGGGGGCCCTTGACCACCAAAAAAGGCTCATACTTTCAGTGGTGTACTGTCTCCTGGCTACACTTACACCATAATTTGCAAAAAATCACAGATTTTTTATGGTAATTTTGCACAAATCAGGACATCATGACATTATTTGTCCTGTACTATGAACGCCAGGCTAGTGCTTCCATAGTTACAGTGGGGTGGGGGGGCCCAGGCTTGGTGAGCAGCCCTGGGCCTATGGTAAAGTTAATCCACCCCTGGCTGGAACGTATACTCACCGCAGCTGATCGGTGTCCCGCGGCGCGGCTTCGTTCCGATCCCGCATCAAATTCAGCACACACTCACATCCGCCTCTGCTGTGACTCCTCTTCTCTGTCCTGTGATTATACGCCGGAACTCACTTCCATGCATTCTCTATTCCATCAGATCCGCAGCAGATTTGACTAAATAAAAGAACACAGCATCAAATCTGAACCATCAAATTTGGTGTGGATCCGCAGCAGATCCACAGCAGATTTGACAGTGCGGATTTAATGCTGTGTTCTTTCAATCCACTGTGAGGGTGCGGATCGGCAGCAGATTTAATGGCGCTAATTTGAATCTGCAGCAGATCTGATGGCCCAGATTAGATTCAAAGCAAATCTGTGCCATCAAATCTGCTGCAGATTACACATACCCTAACACTGAATATCATAACTCCTATACTTTATCTAGAAAAATATATTCCATTAATTATGATTTCCTTTCATGTGTTTAAAGGATGTTTTATAAAGCCAGAACGTTCAGCCGTTAAACTTTGTTTTGTGTTATGTACAAATCCTTAAGTGGTTGGCCACCTTCTCAGTTGAAAAGTACTGTATCGCTTATATACTGATACTCAGTGACTCTTATGCACTGGAACAGTGTGTTATGTAGCTCCATTCATCTTCCTGTCCCTCATCCTTGTGTGCAGTGGAATAGAGCTCCCATCTGTAGACGATGTACTTTACAAAATTACCTTTAGGGTAGTTTCACGCGGACCGCATTACAGCGCATTTCACGTTGCGGGTTTCGTAAGCAAAATCCGCTGCAATATTCATTAACGGACAGGTAATGTATTATCCTGGCAGCCGCTAAGTTAAGTGGGGAGGGGCTACATTCTTGCAACAGAATGAAAATCCACCAATGATTAAAAGTGCTTTCTTTTTTAAAATAAGCCCCAGACATCACTTTTAAAGGTATAATTTTGCAATGTCCATTGGCCGCTGCTGCGAAAGTCAGCTCTACCAAAGTGGGTGACAGTATCTGAAACTAACGGACACTGTACTTTTCGAAAAATCAATTGAAAGGTGGCCAGTCCCTTTATATAGTGGGATATACTCAGTGTCGGACTGGGCCACCAGAGGATCCTCCGGTGGGCCCCTCCCCCACTCCCACTGACAGTCCACAGCTGGGGCCCCCAGGCAGCCATAAAGTGAGGCTGCCTGTCCTCAGTTGGCCCAAGTATCTGACGCTGCAGAAGCTGTCAGGTCTCCAGCAGCCCTGGGAGGATACCTGGACTCAAGACTGGGCAAAACCATGTCCCTGGTATCACCCATGAAGCTCTGCCCCCGCCGCGGGTAGCCATGCCCCCTGACGGCATGACTGATCGCTCTCATGCAGAGCAGGGAGAGAAATCGCTGGGAGACTAGAGAAACCATATAGGTGAGGTAAGTATAGCTGTTTTTTTTATTTTAAATAGAGATGGAGGGGCAGGAGAATGATGAAGGAGGCTGTAGTATGGTGATGAGGGGCAAAAGGATGAGAGGGGAACTATGAGGATGGAAGGGCAGAAGGATGAAGGGGGTAGTAGTATGATGGGGTAGGAGGATGATGGAGGGGTAGTATTATGATGGAGGGGCAGGAGGATGAAGGGGGTAGTAGTATGATGATAAAGGGGGTGATAGTATTATTATGAAGGGGTAGTAGTATGATCTTGGAGGTGAAGGAGGATAAAGGGGGGAGTAGTATGATGATGGCAGGGCAGGAAGATGGAGGGGTAGTAGTATGATGATGGCAGGGCAGGAGGATTAAGGGGGGAGTAGTATGATGATGGCAGGGCAGGAGGATTAAGGGGGAGTAGTATGATGATGGCAGGGCAGGAGGATGAAGGGGGTAGTAGTATGATGGGGTAGGAGGATGATGGAGGGGTAGTATGATGGAGGGGCAGGAGGATGAAGGGGGTAGTAGTATGATGGGGTAGGAGGATAATGGAGGGGTAGTATTATGAGGGAGGGGCAGGAGGATGAAAGTGGTAGTAGTATGATGATAAAAGGGTGGTAGTATTATGATGAAGGTGTAGTAGTATGATCTTGGAGGTGCAGGAGGATGAAGGAGGTAGTAGTATGTTGATGTAGGACAGGAGGATGAAGGGGTAGTAGTATGATGATAGAGGGCAGGAGGATGAAGGGGGTAGTATGATGATGATGTAAGGCAGGAGGATGAAGGGGTAGTATGATGGTGGAGGGGCAGGGGGATGAAGGGGTAGTAGTATAATGATGGGCGGCAAGAGGATGAAGAAGGGGTAGTAGTATGATGATTGAGGGGCAGGAGGATGAAGGGGGTAATAAAATGATGATATGGGGTGCAGCTGCATCATATAGGCACAAACTACCAGTATATACAGTCAGTCATCGGAGTGGGGGACAAGGGAGTTGTCGCAGATCCAGATGAATCCAGGATAGGGCCGGGTCAGTATGTCGCTTTTTACCGATTGTTCTTTGGTGGGCCCCAAGGATCATTTCCTCTGGTGGGCCCCAGGTATCCCAGTCCAACATTGGATATACTAAATTCTGATGAGTAAGGTTACAAGACTGCAATGCTGGTCACTTCTGAGGAATTCACATAAGCAGATCATGAATAATAAAACGGTGGCATCGGTAAGCAAACTATGATGCTGTTTCCTTTTTATTAAAGCTTTAAATTACAACTCATTGTTCACTGATAATTGCAGCAATAGCTCTTACATTTATGATAAGTTACATGTAACCGATCTGGAATATATGTGGGTATGTGTGCAATTACAATGCTCTGCTTTAGTATTTCTGAACAAAATAAGTTGTCAATTGTCGTTCTGGGATGTTCTGGGAAAATTCTATGCACATACACCAGACTTACCCACCCATATCCCTCCATGCACCCAGCATATGGGAAGGGATAGTAAGGCATAGTCTGTAGTGGTTTCCTGAAGGTATGTAGTACAAAAATATGTATTGTATATTGTATACTTATATTGTATACTTAATACAGTAAATATTTTTGTACTGTGGTATTCAGTGGTCAACAAATTTTACTGTATGTCTGAGGCAATGTCCACATGTTTACCATATGTCTCACTACAAAAAATCTAATGCAATTGCCCCTATATCTCTGTTAAAAACAGCTCTATCAAGTGTTATATAGTTACTGTTAATGTCTATGGGGTATCCTTTTATGCAAAATTGAGAGAGGTCCCGTAGATTTCCATTGTACTTCCATATACTGCTCCTTAAAGCTGTTTAGAGAGGAGAAAAAGGAGCACGTGTAGCCATGTGCATCAGCCCCTTTGACATTTAACTATGACATGTCAGAAGATTTTTTGCCTTATAGTTATTATGATATAAAACATTTTATATTTTATAGTTTGCTCAGTTTCTCTTATGCAGCCTTTTCTTTTATTTTTTAATAATTTTTATTTATTAATAATATTTATTAACATTTTTTAAAAATTATAATAGGCCCCAGATAAGGTGCAAACAGAGAGACAATTGTCAAATTGACATGTGGTAGACATAAGTGGAGGAAAGAGGCCCCAAAATAATCACAACAAATGATGTCATAAAATAAAATACATTAACAAGAACGGTCCGAAACCCAAGCAAAAGGGGAACAAGGAAAAGAGCAGAAAGAGATGGAGGAGAGGAGAGAGAAGTAGGGAAGGCGAGGGAGAAGGGGGGGGGGGAGAGGAAGGAGGGCGTCACTGCAGGCCTACTGAGCTAAAAGAGATTTAAACTCAGGGGTGTCGGTAAATTGGTTCTCAATAATACCATGTCCGGAAGAAGCGGGCAGATCTTCCATACACTTAACGTCTTCCACCCTGTGCGGCTACATGGAGATAAGAAGAGGGTCTGGGCAAAGCTAGAGGACAGGTATACAGGCTCTGCAGCGGTGATCAGGTAGTGAAGCACAGAGTGGTGGTAGGTTTTGAGAGCAATGTCAGATATGTGCAAGAGGAAGAACCCAAGAGTAAAGGCACTGGGTAGAGGCAAAACGCCACACCTCTTGGGACCACTACAGAATGTGTAAATGAGAGTGCCCTCCTCCCCGCAATTCCTCAGCCTCCTTCTTTTTACATATAGTACAGTCTGCTCTGCCTTAAAGTAATCACAAGTTCAGCTTTGCTTTGCTTAGAATATTGTTCAAGAGAGGAGGTAGATGACCAAGCTGATGAATTTCATTCTGAAGAGGAGGAAGCAGCCCGCACTGTATGTGAAAACAAGGGAGCTTTAGAGGGAGACAACATTTTTGATAAAAAACTGCATACTCCATAATCAGTAGAGAAAGTAGGCTTTAAAGTCTCTGTGTTCAGAATGCCCTTGTAGGTGAGTAGTAGATGGGCATTCTGTACCAGACAAGCCCTTTAATCTGTGACACAGGTATAATCAAACTATAATACCAACTTCAGTGCATTGGAAAAGTGAGGTTACTGCAGCAATAAAAGTTATTGTCTTGTTCTAAACCTTGTAAGTAGTGTGCTGTCGAGCATGTAATACATCATGATGATAAACCCACAGAAGGAGAGCACATCAAGCAGTCTTCACAATTTCATTATACCAAAAGCGTTTCCACATTCTTCAAATAGGCATTTTGTTATAATTAAGAATGGAAATCCCTGTAAGGCTCGCTCGGTATACCTGCCACCAGCTTGGGCCAAATAGGTTTGAGAGTCAATTATTCTAGACAGCTGTCACTTGGAAAGTAACACTGTGTCCCAGTTTTTTCTAGCATAAACCGTGTGAAAACAATGTCTGTGGTACCCGGATACATTAGGCAGAGCAGGTGGATACATGGAAGGGGGGGGGGGTGACAGATGCAACAGCTATTCTGGCCATTGTTACATAAACATATGTGAGCATGATGGAGAGGCTGCAGGATTTCTCTGCTGATGATATTTTCACTTTAATCCAGGGAAGGGAAGTGATTACAAAACATTATGACCGCTTCCTCTAAGTTTACTTCTTTATACTTTTACTGTTTGCTTTTACTGTTTACTTCGGTATTCAATAATCATGTGTAATTGGGATGTAGGGACCTTTAGGCTTGGTTCACACACAGTAAAATAAAAGCAAATGGCAGCCAAAAAGTAAAGAAAAAACATGCCAGCTTTTCTTATCTAATGTTATGTTACACTAAAGTGGACTAGATGGTGGACTACAGGGATGTCACTGCAGAGCGCCAGGGGCCCCCTATGCACTGAACACCCACATTTACATATTAACAAAAGGTACTCAATAACGCAGCAGCACACTGACATAATAAAGGTATGTTAGGAAGAACCCTAAGTCATACAAATCAAATACAATAAATAATGGCTACCATAACTTACCGCTCCTCACTCCTTTTAAACTCTGAGAGCAGCTGCAGTAACACCTAAAGTGAAGAGGAGCCACTGAGGCGCAGGAAATAAATAGTGGGCTGCTGTCTGACTCCATTTTTTGTCTGGTATGGGATGTGAAATAATTTTGAGGTTTGGCTGAAGGTCTGAATTTTAGAATTTAGAAGTAAATTTTAGGTCTGAAAATGGTTCCTATCATAAAAAAAAACTTACGCTTTGTCATTGTGACATATCACAAGTTTTTATTAGTCAGGGTCTGAGTGTTCAGGTTTTCTCATCTGAAGGTATGTGTAATGTACATCATACAAGCAGGTGGTCTTCTCATAAGAGGGCTGCCAATATTTACTATGACTGCTGTGGCTATCCTTTAGACAATGCTGGTTCATGCAAATACCAACTTTTATATTTTCTTTTTTTTCCTCCTTCCTAAGACTAGCCCTACATGTAGGTACCATGGCAAGCTGTGGGTGGTATATTACAGGAGAATACAGCATGGAACCATAAAACAGTTATGTAGAGACAATTTACATTTTTAAATCATATTCTGCTGTGCCTACCATATGTAGGAATTTTCTAACTGAAATCCTTTTGTTGCCCTAGTGAATAGCTGTATTGTGATTTTAAAAAAATCAATTCAGCTGTCATGCGTAGGCAAGTGGTAGTGGGTTCTCTGTGTTGATATGTACATGTGGCAAATTTCATGTCAAATCCATGCAAATGTCTATTTTTTTTCCGAAAGCTGCATCTGTTCATTACATACATATACCACAGTAGCATAGTAATACATTATAACTTTAAGGAGAAAATAGAACCAAGTCTGTTTTTTATGGAACTGTAAAAAATATTCCTTCTAAAATAAAACCTACCAGTAAGTCTGTTCTGTGAAAGTTTTAGATCTATAATTATTATGTAATGTCACCTTTCCCACAGTGTTTGTCTCCCAGGTCCCTAAGAATTCTGAATTAATAATCTGTCTAGTTTTCAGCTGTATGTTTCACTGCCAGCTGTCAGTTTGGGTCATCAGACCCATGGCCAGGCCAGGACATCTGGCAGTATTATAGAAGCTACCACTTCCAATCAGCTGTCCGGACAAGCTGTGGCTACTGCATCAACAAAATGAATAGAGTGATCAGCTGTGCGTCGAATAATTGTGGAGCTGGGTTACAGTGGCTCAGCTTCCATTCACTTAAATGGGAACTTAGTTGCAGTAAACCCAACATCACCAATACATAGCCTTTCAATGCGTATGTAACAGAGTCGCTGCTTCCTAGAACAGCTGAGCGGATGGGGTGATGGTTGTACCTAATGGTGCGTTTATACGGAACGATTATCGTTCAAATTTTCGCTATAGCTATCGCATTTGAGCGATAATCGGCTCGTGTAAACAAAGCGAACGATCAAGCGACAAGCGAAAAATCGTTCATTTTGATCTTTCAACATGTTCTCATATCGTCGTTGGTTGTTCGCTAAAAATTCGCAGATCACTTTGTGTAAGCAGTCTTTCACCGATTTACCCTATGTGTGAGAAGGGCTTAAGCGATCTTAAAACGATTGCAATAAGTTGTTTTTTTAACGATTTTTCACTTGGTCTAAACGCTGATCGTTCTAAAAAACAAATTGTTGCTTCAAAATCGTTAAACGATTGATTGGGCGAATTATCGCTCCGTGTTAACTTAGCATAAGGATAGCCAATCCATGTATAATGCCCAGAAAATCTCTTTGTCTAATGGTCTATGTGGCAAGTTTTGAACTGTGTATGGGAAAAAACAAAACTTGAATCACTATAAAGATATATTGAGAAATTAATCTGCACCAATTCAAACAAATACAAACGTATACAGAAGACAGAAGAGCATGCTTTCAGGACGTGTAGTTCCTGATCAGTTTTATAATGTTAAGGGGAGGGATGCTCTTTAAGAATCTGATTTCTTTTTCAGAGACTGATTAAATAAATATATGAATTTAGTACCGATCGTATCACGTGACCTTTCTGCTCCTTCTGCGGCTGGGGAGAAGCTGTTAGAATCCCCTGGTGAGTATACTGTCCATCAATACGCATTGCTGATGTACTGCCGGTGACTGACATTACATCATACCGATAATATCTCTACACCGCACTGCTCTTGTAATTTCACTTATTGAAGGTAAAATATAATTTGGAGCTGATACAATAACCCACAGTGCACAATGGGTTTCAATCTTTAGAAACAGAAGAAGAGTAAGATTGTACTTCAGCTGCTTCAGTTGCTTATGGGCAATATTAATGGTTTTGCTTTATTATCTTATATAATGCATCATTGTGTTGGCTTCTGGTAGAAGACAGGATTGAGATTGTTAAGAATGATAGAAATGGGAAGCTTTATATAAAGCTTATGTTCCATTCAGCAACAAAAAAAGATCCATCCTCGTTGCTCTGATATGCTTTAATATGGTATACAACGATCTCTGCTAGCAGTATACAGTAAATTCAGTCTGTTTACAGTGTCTAGTAGATCCGTCTACTGTATGGCTTATTAGTGTATATGGAGTCAATAATGGAGGACTACCCGGCACAGAAAATGTCATGAATGGTCACTGAAATGTGACGGAAAATCTGTCGCAGTATCCACCGCTCACGTCCGCTCCCGGACTTGGGGGGGGAGAGCGTGCGTCTCCGTCCGTGTCATAGACTCCATTCTATGCACAGGCAGATTCCGTCGTCTGTCCAAAGAATGAACACGTTCTGCAACGGATTCTCCGTCACACTTCCTCAGTGTGCACATACCCAAAGGGCTTATTCACAAGGCTGTGTGTCCAAAGCCTGTATAGCAGTGTTGTGTGTGCAGCTGTGCAGGCTGTATGGGGTACAGTATATAAGGAGATATGCATGGTTTCTAGCCTGTACCTTTGTGTATATTGCATATGAAAGAGTTTGCCATGAACCTGTTGAATTCCATCATAGGTATCGGTTAAACAGATACCTCTAACCAGTATCATCATTGTGGAATAACAGTAAGGTCATTGTCCATTAATGGGGACTCACTAGAGTTTCCTGGGGCAAAATTGTAGAGAACTGTCTTTCTCTTTTGAGCGACAGTACTGTAGACAGTCACCTGAGGCGCATTTTATGTGTGTGGGATGGCTGTCTGCAATGAGCTCAGAAGGAGAGCAAGACTCACTTAGGGTGCAAACACACACAGCAGATACGCAGCAGATTTGGTGGTGCAGATTTGATGCTGTGTTCAGCTATTTAGATCTAATCTGCTGCGTATCTGCTGCGTATTTGCTGCGTATTGCAGCAGTAAATACGCAGCGTATATGCCGTGTGTGTTTGTACCCTTAAAGGGGTTATCCAGCGCTACAAAATATGACCACTTTCTTCAAAGTGGAGACAGCCCCACTCTTGTCTCCACTTTGGGTGCAGGTTTTGCTACTCAGTTTAATTGAAGTGAATGAAGCTTAATTGCAAACCACACCTGAACAGGAGACAAAAGTCATGTTGTCTCTTGAAGAAAGTGTCCATGTTTTTGTAGCTCTAGATAACCCCTTTAAGATTGTTTTGCCCAACTTGGGTAAGCTCTGGTGATGTAACTGTCTATAAATGTTAGTGGTCCATAGATGAACAGTTACATCATCAGTGCTTCACCAGGAAGCCATGTAGTTTGGTTGTGTAGAGAGCCCTATTCTCCCCCTTCTAAGCTCCCTGCAGAGAAGAAGTATGCAGAATGTTTGTCACATGGCTGTGTACAGTTACAACACTTTGGCTTAAACCCAAAGGTATTAGAGGCCATCTTCTAGAACCCAGCCACATATCCCACTGTATGTTTATGAAGTGAAATACATTGTTACCTACAGTCTCAGGTATATATCTGGAGTCCTCTTGACATATACATTGGAAGGCAATACATACAGTGCGAATCCAGTCTATTTAAAAAAACAAAAACCTACATACCCTCTGCATAACTGGTTGGTTGCTCCTAAACCTTTCTGGATCTGTAGCAAAATCATCCATTGTTACATAAAGATTGTGCTATTGATTTGACACAGATTTTACCCTATGTTTTGCAAAGTGTGAAATCCACCATGAAAATCTTCTGCCTTGCCATAACATAATGAGCATGCCCTGATTTTTTTGCATGGAATTGTTCCCTTTAAAGACAGTTGCAACCAATGGAACAAATTTCAATCAATCTGAATCAATTAGTTTAATGCCATAGAAACAGTAATTATCATTAACATTGTTAGTAATTACTGGAATGGAAACCCTTCCAGAAGGAGATTGGCTGCCGCTCCATGCCTGCGATATTTGCAGAGTATCTTCTATAATCTTAGTATTTGTTTCCTTCAGCAGGTCCAAAACTATTAGATAAGTTGATACGTAAAATATCTGCATTGTTTTGTTGGAATTATTGTATCCTGTAAAAATAAAGGATGTTAATGCAGACGTGATGTTGTCACAATTGTTTGTTTGTGCATTCACGTAAGACGAGGCAAAGGTCCGGATGGCAGTGCTCTGTGGAATATGAGCAGTTGGGCCATGAGAAAGGGCAGACTTATTTTTTTCCTCAGTGACTTTTTCCACTTTCCAAACTAAAACAACTTGATGTGAGTTCTTGATAGCGCCCCATTTGATCTGTGAGAACATTTCTATTCTTATAGTGTTATTTGACTGCTATCATCATACAGGGATTACATTTAGGAGGTCCATGGCCGGTTTACAAAGCGGAAGTATCACATGCCATGCATATTATTACTTTGCTCTCTGCTGATGTCCAGGGAACATTTCCATGTACTCCGGGTTAATAGATTTTTATTGGTCAGTCTGTGTGTAATGTTAATAACAGAATAAGCAGTCATCAGATGTAAATGCCGACCTTCCCTATGTTTCCCTATATTGCACTTCCCACTGAAATAAGGAAATTACCAATAAATATGTCCTTATGGCTACTCCAGTTGTAGCACAACACTTGTTAAATCTGATAAGCTATAAAGGGAGACATAACTCCTTCGTTTTATACTGCATAACTAGAAATCCAATTCAGGACTGTAAAAAAGACAGGTAAAAACCACTGCAGAAGGTTTCCCAGAAATAATAGACCAGTTACATCCAATGTTACATATTAAGGGGGTTGGCCCAAACATACCAAAATATCTCAAAAAAAGAAAAAATGAAGGTTAAATGGATTCATGAACTCTTTGATATATAGATGGGGACACAGTGAAAATAAGAAATAATTGATACTCACCTACCCCAGTTTCCTGCAGCCCTAGTTCCATTGCCTTCTGTCCCCAACTTGTCGCCGCTTGTCTCCAAGATGAGTTGTTTTAACAGGACCTGCCTGTTCAGCCAATAAATGGCTGTGTGGGCAGGTCCTGTTAAGACATAGTGTTCTAAAACAGGAAAAAGCATTGGCAGGCAGAGTCCTGTACAGAACACACAGTATACCTGAAAAAACAAGTGGAACAGCCCTTATTTGGTGCTGTTCTCCTGGCAATGGTAAAGAACTGTTAGGAACATGTATTACTGTACATTACTATAGGGAGGTGCTGCTAGACAGACAGTTTGTGCATTCACTTAAGCAATACAGGTATTTTACCAGTAAACTGCACATGCTGATGATGAATGTGGTTTCAAATAACATTTCGAGTTACAGAAGCCTAAGAAAGACCATTGTCTGTTGAAAATATTGCAACCTGAGGCCATTGTAACTCAAACAATTACCGTATAATGTTGTGCATGGAACGGCTCTCATTTATTATTGGAGGGATTAAAAATAGAGCAGGGCAGATGAGAAAAATTCATGTTCCCAGCCGATGTCCTGAGATTTTGTCAGCAAGTATTTCATTGCTGTGTATGGCAAATTACATTGTGCTACTACCAGGACAAGAGCTTTCAATGAAAGTAAAACAAAAAGTCCCCTGTTGAAGCCAGGATTTGGACTATAATGCATACAAATTTAAAGCAGACATGTCATCAGGAAAATACGGGTGTAAATAAGCCCATAGTTAAGGCCCTATTCCACCAACAGATCTGACGACAGATTATCTGCCAAAGATTTGAAGCCAAACCCAGGAGTGGATTTGAAAAGAGGAGAAATCCAGTCTTTCCTTTAGGACCTCTTCTCTGATTATAGTCTGTTCCTGGCTTTGGCTTCAAATCTTTGGCAGATAATCTGTCGTCAGATCTGTTGGTGGAATAGGGCCTTTAGACAAGCCTAGTGATCATAATTTCGGGCATATTCCCAGCGTAGAGATTCACTTATTTTGTTTACAAGTACATGAGGGTCAAGTGACCAGGGGTTTTTCCCTAGTACAGCAAGAGCCAAGGTAAGTCAAGCCCACAGCCATAGATCACCGATAACACTAATCTATGCTATGCTATGGCATAGCAAAGATCAGTACATGCAATCTAATGATTGCATCTTTTACAGTTAAAAAAAAAAGTGTATTAAAAAAAGTTTTTAAAAGTATTAAAAAAAACTTATAACCCCCCCCCCAATAAAAGTTTAAAATACCCCCTTGCCCATTATAAAAATAAAAATATTAAAAATAAATAAATCTATTAAAATATAACATTATTGTTCCCACACGGTGAACGGCGTAAACGAAGAAAAAAAGAAAACACCAGGATTGCTGATTTTAATAAATTGTATATCAGAAAAAAATTATAAAAAGCGATCAAAAATTTTCTGTTACACCAATATGATATTAATAAAAACTAGAGACCATGGCGCAAAAATGACACCCCAAGCAGCCCTGCAGGTGGAAAAATAAAAGCGCTATCGCTCTTAGAAGACAAGGAGGAACATTGCATTAATTTGACCCGGACATCCGGGCATCAGAGGGCTCTGTCTTAAAGGGGTTAACAAAAAGGCCTACTTCTCACTGATGGAGAAGACTATCAAATATAAAAATGTATTTTAGGTATCATGTTGACTGGCTGGATGCAGCCATGGGCTTACTTACACCCCTATTTCACAGCCCCCTCCGTGACATCATTCTGATCCAGGCAGTTCTGATGACATCATGGTGGGGGGGGCCTAGGCCTCCAGGTCAGCCCATTTCATTTTTTCTGATTCCTGGTACATGCATACTCACATGCCCCAATTCCCCACCTCCTGCTCCTTTCAGAGCTTTGTTGCTTCCTGCCTCTTACTATGACTGACTGGGCTGGCAGCTATAAAGGTTTGACAAGCAGCAGGCAGCAGAGGGGAACGAGCGCTATTGGAACGTCAGCAGCAGGGAATAAGCGCAGGGGAATCTGCTTGCTTTTTAATATTTACAGCATCCAAAGTCAATTAGAAACATTGCTGTATTGCTGGAATAAACTTGTGGTCCGTGGAGTGAACAGCGAGCATAAAGACATGGCATATCCCTTAATAAAATAAGTATTTATATGGCTTTTATAATACTTTTATGAGTTCTTCTCTCAGACTCACAGCTGTGTGGGCACCTATGATGTTTGTCATTCTGATTTTCTCACATAGAATTCTACGGAGAAGACAGGTTCCAAAATCCCTAAAATTGCCAGTTTCATCCAAATTCAAACATAAAATTATAAAGTAACATTTTCGTATCAAACAAGGTAACATTTTATACTTTGGGCTTTATATATCTGGCTACTAATGTTGTCGGCATGTGTACCTCCACTACTGTACTGACTCTGTGACAAGTGTATCATTTGTGGCGAGAGATTCTTATTTTTCAATATATAGGGTTTTCTGGATCTTTGGGGACTTCGGGCGATTTTTCAAACGTATATTGCAAATCCGGGAACTTTAGCCTGTGTCTGCTAAATATATAAACACTGTCAGTGACCAACACAAAAGACTACAAATCAAAAGCATGGCTGTTATCTCTGCTCAGCAGAAGGTCTTTTAGGCGACTTCTAAAGGAAAGGCAGAATAATTTGCAGTTGGTGCTTTGAAGTTTACTGTGCAATGTTATGGACATTTAATGCACCGAGCTAGTCTTTAAAATAGTCCAAATGCAAAACCGCTTGAAGACAACAACACAAAAGCCTCTTATTTCAACCTTATATCAAACCACTTGTCTGTTTTCCCGAGCTTGGCAATGAAATTAGAATTAATGTCGCTTTCCTGTTGGTTAATCCAATTCTGATTAAAAGTGTTTTAGTAGCTGTTGTTCTGTAGTACAATAATAGGTGTAAAGTTCATGCCTCTTGCAATAACAAATTGAATAAATTATGCCAATCACAGGTTTTATGAGCCGTACACGTGTTTGCGGGCAGATGTAGTAACATCTCATACTGTGAAGACAATTTCTTGTTAGTTTCTATCAGTTTAGTCTATTGTGCCTTGAACCTCATTGTATCCCATTGTGTCTGGCTGAATACATTATTGGTAAGCTTTCCTAAATAGCAGGTACATTTAAATACCGAATCATCCTGGCATTTTAATGGTCATTATGAGAAAGCTCGAAGGACAAGAAAACCTGCCAAATAGATTTTTATACTTCGCACTGAGATTATTAGGATTACATAAATATGGTGTCCAGGGTAGTATATGCAGTCAGAACTTGGGTAAATTGCATACAAAATTAAAGCAAATGTACCACTAAGGATATCTTTACATCACCTGGTCGGCCCCAGCATGAAGATCCTGGAGCCGCGGTCCATTATTCAAATCACCATCCGGTTCCTGCAGCGGTTTGTTCATGTGCAAATTGGGCCACTTTATACATTGGAGGCAGACCCGGCACCCACAGTACACCAATATTCCCTCCCCTCTGTGACACAGCCAGACTTTAGAAGGGAAGACTTCAGAAGAGAAGGGCAGTGATTTCTTAAAAAGAGTCACCAGTGAAACCAGGTGGTGGGGTAATCTAATCGTTTGCTGGGCTGTATAGCTAGAGGTATAACCAGTAGGAAGAGGGAGATAGGGATCCTGCTGTATAGCTAGAGGTATAACCAGTAGGAAGAGGGAGATAGTGATCCTGCTGTATAGCTAGAGGTATAACCAATAGGAAGAGGGAGATTGTGATGCCGCTGTATAGAGCTCTAGTGACAGCACATCTGGAATACTGTGTCCAGTTCTGGAGACCTCACCTACATAAATATATAGATAAAATAGAACGGGTCCTGAGATAAGCTACAAAATTGGTACGGGGTCTCAGGCATAAAACATATCAGGAAAGACTTCAGAATCTAAATCAGTATAGTCTGAAGAAAAGAAGGGACGTGGGGGGACATGATCAAAACTTAAATATGTTAAAATGTTTTTCATTTAAAAAAAAATAATGAACGCAAGGACAAGGGGCCCCAATCTGAGATTGGGGGGAAAAGTCAGAAACAACACAAGAAAATATTACTTATTAGTAGATGAAAATATTACTGAGTAGTAGATGCTTAGAACAAACTTCCAGCAGTTGTGGTAGGTAAATCTACAGAAACTAAAAGTAAACCTGTCTGTGATAAAGATATATCTATCCTATGGGCAGACTAGATGGACCAGGTGGTCTTTTTTTGCCGACAATCTGCTGTATTTCTAACTTATCATTTATTCATGTAAACCGGCCATTCCTGCCCAGTGATTGACAGCCATCTGTGTATACGTGTGCATATAGAGACATGGCAATCTTAGGTTAGGACCAGCCACATGACTACTTAGCCCAGAATGAGCAGATATTTATACTTCTCTCCTCCTGCTCTATAACATGCTACCTGCAGATTAGACTGCATATTCAACGTTAGAGCTTCCCTTTAAACTGCTGCCAAAGAATGTAGGTGAACATTCTAAATAAAACAATTGTGTAGTGAAATTCCATTAGTCTGGTACCAGTGGTGCAGAAGTCCTACTAATCCGACATGCAGCGGTAATCAGCACATGCCAGTTTAGAGGGAATATATTTGATTAGATATCTGCAATGCTCTCTGGTGGCATTCAGGGACATTGATGGCATAGGATCTGTGTCTGGGCATGCAGTGTCTGAGCTAGTGATCAGCGGGGAGTCTTTTTCTCTTTAGAAGCCCTTTTATGTTCATAAAGCAATTACAGGAATAGAGGATCACTAAAAACTGAATTTTCAGTTTTACTGTGGATATTTGTTTCTTAAGAAATAAATGTGATTAGTCAGGAAATAAAAAAGAGTAACTTTGTAATATAAACCCCCTTTGTCGTCGTGCTCCATTTTCCATCTGGAGAAATGCAGCCAGCATTGTAAACAGTCAATGTTTTCACTGTGATGCCATGACTACGTTCAGAGGGGTGTGTAAATCTCTACTAGAACGCCTATCTTATTTATATCCATGTATATATACTTGTCTACAGATGTGGCTTGGGCCTCTGCAATGCCACATAACATTATGCTGGTCATTTAGGAATGATAAGTGGCTCTAATACAAGATGTGTTTCATTGACTGTTACTTAAAGGGGTCACGTTGCAGAAATCTCCAACAGACTGGTTTCATATTAGTATAGTATAAATGCATTTTTGCATTCATATTATGGCTGGAAATTCGAGGTTTGATGTTATCCTTTTATTATGTTTCTATATTATGCTTGTCTAATACCAGATTTAAAGCGACTCTGTCCCCCCAAACGTCTTGTACCGTTGGCTAGCCGATTTTATTCCAAGATCTGTCCAGGGGTCCGTTCAGCAGGTGATGCAGTTATTGTCCTAATAAACAAATTTTAAGCTTGTAGCCCTGTGTCAAATTGTCATGGCCTAGAGTGTCTGTGTCCTAGGCCTGCACCGCCTCTCCGCCCCTCCTTCCCGCCCTCTTCATCATAAGGAATGCCCCTGGGCAGGATTTCTCCTATTCTTCACTTGTCTAAGCACCTCACATGAGCTTCAACAATCCAGCACGTGTGCATAGTGATGATTACGAGAAATCCTGCCCAGGGGCATTCCTAATGATGAGAAGGGGCATTGCAGGCCTAGGGCACAGACACTCTAGGCCATGTCAATTTGACACAGGGCTACAAGTTTAAAAGTTGTTTTTTAGGACAATAACTGCATCACCTGCCGAACGGACCCTAGGACAGATCTTGGATTAAAAGCAGCTATCTGAGGGTACAAGCGGTTTGGCAGGGAGAAGGGCCAGATTGTGAGTTCAGAATTGCTTTAAAGCGCAGCTGTTATTGCAAAACTTGTTTAAAAACCATATTAATGGGGTATTCCCATCTCAACTAATATAGTTAAACTTTTAGGTCTCGTCAAGTGAAATATATTTGCAAATACATTCATTTAGCAAACTTTTTACGTCCTTCTCCTGGTATGCTGCAATTGGAGAAAATCCTATTTATGACAGATCATTGTCTAAGTTACAGACCACCACTCTGCTCTACATAAATCCTGTGCACACGCACTCAGCTCTGAGCTGGCGTAAGTTTCACTGGCATCTTTCTGCCAAAAACATCTTAAATGCAGCACAAGCAGAAGCTGCGCCCCGTCAGCTTGCGGCCACACCCAGCAACCCACCCTCTTCACGCTTCTCTGGCACGGGTGGCAGAAAAGGCCAAATTTCCAAAACAAGCATTTGTGAATAGATTTATCCACATCTGGTCCTTCTGCACCACAAAATGGCGGATGCGCAATAAAATAAATGTCCTCCTTTATTTTTCTAACTCTAAATTCAAATTTAACTTAAGCTAACCTTGCATGTCCAAGCATCTCACGGACAGCTTATTGATTTTAATGAATACTGTGTAATGCCTCACTTCTCCTGTGGTGGTGCTGCAGGCACATTGAGCACTTGTTACCCAGTTCAGGTTACAGCTGATTACTGAGGGTCACTGCAGTGGGAGAACATGTGATCTGCCATCAAGGAAAACCTTCTGAGAAAAAAGTACTGCCTATAATGGACAATCCCTTTTATGACCTGCCATAGCAGTTTCATTGCAACGCGTCAAGCGCTGCAGGGGGAATGTAGTATGGCCATTCAGATGAACGTCCTGAGTAAGAGCCACTTCTAAAGAAAAAAGAAATAGAGCAATGTTTGGACAGGAAAATACCTCCATAACCCAGTGTCCTGTTGAGCCTGCCACATACGAGATCAGAGGCATACAATGAGACAGTATGGCGCCATAGACTGTTATGGGCATTGAATACTACAATCAGTCCGTCAGTCTGATCTGTAATACACTAGTACAGACGTGACCTTAGGTGGAATTGCTTTCCACACTGTTAAAAATACCTGCAGCGCCACAATGGCATCCTATTTAATCACACGTCCATACATTTTGAGGACAGGAGGCAGTCTGCATGTCCTAGTTCTTGTAAGTTGTTAGGTTGTTCCCCTCCTCCTCCTCCAGTCAGCACACTTGCATTTGCTATAAGCTGGAATGAAGAATGCGTATCATTGAAAAAGCTGTAATTGAACTTAAAAAGGAGCTGGGTGAATAAGTGCAGCCATTAACTCCACACTACCTAATGATATCCCACCCAGGTAAAATGCCACACTCCCAATATAAGCCGGATGAGGTGGCACTTTTGTAATTATAAGAGCCGGGAGTTTTTCTTCTAAATACCAGGGAACTGTTCTGCCGCCATCAGAGGTATTTCTCGGATAACCTTTGCTGCGGCAGACACAAAATATTTATAGATTTAGGTGGAATTAACTTTCATCACACTACGTATATTTGAGGCTGTATATTTGAGGCTGTATAGCAACCAAAACCAGGAGTGGATTGAAAACACAGAAAGGCTCTGTTCACGTAATGTTGTAATTGAGTGGATGGCCGCCATTTAATGGCAAATATTTGCTGTTATATTGAAATAATGGCCGTTATTTACTGTTATATGGCGGCCATCCACTCAATTTCAACATTGTGTGAACAGATCCTTTCTGGGTTTTCAATCCACTCCTGGTTTTGGTTGCTATGAGGACCTGACATGAGGACCAAATACAGCCTGAAATATACATAGGGGGACATTTATCATTTGCACCTTTTTTTGCGAATATTTTTAGCACTGTGCACTGGCTTATATGTTTGCAGCCTAGTAAGGTATTTATGAACATTCACATGTTGGTTCATAAATCACCTGCTATAGCTTCCCTGGCGCTGTGCATTTTACTGCAGGTATTCATGAATTGACCCTGGTTAAAAAAGTTCCGCTACCCTGGGACTGGAGTACAGATGCGAACGAAAATGCGAAAATTTCAAAATTCTCACATGATAAATCCCGGCTGAGAATATTCTTACGGATAACCACGCCCACAAATGTCAAGAAGGCAAAAAACTGGAGTAAGCTGTCATATTCACACATACACCGAGCTACACTGTTTAGTAAATCTGACGAAGGGCTGTGCACATCACACTTACGCCAAAAAATACTAAGGAGCACAAGGTACACTGCTTGATACATGTCCCCCATAGTGTGAACCCAGTTAAACTGTTTTAAGATCCATGAATCTCAATTCACCAGTCGCATACCATCTAGTCAGGTGCATGGTGCAGCGTGCATTACCTCCACATATCGTCTCATTTCCTTCATCACCGAAAAGGTCAACACTAAAATGATGGGATTAGAATTAGAACAAAGCAATATATTTATATGGAATTACTGGCGTCACATTGTGAACCTTCATTAATATATGGATGACCAGAGGTCAGTCCTCCATGATTTCTCTGGCTTCCTATGGACTACAGTGCAATGTATTTTAGTAGCTGTAAAATCTCTTCCCCCTTACGCCAGTCCACACCATTCTTCAGTGTGTCATGTCTGCTTACAGCTGACAGGGAGACATGCAAACAAGGGGCGATAGGCAGCAAGACCTGGACTTGACAGACATTGAAGAACAATGACAGGGGACATGGCACAGAGGGTCACGTCTGACAGATAAGTGCATCATTGGTAAAGCAGACACATATATGGATGTCTGTCTTTTACTGATAAGGGAATGCATACAGTGTATATTATATGCTATACAGATTATACTGATCAGAGCTGATCATGGCTTTACTGAAGAATGCACGATTAGGTAGATGTCATATACTTTCTACATATGATGATATACAATCGTGTGCAAGGGAAACACTTTGTGCCATTCCATGTGAAGCCTGCATGTGTATAGCAGCAGTGTGCAACTTCAGCGATTAACACAGGGATTAGTGCAATGAGACACATAGCACCTTTTTAGAGATGCCAAATGGATATTGGTGCCAAATAGATGAAAAGAGAATTTTTTTGTGTTGCAGCAAAGTGTCAAAGAGGCGTGGCCAAAGCCCTAAACCATCCTGGCCTAGAACGGTGCTGCCAGGTTTTCAAAGGTTCAACACATACTGTACATTATATATGATGTGATATGGTGCCGAATCTACGTATCTGTCTGTACAACGGATATGATGCAAATTGTTCCCCTGTTGCTCAGTTTTCCAGGTTCCTTCACCAAGTATCCAGACATGATAGGATTGCTGCAGCAGCTTTCCATTTTGATCAGGCTTTTATGAGACCCTTATTCTTTATGCTACAGTAAGAGCTTGTTCATTTATTAATGATGACACAAAAACCTGTTTTACATAAGAGTGAATGAGGCATTGTCATCCGTCTGTAGCAGTAATGTCACTGAATAGCAATATGATTTAGTAATAGCATATTTAAACAGACGTTCAACCTCTGCGGCTACTTTAAAGAATGTTTTGATACATAAATTCAACTATAGCCCTTCCAGTTATAATATGACTATGAGAAAACAGAACTGAGGGAAATTCTGGAGTGTCACAAGACTGTGTCTCGGGGCAGACATCAGCAACAGATCAGCCATTTTGCAAGAAGAGCATAAATTTATGCCCACCCTTAGATTATCTGGCGGGGGTTAGGCTGGGTTCACACTGCATTTTTGCAATCCGTATACGTTTTATAGAAAAAACGGATAAAAAAGAAAAAACGGATGCAATTTTACATTGACTTCCATTATAAGAAAAAAAAACGGGTGTGTTTTTTTAAACAGACACAAAATTAGTGTTTTTCTGTTCGGTAAAAGTAACCAATTAAAAACGGATACGTTGAACGGATTGCAAAAACGCAGTGTGACTGAACCTAGCCTTAGTTGTCATGTCACGATGGCTTGCCTAAAAAACATTGTGAGGTGACAGCAGCTTACCTGGCAATACCAGCATTGTGCTGTCACAGATATCTGACTATAATACAGACATTTGTGATGTCACATCATTGTACCTGTTCGTAACCCGCTATTGATTCACAGCTGTTTGCCTCACTGTAATACACTTGTGATGTCACATAGATTTACTTCATAAACCCACTTGTGAATTCACAGCTGGTGACCAGTCTAAAAGAAAGTTGTGATGTCACGGCAGCATTTATGACTGCACATAAGCTTACCTGACTACACCCCTTTATGATATTACAATAAGGTAACTGATGTGACAGCAGCTTATCTGGCTGAAATTCACGTGTGATGTCACATCAGGTTCCTGACAGGAATTTACCAGACTGAAATACACGCACAATTCCTCCAAGTTACTGGAATTTGTGAGACATGAGGTGCAGCTGCTTACGTTTTACAGGATATGGCTGCCCCTGATGTGTATGCTGTCTTTCTTTTGTTCCTGAATGTTGGAACAACTCGCTAACATTTAGGGTGCGTTCACACGTACAGGATCAGAAGCAGATTTGATGGCATAGATTTAAAGTTGTAGATGCAAATCGAATCTGCGCCATCAAATCTTCTGCAGATCCTGTATATGTGAACGCACCCTTAAAGGGAACCTGTCACCTAGACAATGCTATCTAATCTCTCACTATCATGTTACACAGCACAACGGACTGAGCAGATTGGTATATACCTTTACGGGAAAAGATTCAGTATAACTTGTAACATGTTGATTGAAATCCCTGATCATTCAGTGATAAGGAGTCCATAACTTATATAAAAATGATACTGAATCTTTTCCCATATAGGTATATCAATCCGCTCAGCTCCTTCTGCTCTATAACATGATGCTAATAGCTTAGGTGAAAGGTTCCCTTTAATAAAAGCAAAATCTAAACATTTAAGGGCCCTATTACACCAACAGATTATCTGACAGATTTCTTTGAGCCAAAGCCAGGAATGGACTATAGACAGAGAACAGGTAATAATGGAAAGACTGAGATTTCTCCTCATTTCAAATCCACTCCTGGCTTTGGCTCACAAAAATCTGTTAAATAATCTGTTGGTGTTATAGGGCCCTAAGTATTGCCCCAGGAATACCCCAACAATGCCTCAATTCTATAGTTTTTCATCTAGTTCTAAACAACGTTCTGCCAACATCAAGACTGTTTGTTAATATAGAACAACCTGTGTGTCAAATCAGTGTATATTGTAATAGGAAATTGTTGCTTATATTGATCCCTAATGTTTTCCCTTAAAGCAGCTGCAGAAGTGGAGCGTGGTTGTATGGATATGATCGATATCAATATTAAATAATAATTTATAACAGAAAATAATAGATGACTACATCACATTTCTACATTCAGTCCCTTGGGAGAGGATCTATAAGAACATATGGCAGTGGATGGTGAGGTTAACATATGTGTGTACTCCCCAGTGGGTCAGGGGAACTGGAGATTGGTTGCAGTGCCACATAATAAAGCATCTAATTATACATGCAGCATAAAGAGCCTTTCTCTGTGCTGTTTTCCATGTTTGCTAGATTATATTTGTAAGTATATAGGGGGATAAGATACACACACAGCATCTTGGTGTATGATGCCTTAGTGGTATTTTTCATCAATGGCAGCAAACACCAGATATGGTATTTTTTTTAAGACATTCATCTCCTAGGTTTCTCGACAGAAATTAAAAAAAGCTGATACAAAGAACAGGTATTAAAAAGATGCATGCAAAAAAATAAAAAATACTTTTGGGGTGTGTTCACACGCTCTGGATCTGCTGCAGATCACTTGCAGAAATCTGCAGTGTCTGCACCAAAGTGAATTGCTGTACGGGATCCATGCTGCAAAAAAAAAAACAGATCTCCTATTCTCAGTGAATGGGTCAGTGCCAATGTGGACAGATATGGGTACACATCAGTAGTCTTGTCCGTAGCTGCGGGTACACTCCTGCGGGCGGGACTACCTACGGATGTGTGAATCAAACCTAAAAGTTTTCCAACTTTTTAAAATTGAGGGTCTGCCCATCTTCCATATAGATACCGCCCAGCAGTAACCCCCCCCCCCCCCATATCAGCTGTTTGAAGAGGACAGCAGAGGAGAGCCGTCAGATTTTCAGGGGTTCAACACCCAGTAACCCCACTGATTAAAGAAGACTTCGGAGGATAGGCCATCAAGTCGGATATCACCTTTAACCAGTTTCCATAGGATTGAGCACATCTCTGCTTTTCACTGCTTTTCATAAATCTCCCCAATTGTTAATTCCCTTTATTAACTATATTTTATTTGGAATTTATTCATGTGCTCCGGGGTCTGCTCGGGGTGACATGTGGCATTTTAATGATTCGTATAGAAAATACGTGACGGAGCACATTTTATTAAGGATAAACCGCAGACATCACATGGCATGCTGTGACAGGAAACCATGTTGCTTAGCTGTATTGTCTCTATCAGCTGAGACTTTGTCCCTTGAAGCTGCAGTCTGCAATATCCATTGTAGAGTCACAGCTTTTACACCAAAACATGCATCTCTTATTGGGCTGATCATTCCAGACATGAGTCAAGGCAAGGACTGTACTGTCATTGTACAATGGGTTTATTGCCACATGCAACATACCATAAGAAATGTGTGGTATTTGGCAGCATTGTGGGAACAAGTTCTGAAACTCCCTTAGCTAGTGGTAAAGGTGCCCTTATATATTTGCCTCAATATACAGTATATCATAAAAAGTAGTATGTGTGCTGGATGTTCTGGAAGAAACTTCTAGTACACTTCTGGTGGGAGTGAAGTGCTCAGCTCTCCATCTGATAGCGTCTTGTAATGATTATACCAAGTTATTGTGGAATAAATATCTTCAATATGCAGAATATCTGATTAAAATTACTCTGCACTGATTGTCCTTCACTGATATTATAGAAATTCTGGGAGTTTCTTTCATCTTTCCCTTGATGACAACCAGCTATTATTTTAGGAATTCGCATTCTTTTTGGCTTGGCCTATTCCTTGTGCACTAAGAATAAAACATTCTAACATACAAGTTATACATTGTATATGTCATAATGTATAAGTTGATACATTTTGAGTTTTGAATGCATGATTAGAGCAGAAAAGAAGCCTACCGTAATTTGTATCATACCAAAATCATGGGCATCAAATGATGTCCATGATTTTCAGCTTAAAATGACAGACGTCATTTTGCAGTTTGGCCACCCGTGCACTGACGGCTGTTGGTACATTATTCTAGCTAATGGTGCATTTACACAGAGAGATTTATCCAACAGATTTTTTAAGCCAAAGCAAGGAATGGATTTGAGAATAGGAAAAATCTCAGTCTTTCTTTCATGACCTGTGCCCTGTTTATAGTCTGTTCCTGGCTTTGGCTTTAAAGATCTGTCAGATAAATTTCTCTGTGTAAACGCACCATTAGGTGGACGTAGGGTCCATTTACACAGAAAGATTATCTGACAGATTATCTGCCAAAGATTTGAAGCCAAATCCAGGAACAGACTATAAACAAAGATCAGGTCATAAAGGAAAGCCTGAAATTTTTCCTCTTTTCAAATCCATTCCTGGCTTTGGCTTCAAATCTTTGGCAGATAATCTGTCAGATAATCTTTCTGTGTAAATGGACCCTAACTGGCCTTTGGGTGTGTCTTTAATTGAAAAGTCCATTGAATTTATTAGTAAAAACAGTGAAAGGACGGTGAAAAAAGAAAAACTGTATGTGACCAACTAAAGGATATACACAAATTCAGAAGGAGACAGCACAGTTCACAGCAAACGTGATTTCTTTATTCACATCCTACTTCCGCAACGTTTCGGCTGATTCCCAGCCTTTCTCAAGCGTCACGCTTGAGAAAGGCTGGGAATCAGCCGAAACGTTGCGGAAGTAGGATGTGAATAAAGAAATCACGTTTGCTGTGAACAGTGCTGTCTCCTTCTGAATTTGTTTGGATCTATGTCCGGACGGAAGGGTCCTGTCTGGTGAGGCGAGCACTTGAACTTTACACTCTACAGAATCCAACCGGGGCTGTTCCTTTTGGATTCAACTAAAGGATATGTCCGGTGTTTGCAAAAGTAATCCAAAAATAATTGTCATGATCTTTATCTTGATGTTCGCTCAGACAACGTCCATCATTTTATATGCTGTGTGCATTGGACTTCCGTTATTCCATTGACTTTAATGCATTGCATTGAAGTCAAGTTAAATCGCTGCAAAAGCGGACGCCTTTTCTGTTTTTTGAACGTCATGTAAACATAGCCTTGGTGTGCAGTATACATCATATCACAGGGGTAGGAAACCTTGGCTCTCCAGCTGTTGCAAAACAACAACTCCCATCATGCCTGGACAGCCTAAGCTAAATGGAAAGCTGACTAACCACACATATGAATGCCATTGTAACTCCCATATGGGTGACTGCATAAAGCTTTGCTTTCCTGAGCAACAAATCTGCACTATTAATGCAGAACTAAGCTGCTTTGCTGATCAGAATGCTGGGCGGTATATTAATTGTCCCCCATATTTCGGAGAAACAAATAAAACACCACAGTAATGCCTTTTAACAATTTTATAGCAAATCAAGGAATTATCCTGGAATGAGACTTGTAAAAGTGACAGCTGTTTCTGGTTGTAAAGCGCTGGCATTATCTATAAAGTTGCTTCATGCACGTTTATACGTCAAGATATCATAAATATGCCTCCCCCAATAACCAATATCTTTATTTATCCCATGCTTTGTGTTTATGGCACAATAGTTTATGGAATTACATATTATAAAATCAGAAGGGAGTTGTCAAAATGATATCCTACGAGGCAGGCAGAGTCTCTGTTATGTCACTATATACATTTCATCCTGCCACTAAAGATCTGATATAGTGCCATAAGCAAGGTCCAGGAGGACCAAAATGTCGGCTTATGTGGTGGGTTTTCCAATTATGAAACCAATTTTTACTTCCAAATAAACTGATATTTATTTGTAATAAAATTACTTTCTGCTAGACACTCTACATGCAAGCTCTATCTGCCTCCCACTATACCTTCTTGACCATTACCCCTAGAGAAATCTCCCATATGGTAAAAGAGATATAGCATTGACTAAATTCCCAGCAAGAATGTACAGGAATGTGGGAAGATAGTCGGCAAAAAAGGGTGACCTGGTCCATCTTGTCTGCTCTCTTATTGTCTCCTTTCTTATATTAGGATAGATATATGTTGATCTTAGGCATGTTTCCATTCACTTACTATAGATTAACCAACCATATCTGCTGGAAATTTGTTCCAAGCACCTACTACTCTTTCAGTAAAGTAATGTTTTCTCATGTTGCTTCTGATCTATCCCCAAGTAACCTCAGACTGTGTCCCCTCAGTTTTCTCTCTTGAATTTTTTTAGTCCTTACACCATAGGTAAAGGTTTCGATGATGCCCCCCCCTTTTTCTCTTCTTTTCACCAGACTATACATATTTAGATCCTTAAGCCCATCTTTGGACGCATTCTATTTTATCAATATCTTTTTGTAGGTGAGGTCCCCAGAACTAGACACATCATTCCAGGTAAAAAAAAAAAAAAGACAAATTTGGTCAGCTCTTCTAGAACACCATTCACACTAGGCAGGAGCACGTTGCTATGGCTGAAGTTGAAAACACACAAAAACACAAAGAAAATGCAACAGCTAACCGCAATGGCAAGATACAGACCCACTACAGACAGGAAAATAGTTACAAGCAGCCCCCCCAACTGCCAAAAAAAAACTTCCACAAAAATAATGAGGCCTTTGGTTACCATTTGGAAATGGTGTAAACTACCCCACCACGTTATGGTGGCCTCATGACGGGGCAGTCCTACACTGTACTATGGCCTCTCCATGGCATGAAATATGCCTATGCTCTGGGCATGTAAGATCTGTCTTATACCGGCACAAGTAATTACACCACCTGGGTGGGATAGGTAGAGTGTACGACATTATTCCAGGTGTGTGGGTCCATCAAGTTGTCTATCATCAGACAAAGATCTTCTGCGGCATATCAGCAGGTTCATTGGGCTAAACTTGGGAGAGGTTGGGAGAGGTTGAGCCACTTGGGAGTCTTCATAGGAAATACTACAGCTGTGAACTGTTGGAAACATTGGCACAGTATGTTAAACAGGCAGCATCCTTAAAATGTTATAGAAAATCCAATGACCACTTCTGGTGACCACAGATTTTCATGTCTGTTAGGTTATGTTCATACTGCAGCTTTAGGCCGGGTTCAGACTATGTATGACACCGGCCATTCTGTGACACGACCGTATCACAGAACGGCTGGTGTCAGTAAAGTTCATCCCACTTGGTACTGCAGTACCGGCCAGATGAACTTCACTTCTTTTTAATTGGGATGCAGACGCATTCGGGTGTGCCCACATTCAAAATAACCATAGCCGACAATGTAAAGTGTGGCCGGAGCAGCACTTTACATTGTCTGTTCTGTCAGTCTTGTGTGGCCGCTATTCAGTGAATAGCGGCCACACAAAACTGACATGTCAGTTTTCCGTATGCCCACAAGGAATACCGACCGGAGTGTATACTGAGTGTATACACTTTGGCCGGCATTTCATAGAAGTAAATGCATGCATGATTATGGTTATGTTTCCACAATGTCTTTTATTAATTTTTTGGGGCTGTTTGAGTACAAATGACAGCAGTTGTTCCATAATAATGGCTGTCATTTGTACAATAACGTCCGTTAATATGAAATACCGGCAATTATATGGATTCAAATGGCCCAAAAAAAGACATTGTGAGAACACAGCCTCTGTATGTCATACAGTAAAATTAGGTTTTTAGTAGTCGGATGGTCACGATTTGATAACCAGTGCTTTAATATCCTAAATGTCTGGTATCAAAAATGGACTTAGAATTGAATGTAGGTTTGTAAAAAGAAAACGAACAAGACTGGTGTCAGGCCTCAGCACACAACAGATGTCTTCTCCCTTAGATTTTATATAGACACCAGATCTCACTGGGCAATTTATTATTTTCCAGCGCTGAAGCAGCTGTGGATTATTGTAATTATGGATTTAATATATCCCTGTCAGCTTTCTATGCATACTAATTCAGATTTTACATGTCCCTGTAGAGTGTCTTAAATTTTTTATGATTATTTGATTTCTTTTTAAACAACTAATTTAAGAAGAGGCCAGTGCTTTGTTTTCTGTGTGTTGATCGGTTAATGAAGAAAATGCGTTCAAATTCTCCATTAATCTTGAGCATGTTGTGAAAACAAACCAAATTGGTAATAATAGCTAACCAACCCCTACTATGTCCCAAATATAACATAATAACCAATCACAATAAAACATACAAAAAATGACAAGTCTGACTGTTGGAATACCCAGAGAAATAGCACCATCTTCCCGCAACATTAGGTAGGATCAACATCCCAAAACATAGTTGGCTGTAGCCGCTTTGGTAATTGACCCCCTGGACAGCTAGTGGGACGTAAGGACAAAAGGTACCATTACGATTGCTATGGACCATGACCGACATCAAACTACCAAAGCCTACCAGGAAAGGTAGATCAGGAACAGAAGCATGATCAGGCAGTCCAGGAGTCAGCAGTAATAGTTGGATAAAAGTTTTCAGTACTGAGGTAAGACAGTACAGAACAGATGACCCATTTACAGTGGTCAGATAAAGCAGTATAGTGTAAAGGGTTAAAATTACAAGACAGTAGAACTGTGCCTCCCTCATAGCAGTTGGCTTTCTCAGGTCCTAACAGTAGTTCCCAGTTCTCAGATACTCTCAGGACTTACAGTAGTGCTGAAGGCAATTTGTTTGTGCTATACAGCAAGTAATTGTAAGCCCCAGTGTATACTGTTTAACCCCTTCGCGTCAGTAATCTGTATATATACATTCCTACTGCACATACCTCGTGCAGTAGGAATTTACATATATGTTCCCGACTTCAGGGGCTTCTGATGTGTGCGGGACCGCTGCAATGAGAGCTGAGGCTGAGGATAATGAGAGACAGCTGTGATCCTGCAGCTGCCTCTCATTAACCCCTTAAACGCCGCAATCTATAGCGACCATGGCGTTTAAGGTACTGTGTGAAAGGAAACGCTCCTGTCACTGAGTGAGCGGCACCCATGGCTGCGGCGGTCCAGAACACTTGTACTGATGGGCGGGGGAAATCCACTTACCTCCGTCCTGTCGGAACGTCCATCTATGGATAGAGTCTGCTCTCAGGCAGGCTCTATGCATAGATCACGATAACAGTAATCAATGCTATGCTATGGCATATCCAATGATTGCATGTTTTACTGTAAAATAAAAGTATAAAAAAAAAAATTAATTATTAAAAAAACCTTATAAACCCCCCTCACAATAAGGGTTTAAAATACCCCCTTGCCCATTATAAAGCTAAAAATATTTAAAAAAATTTAATAAATAAACATATTGTATATCATAGTGTGCGGAATTGTCCGATCTATTAAAATATAATATTATTGTTCCTGAACGGTGAACGAAGGAAACGGGGGGGGGGGGGGGGGGGAGGGGTTGGGGGGACACCAAGATGGCAGATTTTTTTAAAATTATATATCAGAATTTTTATTTATAAAAAGCGATCAAAAATTTTATGTCACATCAAAATGATATTAATAAAAACTAGATCATGGCGCTAAAATGAGTAATGAGGGTTTACAGATATATTTACTATATTCCACTGGTGCATACAGTAAACAGATACTGCTGTCACAGTGTGAAAATCGCCAAAGATTACTTGAATATTTCTCGTACAATAGCTCCAGCAGGAAAAAAACAACCCCGGCAGGAACATAGCTCTAGTAATCCACCGTTGAACTTAGAATAGGCTGTTAACATGACTACTGCAAAGTAACAACATATTAATTACTTTATCCTAAATATAAATGCCTTTTCTCTGAAGTACCCATGTATGAATATAAACCTCCAGATTTCCAATTAAAGGCTTAAAGGTCTGTTTATTACAATATGTAATTTTCGGTGTGAAGCCAATTCTTCACTTTATGATGTGCTTACTGTGCTGTACAAATTTGTCACGCTGAGATTTTAAAACCTGCAAAAAGGACATTGTAACATATTGAAATAAAAGCCTAGACCTGCATTGTGAAGACAGATTATAATATATTTAGGAAATGAATGCACAAAGAAATAGGTACAAAGTTCTCCCATGGACTGCACCCACTAGGAGTGGAACAGTGTTTTCTTTTCTATTTTGTATTCTTTATCAAATCATTAATAACTAAATAAAGCTGTATTTCCATCTCACTAAATGACGGTATATTGATATTCCATTATCACAGTGGGGACCTAACCTAGAAGACCCCTACTAACTGTGGAAAAGAAAAGGCTCCCTGCAGGTCCATATGGCCCCGGGCCATATGGAAAACAAAAACAGAATCATTATGTACCTCTCACACAGGGGTACACAATAGAGGTCAGAGCTGGGAGAATGAATGCCGGGTGAGTATGTGCTGGTGCAAACCGCAGTCTGGGGGTGTCCTGGCTATGTGAATATTATACATGGGTAAGCCTTGCCAGGCTATTGGGGAGGGGGGGGGGGGGGGGGGTGGTAAGCTGTCAATGGCGTACTATGAAGGCAAACCACAGTTTGCTAGGCCCCCTTACTACATGGGCCCCATAGCAGTTGTGTGGTCTGCCCTTGTGCTATGTTCTGGAGCTCTTGTGGCTACTCTGTTCTAATGCAGCAATCTGCATGACAACTGCCATGTACCAAGTAGTTGTAGCTTTCTGTAAGGGTACAAACACACTGGGCATATCCGCAGCATCCCACTGCGAGTATGTCAGCAGCCCGCCCCGTTAACCCCCCGCTGCCAGAGCATATACATTACATTCTCCATGCTCCGGCTTGCTTCAGGAGTTCACTGCTCGGCCAATCGGTGTGCTGCCCCGCTGCAGCGCACTGATTGGCTCAGTCGGACGTGAAGACGCCGTAAGCCCCGAAGCAAGCCGGAGCGGGGAGCAGGTAAAGTAGATGCTCTGGCGGCGGGGGGGTTAACAGGGTGGGCTGCTGGCATACTCGCAGCAGGATGTCCATCCTGCTGTGAGTTTGTCTGCCCATAGAGTGTACAGGGCACAGATGCACAGTGGTTCTCGCTGCTAATTTGCAGCAAGAAAATCTGCGGATACGCCCAGTGTGTTTGTACCTTAGGCCATGTGCACACTACGTAAGAGACTGGCTGTTCTGTGACCATGTGTATACACTCCGGCCAGGATCCCTTCAGCCTGCAGCACTACATAAGTTCTGTGAAAATCACGGCCGTTGAAGCAACGGCCGCGATTTCCACGGTACTTACGTAGTGTGAACATATCCTTAAGGTGAATGTGAAGTCGTCCGTCGTCATGACTGCCATTGTTATTGTCCACATTTTAGATAGCGATTACCGCACCTTACTATAAGAGTGCAATAGACCTGTTTATTATACATTTTACATCTTTCACCATGCAGACATTTTGAGCTGCTTATAGTAGACACAGTGTTCTATTATATTATGGTAAATCATGCTCTGATGTATTTAAAATATATAACTCCCCAGGGACTTATTAGGATGGACAGCTTTGAAATCATCTTACCTCATGTCTTTTACATGACTGACGTTCATGCAAAAAGAATCAACCTTAGCTGATGCAAAAATGATGCTTTAGGTAGTTTTATGTCTATTATACAGTCCTTGTTTGTTCCTTATCTACTGGCACCACCTGTTCACAGTACATGCCTTACCCTTTAGCAACCACTCCAAAGCTGGCCAAGGGCTCCTGTACGGGATGGATTTTTCTGTCCAATCCCTTTCATTTCCACCAGAGATAACATAAGCCAGAGATGTCTGGAAGCTACCTTGTCCTCTATCTCTAGTTAGAAAATATACTTATTTAGCCACAGTGGACATGTATGTTAATGTAATAATAAAGCCATCCTCTTGTCTATGTCTTTGCCAACTGTAAGGTACATTAGCCCTTTTGTCAAATCTCATAATTAACATACTGCCAGATCACATATTCCTTTAGAAACAACAATTATAGTGGGTTGTATATGTAAGGATGTAAGTATATCCAAGGCAAATATCACAATGCAGTACAACCACAGTAATGGTATTTATATACCCAACTGGACTATAAAAATTAATACTCATAATTCCTTTTTAGGTTTCCCTTGGAGCACCATAAGTGGTAGTCTCTGGTGGGCCCTTTTCTAGTGATGTGCTTTCTGGCACCATTTCAAATCACTCCTTTAGGATCTGTTTGGCTCTTTCATGGTATGATGTGTTGCATATAGTGAGCCAGCAGCCCCCCCAAAAAAATCAATGCTAGGAGGCCTTATACAATTTTCCCGCCGAGTGGAACTGAACTATAAGTAATGGTTTTCATTGTTTGCTGGATGCACAGACATATGGGAATAGAAGACACACATTAAAGATGAGTGTAATTGATGGCTTTAATAAAAAAAATTATAATTTATGGCAAAACTAAATATAATATATTGGTCTAATGGTTAGCACGGCTATCTTGTTGCATTGGGATTATAACATAAAATGTGACCGAGGCAAAGCCTGCATGTGGATTTCTTCCAGAAATATTATGTTTTCATTCCTAACTCAAAGTAACAATGTGCTGTGCATTGATATTGAAAAGGGGGGGGGGGGATAAGTAGCATCTGTTCTTTATATTATTTAATTCTATATGATTCATATCTGGTTTTAGCTTCACAGTGGCAGCAAAGAGAGCACTGTGTAAGAGCACCCTAGATGAGCCGTCCTCACATGCTGCAGTAAGAGCGCATATTTAATCATTTTTTTCCTTGGACCATCTTCTTGTTTTAACCTGCTTATGTCAAGCAGCCATACATGTACTATGACTTGGAGCTGGGTGAGTATGGAGTGAGCTTAGCAGCTGAGGTCACTCCATACCCAGTGGGTGCATACCCCAATGTTGCCCTTTTTACTGTTTGAATCAGTAGAGCACTGAACTAATAGATCAGTATGGTGCATTGCATAGATCTATATAAGCAATTTAATGAAAGCTTATTAACATCCTCTTAATGGATTAACAAATTGTAAGAAAAAAGTCTTTAAAAATATAAAAAGAACATTATTTCCTAATAAAAATTCAAATCATTCCCCCGTTTCCCCTTTTCCAATGAAAAAAAAGTAAACTCATAAACATAATTTTTTGTAAAAAAAATTAACATAGTTAATATTGTTACGTGTGTAATAGTCCTGTTGTTATTATTATTGATCTTGCACGGTCAACAGCGTAAACTAACTATTATTCCAATAAATGGGGCATTATTGTGATTGACCCAAAGATCAATGCTAACATGTCAGTATTACCGCACAGTAAATGGCATAAAAATTAAACTCCATTTTTTCCACCACAAATTAATTTTAGTTTAGGTTTCACATTATATTTTATGAAAAAATGGTGGATGTCACACAAAAAACAAGCCCTCACATTGATCTATCTATGAAAAAAAGTTATAGCTCAGGTGGCCAGGCCCGGAGGCATAGCGTGGCACGAATAATGGGCTCCAGTTTCTTGGAGCAACGTGTGCCTATTTGTTTTTCCGAGTGTCTTAAAGGGGTTATCCAGCACTACAAAAACATGGCCACTTTCTTTCAGAGACAACACGACTCTTGTCTCCAGTTCAGGTGTGGTTTGCAATTAAGATCCATTCACGTCAATAGAACTGAGCAACAAAACCCAAGCTGGAGACAAGAGTGGGGCTGTTTCTGGAAAAAAGTGGCTGTGTTTTTGTAGTGCTGGATAACCCCTTTAAAGGAAAACAATAGAATTGGACAGAAACTGGTAAACTTGATCAGTGCTTCCTGAGACATGTGCTGTCAGATCTGCAAGCCCCTTATAGTTCTTTTAGCATATTTATAAGAGGACTCAACAGCTTGTGACTGCGGGCAGCTTTACAGACTGTCATAAGTTTTACACTCACGATGATGGAGAATGCTAATACAGGTGGCCTCATTTAGTTCATATTACTGTTACTGGTTTATTAGTTCCGTATACTTTGTGAAGTGATAGTAGCCTGGTGTTATTACATAAGGGTACCCATTTTGCAGCTGTCATAGAAGGGTCAGTCGTCATAGAAGAGGGGACGTGTTCACACCTCTAATGTGGGAGATGAATCACTTAGTAATTACCAGTCAGATGGTCGCCCCTCCTGATAATCTGATTCTGTAATGCAAATCAAGAGCGATTTCTAAGTGATCTGTTATTTTAGCTGATTACACAGGATATAATTAGATGTGGAGGCAGAGCTCGAGACAGACACTAGGGAACTGGATAATATCTGCTCCAGTAATAGCTGGAAAATGGAGAAATCTAGTTATCGTTTGGCTAGACTTCTACCCTGCTGTACACTTTAGAATTGGGGACTTTAACATAGAAATGTACCAGCTTCTATAAAAAAAAAATCATATGTGCAAATCAGAGCAATTACTGTAATGATATGATAATTTATTGAATATTCCTTGAAGAGAAATGCTGCAATATTGGTAGAATTCAATTAAAGAAATGTCTAATCTTTAATGTCAAATGCATCCTATTGATGTAAGCTGCTTTAGATTGCTATGCAAGCGTAATAGTGGGATCTAGCACCAGAGGTGAGGACCTGCTCATCTTCTATACTGATGTGGGGGACTGACACACTGTCATTCAGGCGAGTACATAGAGATAAGATAGATAAATAGATAGACTTGAAATCTTTTGAAGATTAGAAGCTCTGAGTCCTACATTTTGGGCTCCCAGAAACACCCCACATATTGCATATTTGCATAATAATCATTGCCCTTTTGGCATGAAAGGTAAAGGGTAGACTGGCAGGAGATATGTTCTCCCAGCTGTACAGTTTTTTCCCCATAGAAGTAATAGTTAGCAGCACAATTTCACAGATTACTATTGCTAGTGACTTGAAAGGCAAATACAAAGAGACAAACCTAGACGTTCTCACAGCTATTTGTAAGGCTATGCTTGACAGATATATTGCTGCGGAACCAAAGAGGACCTGTCACCACTCCTGACATGTCTGTTTTAGTAAACACTTGTATTCCCTGTGAAATAACAATCCTGAAACACATTTTCTTTTAACTCTGCGTTGTTCCATTCATGTATTATCCTTTTTAGAAGTTTATGAATATATTGACAGCTGACTGTGTAGTGACACCCCCCCCCCCCAAACTGGTTACACCCAGTTGTGAACTTATTTATAACCTAATAACAAAGAAATACCACAACACAAAGTTCTAAGAAAATATCCTCTATGATGTTGTTTTTTTTATGGGAAATGCAAGAAAATTTACTACAACAGACATACCAGGCCTCTTTTGGGTAAAGATTATTAGATAGTTGCATAATCATCTGCTAAATTTAAAGGGAGCCAATCAGCCCAATTGGGAGCCAATCACCCAGATGGCTACCTCTCCGCCTCTGCCAGCCGGTATACAGCTTTTGCTGCAGCCGCGGCTGGTACTTGCCGTGGGCTGCTCAGGAGCTGTATACAGTGCTTCAGGGAACCATATCAGCTCAATTGTGCTGATTGGTTCCCTTTAAAAACTTGATTTAAACAGTAGGTCCTTTTCTGTTATTACCGACAAGAGGAGATACAACATTTACATCTGGATTAATGGATTACAACTCACAGGCCATGGGTTGATGTTTTAAGACGTTCATAATGTGAGGTGTGATGGAATAATTTCTGCTATTGTCTGGATGTTTCCACCACTATTTACTTATTCTTGATAGACAAACACATGGATGGGAACTTAGCTTGCTCTTTTGGTATACAGTACATGCTTAACAGCATTAAACCCTACAACAATAGAAAGTTCAAAATAGATTTGTCATTGGTGAATACATATCGAGGTTTCGTCACGCAAAACTAGAACTGTCCTGTCCGATTAGCTCTGCACACTGCTAGCAGCCAGTGCTGTGAAAGGCTGATATGAAAGACGAGGAGGTTTTCTCTGTCATGCTCTGCAAAGTGGAGCCAGTCATGGTTCTGCTCCAAAAACCAAAGTTCTTTATTTTCAGTAAATGTTTTCTCTACTTAGGTTAAATATACAGTACATGATCTTGGAGCTAATGGAGGGTAGTGGTATCCATATGTTATTATGTTCTACTTATATAATAATTTCGTTTACTTCCAAGAGCTCATGCACAAGACATGATGCACTATGGCTACAAATACTGAGTTTTATACATAGCAGTCTGTGTGGTCTTACTGTACCTCCATATGCCTCTGATCTCTAACAGAGGAAAATGATTACACACTAAGGGTATGTGCACACTATGAAATATGCACAGAGGGGGGGGGGATTTATGAAAGGGTGTAAATATACACCTGGTGTACAGGGCCGTCTTAACAGCATTATGGGCCCCTGGGCAGAGGTGCGAATTGACCCCCCCCCCCACCTCGCGGCCGCCGCCATCAAAACCCCCCATCTTTGCAACCCCCTGTGCAGCCAGCCCCCTATAGTATAGACCCCCTATGCAGACAGCCCCCCCATAGTATAGACCCCTGTGCAGCCAGCCCCCCCATAGTATAGACCGCCTGTGCAGCCAGCCCCCCCATAGTATAGACCGCCTGTGCAGCCAGCCAGCCCCCCCATAGTATAGACCCCCTGTGCAGCCAGCCAGTCCCCCCCCATAGTATAGACCCCCTGTGCAGCCAGCCCCCCCATAGTATAGACCCCCTGTGCAGCTAGCCAGTCCCCCCCATAGTATAGACCCCCTGTGCAGCCAGCCCCCCCCCCCCATAGTATAGACCCCCCTGCCACCCCCCCGCCCCCCCCCCCCCCCCCCCCCCGGGTTGGCAATCGGGCAGCCCAGCGGGCATTTGCCCGGTCTGCCAGATTACCAATCCGGGCCTGCACAGCAAGGGCCCCCGGGCAGCTGCCTACCTTGCCCGATGGGTAAGACGGCCCTGCTGGTGTAAACGGCCGACAGCAACCAATCACAGATACTCTTATATTTTACTAGAGCTGAAAGCTGAGCTGTGATTGGTTGCTGTGGCCAGTTTACAGCAAATTATTATTTACACCCTTTCATAAATCTCCCCCAGAGACTTCAAATGGATTCCGCCTCGCAGCCTCCACTTGAAGTTCTGCCCATCCCGCGAACTCAATGATATTCACTGGCATATTCCAAAGGCAACTACATGCAGGACAAGATCATGAAAAAACTCATATTCTTTTTTATTGTGTATAGTGTTACAATTATGATGCATCATAATCATAACCAAGATGCATGACATACACATTGTAAGTACAGTGCTTGGTACAAAGACCATATAAACAAAGAGTATGCATAGACAAATAATGAATACAAAAAATGCAGTCACATGTGGGCCCAGGATTACAGTGTCCACTAACTCACTTATTTAAATCTTCCCAAATACAAAAATGGTATAAAAAGTGTATATATATATATATATATATATATATATATATATATATATATATATATATATATACTTTTAATACCATTTTTGTATTTGGGAAGATTCAAACAGTAAAGAATATAATATTTTTCATGATCTTGTCCTGCATGTAGTTGTGTTTGGTTTCTCTCTCCATATATATTCATGCTTATAAACGTTTAATGGTAGGGGCTACATTGTTGGTGTCATGCCATATACAGGTCAAATAGTGGCTGGAAATAATTCTGTTCCTCGTGTATACACAATTGTTTATTCGGAAAAGTCACCTGAAATAGCAGGTATCCTTCAGTTTTGGCAAATTATTACTCATTTCCACATGGTCAGAATGGCAGATGTCTTTATCAAATTGGATTATCAAGCAATTTCCGGTGTAGAAAGCGTCTTGTAAATGATTTTGTTTGTCTCCTTTGGCCACAACAATCGTAGGTAATTAGAATACATTGAGATCTTAGAGCTGTGCATCTGTACATATGCTAATAAGGTGTCAACCTTTATACCTCCTAAATGAGTAGCATGAAAGCCTTTCCTGATGCCTCAAATAACAGCTGGAATAAAGGAATTTGCATCTTGTTTGCAGCTATTTCTAGCAGCTGCCTTCTCTGCAGATTCTTGTACCTTTAATGATTCATTAATATACCTGGGGGAAAAATCCACTTCTTCTGCCATATTTGTGGGACTGCCATTTCCTAAAGCCTCCACAAAGGCTTCATAGGAACTCTAAACACAATACAGTAAGGTATTTTTAACCCCTACCAACACCTATCTGTAGATTTACACCACTGGTGGTGGGTGCTCAAGGCACATTGCCATACAATTATGTTTAGCCACTAGTTGTGTGTGTTAATTGTAGCATTAAGGTAACCTACTGCTGCAATAGCTGGGATTGGACCTAACTCCTGTCCTAACTACTGCTGTGGTCAGTGCTGACTGGGGCATCTAAGTGGTTAGATATACAGAAGAGGCGGCCACCCTTGTCAGTGTATTAGCACCCCCATGACTTGATGTAGTGTGCCATTGGATTTTTATGAAAGTTGGGGTTGAATTTACATGCATGTTATTGGGGTTGAACAACATGCAAAAGCAACAAATCACAAAAAATCCCTTTGAAATTCTTTATAATAAAAATTGGAAAACATAAAATAAATACATATTTGATATCTGTAACAACCCAAACTATGAAATTATCCTATACAGTGATCCCTCAACTTACAATGGCCTCAAGATACAATATTTTCAACATACAATATTCCTTTTTTAGACCATCGTAACTTGAGACTTGACTCAACATACAATGCTACAGACTGTCCAGATATGGGGAACATGTAAAAAAAAAACTAGATGATTGACCAATGGAAGTGGCCATTATACTGGTAAAACCCCAGTATTACTGAAGTGGATGCAGTGATTGTCTCTCGAGTATCCCCTATCTTACAGTACAATGTGATACTACAGGTCCTGGACTGCTCTTTACCTGGGCCAGTATGAGCACCAGGTAAGGGCGGCTTCATGTTATTTTTCTGGGACCCTGTATAAGCTGTACAGGACCCTGAAATGCTCTGATCCTCTACAGAGAAAGTAATTTACAGCTTTCAGTAGCTCTTTCTTACTGTTGTATGTAATGACTTTCTTTATCCATTTGAGTTAGCTGCTTATTTTCCTTTAATTTTTTATTTTTTTCTTATTTTGGGATGACATTTTGGTGGTTCAGAACCAATTTCCAGTTTTCCATAGAGTTTTGGTCTCAACATACAATGGTTTCAACATACAATGATCCTCACAGAACCAATTAATATTGTATGTTGAGGGACCCCTGTACAATGATTGCCGTAATTAATAGGATACAAAAGGTCATGAAATTCTGGAGATGAAAAAAATGCTCTCTTGGAGAGGAAAAACATATCTGTTTGTAAAGCAGCTTTCTTAATTATGTTTCAGTCGATACAAAAATTGAAATTTTTGTGCATGTTCCCTGTCGGTTTAGTTTTCTGACACATTTACTAAAGGAGTGGAACAAGACCCAACAAAAACACAGACAAACCATTCATATCTGTCCAAAAACCCGCCAAGTGGATGCGTTATGGGTGTGTCCTTTAAAACCAACCACAACCGACAGACTTGTGTGTCGGGATGGTCGGGTTTTAGTTTTTACCTGTGAAAAAACCTTCCAAATTGACAAAGGGCATGCGCCACATTAATGAATTTGACGCAAAAAAAACAGGCACAACCAACAGAATAATGGCTTAAAATTCCCTATGTATTGAGAGGAACGCCATTCTGTAAAAAATATTTGTAGTATGAAACTTTGTACTTTGAAAGCTCAGTTTGCATGTACTATTTGGTCAGTATTTTTAGAGAAAACCAGCAGTGGAACCATCACAGAAAGAACCTATAATAGCAATGTTTGCACCTTTTTCTGTGTTTTGGGTTACAAATACTTACCAGGTACGATGTGTGAACCCAGCCTATGGCCCAATACACAGCATGTTTCAGGGCATACTCAGACTAAACATCAGCCACCTGTCAAAAATGGATACTTACTGTATATATAGCCCAATGTATGCCCCAAAACGTGATGTGAATAGGGCCTAAAGCTTTACATTTATACTTTCAAACAGAGAGCCAAAAGAACAACAAAACTACCTGTCGCACTACAATACTATTGCAGCTCACTTAGGCTTTTTATCTTATAGCATGTTTTGCCTTGTCAGATTTGTGTTTGTGAGGATCAGGTCCATGTTGTGCATTACCATGTGATGAATACAATCTGGTGCCTCATCTGATACAAGGGTCACCAATCCCTCCTGGAAATCGCATGGTGTGGTTTCTATTAACAGTTAGTTGAATGGCACAGGCTCATCATGTCTGCTGCATTTTCCATTCGGCATTCCTGAGCATAGTTGCGGTGATATTTAAATATTGTAATTTAATCAGTCACTGACCTAATAAATCTAAATATAAACCCAAGCATGCTTTCAGAGTATGCAGGGAACATGCTGTCATTTCTATTTGTCTAGAGGAAATCTCTTGTTGCGATTAGAAAGTAATCTAAGCGCATTAAAACCTTTCTTCGTTCAGCAAACACACAGAAGGATTATTCTGCGTCTTATCCTACAGATTTTTTTTTATTTCCAAATGAATTAAAGCCATCAACTCAAACATTTGGGAGGCTTAATACCTGAAAATTGTATTTAAAAGTTGCAAAGTTTCCTCACCGTGAAATTTGTGACTTACTGTTCAGAATAATGTTTCCTTCCATATTTCCCGGCATTTTTAAGTATCAGCAAAAGTCAAAGTCAGATCAGCTCACCCAGCAGTCATTAGCCCTGCAATATAGCAGGTCTAATGGGCATAGGAATCCAATTATATACAGTATATATGTCCATTTAGTTGCCATTAAGAGACCATAAAAGGGAGAGTGCAAGAACGGGGAGTGGGCCATGTGACCATGAGCACTGCCTGAGGGACCTGCAATGTAAGTACTGCCACCAGTTACCACCACCATGTTTGACCAATGGTACGCTGCTATGGCTGCTACAGTGGTAGTTATGCCCCTGTGTAGCACTTTAAACTCATTATTTCTTAGCACATTACATCATAAGGCTTTCAGGGCGTTGTTTTGGGGTAAATTTCATCTAAAACTTTTGGGGGGAAATTATCAAGACTGGCCTACTTGTATGCCAATCGTACATAAAGCCCTGCCCCCATGCACCCTGATGGATTTACAATCATCCGACATGCAGGTTCCTGATTCCTAGGAGCACACATTGACTATAATTGGCACGTGTAAACGGGCCTTTACACTTTTTCTCCCTATTGAAATAACATGGCTAAGCCTTGTAGATATTTTGGGGAAGGGGGATCTGAGAACATAACTGTCCGATGAATGCCAGCTATCTTATGTAATAGGACATCCTTACAATTTCTCTATTATATCATGGCAGCTATCAGGTTTTTAATATAAAAATCGGTAAAACCAGTGTGTGACAGTAGTGGTTAGTAATCCCATGAAGAACTTTGAACATGACACAGCATTTAGATTCTTTTCTTTTTATAAGTGACAGATACAATATGGATCAAGGCCTTCAGAAGGAGTGCCCTGCAATAATATTATTCCCCAGACATACTTAGAACTCTGAATTTCCTTCTGACTCTTTTTATTGATCTTGGGAAGATCACACATTTGTTCAAGTCATAAAAGCATATGCAGCATAGACAAGGTTATTGATGTCATGTCTGAACTGGAGAGCTTTGTGAGGAAATACTTCTAAAATATTCTCTTTACAAATAAGATAAAACATTCTTCTCAGTTGTGTTTTACATAATGACTCATTGGAATAATACCTTATGTGTAGACGGTGCATTGTCTCTGGTATGTAAAGTGTGGCCTCTTGACCATGAACGATATGAATGTAAAAGTATAATTAATAAAAGAAGGCTAGTGTGATGGCTCATTCTTTACATTTTGTGTTCACTGCAAGAAAACAACATAAAAATTAAAGGGTTTTTGGATACTGTATTTATGGTACAGATTTGTACTACGGTGTGTATATTCAATTCAGAGACCAGGGCAGAAAAGTGTTGAATGTTCTGTGTAGAAAATGTGTTAGTGGATGACTAAGCATACGCTCCCATCTCAGAATATCATTCTACAGTATACATATAGAAATCATTCAAATAAAATTTGCTTTATCCATTTAGTACTGAGTCTGAAACAGTTTGTATTACAGCCCAGATCTATGCAGCTCTGTAGAGCTTCAAGCTAAAATATTTTTCAACTCTTGCTGTTCAGTTTTGCGTATGGTTTTAGAATATTTAGGTCCAATAATATTAAGGCCATGTTCCTACGTAGTAAGACACCGGCCATTCTGTGATCCGGCTGGGTCACGGAATGGCCGGTGTCAGAGAAGATTATCCCGGCCAGTACTGCAGTACCATCCGGATGATCTTCACTACCGCTGAATTCAGATGTGGGCGCATCAGTTGGCGCCCGCATCCCAATTCCCCGCTGCACACAATGGAGCATGCAGCCGGAGCCACACGCTCCATTGTGTGCACTGACAGGTTTTCTGCGTCTGCTATTCAATGAATGTGTATACTATTCTACGTGTATACATTCCGTCCGGGATTCCCTTAGCTTGCAGCACTACGTAAGTTCCGTAGTAATCACGGCTGTTGTTGCAAATCGGCGACAGCGGCCATGATTACTACGGAACTTACGTAGTGTGAACATAGCCTAAAAGTGTAAAGCATCAGAGCCCCATGTTAAAATAAATCTGGTTACATTTCCTACCATTTTTAGTATTGTTAACTCCTTTTATCAAGGAGAAAACACAAAGACAGTGCATGGGAGAGGAAAGAAGAATTATATGGGTCATCTCAAGATTTGGGGAGACATTTATTAAGATCAGTGGACTCGTATGCTGGTCTTAAATAAAGCCCCATCCTCATACAGTCTTCCGGATTTACTAAAAGGCACATAGTTCTTAGTAAAACCAGCGGGACCTTCGCCTACTGCATAGTGGGCACAGAAATTTACACCTATTCATCAGACAGGTGGGGCTTACGCTGCAGAAAAGGCTCAGATTTGTTTTTTATAAATCTGCCTCTTAAAGGAGATAATTAGCTGATTGGTGGGTGGTCCGTTGCCCCCTGAGTGGATGGAGTGGGAGTGCGCATACTTGGTCAGTTCTCCATTCACTGTCTTTGGGACGTCTTAACGTAGTCGAGAGCTGTAATCAGCTCTGTCCAGAGGTCTGAAGGAGAATGTATAGTTCAGGATTTACATGTTACTGATAGTGAGACTATGGTTGATAAGAAGTCTACCAAAAACGAGTGACTGGAGAACAAGTCCAGAGCATATGAGAGAAATCCACACCAGGATTCATTGTAAATATTTTATTGAGCATTTCCCAGAACCTAGGAGTGGATTGGTGTGAACCAAGGCACTGTTATCAGTGCAGAAGGCAAATTGAAATTTCTCCTCTATAAGGTCAGGGACTTTGATAAAGTGTTGTTCTGTGTTCTGCTTAGGGTGGTGATAAATGTTTCTAAGATTTAGCGGCAGGAAAGAATAATGTGTAGATAGCGAGATAGTAAATAACACTCTTGTCGAGGTCAAAAGGTCTAATTGAGCAGTAACTGCACTCATTTTGCATAAAGATGACAAACGCCCCATACAACCCTACATTATTTGCATTAAACTATTAATATTTTACCTCTAAAGCGACATTTGCCTTTTCAGTACAGAATCATTATTGCATCCTATCCTTGGTAAAGCCTTTGTGCTCGGTAAAATAAACTACTTGAAAACTGGAAATATCAATCATTTGGGGTTCGAAATACGCAAATATCACACCATCCTAGGGGCTGCCCTAGGATTGTGTGTTACTCTGATCCTTACTTTACCCCTTATATTAACATACCTAAAAACCCATGTAAATTTACATGTACATATCCTATTTAGAATAAGAGATGGCTGGGCTATTGTACTAAGCAAGCACTTCTACCCTGGGTTCACACTACGTATATTTCAGTCAGTATTGTGGTCCTCATATTGCAACCAAAACCAGGAGTGGATTAAAAACACAGAAAGGATCTGTTCACACAATGTTGAAATTGAGTGGATGGCCGCCATTTAATGGCAAATATTTGCTGTTATTTTGAAATAATGGCTGTTATTTACTGTTATATGGCGGCCATCCATATAACAGTAAATAACGGCCATTATTTCAACAGCCGTTGTTTTAAAATACCAGCAAATATTTGCCATTAAATGGCGGCCATCCACTTAATTTCAACTTTCAACAGATCCTTTCTGTGTCTTCAATCCACTCCTGGTTTTGTTTGCAATACGAGGACCACAATACTGACTGAAATATACGTAGTATGAACCCAGCCTTATACAGTATATTTTAGCGCTACCCTGTTTCCCTGAAAATAAGACAGTGTCTTATATTAATTTTTGCTCACAAAGATGTGATATGTCTTATCTTCAGGGGATGTCTTATTTTCCCACAGAGAAGAATTCACACTTCTTTCCTGTCCTGACTCTCCCCTCACTGTCCCATGAGTTCTGTCTCTCCCCTCACTGTCCCATCAGTCCAATCTCTCCCCTCACTGTCCCATCAGTCCTGTCTCTCCCCTTACTGTCCCATCAGTCCTGTCTCTCCCCTCACTGTCCCATCAGTCCTATCTCTCCCCTCACTGTCCCATCAGTCCTATCTCTCCCCTCACTGTCCCATCAGTCCTGTCTCTCCCCTTACTGTCCCATCAGTCCTGTCTCTCCCCTCACTGTCCCATCAGTCCTGTCTCTCCCCTCACTGTCCCATCAGTCCTGTCTCTCCCCTCACTGTCCCATGAGTTCTGTCTCTCTCCTCACTGTCCCATCAGTCCTGACTCTCCCCTCACTGTCCCATCAGTCCTGTCTCTCCCCTCACTGTCCCATCAGTCCTGTCTCTCCCCTCACTGTCCCATGAGTTCTGTCTCTCTCCTCACTGTCCCATCAGTCCTGACTCTCCCCTTACTGTCCCATCAGTCCTGTCTCTCCCCTCACTGTCCCATCAGTCCTGTCTCTCCCCTCACTGTCCCATCAGTCCTGTCTCTCCCCTCACTGTCCCATCAGTCCTGTCTCTCCCCTCACTGTCCCATCAGTCCTGTCTCTCCCCTCACTGTCCCATCAGTCCTGTCTCTCCCCTCACTGTCCCATGAGTTCTGTCTCTCTCCTCACTGTCCCATCAGTCCTGACTCTCCCCTCACTGTCGAAACAGTCCTGTCTCTCCCCTCACTGTCCCATCAGTCCTGTCTCTCCCCTCACTGTCCCATCAGTCCTGTCTCTCCCCTCACTGTCCCATGAGTTCTGTCTCTCTCCTCACTGTCCCATCAGTCCTGTCTCTCCCCTCACTGTCCCATGAGTTCTGTCTCTCTCCTCACTGTCCCATCAGTCCTGACTCTCCCCTCACTGTCGAAACAGTCCTGTCTCTCCCCTCACTGTCCCATCAGTCCTGTCTCTCCCCTCACTGTCCCATCAGTCCTGTCTCTCCCCTCACTGTCCCATGAGTTCTGTCTCTCTCCTCACTGTCCCATCAGTCCTGTCTCTCCCCTCACTGTCCCATGAGTTCTGTCTCTCTCCTCACTGTCCCATCAGTCCTGACTCTCCCCTCACTGTCCCATCAGTCCTGTCTCTCCCCTCACTGTCCCATCAGTCCTGTCTCTCCCCTCACTGTCCCATCAGTCCTGTCTCTCCCCTCACTGTCCCATGAGTTCTGTCTCTCTCCTCACTGTCCCATCAGTCCTGTCTCTCCCCTCACTGTCCCATGAGTTCTGTCTCTCTCCTCACTGTCCCATCAGTCCTGACTCTCCCCTCACTGTCGAAACAGTCCTGTCTCTCCCCTCACTGTCCCATCAGTCCTGTCTCTCCCCTCACTGTCCCATCAGTCCTGTCTCTCCCCTCACTGTCCCATGAGTTCTGTCTCTCTCCTCACTGTCCCATCAGTCCTGTCTCTCCCCTCACTGTCCCATGAGTTCTGTCTCTCTCCTCACTGTCCCATCAGTCCTGTCTCTCCCCTCACTGTCCCATGAGTTCTGTCTCTCTCCTCACTGTCCCATCAGTCCTGACTCTCCCCTTACTGTCCCATCAGTCCTGTCTCTCCCCTCACTGTCCCATCAGTCCTGTCTCTCCCCTCACTGTCCCATCAGTCCTGTCTCTCCCCTCACTGTCCCATGAGTTCTGTCTCTCTCCTCACTGTCCCATCAGTCCTGTCTCTCCCCTCACTGTCCCATGAGTTCTGTCTCTCTCCTCACTGTCCCATCAGTCCTGACTCTCCCCTCACTGTCGAAACAGTCCTGTCTCTCCCCTCACTGTCCCATCAGTCCTGTCTCTCCCCTCACTGTCCCATCAGTCCTGTCTCTCCCCTCACTGTCCCATGAGTTCTGTCTCTCTCCTCACTGTCCCATCAGTCCTGTCTCTCCCCTCACTGTCCCATGAGTTCTGTCTCTCTCCTCACTGTCCCATCAGTCCTGACTCTCCCCTCACTGTCCCATCAGTCCTGACTCTCCCCTCACTGTCCCATCAGTCCTGTCTCTCCCCTCACTGTCCCATGAGTTCTGTCTCTCTCCTCACTGTCCCATCAGTCCTGTCTCTCCCCTCACTGTCCCATGAGTTCTGTCTCTCTCCTCACTGTCCCATCAGTCCTGTCTCTCCCCTCACTGTCCCATGAGTTCTGTCTCTCCCCTCACTGTCCCATCAGTCCTGTCTCTCCCCTCACTGTCCCATCAGTCCTGTCTCTCCCCTCACTGTCCCATCAGTCCTGTCTCTCCCCTCACTGTCCCATGAGTTCTGTCTCTCTCCTCACTGTCCCATCAGTCCTGTCTCTCCCCTCACTGTCCCATGAGTTCTGTCTCTCTCCTCACTGTCCCATCAGTCCTGACTCTCCCCTCACTGTCCCATCAGTCCTGACTCTCCCCTCACTGTCCCATGAGTTCTGTCTCTCTCCTCACTGTCCCATCAGTCCTGTCTCTCCCATCACTGTCCCATGAGTCCTGTCTCTCTCCTCACTGTCCCATCAGTCCTGACTCTCCCCTCACTGTCCCATCAGTCCTGACTCTCCCCTCACTGTCCCATCAGTCCTATCTCTCCCCTCACTGTCCCATCAGTCCTGACTCTCCCCTCACTGTCGAAACAGTCCTGACTCTCCCCTCACTGTCCCATCAGTCCTATCTCTCCCCTCACTGCTCCATCTGTCGTGACTCTCCCCTCACTGTCGAAACAGTCCTGACTCTCCCCTCACTGTCCCATCAGTCCTGACTCTCCCCTCACTGTCCCATCAGTCCTGACTCTCCCCTCACTGTCGAAACAGTCCTGACTCTCCCCTCACTGTCCCATCAGTCCTATCTCTCCCCTCACTGCTACATCTGTCGTGACTCTCCCCTCACTGTCTTATCAGTCCTGACTCTCCCCTCACTGCTTGGTCCCCCTTAGAACTGGTATGTTCCTCTGCCGAGGCCCGGTAACAGCATTGTGGTGCAGAGACAAGTGTGAGACCACGGTGGTTGCACAAGGCAGCGACTGCCAGACCTCTAGGTGGAGACAGCGGGATGGGCGTAGCTACCAACACCCCCACACTGTGCATCCCCAGCACACCACCTGGCCTCTTCACAGAGTGGTGAATAGACGTTATCATGCTGGCGGCCAGCGTCTTCCCCTAATGGGCCGCCGCCTCTTCCCCTTGCGTCATCTCACTGAGTTGCAGGACATGACCTCGGGCATGCGGTGGGACGTGTGGCAGGATGTGGGGGCCATAGACCAGTGGTATGCCTGAGGCATCAGTGGTAGAGGGTAGAGGCAGCAGAGGAAACGGCATGGTGGCAGCAGGGGTCTTACTTTCAGGGGGGGGGTGCCTTATTTTCAGGGAGATGCCTTATTTTAAACTATCACTATGCCTTAATTTCGGAGGGGGTCTTATTTTCCGGGAAACACGGTATATAAAAACCTTATAATTATTATTGTACATGGGTTGGAACACTTTTAGGCTATGTTCTCACACAATATTATGCAACCAAAACCAGGAGTGGATTGAAAAGACAGAAAGGTTATGTTCACACGTTGTTTAAATTGAATAGATGGCTGAACATGAATCTGCCGGACAAAGATGAGGGCCCACAGAGTACAGGTATATTTAACAAGGATGAGAACCCACATAATATAGGTTCATCTGAATGAGGACACTGTTAGTTTTTTTTTCTGTTGTTTGAATTTGTAGCACATTACCCACATAAGTGTATGGGCCCATAATGTACTTATGTCTGCCCCTCATTGTCACCTGAAGGCAAAGAAATATTTTTTTTCTCGTAGAAAAAAATTGAGGCATGTTTCAACACACAAAAATGTCTACAAAAAGGAAAAAATGCATCAGATCACTGCGTCCATGGAGATTAAATGGCCACACTGTTAGTGCAAAGCATGCCTGGAGAGGCAGTACTGTTCCAAACTCTAGTTAGCTCAACATCAGAGGTAATGGAAGATAAGGAAATATCCAGCACTCCTTGTAGATTACAAATCAAGTTTTTTTTTTTTTTTTTTTTAAATGTGTTTTTTATCTACATTACATCAGCAGTGTCTGAGATTTACTTGTCTTTCATTACTTATGATGTTCCAGTACATGCTGTAATGTGGAAATCTCCTTATCTAGGGGCATTTCTATTAGGGGAGAATACTGCACCTCACTAGACACCAAATGGCAGAATGATAATTGTTTCTGAGTCTGTAATAGCCTGAGAAGGACTCTCGGCTGCCTACAACGTTTGCCATGTGAATGAGGCCTGAGCCAGATTGCTCATAACAGCATGGAGTATGTCAAGAGATGTATGTGGTGATTCTGTGTGAAAGCTGGGTTGCATGAAACAAGATGAATAATTGTAATAGTGCAGTTGTTTCTATACCCTTGGATTCATACCTACTCATCAGGAAGTGACAGATTTGAAAACCAAACTTTATTGACGTGCTTAGGTAGTTATTTTTTCTTTTTTCTTTACATATTTACCTTATATGATAAGAGGAGACATTTAGTAAAGAAAATACACTACGGCCGTGGTTTGCTGTGACAACACAAAATAACTGATAGGTCTATTTTGTGTGGCCACTATTTAGTGAACACCCTAGGTTTTCACCCTATGACTGATATTTGTTTGGACACTAAAAAACTAAATAAAAAAATTGTATTAAAAAAAACTAATGTGAATCTGCTAGATTAGGGCTCATATGAGGAATGGGTCTGCCTGTATAAAATTCAGCTTTACCTTTTGGGTCATTTGTTTTATATTTTAGTAAAGAAGCTCTTTGGTTTTATGTTGCTTTCTTTTGCCCATATAATACACACTCACCCACCACTGTTCTTGCAGTTTCATCCCAGCTCAGGAACATCTAGCCATTGCATTACTGTAACTGGGTCAGGTGACCGCCAATCTGACAGCCATAAAATTATATAGTCTAATGTATAGACAGCCAGTAGGGCGGCTGACCCGTTAACTACAGGAATACATCATTCCACTCTAAGCTACACTATCCTTATTCATCTCTTTGTCCCCAAAGATCTTATATTTGAGAAACAAGAACACAAACTCTCAGCAACTCTATAGTTTGCTGTGAAATTATGTGGTGTATGAAAATGCTGGTCCCATAGACTTGTATTACAATACACTTGTATTCTTCTGCCGCAACAAGACATGGGGAACCCTTTAATCATAGCCTGTGCTGTATTATAGAAGAAAAAAACCTTGATTTATTGTGTGTACATACTATACAAATACAATATATCCAAACATAATGAAAGATACGGGGGGGGGGGTGTAGTGATTTTTTTTATTTTTCATTTCCAACATATTGATACGAATGGCGATTTCTGGTGTGTACCTAAGAAGTGATTACAAATACATTGCTCTGTCTCTCCAGAGCTAATTCAAATACAGACCAAAAGTGGAATTATAGCAAGGAAATTGATGTAAAGAGGGAGACATATAAAGTACTAAGTAAGCAATTACATTGTCACCTCTTAGAGGATATCCTGGGATAAGACATAGACAATTGATTTGTTGGGCTTCCTCTACCTGCACTAGCTTTGCCATAGGCGCCAAAAGACCTTTACACAATGAATGGCTAAGTAGATCACTACATCATGAGAGCACTACTTACATGCTCTTAAGAGATTATACATAGCATTTCCTTACCATTATTTCACAGACTATAGGGGAAGCTAATGCCATAAAGGGATTTCACAGATCTAAGGATATAATGCAGCCAGCATGCAACTGGTCATTAGATTTGCTGGAGGAGCCACTGATGGATCCCAAGTGGACATGTTTTATTCAGCTACAACATATCACAAGACAGGTTATTACTTATACTTAGTAATAAACAAGAGATAAAATAGGGAACTCAGGATTGGCTTATTTTACAGATGTAGAAAAAAGCAGAATATGTATGTCAGCCGCAAATTCCATGTCGAAGCTTTTATTTATGTAGTTGATTGATCTCTATAGAAACCCCTTTACTGTGCTAAAAAGAAGTTTCCAATAAAAGTTACCATTGACATCAGTGGGAGCTTTATGACATATCCTGCCAGCTGACTGTTGCTCAGTGCTGCACATGGGCAAGGAAGTACATACCATACCGTACTATGTTATATTTCCAAACTCCTTCCTATTCTTATAGGATATTCATCAGCGCAAAGGTTCTAATCTCTTTTACTTACTGACATATTTTATATGTGGCTACACATTCAAATGAGCCTGTCCTCTCTGACACAAGGACTGCCAAGAGGAGCTAAGGGAGGGAGTGGTGAAGACCTTCTTTCATACTGTAGCTGTCAGATAGCTACTTCCAATCTCAAATATTAAGTGCAGATAACATAAGTAAACCTGTACACGGTCATCACATATTCACCTTCCGCAATGTTCTTTTCTTTTTCTGCCTCTTTACACCTCATTTTTGCTATTTTTATTAAAAAAAAAAAAAAAAACTCTATAGCAGTTTGTGGACATAGTTATCAGAGAATTGGGACATGCCTGCCCAGGGATATCTGTGAGTAAAACGTGGGAATATGTAAAAGTGTGATATTTAATGGACTGTGCTCAGCCTTAAAACGACCCAGTCGGTATAATGGAGGAGGAAGATGTTGCAGGTGACATTGTATTTTAGTACATTTTGCAATATGCATCAGAATAAAGTAAACCAGCCCCCGTTCTCTTGATGGAAACTTTGTCATTCACCCAGAGTGATGAGATTTTTGGTGTTCCTCTTGCTGGAGGCATTTTAGGAAATGTTTTAAGAAACACATTGTGAAAAGCTACAAAAAACTGGAGGATTAGACAAATGATTACTTTGTTTCTTTGTTGTGCAGTCGGCAGCAGAATACGTGAAAACTCATCTGCCCGAGGTGCTAAAGCAACATCTTCAGGACTTTGAAAGGGATAAAGAGAACAGCGTACTTTCCTACCAGACGATTTTGGAGCAGCAGATTCTAGCAATAGACAGAGAGCTGCTGGAGAAGCTGTCGGGGTCCTATGATGAAGCAGGTATGTGTTATTGTTCCTAAACCACATGATTGGTTATTGGGAAACTAAAAGCAGGTTAGGCAAATCTAACCCTTATAGCTCCCTATTGTGCATGGGGCGCTGAGGATGAAGGTATGTATGTCTCTTACCTTCATCCTTAGCACTGTTTCTGTGCAGCTTATAGTTTAATCCAGTGTCTAGTAAGGCCATTTAGAGCACTGGGGGCGGGGAAACCACCCCCCAGAGCACCGATCCAGCCAAAACAGCAGCCGTTCTTTGCTCAAAAGTACGCTGTGGGAACATAGCCCTGACAGTTTGAAGTATCTGGCGTGATAATAGTGCCGACGGATGACCATACAGATCGCATGTCAGAATGTATCTTGCAGCATTCTGATGTATGGCATGTCCGGCAATCCTGTGCCACTTCCATTAAGTCTTTGGAGCATCGAAAACATAGCCATGTAAAGGCATAAGCATTCTGCTTCGTCTTGCTTTTGCCTCCAGCGCTCCGAGAAGGAGAGGAGAGGGCTCCCTGTTGTCCCTCTGTAGTAGATGGCGCCCTCTGGTGCTGTCTCCTATAGTAGCTGGTCCCCCTGGGAGTTGTACCTGTACCCCTATAGTAGATTAGCAATTTAATCGTGTGGCTGGATAGCCCATATGGCAGAATGCATCTTGCAGCATCCTGCTGTACGGCCTGATAATGAATGGGAAAGAAATTCAGGACAACTGATGACAACTGATGCATTTCTGAGGCATCCGTTATCATCGGTTTCTGTAAAAGAGGGATGCTGGACCACCTTATGAATGTAATCCCACCAAGGGCAACATCTGCAAAGAGTTTGTATGTTCTCTCCATGTTTGCGTGGGTTTCCTTCGGGTACTCTTATTTCCTCCCACACCCAAAATATACAGATGAATTTAGATTGTGAGCCCTAATGGCCACAGGGGCCAAAATTGGCAAAACTATGTTAAGTGCTGCAGAATCAATTGGCGCTATAAATAAAAGTATTATTATTATTATTATTATTATTATTATTAACCCTGGCCTTACACGGTGGAGCTGCTGCCTTGTCAACTGTTACTGGTTCTACAAGCCTGCTAATCCACATTTCTCTTTCTTCCGAAACTCCTTAGTAGAAGAGACTGCCTATATATAATTCCCTGTTTGGGTAAAAGTCATGTTAAAGGGGTTATCCAGCGCTACAAAAACACGGCCACTTTCCCCCTACTGTTGTCTCCAGTTTGGGTGGGGTTTTGAAACTCAGTTCCATTGAAGTAAATGGAGCTTAATTGCAAACCACACCTGACCTGGAGACAACAGTAGGGGGAAAAGTGGCCATGTTTTTGTAGCGCTGGATAACCCCTTTAACTATACTTTTGTCTCTTTCTTTGTGATCTGTAGCAGACATCTGCAGGGAGAAAGTAAAGGACTTCAAGTTAATAAAACTAAAAAACAGCATAGAGCACACAAATATTAAATTCCAAAATAGAAACTTGATTTCATGTTTGTTTAACTAGTTATGTTTTTTTTCTTGTCTAAGACTTGTAAAATAATTGTTGACAACGCTAAATTTAGCGATATACAGCTTTAAATCCTGTGCCCATTGGTAGTATCTGTCCATTGACTGTATGTTATGGTCCATTGGTAGGGAGATGGGTTTATAATCTTTTGTTTAAACAAGTCTCTTTTCTTCTCTTCCAGTACAGTAATTGATAATTGGATAATGGTTTTAATTTATTATATGATTTTTCTTTTTATTTTGAAGTGTAAATGCAGTTATATAGATACAGTCATATTTTAGGCATAAGCTGTCAAAAGTATAGTTTAGTCAGAAAATGACTGAGACTTGAGTAGTTCAGTAAAATGGGGAAGGTATATGATTTCTCTTATTCCTTTTTCACAAAGTTGCTTCTCATTAGCAGAAGAATTGAATGTAACTATATGGCAGCTAGTGAAGTTAGAGACTGCAGTTCTCTGGTGAAGTTCTATTCCACAGGGGCATTACCGCATAACAACAGCCCGTGCTTTACACTGAATTTTCTTATGTATAAGAATATTGCATTTTTAATGTCTGGATGCAATGTAGCCGACTGCTCGGAGACTGAATACATCCCCCATAGGCATTTTATCCCACATTCAATAAATGTACAGAATCACAACAGACAGTTGAGATTAATAGAAATCAAGAGCAACATAAAATAGATAGAAACTAGTAAATTATGCGTTAAAGGATGAAGGGACTCGCTAGATGAATGCAGAAAGGATTACTGTGATGTCTGCTTCTGCTCTTCTTCACAGATGTAGCTTCTCTTTTACTAAAAAAATGAGCTGAACATCTATAGGGCTTGACTAGCCAGATACTAAAAGAGATGAAAAGTATTACATTGTCCGAATGGGCAAAGGAAGGCAATACATTCACTTTTTATATATTACACTTGGTAACTCTGGGCAAAAAATAGAACTCCTTTCTTTTTTGCCTGTTTAAGACCACCCAATCTGCGCACAGATGTGGATTAATAGGAGCAAAGAGATCCAGGGGACTCTGCATCCACTTTCTAAGGATTAAGGCAATTTAGGAGCCAGCTTAAATGTTTATGTTCATGGTTAGCCATGTCCCCTGTATATAGATCAGGGCCGACTGCCCATCTGGCAAGCGGAGCAAATGTCAGATGGGCCAGTGTGCTAAGTGGGCCAGTCCATGAACAGCTTCACAGCTGTTTTTTCCCACCCCAGCACCCTGTATCCAGCACGCCCCATAACTTTCATCTACTATTTCCCAGCATGCACAAGCTCCTCAGAAGAGCAATTTAGATCTAAACCCAAGGGCTTAATGCAAAGGTGGGTGGGTAGGGGGCATAACAAATTGCTGAGGCTTAGGGCCCTATTCCACTGGACGATTATCGTTCAGATTATCGTTAAATTGTTCGAATCTAAACGATAATCGTTCGGTTGAAATGCAGTTAACGATTAACGACCGAACGAGAAATCATTGATCGCTTTATAAGACCTGGACCTATTTTTATCGTTGCTCGTTCGCAAACATTCGCAAATCGTTCGCATTGAATAGGATGTTGTTTGGTCGTTCGCAGTAGATACGAACGCAATAGATAAGAAATAGCGAAGAAAAAACTATCGCAAATACGATCATAAGTAACGATTATCGTTTCATGGAAATGAGTGAACGTCTTTAGGTCTTTCGCAATAGCGGTCGTTTGAGATCGTTAATCATTAACGATTATGCGAACGATAATCGTTCGGGAAAATAGGGCCCTTAGCAGGAAATCAGACAGAGCTTAGTGGTGGACAGGAATCTTAGGTGCAGGGGTCCTGTCATTCCCTGCTTGCCTATTACAACAGTCAACAACAACAAAAGCAGATGAGAATAGTAGTGTGTGTTGTGTTTCCTGCTGACTGATATGTGTTGTGAGTTCTAGATGTATTGTCCATATTATATATCCGTTGTATTTTTTTTTAAAAATTAATTTCTAGGATACCATCCCTTTCTTCTGGGTGCCTTACTTAGTCTGGCCTCTCCTCATTGACCTGTCTGGCACGGGTGACCCCTCCAGGAGTATTACTCCCACCAGCTTAGCTCATTGGATCACCAAGGCACACAAGCTCCCTCACCACGTCAAGGTGAAGGCACCATGAGGGAGCCCCTCCACCCTAACCCGATTACCCTTCCCAACCCTTAATTTACCTGTCCTTTGCTATAATGTGGACCCCCAGTGGCACACTTTGAAGCCCAGGCCCTTCCCAGCCCCCTAAAGCGGACCCTCCCGCGCCCTTCCCAGCCCAGGCTCACCCCAGCCCCCTAACGCGGACCCTCCCATCCCTCTTCCCAGCCCAGGACCACCCCAGTAGGGTAATTTTGTACAGTGATATTATTAGTGTATAAGCAATACAACTCACACCCACCACTGCTCATGACAACATCCAGGAGCCATCATACCCCTCCTCCTTCTGTGTCTTTGACTTTTTAAGAGCACAGTACAAAAGCTGTGCTGGGATTGGTTGCTGTTGGCAACCAGGAGAATTAGCATTTTTCCCCTACAATAAATAAACTGGGGCAGATTGATGGGAATTGTTGCCCTTATAATCCAATCACTGCACAGCTTTCTTGTTGTGTTCGGTTCTTCAGAAATGAGCTGTGCTGTGATTGGTTGCTATGGGCAACAAAGGCCATTGCTACTGGAAGACTGCTTGATAAATCTCCCCCTATACTTTGTAATATCCAGTCTGTATAGAGCAGCTCAATCTGCCATTGAGGAGGGTGCAGACAGCCCCATATTACTCTATGGGCCAGATTAGAGATCTATCTATAATCTGAATTATTACATATAAAACTACAGGTTACTGGCTGCTGTGTCTTGGAGATGACAGATTTCCTTACAGATGTCCATGGCGGCCATCACTAATGTCATCTGTGTCCTGTACAGATCAGTCTTATAAATGTCAGCTAGTTAATGGCCCCCTAACATGACCAGTGTCCCCCCATGATCAGTGTCACTCTCCACTGTCCTGTATGCAGTGTGTACCAGTAATACTTACCAGTAGATGGTCTGGGATGTACTGGGGAGCTGTGCCGTCCATCAGGCCTCTCCTTAAAAGTAAAAATGGGCAAAAAATTGCCCCTCAGAAACCACAAGACGCCCCAAGACTTGTTTACAGCTCCAGTAATCGTGGCAGTTGGTCACCAGCCTCACCAGACTGCTCAAGTCCCAACATTATGTCATTGCACAGTGACTTTTTTTTAACTGAAGTAGCTTTATTAACAACCGGTTGTTTTTAACATAGATACAATGTACTGTGCAGCAGCTCCAGCTTAGGCTGGGTTCACACTGCGTTTTTGCAATCCGGTCAGCGTATCCAATTTAAATCGGTTACTTTTAACTGACAGAAAAACGTTGCCAACACTACTACTATCAGGGTAGAAAGGTCCGTGTATTTTGGCCCTGTGTAAGGGCATATATATTTCCCAGTGATATGCTATCACATTTAGTAATAGATTTGCTGGGTCCATGGTGTATTTTCACAATGCAGCATGCTTTAGGTCTGGTATAGTGTAGGTGTTTATTTACTATGTATAAACCTATGGACTGATGAGCCATCCACAGGATAGTTCCATCAGTGTCTGATCGATAGAGTAGGCCATAGATTGTATCCATGTTTTCCAGGACTCCCTAGAGCTGCATCCAATTTCATCAGCCACCAGTATTCAAATGCCAAGCGATTGCACTCGAGCTTACTGGAGTCACGCTTACCTCTAGTCATTGCCTCTACACAGGGACAAACTGCTTCCAGCCCTATTTACTGTGTAGTGTGGACAGGGCTGAACAGCTGATATGTGAGCACCCTACCGATCAGAGACTGATAAGGCATCTTGGGAATAGCTCATCAGTCTTTTTTGCCAGGAAACCCCAATTATTGCTTTTTTTTTTTTTGTAATGCAGCATTCATGTGCCACTAACAAACTGAGCATGCATTTCCCCCCATAGACTTATAAATTGTAAATAAACACCCACAATTTACCATATACCTACAGCATACTGCATTTTGGGGAAAAAAAACACCATGAACCCAACAAATCTATTACAAAATTTGATAGCATATCATTCAGCCATAGGCTGTGTTCACGTTCTTTGACCCGGCCAGTGTCAGTGAAGATCATCCCGGCCGGTACTGCAGACACCTGCCAAGCACAGCACTCGACTCTTTTCAGTGGCTCCATAGAGAATGAATAGAGCTGCAGGTCATGCACCAACCCACGGCTCCATTCATAGAGATTCATAACAAAGGAGCTGGGGCGGTAAGGTTAAATCTGAAAACCCCTAGAGGACAGAGCCCAAAATGACCTTAAGGACCACTCCAATTTTCAGTTTAGCGGTTTCGTTTTTTCCTTCTAAGAGCTATAAATCTTTTATTTTTCCACCTACAGGGCCATGTGAGGGCTTGTTTTTTTCAGGAACAGGTGACTTTGTAATAGCGCCCTTCAATCCACCATAAAATGAATGACGAAAGGCTCAAAATATCATTTATGGGGTGAATTTGCAATTGGGGTGAAATAATGCAACTCTGTTTGGGGGGGTTCCATGTTTACGTAATGCACTTTACGGTATTTTATTCTATAGGTCAGTCTGAATACAGCGATATGCATGTTTATATAGCTTTTCTAATGTTTTACTATTTTTATTATTATTTATTATTTACAGTAAAACTTTTTTTGCCATTAGGTATTTTTAAAATAGCCCTATTGTGGCTCCTATAGCGCTTTTATTTTTTTACCTATGGAGCTGTATTGGGCATAATTTTTTATGCCACAATCTCTAGTTTTCATTAGTATCACATTTGTGTAGATTACACATATTGATCACTGTTTATTAATTTTTTAATATATAAAATGTAATAAAAGAAATCTGCAATCCTGGTGGTTTTTACCGCTTTTTATTCACGCCGTTCACCGTGCAGGAACAATATTGTTTTATTTTAATAGATCGGAAGATTACGCACGTTACAGTATATTATATGTGTATTTATTTTATTATTTTTGTGTGACGTTTAAGGGGTTAATGGTGGGCTACTGCGCTATTGCGGCGGCCCGCCATTGAGGATGAGGGCCCGGCTGCTTATAGCAGTTGGCCCTCAGCCATTATGAAGCAAGCTTAGCCCCTGAGCTCGCTTCATAGCCCGGCCGGCTGGCAGGACATACATGTACGCCCTGATGCGTTAGGTCAAAGGCGTCGGGGGCGTACATGTACGCCCTCCGTCCTTAAGGTGTTAAACCTATTTGAGATAAACCAGGCAGCAAGTGGTCCTCTATGCTCTCCAATGCCAGGGCTGAATTTTATTCTCAGTCCAGCCCTGATGTACAGTAGATATACACTCTCTGCTGGATGTATTCATATCTAGCAGAGGGAGCAGGTAGTTAAAGGATGTGGAAAATTATAACATTATTTAGTTTGACTTGATTCAAAGGAAGCAGGACTATTCATCACTAAACAATGGGTAAGAATTGGGTGTGAACAATTAAGGACATTTTCCAGTAGGTTTAGGAAATTTCCTACAGGCTTGAATGGGAGAAAAAAAAAACTAGCCCCAAAATTCCCAGCTGTTGCAGTTACCACCAGACGGTCTGCAGTGACGTTGTGTACATTGTGCATGTGAATCTGCAACCAATCACTGGCCTCAGCAGTCATGTGTGATACATACAAGCAGAAACCACTAAGGTAAGTCACTAGCTGCAGCATGACATGCATGTCCATGGGACAGTACAGAATTTAGGGGAGAGTACATTTTCAAACATTTAAAGGGGTATTCCCCCAAGAGCTAAAAAAATGAAATGCTCCCAAACCTTGCTGGCCTTACTCACCAAGTCCCCCTGAGCATTTAGAGCCATCACCCGTCTTTCTAGTTGCTGACGTTCCTGAGAAAAAGTTTTTCTAAAAACCGATCTATACATGCAAGATGGTGCTGGTAATGAAACTACATTTCCCATGATGCAATGCTTCCTGCTGTTTGCTGGGACCTGTAGTTTTACAGAAACTCTGTGACCTGATATATTGTGATGTGGATGGATAGCAGCTTACTGGGACCTGCAGTTCTACACAATATATCAGGTCACAGAGCTTCTGTAGAACTTCAGGTCCCAGCAAGCTGCTATCAGTGCAAATCAGAAACTGTGTGACCTGTTATATTGTAATATGGACAGACAGCAGCTTGCTGGGACCTGTAGTTCTACAGAAGCTCTGTGACCTGATATATTGTGTAGAACTACAGGTCCCATTAAGATGCTATCCATCCACATCACAATATATCAGGCCACAGAGCGTCTGATGTGGGTGGATAGTGTGGGGGGGGGTTGTATATGTATGTGCTGGGGGACTAGTGCGGGTGGAATGTGGAGATCATGTAAGCTGCTGGAATAGGGCTGACAGCGCGGTGGTGGTGGGGGGGTGTTGTGGTGCAGTGTATACACTACCATTCAAAAGTTTGGGATCACCCAAACAATTTTGTGTTTTCCATGAAAAGTCACACTTCTTCACCACCATATGTTGTGAAATGAATAGAAAATAGAGTCAAGACATTGACAAGGTTAGAAATAATGATTTGTATTTGAAATAACATTGTTTTTACATCAAACTTTGCTTTCGTCAAAGAATCCTCCTTTTGCAGCAATTACAGCATTGCACACCTTTGGCATTCTAGCTATTAATCTGTTGAGGTAAGCTGGAGAAATTGCACCCCACGCTTCTAGAAGCAGCTCCTACAAGTTGTATTGGTTGGATGGGCACTTCTGGCGTACCATACGGTCAAGCTGCTCCCACAACAGCTCAATGGGGTTCAGATCTGGTGACTGCACTGGCCACTCCATTACCGATAAAATACCAGCTGCCTGCTTCTGCTGTAAATAGTTCTTGCACAATTTGGAGGTGTGTTTAGGGCGATTGTCCTGTTGTAGGATGAAATTGGCTCCAATCAAGCGCTGTTCACTGGGTATGGCATGGCGTTGCAAAATTGAGTGATAGCCTTCCTTATTCAGAATCCCTTTTACCCTGTACAAATCTCCCACCTTACCAGCACCAAAGCAACCCCAGACCATCACATTACCTCCACCATGCTTAACAGATGGCGTCAGGCATTCTTCCAGCATCTTTTCATTTGTTCTGCGTCTCACAAACGTTCTTCTTTGTGATCCAAACACCTCAAACTTGGATTCATCCGTCCACAACACTTTTTTCCAGTCTTCCTCTGTCCAATGTCTGTGTTCTTTTGCCCATCTTAATCTTTTTCTTTTATTGGCCAGTCTCAGATATGGCTTTTTCTTTGCCTCTCTGCCCTGAAGCCCAAAATCCCGCAGCCGCCTCTTCACTGTAGATGTTGACACTGGTGTTTTGCGGGTACTATTTAATGAAGATGCCAGTTGGGGACCTGTGAGGCGTCTGTTTCTCAAACTAGAGACTCTAATGTGCTTATCTTCTTGCTTAGTTGTGCAACGCGGCCTCCCACTTCTTTTTCTACTCTGGTTAGAGCCTGTTTGTGCTGTCCTCTGAAGGGAGTAGTACACACCGTTGTAGGAAATCTTCAATTTCTTAGCAATTTCTTGCATGGAATAGCCTTAATTTCTAAGAACAAGAATAGACTGTCGAGTTTCAGATGAAAGTTCTCTTTTTCTGGCCATTTTGAGCGTTTAATTGACCCCACAAATGTAATTCTCCAGAAACACAATCTGCTCAAAAGAAGGTCAGTTTTGTAGCTTCTGTAACGAGCTAGACTGTTTTGAGATGTGTGAACACGATTGCACAAGGGTTTTCTAATCATCAGTTAGCCTTCTGAGCCAATGAACAAACACATTGTACCATTAGAACACTGGAGTGATAGTTGCTGGAAATGGGCCTCTATACACCTATGTAGATATTGCACCAAAAAACAGACATTTGCAGCTAGAATAGTCATTTACCACATTAGCAATGTATAGCGTGTATTTGTTTAAAGTTAGGACTAGTTTAAAGTTATCTTCATTGAAAAGTACAGTGCTTTTCCTTCAAAAATAAGGACATTTCAATGTGACCCCAAACTTTTGAACAGTAGTGTATGTATGCCCCAGGGATTGGGGACTAGTGCGAGCGGGAGGCACAGATCACGGGATGGGGCTGACAGCGCGGCACGCATATTGGAAACAAGCTTCATATCTATCCTGCAGCTGGCTGTGGAGACCGTGAGTGAGGGTGCTCTCTGCTCCAACCCTGGGCCGGTTCCCGGTGATCTGTGCCTCCCGCCCGCACTAGTCCCCAATCCCTGGGGCATACATATACACTGCATCTCAACACCCCGCACTGCGCTGTTAGCCCCATCCCTTAGGGACTATGCGTCACCGCTGCTGCTGATCAGTCTCACCAGATCAGCGGCGCAGCTTTCAGCATTGACCCGGCAAGCTCCTTCTGCGGCAGGTACTCTGATCTCACAGGGAGACAAAGTTCATATCTACTGTGCAGTTAGCTGTGGAGACTGTGTGTGACGGCGCCCTGTACTCCAGACCTGGGACGGATCCCAGGGCTGGAGTACAGTCTCCACAGCTAGCTGCACGGTAGATATGAACTTTGTCTCCCTGTGAGACCGGAGTACCTGCTGCAGAAGGAGCTTGCCGGGTCAATGCTAAAAGCTATACCAGTCAGGAGGTGTAAGGAGACTGAGCTGCTGCCGCAGGCCAGCCTGGGACGGGCTCAGGTGATTTGAACACTGACTGACAAGCAGGCCGGTCCCGCTGCAGGAGCTCCCAAGTCTACCTTCTGCCTTAAGTGCATCCTGCCCCAACACAGTGGATTACATGGCCTCTCTCTTCAGTGGACTGGGTTAGAAGCGATAACCCGGCCTATTGAAGAGACTGAGGACACATGATGCCGTCTCGGAAGGTCGGGGCCAGGAGCAGGGAGCAGTGTCGGAGTAGACTGAGAGCTGATGATTCTATGCATTCGGTGGGGGTGAATACACCTGGATAACAGCAAAACTGTGCTATGGGTGGGCAGCATATTAATGCAAAAATAATTTTGGGGGGAATACCCCTTTAAGTCTTAATATTTACAGCTTTTTACAGTTTTGCACTTTCTATTTGCTGTATACGATACATGAAACATTGGTCCATTGGTCCCTAGTCATCTATTGAAGAAAATAAGGGTGTCCTTTTGCCTTTTGTTGGGCTGGTATTAATCTGTGTAAAGACCAAAATCCTTCAGCTCTTATTAAAATGCATATATTTTATTGTAGTAAATCCTTAAAATGGTCATTTTAAGCATTTACTACAATAAAATATATGAATTTTAATAAGAGCTGAAGGATTTTGGTCTTTTCTCTTGTGAATACCCCAGTATTCAGGGGCTTTCCCTTTGTGCTCAACATCTATTATACAAGAAGTATTTCAGATTTCAGGTTCAGATCTCTGAGCAAAATGCAGAGGGTTAAGGGTATGTTCACACTGAGGAATAAGCGAGGAGTTTCCAGCTAAATCCGCACTTACTTTTACGTGTATTCAGCTTGAAATTCCGCCCGTAAAATATGTACAGAACAAAATCCCATTGTGTTCAAAGGGATCTCTGTTATTCACATGGCGGAATTCACACCCGGAATCTTCTGCCACTGATCCGCTTTCCGAATTGACAAGTCATTGGGGCTTTGAATTTCCTCTTTCCACTGAAATTCTGCTCCGATTCCATGCCAATGCCGCACCAATTCTACAGAAATTCTGCACCAACTCCTCAGGAACATTTTCTCTTCAACTCCTCACCAATTCCTCAGTGTAAACATACCCTAAGACTCCGTTCACACGGAGCAAAATTGGCAGAATTCCGCTGCGGAATTCTCCGCCTTGGAATCCCACTAGCCTCCGCGTCATAATAACAGTCTATGGGAGGCTTGCACGCCTCCTCTCTCCGCATCTCTCCGCGCTAAAGAATGGACATGTCAATTCTTCGGCACAGAGAGAGGAGTCACACGAGCCTCCTATAGACTGTTACTATGACACGGAGGCTGGTGGGATTCCGCCAGTTTTGCTCCATGTGAATGGAGCCTAAGGGTATTGCGTCTCTCCACTCAAAGAATAAACATGCTCATTCTCTGAGCGGAGAGAAGAGGCGCCAGAGAAATCCCGTTGAAAAAATAGGACGAGTGTAATCCGCTACACGGACTCCGCTCGTATATTCAGCCTCTTTTACTCAGTGTGCAAGGGCCCTACGAGAGAACAATAAATGTAACTAGATCGCTACAAGCAGCTGCAGTCTAATCATCTGTAAAAAAAAGAAAAAAAAATGCCATCCTTAAGATTATTGGAATCTTTGTGGGCTTTTGGGTTGTTTTTGTCTTTTTATTTATTCATTCAGTGTTTCTTTAAATTGTCTTTGGCGCTGATAGACTTTGGATACATTTGTATCGATTGAAGAGAGCACTTAGGAGGTTTATCAGGAACTTAAAGAAACCAGTCTCTGCCTTGGAATAAATATATGGTTGGGATGTAAAGAGAAAAACCACAAAGATGCAATATTAGAAAACGCTTCAGAAGCCTTGTGATTATTAATACACAAAAGATTAAATGTCTTTTGGTGTTTAACGCCCATAGTTATCAAAGATAGATAGATAGATAGAGCTAAACGTCGCAAGTGTGGGGGTGAAAATAAATACCACATTCTTTTGAGTTTACCCAGAGTGCTGCAGTTTTCTATTTTTCTAGATAGATAGATAGATAGATAGATAGATAGATAGGTAGATAGGTAGATAGATGAATGTTCAAGGAAGAGAGAAATCATGTCAGCCTTCAGACATGCTGTCCAGATAATAATAATAATAATAATAATAATAATAATAATAATAATAATAATAATAATAGATTGTTGTATTTCCAAAGATTAAACAATTCATTGCCCTCTCTTATAGTAGAGAGAATTCATTTTCTGTGGCTGCATATGGGAAATGAAGGACTATTATCTGGATAAGTAATCTGGGTCCTGCCCACTGTGTACATGTCACTTTAATCAAGTCACTTAATGTTCAGTACAACAGCAGTAAATGCTCTATTCCTATTCCCTAATCCTTATCGGATTATCAGGGAAATGTGTCGTACAAATCACTCCTGATGCCAGATGAAAAGCTTGTTGTGGACACTGTATTACTGATGGCTGAACCCACTCATTCTGGTAGCATTCACAAACCATCTTATGTGTGTGGAGCCTCCCAACTACTTCCTGACAGGGGATGTTGGGGAAATAAGGGTCAAGTAGTTTTATTTCAAAATAGCCCATCCTTTTCAGGGTAGATAAGCTGCCACCGGAACTGTCAGACAGTGGCTTATTCTCCTTTCTACATTGAAAAGACATGCACATTCAGTAGAGTTGAGCGTGTATGTGTAAGGGAAATGTTTTATCTGTGGCCAGTATAGAAGATAACAGGCCTATTGGTTGGATTCCAACCACTAAGGCTTCCAACAATCGCAAGAATGGGGACCAAATTATCCCTGGAATAAATAGCACACATCATGCTGCTCAGCCAGTGCCCAATTCATGCTCTGTAGGGCCACCAGACCCTGAAGTGTTCAGCCCTACGGAGAATAAATCGAGCACAGGCTTCCCACAATTCATTCCGAGATCAGTTTTGTCCCTGTACTTGTGATTGGTGGGGGTCCCAGAAGCATCATGCCAGGGGCTAGTTAAGCAATATGCTGTAAAGTACAGACGCGCCAGGTCCTTTATAAATGAAAGTTATTCGTTCAGATATTAGTGTTTAGTTGCTTTTCTGTCATCTTATCTTATCTTAAATATTATTTTGAGACAAAAAAGCGATCAGACAGTAAACACAGTCTGAATAGTGTTGGCTAGCTGGTGGTCATAAATAATCCTATTCCAATAGAACTTAAAGAAGTGTGTCAACAAGTAAAATGAAAGTTAAGAACTTGTTCCATAGAATAGCAACTGTGCAGTCATTCATGTAACAAATGATTTTTCCCCGAGGATACCTATACCAGTCTCTCCTCCACGCAGAGAGGTGCAGGGAAGTATTTGTTTTTCTCACAAATCTACATTAAGAATGGATTGCAGATGAAAAAAAGCTCAATATAATTATGTGAATATCGACGGAACATAAAGGCAGTTTATGTGCAATTGATTTTGCTCAAGGTTTTACACAGCTTATACCATTTAGAGCAGTAGGAATCCTTGGCACATAGTCGGCACTTCCTTCCTGCTCTCTTCTATGAGCTAAACTTTGCTCGGCATTTGAAATTGACATATGGAACATCTTAGAATGCTGTTGAATAGAGGGAATGAAATGTCACCTAGGCACATTTTCCTGGCTGTCTTTCATCTCTTTTAATTTCAAGGAGCCATAGCAAGGCTTTTATTGCAATGCTATTTCTCTGGGGAAAAAAACATCACTGGAAAAATAAACTCGTATATACTGTATATATTCAGGATCTTTATCAAGATGCCCTGAGTGCATCGGTGACTGCACTATAGGCTCAATAAAGTGCATTCACTATCCTGACATAATATTGTATAGACAGCGTAATATGTCATTGCCTGCAGCTTGCAGAGTTGGAGATTTGCAATGTAGACGACAGGTGTAGAACAGAACACATATTATTCTGGAATGCATTTAGTACAAGTTAAAAAAAATGTTGTTGTTTTTAAAGGAATTTAGGCTACAAAAAAAAATCTGCCCCAAAGGGTCTATAAATTTTGTGGAGAAAAACATGTGGAGGGAATTTATTATGCTGTGTACATCAGTATATATCTGATATATGTAGATAGATAGATAGATAGATAGATAGATAAGATAGATACAGATAAACCATTCAAAAATTAAATTACTGTATATAGTGAAATATGTCTTCAGTTCTCTTACACTCTTGTGGCTGGAGTATTTATGGAGTATTTAAAGTGAATGTAACATCAGGTACATTCGTTTACGAGTTGCACAGGAATAGAACAGCTCCGGGCACGGTCTATTACCGAGTACCTGCCCGGGCTGAAGCACTGGAGCCGGGGCGGTACTCGGTAATAGACCAGCATGGGAATCGGGCCACAGTTCAAAAAAGGAACTGTGGCATCAGCTTCCCGGCGCCATTCTATTCATGTGCAACACTTTAAGTGAATGTACCTGATGGTAAATTCGCTTTAATCTGGTGCTAATCCAAATGATTTATTTTTTTAAAACAGAAAATATATATATATGGATAGTGTCTTGGAGGCAGTCTCCCCTGCTTCTTTGTGCCCCAATTAGGTTGATTGACAGTTGTCTCACTATATGCATGCATATCAAGCTAAGCCAGAAAGAGATAAACCAGTGAGACCGCCTCCCAGACATTTCTCTGGTGCCAAGGCTTGGTTAAGTAAATTCCTTAGCGTTTTAGTATAGAACTTGGTAGTCATTGATGAAGGAGCCTGTCTGGATTTTTACCCCCCCCCCCCCCCCCCCCATGGGTTAAGCACTATAAATGTATTAATAATAGACTACTTTAAATGTTAGAATAATTGACTATCTCTGGTATTAGCTGGCCGTAAATAAACGTTAAGTGTTATGAATTGCTCTGTCTGTTGGCCATATGTATTTCTGCATGTGCTATTTTAATATGTAAGGTATACTGGGCCAATGGAAACTTCTGTGTGTAGCCAGTTGACTTAGTGAAATACCAGATCCTGATGGGAACTCAAGACGCTGCTTTTTTTTTATCTGACAGGAAATGAGGATAACACTGAGCTGCCAATACATCGTGCTGGCTTCTTAGACTGAAGGTCAAACTCCGGGTATAATAATGCAAACTGTCCATAGCTGAGGCTCTGCGGCCTAAGTAAACATAAAGGCAAAAAATAGGAGAAAATGAACATTGATGTAGCCAGGGAAATAAAAGCTTCTGATTCTACTGACCACCTCTTAGTAGGAGCACTGCCATTTCTGACAACAAACTGGACACAATGCCAGCCATCTATAAAAATGTTTGTGCATGCATGGCCGTTCCCAGAGTTGCAGGGGTTTTCAGTTTCTACCTCCCAGGCCTAGAAGTCACTAGTATTTTGCATTGACCTACATGCTATATTTAAAGTCTTGGTTAAATGTTGTTAAATGTTGTAATTATAGAGGGAATGACTCGCAACTGCAAAAGACTGCAAATCCTGTTGTGAAGATTTATGGCAACTACAGAAAAAGGACAGAGAAAATACAGGGCTTCCACAGGTGGTTACTGCATTCAGTACGGTCACTTAAACCAGGGATTCGCTTTGTCTGTCCAGGCATGATGGCAATTGTAGTTTTTAAACAGCTGGGCTGCCAAAGGTTCCCCATCCTTTACACTTTTTATATAAGATATAATGAGCATAAAAACAAGATAAATCACTTTTTCAAGTAATTGTATTACTTTACCTATACTGATTTTGGGTTATGGATCCTCTAGAATTCCCAGCATATTGAAGAGTTTTTTCCACCAACTAAGGTGACCACATCTTTATAAGTGATATAAGTCACTTGCTGATTGTGTTACTTCTACTACCCCCACCATTCACAATTTAAAACACTAATAATTTGGGAACCACAGGCAGCATGGAGGATACATTGACCTTGTGCTTAACAGTGTCACCTGAGATATCACCGGTCTCTCCTCCACCATAAGCCGTGTTTTCTTCTACAAATACAGATAACTGTTGTTCCACATTTTAATGCTTTCCAATATGATTCGTCCTTAACGTTCCAAGAACTCATCAGTCCAAGGAGAATTATCATTTGTCTAATGAATTGTTTTTGCCCTTCTATTACTGTACAAACATGTCCCTGGTACTAGGATGATTGAACACCCTGCTGATAGGTGTCCGTGCACATTAGAGCTGAGAGAATAACTTCATGACACTGGTAGGTCCTTGGATTTATATTACACCGAGAGAACCGAATAAGAAAACTGTCAGTTTATAGGAAGCAAAAATAATGGGGTTCACGATCTTTTGTAATTAACTTTCTGCTGCAAAAAGAAGACAATTTAAAGAAAACCAAGTGCCTGAAAGAAACCTTCTTCACAGGATCTACCTCAGAAGGTAAGGATGAAGATAGGAGAGTAATGAACACATGGGGAAGAGCCTGCATTCAAATGTCACGGCGGATGTCACAGGAGCCGTCGTCTTAGGTGGATTATTACTTTTCTAGAGAGTGAGAACATTACAACAATGCCATTTACCTGCAAACTCATTGTCAGGCTTTGATGAATTGGACAGATGGAGGCGTTATGCTTTTCTTTCCAGCACTCCAGCATCTGCTTACCACTTCTATGTAATGTATCTGCATGATTTATCTCTACCATGCAACAGGTACAGTATGTAGGCATGTCATTGTTTTTCAAGAAATCTTTCTTCTGTGCCTCCATGCTGCTTTTGCCTGTCCTAGATAATACAATGGAGAACTAAGATTCTATACTTTGCCTGTAGTGATATTATTTTAAAGTGAATCTACATTCTTTCATCATTTTTTCTTTTTTAAGGTCTGTGCCGAGTGCATTCTTAAAATATCCGTATAGTTTTTAGGGCTCCTTTTTTATAAAACAGAGCTCTAAATCCCCTGCATAGACATAGATGTAAACCATAACACTCCAGTCAGCTACATAGCAGAAGTAGAGCCCACTCCAGGTAGAGCCCACTTAGACGATTACTGGCCACGTTGGGACCTGCCTAGTTAGCGATTGGCCAAGTGGTCATTTCCTGCTCCTCACATGGAAGTGTTAAGCAGCAGGACCCCAGGCACCAACGTAATTGGAGCTGTAGGGGATCGGGCAGGTGTGCATTATAAGGATCCCTGACCCCTTTTAAAAAACACTTTTTATTCAGAAACAACCTTTAAGTTGGAAAATCTAAGCAAATAAAAAAGTAGATTAATTTTAAAGGCCATGGACTCCTTAGCTGCCACTCGGGGGAACAAATAACTTTTTGCTCTCTCATTGTTAGTGATAAGGGCAGGGGAATGGGGGGTTACACATCCTCAAATAGTATGGGGGTAGAGGAACCATGGAAGACAACTAACACCGGCTGAAAAGAGCAGATACAGGGCAGTCATACAAATGTAGAGAGAAGATAAAGCTTGTACAGCAGACAGTAGAGGCAAAAACATTTTTTACACCATAATAAGTACAAAGCAAGAAAAAAAATCACGGCTTGTCTCTATCTTTAAAGCATACCTGTCCTTACACCCAATCGGCATGCAGTTGTTCCTGCACCAAAAGTTGGGAAAACTATGGATATGACTACATTAGGTGAGTTCCATTAACGAGGCCTATTGAGTCAGAATAGGGTTCATGCATGAAACACACTAGGGATTTGAGTGTGGTCAAATCCATAGTTACAGAACCTTCCGGTGGCAGGGGTGACTCCATTCTGATTGGGTGAAGATTTAATATGACAGGTATGCTTTTATTAAGTCTCTTCATTAATAAATCTATAACTGCATGATACAGAACTGTCTTAATAACATGCTATTTAAAAACCCCTCACCACAACACAATCATTTGGAGGCGATGCTTTATATTTTATTTCTTGTGGAAGTCCTGTCATGTTTTTATCATGGGCCTCCATAACTCCATAAGCTAGCACTGAACATAGGGCATCATTTGCCTGGATATAGACTTCTCTTTAGGGGAGCACCTGTCTGTAAACTGACCACAGACGGTCAAAAAGCAGGGATTTCTGTATTACCAGTAGGGCCCTAATTGCTAAACGGGCCAATGCCAGTTATGTTAGGCTATTGCTTCTTATTCTAACCTTGTAGGTTCACTAATTTCAGGTCTATGATTTTAATGAAACCCAAAGGAAAAAGGGCAGTATTTCATGTAATAGTTATATTGAATGGTGCCGTTCTCCCTGGAAACTAATGAAGAATGAAATGATCGTGTGTTATTAAGAACACAGCTTTAATGATAATTAACAGAAGAAAACCATATTTGTATAAAATGACCTGCCATAGTTCTCCTGTGCAGTTAGTAGACGTGACTTACCACAATGGGATATTGATTGTGAGTAATACTCTCGGCAGGATCACCTATTTTAATGGAGAGATTTCTGTGGGTGTTGAGCATTGTTAGACGTTAACCTTTTAAAAATCCTAAATAAAAAGCCATGATAATAAACCATAAAAGGTATCAACCCTGTCATTTAGTTTTTTTCAAAGAAATAGTGTTTTCGAACTCCAGACTAGCTGTTGGAGGCGCAGCGTGTCTGCTTGGAACAATTTTCCATATGATTTAATTTATTAGTGGAGGACTGTATACCGTTTCTTTTGGTGGGATCTAAATAGTACTTATGTAGGTTTTTATAAGCCCTGAAATTGTGTTGCTACCTGAGCTTTCATGTTTATTTTTGGCATCCCACCCATAGTGCTCATGTAATATCAAGCTCTTAACTACTTATTACTCTTTATGACTGTGACGACCGTATCTAACTGGCTGTAAAACTGAAAGAAAAGTGACAGGAATGAGGCCCGACATTATTTTTATGCTGCTTAAGTTTGACTTTTGAAGTTCTAAAGTAAATGTGCTACTCTAAATGACCTGTGGGTGTCATTAAAATGGAAATGATGCCCTGACTTCTGCTCCCCACTGGATAATATTCTAGCAATGTAGGCTGCACTCATCACTAGGACATTGGTGCTGACAGTTCTTTTGTATTCCGAAGGAGAGAAAAAAAAGCCATTCATGTCGTACAGTAGCTTCCGATACGAAAGCAAGAAAACCTGCTGAGCTTCAGAAAAAATAATCAGAAATTTCACTTTGTTCACAGGGTCTTAGTGAAATTTTTAATTATTTGTTTGCCGGCATTAGTCATTGAGCATGGTTAATTGCATTGCTAGGATTTGAAGCTTTAGAACCAATTATAGAATGTGCCAACTTTTCTACTAGGGCACCTATTCATTTTTCATTTAGAAAGCCTTCAGGCAACTTTATTTCTAAAGTCCCTGTGCTGTACAGCTAATATACGTAATTATTTATGTAAAGAGCAGGCAGTGGCGCTCTCTGGTTGTAAGCAAAGACTATTAATTTTCAGCTCTATTGATCACAACAAGTAAGCACCCCAAATAGAGTCTAAAATGACCTTGATTTATTGGCCTCTAAGGATGGATTACTGGATGGTAATCAAAGCTAGAAGTCTTAATGCAGCTTCCACTAGACAATATGACATCCCTTGTAGTATCCTTTAATAATGGGGCGACCATTGGCTTTTCACCTAATATATTTTTAATAGGTGCTTTCTAAGCCTCTGGATTAGGGTTGTATACTATAAGAAAATGCCCTACAGATTATATCAAGGTTTCATGTTAAACATATCCATTTTTGCAGAATGTTCTAATGTTGCACCTAATGTTACTAAATGGTGACCTTGTGCCTGCAACATAATGTGACTTAGACGCAGCAGTTGCAAAAAATCCAGCCTTTGTTATGGACGCATATGAGTGGAGATAAGCGTGATAGGTGCTTGCTTGCAGTGCCTTTACAAGCCATGATAAATCATGCAGCCAGGGCGCACAAACGATCGCAGTATTGTTCGAGTGGCCATTAACCCCTAGACCACCCTGGACGTACTGTTACACCCTGGCCTCCTGTAACCAGACAACCCTAGACGTAACTGTACTTCCTAGGTTTCTAAGATGTCATCAAGCGCGCTCCGAAGCGGAACGCGCTTCATAGCAGGTGGGGGCCGGTTGCAATCAGCAGCCAGGTTCTTACTGTTAATGACAGGCTGCAGTGATCGTTTTGCAGCCTGCCATTAACCCCTTAAATGCCGCAATCGCAGCGTTTATGTGTAAGTGACAGGGGCAGCCCCTGTCACCTATGGCATAGCAATGATCAGTGAATGCAATCTAAGTATTGCATGTAAAAGTCCCCAAGAGGGACTTAAAATGTGTTAAATAAAAAAAATAAAAAAAGGAGAAATGTTTTTATAAATACCCCAAAGCTCCTCCCCCAATAAAAGTGAAAATCACCCCTCTTTTCTATTATATAAATAAAACATATAAAAATAAATAAATAAACATATACACTCATCGGCCACTTTATTAGGTACACCATGCTAGTAACGGGTTAGACCCCCTTTTGCCCTCAGAACTGCCTCAATTCTTCGTGACATAGATACAACAAGGTGCTGGAAGCATTTCTCAGAGATATTGGTCCATATTGACATGATGGCATCACACAGTTGCCGCAGATTTGTCGGCTGCACATCCATGATGCGAATCTCCCGTTCCACCACATCCCAAAGATGCTCTATTGGATTGAGATCTGGTGACTGTGGAGGCCATTTGAGTACCGTGAACTCATTGTCATGTTCAAGAAACCAGTCTGAGATGATTCTAGCTTTATGACATGGCGCATTATCCTGCTGAAAGTAGACATCAGATGTTGGGTACATTGTGGTCATAAAGGGATGGACATGGTCAGCAACAATACTCAGGTAGGCTGTGGCGTTGCAACGATGCTCAATTGGTACCAAGGGGCCCAAAGAGTGCCAAGAAAATATTCCCCACACCATGACACCACCAACACCAGCCTGAACCGTTGATACAAGGCAGGATGGATCCATGCTTTCATGTTGTTGACGCCAAATTCTGACTTTACCATCCGAATGTCGCAGCAGAAATCGAGACTCATCAGACCAGGCAACGTTTTTCCAATCTTCTACTGTCCAATTTTGATGAGCTTGTGCAAATTGTAGCCTCAGTTTCCTGTTCTTAGCTGAAAGGAGTGGCACCCGGTGTGGTCTTCTGCTGCTGTAGCCCATCTGCCTCAAAGTTGGACGTACTGTGCGTTCAGAGATGCTCTTCTGCCTACCTTGGTTGTAACGGTTGGCTATTTGAGTCACTGTTGCCTTTTTTATCAGCTCGAACCAGTCTGCCCATTCTCCTCTGACCTCTGGCATCAACAAGGCATTTCCGCCCACAGAACCGCCGCTCACTGGATGTTTTTTTCGTTTTCGGACCATTCTCTGTAAACCCTAGAGATGGTTGTGCGTGAAAATCCTAGTAGATCAGCAGTTTCTGAAATACTCAGACCAGCCCTTCTGGCACCAACAACCATGCAACGTTCAAAGGAACTCAAATCACCTTTCTTCCCCATACTGATGCTCGGTTTGAACTGCAGGAGATTGTCTTGACCATGTCTACATGCCTAAATGCACTAAGTTGCCGCCATGTGATTGGCTGATTAGAAATTAAGTGGTAACGTGCAGTTGGACAGGTGTACCTAATAAAGTGGCCGGTGAGTGTATATCACAGTGTGCATAATTGTACGATCTGTTAAAATATAACAATCGTCTTCCTAAACGGCAAATGGCGTAAACGAAAAGAGGGGAAAAAGTGCCAGGATTGCAGTTTTTTTTGTTACATTATATATACATACATATATATAAAAAAAATTAATAAAAAGTGATCAAAACATCCAAGCTACAAAAATATGGTATTAATAAAAACTAGAGATCATGGCTGAAAAAATTACACCCCATAGGTGGAAAAACTAAAACCGTTATAAGCGTCACAATAGGGCCGTTTTAATAATTAATTGCAAAAAAAAAAAAAGGATTTCTTAAAAAAATATATATAACATTAGAGAATCTGTGTAAACCTGCATATGGTTGTGTTTGGATTTACCTATAGAATACTAGTATCATGTCGCTTTTACCATATAGTGCATTACGTAGACACAGGAATCCCCCAAAAATTACCGTATTGCATTCTTTTTTTACGATTACCCCAATTTATATTTTCATAAATAATAATTTTGGGGTTCAATCATACATGTTATGGTAGAATGAAAAACACCATTACAAAGTACAACTATTTTTGAAAAAAACAATCCCTTACATGGGAGACGTGCTAGATCTCTTAGAAGGAGAGGAGGAAAATAAGGAAAACGCAAAAATGAAAATTTGCGCGGTCCACTGGATCATTTTGGGCCTGGTCCTTAAAAGGTTAATATACATTGTTATTGGCCACACATCTCTGCGTAAACAAGATAATAATTTACTGCCTCACAAAAGATCCAATCAGCCAACATGTGGGCGTTTTCCGGCTCGTTGGCTAATCTCTGACACTTTTACAAGGGACGATTATTAGCTAATTAAGCATTCTTATGCTGCGTTTACACGGAACGATTATCGTTTGAATTTGCACCATAACAATCTAATTCAAACGATAATCGTACGTGAAAACGCAGCGAACGATCAAACGACGAGCGAGAAATCGTTCATTTTGATCTTACAACATGTTCTTAAATCGTCGTTCATCTTTCGCAAAAAAAATCACAGATCGTTCCGTGTAAATGGTCGTTCACCGATTTTACCTATGTGTCAGATAGGCTTAAGCGATCGCAAAACGATTTTTTTCGTACAATATATCGTTCCGTCTAAACGCTGATCGTTATTAAAAAAAAAAAGTTACTTCGAAATCGTTAATCGTACGATCAGGCGAATCCGTGTAAACGCAGCATTAGGAACACTCATTGCCGATAATCAGCCTGTGTAAGAGGGCCTTTGGTCACACACAACTTTGTTACCATTGACTGCAACTTTCTTGTGATCTGGTTATTTTGTTGACAAGTCGCATACAATATTTTGGTTGCACTTGAATATATGACTTGGTGTTGTGATGTTTCGCAAATAAAGTCACTGTGTAAGTCCTCCACCAGCTTTGGTTTACAGCATCATGGCTGAGCTGTTACTCTTGGAGGTTTCCACTTTCCATTGCTAATGTGCACAAGTGAGTAGTTATAGGATTCACTATTTACCCTAAAGTCGTGTCAGTAAGTCCATTGACATACTACAAGCATGGGAATCAGTTAAATCAAATCAGATTTTTTTTCTAATCTGTTTTTATTTTTTGCCTGTATTCTATTTCTGTACATGATTATGGGGGCTATCTTGCCTGTGCTGTTGTTAATAGCATTCAGAAAAATGTTTAACTGTAAGCACATGGACTAAAAGAACCTGTAGTCTGGAGATGATGCATTGACTTTTATGGGTGAATGTTGTGGCCATGCGCTGTGACTAGAGATGAGTGCCAGTCGAGCACGCTCGAGTCCAATCATTCGGCTTGAAATAATGGTGGCTTATAAAAGTTGGATGCAGCCCTAGGGAGTCAGGGAAAATAAAGATACAGCCTATGGGGGAAAGTTATCAAACATAGAGTAAACTTAAACTGTCTCAGTTGCCCCTAGCAACCAATCAGATTCCACCTTTCATTTCTCACAGACTGGAAAATAAAAGGTGGAATCTGATTGGTTGCTAGGGGCAACTGAGCCAGTTTCACTTTACACCATGTTTGATAAATCTCCTCCTATGTCTGTATCCACATTCTGCATTCAACTTTTTCAACCACCAGTATTTAAAAGCCAAACAATCGTACTGGAGCATGTTCACGTTGCACTCATCTGTGACCTGTTCAGAAGTCACTGAGTAAAGGCCCTATTCCACGGAACGATTATCAGCCGTTACGGCCGATAATCGTCCCGTGGAATAGAAGGCACCTAACAGCCAACATCGTTCATGTCGACTGATCATTGCGTCGTTTGTCTTTCAAACATGTTGAAAGACAAATGACTCATACAGCAACAATATGCTGCCGTCGCTCCATGGAATAGGTATGCTATGCCCCCCCCCCCCGCAGCTCTCCACGGGCCCTCCCTCACTCACACGCTCTACTCTGCTGTGTGGAATAGCGGCGGCAGCGAGCGGGGAACGAGGAGCAAATGAGCGCTAATAGCACTCGTTTGCTCCTCTCAGTCGGCCCGTGGAATAGGGCCTTAAGGAGGAAGAGGAGGAAAGCTGTATCCATCACCTACTGTGAATGGTGGTTCTTGTGTTGTCTATATGTAGGTGTCACCTTACACTGTAACCATGCCTGTGATAGTGAACTGACTACTGAAAAATATTCTAAAACAAGAAGCATCAGAATATTATGGGTCTTAGTTCAGAATTGCCAGATTCCAAAATGTTTCAATATAGATAGTGAATTTGCGTCTCTTGACAGGTCTCCAGAGCAGTCATGGGGAATTTGACATTCACCACAGCTCTGCATATTATAATCAGAAGTCTCCCTCTGTATAATATATTTGGGAATATCATATATTTTTTAAAAGCTTCAATCGAGAGTTTAAATTCAATTTAATTTTTAGTGCAGCTTACACATCGTCACATATACTTTTATCTGAAGTTTCCATTACAGCGACTTGATTTAGATGAAAAGCTATGGAGCAGATTAAGTCCCAATCTAATGTATATGCCAGTACTTCAGTGTAACATTTATTAATACAACCGCTGTCAAAAATCGCCACCCGGATATTCCACTAAATAGCAAATGCACAACTCTTGGATTGGAGAACACAAGGAGCCGTGCCTTGAACACAGGTGAAGCGCACAATGCAGAGATGCACGTGGGCAGCCTCTTGTTTAAAAAAACATCCCCATTTAGGGCCAGTTCACACTGAGGAAACACAGCGCAATTCAGCGGAATCCCGCCACGCTCAGTGTCCTGCTTTGAACGAATGGGAGAGCGCGCTCGTCCGTTTCCTCTCTTCTCTGCTCAAAGAATGAACATGGTAGTTCTTTGAGCGGAGAGCGACGGCAGCGGACGAGCGCGCACCCTCTCCATTTACTTACAGCAGCACACTGAGCACGGCGGGATTCTGCGGCGGAAATCTCCGCCACGGAATTCTGACGATCTTGCTCAGTGTGAACTGGCCCTAGGGTTTCTGCTTGAAATTCTGCCCAATAGGAGCGGAATTTGAGCAGAATGCAAGCGGAATTTCAAGCAGAATTCAAGCCCCATTGACTTCCTCTAGAATTCTGTATAATTGAAATGTCAATTTTTCAGGCTGAGGCTATGTTCACACTACGTATATTTCAGTGAGTATTGTGGTCCTCATATTGCAACCAAAACCAGGAGTGGATTAAAAACACAGAAAGGCTCTGTGGCAGTTATTTACTGTTATATGGCGGCCATCCACTCAATTTCAACATTGTGTGAACAGATCCTTTCTGTGTTTTTAATCCACTCCTGGTTTTGGTTGCAATATGAGGACCACAATACTGACTGAAATATACGTAGTGTGAACATAGCCTGAAAGCGGATCTGCAGCAGAAAATTCTGCTTGGAAATTCTGTAGTGTGAACAACAGAGGGGAAACACAGTGGAACATTGCTCTGTTCATATTTTACAGGAGGAATTTCAAGCTGAAATAAGAGCGAATTCCTCTTTAATTCCTTGCCTATTTCTTACCTATTCCTCAGTGTGAACATACCCTTAATGTTAAACTTGGCATCTTGTAGATTTTAACTTTCCCTTTGAAATTAGCAGAAGAATCTGCTACCAGCTGCAAGATATCACCAAGATAAGGTGACGTGCTGTGTTTGTTAGTGCAGCTCATCTTCTGTGCCAAATCTTTCAGCAGGAAGCGCAGGAGATTTCTTAACTGATTCCTGCCATGCTGCTCCTCAGGCCTTTATGTTGGCTGAAATTCATTAAAGCCTGAAAGGGGTACTCCAGCGGGGGGGCACTTTTTTGCTGGGACCGGGGAGGAGGTGGCTGAGGGAAAAGATGTCCACTCACCTCCCCGGATCCAGCGGCGGGTCCTGCATCGCGGCACACCAGTGCCCGGTTCCCGGCCGCTTCCTGGTGTCTGACGCGGGCCCGAGACGTGACATCTTAGGTCTGCTCAGCCAGTCAGTGACGGAGGCGGGATCCGTTTCAAGTCCGCTCAGCCAGTCAGTGACAGAGGCGGGATCGTCTCTGGCCCACGTCAGACACCAGGAAGCGGCCGGGAACCGGGGACCGGAGCGATGCGGGACCCACCGCTGGAACCGGGGAGGTGAGTGGACGTCTTTTTCCTCAGCCACCTCCTCCCCAGTCCCAGCAAAAAAGTGCCCCCCTGCTGGAGTGCCCCTTGAACTTGACTAATAATAGGCAATATTTTACATCAAGCTGCTTCCAACTTTCTTAAAGAGCGGTGACAGATCAGCTTTGCAGGATGGAGCCTTGTCTTGGTCAAGTTTTTTATTTTTACTATACATTTCTTGACTTTTCTATTTGTTTGCAATGTTATTGAGTTATCATGCCTTTTCTTATCATAAATTCAGAGTAAAGACATCCAATAAAATACCTGTACATAATTGGTTATATTACCAAACAGAAGCCACAGGCAAATGTGAATGTAGCCCAAGAAAGCCACTTACAGAGGTACATAGAAGTCCATGGGTGCACTGTTATGGCTCCACACAACAAGGAAGGATATATGAGGTCATAATACAGCTATGTAAATGGTATGTTAGGAATATTGTAGGGAGCTTACTCATGCTTAAAAATGATTATTTCTTTTATAAATTTTCTAAACTTTTATAAATAAAAATATAAAAATAAAAGATAACTATGTTTGTATAGAGCTCTCCCTAAGGGCTCGTTCCCACTGAGCAAAAGCAACTGAATTTCTGCGCTGAATCAGCGCTGAAATTTCAGCCGTTAAAATAGGTGCAGAGCTAATTTCCATTGTGTTGAATGGAAATTCTGCTCTGCAGTTCACACAGTGGAATTTCCGCACTGAACTAATCCGCTTTCCGCCAGAAGAATGAACATGTTCATTCTTCCGCTAGCGGAAACCTATACAAATCAATGGGGCTCTGATTTTCTGTTTCAGCGCGGATTCAGCGCGGATTCAGCGCGGAATACAAGCGTAATACAAGCGGAAATTACTCGCTGAATCAGCGCGGAAATGGGGAAAAGGGGGGGGAGGAGGATTCTAGTATATGTTCTGGTATAGTCTAGTTTACTCACCAAATACTCGCTGAATTTCAGCGCTGAATGCATGCGGATTCAGCGCGGATTCCTCGAGTATTCCGCGCTGAATTTGTCAAGAGCTGATTACGAGCTGAACACTTTCCTAGCAGAATACGCAGGGATTCTGCTTGCATTCTGCTTATATTCTGCTCGGAATTCAGCGTCAGTTGATTTCAGGCGGAAATATTTCCTTGCGTAATCCGCTCCTTTTGCTCTGTGTGAACGTAGCCTAACACATATCCTATAGCAGCTACAAACCATTGCTTCATCCCCAACTAGTCTGGTAGCATATGTCCCCTCAGGATATATAGGGTAGGTCAGTTTCAGTAATATGGGCTGCAGCCTATCTTCCACTTTTTACCTTTCAGCTTTTCAGTGAATTCAGGGTCTGGATGAGATTGCAGTAATGTGCAGCAGAGAATCACAGCGGTCTATTACCGATGCTGTGTAGCATTAAATAGAAACTGGAGAACAGAAAAGTTTGAAGCGTTTTTTAAAGTAGAAGAGAAGATGGTTCATTGATTCATGGTGTAGAGTCACTGAGGCAGCAACTCCGGCTAACCATTATATTTGATGGCGGACATGTTTCCATATTTTACAGAATTATACCCAGAATGTGTTAATGCAGGCCATAGGCAGACAAATGATTGCTTCAAACAGCTGGTACCATAAGATATTGAGCATCTCTATCCACAGATTAAATTAACATTTTTCTGTTCCTGATCATTTAACTTGCACCATGCATAATGGTATGGTATTAACTTAAAGGGAATGTGGCCCCAGAAAATGACTTATTGTTAAAATACAGTTTTTATATTAGAGATATTTTTAAATAATGTTTTTGGTGACATTTTTTTCTAATTTTAAATTTTTCTATCTATATTATAAAATAATCTTCATATCTTGCAGTTTTCCTTCTCACCACTGAGGTTAAAACTCAGCTGAGAGGAGCCTGCTCTAAAGTGATCTGAAAAGCATTACAGCAACATGTTACACCAAAAACAGAAACAGATTAGAATAAATCTGTCACTGTGTGGTTACAGAGGTTTTGATGCTGACAGGAGAGCTGACCATACCATGCGAGCACCCTCAGGAGTCTTTGCTACTGAAGTGGGTGCACAGCAGCTGTACACAAGCACAGTGAAGACTTGTCTTGTGCACACTCAGGAATGGCTGTCAATCAATACCAAGCTGTGTCTGTGAGCACACAAAGGACTGGAACTTTGTTTGTTTTTCTGATCAGAGAAAAGACCAAAAAACTGCATGATGGAGCATGGACTGCAGACTAACAGGAAGGGAGACACCTAGTGGCCATATGTATAACATTGATTTAAAAAATAAAATAAAACAAAGAGTATATTGCAAAACTGCTTGTGATCACAGTCGCTAAAAAAATGTGACAGTGGCTCTTTATATAATGAAGGGAATGTGGCACTCACTGGAGTGCTGCAAGCCCCCAGTCAGCTGATCAGTGGGGGTGCCAGGATCTCATATTGATGAAGTACCCTCAGAATAGGTCACAATATCAAAGTCCTGGAAAACTAGTTCCATTATACCGTAAATTCATATTTTTTTATTCTGACAAATCGAGGACAAAGATAAAGATATCCACATCATTATTTAGCTTTATGGAACATTTGTATCAGCTTATATTTGGAATCACATTCATATTTGAGCTAGTAGCAAACTACAAAACAAATTGTAAATATGTTTGATGCTTTGATCAAAGGAAACACGCTGTTTATCATAATGCCTGCGCCACTTTCAGGACACCAGAGAACAGATATGCAAAATGCAAACATTAAAGGAGTTGTATTAAATTAGAGAAAAAGTCTGCTTTGTTCTCCATAAATGAAATGACTCTTGACCATTAGCCGTGTCTGGTGATTGAGCCTGGCTGCATTTGGGTGAAAAATGCTGCAATCTACAACTGTCCATACAAAAGTGCTGGTTCTTATGGATAAAAGTGTACCAGTCATTATATAAAACTTTGGACACGTCAGAGAGGTCAGGTTCTGAGTGTTCAGATCCTGACTGATTGCAGGAACAAGACAGACTGCTCCTTGCTCTGTGTCAGTGAAAAGATTCAGGCTTTAAAGGAGAACTCCGGGGCAAATGTAAAAAAAACAGGGGGGCAAAAGGTGGTGGGAACATAATAAAGTGATACTTACTTGTCCTGGTGCCCCCGAAGCTGCACCGCCATAGTTCTCTATCACCTTCCGGTCTCCTGTATCTTCTGGGTTTCTCTGTTGTCATGACCCAACAGGAGCTACCTGCTTAGCCAGTGACTACAGAGGTGTGCTGTCTCAGTTTGACACAGTTCACCCATAATGTGTTTTCTGTGGGTGGGGTAGAAGGTAGCCAGTCTGCTCTCACAGGCTTATCTGTTCAAGAACAATAGGATCAGGCAGTAAAAATACAACACCCTTATTTTCAGAGTCAGGAGATCCCCATGCACAGATGGCTATACACTTTAAACAACTGTCAATCGAACAGGTGCTCAAATACAAATGAATGTTTGAATCATGTGTTTCCTAAGGGGGAGATTCTGGCCTGGGCTTATCTCTCTGAGAACAAATGAATCAGGCAATGACCATCCATGCCTATCGCCACTTACACCAATTGGCATATAAAGCCCCCATACACTTTATACTGAAGATGAAACCAGCTGCCAATGACTGGTTTGTCTGGCTTTACCATAAAAAAGTTGTATGAGGGCCTTTAGACAGGCACTCACAGGGTTTGGTCAAAACTTTATTGTGGGCACCTATAGGTTGAGTTTCCATGTGGAATTTAGATGCAGATTTTTGGATATTGTATTCTACAAAAAAAAAACAACACTTCAAAACATTCAGTGTGAACATAAAAGAATACCATTTTGTTTGTCAGTTTACCCTGGAACCTCCTAAAAACCCTGCTATTTAAAAAATATTTCTATGTCATAATCAGTTGGCTTAAACACAGAGCTCAGCTGTAATCGCTCTTCTGTAACTGGTGCATAGGAAATGTATGGCTATGTGGGGAACTTTATAGCAAGCCACATGCATTAAACGGGTACTCCAGGCCGGGCGTATTTTTGAGGATTGCAGGGGAGGGGCAGGAAATTGAAGCCGGAGGTCACTTACCTCCCCCGTTCCAGACCCAGTGCCCGGAACGCAACGCCTGGTACTCCCGTCCCGCGGTTGCTTCCTGGTCAGAGCTGCCGTATGAGACGTGACGTCTCAAGGCAGCTCTGCCATTCAGCAGCCGAGGTGGGACCCTGCTACAGCCGCTGATTGGCAGAGCTGCCTTGAGACATCACATCTCATGCAGCAGTTCTGACCAGGAAGCGGCCGCAGGACGGGAGTACCTGGCAGCGCGATCGGGGCACCAGCGCAGGGACGGGGGAGGTTAGTGAGCTCCGGCTTCAATTTCCATGACCTCCCCGGCGACCCTCAAAAATACCCCCCCGGCCCAGAGTACCCCTTTAAAAGGCTTAATTTACATACCTGTTGTTTTTTATTCCTGTTTTCCACAAGTAAGACGTAATAAGAAGAGCAAAAGAGTGAAAATTCGGGGGTGGCAGATCCCCTGCATGGCAAACACTGGTGGCGCTCATTAAACCCTATTGTCTCTAATCAAGTCCATAGGGTTTCCATGATGATTTCCAGTATTTAACCAGTCAAAATAGTACAACATGCCCAGAAATCTGAGACGGAACTTCCAACACAGATGTGAACAGGATCTTACAAATAATTTCAGTCATTTTAATAAAGTTGGTAACTATGGGGTCTGTTTAACATTTGCGCAAGAATGTTTTTGCTGGTGCACTTTTCATGCGCTGTGCAAAGTTCTCTAGACCATGCTCAAAATGTATTATATGAAGCACGGTCCTTAATAAATCTTGCTAAATTTTTGTGCTTTTTTTGGCTAACAACAAACTTTATAAAATGATGTGTAAAATTTTACATCTGCAGCAAAAAAAAACAAAATACGCCAGAATAATTGCGCAAAAAAGAATGATAAATATGTTCTTTAAAGAGGTTATCCGGTTAGGTAAAATATATGATAAATCATCCTTCCTCCTTGAGAATAACAATTCATTCCATACAAGTCATTACCTTATCTTTCTCCTTCACCCAGTTCTGAGCATGCTGCTTTCTGCTGAAAAAACATAAGTCTCTTTCTGAGCTGTTTAGTCCGTATCTGCTCTCAACCCCTCCTCCCCCCTCCCTACAGCTCATGTAAACAAGTCCCTGGCTGGCTCTTTATACACTGTGTGAAGCTGGTACAGTAATCTGAGGTCAAGTGACTTGTGACCTTACTGTGATTAACCCTTTCTGCTGTACAGAGAGAAGAAACAGTGCAGAAACTGCTGGCCAGGGAGCTGTTCACATGAACCGCTTCAGAAGGGATGAAGGGGGAGGGAGGTGAGATCAGAGGATTTTTGTGGCTTTAGTAGAAAGCAGCAGCTCAAAACTGAAGGAAGGAAACAACGGTAATGACATGTATGGAATGAATTGTTAGTCTCCAGGAGGGGGGGGGGGTGATTCAACATATATTTTACCTAACTAGATAACCAATGCCATACTTTACCCAGAAAGCATAAGTTACTGTATACTTCACAATAATCACCATAAAAGGCCTGAGTTTCACTGTGAGTAGCATTTATTGTACATTATCAGGAGGAAGAATAATTTTACAGATGAGCTCTGATAATGAATTGCTGATTTGGATGCAGTTTTGTTGTTTTTAAGCCAACTCCAGCAAGAAGGAGAAGTGCTTCCCATTCTGTAAGAATCCGCTTATGAGTTTTAATAATAATAAAAAAAAACTAAACAAAAAAAGGCATCATAATCTGCAGTGGTGTTTTTTGTGTGAAGCCACTCTTGTATGAGTATCTTACACTTGATTTATCAGTACTAGAAGACTGTTGTAGAAGAGAAAGACCATTTTTCTGAACAGTTCACCTTTTTTCCTATCACTGTGTCCTCTAAAAGAAACATTACCTGTTTCGCGTTACCCCGCTGTGTCTACAGCTCCTTTTTATTTATGGCAGCTATTTGTTTTGGAAGCACCTGGTTATCAGGAGGGCTGAGCCTCATCTATTTCCCCATGAACTCCTCTCCACATTTCTTGGCACTCTCCTTGAGCCAGCAGAGTCCTGGGACCAATACAGAATTTGTGCTCAATTTAGCTCTTTTTATACTGTGCATTTTCCACTGCTCTATTACTGGCAACCACCAAGAGGCAAATGTTTTATAAGGTTAAACTAATAAAATAGTGAAAGTCACAGTAAGTTTCCTTTTCAATATGCATCATGTTGATGTCACATTTTTAGATTTTTGAAAGCAATAAAGCACCATAGAGTGTATATACAGTATAATGATACAGTAACCTATAGAAAAAAAAATTTAAAAAACTTTTACAAAGATGCACTACAATGCACACCAGAGTTTGTTTCTTCAACAGGGCAGTTAAAGGGTTTATCCAGGGTTAGAAAAACATGGCTGCTTTCCTCCAGAAACAGCACCACAGTTGTTCAAAGATTCTGTGTAGTATTGCGACTCAGACCCATTTAAATGAATAGAAGGAAGTTGTGCTACCACCCGCAACCAAAAGACAGCTGTGTTTTTTTTTATCCTGGACAACTCCTATAATGTTAGCATATGCCAGGGGCTGTTTACGTTTGGCTATATTGTTAAAACATCAATTTAATTAAATTTTTATTTTTATAACCAGATCCTATGAGTTTCAGTGGAGTTTCTTTCATAGGGTTTCATAAAGTTCGGCCTTATTCACATGTCCCGTAACCTACAGATCTGTATTTCCGTATTCGAGTTAGTGCACATTGTTGTTTATTAGGCTATTCACACTAGATCAGTAGATTACAAGGACACAAACCAATGCTGAAAAAATTTTTTTTTTACAAATCCTCTCATAGAAAATCAATGGGATGCGCTATTTTTTACCGATTGTAACCAGTTTGCCGGGTAGATGAGGGAGAGGCTCTGATTGGTGGCTAAGCATAGTTGAGGAATTGAGAACAAGGCTCTGGTTGCCGAGCATAGTTGAATAGAAGAGGGAGAAGCTCTGATTGGTTACGAAGCGTAGTTGGGTAGATGAGGAAGAGGCTCTGATTGGTTGCTCAGCATAGTTGGGTAGATGAGGGAGAGGCTCTGGTTGATTGCTCGGCATTGTTGTGTAGATGAGGGAGAGGCTCTGATTGGTTGCTTGGCATAGTTGGGTAGTTGATGGAGAGGCTCTGATTGGTTGCTCAGCATAGTTAGGTAAATGAGGGAGAGGCTTTGGTTGCTCAGCATAGTTGGGTAGATGAGAGAGGCTCTGATTGGTTGCTCAGCATAGTTGGGTAGATGATGGAGAGGCACTGATTGGTTGCTCAGAATAGTTGGGTAGATGAGGAAGAGGCTCTGATTGGTTGCTCAGCATAGTTAGGTAAATGAGGGAGAGGCTCTGATTGGTTGCTCGGCATTGTTGGGTAGATGAGAGAGGCTCTGATTGGTTGCTCAGCATAGTTGGGTAGATGAGAGAGGCTCTGATTGGTTTCTCAGAATAGTTGGGTAGATGAGGGAGAGGCTCTGGTTGCTCGGCATTGTTGTGTAGATGAGGGAGAGGCTCTGATTGGTTGCTCAGCATAGTTGGGTAGATTAGGGAGAGGCTCTGGTTGCTCAGCATAGTTAGGTTAATGAGGCAGAGGCTCTGATTGGTTGCTCGGCATAGTTGGGTAGATGAGAGAGGCTCTGATTGGTTGCTCAGCATAGTTGGGTAGATGAGGGAGAGGCTCTGATTGGTTGCCAAGTGTATTTCAGGAAGTTAATCTCTGATTCAGCTCTGTACCCTGCAAAAAGTATGATGGTCAGGTGACTTGGCCTTCTCACAGTCTTTTTAGCACCTGGCTCTTCCTTCTATGTAGTATGAGGGAACTGAGATAATTCTGGCCAGTCCTACATACGTGTTATGGTAATACATGTGGCCTCCAGCTTCATAGGGTCACACAGAGCAGGCTTTGTTTAATAAACGGTTAGCATATTGCAGATCTCTGATTGCTGTCAGTGAATGGCACTGAGTTTGCTTACAGCCAGCCTGAGATGAAAGTCCATGGAGCCGAGCTTGACTTTACACTGATACACTGTAACAAACTTCTATAAAGATGCCCATACCTTGTGTTGGGTTTGCGATGTGGTTTTCAGGCTGCGCAGTGTGTACAGGTGAAGCATATGATCACAGCATGTATACCTGCACAAGCCACGCGACATGCAGCGCACAACCATCGCCGTTCATAGTAAAACCACATGACAAACCACTGCTTCCTGGCTCTTTACATACAACCCCTCCCCCCATCCCCCCACCATGGCAGGATTAAGTATATTAGTCTGGGCCTCAAAAAACATTCCAATTTCTTATGTGGCATCATAGGAAAATTAATTGCCTACCCCTGGTCTACCTAGTCCGAGGGAGGGGACAAAAGATGGCAATAGCAGCCTACAGAAAGACGGGAGCAGAGCTGGACCCTGGTGCCTCGGACCGGACGGGAGCACAGTCACTTCTCTTGTTATATCTGTGTATGCTGTCAGAAATGGGGGCATAAACTCACTAGGGGTACTTATCTACCTATAGTGGGGTAGCACCTGGCTACATACAAGGGGCAACTGCTTACTGGGGGACCAGCTACCTACTGGGGGGCATCTATCTAGCTATGGGAGTGGGCACCTGGCTACTTACAGGGGACAAATACCTACTGGGGGACACACCTGTCTTCTTACTGGGGGCAAATACCTATTGGGGGCAACAAAAGGGACCTGGGTTTATTGGTGTACAGTAAACTCATCTTTATTGATCAGTGCCAGGCAGCAGCTGCCAAGGCTAGTAAAATAATGGGATGCATCAAAAGAGGTACAGATGCTAAAGATGAGAACATAGTTTTGCCTCTTTATAAATCACTAGTCAGACCACACATGGAATACTGTGTACAGTTTTGGGCACCGGTATATAAGAAGGACACAGCTGAAGTGGAGCAGGTGCAGAGGAGGGCAACAAAGGTCATTAAGGGAATAGGTGGGTTACAGTACCAGGACACGTTATCAAGCTTGGGGTTATTTACGCTAGAAAAAAGACGTCTTTGGGGCGATCTGATCACAATGTACAAATATATAAATGGACAGTACAGAGGTCTTTGTAGTGGTCTTTTTACTCCTAGGTCTGTAACCATGACAAGGGGGCATCCTCTACGTCTAGAGGAAAGAAGATTTCATCATCAGCATCGACGCAGGTTCTTTACTGTACGAGCGGTAAGACTGTGGAACTCTCTGCCGCATGATGTTGTCATGGCCGATTCATTAAATAAGTTCAAGGGAGGCCTGGATGCTTTTCTTAAAAAATATAATATTACAAGATCCAGGGATTATTCTGGTCGCCATTGGAGTTGGGAAGGAATTTTCTCCCTGTGATGGGGCAATTGTTATCTGCCTCATAGGGGGTTTTGCCTTTTCTGGATCTACAAAGTAGGGTTTTCCTAGGTTGAACCTGATGGACTCTTGTCTTCTTCAACCTTATTTACTACAAGTATGTTGGGCTATGTTCACACAATGTAATACGAGAAAATATGTTGGCCAGGTGTCTATGGGATCCTGGCTGGATTGTATACACATTGTATAGGCTCTGGCCGGGATCCCTAGCGGCACTGCAAACAACTGACATGCCAGTTTTCTGAGGCCGCTATTCAGTGAATAGCGACCATAGAAAACCATGTCAATGGACACTATGGAGCGAGTGGCTGCAGCTGCTTCATAGCGTGCAGTGGTGAGTTCTGATGGGGGCACAAACGAATGCTCCCGCATCAGAACTCTACGGCAGGAAAGCTCATCTGTCCGGTACTGCAGTACCAGCCGGGATAATCTTTTCAGAGAACGGACGGTCTCTTACGCCATGTGAACATGGCCTTACTATGTTATTATGTAAAACTATCTACTTTGAGAGGTACTTCTTGGTGCATCCTGGTGGCACCTACATACTGGGAGAAACTTGGCTTCCTACTTGGGGCGGATACCGAAAAGGGGCAGCCACCTATCAAGAGGGCCATTATTGCCATTTGGGACACTTTGGGTGAAAAAAAAAGTAAAGATGATGCTGGAAAAAGTGCAAAACCTAAGATGTTTTTATGATACAAGTCATGGCTGGGAGAAGTTTTCAGGGCGGTCTGAGCCAAATGAAGAAAAAGAACAAGAATCCCTGCAGTCAAAGAAGAACCCCCCTGTGAGTCAATAAATGTAATTGTATGTAAACTACTACAGTCTGTAGAGCATTTGTATCTTCCACTATATTGCCACTGTATGAGGGTAATGTTGGTCATTTTATAGGGTGTTTTGTGCACTACCAGTATGGAGATTATTAATATTCAGACAGAATGTTAATATGTTACATGGTTATGGTCTGGTGGTACTATTTGTCCCCTGTATAATTGAAAGTTGGTCTTGATATATTGTTTTTAGTTCAGTAACAGTGTGGTGGTATTACTCAGTCATTGTGTGGAAGTCATTCTATGGGAGGATTATGTGTCCTTTGTATACTGGTATTATTGATTGGTCTCGGTATTTGGTTAAATAAGAGTTATTGCTTAAGTAACAGTATGAAGGTCATATGTATGGGGATAATATAGCTTCAAAGGTCAGACTTGTTTTACACTCACAAGGGGGCCCCTCACAATATTATACACATGGTTTTATTCCTATAGCTGATTGTTGTGTACTCACCTCATATCTCCCATATGCTGCTATGTTTTACCTATCATACAGTGTCCCTGCACCTATCGACCATCTTTTCTGCATGACATTGGAACGTGTCAGGCATTTAGCTGAGCAAAAATGCTGTTTTGCTGGAGACATCCCACTCATTGATTTCAACTCTGAGTAATCTCACTTCCTTTCATAGAGAGAGGTATATTACACTCAATTCAGCATTTTACCACTAGAGCTCTTCATGCTATGTCTTTCAGTGGTTCTCACAAAGGATATAATGACTCCTATTCACCGCTCATCGCACAATGATCTTTCTAAAGCAAGTGGCGTTACAGCTATAATAGTGTACACCACAGTGATGCAAACTGCACTTCATCTAGGAAACTTAGCTCACCCATAATACAGATCCATTAGTATAGATTCTGTTCACTGGTGTATAATTTTATATTTTAACAGTTTTTTTATGTTGTGTATAGGAAAACCTAAAGCTGGCGTGAAGCATGCCAGAGCCTGAAAATCACATGCACACAAAGAATATTATTCTGTTAGAAAAAGTGGAATGGAACAGTATTTAGGGGGAAATATAACATATCCAGTCAATAAACACACATTTTAAAGCAACTCTGTACCCACAATCTGCTTCCCCAAATGGCTTCTACCTTCGGATAGCTGCTTTTAATCCAAGATCTGTCCTGGGATCCGTTTGGCAGGTGATGCAGTTATTGTCCTATGCAGTAACCCTCTGTCAAAGTGGCATGGTCTAGAGTGTGTATGCCCTAGGATTACAATGCCCCTCCGTCCCTCCTCATCACTAGGAACACCCTATTCCTCGCCTGTATGAATAGTGCACAGGTGCCTTAACGATCCAGCTCATGTGCAGTGTTCACACAGGTGATGAATAGGCAAAATTGTTTTTGGGGCATTCCTAATGATGAAGGGGGTGGCAGAAGGGATGGAGGGGTGTCACAATCCTAGGACCTGGGTACTCTAGGCCATGGCAGTTTGACACAGGGCTGCAAGTTTAAAAGTTGTTGCATTACTATCACTGTGTAAGCAGGAAGACCATGTGTGCAGCACTGAGGCTGCTGAACAACTTTATATTGTGTTGGCAGATGCCAGCAGCTACAAGCATCCATTGGGGGATGCTTCCCCACACATCCACCAGGAAGTGAAGTGTGGGGAAGACCTGGCATTGTGATAGCAGAGGAGCAGGAGAGCACTGTGATAACAGGGCTGCAGGGGAGTAAGGAAGAGGAGTATATTTTTTTCTTTTCCCTGGACATATTTATTAAAATAAATAATCCTTTAATGTCTGTATACCTTGTGGTGTGGGAAAGAGGAGCCCCAGTGGACTAGGGCACTGGAAAGGCTAAGGTTTAATTCCCTGGTGATCATGGGCATTGGAAGGATTCATTCTTCCATATCTGCAGGTCAGTGGAATACACATCTCTCCATGCACCAGCAGTGCTCTTGCTGTATCTTTGCTGCATTGATCCTTGAAACCATTGCAAAGAAGGGATAGAGGATTGTGTAGTGTGGCTACAGAATTCACTATGATTGGGCAGAGCGGTTCATAAATGATCTGCCTAATCTCAGGGCGAAGCCAGGGTGTCTGCACAGGTATCAGGCTTTCGTTGAGTTGGGAACAGTCTTAAAGATAAAGGATGAGAAGTTTGATCACCCATGGGCTCCAGGTGGCACCCCAAAATGCTCACAATATAATCTATCAGTGATGTCAACCAAGATTAACAGAAAATAGGAAAACAGGACAGTAAATCTGCAGCTCATATGTATTTTCCTGTGAATGTTCGTTCGTACATAGTGTAGGATAATAGTTGATCTTTTACTTGAGGTTTGAGGATAACTAATTATCCGGATTCACTTCCATTGATTTTATAATTATCCTCTGGGGAATTCTGCCAATGCATACATGAAGTTAATTGCATGAAGGATGAAGTTTAGATCAGAGCAAAGGCTGAGATTTCTCCGAAGCTGCAGCTCATCCATGCATGCTGAGCCCATAGTAATGGCCTGGCTGTTTACTAAGCATCCTCTGACACTGACGCTAGAGAGATGCTTTTTAAAAGAAACGTCAAGTAGCCTCAGAGTAATTATTACCCCTGTTAGAGATCACTCGACTTTAAAATTGTGGAATACATTTTATTATTTATTATTTAGATCTAAAAGAAAGTGTTTTCTTAATTTATTCCAACTCTCATCTGGGCTTAGATAGATAGACAGAAAAACAAAAAACATTGGCCAGCACATTCAATAGAATTATTATTACTACACAGGTGTGCCATGGCTGAAATAAGGGGATCTCAAACTTACCGACAGGAAAACAGGACACAATATTCTTGTTCAATGTTTTCAAATGGGATAACATAAACATGATGACAATAGACATTGTGCAATATAATAAATAGGATAACATAAACATGATGACAATAGACATTGTGCAATATAATAAAGTAAAGTTGCAGTAAATATTGTAGATCAGGACATAATATTCAAAGCAAAGATGTATACAGATCAATGGCCGTTTACTTAGACTGTAATGTGGTATGGGTAGTGCAAAAGGGGTTAATGTTTTTTAAAGAGGCCTTTAAAGGGAACTATCAGCAGGTTAGACGAATCTAACTTGCTGTTATGTCCCTATTGCACAGAAGACGCAGAGGAGGAAGGTATGTGTCTTACCTTCCTCCTTGAGCCAATATGACCCGCCCCCAGCCAGCTTGCTCCATTCATTATCATTAGAAAGGGGCGGGTTGGCCGGGGCTGGATTGGCACTATGGGATGGGGCAGGGCTCCTCACTGGTGCCCCAGTGCTCCTAATGGTCTCACTGGACTGTGAAACACACCACTAGCTGCATCGTAACAACTCAGAAGAGGAAGGTAAGAAACATACCTTTTCTTTAGCGTCTCCCGTGCAATAGGGGACATTTTAGCAAGTTAAATTTGTCTAACCTGCTGATAGTTCCCCTTTAATTCAGAGGAACAGGTTGGGCCCTAAAGTCTCTATGGGTGCTGCATGGTAGGGCTATACATCTCAGAGAAGCTTTGGACATGTAGATTTTTTTCCTGCCTGATTATTTTCTTTTTAAAATAGATTAGCTGTGATCAGAAGGGTCTGTCAGTGACTTACCTCTATGTCTTCATTAAAAAGTTTTTGGGGGTATTGGCTAGCATCTTAACATTGCAGCTTTCATATAGCCTGCCAGTAAATTTATGCTTCTGAAACCACAGGCAGCTACAAATGTCCTCGGGCTCCTTCATCACTGACAACTAAGGCCGGGTTTACATTCATCCGGTGATCCGACTGTGCTTCCCTACAGTGCCAGTAGAAAAGTGTCGGAGGGAAATGCATCTTTGAACTGATCCTATTCATTTGAATGGGAAAGTTAAAAACATCCAGCATGCTAACAGTGCTGCCGAATCACTGGATATGCCGTACGTCATATGTAAAAAAGGGTAAAAAGCCGATGACAACTGATGCCTTTTTGGCATCCGTTCTGGCATTAGTTGTGTACAGTGTCTGAAAAAAAAGATGTCATGCCGCCTATGGTTCGGGCAGCATAAATCTGCTGACAAACTCAGTTGCAGTGCTCATGCACGCTGGATCCATAATATGGAATTGCACACTAGGCATTACTAGGTACATAAGCCCTTAGAAAAGTCATAGGGCCACATGTATCATCCTGCGAACGGATGATTTTCGGCGGAAAGTGCCGATTTGTGTATTTTTTTATACGCAAATGGCCAATTTGCGAATAAAATATTCGCAAATCGGCACTTTCCGCCGAGTACACCAGGGGGGCGGAAAGGGGGCATGTAGTGGGCGGAACGGAGGGCGCGGACTCAGAGTCTGCGCGATTTACCATCCGTTCCGCCCAAATATACACCGAAAACCTACTCCAGTCCTCAGCTGGCGTAGGTTTTCGGCGGTGCGCACCGGCGCGCACGGGATTTATGTAGAGGCAGTCCGCCTCTACATAAATCTCCGTAGCACCGGAGCTGCGGGGGCATTTTTAAGTCCGGCGTAAAAAACGCCGGACTTAATAAATGCCCCCCATAATGTTAGTGTAATTTATGACCTGTTTATAAATCCAAGTTTGGTAATAACGGCTGGATGCAATTATATGAAATTGTTCCATTAAATTGTACACGTAGAACGGTGCCCAGATTTTGCTTCTTCTGGTGGTTGAGCAGCACAGATGTACAGTACAGGCTTACAGAGACGCTGGAAATGTTGCCTTTAAATGAAGTGTCATTTTCATCTTCGTGCCACTGATTAGGCGATATTGTTAGCCACTTGTCTTCTGAGATTTCTTAAAATAGACTCCAAATGTAACTGTTCATCATTGCCTATTAGTTGAAACAAATTCCTGCCCTCTCTGCAATTAGCAGACACTTACAGCAGCGTCTCCTCGTGATCTGTGCCACAAATTATATGGCCGTATTCTTTATAGCTTCTCTTTGTTCCCCATAAATAATTATCTAGAAGTTCTGCGGACACTGAAATTTCTTAACTTAGTTTTATATTCTAGCACTTAACCTAATGATCTATGCAGCGTTACAACAATCAGACTTTTCACATTGTTTTTAATTCATTGGTTGGCAGTTTACATTGGTTAAACCAGATGAGTTCTATTCATCTGTAAAACAGTGATGCTTTGAAATCTTGGAAGCACATGTACTGTAATCGGTGATGGAAATCTATGGACTATGATCAGATGAGTCAAAAGAACTGGTGAAAATGCCTGTTGTGAATGATGACTATATCTTTGTACTGGCATCTGTATGGATTTAGGATAATCACTCTCGTAGGAGAATGAAATAGAATATTAACTAGCAGGTGCCCCACTAGATGCGGCCTGAATTCTTTCTGGAAATAGCGCCACTTTTTGTCAATGGGCTGTGTCAGGTATTACACCTATTTAAAAGGGTCTGATCTCTAGTACCAGACACAAACCAGGGATAGGAGTATTAATGTTTTTGGAACTAACAATCTTTTTTGTCATCTCAAACAGTGCCTGTAATAGATACAACTCCACTACAACAAACAACAAAGTTTCACTGAGGTAAAACTCACTGCACATTCTTGGGTTTACCTTTTGAAACTTGTATACAGACATATGAATATGAACACCTATGGAGTTGCATACATCTGTCGTAGATTGCCATTAGTTTTGAAGACCACAGTGTTGCATGCAACATTGTATCTAACTATTGTCAATGTGGTTGCATTGTGACTTGTGACACAGAGCAACTGCCATCTTTGTTATTTTTTTGGTACAAGTTGCACGTAACTTTGCCAGACTTGACTTGAATGCAAGTCGCATGCAACTGTGACCTGATTTTGACATATACATATGGTTCCACAACTTCTACAGTTTGCTGTATAGTTTTATCTTGGTGGAGGGCACATCAATAGTTACCTGTTTGTATCTAGTACTCTATAGTGCAAATGCTTCAGTAAGCAGAGCTCTCTCTGGTAAACACTGTAACGTAGCGATGCTGAGTTAGCTAATAGATAGCATAGGATGTTGTCAGGATACTTTACCAGTGTTTCAGGTCATCCTGCCCGCAGAAGTTTTGGATGAAGATGCAGCATTTTCTGTTCAAGTGTCTTGATGTATCCCATAAATGCTCTAACAGTAGCTATCATAGCACTAAAGTAATGCTGGGTTTACACGGAACGATTATCGTTCGAATTTTCGCTTTAACGATGTCATTTAAGCAATAATCGTTTCGTGTAAACACAGCAAACGATCAAGCGATGTGCAAAAATCGTTCATTTTGATCTTTGAACATGTTCTCAAATCGTCGCCCGTCATTCGCTAAATATTCACAGATCGCTTTGTGTAAACAGTCTTTCAAAGATTCACCGTATGTGAAAGATGGGCTTAAATGATCTTAAAAACGATCGCAATAAAGATTTTTCTTACGAATCTTCTAGCGATTTTTTTCTCCGTCTAAATCGTTATAAAAACCAAATTGTTGCTTCAAAATCGTTAGTCGTTCGATTGGGCAAATTATCGTTCCGTGTAAACCCAGCATTACTCTGGTCAATTTATCATTAATAAGAGAGCTCTAGAAGGTATTACTGTAGTCATTCAGAATGGAACAAATGGCTAATTACCTCTCCCTTTATGGGTGGTATTACACGGAACAATTATCGTTCGAAAAATTGTTCGGATTTGAACGACAATCGTTTAGTGTAATAGTAGACAACAATTAAAATTACTAGAATTTGGACCTATTTTTATCGTTTATCGTAAGACGTCGTTCAGTCATTTGCAATAGCGGCGAACGCAGTGGCGACGACAGGACGAACGCAATAACGATCATAAGTAACGATCATCGCTCCGTGTAATTGGGTGAACGATTTCAGGTCGTTCGACATAGCGATATGAGTTTGTTTATCGTAAATCCTCGAAAAATCGCTTTGTGTAATAGTACCCTATGGTATACTCAGTTAAAGAAGAAGGTTGGCACCATATTGTGACATTGTAAACACATCTGCCCTTTTTTTCCCCATGCTGAATTATTAGAGGCCGTCCAGCCAAGCAGAGGTTAATAGTTCACTTAGCGGTCACACACATAAAAGTCTGCAAAATGGTTTTAAAGGTGCCACAGCTGTTCCTATTAAGACATTTGCACCAGTGCAATGATCTGCAGCCTTTATTATGTGCATAATCTAATCTGCCATTGTGTATATAAAATGTATGCCGTAAAAATGTCAAGCGTAAGCCCATGCTCAGTGCTAGTGTTGAGAAAATGTGCTTAGCATGCTGTCTTCAATAGAAATTGTGGTAAACCAACCAGTATTTAATTGATATGAATGGGTGAGGTAATAAGAAGTATTGAGCGGTATTAGAGAGTATTCATTACTGGTGGCTTGTGGTTTGGATAGAGGGATAGTGGGCTTTATACATAAAAACTGGTGTAAGAAAATTGTGACCTCCTTTGTGGAGGTGCCGGAGCGTCCATGAATTACACAGACAGTCTGCAGATTTCAGTAGTGACTTTCTAAGGGCCCATTCACACTACAGACTTAGCGCAGCATTTCAAGCGAAGATTCTGCCTGTCCCATTCAATTGGATGTTCATGCACACTTTGCCCCAAAGAATTGTTTGTGTTAATTCCGTAGTGTGAACGGTCCCTAATACTTTATTTCCTTGCGGTGGCGCTGCACAGAAACTAAACACTTGTTGATGGTTTCATGGACACATTATAGCTGATCTCTGGGGGTCCTGTAACGTGAGATAAGGGTATTGTCACCAGGTCCTGGATTGTCTAAAGTGGATAACCCCTTTACCTTTATTTATGCCATACACATGAAGAGTTTGATTTTGATTTCCCACTATAGTAGAAAGGTTCTGCTACTGGCATATAGCTCTAGCTTTTAGTAAATGAACATATAAGGTATAAGTGAAAAAAGAGGGTTAGTCCCTCTAAGCCATCAGTAGGGCCTGCGTATGTAAAATATACTTTACTTTATTTTCCAGCATATAAGATGACTGGTTTGGGAGTTTAGGATACACTCGCCGTATAAGACTACCCCTCTTCCAGCAAACACCAAATAAAAACTGTACCATAGCTCTTTTTTCCATACCCCAGACACCTGCAGCTTGCTCTGTTCTTCATACAGTCTACGCATAAGGCAGGGATGCGGACTTTTTATAGCTCCCTCCACCAAATGCGGCGACTGCAGATTCTCCAGTCCGATTCTAAGGTTTCTCAGCACCCGCCCTATACCCTTATACACTTGGCGTATAAGACGAGTTAAAAAGTAGTCTTATATGCAGGAAAATGCTGTACTTTTCCTCATCACTCTGATTTTGCTGTCTTCCTACTCGGCATTACCAGAACAGATTTAGATTCCCTGGTATTATGTTATCCAAAACCATAGTGTGACACAAGCTAAGGCCAAGCGTGTCTCATCTAATCTCCCCAGAGAATACTTTATAGCGTATAAAATGTACTTTATGCTTCTATAATGAGCAGTTGCCAAGTTTTCTTTTGAAGGCAAAACTTCACAATGCACAAAAAATATAAGTATGATGCCGACAAACAAATGTGTGGAACTTGTGTAAACAGTAGTCAGCTAAATAAAGAAGTGAGACATCAGTGTTTTACGGCTGCCAGAAGGCCATGTGCAGGGCCATGATTTAGTAATGTCGACACAATGCATGGCTTCCAAATAAAATGGATCAGCAGCTGCAAGAGGCTGGACCACCACAACAAAGGGACTGAGTGTGAATTATTAATAGGAGACTCTTTGTTCTCCTAGAGTCCAAAATAAACAGTGTTAATGGTCTCATTTTGCGCTACCTTTGGCGTTCTGCAATGTTATATATCTCCGTAGTAAGCACATAATCGTTTCTGTTCTAGTATATTACAACAACCCATATTTCTCCTGATCTTCATTGTTCTGTCTGGGTCCTCTGCAGCCTTGGGCTTCGTTTGAGTCACTAAGCGTTTTTCTTTACCTCTTATCTAGGCCAGCAGCTATTGATATTCACCCAAGACTCACAACAGCAAAAGGCATTAGATAAGCAGTAATGTCCCACAGGACAGAGTAAATGAATAGACGCCTCTGGTCATTATGAGTTAGCGTTTACTAGTGTAAGACACTAAACAAGCTGAAATGTGCACCACTTCTCTTCCATGATGTCTTAAATAACTTGGTGCCCGTGTATAAATCTTCTAGAAAGAGTTAGGTGTAATGTAATGTAACCTGTGGCTGTAATCTCGCAGAATGCTCTTTTATTTCACCTTGGTAAAGAATCAGAGATAAGTGTCGGAATCTAAATGTCCCAAAGGCTGAAACAATATGCAAGGGTGAAAAGATATGGTGCAGGCGCCCTTCGATATGGTGCCACCAGTCAGAACCCAGTTTTCATTCACGTAACTACATTGGAAGCACATGGTTTCTAAGAGCAGAAAGGAGAATTTTTCCATGACATTGTCTAGCTGCATAACATTGACATCTTTTTATAACAGCAGGTCAGATTAGGCTAAATCTACCCTAAAACATGCCATGCAGACATGGTGCCCACCATTCTACTAAGATCTGTTCCATTACATCACAACGGATCTCATAAAGCTATTAGAAACTTAATCTGTGATCCTTGTTTCTACAGGAAACATTGAAAGATTAAACTTTTTATATGAACAGTTATTATGGTGGAGGCAAATTGAGTCTTGTTGAAGGTGAAATACACGTGTACCACATGGACACACTGCAAGTTTTATAACGTTAAAAACAAACATGAATTCAGAAACATGATATCATATAACATCACTCAAAACTTTCCAGCCAGGCATCAAGAGGCACAGATCACCATAAAGCTTCTGCCTCATTTCAGAATCATGGGTAACAATAGACATTTGGCAACCTGGGATATGAATTGAATATAAAGCTTCCGAAGACAGAATTTGTAAACTGAGTCGCCTGTGTTGTCTATTTTCTGTTTAGCTATTGGTAGAAGAATTAGTTAAACTGACTGTAGAGCCAAATATGTGATATCAAGTAGATCCTATGTCTCTGACAACAAAAGACTCAGCACATCTCTGTTTTCCCTTTGCAGGTACCACATGTTTAATTGCTTTGTTATCTGACAAAGAACTCACAGTGGCAAATGTTGGGGATTCACGCGGAGTCTTGTGTGACAAAGATGGAAATGCTATTCCCTTATCGCATGATCACAAACCATATCAGCTAAAGGAAAGAAAGAGGATTAAGCGAGCTGGTAAGATCTGGAGCACACAAATACACATTACAAGCTCCAACTTTACTATTCACAAACACACAAGTCATTGTAGTGCATAAGTTCCAACAGTCAGAATTTAAGGCCCTATTACACAAAACGATTATCGTCCGTATTTGGCCGATTATTACTTGGTGTAGTAAAAGCATGCTCGAGTCGATCCGAACCCGAACTTTCGGCATTTGATAAACGGTGGCTGCCGAACTTGGATAAAGCCCTAAGACTATGTGGAAATTATGGATATAGTCATTGGCTGTATCCATGTTTTCCAGACAACCTTAGAGCTTTATCCAAGTTCAGCAGCCCCAGCTAATCAAATACTGAATGTTCGGGTTCGGATCGCCTCGAACCCAAACCCGGTTTGCTCATCTCTAATTACTAACTATTGAGCCATGTAAATAGCCCTCTCATTGACTGCTGATCAACTTGTAAATGTTAAACCTGTCACATCTCCCTTCATCTCACATTACAGTAAAGCTGGCCATGTGTATTACTAAACTGCTGGTTGCAGGGAGACTGGCCAACCATCAAATGTGTATGGGGACCACTTGACTGCCTTCTGGTTGTAGATGCCAGGATTAAAAATCAAAATACCACTTTGCAATCTTTTTGTTCTTGTGGAGCTAGACAACCACCAGTAGTGTCTGGCAGCAGTGTCCCACGTGTCTATTGAAAACATATGCACGCTCAGCAAAACATTTATCTGTATGTGGGGAACATGATATATCTAATGTGTCTGGTGTGGTTACATTATCTCTATAGACAATAGATTGTTGGCAGAATTCATCCCCAAAAATCAAATCATATTCAAAGGGTCCAAGGATAATATTCTTTCAAGAAATTCCAGCTCTGTAAAGTGCAGTGGAATAGGTGGTTGCTGTGTAAGTAACAATAAACTAAAGGGAATAAAAATACCATATTACAAATGAGAAATCCCGTAAAAGCGACAGAATGCCAAGTTTTTTATTTAGTGTATGGAGCAGAAGATACAGACAGGAAAGCTGTCATTGACCATGTTCATTCATACATCCTGCATAAACAACTGTAGATAAGACAACTTGCTGTACAGTGGGGTTTTTTGTAAGGTATGGAGATGTAACTGTATAGGACAGTGTAGTGGGGTGCACTTTCATATACAGGCACTCATATCAATAAAAACAATAAAAAGCAATTTAAAAAATCTATTAAAAAAGCACACTGTAAATGAAAAAAATCACATTTATTAATATGGTGAGATAGGTGCATATTATTAAAGTAACAAATCTGAAGATTTTTTTTAAATAACTTCCCAGTCACTTTCCATATAAAACAGCAAGTTTACCAATGAAAAAGTTATTCCTTCAGATTTAAATAGTTTTCACCTTGTGCTTGTTGTGTCATAGATAGATTAGAAGAGATTATATATGTAAAAAAAATAAAAATAAGACTAGACTATGGTATATAAAGGAGACCAGAGAAGGAATGTGGACTCCAATAGATAAATATAGCTATAGCAAATGTATAGATAAACTCCAGAATAACCATGTCTACTCCCATACAGCTTTATAGATAATTCTCAAGACCTTCATTGTCCTCAGGTCCTGCATTCAGCATTATTGAAGGCTTGCAGTGAATGTATGAAAGCACATAAAATGTATTTATTGCTCAAAGAACTAATAACTGAGCAAACAATCCTCATATCCGTTTAATTCTACAAACCTCACATGCAGTTAGGAATGACCTGAAAACAGTCTTTATGAAAAGCAGCATGCACACAATGATGTTGAGCGTACGTGATGTTCTCATTTATTCCCTGTGATTAGTCCCTGGAGAATTAGGGAGCATCACAAACATTTGTCTACCGGTATGTGCTGTGATCAGCATAACATTTAGCCACAGCTCACTCTAATGGTGAACTGCTGTTTGTTGAGTTGCTAAGCAGACTTTAGAGCAGCTCACCTAGTCGGCATTTACACCCCTGACTGTATAATCCTAGCCATCACCTAATATATATATTCCCATTATGAAAATTAGGTTCATGCCCATCTGACTATTAAAAGAATTGTCAGATACACTATAAACCCTGAAATTTTAGGAATGGGAGGGCATATTAAGAAACTGTAAAAAGATATGTTAATAGGGCATATTTTAGGTTGGTTACAGATCCATTTAACTCCTTAAGGACAGAAGCCGTACTGATACGGCATGCATCTGCTAGGAGGGGTTCAGAGGGAGTTGCGCCATGACCCCGCTCTGTAACCTGCCGCTTCCGGCTGCTTTCCGCAGCCTGGGACTGCGGCTATTAGCTAATTAGACACTTAAATGCAGCTGTCAGAAATGACAGCTGCATTTAAATACCGTTAAAAAGCATCATTGGTGGTTCAGTGGCTGTGATCAGGCTTCCCCTAATGCGATCGGGGAAGCCTGATCACTGTCTGGCCTGGACTCAGCACCGCAGTGATTTTGGGTTCCAGCAGCCCTTAGAATCGATCTGCAGAATAATGGATTCAATGTAGTGTGTGTATATATATATATATATTACATTGAATCCTAGAAGAGATCAATAAACTGTACAATGTCGCCCCCTAGTGGAGCTACAAGTTTATGTAGTTAAATAAAAAAAGACTTTTTAATAATATAAAGCCCTTCCCATATTAAAATCTTGAATCCCCCCCCCCTTTTCCCATTTTATAATTTAAAAAATTTTATAAATGTGTTTGATATTGCTGGGTGACGCCGCCCGAACTATTAAATTATCACATTCCTGATCATGCACGGTAAACAGTGTAAGCGCCCAAAAATTCTGTAGTGCAAAAAGTTCCATATATGCAAGCAAGGTACAGATAGGAAGTACAGATTACAGCCCCATAGACCAATAAAAAAAACAGCGTTATAAGGATGGCAACAGAGCAATTTAAAGGAACATTTATTTTTTTTAAAAAAAGGTTTACATTTTCTAAAAGCTGTCAAATAAAATACAAGTTATACAAGTTATCATTGTAATCGTAACGACTTGAGAAATGTCAGGTTTATTATAGGGCAAACAGCGTAAACACAACCCCCAAATTAAAAAAAAAAAGCATTTTATTTTCAATGTCACTGTGGAAATATTTTTTTCTGGTTTCACAGCATATTTTGTGCAAAAATTAAGTTTGCTATTGCAAAGTACAATTTTACATAGGTCATTTATTGCTAACAAGCCTTCTAGGAACACTCAATCAGCCGATAATCAGTCTTCGTAAAAGTGTCAGAGATCAGTCGCTGAGTGGGCAAAAGTCCGCTTGTCGGCTGATTGGATCTTCCATGTGGTTATTGTTATTGGACACATATCTATCTTTGTGAATAGGAGATAAGCGACTGATAATAATGAATGGGCGCACGAACAATACAGCAGTCGGCTCAGCCTGGCCATGTGATTTGTCGTGCCTTGAAAAGGCACTGCAAGCAATCACCAGTCTCACTGATCGGGGCTCATTTGCATCTATACATGACCTCAGAATCCCCAAAGATAAGCAGTTTATATGACCTATCCCAGTTTATAGCACATACTACAGAGCGACTCCGAGGAGCAAGCGGGCACTATCAGCGCTCATTCCCTATTTCACGCGGTGGCAGCGAGCTGGAAAGGCTGTGGGGAGGTGCGGGGGGCTGTCAGGGTGATTGCTAGATCGTCCGGGCATGCCATAGCATATAGCAGCAGTCTGCTGCCGCCGCACCTATTCCACTGAGCGATGGCAGCATATCGTTGCTGTATGCGTTGTTTGTTTTTCAACATGTTGAAAAACAAACGACTGCAACGATCAGCCGACATGAAAGATGTCGGCTGATCGTTGCCTTGTATTCTACGGGACGATTATGGGCCGTAATGGCAGATATAGGCTGGATACTGCCGATAATTGTTCAGTGAAATAGGGCCTTAACATAGGCCAACTCTGTACAATGTTAGGGTTAACTCTTATCTGGAATGTACTTGCTATTATGTTGTTATTAATGAATGTTTTTGCTTACCAGGTGGTTTCATCAGTTTCAATGGCTCCTGGAGGGTTCAAGGAATTTTGGCAATGTCCCGCTCTTTAGGGGATTACCCCTTGAAAAATCTGAACGTTATCATATCAGACCCTGATATCCTGAGCTTTGATCTCGACAAGCTGCAGCCAGAATTTATGATCCTGGCCTCTGATGGGCTATGGGACGCTTTCAGCAATGAAGAAGCTGTCCGGTTCATTAAAGAACGCCTGGATGAACCTCACTTTGGAGCCAAAAGTATTGTGTTACAATCCTTCTATAGAGGATGCCCTGATAACATAACAGTTATGGTAGTAAAGTTCAGGAATAGCAGTAGAACAGATGAACAATAAGGTATTTACTAATGTACAGAATGGACTTAAGGCAAACTATTTTATTTTAACTAAGTAGGAAAATGTGGAAGCATTATTAAGATTGCCCCATGATGTCATATCCGTGTCCAAGACCACATGGACTCATGCAGCTAATGTATCCATCAACTGTAAACTTATGAACACACAAAGTATATATTATATGACCCCAACATTGGTACATCCCTAACAAGCAACTATCTGTATTAAAAAAAAAAGTGTTACCCCTCCAAGTAGACTTAAAGGCGTTGTTTTTGGGTGAAGGTGAGACTGTGTCATGCTGCATCATATGAGGTCCATGCCACACTGTCAATGAATAAACCAAGTGTTTACTTATACCAACCATTTGTCTAATGTATATCTAGGGAGAGGCCTGGTGAAACATTGTGAAAAAGATGTAAAGATGTATTATTATTATAATAATGATGTCACCTATAAGTTGCTTTGTCTTTAAAAAAAAAACAAAAAAAAACATTTTATAGCTTACCTGCTGAACCATTTGCCTCTGCATCTTCTATGGTCTGTTCCCATCAATAGGACATGAAGAGGAAGACTTCATATACTTTGATATTTTCAAACTTGGATGACAAATAATAAAATCTCCAGAACACAAATTACAAACCTTGGTGTTTTATCACAACTTATTATTAGTATTTTACATTTTTTTTTCTCTAGAAACAACAGTATAGCATAGCTCTACTTGTGCTCCAACATGCTGGGTATGGTAATATTTGGCCTTCAAACAATGAAACCTATATGGATGTAATACATACACTGACCACATTCAGGAACAGTGTCGGACTGGGATATCTGGGGCCCACCAGAGGAAATGATCCTGGGGGCCAACCAATAAAGAACCAGTGAGAAACAACATGGCAGTCCCTGTTTGTACAGATTCTAAAGCTGGGGGCCCACTGGACGATCCTCCGGTCCTCTGGTGGGCCAGTCCGACACTGTTCAGGAACAATACTCAGGGTCAAAAATTCTGTCCTGTCCTAAGTAAAAATATCTTGCTCTTGGGATAACCTGTCTGATCAGATTGTCCCATTATCATGGTAGTAGTAGTAATAATTATGTATTACAGCCACACTGAGTTGTACACAATGATATCCCCAAAGCATTCTATGTCATTTTCATTTTCAGCAATGCAAATTCCTGTATAAGCATGTCAAGGTTTATGCCAACCAATTTTCTCCTGGGAAATGAAAATAGTGAGATGTACAGGTGCTCTAGGCAAAGCTTAAGGCTTCTTACATGTTATACAATGCTGTACATAAGTGCTTTGTTGTGCATAAATAAATTGTAGAACATGCCTCTTTCTCCACTTATCAGACTTCTTTCCTCACCCTTTATTCTATTAAACTCGACATTTCATCTGGACACACTGCTAACAGTTCATCTTAAGATGGATTAGGTTACTTAAGTTTACATGCCGTCCATATGAATCTATGAAGTAGAAAAAGGAACATTTAGCTGCATAGCCACGCAGAAAAACACAGAAGCTGACGTAAGATTTGAGTTTTCTTTTCACCTCCAGTGCTTGATTCCAAGCTTATACTACTTAATACTGCTCTATAATGTCCCCCATGCTGCTGCTACTTCTGCTTCTGAGGGTGTATAGAGACACGAAGCAGGATCTTCTCTCCTGTGTGTGCACTGTATGGGACCCATCATAGCAACTAGTCTGTACTTACTAGCTGTGTAGACAATCACAAGTATGGATCCCTATTTTTAATATGAGTGGATAAAATAACATAATATAAGTAGGGTGGCAGCAGGAAAGCTTTTGAGGATCATATCTCCCTATATATGGCATTTTAGAAAATGTTGAGTAGTAGCCTAGGTTCTCAGACTGTAAAATGTTACACTACATGTATGGGGTTTTTACACTGTCCTTATATTGAGACATAAATAGGCTGCACAGTGTGTGAGCATAGCTTTGGGAGTACGCTGATGTAATTTGTCTCACAAAAGATTTTTATTGAGTTAATGTATAACATGTTCATGACATACAAATGAAAAGCAGACATCTAAACAAGCCATCCAGAGAACAGAGTATCTTAGTACCAAATAAACCTAATTTGCTTTAATAGGGAAGACCTGGATTAAGAATAAAGTGGTATAGGAGATGTATACCCCACTATTTCTTATCTATTTAAATACATGGGAATATTAACAAACATAAGGTCCTTGTGATCCTGTTATAAATGACAAGCAAAGAGAATAACACGCAGGGAAACATAATGACTGATGGATGGCACACGGCTAATGTTCTTCTTTTATCAATGCAATAATGGGGTAATAAGTTACAATGTAAAACATCTGAAGGGGGAAGAAATATATTTCTCTTGTCTAAAAGTGAAGACATGTTTCATTGCTGTAATAGACAAATGTATTGAAATGCTAACTGTATAATCATTATGAGGGCAGGGAAACATTCATTTTCTTCGTAACGGATCAATGAGTCAATCCCTAGAACTTCTACATTGTGAGAATGGTATTTGATAAATCTAGCAGGAAAGGTGATCTTTCCCTTTCAGTCCCAACAAAACATATTCCAATAATTGTTTATCTTATTTTTGTTTTTACAAAATTTTATTTTAAGATTTAGTAAAATCTACTTGTATTAACAGATAAGCGAATCTGGAGAACGCTCAGGTTCGTCCGAACCCGAACACTTTTTATTTGATCACCAGTGGCTGAAGAAGCTGGATGCAGCCCTAGGAAGTTCTGGAAATCATGGCTACAGCCTGGGGCTGGGTTCACACTACGTATATTTCAGTCAGTATTGTGGTCCTCATATTGCAACCAAAACCAGGAGTGGATTAAAAACATAGAAAGGCTCTGTTCACACAATGCTGAAATTGAGTGGATGGCCGCCATATAACAGTAAATAACTGCCATTATTTCAATATAACAGCCGTTGTTTTAAGTTTACTCTCATTTTTATTAATTTTTCAAGAAAAAAGTAGTACAGAACAGGTGGACCAGCAGATACATGAGATCACATAAGCATCCGTACAATGCCATACTGTTAATGTCACAGCAATGACTCAGAAGGCGATCCCACAACACCTTATGATGCGAAAACAACAGAGTTGCGCACATTTAAACCATAATAACGCATTTTCCATAACATGTTAACGTCCTAAGATATTATGTCAAACCACTTTATATTCGTTAGTGTACGTATAAGGAAAAAAAAAAAAAAAAGGGGGGGGAAATAGAGAAAAGATGAAAGAAGTGAAAAAGAAAGCAGACAAAGAATAGAGGGCTCAATTGAGGTACACACCAAGCACATCGATAGCCCCGTCCCACTTTAGCGTAACGTGTCGGAAAAACTGGGCTCTTCGCTGTGCAGTATCCAAGCTGTCCATGTCACCTTGAAAGCGTCTGACCGGCCACCTGCCTCCGCAACCATCTCCTCAGCGCGACGAATCTCAGACAAAGCGGCGAACCACTCCATCAATGAGGGGGCAGTCACCGATTTCCAATGTCTGGGTATTACAGTCCTTGCAGCAGTTAGAAAATGTCTCAACATGCCCTTCTTGTGGGTGGCCAGTGTGCCAGGTAGGAGAGAAAGGAGTGTAATGCGAGGCGTATTGGCAACGTGTTTCCCCGAGAATGTCTCATAAATCCTCAGCACCCCATCCCAAAAAGGTCTAATACCCGGGCAACCCCACCACACATGCAGTAATGTACCCTCCTCCCGAGTGCACCTCCAACACCTATCAGAAGATTCTGGATACATCTTGTTTAGCAGAGACGGGCATCTATACCATTTCGAAACAATCTTGTAGTTTTTTTCCTTCGAGTGGGAGGCCATGGACATCCCTTGAGTAAAAGTGCATATTTTCAGAACCTCCTCATCCGAGAAGGAAGTCCCCAGATCTCTCTCCCAGTGGTCGAGGTACGGGGCTCGACCAGCATTGCACAGAGACATCAAAAGAGAGTAAAGTCTCGATAGTGTCCTAGGCCCCCCACTCGATTCCAAGATCCACTTATCGAAATCCGTCAATGGAAGGCGTAGAGATGCACTCACAGGAGCGGATTGCAAAAAGGATTGTAATTGCAAATACTGAAACCACGAGAGAGTCATGTCGGGGTGAGCGTCTTATAGCGCCTGCATAGATGGAAAGCAACTGTTCACTAATGCATTGCGTAGGCGGGGAAAGGTTTCCTTCTGCCACACTAAAAAGGACTGTGAGTTTTGCCCCGGTCCGAAGGCCGGATTCTGAAAGAGAGGTGTCATCAATCCCGGGCAAGAGGAAATATGATGTTTCCTGACCCAATTGTCCCAGATGCATAAGGTATGCTTCACCAAAAATGGCCATGGGGACAGGGGCTCCCTATGTCGCGGTAGTAACCAGGGAGAAGTGGCCAAATCTCTAGGGGCCAACGACGATTCCACTGACACCCATTGTTTAGAGGAGCCTTTGTGGGTCCAGTCCACTATCCTGGCCAGCACAGCAGCCTCATGGTAAATTTTAAGGTCGGGAAGGCCAACTCCCCCCATCCCCTTCGGTTTGGTCAAGGTCTTGTTGTTGATTCTCGCCCTGCTACCTCCCCAAATGTATTTAGAAAACGCTCTCTGCAGTGATTTGAAAAAGGTGGCTGGGACACAGATGGGCACCGTCTGAAAGACATAGAGAAATCTAGGGAGGATATCCATTTTCAAAACACACATCCTTCCGAACCAGGACAAAAACTTCCTGTGGTATGCCTGTAGGTTATTCATCGTCCTCCTATGCAATGGGAGGTAATTGAGAGAAAATAAGAGTTCAAGTTTGCTTGGCACCTGGATGCCCAGGTATGTAATGCTCTCTGATTGCCAGCGAAAGCTAAAGTTGCATTTGAGCCTGGATAGATCGTTCTCTGGAAGGGAAATGTTGAGACCTTCTGTCTTAGCTAAATTTGCTTTAAAATTACTCAATCTGCCGAAGGTTTCGAATTCCTTCAAAACCACTGGCAGAGAGGTGTGCGGGGAGGTGACATAAAGCAGGAGGTCATCCGCGTATAATGCCAGTTTGTGATGGTCCTGCCCAATCCGTATGCCCTGCACATTCGTGTTCTGGCGTAGCGCTATTGCTAAATGCTCCATGGTCAAAATGTACAAGAGGGGGGAGAGTGGACACCCCTGTCTCGTTCCATTCCGTATGTAGAAGGCCTCCGACAGGATCCCGTTGGCTCTGACTCTTGCAGAAGGTGCTGAATAGAGGGCCATAACCTTCTGAACAAATGCATTGCTCAGGCCCAGCTGTAACAAAGCTTCCTCTAAAAATCGCCAGTGGACCCTGTCGAAGGCCTTCTCCGCGTCCACCGACAACAAACAGGCCTGAATGTGCGCTGCATGGGTATGGGCAATCAGGGAAAGGGTACGCAGGGTGTTATCCCGTGCCTCCCTGCCCGGGACAAAACCCACCTGATCTAGATGTATCACTTGTGGTATGATTGGGTTTAGCCTAGTCGCCATAACTTTTGAATAGAACTTGACATCGCAATTGATCAGCGAAATGGGCCTATAACTGCAGCAATAAGCTGGGTCCTTCCCGGGCTTGGGCAGGACCACCACGTGGGCCTCTAGTGATTGTTTGGGAAACTGAACCGAGGGGGAAATTGCATTAAACACTCTTGTCAGAAAGGGGAGCAGGTGATCCTTGAAAGCTTTGTAGAAAGCAATTGTAAACCCGTCAGGGCCCGGGCTCTTTCCCATTTTAGACGCTGCTATCGCGGCACCTATCTCCCCCTCCGAGAAGGGTTCGTCTAGGCTCACCCTCGTTTCCTCATCTATTGTGGGTAGCGCCGTTGCCCGCATATACGCGCTCAATTTGTCCTTATATGCTTGTGGTGGGGCGTCATCATAATGACCTTTAAGGGAATATAAAGAGCTGTAGTAATTCTGAAAAGCTTTTACAATTAATTTAGGATTATGCTGCGCGGTTCCAGTAGAATCATTTACATGAGAGATGTAGGTAGGGGCAGTGCGGGGATGGATATATCTTGCCAGTGCCCTCCCACACTTGTTGGCCTGAGCATAGAGATAGCTACGGAATTGTGTCTTACGGACCGCTTCGACCTTCTGAATTAATGTCTTGATCTGTTCCCTCACCATCGTCATTCTATCCAACGCGTCTGTCGACCGCGTGCGTTTGTGGGTGGAGGATAGCGTCCTTAGCTCTGCGAGCAACTTTTGCAATTTAGCACACTTTTCCTTTTTAAGTCTAGACCCTTGCTGGATAAGGATTCCTCTCACTACACATTTTAGGGCCTCCCACTGCATAGGAAGCGACGTGTTGTCCTCGCCATGCACCACGAGGAAATCGGAAATGGCAGTTTCAATAGCTTGTTTACACACTAAATCTTGGAGTAGCGACTCGTTAAGACGCCAAGTCCATTCCCTAGGTATTCCATCCGGAATGCCCATGGTAAGAAACACAGGATCATGATCTGACCATAAGCGCGTTCCAATCGTGGCACATGGGTTGAACATCAGTGCGTGCTGTGACACAAAAAGCATGTCTATTCTATTATAGGATGCATGCGCAGGAAAAAAGTAGGTGAACTCCCTGTCCGTAGGGTGTAACACCCTCCATACATCCACCAAGCCATGTGCATGCAGTACCGTCTTGGCCAGAGTCCGAGAGGACTTTGGGACTGTGGAGCGCCCAGAGGACGTATCCATCGTCGGTTCCATAGTCATGTTTAGGTCTCCCCCCAACACCAAGATGCCTTCTACAAAGCTATCTATTTCCAGTAGGATGTCTCTCAGGACCCTACCCTGATCTGCATTCGGGAGATACACGTTGCCAATGGTAAATAAAGAGGAGGCAATTCTCACCTTAAGGAAGGCATACCTGCCATTTTTGTCCACTAGTGTATCAAGGAGGGCATGTTGCAGAGATCTATGTAAGGCGATGGACACCCCTTTAGCCTTGGACTCTGGATTCGTGCTGTGCACCCAATGTGGGTAGTGGCGCGACTGAAGCCGAGGCAGGTGGTCGGTGCGGAAGTGCGTCTCCTGTAACAAAAGGACATGGACATGCTGTTTATGCATAGAGTAAAGAACTCTAGATCTCTTGGAGGGATCATTGAAACCCCTGACATTCAGAGACGCAGTTTTCAGAGTAAGCGAAGACATCAGAGCATCAACCTTAAACCACCTCAATCGAGCGGAAAGAAGAGGGAGAGACCCAAGAAGAAAAAGGAAGAGAGAAGAGAAAAGAAGAGGAAGACACAAACAAAGAAAAAACCAGGGAATCACAGGCGGACTCCCTGAACTGTAGAGACCTAGGCTCCACAGGTAAGTAAATAGCACACCCGCGCCAAAGGCGCTAACCCTAAGTAGGTACGAGCTGACCCTATCAGTGATAGAGTCCCCCGCCAGGAGAGCAAAATCTGTTGACAACTTAAATCAGCCCAAATACCCCGCGGCGGTGCCGATCTGTGTGCGGCCCGAGTCGGCAGCAGGAGTTGTGGCCTGGGGAGACCGGGAGGTTACCGAGGACTTCAGCTCAGCTGCGGCAGCTGCAGGTACTGACCTCGGGAGTCTCTGTCCCCTCTGCGGTTTATGTGGAGTCCCGGTGAGGTGTGCGGCCCGTCCGCTCTCCAGCTCAGGCTCTGAGTCTGTGTGGGCCGTACTGCTGTTCCGTACTCCGGAGCTCACAAAGCCGTCCAGGGTGCGGCGTGTACCGGGCAATGCCGTGGCTCTTTTCCCCCTCATAGGGTCGGGAGAAGGGATGAGGGAAACGGGCAATCTGCTTCTGTTCTCTCCTGGCGGCGGGAGCTCTGCTCACATGCGTCCTCACGCCGCCATAGCCAGACCACGCCCCTAAGAACAGCCGTTGTTTTAAAATAACAACAAATATTTGCCATTAAATAGCGGCCATCCACTCAATTTCAACATTGTGTGAACAGAGCCTTTCTGTGTTTTTAATCCACTCCTGGTTTTGGTTGCAATACTGACTGAAATATATGAACCCAGCCTATAGCTGTAACCATGATTACCAGACAGCCTTAACCAGTCACCAATAATCAAATGCAGAGAATTCGCCTTCAGACGAACCTGAGCCTGCTACAGATTAACTCAACTCTAATGTAGTATTATAAAAACCATTCACCATGCAGAATCTGATGGTCAGGTTAACTACTCTGGGGTAGACTTATTAAACCAGGAGGGGAGGCAAAGTTGAATAGTTAAAGGAGAAGTCCGGCGAAAATTATTTTTTTATATGTTATTACTTATGGAAAGTTATACAATTTTCTAATGTACATTAATTATGGGAAATGCTCCTATACTGCTATTTCCCTTAATTTAGTGTATCAGGAAGTGTTAGAATTATCTCTGAAGCAGTGACGTCACGACCAACGGTGTAATTCCTATAGAGTGTCCAGCAGGGGGCGCTCTATATATAGAAGTCAATGAGTACCATTGACTTCTATATATAGTGCGCCCCTGCTGGACACTCCATAGGAATTACAGTGAATGTAATGTAATGTAATGTAATGCACTGTACTGTTGTGACTTTATGAATACATTTATGGAATACTTTGGGGAGCAAGTGTCCTTGCTCCCCAAAGTATCCCATAAATGTATTCAATGAATACATTTGCAGGGCACCGAGCAGAGAGGGAGAGAGGTGCCATCTACCTCCCCCCTCCCTGCTCGGTGCTGGGAACATATACAAAGTACTACTCCCCCATTATCTGCAGATAATGGGGGAGTAGTACCTGTGCTATCCCTATCACTGCCCGCGCCGCCGCCGCTCATACAGGGGCTGCTATTCATCGCGCCGCTGATTCCCCGCCGCCCGCGCCGCTCCTAACTACCCGCACGCTCGCTCGCTCGCCCGCCCCGTTCCTGGCCGCCGCTCTCTGCTCATGTCGGCCACGTCAGCCCACCCCCACCCCGGCCGGGAGCACGGCGCTTCCTGGTGTCCCCGGCCGGGGTGGGGGCGGGCTGACGCGGCCGTCATGAGCGGAGAGCGGCGGCCAGGAACGGGGCGGGCGAGCGAGCGAGCGGGCGGGTAGTTAGGAGCGGCGCGGGCGGCGGGGAATCGTAAGTTTGATGCCGGGAGGAGGGGGAGGAGGAGGAGGAGGAGGAGGGGGAGCGGCGGGGGGCATGAATAGCAGCCCCTGTGTGAGCGGCGGCGGCGCGGGCAGTGATAGGGATAGCACAGGTACTACTCCCCCATTATCTGCAGATAATGGGGGAGTAGTGCTTTGTATATGTTCCCAGCACCGAGCAGGGAGGGGGGAGGTAGATGGCACCTCTCTCCCTCCCTGCTCAGTGCCCTGCAAATGTATTCATTGAATACATTTATGGGATACTTTGGGGAGCAAGGACACTGTAATTCTGTACACTGTAATTCCTATGGAGTGTCCAGCAGGGGCGCACTAGATATAGAAGTCAATGGTACTCATTGACTTCTATATATAGAGCGCCCCCTGCTGGACACTCCATAGGAATTACACCGTTGGTCGTGACGTCACTGCTTCAGAGATAATTCTAACACTTCCTGATACACTAAATTAAGGGAAATAGCAGTATATGAGCATTTCCCATAATTAATGTACATTAGAAAATTGTATAACTTTCCATAAGTAATAACATATAAAAAAATAATTTTCGCCGGACTTCTCCTTTAAACAAAGCAACAAATCACGTCACTGATTTCACTTTAGAGGGCATCGAAAAAGTATAAGGTGCAATCTGATTGGTTACTGTAGAAACTACACCACCTTTTCCTTGCACCAGAAAAGAAGATCCCATCTGAATAAAATATTCATGATTCAGTGCTATTTGGTCACTGATACATTCAGCTTTCCTTGCCTGTTAGTCACTGACAGACCCACTGTGTACTGCCTGGTGGTCAGCAGTGCTCTCACTGCCTGTTACCTTGTGGTCAGTGAGACACTCATCATTTGATATATTATGGATCATTAAATGGGTATTATAAAATAACTTTTAATAAAACTATTAAACCAAGATATATAACTTAGTAATATAACTTTATAACAAATTGCTTGACTCCCTGACAGGATGTTGTGTAGTCCTTTCATTTTCAGTGTGATGTCTCAGAAGCCCCCTGGCTCCTCATTGCCTCTCAAGAGGATGGATCATCTTCTGCTGTCACCTGAGTGATGTCACCACCTCTGACCACCCCCTACAGCTCACATCACCACCTCTAAACAGCCTCTAAAGTCTACATTCCTATATGCCTATCATATACACATACACAAATGTATCTTTATTGGGAAATTTAGGAAAAATTAGGTGTGTTCACAGTGTGCTAAACAATACCACAGGCAGAGGAGTAGGCAGGGAATGAATAGAGCAGCTGCTGCAGGCTTACTCACTAGCTGTGTAGAGAGTAATGTTCCGCTATGTAAAAAAATACTCTGCAACAGCTTTCGGCTGCAAACTGGCAGGAGTGCTGTGGCAGATGAGTAGGCACGAGTGTGGAAGGGCTGTGATGAGCTAAGGGAAAGCAATTCATTCTTGGAATGGAAGAACATTGGAGACTAGGATTACAGACCCACAAAACAAATAGATTTTTTGTGGTCTTTTGCAGCATTTTAATTTTTACCCGACAGAGTACCCCGCAAACCCACCGCTGTGAATCAGAGCATATACCCCACAGATTTCCAAATCCATAACATGCTCATGTGTCTGTAACAGTGGTATAGTCACCATCCATGAACTGTTACTGATGGTTTAAAGGTACTAGATAAACAGTCACTTTATTCCTCATAAAAATTCCATTACATGTGGATTGATGATGGTCTGAGTGCCAGGACTCCACAGATCCCTAAAACGAAGGAGCAGTAATACTGAGTGCTAGTGTTGCTGCTCCTTCCCAGACTTTCAGTACATTGCAATGCTTTCAGCTACTTGCTGTGTACAGAAGTATAACACAGTTTCATTCTCTTAAATGTAACTGCGGCAGCTACTTGCACAGCAGGTCGCTGGAAGCTCCACTGTGAATGGAATCAGCTTAAGTACTGGCATACATTTTCCGACATTTTAATATCCCAGTGCACATGTGCTATAACTTGCAGTCATGTAATTTACCTGTGCACTTTTACATTCAGATGGGACGGGTCTGAAATGACTGTAATCTTGTGTTCTAGGTCACATACATAATTCCATAAACAGTGACTTATAACATTACTCATGTATTCCTTACATTGGAGCACATAGTATTCTTAAACGAGATTTTAGGTTTTCCTCCACCACTAAACTATAAGATTGCCGTTTTAGTACACAATCCAACTAAACTTTATGAAGAAGCTTCTTGATATTGCAGAAGTGCTGCCACTGGGAAATGAAGCCATTAATAGAGGTGATATCTTCAAAACATCCAGGGGCTGCACTGAAATTGTACCAAGGCTACTGACAAAGAGGATGGCAAATGAGGTAGATGTCCGTCACATTTTTAAATTTAATGTCCATGACGAGCTAATCATTTTTGGGCAGATTTCTTTGCCTACTCTATATTAAACTTTTTACCTGCTCTTCATTTAGCCCCAAAGGATCTGAGATTACATATTATTTATTTCATGTAGGGAACCAGATTTATTTCCATTTTAGGATGGTTTCACATACAGTGTTTTTGGGCTCAAACCACAACTAGTTCAAAAAGAAGGAAAAATGTACAGGCTGAATTTATACTACTGTGGTTTAAAAATGTATCAAAAACTGCTGTGGTATTTAAAAAAAACAACACTGTTTATGTAGTCATGCCAGGGCCAGACTGGCCATCTAGCATATTGGGCAATTACCAAATGGGCTGGTCCCCTCGATGGGCCGGACCCCTTTTCCTCTGGAACTGGCTTCTCCCTCCAAGTACATAACAGCTCCCTCCCAGCTGCATAGCCATTCAATAGGTTGTGCAGCAGGAAGTACGCTTTAGCCACAGGCTCACTAATTGGGACTCTTTCCCTGTGTGGGGCGGCTTCCTCTTCCTTCTGGCCTGCTCAAAAGGCTGTGCGGCAAGTAGATAGGCTCACTCCCCGCCCACACATCACCAACACTGCAAACCCTCCTATAACATTACATCTGACCTCCTGAACAGATCCTCCTGCTCTGCCTGCGTGTCCCTCCAAGCCAGTCCTGATTCACAGCAGTTGGATAAAAAGGCAGTGTAGGAGAAGCAGTGATACTAGTAGCACTACAGTTAGTAACACTAGTAGCCAGGGCCATGGAAACTTGTTGGAGGCAGCACCAGTGATAAACATCACAGACATTTTTTTTTATTTATTTCACGTTTCTTTTATCCTGCTTTTCATTAATATTTCTATAAATCCAATGTATTTTTGGACAGATGGGGAGTATGATCACCAGCAGAAGGGCAGAAATATAGAAAGCAACATTGCTCCTCCTCCTCCTCCACACACATGGCAATGTTTTCTCCACTGCTACACCAATCATCAATACCTTCCTGTATGCAGCCCCCGTCCCTGTCACAATGCCCTAAAAGCTCTATAGTACAATATTTGGAGGTTATGAGCATCACAGCACTTTATTAGGGGTTGCTGCACTATTAAAGGGGTACTCCAGTGGGGGGGCATTTTTTTGCTGGGATCGGGGAGGAGGTGGCTGAGGGAAACAACGTCTACTCACCTCCCCGGTTCCAGCTGCGGGTCCCGTGTCCACTCAGCCAGTCAGTGACAGAGGCCTCTGTTACTGACTGGCTGAGCGGACCTAAGACGTCATGTCTCGGGCCCGCGTCAGACACCAGGAAGCGGCCGGGAACCGGGGACCGGAGCGCCGCGATGCAGGATCCGCCACTGGAACAGGGGAGGCGAGTAGACGTTGTTTCCCTCAGCCACTTCCTCCCCGGTCCCAGTAAGAAAATGCCCCCCCCCCCCCCCCCCCCCCGCTGGAGTACCCCTTTAAAGAGGTCACAGAGTGGGACATTTGTGAAGAAGTGGGCTGTGCTGGAACACATGGAGCCAAAGGTGCCCATGCTGCAAACTGAGGCAAGTCATAGCTGGGACAGGTGATAATTTTGGTCTGGGAGGGTAAGGAAAGTGATTTTTTTCATGTCAGTAACTTTTTAAGGGTCTGATGTTAGTTTTAATATTTATTTAGTATTTCTTTGGTAACAGCATGGTTGTTATGGTATCAGGGGTGTCACTATAGAGGGGTGAAAGGATAACAGTCACACCAGACCCCCTATCCTTATATTTATCCTTTTAGGAAAAAAGACAAGTTTTTTTTTTTTAGATGTTTTTCCTATCATTTGTTCAAAGTTTGTTATACAAAAAACTAAGAACTAAGAGCTTTAATTTCTGCAGAATTTTCCATCCACTGCCTGTTGTTAGGCTCAGCCTGTCTTTAGCAAGGGCTTAGCCTAGACTGTGTGAATGTAAGCTGAGCCTGTCTGTATCCTCCAGAGGATAAATGCTGTGCCTGAAAGGTGATATCAATGCGTCTTGTCTACCTTTGACTACCCATAAAGTTCTGGGCCACTGTCCCTTCTATACCTTCTCCTCATCATCATCAGCAGCACCAGCAAGTCACCACTTAGACTAGGGAAGATTTTCTTTAGACCTCAGCTGTTTATATGATGTTATCCCTGCCTTGCTATAATGCTGTTGCTTGTTTTCCTCTCTGCACACATAGCACACTGCAGAGCCCCCATTCCTTCCACATGCCATCTATAGTAATGTACTGTGGATTATCCCCCAGCACAGTGCCAGCCTAGTCAGGAGTAGATGTTGTTTTGTGATTTGCTGGTGCAATAAGGGAAAGAAAGTCCTGCTGGCAAACTGCCCAGGTAAAAGACACAGTAGTTGTGCACCATCGAAGGGTCTCAGTGACAGCAATGAGGGCACTTTAATCACATTGACACCACTTTGAAGAGTTAATATAACAAAACCATGCAGATTTTTACAATACTTTGCAAAGTCCGCTTACATGTTAACAAAAGAGATAAGAAGACTGATACACGGAAGTGTAGTATTTTGGTTTGGTATAAGTTCTATATTCTATTATTTATTCAGAACCCTGACTCTACACAGTTTACAGACAAAGGGTGGCTTCACACATGAAGTATTTGGTACGTTCTTTTCAACCAAATGCAGAAGTGAAAATGAAAGGACAAATATCAACTTTTTGTTTATACAGTGAGTAAAAGTGATACAGCCATAATATGGTCAGGCAAATGCACCCTTAGGCAATGTTTACACGCTGTACATTAATTCCGTCTGTAGGTAGCATTAAGCAATGGCCGTTCACCGCAAAATGGCCATTGTTTGTACCGCGTGTAAACATTTTGCAGACCTATGGACGCAGTGTCGGACTGGGATACCTGGGGCCCACCAGAGAAAAAGATCCTTGGGGCCCACCAAAGAACAATCGGTAAAAAGCGACATACTGACCCGGCCCTATCCTGGATTCATCTGAATCTGCAACAACTCCCTTGTCCCCCACTCAGAGCAGGCTATAGAGATAGCACTCCGATGACTGGCTGTATATGCTGGTAGTTTGTGCCCATATGATACAGCTGCACCCCATATAATCATTTTATTACCCCCTTCATCTTCCTGCCCCCAATCATCATACTACTACCCGCTTCATCCTCCTGCCGCCCATCATCATACTACTACCCCTTCATCCTCCCGCACCTCCATCATCATACTACTACCTCCTTCATCCTCCTGCCCTCCATCATCCTACTACTACCCCTTTATCCTCCTGCCCTCCATCATCATACTACTACCCCTTCATCCTCCTGCCCTCCATCATCATACTACTACCTCCTTCATCCTCTTGCTGCCCATCATCATACTACCCCTTCATCCTTCTGCCCTCTATCATCATACTACTACCTCCTTCATCCTCCTGCCCTCTATCATCATACTACTACCTCCTTAATCCTCCTGCCCTCCCTCATCATACTACTACCCCTTCATTCTCCTGCCCTCCATCATCATACTACTACCCCTTTATCCTCCTGCTCTACATCATCATACTACTACCTCCTTCATCCTCCTGCCCCTCCATCATCATACTACTACCTCCTTCATCCTCCTGCACCTCCAAGATCATACTACTACCCCTTCATCATAATACTACCACCCACTTTATCATCATACTACTACCCCTTTCATCCTCCTGACCCTCCCTCATATTACTACCCCATCATACTACCCCTTCATCCTCCTGCCCTGCCATCATCATACTACTCCCCCTTCATCCTCCTGCCCCTCCATCATCATACTACTACCCCCTTCATCCTCCTGCCCTGCCATCATCATACTACTCCCCCTTCATCCTCCTGCACCTCCAAGATCATACTACTACACCTTCATCATAATACTACCACCCCCTTTATCATCATACTACTACCCGCTTCATCCTCCTGCCCCTCCATCATAATACTACCCCTCCATCCTCCTACCCCATCATACTACTACCCTCTTCATCCTCCTGCACCTCCAAGATCATACTACTACCCCTTCATTATAATACTAACACCCCCTTTATCATCATACTTCTACCCCCTTCATCCTCCTGCCCCTCCATCATAATACTACCCCTCCATCATCCTCCTACCCCATCATCCTCCTTCCCCCTTCATCCTCCTGCCCTTCCATCATCAAAGCAGTTCCCCTCTCATCCTTTTGCCCCTCATCACCATACTACTGCCCCTTCATCATTCTCCTGCCCCTCCATCTCTATTTAAAATTAAAAAAAAACAGCTATACTTACCTCACCTGTATGGTTCCTCTTGTTTTCCAGCAATTCCTCTCCCTGCTCTGCATGAGAGATCAGTCATGCTGTCAGGGGGCGGGGCTTCCCACGGCAGGGGCGGAGCTTCCTGGGTGATATCGGGGATATGGTTTTGCCCGTTCTTGAGTCCAGGTATCCTCCCAGGGCTGCTGGAGACCTGACAGCTGCTGCAGCGTCAGACACTCGGGCCAACTGAGGATAGGCAGCCTCACTCTATGGCTCTCTGCGGGCCCTAGCGGTGGACTGTCAGTGGGAGTGGGGGAGCGGCCCACCGGAGGATCCTCCGGTGGCCCAGTCTGACACTGTATGGATGGTAAATGCCTGTCCTGGATAATTTCCACCCCGACATGGTATATCAATAGCATGCTAGCAGTGAAGAAAATATTTGAATTTCTGCGGCACTGTAATGACAGAACTGAGCGGGGAAATCATCCAGGATAGGCGTTCATCATCCATAGGTCCACAAAATTTGTGGACGTCTGAATGCAGCCTTAGGACCCGAACTCTGCTTGCTATCTCTTTCAACGGGAGATGCCTCCACTCTCCTCGCCTTTCCACTCAAAGAATAGACATGTCCGCGGGCACCGATTTCGCAGTGTGAACAGGCCCTTACTGTGATTAGGTGAACCTACAGCTCACAGATAAGGTACTCCCAGGCTGAATATAACTTTCAACAATAGTTTATTTTATTGTTTTTTTTAACCCCTTAACGACCCATGACGTATCTCATACGTCATGGCGCCATTAGGGGAGTTCAGAGAGGGGCTGCGCCACAACTCCCCTCTGAACCACCCCGATCCCGGCTGCTTTCTGAGCTATTAGCGGGTGTGGGCGATCGCCGCGCCTGCTAATAAGGACATTGAAATGCAGCTGTCAAACATGACAACAGCATTTAAATGCCCTCCATAGCTTCTCTATTGTGGCCTAGAGGGGGTAACCCCCCCCCCCCCCCCCCCCGAAGCGATTGCGGAGGGGGAATCCTTTCTCCTTACCCAGCCAGGCTTCAGCGTTCGATAAAAGCGTTATAAGCATGGTCATAGAGCAATTTTAAGGAACATTTAGTTTTTTAAAAGATAAAAAATTTTCAAAAGCCATCAAATAAAATAAAAGTTATGCAAGTAACATATCGTTGTAATCGTAACAACTTAAGAAACATATATAACATGTCATTTCACTGCGCATATAATTTCTTTCTGGTTTCACAGCTTGTTTTTAGACAAAAATTAAGTCTGACATTGCAAAGTACAAAATTGCAAAGTAGTGATGCAAAAAATAAGGACCAATATGGGTCTGTAGGTGAAAAAATACAAGCACTATGACCTTTTAAACACGAGGAGGAAAAAACTCAAGTGCAAAAATGAAAATTGTCTCAGACCTTAAGGGGTTAAACAACTGACGTAAATGAATGTGACTATATACACACCACTTCCAGATATCTCTTACATTTTAGTAACTGCCCCCTTAACAGACCCTTTTGGCTTATTTTCTAATTACCTGGTTTTGGGGGACATTTACATATACCTTATTGATTAACTACTTGTGTTGGGGAAAGAAAAAAAACACAGCACGTCTATCAATGATTTTTTTCTAAAAACAACAAAAAACAAAACATATTGCACCATTCATATTGTTTTATGTTTCTGTATAATTTTACCATTTGCTCATCTATAACTTTCTATTTTTATTTTTTATATTCCACTGCTATAAGCCCACAAATAAATATGCCTGTCTATTATATTTTTTGGGGCTCAGTGGTCCTCTTTGTGCATCAGCATGCCCTGTCTGCAGGAATGCAAGTGAGTAGAAAGATAAATACAGTGGTACCTCGGTTATCGAACTTAATTGGTTCCGGAAGGCAGTTTGAGAACCGAGCAGTTTGAAAACCGAGCAGTGTCTTTCCATAGGAAATAATGTAAATGTGATTAATTGGTTCCAGCAGCCACCAATAATTACCTACAATACTCATTTATTACACTGATAAGTACTCAGTATAATCACTACAGTACAGTAAAGAACAGCACTATACTGTACAGGACATTAAACATAAGAAATGTTCATCAGAACCAGCAATTATACTACAGTAGTCACCAACTCCTCACCCATCCTTTACTGTATAGCGTCCCCCCCCATCCAAGCACTGTAATGTATGGGAGATGGTGGTGCACTGCCTGTACTACTACTGCACTGTATATGCACTCCAGCAGTCTTATACAGCACTGTACTGTATGTGAAGCCTCACCACTGCTTAACTCGCCAGGTACAACCCACCATCCACGCTCGCAAAAACGTTCGAAAACCGAGCACAGTTCGAATTCCAAACACTACTTCTGGGTAAATTTTCGTTCGAATACCAAGCAGTTCGAGTTCCAAAGCGTTCGAAAACCTTGGTATTACTGTACAGATTTAGAATCAATAGGTAGAATTTACCGAGACTGGCATGCAAGTATGCTGGTCTAACATAAATGCCCAGCCCCTATGCCCCACGCCAGGCGAGCAGGGAGTAAGTGGGAGAAAAGGCACAGAAATATTTCCCCAACGTACGTCAGTCGCACATTAATAACTTCATATTTTAGCATATTTACTGATTACTTTAGTGTAGGTTTTTTTTGGAGGTGACAAAGTCCTTTTAAGGGAGTCTTCAAACAGTGTGAAAAAAAATCATTTAAAAAGATCAGTGTTTTTTAATGTAACATGCATTTTTGAAACGTTTTTCATTACAAATTTGGGACATCACAAAAAAAAAAATGAAACAGTTGAAAATGTCTTGAAAAGTTTGTTTTTAAGAAAAATAGTGTATGTGTGTGGGTGGGGGGGGGGGGTTTAAGGAATGTTCCTTGTTGCCCGTAACAACCAATTACAGCCCAGCTGTCATTTTACCAGGGCTCATGAATTAACCCTAGATGCCTTGCTTCTAGTGCCAAAGTTCACTACTGCATCTCGCTTACATCCTGAGGCTATGTTCACACTACGCATATTTGAGGCTGTATAGCAACCAAAACAAGGAGTGGATTGAAAACACAGAAAGGATCTGTTCACATAATGTTGTAATTGAGTGGATGGCCATCATTTAATGGCAAATATGTGCTGTTATTTTAAAACAACGGCTGTTGTATTGAAATAATGGAAGTTATTTACCGTTATATGGCGGCCATCCACTCAATTTCAACATTGTGTGGACAGAGCCTTTCTGTGTTTTCAATCCACTCCTGGTTTTGGTTGCTATGAGGACCTGACATGAGGACCAAATACAGCCTCAAATATACATAGTGTGAACCCAGCCTCATTGTGGTTACACAGCAGATGATCATTGTAGCCAATAACACGCAATGTCAATGAGGATGTAAACAGTGTTGTATATGTGGTCATTTGCAGCACTTGCAAAAATGAGCTATTCATAGCAAATAGTTTATAAGAGCTCCATTCAACTCTGCTGTGAAGAATAGTGCCTGGTACAGCGCCATTTTCATACAAGTTCAGATACTGTGAAAAACTTCTAGGAACCTGAAAACGACTGCCTTTAACCTCTTAAAGTCGTTTTACTTTTTTTACTCAATTAACACACATTACAAAGTTATACAACTTTGTAATGTTTGTTAATCAGCTATCTGAGTATGAAAGGTAAGTATTAAATCTATGTGTGTCAGTGCTTTTTAAGTTGTTAAAGGAGTGACTCAGCAGTCATATACAGTGTGTCAGCTAAATCATGCAGTGAGCACCTGCCTGCAAGTAGCGAGAGTGGACTTCAGTATGATCCTGGCAGTTTACTGCTCTACATCACTATTGAGTGCAGCATGCAGAGACTGAACTGACAAGTGCAACACCTGTCAGCGGTCAGATTAGCACTCCTGCCGCACTATTTACTTATACAGTCTGCCTCAGGCCGACTGTACAAACAGAGCATTGTATTAATCAATATAAGCAATCTAATGATTGCAAAAAAATGTCCTCATCTGTTATACTTACCGCCCTGGGTCTCAGAGGCACTCTGATGCTGGTCCTAGCTGAGTGATTGCTAGAGATTTACTTGCACAGCCCCGAGTACAGATAAAATTGATCAATACAGTTCATATGTACTGCATTGATCTCTATGAGCAATCATGGTTTTGCTCATAGAAGCCCCCTAAGGGGACTACAAATCAGTGTAAAAAAAAACACCTCACCCCATAATAAAACATCAAATCATCCCCCTTTTCCTCTTTTTTAAATAAATAAAAAAAAAACCCATATTTGCTATTGCTGCGTGCAGAATCACCTGAACTATTATATTATCACATTCCTGATCTCACATGGTAAAAGGTATGAACACAGAAACCCTCCAATCATCCAGAAAATTTTTGATCAAAAGTGATCAAAAAGATACACTGCTGATTTTGCAAGTTTTCTATTTATCCACCTACAAAGAATGGAGAGGTCTTATCATAAGTACACTTCAATTGTGAGAAACAAAATCTATTTAGGAAAAAAAAAACTTTCACGACCATGGGTCATTGATACATTAATGCCCAGGTTGTTTTTTGACTTCCACTTATGGGATTATAATGGTCCCAAAAGCTGAAGTCCCTATCTCCCTATAGGCTGCAATGACATTAATTTACTGTGCAGCGGCGGGAGGGGGTTAAAGAAAAAGTAACAGGTCTGTGAGAGCCAGAATTCTTGCTGGTTGGTAGGTGATCGAATACTTATTAAAGGGGTAGTGCGGCGTAAAACATTTATTCACAAAATAACACACATACCACAGTTATGCTCAGCCACTCGCGGCTGAGCAGCTGATGACGCGGCATAGGGGGGCCGGTATGAGGGATGGCTGGAGCGGCCGGCCTCCCAAAGACGACGTCATTGTCACAAGATGGCGGCCGGGGGTCGACATGAATGCGGTAAGTATAATGCACCAACACTTCCGGGTCTAGCAAGGATGGAAGAATTACAGAGAAGGGGGCCATTCACATACATGATACACATTACAAAGTTGTATAACTTTGTAAAGTGTGTTATTTTGTGAATAAATGTTTAACGCTGCACTACCACTTTAAGATAAAAATTACAGACCTTCCATTGTTTGTAGGTGGAAAAACTTGCAAAATCATCAGTGTATCATATACTTGGTTTCCAGACTGTATATATCAGTCAGACAACTGCTTGTAGAGCAGAGTCATGGTTGGTAACCTAGACAACGAGCTGTCAAAAATAGTAGCAGAGGCGTAGCAAGGGGTTCAGCCTACAGGCAGCGAGTGAGTGAGTCCTAAACCAATTATGTTACCTATAGAGAACCTCTGAAGACAACAATACTTTCCAAATAAAAAGGGTGTATTCTGCTTCATTACTCCTAGTGAGTAATAATTGAGAACAGTGTTAAATACTTTATTCATTTCATATTTATAACCATGTAAAAATTAAAAGGATTATCCTGCATTAGAAAAATATAGTTGTTCTCTTCCAGAAACAGCACCTCACCTGTCCTATGTTTGACGTCTTTGATGGTCAGAACCTCAGGAGCTGGTAAGCATATTTTTTACAGTGTCTGCATCTCCCTCTGATATCACAGGCGGCTCTAGGGCCTCCTGTGATATCTCCACTAAAACAGGAAGTGAGAGCAGGGCGCAGTGATGCTGGGCTAATTTACTGGGTTTGAGAAAGCCCCTTTAAGTGATTACAGTACAATTACATTCAGTAACTTCTACCATGTAGAATTTAAATTAATTTGAGCCCTCAGACAGTACTCTGGCCCCCTTTATGCCCTCATAGGGTGGGTTCACTCTGAGGAATCTGCGCCGAGAAGTTCCCTGGGATTCCGTCGCTTGCGTCCGCGCACATTTTCTCCCATCCATAGACTCCATTCTATGGTCGGGGGAATTCCTCAATGTGAACCTACCCATGTAGTAGAAATGCCCCTATCTGTACCCTCATATAGTAGATAAGCCTTCTGCACCTCCATAAAGAAGATAAGCCCTTTCTGTGCCCAGTGCCTCCTTATAGTAATTAGGCCTTCTCTGTGCATCCTTCTGAATAGGAGGGAAATAGAGACATAAATAAATATATTTGTACAAACATTTAACTTGACAAGCCCTAAAAGTATAACTATATTAGTTGAGATGGGAATACCTCTTTCAGGATAGGTCATCAGCACTACATCTTGGTGCTGTTGAAGTGAATGCTCTTTTGCTTCTCTGTCACTTATGTTGCATCAGTTATAATGCAGCACAAGGGATGTGCCAGTCACAGAATACATTATAATTACAATGCATAATCTCAATGAATACTTGAGATGATTTTCCTGGAATTTCAGGAAATGGCTGCCATTTGTTTTATTGTTCTACAATACCTTCTTTATGGTTTTTCTTTGTTTCCAGCTTTCATTGTTAATTTTTTTTACCACCCTGGAAGGAGCTTAGCTGTGTGCCCTCAACAACTGACATCTATGTAGAGAAATACGATTAACATACCACGGATACAATTACTAGAAAAATGTGTCATAGAGATAGCAACCACTTGTCACTATAATGTAGAAAATATATGCAGCAACAGAAAATAACAAGGCGCACAAACACTTTACAATGTAAAAGGAAGAGACACATACATAGTATGTCCATGACATGATAGCATATTTTACATTTTTGACAGTAGTGTTCCTTTAAACAAAGCTTCATATGTTGAACATGTTTTACTTTTGTAGCCATCCCCCATAGAGACATACATCATACTGCACTTTAGAGTCTACCCCAGGGGACTTGCTGAGTGACCTTATTAGTGGATTCTGAGTTAGGTTGGGTTCACACTGCGTTAATGCAGTCCATGCCAGCTACATGTTGAATCCAGTTAGAACAGAGATGACAATGTATACTGTGCAGTGGCCCCCATTTACTTAATCCATATGTTGTAAGCTAGTGGCTTTGTTCGGACTGCTTCTGCTTCTATACATTGCTGGATTCAAAAGTGTGTTGTGTTGCACTATTGAGCCCAGTAACGAAAAGTAGATGAGCAGAATCATCCCAAACATAGTTACTGAATGACTACGTTCATTGAAGTAAACGGAGCCCACTGCAGTGCGTCACTGTAAATGTCTGCATCCCTGTTTTCATGGGATCTGATGTGTAGCTGGGATGCTCTGCATTAATGCAGTGTGAATTAAACCTGAATGGTGAGGAGGGAATTGTCCTCAGGTCAGGAGCCATATGGTGCATTTATTTACAAAGAGATTTATCTGACAGATTTTTGAAGCCAAAGCCAGGAACAGACTATAAACAGAGAACAGGTCATAAAGGAAAGTCTGAGAATCCTCCTATTTTAAAATCCTTTCTTGGCTTTAGCTTCCAAAATCTGTCAGATAAATCTGTCTGTGTAAATGCACCATAAGTTCTTTATCAGTGAAAAGTGGTTACAAAGAACATCTCTCACTCTGGAGTTTATATCCTGCCTTGTATTGTATTGTATTGTCTAATGCTGCGTTTACACAGACAGATTTATCTGACAGATTTTGGAAGCCAAAGCCAGGAATTGATTTGAAAAGAGGATAGATCCCAGTCTTTCCTATATGACCTGTTCCCTGTTTATAGTCTGTTTTTGGTTTGGGCGTCAAAGATCTGTCAGATAAATCTGTCTGTATAAACACACCATAAAATAGGGAGTTTATGAGGTGAAAACTGTGATGACACCTGAAACAGACCAACTTATTAGAGTGAATACTCTGAAAAGCTAGTATTCATGTGTAGAAATCACCGGCACTACTCTCAGCTGGTGGCTTTTCCAATGGACGTGTATCAGATACTATGGACTATGCTCAGTCGTGTGTGGGGTGCTCCTCAATCATAAGCAGATGAATAATCCAAACATGTAGAAAAAGAAAGCTGAGGGCACTCACCCATCTGGTGCAACGACTTCTTTTATTCATAACATTTGTGGATAAAAGTCCGTACAAACATTAGGACACGCGGGCAGACGCCATACACCTTTACAGCGCCGACATGATGGCCATTTCGCGCGCATGCGCGCTTCTACGGATGACGTCTCTCCAGCAGGTCGCAGGTAAAATACCTGGAATGACGTACTGGTAAGAGGCGTTACAAACATGATTAAAAAACCTATTTAATAAAAACAAACATTTCTCGCTGTATTTTGCAAAGAGGGACCTATATAAACATATTTAACTCTATCTTATCATTTAAACCGCACTTTCCTTGTGCTCCTGTAGTTAGTATATAACGTGCTTCTGTTTTAAGTAGCTGTGTGTTTGTATCTTGTCCTATTTGTGGTGTGATTCTCTTTAGACCTGTAAATGTTAGGCAATTAGTATCTCCGTTATGTTTAGTGTGAACATGCTCTATTATTCTGGTAGTTGTTTTTTTATTTTTTATGGCATATACATGTTCGTAAAACCTGCGGTTGAGAGGCCGCAGAGTTTTACCGATGTAAAACATGCCACATATACATATAATAGCGTAAACTACACTCTTTGTTTTGCAACATATGAATTCATTTATATTGTATCTGACACCACCCAGAGTTACGTGCTTTATAACTTTTGCTTGTGCGCAAAAAGCGCAGTTTCCGCATTTAAACATGCCTTTGGGTGACGTAGATCCCAGCCACATTGTATTTTCTTTGTTGCTAAATTTACTGTGCACTAATAAATCTTTTAGGTTTTTACACCTTTTAAACGCTATTGTGGGTTTTTCAGTGACACATTTTGACAAAACGGGATCATTATTAATGAGATACCAATTTTTATTTATTACATCTCTAATGACTGATGCCATTGGACTATATTTGAAGACTAAAGTACAATTTTGTTTACTTAAATGTTCTTTTTCTACAGTACTATTTTTATTATTGCTATTATTTTTATTTTTGTTTTTGTATAGTAAGGATTTCCTGTCATTGGAGAACGCTCTTTCCTCAGCTTTTCGGAGTTCACTCAGAGGGTAACCCCGTTGAACCAACCTGTTGGTAAGTTCTCTAGCTTTTTCTCTAAATGTATCATCTGTACTGTTAATGCGTCTTAAACGCAAGTATTGTCCATATGGTAAGGCAAGTTTTACGTGTGGGGGATGGTAACTGTCAAAATGTAGTAGCGTATTGCAAGCTGTGGACTTACGATAGCTCACTACTGTGATGTGTGAACGGGTACCTAGGGGCTTACGGCAATATAAAGAAGTATCCCAATTCATAGATATGTGGATTTTAAAAATGAATGGGACCAGCTACACCAACAACATGCTCTTAACTTATTACAACTGGTGCTAAAACAAAATGAGAAGGAATATGAACGAGTCACAGAGGATTTATGCCGCACTAAACTCGAGCTGCGTACTCGATTACAAGAAAAGGATTTTAAAGTATTTATTAAAAGATTGGATATGAAACTGGTGAGACTACAGGTGGAAATAAAAGAACAAAAGAAAGATAAATTTATACGGGACAAATTGGACTATGAGATGGGAAAGGCATTTACTACAAAAATAAAAAAACCATTTTTTGAAGATAAAAAGAAAAAATGGCAAAAACCACAAACAAAAACTAATAAACCTGCAACTATAAAAAGGAAAAAAACATCAGATTTTTGGACAACAGAGTCCGATTCTTCCTCCGATATAGAAGAGGTATCCCAGCCAAAAAAAGCCCTACCACAAGAAAAAAATAAAAATAAAAGCAATAATTCTTTCCATGGGTTGAGAGCAGTAGAGATGGAAGATAATGCCAGCAGTTCGCAAAATTATAACCAAGTTAGAGGAACTGTCTACACAAAAAATAATAAAAGTAGCAAGGAAGGAGAAGAAAAAGAAGAAAGTAAACCTGTCCCTTTAGAAAGAAAATCAGAAGAGGGAGGGGAAGGAAGAGAACAAGAGCAGAAAGAAGGAGCAAGGAGGAAACAAGTCACCTGGAAGCTGCAACCTACATAAATAGTGAAATACAAGACCCCCCGATAGTAGTAAATCTGACGGACATTGAACTAGACGAGGATTCTATAAATGTATTAAGTAAAGGTCTAAACTTCTGCATACCTGAGCCATTCGATCTTACAGAGTTTGAAATAGATTTACATAGAGGTATACGTAAGCTAAGTTTGAAAAGATTTTTTTCACAGAACAAAGATAGTAGTCCAGAAGTAGTAAAAGAAGGTGAGATACCTGTTAAGTGTAATGATTTGGGTTTGTGTTTGGCAGGGGCAACAACTACAGAGGAATATGATTGTTTGAATACACTGATGGAACTGGCAGAGGGTCGAGAGACCAACAAAAATGTTTGCACAGATAATTTTTCTCCCTCTTTTTTTACAGGAGGAGTTAAGTCTACGTTTACCCCCCCAGTCGTGCCTGGCAGTAATATAGATTTATTTCGATTTAAGGTAATGGAGGATGTGAGAGCCTTGGTTTATCCGAGTCCTCCGAACAATCTATCTACTAATGAATATAAAGCGTTAAAAAAACTTCAGAAAAATAAAAACATAGAGATTAAAAAGGCCGACAAGGGGGGAAACGTAGTAATTATGAGTAAAGAATACTATATGGAGGAAGCCAAACGCCAATTAGGAGACACGGATACTTACACTATACTACAAAAGAATCCTACAGAAAAATTTAAGGATAAATTGCGTACACATTTGCGAAAATATATAGAGAAAGGAATTATTTCACAAAATAAGGCTGTAAAACTTTTACCTAACAATCCTAAACATCCAAGCTGGTACCTCGTCCCAAAAATTCACAAATCATTAGACCGCCCCCCAGGAAGACCTATCGTCTCTGGAGTGGGCAGTATAACAGAGCCACTTTCTCAATATATTGATTGGCTTTTACGGCCACTTCTGGACGAGGTGCCAGCTTTGGTAAAGGATACTAATGAATTCTTAAAAGCTATAGATACTAGTGTATGGCCAAAAGATGCTTTCCTAACGTCTATTGACGTGGAAAGCCTATACACTAGAATCCCTCAAACATTGGCAGTAAAAATAATTGGATCATTTTTAGAGAGAATAGGAAAAAGTCGGGATTTTATTGATTTTGTTTGTGAATCATTAAGTTTCATTCTAGAAAATAATGCCTTTGTCTTTAATGAGATTTGGTACCAGCAAAAATATGGTACCGCTATGGGTACGCCAGTTTCATGTACCCTAGCGAATTTATTTTTGGCAGAATTTGAGAGAATTATGATTTTTAGTGAAAACAATCCGTTCACAAGGGCGTTAAGTGGTTATTACCGCTTTGTGGACGACATCTTTATAATTTGGAGTGATACCTTAGAAGCTTTTGATGATTTCATGACATATATCAATAATAATACATTTAACATGGCCTTTACAAGTAAATCCAGTACAACAGAATTAGAGTTCTTAGACACCACAGTCAGAATCGTAAATGATGAATTGACAGTAGTGAGCTATCGTAAGTCCACAGCTTGCAATACGCTACTACATTTTGACAGTTACCATCCCCCACACGTAAAACTTGCCTTACCATATGGACAATACTTGCGTTTAAGACGCATTAACAGTACAGATGATACATTTAGAGAAAAAGCTAGAGAACTTACCAACAGGTTGGTTCAACGGGGTTACCCTCTGAGTGAACTCCGAAAAGCTGAGGAAAGAGCGTTCTCCAATGACAGGAAATCCTTACTATACAAAAACAAAAATAAAAATAATAGCAATAATAAAAATAGTACTGTAGAAAAAGAACATTTAAGTAAACAAAATTGTACTTTAGTCTTCAAATATAGTCCAATGGCATCAGTCATTAGAGATGTAATAAATAAAAATTGGTATCTCATTAATAATGATCCCGTTTTGTCAAAATGTGTCACTGAAAAACCCACAATAGCGTTTAAAAGGTGTAAAAACCTAAAAGATTTATTAGTGCACAGTAAATTTAGCAACAAAGAAAATACAATGTGGCTGGGATCTACGTCACCCAAAGGCATGTTTAAATGCGGAAACTGCGCTTTTTGCGCACAAGCAAAAGTTATAAAGCACGTAACTCTGGGTGGTGTCAGATACAATATAAATGAATTCATATGTTGCAAAACAAAGAGTGTAGTTTACGCTATTATATGTATATGTGGCATGTTTTACATCGGTAAAACTCTGCGGCCTCTCAACCGCAGGTTTTACGAACATGTATATGCCATAAAAAATAAAAAAACAACTACCAGAATAATAGAGCATGTTCACACTAAACATAACGGAGATACTAATTGCCTAACATTTACAGGTCTAAAGAGAATCACACCACAAATAGGACAAGATACAAACACACAGCTACTTAAAACAGAAGCACGTTATATACTAACTACAGGAGCACAAGGAAAGTGCGGTTTAAATGATAAGATAGAGTTAAATATGTTTATATAGGTCCCTCTTTGCAAAATACAGCGAGAAATGTTTGTTTTTATTAAATAGGTTTTTTAATCATGTTTGTAACGCCTCTTACCAGTACGTCATTCCAGGTATTTTACCTGCGACCTGCTGGAGAGACGTCATCCGTAGAAGCGCGCATGCGCGCGAAATGGCCATCATGTCGGCGCTGTAAAGGTGTATGGCGTCTGCCCGCGTGTCCTAATGTTTGTACGGACTTTTATCCACAAATGTTATGAATAAAAGAAGTCGTTGCACCAGATGGGTGAGTGCCCTCAGCTTTCTTTTTCTACATGTTTGGATTACTCTGAAAAGCTGCAGCATTTTAGAGAACCATAGTTTCAAAGCTGGCCAGGAATAGCGCTTTCAGTCACCAGGATTGTCCCCAGCTGGCTTCTCTCCTTCCTACCCCACCAGGCTTGTTGGATAGCTCTCACTAAATTTGTTTTTGTCTGGACAACCCCTTTATCCTTCTTAGTAAATGTATAGCAGAATAAGGAGGCATTCACACATTCCACAATTATGGTCTGTGCATGGACAATTTGCTACAGAAATCAAAACTCCCAGCATCATCATTCATGGCGATGGCAGACACTCCAAAATTGTTTAAGACTTTGCACTACTGTACTGACACAGCCACACAGCTGTGTCAGTACAGTAGTGTGAAGATTTAAACATTCCCAACATCGTAAAGCAAGATGATGCCATGAACTCTAAATTTTGTTCCATAGCACATCATCCGTATTTACGGACCATGCCCAGAACACGTGAATGCCCCCTAAAACTTTAAGATCTCCGAAAGGATTTGGCATCCAAGAAATAAATTATACATCATATTTTCTTGTTCAATAAAGTTATCTGAACAATGGATCTATTTGTCTTCTGTCCTCCTTTCTGATGAATGGCTGCCAGCATTTTGTATTCCAGGAGCCCTCTTATGGTGATAGTCTCTTTTTTAGGACTGCCCTCCCCAGATAGAAAAGAAATGGCCACAGGCAGAAACATTTGCATTCCACATACCAGCATGCACCAGCGCCATTACTGTTAATGGAAACATAACACAATCTGCCTCTGGCTGTTTTCTTTCCCAAGAAGTATGCAGAAATTAAACCATTCATATTTCTGGAACCACAGGAATGTTATCACTGCTGTAAACACAGGCCATCCCTCCAGCTTTTCTACAGTGAAATGGATCATTAAAAGGCAGTAAACTGTTCTCCACATATTCCACAATGAACACCTGCAAAGAAGTTTCCATCAAAGACGACATATATAAACTGCTCTATCCAGCTACAAAATGTAACCATGGACCATTAACCTCAAATCTGGCATAATGATGGAAAGAGAAATAAGTGACTCTGTCCCCACAGACTGATATGACGCACTGTCATCAGGTGTATGTATTGTATGAATGAGCGGTGTAGACGCAGATTCATCTCCCTTGCCATCCCTATGTAATGACACCCTCAACCCCTGCATAGCGCAGTTTCCTGGTCCGCCCCACTCCCACATTTATACAGCTGGATAGAACTGGAATAAGAAATACAATGGATGTGTACTAGAGATGAGCGAACCGGGTTCGGGTTCAAGTCGATCCGAACCCGAACGTTCTGCATTTTATTAGCGGTGGCTGCTGAACTTGGATAAAGCTCTAAGGTTGTCTGGAAAACATGGATACAGCCAATGACTATATCCATGTTCTCTACATATCCTTACAGCTTTATCCAAGTTCAGCAGCCACCGCTAATCAAATGCCGAAAGTTCGGGTTCGGATCGACTCGAGCATGCTCCAGGTTCGCTCATCTCTAATGTGTACAAAGTTTCCAAAAGGGTTTAACTAACAGATCAAAAGACTGGCACAGACTTTCCTTATGTTAATCTGCAGGACTGCAGGTACAGATGAACAAGGTTATTTTTTTTACTTTTTCGTTTACTTTTGTTGCTTAGACATCTGCAGGGTATGTGTACTGTTCCAATGCCCATAGTGTTATTTATACAATGTTTCTAATGTGCAGATTTGTTGTGCTGTTTACATTTGTACCTAGATATGTGAAAACAGGGATCTCATTCTCATTTCATCTATGAAAGGTAAAGGAATCTATAAGCTACTAAGGTTATGCACTGGCAGAAAGAGTAGAAATGCTGCCATCTAGTGGTAATGATGTAAACTGTAGCAATTTAGCAAATTAAACAACGGAAAATGCAGATAAACATCAATAACTGTATTACTACATCAAGAAAAGACTGAGCGCCATATTAATCATTCTTTTTGCCTAATGTTTTTGCGCAGGGTGTAAAATTTTACACATCATTTGTGAAGCAGTTTGTGCTGTTTTTGGGCACTATACGCCAGCTACACCATTTGTAACATTTTTGAATTGGAGGGGGGATGGTGGGGGCGTTGTTTAAGTTAGTGATTTTTTTATTTTGAAGTTTTTTGCGCAGCAATACTCCACACCCTGGTGTAGTTTTTAGCCAATTTTTAAGCCAAATAAACTGCTCAAAAAAATTATGCAAGCACACAAAAAATGCGCAGATTCATCAAGGCCTATATGCTAGAGATGAGCGAATTTGCCGAAGTTCGGGTTCGTATGAACCTGAACTCTCGGCTTCTGATTCCCGCTGTCTGCAGGCTCTGTGGAGAGGGTAGATACAGCCTAAGGACCCCCTGAAAACCGGGATACAGCCTATGCCAATGTCTGTATCCCAGTTTTCCAGGCGGTCCGTAAGGCTGTATTCACCCTGTTTACGGAGGCTGCAGACAGCGGGAATCAGAAGCCGATAGTTCAGGTTCATACGAACCCGTACTTCTGCAAATTTGCTCATCTCTACTGTACGCCTAATAATTAGAGATGAGCAAAGCAAATATGGCATAGCAGATTCATTGCAAATCACACTTTTTCTTCTACGAAGCGAATTTCCGCGGATTTATTAAGGACATTTGCAAAAACATGGCGGACGCACATGTAAGCTTGTAAGCAGATGTAAGCACATGTAACAGGCTGTATCCCGGAATTCCAGGCGGTCTCCGGGATGTCTCCTCCTTTTGCACGGACCGTGAAGACATCAGCAATCAAATATGGAAGGTCCAGCTAGGTTCAAGTTCGATCGAACCTAGCTTTTTTAGATGTTCAATCAAGCCTAGTCAGCACCTGCACTTCACAGAGATTGGTGGATTGTGGGCAGATTGTGGGCTGATTGTTCGCAGATTGTGGGCAGATTGTGGGCTGATTGACCACTATGTCAAAACACTTTAAAAAATCCAGACCCTTCAGCCAGTGTAAGCGGCTAGGGTACAGCTGCAGGTCCAACAAAGATTCCTGCCACTGCAGTGCCATCTGCATGGCAACTGCTCCTAAGTTTCTCAGAATGGTTGGACCCAGACACATTAGAAGGTGAAGATCTCATGAAGGCATCAGATGTTGAGCCAGCACATAACGGAAGAGAGCAGTGAAGGGAGCGAGGCAGGGGCACCTTGTAGCCGCAGTATGGGCTCGTACTGGATGGCTGCTGAGGAGGAGTTAGGAGAAGACAAGTTTGTCCATTACTCGGAGGAGGAGCCCGGCAGCAGTCAGGAGGAGCCCGACACTGTGCCATATCGGAGGAACCACTGACTGCATTTAGCAGTGTGGCAGTTCTTCTGTGCAGGTGACCAAAGAAACAATTCAATTACCTGCAACATCTGCCAGCAGAAAGTGGGTCGAGGTTTGGGTTGAAACCCCGACTCCACTTCCATGCAGCAACATATGGAGCGCCACCACCGGACAGATTGGGAGAACCGTGACCCCCAGGGCAAATTCCAGTCTCCCTCCAAACCAAGTCCCCAATAAATTATTCCCCAACTTTAAGCAACCTTATTTTTTTTTTTTAACATACAAAGTAATTTTAGCCCTTAAATTATTAATATAGTCCTTAGGCCTATACCTCTAGTAAATTAATATATATTTAAAAAACCCTGTGGGACATTTATCAAACTGGTGTAATGTAGGATTGTCTCAGTTGTCCCTAGCAACCATTCACCTTCCAACGTTCATTTTTTAAGGAATGTCTATGGGATGAAAAGTTATATCTGATCGGTTGCCAGGGGCAACTAAGCTAGTTCTGCTTTGCACCTCTTTGATAAACCTCTGCCCCATCCCCCCCCCCCCCCATAATTAAATGTAGTGCCCATGTCAATGTCCAACATAGCCCATATTATCAACACCAGCCTAAAGTAACTCTGTACCCACAATCTGACCCCCCCCCCCCCCCCCCAAACCGCTTCTACCTTCGGATAGCTGCTTTTAATCCAAGATCTGTCCTGCAGTCAGTTTGGCAGGTGATGCAGTTATTGTCCAAAAAACATCTTTTAAACTTACAACCCCGTGCCCTACAGGAGGATCTGTGCCCTAACTATGCACCACCCCTCTGTCCCTCCTCCCCAACCTCTTCATCATTAGGAATGCCACTGGAACATTCTCTCCATGCTGAACATTGCAGAGGTCCTTAAAGATCCAGCCCATGTGCCGGGCTAAACAGGTGGGGAATAGTAGCAATCTGCCTGGAGCATTCCTAATGATGAGGAGGGTGGGGAGGAGGGACGGAGGGGTGGTGCCAGCCTAATGCATACACAATCCAGGTCACTCCCGTAGGGCACGGGGCTGCCAGTTTAAAAGTAAATTTTTAGCACAATAACTGCATCACCTGCCAAACAGACGGCTTGACAGATCTTGGATTGAAAGCAACTATGCGAAGGTACAAGCGGTTTGAGGGGGTCAGATTGTGGGTACAGAGTCGCTTTAATGCCTTGCCACAGTCCAATGTGCAACCCATGCCCCAAGATCAGGATTATCCAGACACATCCCCATGACTATGGTTCACAAAGAGGAGATTTCCCTCATTGTTAAACATGGCGGTGGGGTTTCAACCCTGGCACTTGTGCTGAGGTATCTTACCATTCATGTCTCATTTTTTAAGAGGCGTGGTAACTGGACCGATTCTGTTCTTGAGGTTTTTAAGATATCACAATAGTCCTTAGTGCTCGCACAATGGTTCCTGATAGAGTAATTGTGAGATGTTTTAATTTCTTTTGTGATTTCTTGAGTGCTTTAAAACTATAGGAAGGGTTCCTTATGGTGTATATATCACAGAGGATGATGTCTTCTAAACGTGATATAAGAAACCTCTAAAGCTACTACCAGCAGCTCTTTGTTGCCGAAAGGCAAGTTACCCTGCCCTATAGTGCATTCATCTGTGAATAGTTGTTTTTTAGGTTTTGTTCCCTCAGCGGATGCGCGGCTGTATTTCTGCCACCTTTTAGTACTATGGGGCAAGCGGATAATACACAGTTCAGTGTGTAACTACCTAGTTAAATACTGAATCTGCTTTCCCAAAGATTTCCCAAAGTCTTCATAGTACAGACGGGCATAAAGATCCACTGATGGTTTTATGCAGCAGTCGAGGAGCGACATGTGAATACACTACTAGGGTGACGTTTTTTAGGGGGTGACCAAAGCAAGGGTGCAGGGCCGGCTCCAGGTTTTTGTGGGCCCTTGGTCGAGAGAGCCTTGGCGGGCCCCTTTGAATAGCAAATTATATGGCATCATTGTTAGAGGGTCTCTAGCTCTTGATTCTGTGTAGGGGATCAGCTGTGTTATATACTTATTATCCCCCCTCCTGTTTGAGTGTGTATATATCTATCTCTCGAGCACATATATACACACACTCATACAGTAGGAGGATAATAAGTATATAATACAATGCTGTATACCTACACAGAATGGAGAGATATATACACACTCATACAGAAGGATAAAAAGTATATACTACACTGCTGATTACCTTTTTCACCTCGGGGCACACCTACCAAATAAAGTTTGACAAAATAACAAAAAAAACAACAAACATAATTCGGTAACTCACAGGTGACGTCTTCTTTGATCTGATGCGATCGCTCTCCGTTTCCTCGCCATCCGGCCCAGACCACCATGATGATTTCTTCCAGCTACAATTCTTCTCTTCAGAACCTGTGAGACAAACATCTTAGGCTCGGCACATTTCCAGCAACTTCCTTCCCTTTTCCCCACCCATAGGCTCCTATACATTAGTAACTCCGCTGCTTGGTGTCATGTGCAGTAAAGTAAGAAGGTTTGTGTCCCCATGCTGTGCCCCCATATAGTAATAATGCCCTCTGTCCCCATAGTAATGCCCCCTGCTCTGCCCCATAGTAAATGACCCCTGCCCTGTCCCATAGTAGATGTCCCCTGCCCTGTCCCATAGTAGATTCCCCCTGCCCTGTCCCATAGTAGATGACTCCTACCCTGTCCCATAGTAGATGACCCCTACCCTGTCCCATAGTAGATGGCCCCTGTCCCATAGTAGATGCCCCCTCCTCTGCCCCATAGTAGATGACCCCTACCCTGTCCCATAGTAGATGACCCCTACCCTGTCCCATAGTAGATGGCCCCTGCCCCATAGTAGATGCCCCCTGCTCTGCCTTAACACAAAACAAAAAATCATACTCACCTAATCCAAGGGACGGTCCTCTTCTTCCTGGCTTCTCCCTTCTGTGCGCCGCAGGGACGGATCCGCTAGCAGGCGCGATGACGTCATCGCTCTGCGCCTGCTGAGGGGATCACGTCCTGAAGCGCTGCGGAGGAAGGCCCAGCCCAGGACGTCATTGAGGACGTCGCATCCGCCCAGCAACGCCACACCCCCCGGATGTCGCCAGCAATGCGGCCCGCCGCATCCCCCGTACTCACTGTCGGCACGACAGTGAGTACGGGGGATGCGGCGGGCCCCATTGCTGGCGATATCCAGTGGCTCATTGCTCGGGCAAGTGCCGGGGGGCCCCTTGAGCGGCTGTGGGCCCGGCACTTGCCCGAGTACGCCACGTGCTGACGCCAGCCCTGCAAGGGTGGGACGTCACTCCCATACCCCATCAGAGGTATCTCCCTTCCTTTTAATTTAAGCTGGAAACAGCGTAAAGACCTCAAGAGATGCACATGTGGGTTGTGTATTGCACTTTGGCAAATCAATAACCTGGTGTTGATATGTATTCGTGTCTTGGGAAAAGCCAGAGGCCCAGATTCAGCAAAGTTTTTAAACACATTATTTTATTTATTTATTTTTTTAACAAAATAGACTACAGTGGGAAAATCTAAATATGTCACTCATTTGTTTAATTTAATCAGTGTAAAGCCTTCTTAAATCTTGTCTTTTCTGTTTTCTTTATTCTTTTCTCTTTTGCTGGTGGGGTTTTCTGGTTTATTTTAGTGTATCCCAGTTGACTAGGTTTTAATTTCCATTTTTTGGAAGTTGGATGGCCCATTCAGCTCAACTTTTGAATTACGGTATTTTTTTAAAAAAATTAGGTTCTGGGGGTCTAAAAATTGGGGTCTTTCTTTCATTTCTCCAATATTTTAACGAAATAAACTTACCAACGTCAACTGTCAACAGTTACCAACCTCAACTGTCTGTCCCAGGCCCCTCAGGATCAAAGCAGAGTCTGAGTGCTTCCGCTGCCATGTCCGGATGTCTGTTCCAGGCCCATCAGGGTCGAAGAGAGCAATGACTTTCGTTTACTGGTTATGACTTGCGATCTGATCCCTCAGCTAGCTACAAGTCTAGAGAGGGGTAGGAAGAAGATGGCAAAGGGAGTGCAGAGAGAGAGAGAAAGATGGCTAAAAGACATCTTTTAGAGCTGAATTTTGCTAAAAAATGCCAAATGCAAGATTAACAGTTGCTAGATATAGTACTGTTCCTCATGTACACAAACAGGACAGCTTGGAAACATAGAAGGTTTTTGGCAGAAAAAGACCACTTGGTCCATCTAGTCTGCCCTTTTAGTAATTACTTTCTTATTATCTTAGGCCTTATTCACACGTTTAGTATTGTTTTCAAGTCCGTAGAGGCCACCCGCTATCCAACTGTACAATCCGCTAAAAATTAGGGATTGGGCATCCATATTGCATCTGCATTTCTGCAAATCTGTTTTTTTATTGACTGCACAATACTAGTTAATAAAGTTGAGTAGGATAAAAAAAAGCACCAGTATGCCCAACCCCTAAAAAAGTCACATAATCGCTTGTCAGCCATTTTACTTTCCATTTCTGGTTTGCTTTACTGTGAGACAGTTCTGTTAATAAATTAGTTAATTCTCTTTCTGTTTGCAAGCACATGTGGTTCTGCAGTTCCTTTTTCCTGGTTGTGGTTGCTTAGGAACAAAACCTTATGACCTATGAGTCATCTGTATTGTTTTTTGGAAATACAATGCCAAACAGGTTACAATCCATAAAAAAATACTAGGACATGTTCTTTTTTTCCCAGCATTGGTTTGCACCCTTGTAATCTACTGATTAGACATCAATGTGCACTCAAATTCAGAAATACGGATCTGTACATTAGGGCCTTAAGGCCTTAGTATAGATATATCTTTATCCCAGGCACATGTACATTCAGTTATCTTAGATTTACCTACCACATCTGCTGTTCCAAGCATGTACTACTCTTTCAGTTAAGTAATATTTTTTCACGTTGCTTCTGATCTTTCTCCTAACTATCCTCTCACTGTGTCCTCTTGGTCTTGAATTCAGTTTTTTCTAAAATCACTTTCCTTTTTAACTTCATTTAGTCCTAGACTATACAGATTCAAATCCTTAACCCTTAGAGGACCGGGTCAATTAAAATTTTTGTGTTTTCGTTTTTCCCTCCTTGTGCTTAAAAGGCCATAGCATTTTTTCACCTAGAAACCTAAATGAGCCCTTAATTTTTGCGTCACTAATTGTACTTTGCAATGACAGGCTGAATTTTTTCATAAAGTACACTGCGAAACCAGAAAAAAATTCAAAGTGTGGTGAATTTGAAAAAAAAGGCATTTCTTTTATTTGTTTTTTTTTTTGTTTTTACGCCGTTCGCCCTGGGGTTAAACTGACTAGTTATATCTGTTCCTCAAGTTGTTACGATTACAACGATATGTAACATGTATAACTTTCATTGTATCTGATGGCCTGTAAAAAATTCAAACCATTGTTAACAAATATATGTTCCTTAAAATTGCTCCATTCCCAGGCTTATAACGCTTTTATCCTTTGGTCTAAGGGGCTGTGTGAGGTGTCATTTTTTGCGCCATGATTCACATTCAGTCGCGCATATGCGACTTTTTGATTGCTTTGTATTACAATTTTTCTGGATTTGATGCAACCAAAAATGCGCAATTTTGCACTTTGAGATTTTTTGCGCTTACGCCATTTACTGTGCGAGATCAGGAATGTGATTAATTAATAGTTTGGGCAACTACGCACACGGCGATACCAAACATGTTTATTTATTTATTTTTATTTATGGGAAAAACATGGGAAAAGGGGGGGTGATGCAAACTTTAATTAGGGGAGGGGGCTTTTTATTAAAAACAACACTTTTATTTTTACTTTTACACTTATACTAGAAGCCCCCATGAGGGACTTCTAGTATAAGTGCACTGTTCTCTCATACAGATCTATGCTGCATAGATATGCAGCATAGATCGATGAGATAGGCACATCGATTGCTTCCGGCTGCAGCCAGAAGCAATCGAGTGCCGAGCCGGGATTAGCGCCATTACGGCGCTGACCCTGGAGGGGGTAAGATGTGTGGATCTTGGATGGTACGTCCAGGGTTGCCTAAGGGATAAAGAGGTTGTCCAACATTTTTTTCTTATTGGAAATGTGAATAATTAGTAATCTGTCCCTTTTTCTTAGTGGTTTTCTCTAACCTTTTCTCACCTCTGTGCCCCCGGGCCTCCTCCTCTGTTGCTGATTTTTGGATTTGTATTTGCACATAAAGAACTTCCAGGTCACAGGGGTCAGCAGTGACATCACAGCTCTGCAAGCCTGTAGCTCCACCCCCTCCTCTCTGAATCTAGCTCCACCCACTCTACCCATAGGCAGGTAATGTCTGTATTACTACAAGTGCCCTTTGAGCAGCATGGTGGCTCAGTGTCTGCCAGTTACTTATGTTATCAAATCAACTAGTTTTTTTTTACACTTTTATCTGTTGTAGCACTACAAACCCCAGCACACCTGTACATGTTAGGAGTTGTAGTCCTGGATTACATATACACTACAGTAGCCATCCTACAGGTGGGGGTTTCTATGAGGCAGGATTCTGCTGCAGGTGTACCTCAGCAAGAAATAGATGGCATGGTGACTGCCATGAGGTGATATCTCCTCTCTCCTCTCCATATTACACACAGCAGCAGCACTGACGTAACACTGTACATCTTTACAATACAATAGTAACAATATAGGGGAAGATTTAGCAAAGTCTGTGCAGGGGAGCGGTTACCCATAGCAACCAATCAGATTGCTTCTTTCATTTTTAGAAAGGCCTTTTCAATGAAACCTAGAATCTGACAGGTTGCTATGGGCAACTGCTTCCCTGTTCCTCTGCACAAGTTTTGATAAATAACCTCCCATAGTTCCTTTATTTAGGCCCCGTTTCCACTTAGCAAAGGTAGCGGAATTCCGCGACGGAATTGTCCGCCGCGGAATGCCGTTAGCCTCCCGCTCATAATGGGAGTCTATGAAAGGCGCGCGCTCCTGCTCTGTACGCGCTGAAGAATGAACATGTTCATTCTTCAGCGCGGACAGGGCAGGAGCGCGCGCCTCCCATAGACTCCCATTATGAGCGGGAGGCTAACGGCATTCCGCGGCGGACAATTCCGTCGCGGAATTCCGCTACTTTTGCTCAGTGGGAACGGGGCCTTACTGTTTATAGCTCCAACCTATGCTGCAGTGCTGTACAGAGATTGTAGTCTGTGTATTCTATCATGCTGTCCTTACTGCTGCAGTTTCTTTTGGCCTCAGATGTTAGTTGGATGTTAGGGGTGGGTCTAAAAAAATGTGGATGTATAACCCCACCCACCTGATGACTCACTGTTTCCTCAATGGCAGGAACAGGAAACAGAAAGGGAACGTGACATCACAGGAAGTAAAAAAAACACAGGCAGAGTGGACATGTGACTGAGCCTGAGAACACAGTAAGCGCTCTAAATAAAAAATAGAAGTGTATGTAGAATATGCAGCATCCACAGAGGTCAATGCAATGCTAATTTATTGAAAAATCCCAGACAATCCCTCTAAGTCTTTCCTAATCTTTGGACCCGTTCTATTTTATCAATATCTTTTTTTAGGTGAGGTCTCCAAAAATGCACACAGTATTCATCTTTCTACTTGTTATACCTCAAACTATACCTCTAGCTCAGACATGTCAAACTCTGGAGCTATTTTTATTGGCCCGCGAAGGAAAACAGGGAATATCACAAAGCTTGCCCGCCAATGTTTTCTATTTGCCCCTTCATGATGTAAGACAAAAATCTATTGGCCATCCCGTCACCAGACAAGAAAGGATTCTCCCCTCTGTCTTGCATGCACAGCACCTGTCACCTGAGCACAGCAGCTGGAATAGAAGAGATTCTGAGCTGACAGGCTGAACAGGGGTTGCGGATTACACAGGAGGAAAGCGCGGGGGGGGGGGGGCTGGGGGTATTGTCAGGCAGTGGTAGTCATTATGGTGGGGGGCTGCAGTGGAGGGCCCCAGAAAAAGTGTGTGCTCCCCAAACCACTGGATCACCAAAGTGAGGCGACAGTGCACACAGGGCATACACAGGCCTACCACCCGCAGCACATTCTTACATTATATCTAATGAGACACTGCTGTCGGGGGGCTAGCTATTGTGTGGAACACTGTTATAGGGGCTGGCTACTGTATGGGACACTGCTATGGGAGGCTGGCTAATGTATGGTAGAGTATTATGGTGACTGGTTACTGTATTGGACAATACTGTGGGTGGGGCTGGCTACTGTATGGAACACTACCATACCTCCCAAGTCAAAATGATGGAGGAAAAAAGTGTTTGTGAATAACGGCCTGCGCAGAAGGACCCTTTTTTCCTCCATCCTTTTGGCTATTTATCCCGGACCCTCGAGTAGTGTGCGGTGTCAGACTTCTGCTGCAGCTGGTTATTACGGATTTACGCTATTAACCCCTTCAAGACCAAGCCTATTTGCACCTAAAAGACCAGGCTCATTTTTCAAAATCTGACCTGTCTCACTTTATGCGCTTATAGCTCAGTGATGCTTTAACATATGCTAGCGCTTCTGAGATTGTTTTTTCGTCACATATGGCACTTTATATTAGTGGCAAAATTTGGTCACTACTTTGTGTGTTTTTTGTGAAAAACATCAAAATATCATGAAAAATTGAAAAAATTAGCATTTTATGAATTTTGAAATTCTCTGCTTCTAAAAAAAGAAAGTTGTATTACATAAATTAGTTACTAAGTCACATTACCAATATGTCCTCTTTATTCTGGCTTCATTTCATAAACATATTTTACTTTTTTAGGGTGTTACGGGGCTTAGAAATTTATCAGCAAATTACCACATTTTCGTGAAAGTTTCCAAAACTGATTTTTTTAGGGACCAGTTCTTATTTTAAGTTGATTTAGGAGGCTTGTATACTGGAAACCCCCATAAGTGACCCCATTTTGGAAACTAGACACCTTAAAGAATTAATCTAGGGGTATAATGAGCATTTTAACCCTACAGGGGCTGGAGGAAAGTATTCACCATTAGGCCGTAAAAAAATGAAAAATTAAAATTTTCCAATAATATATACATTTAGATTAAAGTTTCTCACTTTCAAAAGGAACATGAGAGAAAAAGCACCCCAAAATTTGTAACACGGGTTCTCTTGAGTACTACGGTACCCCATATGTGGGCGTAAACCACTGCATGGGCACACAGCGGGGCTCAGAAGGGAAGGAGCGCCAATTAGCTTTTCCATTGCAGATTTTGCTGAAGAAGTTTCCGAGCGCCAGGTGCATTTGCAGAGCCCCTGTAGTGTCAGCAGAGAGAAAAAACCCCATAAGTCACCCCATTTTGGAAAGTACACCCCTCAAAGAATTCATCTTCGGGTAGGATGAACAATTTGACCCCACAGGTGTTAGAGGAAAGTATTCAAAATTAGACAGTAAAAATGAAAAACTCTAATTTTTTCCAATAATATGTTCGTTTAGTTTGAAATTTTTCAATTTCACGAGGAAAAAGAGAAAAAAAGTACCCCAAAATTTGTAACGCAGGTTCTCCTGAGTAAAAAGGTACCTCATATGTGGGCATAAACCACTGCATGGGCACACAGCAGGGCTCAGAAGGAAAGGAGCGCCAATTAGCTTTTTCAATGCAGATTTTGCTGAAGAAGTTTCTGAGCGCCAGGTGCGTTTGCAGCGCCCCTGTAATGTCTACAGAATAGAATCCCCCCAAATGCCCCCCTATTTCGGAAAGTACACCCCTCAAAGAATTCATCTTGGGGTAGGATGAGCATTTTGGCCCCACAGGTATTAGAGGAAAGTATTCAAAATTGGCCAGTAAAAATGAAAAACTTGAATTTTTCCAAAAATATGTTGGTTTAGTTTGAAATTTCTAAATTTCACAAGGAACAGGAGAAAAAATGTACCCCAAAATCTGTAACGCAGGTTCTCCTGAGTACAACGGTACCCCATATGTGGGCATAAACCACTGTATGGGCACACAGCAGGGCTCAGAAGGGAAGGAGCGCCAATTTACTGGAGCAAAACCGCAGCTAGTAACAGTTATTAGAATAGCGCAGTTACTAAAATACAATAAAAAAAATTAGATTACAGGTAATGTGGGGTGGTTACAGACAGTCTGGGGTGGTTCCAGGTAATCTAGAGGTGGTTCCGGGCAGTCTGAGGTGGTTACGGGCAGTCTGAGGTGGTTACGGGCAGTCTGGGGTGGTAACGGGCAGTCTGGGGTGGTTACGGGTAATCTGGGGTGGTTACGAGCAGTCTGAGGTGGTTACGGGTAATCTGGGGTGGTTACGGATAATCTGGGGTGGATACGGTCAACATGGGGTGGTCACAGGCAACCTGCTGTGGTTACGACAACCTGGGGTGGTTACAGGCAACCTGGTGTGGTTAGAGGCAACCTGGGGTGGTTAGAGGCAACCTGGGGTGGTTACGGGCAACGTGGGGTGAATACGGACAACCTGCTGTGGTTACAGACAATCTGGTATGGTTACAGGCAACCTGCTGTGGTTGCGGACAATCTGGGGTGGTTGCGGACAATCTGGGGTGGTTGCGGACAATCTGGGGTGGTTACGGACAATCTGTGGTGGTTACGGGCAACCTGCTGTGGTTACAGACAATCTAGGGTGGTTACAGGCAACCTGCTGTGGTTACGGGCAACGTGGGGTGGTTACGGACAATCTGGGGTGGTTACGGACAATCTGGGGTGGTTATGGACAATCTGGGGTGGTTACAGACAATCTGGGGTGGTTACAGGCAACCTGCTGTGGTTACGGATAAACTGAAGTGCTAATAGGTAATCTGAGGTGGGTACCTGTAATCTGGCGTGGTTACGGGCAATCTGGAGGGGGTCACTGGCAATTTGGGGTGGTTAGAGGCAAGGTGCAGTGTTCAGAGGCAAGGTGCGGTGGTCAGATGCAAGGTGCGGTGGTCATAGGCGACGTGCGGTGGTCATAGGCGACGTGCGGTGGTCATAGGCGGCGTGCGGTGGTCATAGGCGACGTGCGGTGGTCAGAGGCGACGTGCGGTGGTCAGAGGCGACGTGCGGTGGTCAGAGGCAAGGTGCGGTGGTCAGAGGCAACCTGCGGTGGTTGCGTGCAATCTGGGGGGTTACATGTAATCTGGCATGATTACGGGCAACCTGGGGTGGTTACGGGCAACCTGGGGGGGTTACAGACAATCTAGAATTGTTACGGATAGAGTGAAGTGCTTATAGCTAATCTGGGGTGGTTACATGTAATTTGGGGTGGTTACAGGCAATCTGGGGTGATTACGGACAATCTGGAGGGGGTCACTGGCAACGTGCGGTGGTTACGGGCAACGTGTGGTGGTTACGGGCAACGTGTGGTGGTTACGGGCAACGTGCGGTGGTTATGGGCAACGTGCGGTGGTTACGGGTAATCTGGGGGGTTACGTGCAATCTGACGTGATTACGGACAACCTGGGGTGGTTATGGGCAACGTGCGGTGGTTACGGGTAATCTGGGGGGGGGTTAGGGGTAATTTGGGAGTAAACTGCAATTATTACTATAATAAAAAGTGTGTGTTTTATTTTTTTGTATGTTTGTCACTTTTTATACTTTATACATTCATGTTCACTGTATTACTATGATTACTGTGATATTTTCTATCACAGTAATCATAGTTCAGTGACAGAGACCAAATTGGTCTCTGTCACTTTAAATTTTCAGAGCTTGGCTGGTTGTGGAGCGCATGCGCACTTCATAACCAGCCAGGACACGGAAGAGGAAGGAGCTCCAGGAGCAGGTGAGTATATGGGGTAGGGGAGGGTGACTCGGGGACGGGGGTGACTGGGGGGGTGGGGGGCGACTTGGGGGGTGGGGGGGACATCACTTTTTATCCCCTGTCACCAATCATTCATGGTGACAGGGGATAAAAAGTGCCGGCGGCACATGGCACAAGCGATCAGCGGTATATAGTATATACCGCTGATCGCTTGTACTGGGACCCCACATGCTCCATGCTCTCCGCTACCTCCGCTATTCATTTTTCTTTTTTGATCACTGGATCTTGGATCCGATGGCCGCCGCGGGAGGGGGGGTTAGTGACTGGGGCACTAGGGGGCTGATCTGGGGTCTGATTTTTACTTATTTCATCTCCCCCCACCGTGGATTCATGGTGGGGGGAGATGAAATACAGCGGCGGCACCGGCCCATTAGTGACCGCCGTTTCGGCGGTCACTAAGGGGTTAATGGGGGTCAGCTGCGGAATCGCAGCTGATCCTCATTATCTCCGGTGCTGTACACAGATGAGAGCGGGATCGCTGTCCCTGCAGCGATCCCGTTCTCATCACAAAGCCCCTGTCAGTCAGGAACGTATATACATTCGTATGTACATTCCTACTGCACGGGGCATGTGCAATAGGAACGTATATATACAGATGGCTGACGTGAAGGGGTTAATGGTTGCTGTGGCTACACACAACCTACCCAGGTGAGCAGTCTCCTGGAATATTCCCTTTGTGGGGTATTGAAGCTTATCACCCTATGAGGCGCTCTGCCTTTTTTCTTTCTGTTTTGTTGCATACCTCCCAAGTGTCCCTCTTTTGGAGGGGCAGGTCCTACTTTTGACCCACGTCCCTCTTTGCCCCTTACATGTCCCTCTTTTTGACCTAGAAATGAGATTGGCATTAATAAACTTTCTATGTTGCTCTAGAAAGTGTCTGTTTTCTTACTTTATAATAGACCCAAACTTGCATATTATTCCATCATGTGGTGCAAGTTGGATCCTAAAAATTTTTATATTTAGATGAATCAAGAGAAATTATGGCACACATTATTTCACACATGCAGACCTCATACACACATCCGTAGGTGTTATGGATCTGTTTTGGGGACATGATCCATGCCACAAAATAAAAATGATTAAGCCATTGTGTGTCTGTGTCACCTATTTAACAGTGAATCCCTGCAAATGTGGACAGTTACTGAAACACATTTGTAATCCTGTCCACAGTTGTCCCTCTTTGACTGTCCAAAATGTTGGGAGTTATGCACTACTGTGGGGGGCTAGTTACTGTATGGAACACAGTGGCGGAACTACCGCCATAGTGCCAGCTGGTCCTCTCTCCCCGGTTTACCTAACCGGGGAGAGACTGTCTGCAGCCTGCATCTAAACTTAGGATTGGGCCCGGCCACATCTCTATGTTGCCGCCTCCAATCTCCTGATGGTGCTTCCTGCTTTCTCCAGGAAGCACTTACATTGGACGCCGCCGCACTCTCTCCTCCCCCTCGTAAGTGTACGCAGGTCCCCTCTGCTCTGCTGTACACTTACGGTGGGGGAGGGGGGCGGAGTCATAGTCCGAGGCAGGCCAGGCAGGACGGGAAGCACCTTACTAGGCCACAGATTTATCCCTGCTGCCTGAATAGCTGCTTTGTCACAGTGCAGCAGCAGCTATAGCAGGTTAGGCTAACTTCTTATAGCCAGCAAAGTTGGTGAGGAAGCTGCTGGGGCTGGGCTGGAGCTGCAGGGGATGATGATGATAAGTCTGGCCCGTCAAATGCTGCGCGGAGCATCCTGTGAGGTTGGATGACCTCTGACCCCTAGCCCACTTCTGCCAGGACCTCGGAGAGACAGTGACAGCTCCCTCCTCCTCCTGTAAGTGTACACTGTCACTGATAAGAGGGGTGTGTGTGTGTGTGGGGGGGGGGGGGGGGGTTGTAGAGGAGCTGTGACATTATAGCACTACAGCTCCCAATGTGGTCTATCTGCTGTCTGTGTCCCCCTCCACCCAAAGACACAGACAGATCACACTGGGAGTTGTAGTCCTACACTGTCTATAGAAATTGTCCCATTTTACCTTGCGGTGCCAGACTGGATACACACACACACACACATATATACATATACAGTGCCAGACTGGATACACACACACATATATACATATACAGTGCCAGACTGGATACACATGCCTATATACATATACAGTGCCAGACTGGATACACACACACACACACATATATACATATACAGTGCCAGACTGGACACACACACATATATATACATATACAGTGCCAGACTGGATACACACACACATATATACATATACAGTGCCAGACTGGATACACACACATATATACATTTACAGTGCCAGACTGGATACACACACACACACACACACACACACACACACACATATATATATACATATACAGTGCCAGACTGGACACACACACATATATATACATATACAGTGCCAGACTGGATACACACATATATATATATACATATACAGTGCCAGACTGGATACACACACATATATATACATATACAGTGCCAGACTGGATACACACACATATATATACATATACAGTGCCAGACTGGATATATATATATATATATATATGCGTGTGTGTGTGTATACATGCAGTGCCAGACTGGATACGTATATATATATATATATATATGTATACATGCAGTGTCAGACTGGATACATATATATATGTATACATGCAGTGCCAGACGGTGTGTGTGTGTATATATATACTTATAGTGCCAGACTGGAGATATATACAGTACATGCAGTGGCAGGCAGGTCTGGTATGGCGGTGTTATACAGTCACAGTATGGCGGTATTGGTCAGGTCTGATATGGCGGTGTTCTACAGTCACGGTATTGGTCAGGTCTGGTGTGGCGGTGTTATCCAGTCACAGTATGGCGATATTGCTTAGGCCTGGTATGGCTGTATGCTTTAAATGTGCATTGTCTGAAGCTGTTGCCTACCAATCCTACAGACAATATGCTGATCGTGTAAGCAGTTAAAAACCATGTAAAAAGAAAATTTAGACACTGCATGTGGCCGAAACCACGCGTCCATTTCCCCCCCATTAGCCGGGAGGGGGGGCCCCATTGGAAAGTTTGCTATGGGGCCCAGCCATCTCTAGTTACGCCCCTGATGGAATACTATTATGGGGGGCTGAATACTATATGGGACAATGCTGTGGGGGGGCTGGCTACTGTATGGGACACTACTGTGATGGGCTGGCTACCGTATGGGGCACTATTACCATGTGAGGCACTATTGTGGGAATTTACCATATCATTTTCGTAGTGCAAAGCACTGGGTGACGCACACCTCTCTGACAGAAATGCTGCTTACACACTAGATATTACGGTTGGCCCACGACTTTATCCAAGTTTTTAATTTTGGCCCACTGTGTATTTGAGTTTGACACCTCTGCTCTAACTTATCCTGAACGTATGGTTTAATTTGTTGCAAGTCCAGGTTCAGCCTACAGATACCAGTAAAGGTGCTAACATCCATATAAAAGTGCCCTCTGCACGCTGGGGGGTGGGGCTTCCACGACAGGGGCGGAGCTTCTCAGGACATACCTGGCTCATGGCAACTATGAGGGAGCAATGTGCTGGGCTCTGGAAGGGAGGAGCAGGAAGGAGAAGGCAGGGGAGGGGAAGCGGGTGATTCAGACGTCCCAGGGAGATCAGAGGGGTCGGGAGGGAGGGTGACGTTGGCTGGCCACAGGATCCAGCATCCGCTCTGCTGCCTGAGGGGGGTTTGAATGAGCGATGAGTGGGAGGGGCGGGCCGGGCCACCGCCGGGCGCCTTGTGTGGTGTCCCGGCCCACCCAGTCCTAGAAACGGCCCTGGCCGAGCACTTTATGCTGCTGTCTCCATCAGTTCCATAGAGATGAATGGTGCTGCAGTCAGTAGCGTAGCTACCGTGGTCGCGGGGGTCGCCGCCGCGACCAGGCCCGCCACAAAGGGGGGCCCGCGGGGCCCTCAGGGCCCCGCAAGGCCCTCCCGATCAATCACTCTTGTGACCGCATGCATTTTTTTGCTTGCGGTCACAAGAGTCCGTCTCCGTCTTCCCCCGGCTGCTGCGCGGCTGCCGGGGGTGTCGCGTCTTATCCCCGGCAGCGCACGCATCCCAGAGCTCCCTGCGCGCCTTGGGCCCTGACTTCCGGTTCCGGCGCGCAGGGAGCTCTGGGATGCGCGCGCTGCCGGGGATAAGACGCGACACCCCCGGCAGCCGCGCGCCGACAGACCGAAGGAGTGAGGATCAACGTGGGAGCACGTTGTCAGGTGAGTTAAGTTTTGTTTTGTTTTTTATCAGCCTGCAGGGTGGGGGGAAAGGGGACCATCTATAAGGGAGGAGGGGGGGGGGGGTGAAGGGGACCATCTATAAGGGAGGAGGGGGGGGGTGAAGGGGACCATCTATAAGGGAGGAGGGGGGGGTGAAGGGGACCATCTATAAGGGAGGAGGGGGGGGTGAAGGGGACCATCTATAAGGGAGGAGGGGGGGTGAAGGGGACCATCTATAAGGGAGGAGGGGGGGGGTGAAGGGGACCATCTATAAGGTAGGAGGGGGGGTGAAGGGGACCATCTATAAGGGAGGAGGGGGGGGTGAAGGGGACCATCTATAAGGGAGGGGGGGTGAAGGGGACCATCTATAAGGGAGGGGGGGGAAGGGGACCATCTATAAGGGAGGGGGGGTGAAGGGGACCATCTATAAGGGAGGGGGGGAGAGGGGGCCATCTATAAGGGAGGGGGGGAGAGGGGGCCATCTATAAGGGAGGTGGGGGGAGAGGGGGCCATCTATAAGGGAGGGTGGGGGGAGAGGGGGCCATCTATAAGGGAGGGTGGGGGGAGAGGGGGCCATCTATCAAGGAGGGGGGAGAGGGGGCCATCCATAAGGGAGGGTGAGGAGAGAGGGGGCCATCTATAAGGGAGGACGGGGGGTGAAGGGGACCATCTATAAGGGAGGGGGGGTGAAGGGGACCATCTATAAGGGAGGGGGGGGAAGGGGACCATCTATAAGGGAGGGGGGAGAGGGGGCCATCTATAAGGGAGGGTGGGGGGAGAGGGGGCCATTTATCAAGGAGGGGGGAGAGGGGGCCATCCATAAGGGAGGGTGAGGAGAGAGGGGGCCATCCATAAGGGAGGGTGAGGAGAGAGGGGGCCATCTATAAGGGAGGGGGTAGAGGGGGCCATCTATATGGAGGGGGGAGAGGAGGCCATCTATAAGGGAGGGTGGGGGAGAGGGGGCCATCTATAAGGGGGGCAACATGGGGGGAGAGGGGCCATCTATTTGGGGGGGGCAACATAGGGGGAGAGGGAATACACAGAGGGGGGCATATATTATTAGGGGGTCACACTAAATGAGGGTGTAAAGGGGCCAATACAAATGTGCAGTATGTATATAGATGAGGATGGTGCCAGAGTGAGGAGACTAATATGTCTGTCTGGCAGATTCTGTGGATTCGTGGCTCGGAGAAGTTCTCATAACGGCCCAGGACAGATGGAGAAGAAGATGAAAAGGAAAGAACTCCGATCAGAGAAGACGTCCCCTGTGAGTCACCTGATATATTTGCACTGTAATGTATATGGTGTATAGAGCCTGTGTAGAGCTGGGGCCACCTCTATATGACTGGATGAGGTGATTTAGTATACTGGATTTGGTCAGTAACAATATGGTGGTGATGGTAGTGGTTGTGGTGTGGCAGTAATGTTTCCTTCCTATATACTGGTATTACTGGTAATATTGGTTTCAGTATACAGGATTTGGTCAGTAACAGTATGGCGGTAATATGTACGGTGATAATACTCTTCTTCCAATATGCTGGTGTTATTGGTAATATCTGTCTTGGTGTGTGTGTATGTATATATATATATATATATATATATATATATATATATATACACACACCAATAGCATCACTTGGTCGTGAAAGGAGGGGGGGGGGCCCAAGTTGGCCTCTCGCACCAGGGCCCAGGAGACATTAGCTACGCCCCTGGCTGCAGTGTGCATGTCTGGAACTCATTCTTGTAATCAGCAGGGGTCCCAGTGGTTGGACCACCTTCAGTCAGAGCTAAGTGCTAAGTGGGCCAGTCCATGAACAGCTTGATAGCTGATTTTCCCACCCCAGCACCATCCCTGCATTTCACAACATAATAAGGTATTGGTTATAGAAACAGTATAGTTCAGACAGCACCGTGCAGGAGAGGAGACAGCTGTCAAATTGGAGTCCTGTCAAAAGTATGTCTATTGTATTAAAAATGGATACCAGCCCTTTCTTCTGGGTGCCTTGCTTAGTCTGGCCTCTCCACATTGACCTGTCTGGCACGGTTGACCCCTCCAGGAGTAATGGTGGGTTCAGACTACGAAATCCGTGCGGATAAATTCCGGTGGATTACGTCGCTAGTGCGCTCTTGCGTCCGCGTGCCTCTCATGTCAATTCTTTCGGTGGATAGCTGAATCAGCCCGCCTATAGAATGGTGTCTATGGAGCCGACGGAAAGGCACACGGCCGTGAGCGCGTACTAGCAAGGGAATCCACCGGAATTTATCCGCGCGGATTCCGTAGTCTGAATCCACCCTATTACTCCCACCAGCTTAGCTCATTGGATCACCAAGGCACACAAGCTCCCTCACCACGTCAAGGTGAAGGCACCATGAGGGAGCCCCTCCACCCTAACCCGATTACCCTTCCCAACCCTTAATTTACCTGTCCTTTGCTATAATGTGGACCCCTGTGGCACACTTTCAAGCTCCGGCCCCCTAACGTGGAGCCTCCTGGCGCCCTTCCCAGCCTACTATAGCGGACCTTCCCGCCGCCCTTCCCAACCTGAGGCCCGCCCCAGCCCCCTAATGTGGACCCTCCCGACGCCCTTCCCAACCCAAGCCTGCCCCAGCCCCCTAACACGGACCCTCCCGCCACCCTTCCCAACCCAGGCCCGCCCCAGCCTCCTAACGCGGACCCTCCCGCCACCCTTCCCAACCCAGGCCCGCCCCAGCCCCCTAATGCGGACCCTCCCGTCGCCCTTCCCAGCCCAGGACCCCCCCAGTATGGTAATGTCGTACATGACATGATCAGTGTATAAGCAATACAGCTCACGCCCACCACTGCTCATGACGACATCCAGGAGCCATCATGCCTCTCTTCCTTCTGTGGATGGTGCTTCATCATTAGTGCTGGTTTCTGAGCAGGAAGGAACAGACGGAAAAGCTGTGCTGGGATTGGTTGCTGTTGGCAACAAAGAGAGTTTGGATTTTTCCCCTACAATAAATAAACTGGGGCAGATTGATGGGAATTGTTGCCCTTATAATCCAATCACTGCACAGCTTTCTTGTTGTGTTCGGTTCTTCAGAAATGAGTTGAGCTGTGATTGGTTGCTATGGGCAACAAAGGCCATTGCTACTGGAAGACTGCTTGATAAATCTCCCCCTATACTTTGTAATATCCAGACTGTATAGAGCAGCTCAATCTGCCATTGAGGAGGCTGCAGACAACCCCATATTACTCTATGGGCCAGATTAGAGATCTATCTATAATCTGAATTATTACATATTACACTACAGGTTACTGGCTGCTGTGTCTTGGAGATGACAGATTTCCTTACAGATGTCCATGGCGGCCATCACTAATGTCATCTGTGTCCTGTACAGATCAGTCTTATAAACGTCAGCTAGTTACATGGCCCCCTAACATGACCAGTGTCCCCCCCATGATCAGTGTCACTCTCCACTGTCCTATATGCAGTGTGTACCAGTAATACTTACCAGTAGATGGTCTGGGATGTACTGGGGAGCTGTGCCGTCCATCAAGCCTCTCCCTAAAAGTAAAAATGGGCAAAAAATTGCCCCTCAGAAACCACAAGACGCCCCAAGACTTGTTTACAGCTCCAGTGATAGTGGCAGTTGGTCACCAGCCTCACCAGACTGCTCAAGTCCCAACATTATGTCATTGCACAGTGACTTTTTTTTTAACTGAAGTAGCTTTATTAACAACCGATTGTTTTTAACATAGATACAATGTACTGTGCAGTAGCTCCAGCTAAAAAGCAGCACTCAATAGATTATTACACATCTCATACATAGCATATAAGAGTATAACACTGGGATCTCTACAATATACATCATACCACATGTTATATAGATACCAAGATTTACTTTTTTTTCTGATGTGTAAGCACCCTACCGATCATTGACTGATGAAGTATCCTGTGGACAGCTCATCAGTCGTTATTGCTTTTTTAAAGTGCAGCATGAAATTTTGCAGCAATTTTTCAAATTTTCATGAAAATTTCAGCTCTGATTTTATTAGGGACCAGTTCAGTTCTGAAGTGGATTTGCGGGGCCTGTACGTTAGTTACCCCCATAAATCCCTCCACTGTAAAAACTGCACCCCTCAAAGTATTCAAGGCAACATTTCATAAGTTTATTAACCCTTTAGGTGTTTCGCTGAAATTTAAGTTGGAGGGGAAATATAAAGGGGGAGATTTATCAAAGGGTGTAAAATTTAGACTTGTGCAAACTGTCCACAGCAACCAATCACAGCTCAGCTTTCCTTTCAGCACTGCTTAAAGCTGAGCTGTGATTGGTTGCTGTGAGCAGTTTGCACCAGTCTAAATTTTACACCTTTTGATGAATCTCCTCCAAAATGTTCATTTTTTTTGGCAGATATTCTATTTTAATTATTTTTTTCCTCTTACACAGCAAATACTAACTGAGAAATACCACTCACTATTTATTCCCCTTATGCCAGTGTTTCTAGAAATCCCCCATATGTATGTGGCCGCAGTGCGTCACCTGACTCATCCAAAGGCCGCAGACATGACAGGGGCCTGGGGAATTTTGGGGCCTTTTTTTTATTTCAGGGTTTTTTTTTTTAGCCATTATACCATGTCACAGAGGCCTTGCTGTGCCAAAACATTTGTGTAAGACGAGTTGACGTTTACATCGGTACTATTCTGGGGGGACATGAGACACCCTAATCATTTTTTAATTTTTTTATGAGGTGGTACGAATAAGAAACACAATTTAGCAGCGGTTTTTCACCATTTTTTTGTACGCTGTTTACTATACGTTACAAAAGACATGTTATTGTTATTTGTCAGGTCAGTACGATTACAGTGATATCCATTTTATATAACTTTTGTTATATTTTATGGCCTTTATGCTATAAAAACTGTGTCTTGCATATTGTAAGGGCTGTAATATTTTTATTTTTGCGTTAATGGAGTTATGTGAAGGCTTTTTATTTGTGCCATAAGCTGAGGCTTTTAGCGGAACACCTTTTGGGTACATGTGACATTTTCATAGCTTTTATCTATATTTTTTAGGGGGTGGGATTAACAAAAAATTGTCATTTTGATTAGTTTTTTATTACATTTTTTTGCGGCGTTAATCGGGCGGGATAATTAATGTACCAGGTTAATAGATGGGGTCATTACGGACGCGGCGATACCAAATATATGTATCTCATTTATATGGTATCATTTATAAAGGGGGATGGGGAATGTGTATATTTATTTATTTAATTGATTAATTAATTAATTTATTTATTTATTTTATCTATTTATTTATTTATTTATTTGTGTATGTATGTATGTGTTTGTGTTTCACTTTCACTTTACAGGTACCTCTATAATACATTACAGCTCATGAGCAGTGCTGTAATGTATTGTAGAATGAATGAACTGACAGCTCAGAAGCTGACAGCTCATTCATTTCATCAGGTCCCTGCCTCAGTGCAGGGGCCTGATCACTCTCATCTATAGCAACCCAGACGCAGGAAGCAGCATCTGGGTTTCTATGGTAACCCCCCAGAGCCACGCGAACACTTGCGCTGCTCCGGGAAGGGGGGGTGAAGGGGGAGTCGGAGGGAGCGGATCTCCCTCCGGCTGCTCTATAGACACCGCGGTGTCTATGGGGTTAACTGCCTGGGGGGAGCGCGGCTCCCCTCCAGGCAGAGGTAGCGGGAGAAGGCTGTGTGACACAGCCTCCTCCCGCTGCCCGATTGCTGCTAGGGACAGAGGGGGGAGGCAGGGAGAGAATGACATTCCGGGAACGTCATTTTGCGGGAACTACCTGCATCCCATGATGTTCCCGGAACGTCATATTGCGGCAAGGGGTTGATGCTTTCCAGTGGCTCCATAGAGAACGAATAGAGATGACCAACCCACGGCTCCATTCGTAACAAGTGCAGACCTAGCGATTTATAATAAAGGATCTGAGGCGCTAGGGTTAAATCTTTAAACCCCTTTAAACATATCTAACATAAACCAGACAGCAAATGGGCCTCTATGCTCTCCAATGCCAGGGCTGAATTTTATTCCCAGTCCCGCCTTGTTAGGCAATGTACACACTGGGGCACATTTATAAACGTGCGCCCCTGGCATATACTTGCTTCCAGGTGTAAATCCTGATATAAATCTACACCTGCTGGAATAAATCGATATTGAGCTGGCAAAGTCAGATAACCAAGAATTATTTTTACAAAGGTGAAGGTCTGTAAGAGATAGCAAACCCTTCAGCCTGACCATTGTACCCTCCAAGGTGCAAAATTATTAGTCAATAAATTATAAACAAACCAGCAAAAAGCATGGTACATTAGACAGAAAAAAATAAAATCCATTGCAGCACTGCCTGAAACTGTAGTAGTTATGACTTGGAATGCATCGGCTAAAGCCTCATTTATATGGGAAGATCAGTTTTTTTTCTCCTCAAATTTAATAGAAATATCTGCTGCAGATCCTGTCGGTGTGAACGCAGCCTTATGGTGTCAATTTAGTTCACATATTAAGCTGGTCATACATTGCACTATATTATGGTCCATTTACACAAAGCGATAATTTGCCCAATCGATCATTTAACGATTTTGAAGCAACAATTTGGTTTTTATAACGATCAGCGTTTAGACGAATAAATCGTTAGAAAAATCGTTGGAAAATGTGTTATTGCGATCGTTTTTAAGATCGCTTAAAGGGGTAGTCCACCAAAAAATTTTTTCTTTCAAATCAACTGCTGCCATGAAGTGCCAGAGATTTGTAATTTACTTCTATTAAAAAATCTCAAGCCTTCCAGTACTTATCAGCTGCTGTATGCCCAACAGGAAGTTGTATTATTTCCAGTCTAGAGAGCAGGAGAGGTTTTCTATGGGGATTTGCTACTGCTCTGGACAGTTCCTGACATGGACATAGGTGGCAGCAGAGAGCACTGTGTCAGACTGGAAAGAAAACACCACTTCCTGCTGGACACACAGCAGCTGATAAGTACTGGAAGACTTAAGATTTTTTAATAGAAGTGAATTACAAATCTCTGGCACTTTATGGCACCAGTTGATTTGAAAGAAATTTTTTTTTGGTGGACTACCCCTTTAAGCCTTTCTTACACATAGGGTGAATCTTTGAAAGACTATTTACACAAAGTGATCTGCGAATTTTTAGCGAACAACCAACAACGATTTGTGAACATGTTGAAAGATCCCAATGAACGATTTGTTGCTTTTCGCTTGATCGTTCGCTGTGTTTACACGAGCCAATTATCACTCAAATGCAATCGTTATTGCAAAAATTCGAACGATAATCGTTCCGTGTAAACGCACCATTACACATTAATGTTAACTGAACCCACTGCATTTGGCAATACTCAAATGTGTATGGGGGCCTCTCAACCTGATCGTCTTGTTCTTGGGGAAATAAGCTGCTGTTAGAGACCTAGCAGAGGTTATCCCAAATCAGAAGGGAAGCTTGCCTGCGCTGTGCTAAGGGTCCTATTACACGGGCCGACAACAGCCCGATTTGCTAGATTGGCGCTCGTTTAATGTACCTATTACATGGCCAGATTATCAGGCAGTAAGGGCTGCATGGACATCTGAACTATGTCCATGCAGCCCTTACCCAAACACCTGCTACCTTACCTCTCCCTGCTTCTGGTCTTCTCTCCTGTGCTCCACAGCTTCCCAGGACTGCCGCGGCTAAGGCTGACAGGCCGCTAAGACGCTGCAGCCACTGGCACCGGGAAGCTGCAGAGCAAACGAGAGAAGACTGGGAGCGGGGAAAGGTAAGGTAACAGGCTTTGGGCAATCATTAGCCATCAGCCACGCATTGCTATTAGACGTACCTAAACCTAAACCAACCATCAGCCGATGATCATTGTCTCTATTACATAGAAACTAAGAAGATTGTTGGCAGAAAAAGACCACTGGGTCCATCTAGTCTGCCCTTTTAGTATTTTCTTTCTTATTATCTAAGGATAGATGTATGTTTATCCCAGGTGGACGTCATGCCTTTTCTGCCTCCCCCCACTGTCCCTATCTGAGATCAGGCAGCGGGAGGAGGCTGTGTAACACAGTCTCCTCCCGCTGCCACTGCTCGGAGGGGAGCCGTGCTCCCCCCGGGCAGTTTACCCCATAGACGCCGCGGTCGTCTGATGCCTCCGGCTGATCGGGGCGGCAGGAGGAGGCTACAGACATTGATCCTCCCCCCCCCCCTCCCATGCGATCCGGACCCCCCCCCCCCCCCCCGTCCCCATGCGATCCAGGCCCCCCCTTCCCCATGCAATTAGGGCCCCCCCTCCCCATGCGATTCGGGCCCCCCCCCCCTCCCCATGCGATCCGCCCCCCCCCCCCCATGCGATCCGGCCCCCTCCCCTGATCCTGCTTCCTCCCCTTGCGATCCGCCCCCCCCCCTTTCCCAATGCGATCCGGCCCCCTCCCCCGATCCTGCTTCCTCCCCTTGTGATCCGGCCCCCCCCCATGTGATCCGGCCCCCCCTCCCCATGCGATCCAGCCCCCCCTCCCCATGCGCTCCGGCTTCCTCCCCATGCGCTCGTGCCCCCACCTCCCCCGATCCGACTTCCTATTCACTCACCTGTGCTCCCCCCCCTCGCTACTGCTCTGGCTCCCCCGTTCCCCGTCCCCCCCAGCTCCCTCTCCCTCCTCTGGCTCACCCCTGCCCGGATCCGGCTCTGGCTCTCTCCCGCTACTCAGCTTTGAATGAGCTATCAGCTGTAAAACTGACAGCTCATTCACTATATCTGCCAAAGTAGAAGAAAAAAACACACACAAATACATTAATTAATTAATTAATCAATTAATTAAAAATGTATTAATTAAATAAATACATAAATAATTAAAATAAATAAATATACACATTCACCATCCCCCCTTTATAAATGATCCCCTATAACTAAGATACACATATTTGGTATCGTTGCGTCCGTAATGACCCCGTCTATTAACCGGTTACATTAATTATACCACCCGATGAACGCCATTAAAAAAAAAAAAAAACTAACCAAAATGACAATTTTTTGTTAATCCCGCCCCTAAAAAATATAGAAAAAAAGCTATCCAAACGTTACATGTACCCAAAAGGTGTACCACTAAAAACGTCAGCTTATGCCAGAAAAAAAAAATCCGTCAAATAACTCCATTGGCGAAAAAATAAAAATATTACTGCTCTTACAATATGCAAGACACAAACAGTTTGTATAGTTTAAATGCCATAAACTATAACAAAAGCTATATAAAATGGATATCACTGTAATCGTACCGACCTGTCGAATAACAATAACATGTCATATGTAACGTATAGTAAACAGCGTACAATAAAATTGTGAAAAACAGCTGCTAAATTGTGTTTTTCATTCATACCACCTCATAAAAAATTTACTAAATATTGATAAGGGTGTCACATGGCCCCCAGAATGGTACAGATTGAAACGTCAACCCGTCTTACACAAATGTTTTGGCACCACAAGGCCTCCGTGACATGATGTAATGGCTATAAAAAACCTGAAATAAAAAAAGGCCCCAAAATTCACCAGGTCTCTGTCATGTCTGCGGCTTGTGATTGAGTCAGGTGATGCACTGCAGCCACATATGGGGGATTTATAGAAACACTGGAATAAGGGGAATAAATAGTGAGTTCCATTTCTCAGTTAGTATTTGCTGTGTTAGAGGGAAAAAGGGAATAAAAAGGAATATCTGCCAAAAAAATGAAAATTTTTAATTTCCCCTCCAACTTGCTTAAATTTCTGTGAAACACCTAAAGGGTTAATAAACTTATGGAATGCTACTTTGAATACTTTGAGGGGTGCAGTTTTTACTGTGGAGAGATTTATGGGGGTAACTAACATACAGGCCCCACAAATCCACTTCAGAAATGAACTGGTGCCTACAAAAATCAGAATTAGAAATTTTCCTGAAAATGTGAAAAATCGCTGCAAAATTTCGAAGCCCTCTAACATCTTAACAAGTAAAAGGACGTTCACCAAATGACGTCACCATAAAGCAGACATGTTGTAGATGTTGCAGTAATACTTAGTTCATGTGGCATGACTATCTTTCTTAGGAGAAGAGAATTTTGAATATAAAGGATTGCAAATGTTCAAATTTTTGCGCAACTGTTGTGTTGTTTACAAAAAACTACTGAGTGTATCCAGGGCCGCTTTAACCTAGGTGCATATGGTGCACGTGCATCGGGCCCCCTAGTTCAGATCACGTGACAGGGGCCCCCCGGCTGAGGAGAGCAGTGAAGGGTAGGGAGCTGAAGACACAAGTGTCGGCGCTCTGTGACACCTGTGACAGTGCGGGGCTGGTGGTGGTCGGGAAGGAGGAGGACTGTAGCTGCTTCCTGTGAGACAGAGTGACCGGGTCTTACAGGAAGCAGCTCCAGGCTGCACTACATGCTCTGCTGGCCCTGTCTGCCAGGGAGCCCAGGAGGCAGTGCCGACTTCACAAGCATCCAGCCTCTCCCCAGGCAGAGTGTGTGGAGGCCGGGAGCAGCACCTGCACCATGGATGTGAGTAGTAGCGAAGTGGGGGGAGGGAAGGAATTGAAGCTGGGGGCCCACTGACAGAGGATTTGCCACCGGACCTGTCCGGAGTATGTCCCGATAAGCTCCGCCCCCTGGTCTCAAGCCCCGCCCCCGGCACAGACCGCGGGTGGTATTTTAACACTTACTGCCATTCAGAAGTCACCCAGCTTTCCTGCATCTTATATTGTTGTATGACTGAGGCCACCCAGCTTTCCCAGGATCTTAGTCTTAGTATGACGGGGGGTCACAAGATCTTACAGACTAGAAGGACTGAGTCAGTCCTCCTCCTAGTCTGTAAGCTCCTGTGTCCCCCCAGTCCTCCTAGTCTGTAAACTCCTATGTCCCCCCCCAGTCCTCCTAGTCTGTAAGATCCTGTGCCCCCCCAGTCCTCCTCCTAGTCTGTAAGCTCCTGTGTCCCCCAGTCCTCCTCCTAGTCTGTAAGCTCCTATATCCCCAGTCCTCCTAGTCTGTAAGATCCTATGTCCCCCCCCCCAGTCCTCCTCCTAGTCTGTAAGCTCCTGTGTCCCCCCCCCAGTCCTCCTAGTCTGTAAGCTCCTGTGCCCCCCCAGTCCTCCTCCTAGTCTGTAAGCTCCTGTGTCCCCCAATCCTCCTCCTAGTCTGAAAGCTCCTGTACCCCCAGTCCTCCTAGTCTGTAAACTCCTGTGTCCCCCAGTCCTCCTAGTCTGTAAGCTCCTGTGTCCCCCCAGTCCTCCTAGTCTGTAAGCTCCTGTGTCCTCCCCAGTCCTCCTAGTCTGTAAGCTCCTGTCTCCCCCAGTCTTCCTAGTCTGTAAGCTCCTATGTCCCCCCAGTCCTCCTCCTAGTATGTAAGCTCCTGTGTCCCCCCAGTCCTCCTCCTAGTCTGTAAGCTCCTGTCCCCCCCAGTCCTCCTCCTAGTCTGTAAGCTCCTGTGTCCCCCCAGTCCTCCTAGTCTGTAAGCTCCTGTCCCCCCCCCCAGTCCTCCTCCTAGTCTGTAAGCTCCTGTGTCCCCCCAGTCCTCCTAGTCTGTAATCTCCTATGTCCCCCCCAGTCCTCCTAGTCTGTAAGCTCCTGTGCCCCCCCAGTCCTCCTAGTCTGTAATCTCCTATGTCCCCCCAGTCCTCCTCCTAGTATGTAAGCTCCTGTGTCCCCCCAGTCCTCCTCCTAGTCTGTAAGCTCCTGTCCCCCCAGTCCTCCTCCTAGTCTGTAATCTCCTATGTCCCCCCAGTTCTCCTCCTAGTATGTAAGCTCCTGTGCCCCCCAGTCCTCCTCCTAGTCTGTAAGCTCCTGTCCCCCCCCCAGTCCTCCTCCTAGTCTGTAATCTCCTATGTCCCCCCAGTCCTCCTCCTAGTCTGTAATCTCCTATGTCCCCCCAGTCCTCCTCCTAGTCTGTAAGCTCCTGTGTCCCCCCAGTCCTCCTCCTAGTCTGTAAGATCCTATGTCCCCCCAGTCCTCCTAGTCTGTAAGCTCCTGTGTCCCCCCAGTCCTCCTAGTCTGTAAGCTCCTGTGTCCCCCCAGTCCTCCTCCTAGTCTGTAAGCTCCTGTGTCCCCCCAGTCCTCCTCCTAGTCGTTAAGCTCCTGTGTCCCCCAGTCCTCCTCCTAGTCTGTAAGCTCCTGTGTCCCCCCAGTCCTCCTAGTCTGTAAACTCCTGTGTCCCCCCAGTCCTCCTAGTCTGTAAACTCATGTGTCCCCCAGTCCTCCTCCCAGTCTGTAAGTTCCTGTGTCCCCCCAGTCCTCCTAGTCTGTAAGCTCCTGTGTCCCCCCAGTCCTCCTCCTAGTCTGTAATCTCCTATGTCCCCCCAGTCCTCCTAGTCTGTAAGCTCCTGTGTCCCCCCAGTCCTCCTAGTCTGTAAGCTCCTGTCCCCCCCAGTCCTCCTAGTCTGTAAGATCCTGTGTCCCCCCAGTCCTCCTAGTCTGTAAGCTGCTATGTCCCCCCAGTCCTCCTCCTTGTCTGTAAGCTCCTGTGTCCCCCCAGTCCTCCTAGTCTGTAAGCTCCTATGTCCCCCCAGTCCTCCTCCTAGTCTGTAAGCTCCTGTGTCCCCCCAGTCCTCCTCCTAGTCTGTAAGCTCCTGTGCCCCTCCAGTCCTCCTCCTAGTCTGTAAGCTCCTATATCCCCAGTCCTCCTAGTCTGTAAGATCCTGTGTCCCCCCAGTCCTCCTCCTAGTCTGTAAACTCCTATATCCCCCCAGTCCTCCTCCTAGTCTGTAAGCTCCTGTGCCCCCCCAGTCCTCCTCCTAGTCTGTAAGCTCCTATATCCCCCCAGTCCTCCTCCTAGTCTGTAAGCTCCTGTGCCCCCCCAGTCCTCCTCCTAGTCTGTAAGATCCTGTGTCCCCCCAGTCCTCCTCCTAGTCTGTAAGCTCCTGTGCCCCCCCAGTCCTCCTCCTAGTCTGTAAGCTTCTATATCCCCCCAGTCCTCCTCCTAGTCTGTAAGCTCCTGTGCCCCCCCAGTCCTCCTCCTAGTCTGTAAGCTCCTATATCCCCCCCAGTCCTCCTCCTAGTCTGTAAGCTCCTGTGTCCCCCCAGTCCTCCTCCTAGTCTGTAAGCTCCTGTGCCCCCCCAGTCCTCCTCCTAGTCTGTAAGCTCCTATATCCCCCCAGTCCTCCTCCTAGTCTGTAAGCTCCTGTACCCCCCCAGTCCTCCTCCTAGTCTGTAAGCTCCTGTACCCCCAGTCCTCCTCCTAGTCAGTAAGTTCCTGTGTCGCCCCCAGTCCTCCTAGTCTGTAAGCTCCTGTGTCCCCCCAGTCCTCCTCCTAGTCTGTAAGCTCCTGTGTCCCCCAGTCCTCCTAGTCTGTAAGCTCCTATATCCCCCCAGTCCTCCTCCTAGTCTGTAAGCTCCTGTGCCCCCCCAGTCCTCCTCCTAGTCTGTAAGCTCCTATATCCCCAGTCCTCCTAGTCTGTAAGCTCCTGTGTCCCCCCAGTCCTCCTCCTAGTCTGTAAGCTCCTGTGTCCCCCCCAGTCCTCCTCCTAGTCTGTAAGCTCCTATATCCCCCCAGTCCTCATCCTAGTCTGTAAGCTCCTGTGCCCCCCCAGTCCTCCTCCTAGTCTGTAAGCTCCTATATCCCCCCAGTCCTCCTCCTAGTCTGTAAGCTCCTGTACCCCCCCAGTCCTCCTCCTAGTCTGTAAGCTCATGTACCCCCAGTCCTCCTAGTCTGTAAGCTCCTGTGTCCCCCAGTCCTCCTAGTCTGTAAGCTCCTATGTCCCCCCAGTCCTCCTAGTCTGTAAGCTCCTATGTCCCCCCAGTCCTCCTCCTTGTCTGTAAACTCCTGTGTCCCCCCAGTCCTCCTCCTAGTCTGTAAGCTCCTGTGTCCCCCTCAGTCCTCCTAGTCTGTAAACTCCTGTGTCCCCCCCAGTCCTCCTAGTCTGTAAACTCCTGTGTCCCCCCAGTCCTCCTAGTCTGTAAGCTCCTGTGTCCCCCCCCAGTCCTCCTAGTCTGTAAGCTCCTGTGTCCCCCCAGTCCCCCTAGTCTGTAAGCTCCTGTGTCCCCCAGTCCTCCTCCTAGTCTGTAAGCTCCTGTGTCCCCCCAGTCCTCCTCCTAGTCTGTAAGCTCCTGTGTCCCCCCAGTCCTCCTCCTAGTCTGTAAGCTCCTGTGTCCCCCCAGTCCTCCTCCTAGTCTGTAAGCTCCTGTGCCCCCCCAGTCCTCCTAGTCTGTAAGCTCCTGTGCCCCCCCAGTCCTCCTCCTAGTCTGTAAGCTCCTATATCCCCAGTCCTCCTCCTACAGACTAGGAGGAGGACTGGGGGGACATAGGAGCTTACACACCCATACTCCCTACAGTGGGAACCTGTTATAGCCAGAAACTGTTCCAGTGGTGATATTAGGTGTGTACGTGCCCCCACTAGCTTCACTCTCCATTATTCATAAAGATTTAGGGGTATTGTACCTGACATAGGAATGCTCCCCGACCATACTCCCTTTTTATAACCATACCATACTCCCTTGTCATACAACCTGATGCACTGAGTATAATGCACCAGTGATAATACCTGATAAATATAATTCAGTTAAGCTTCATAAGGAGAGGGGGCCCACTCTTGAGGTCTGTGCACTGGGCCCACCAGTGTATTAAAACGGCCCTGAGTGTATCAACCAAAGAATACCACAAACATAAAGAGGAATATATCAGAAAAAAACTATCTCAGAATAACCGCGATAATTAAAAGCATCGCAGAGTTATCACTACATAAAGAGAGACAGGTCAGATTTGAAAAATAGGCCCTGGTCATTAAGGCCAAAACAGGCTGCGGAGGCAAGGGGTTAAATTCTGTTATTGTAGATTTACCAACCACCTCTGCTGGAAGTTTGTTCCAGGTATCTACTACTCTTTCAGTAAAATAATATTTTCTCACATTGCTTCTGATCTTTCCCCCAACTAACCTCTCACTGTGTCCTCTTGTTCTTGAGCTCAGTTTTTTTTTTACTAAAAACACTCCCCTCCTGAACCTTATTTAGTCCTTTAACATACTTAAAGTTTTCAATCATGTCCCCCCTTTCCCTTCTTTCCTCCAGACTATACAGATTCAAATCCTTAAGTCTTTCCTGATATGATTTATGCCTCACACCCTCCACCATTTTTGTAGCCCGTCTTTCGATTTGTTCTATTTTATCAATGTCCTTTTTTAGATGAGGTCTCCAGAACTGGACCCAGTATTCCAGATGTGGCCTCACCAGAGCTTTATACAGCGGGATCACTATCTCCTTCTTCCTACTGTTTATACCTCTAGCTACACAGTCATGGCCAAAAGTTTTGAGAATGACACAAATATTATATTTTCACATGATCTGTTGCCCTCTGGTTTTTATGTGTGTTTGTCAGATGTTTTTATCACATACAGAAATAGAATTGCAATCATATTATCAGTAACAAAAGCTTATATGGACAGATAGAATGAGTTAATGCAGCAAGTCAATATTTGCAGTGTTGACCCTTCTTCTTCAGGACCTCTGCAATTCTCCCTGTCATGCTCTCAATCAACTTCTGGACCAAATCCTGACTGATAGCAGTCCATTCTTGCACAATCAATGCTTGAATTTTGTCAGAATTTGTTGGTTTTTGTTTGTCCACCCGTCTCTTGATGATTGACCACAAGTTTTCAATGGGATTAAGATCTGGGGAGTTTCCAGGCCATGGACCCAAAATCTCTATGTTTTGTTCCCTGAGCCATTTAGTTATCACCTTTGCTTTATGGCAAGGTGCTCCATCATGCTGGAAAAGGCATTGTTGATTGCCAAACTGCTCTTGGAGGGTTGGGAGAAGTTGATCTTGGAGGACATTCTGGTACCATTCTTTATTCATGGCTGTGTTTTAAGGCAAGACTGTGAGAGAGCCGATTCCCTTGGCTGAGAAGCAACCCCACACATGAATGGTTTCAGGATGCTTTACAGTTGGCATGAGACAAGACTGGTGGTAGAGTTCACCTTGTCTTCTCCCAATAAGCTGTTTTCCAGATGTCCCAAACAATCGGAAAGGGGATTCATCAGAGAAAATGACTTTATCCCAGTCCTCAGCAGTCCACTCCCTCTACCTTTTGCAGAATATCAGTCTGTCCCTGATGGGTTTTTTTTGGAGAGAAGTGGCTTCTTTGCTGCCCTCCTTGAGACCAGGCCTTGCTCCAAGAGTCTCCACCTCACAGTGCATGCAGATGCACTCACACCTGCCTGCTGCCATTCCTGAGCAAGCTCTGCACTGCTGGTAGCCCGATCCAGCAGCTGAAACACTTTTAAGAGACGGTCCTGGTGCTTGCTGGTCTTTCTTGGGCGCCCTGGAGACATTTTGGCAACAATGGAACCTCTCTCCTTGAAGTTCTTGATGATGCGATAGATTGTTGACTGAGGTGCAATCTTTCTAGATGCTATACTCTTCCCTGTTAGGCCATTTTTGTGCAGTGCAATGATGCCTGCACGTGTTTCTTTAGAGATAACCATGGTTCACAGAAGAGAAACAATGATGCCAAGCACCAGCCTCCTTTTAAAGTGTCCAGTGGTGTCATTCTTACTTAATCATGACAGATTGATCTCCAGCCCTGTCCTCATCAACACCCACACTTGTGTAAATGGAGCAATCACTGAAACAATGTTAGCAGGTCCTTTTAAGGCAGGGCTGCAATGATGTAAAAAATGTGTTTTGGGGGATAAAGTTAATTTTCTAGGCAAATATTGACTTTGCAAGTAATTGCTGTTAAGCTGATCACTCTTTTTAACATTCTGGAGTATATGCAAATTGCCATTTTAACCCCTTGCCTCTAAAGCCTGTTTTGGCCTTAATGACCAGGCTCATTTTTCAAAATCTGACCTGTCTCACTTTATGCGCTTATAGCTCAGTGATGCTTTAACGTATGCTAGCGATTCTGAGATTGTTTTTTCGTCACATATGGCACTTTATATTAGTAGCAAAATTTGGTCACTACTTTGTGTATTTTTTGTGAAAAACATCAAAATATCAAGAAAAATTTGAAAATTTAGCATTTTATGAACTTCTGAAATTCTCTGCTTCTAAAAAAGGAAGTCATAGCACATAAATTAGTTACTAAATCACATTACCAATATGTCCTCTTTATTCTGGCATAATTTGGGAAACATATTTTACTTTTTTAGGGTGTTACGGGGCTTAGAAATTTATGAGCAAATTATCACATTTTGTGAAAATTTCCAAAACTGATTTTTTTTAGGGACCAGTTCTTTTTTTAAATGGATTTAGAAGGCTTGTATACTGAAAACCCCCATAAGTGACCCCATTTTGGAAACTAGACACCTTAAAGAATTAATCTAGGGGTATAATGAGCATTTTAACCCTACAGGGGCTGGAGGAAAGTATTTACAATTAGGCCGTAAAAAAATCGAAAATTTAAATTTTCAAATAATATATACGTTTAGATTAAAGTTTCTCATTTTCAAAAGGAACATGAGAAAAAAAGCATGCCAAAATTTGTAACGCAGGTTCTCCTGAATACAACGGTACCCCATATGTGGGCGTAAACCACTGTATGGGCACACAGCCGGGCACAGAAATAAAGGAGCGCCAATTAGCTTTTTTAATGCAGATTTTGCTGAAGAAGTTTCTGAGCGCCAGGTGCATTTGCAGAGCCCCTGTAGTGTCCGCAGAATAGAATCCCCCCCAAAAGTCACCCCATTTTCGAAAGTACACCCCTCAAAGAAATCATCTTGGGGTAGGATGAGCATTTTGACCCCACAGGTATTAGAGGAAAGTATTCAAAATTAGACAGTAAAAATGAAAAACACGAATTTTTCCAATAATATGTTTGTTTAGTTTGAAATTTCTCAATTTCACGAGGAACAAGAGAAAAAAAGTACCCCAAAATTTGTAAAGAAGGTTCTCCTGAATACAACGGTACCCCATATGTGGGTGTAAACCACTCTATGGGCACAGAGCAGGGCTCAGAAGGAAGGGAGCGCCAATTAGCTTTTTCAATGCAGATTTTGCTGAAGAAGTTTCTGAGCGCCAGGTGCATTTGCAGCGCCCCTGTAGTGTCCGCAGAAGAGAAACCCCCCAAAAGTCACCCCATTTTGGAAAGTACACCCCTCAAAGAATTCATCTTGGGGTGTGGTGACCATTTTGACCCCACAGGTATTAGAGGAAAGTATTTAAAATTAGATAGTAAAAATGAAAAACTTGAATTTTTCCTATAATATGTTTGTTTAGTTTGAAATTTCTCAATTTCACGAGGAACAAGAGAAAAAAAGTACCCCCAAATTTGTAAAGAAGGTTCTCCTGAATACAACGGTACCCCATATGTGGGCATAAACCACTGCATGGCCACACAGGAGGGCTCAGAAAGAAGGGAGCGCCAATTAGCATTTTCAGTTCAGATTTTGCTGAAGAAATTTCTGAGCGCCAGGTGCGTTTGCAGCGCCCCTGTAGTGTCCGCAGAAGAGAACCCCCCCAAAAGTCCCCCCATTTTGGAAAGTACACCCCTCAAAGAATTCATCTTGGGGTGTGGTGACCATTTTGACCCCAAAGGTATTAGAGGAAAGTATTCAAAATAAGACAGTAAAATTGAAAAACTAGAATTTTTCCAATAATATGTTCGTTTAGTTTGAAATTTCTCAATTTCACTAGGAACAGGGGAGAGGCTGCATGCCCAAATCTGTAACGCAGGTTCCCCTGAGTAGAACGGTACCCCATATGTGGGCATAAACCACTGTATGGGCACACAGCCGGGCTCAGAAGGGAAGGAGCGCCAATTAGCATTTTCAGTGCAGATTTTTCCGAAGAAGTTTCTGAGCGCCAGGTGCGTTTGCAGAGCCCCTGTAGTGTCAGAAGAATAGAACCCCAGCAAAAGTCACCCCATTTAGGAAAGTACACCCCTGAAAGAATTCATCTTGGGGTGCAGTGAGCGGTTTGACCCCACAGGTATTAGAGGAAAGTATTCAAAATAAGACAGTAAAAATGAAAAACTCGAATTTTTCCAATAATATGTTCGTTTAGTTTAAAATTTCTTAATTTCACGAGGAACAGGAGAGAAAACGTACCCCAAAATCTGTAACGCAGCTTCTTCTGAGTAAAACGGTACCCCATATGTGGGCATAAACCACAGTATGGGCACACAGCCGGGCTCAGAAGGAAGGGAGCGCCAATTTGCTGGAGCAAAACCGCAGCTAGTAATAGTTATTAGAATAGCGCAGTTACTAAAATACAATAAAAAATTAGATTACAGGTAATGTGGGGTGGTCACGGGCAACCTGGGGTGGTCACGGGCAACCTGGGGTGGTTATGGGCAACCTGGGGTGGTTACAGAGAATCTGGGGTGGTTACAGGCAACATGGGGTGGTTACGGGCAACGCGGGGTGGTTACGGGCAACGTGGGGTGGTAACGGGCAACGTGAGGTGGTTACGGATAAACTGAAGTGCTTATAGGTAATCTGGGATGGATACCTGTAATCTGGCGTGGTTACGGGCAATCTGGAGAGGGTCACTGGCAATTTGGGGTGGTTAGAGGCAACGTGCGGTGGTTATAGGCAACGTGCGGTGGTCAGGGGCAACGTGCGGTGGTCAGGGGCAACCTGCGGTGGTCAGGGGCAACCTGCGGTGGTCAGGGGCAACCTGCAGTGGTCAGGGGCAACGTGCGGTGATTAGAGGCAACGTGCGGTGGTTAGAGGCAACCTGCGGTGGTCAGAGGCAACGTGCGGTGGTCAGGGGCAACGTGCGGTGGTCAGGGGCAACGTGCGGTGGTTAGAGGCAACGTGCGGTGGTTAAGGGCACTGTGCGGTGGTTAGAGGCAACGTGCGGTGGTTAGAGGCAACGTGCGGTGGTCAGGGGCAACGTGCGGTGGTCAGGGGCAACGTGCGGTGGTTAGGGGCAACGTGCGGTGGTCAGGGGCAACGTGCGGTGGTCAGAGGCAACGTGCGGTGGTCAGAGGCAACGTGCGGTGGTTAGAGGCAACGTGCGGTGGTCAGAGGCAATGTGCGGTGGTCAGAGGCAACGTGCGGTGGTTAGAGGCAACGTGCGGTGGTTAGAGGCAACGTGCGGTGGTTAGAGGCAACGTGCGGTGGTCAGAGGCACCGTGCGGTGGTCAGAGGCAACGTGCGGTGGTCAGAGGCAACGTGCGGTGGTCAGAGGCAACGTGCGGTGGTTAGAGGCAACGTGCGGTGGTTAGAGGCAACGTGCGGTGGTTAGAGGCAACGTGCGGTGGTCAGAGGCAGCGTGCGGTGGTCAGAGGCAACGTGCGGTGGTCAGAGGCAATGTGCGGTGGTCAGAGGCAACGTGCGGTGGTCAGAGGCAACGTGCGGTGGTCAGAGGCAACGTGCGGTGGTTAGAGGCAACGTGCGGTGGTTAGAGGCAACGTGCGGTGGTTAGAGGCAACGTGCGGTGGTCAGAGGCAACGTGCGGTGGTCAGAGGCAACGTGCGGTGGTCAGAGGCAACGTGCGGTGGTCAGAGGCAACGTGCGGTGGTTAGAGGCGACGTGCGGTGGTCAGAGGCGACGTGCGGTGGTCAGAGGCGACGTGCGGTGGTCAGAGGCGGCGTGCGGTGGTCAGAGGCAACGTGCGGTGGTCAGAGGCAACGTGCGGTGGTCAGAGGCAACGTGCGGTGGTTAGAGGCAACGTGCGGTGGTTAGAGGCAACGTGCGGTGGTTAGAGGCAACGTGCGGTGGTTAGAGGCAACGTGCGGTGGTCAGAGGCAGCGTGTGGTGGTCAGAGGCAGCGTGCGGTGGTCAGAGGCAGCGTGCGGTGGTCAATGGCAACGTGCGGTGGTCAGAGGCAGCATGCGGTGGTCAGGGGCAACGTGCTGTGGTCAGAGGCAACGTGCGGTGGTCAGCGGCAGCGTGCGGTGGTCAGAGGCAGCGTGCGGTGGTCAATGGCAACGTGCGGTGGTCAGAGGCAGCGTGCGGTGGTCAGGGGCAACGTGCTGTGGTCAGAGGCAACGTGCGGTGGTCAGCGGCAGCGTGCGGTAGTTACGGGCAATCTGGAGGGGGTCACTGGCAATTTGGGGTGGTTACGGTCAAGATGTGGTGGTTATGGGCAACGTGCGGTGGTTACATGTAATCTGGCGTGTTTACGGGCAACCTGCGGCGGTTACGGGCAAACTGGGGTGGATACGGGCAACCTGCGGTGGTTACGGGCAAACTGGGGCGGATATGGGCAACCTGCGGTGGTTACGGGTAATCTGGGAGTAAAACGCAATTATTACTATAATAAAAAGTGTGTTTTATTTTGTTTGTATGTTTTTCACTTTTTCACATTTACACTTTTTCACTTGTACTTTTTTCACTTTCATTTTCACTGTATTACTATGATTACTGTGATATTTTCTATCTCAGTAATCATAGTTTAGTGACAGAGACCAAATTGGTCTCTGTCACTTTAAATTTTCAGAGCTAACTGCTTCTGACGCGCATGCGCACATCAGAAGCAGTCAGGACGTCGAGGAGGACGGAGCTCCAGGATCCGGTAACGTATGTGGGGAAGGGGGGGTGACTGGGGGACGGGGGTGACTGGGGGGGTGGGGGGCGACTTGGGGGGGGGGGCACGGTGACACTTTTTATCCCCTGTCACCAATGATTTATGGTGACAGGGGATAAAAAGTGCCGGGCAGCACTGGGAACAGGCGATCGGCGGTATATAGTATATACCGCCGATCGCCTGTTCCGGGACCCCACAGGGGGGTCCCCGATCACTGCCCCATGCTCTCCGCTACCTCCGGTGGCGGAGAGCATGGGGTTTTCATTCATTTTTTATTTCCATCGCTGCGAACAAACATCGTTTATTCGCAGCGATGGGGGCGGCCATCTTGGATTTGATGGCCGCCCGGGGAGGGGGGGGGGGTAGTGATCGGCCACAAGGGGGCTGATCTGAGGTCTGATTAATACTTATTTCATCTCCCCCCACCGTGGATTCACGGTGGGGGGAGATGAAATGCAGCGGCGGCGCCGGTACTGGTGGATCGCCGCTATAACGGTAATAGCGGCGATCCGCCAGTACCGGAGGGGACAGGGAACTGCCGGGGGAGGATCTGTAGTGGCGGCGGGAGGAGGCAACATGCAACAGCCCCCTCCCGCCGCCCGATCGCCTCCCAATGCAAACATATCCCCATAGACGCTGCGGTCGCATTGACCGCGGCGTCTATGGGGTTAACTGCCCGGGGGGAGCGCGGCTCCCCTCCGAGCAGAGGCAGCGGGAGGAGGCTATGTGACATAGCCTCCTCCCGCTGCCCGATCTCGCCTCGGGACAGCGGGGGGAGGCAGGGAACACATGACGTTTGGGAAACGTCATGTTGCGGGAACTACCTGCTTTACATGACGTTTCCCAAACGTCATTTTGCGGCAAGGGGTTAAAAACCGAAGCAGTAGACTTTGTAAAAATTAACATTTGTATCATTCTCAAAACCTTTGGCCATGACTTTACACCCCAGCATTCGATTTGCTTTCCCCACTGCCTAGTTGCACTGGTGACTCATTTTAAGGCTTTCAGAAATCACTGCCCCTAAATCCGTCTCTTCTGAAGTCTTTTCCAACACAGTACTGCCGATGTGATACTCGGATAGAGGATTCCTCCTGCCCAAGTGCATTATTTTACATAGGCAGCAGAATCCAAGATGGAGGCCCTACTGGCAGCAGAAACCAAGATGAAGGTCTTCCAGTCAACAGAATCCAACATGGAGATCCTCCAGGCAGCAGAATTCAAGTTAGATGCCTTCCGGACAACAAAATCCAAGATAGCAGCCCTCCAACCAACAGAATCCAAGATGGGGGCCCTCCAACCAGCAGAATTAAAGGTGGATGCTTCTAGCCAATGGGAATCCAAGGTGGACCTCTTTAAATCTACAGGAATCTGAGATGGACGCCTGCTGTTATCTGATCACGCCCTCCTGTCACCGTGATAACACCCGCTGACTCGGCTCCCATCAGGGCTCAGTCCTCGGTGTTTCGGCTTGTGATCCCGACATCTGAGCACTGAGCCACTGAGGACACATGGAGTGATAATCGGACAATTATCGGACAATTAGGACGATTATTGCCCCATATAATAGGGCTAAGTGTGCAGGTATATGGAGCATGTAGGGAGAGATGGCCAGTCACTCAACTATCTGAAGAGTAAGGACAACTTTACAGAGGTTGTCTGGGATAAAACTATTGATTGTTGATAAGTGGGGTGCTGGCACCTGGCACCTGCACTTCAGTCAGGACGAAGCTGTAACCAGTTGGCTCCACTCCCTGTTTAGTGATGGCACCGGTGTTCGTCAGACTTAGCGGATAATGACTGCTTCACTAGGAACTGAGTCTGCATAACGTTGGTGATGCCACTACACAGGGAATAGAGCCAACTGCTGATCAGCAGGGGTGTCGGGTGTCTGCACCATGTGGATCAACTATTGGCTATCCATTGTTTTATCCCACACAACCCCTATAAGCCATGGTCACACTCTGTAAAACACCAGCCATTCTGTGATCCAGCCAGGTCACACAACGGCCGGTTTTACTGAAGATCATCCCGGCCAGATGATATTCACTTCTGCTAAATTCAGATGCAGGTGCACCCATGCCCGCCGGCATCCAAATTGCCCGCTGCACACAATCAAGCGTGCGGCCATTGTGTGAACTGACAGGTTCTCTGCGGATGCTATTCAATGAATAACAGCCACAGAAAACTGACATGTCAGTTTTTTGCGTGGCCGTTAGCGATCCCGGCCGGAGTGTATACTATGTGTATACACTCCTGCCGGGATTCCATTCACTCCCATACAGCGTATGTGTTGTATAAATCACGGCCGTTGTTGCAAATTGCAACAACGGCCGTGATTAATACAACATATATGTTGTATGAACATGGCCTCACAGTGTATGCCTACTTACTCCATGTTTAATATTTATACATGGAATGAAGATTTAATGTAGTGATTTTTAGTGTAGTTGCAGTTATTTTTTTGTTTCCGCCGATTACCACTTAACGATTGCAAATGAGTGCTTTTGGGAACGACCTAAAATCATTCCCCATAATACACGGAACGTTAGTTTTAGTTACGATTGCAATTACTCCAGTATATGAATGATCAAAATTACGAATGAACAATGTGTAAATACACCGAAAGATTTACGAACGATTGGCGAACAATTAACAATGATTTTATGGTCAATTTAAAAAATGCGATCAATGACAAATACATTTTCGTTAGTTGTTTGATTGTTGCCTGCATACACACAAATAGATCTTTGATTTAATTTCAATTATATAACGATTTTTCACACAATAATCGTTCTGTGTAATAGGGCCCTTACGAAGTAATAGCATCTGCTCCAGCGCATCTAATAACAAATAGGACTTATGTTGAGTTTCATGGAATTTGCCACATTATTTTATCGTTACATTGTGAAACAACTTGACGCTTGTATTCTTTCTAGCACTTCCACAAATGTCACCCTTCAAAGATTTGTTTTTGTAAATAGCAACAGAGATATCATGTATCTATCATCTATCACTTATATGGTATAGGAAACCATATGGACACCAGGGGAGTAGCTAGGATTCATGGGGCCCCATAGCAAAAAACTGTATGGGGCCCCCCCTCCTGCGGTCGAATTCATGCGGACGGTGGCATGAAAATCTGACTGTGTGAATTTGGTTGCTGTACACACTGTTGCGCCTTTTTCATCATCATTGTTTATTTAGATGCTACACTCCCGACTCGGTGGTGTGTTTGGTTTCTCCAAAGCCTTGACCCCCATGGGGTGAATGTCAAGTGGATCGCATGGTGTTCTGGTTCTGGCACTCCTGGGGTTTTTACTGTCACGTCCTTCAGCTCAGCCACACCGGTATGTGGCTGACCTATGGCTGGTTACGTGCCGACGGGCTGGATCTGTTCCCCATGTTAATTGCAGTGCCAGGCTGCGGAGGTGTGAGTGCGGTCTTGACCGAGTATATGCCCATTTATTTGTGTATGACTTTTTCTATGAAGCAACAGTTTTTACAGCAACACATGTAGTATTGTTTACCAAACATGCTGGCTCCACCAATGAACTTTCTGAGTTACCCTGTGACATATACAGGGCGACCTGATTGGCTAGCCACATGGACATGCGCAGTTGTACTGCAGAGACGCCGCCACTACTGCTGATGGATACAATCGCCATGCTTTCTTATGTATCTTGTTGCGATCTTACTCTATTGCCACACCTGTTAACGTCTCCTTGGTGAGTGACCCCCCCCGCTGTGTACCCAATTGATGTATTATGAATATTTACCTATTATGTACGTTATTATATTACACTAAAGTGGATTTACACTATTGTCATATATGCACATTGAGATTTTTTACTTTGAAAATCACTGTCACTATATGCTATATGAATTTTATACTTTTATTTACTTGATTTATTGATTGTTTGTCAATCATCCTATTTGTATGTGAACACATTTATACTTTGAATTGAGCACATGTTGTTACACTGCTTGATAAAGCTCTCAGCAAGAGCGAAACGTCGCAAGTTTTTGGGTGAAAATAAAAACCACATTCTTTTGAACTTATCCAGAGTGCTGCGGTTTTCTACCTTTCTATACGTTTGGCACGACTGGTCCCTTGTGCTTACCGCTTGGCACCAACCTATATAACATTTGTGGAGTGCTGCAGGACTTTGCCCACTATATATATATATATATATATATATATATATATATATATATATATATATATTATATATACATACATATATATATATATATATATTATATATACATACTCGGTGATGTGGCCAAAATCCTATGGTTATACATAGGTGCTGGAGCAGACTACCTTTTGCTTAACCCTTTATTTACTGCAGTGTGTAAGTGATCCAGTGTTCTCTTACATGCTGCAACACAAAAAAGGGTTAATATAGAAGACAATTAGCTCTCTACTTGCTACTCCTGCACTGATAACCCCTGACCTCTGCAGGAACTCAGAGAACAGAGGTTATCAGAGTAGTCAGGCAGAGAGCTAATTGTCTTCTGTATTAACCCTTTTTTGTGTTGCAGCATGTAAGAGAACACTGGGTCACATACACACTTCAGTAAATAAGGGGTTAAGCAAAAGGACACAGGAGGCTCTTATCTTCCCTGGGCCCCCTCCCTCCACGGGCCTCATAGCAACCGCCTTACCTGCCTCTATACTAGCTACGCCACTGATGGACACCTCCCATTGTACATCGAACATCTGAGTGCTTGTAAATCTCCTTGTGTATCTAGTGATTTCCCTACTTTGGAGGAACCCCAGTGAAGTCTAGAAACAACTCACCTGGACTATGACCCAGCCAGATATCTCAGTGGTGAAAGGTCATTTAAAAAGAAAGCTGCACTTGTGTACAAGTTATACACAATATGAACACAAATGAAGTTTAAAGGGGTTATCCAGTGCTGCAAAAACATGGCCACTTTCTTTCAGAGACAGCCTTACTCTTGTCTCCAGCTTGGGTAGGGTTTTGCTGCTCAGTCGTGTTGTCTCTGAAAGAAGGTGGCCATGTTTTGGTAGCACTGGATAGCCCCTTTATAACACATTTGAATTTAATAAATTATGGCAAACTGTGATTGGTTGCTGTGGTTAGTTTACACCAGTTTATATTTTACACACTTTGATATCAATTGCAATCAGTTGGCACCCATCAGCATATGGCATGTCCTGGAACTCACCACCACAGAGTCACCTTCACCATTTTTGTGTATGACCGGTCAAGGTCATACACAAAAACCTGAATCTGGGCCACTTACCCCCATTCGTTTGCCTGTGCCACCTGCGAAGATTCATCTGCCTGGACCTGACTTTGTTACCTAGCTGCAAACACGACAAACCCCCCCCCACACACACACACTTCTGCCTGTGTCCCAAGTTCTTGCCCTGGGAGGCTGTCTGCCTACATGACTAGCTGCTACCCATACTCTACTGACCTGGTATCCTCTAGCAGCAGTGCAGCTAGGTTAAAACCTAGAGGGTACATAGTCAAGCCAGTTTGGTGCACACCCAGCTTCTCTAACCCATAAGGATTAGCTATAGTTGTCAGGGAAAGCCATATTTGACTGAACTTGGTCCCTATAACAGCTGCAGTCCTAAGTGGAGACTATCCTCTGAGACTTCTTAATATTAGGTTTCCTTTACACTGATCAACAGAAACAAACACATGGGAGGATTCTACTAAGAAGCCTTAGGAGCCATAGAAAAAACTCATTGTGGGAGCAAGATTAGGTGGGAAGGTGTTTATTTCTTTCAGAGGAACAAATGGTACCGAATGAGGACATGGAGAGGGCATACTTACTAAGTGAGGGCACAAAGGGAGCATTTATTTTACTCAGTGTGGGAACAGAGGGAAAACTATTATTCAGTGGGGCACAAAAGGGGGTGTAATTACTAAAGAGACACAAAGACGGTGTGAGAGTGGGAGCACAAGAATAGTATTACTTAGGGCACAAAGTGGGCATTAATACTGAGTGGGGCCCAAAATGTGAGGACACCATGACCGTGTGGACGTAAGCAGAACCTACTGTCTGGTGCCTATGGGTCACAAAAGGGGATACTATCAATGTGTACAACACAAATAGATCCACTAAGATCATCTGGGGCACAAATACCTTTTGGGGCACCATGCACAGGAAAGTTTGTGAAGAGATGTGTAAAGGGGAAAAGGGATACAAGATCCAAAAAAGCTCTGGGCAGCAAATTCTGCAGAGATGAGTCATGGCTGGATTAAGCTGTCATCCTGGTCTGGGCCGGATAGAGACAATGAAAATTGAGCAATTCTTTAGAGAAGGTATTACAGGATGTAACACATTATCACTGCTGCTGTTTTAAGTTCAAGCATTTCACCCCGGTTCCACAGCAACCACCACAGCTCTGCTGCCTAATATCCTCCTCTGCTTCTGTGTGTGAATGAGACAAGGGGAGAGAAAAAGAATGGTCAAATGACTATAGTTACTTCTCCCGTCCTCCTCATACACAAGAATGTTCAGCATGCCATCTCTGTGTTCTCTATGGGATGGGGAGGGTTAATCCACAGTGATTTTTAGGCTGTGATTTTCCTGTAGGTGGACAGTCAGGAGAACCATATACACATAATACTTAGAGGGCAGTCAAAAATATAAAGTGTATGGGGACCTTTAGGTTGAGCAGAAGATTTTCCTTTTCTTTTTGACACAACAGAGAAATGACAAGTCTTGGTTATAAATCTCATATAAGGCACAATAGCTTGGTAGGTGCCATTCACTCTAGGAGGTACTATCAGTTCACACTCTCTAGAACAGCCTTTCACACACAAACTCAACCTTCAATCAGACCCACGTTAACTTCAGAAAGACCTAATTTTATTGGTATCTCCACACCAACCTATATGGTTGGTGTGGAGATACCAGTCAGTAACGTAGCTACCATGGCGGCAGACCATGCAACTGCTATGGGCCCCGGGCGGCAGAGGGCCCCCCCCTGGCAAAGCGTGGCCTGCCTCCAGGGTACTCCAACACTGACAGCCGGGGTACCACTCTAACATATTGTGTTAGATTGGCCTGCAACCACACCCCCACTCGGGCCGCAGCATCTCAGGTCACCCTCTTCCAGCCAGCACCACGGTTTCAGAGCGGTCTCAGAATGTTGCGGGACTGCGCCGGCCGTCGGGTCATGTGAGTGGGGGGCAATACAGGATTCATGGGGCCTCGTACAGTTTCATGCTATGGGGCAGTGTACTGGCCCCTGGAGCCAGTACAAACAAACTGGTAACAAATAGCAATTAACTACACCAACAAGGGGTCACATAACATACCAACCCCTGAAAAAGGTCCACCACATGGCTATAAAAACAGAGTGAGTGTGTGTGGACTCACACCCTCAGATGTGGGTGGGTGATACTGTTGCTCTCCACTTATTTTCTGATTGCTTATACTCTTTATCCATGTTGTTGCACCTTGTGATATGATCGGGTTCGATGGGGTTATATAAAAAGGATCAAAACTGTTGCAGGTTTTTTTCTTTTTTTCTTTTTTTTTTAGCGTACTAATGTGGTTGACCATGTTTTTTGTGTAAATTAAAAGTAACCATTTAAAAATAAATATGTTAAACTTAACCCTATTCAAGAATTATTATGGAAAAACAATGGGGGAAATTTATCAAGGGCTTTGCGCATATTTTTGGGTGAATAATTGGATTTTTTACCCATTTTTGGTCTGAGTTCTATTTATGAACCAGTATTCGATAGGTGAATATTTTGTCAGTCACGCCTACATACATATAGGATGGTTGCAGGGTGGTTGTGTGTCACATAGCCAAGAAAAACGCAGCCAACAGGTTTACCGAGAATTTCTGCAATTTCACTGCAAGAAAAGGTGAGAAATACATTTTATATAATATTACCAAATAACAGCATATAATCAGAAGTGTGTTATATACAGTACATTATCTAATGGGAAAGGCTATATTAGATATAGGCAATTTAAATATTTTGGTTGCTCTGGTTTTTTTAGTTATTGGGAAAAAATACAGTAACTAATAGTTGTTGCTGTCTCAGAGATTCTTACCTAGTGAAAGATAATATGCAGATTTTATTACCAGTACCATCTTGTACCAAGATAATACAAGCCCCATATCTATTAACTTAGTAAAGTGATAATAGTGACTCACATGATCAGTAAAAATATTACAAGGGAGAATGGTCAATAAAATCACACATACGCACTTGCAGTATCTAGATATGTGATCATGTATACCGATATCAGACAATATAGTGTTATCACTGTGCCTATGCTATTCATCAGCTAGTAGTTTACTCATTCCCCGTAAAGATGTACTCCGGCTAAAATTTTCTTTCAGATTAACTGATTTCAGAAAGTTATAGGGAATTGTAATTTACTTCTATCTAAAAATCCCATGTCTTCCAGTACTTATGATCGGCTGTATGTCCTGCAGGAAAAGGTGTATACTTCCCTGCCTATCACATTGCTCTCTACTGCCACCTCTGTTGGAGACAGAAACTGTCCAGAGCAGGAGAGGTTTTCTAGAGGGATTTGCTGCTGCTCTGGACAGTTCCTGACATAGACAGAGGTGGCAGCAGAGAGTACTGTGTGAGACTGGAAAGAATACTTCCTGCAGGACATAAAGCTGCTGATAAGTACTGGAAGACTGGATATTTTTAAAATAGAAGTAATATACAAATCTATATAACTTTGTAGAACCAGTTGATTTGAAAGATTTTTTTCCCCTGGAAAAATCATGAACAGAATTTTAACTGGGTTGTTAAGGTAAGGGTTACTGGGTGATACCTGGTTGTGTGCCGAAAAGCACAATGTCTGGTCTGTTGCCTGATCACATGACTCCACCACTCAAGTTAAGGCAGTTGCAGTGTGGATGGATTGTTTTGTGACTTGTGGCCAGTTGTGGCTTACAACACGATCCCATTCACCATCCCATTCACGGAAGTGCATCATGGTGGATCGTGGTTGTGCAACCATGAATTGCCATGTAGCCCTAGCCTAAGGGTATGTGATGCAAGCTCAGGACTTGAACTCCATACTTGGCGACATTTAGATGATCTTACTGTGCATCATTGATGGTGCAGTGGTTCGGATTTGGATCTGTCATCACAGCAGCCCAAGGCCTTTGCTACACCTCTGTAACTCTGATATTGATGCAGCTCATACTCATACATAAGTTTTTAAAATATAAATAATACATAATAAAAATTTAAATACTCACACCTTTGCCATTTTTCAAATAAAAAAATTAACACATTAGATGACATATAAGTTTTACCATATGGTAAACAGTGTGAAAACAAACAACCCCTAAAATCTTACAGTACTCATCAGCTTATTATTAAGAGTAAATAGATGTTGTAGTAGGGGGGAGGGGATAGATAACAAAGACAACCCTGTCCCAGTTTTTCTTTTTTTAAATAGTATTCACCATTAGTGAAGAACATTATTTTATTGCCAAGATAAGTGTAGTAAGGATATGCAATATGGCTTTAATAAATTTAAAAAAAAATTTTTTAAACATAAATCTATCTCTCTCTATATATATATTTACCTTATTTTCCGACGTATAAGACGACTTTTTAACCACAAAAATTTTTTCTTAAAAGTCGGGGATCGTCTTATACGCCGGGTATGGTCACCCCATATGGTGGGAGAGCTAAAAAATGGCCACATCCTCACCTTTATATATATAAAAAAAAAAAAAGTTAACTCACCTAGGGCCCGTTCCTGACATTCCACACATACACTGCATGCGCTGGAGATCCCCGGGAGAGATTGGGGAGAATAACAGAGGCTCTGGAAGTCCCTGGAGCCTCTGTCATTCTCCGGAAGCTATCCTGGCAGCCGAGCGTCTCCGAGCTTCTCTGATGAGACGCTCGGCTGCCAGAAGAGCTACGAGGACCTCTGGCGCAGTCAATGTACGTCACACTGCCGGGAACAGGACAGGAGACGCACGGATGCTGGGAACGGTCCCAGGTGAGTTAACTGCTTTTTTTAGTTAGTTTAGTTTTAGTTACCCCTGCCTAACCACAACAGGGCTGCAGTCAAGCATGGGTTAACATTCTCCGGCGTATAAGGTGAACCCCTGACAATCTTCTTAAAAGTCAGGGGTCGTCTTGAACATCCAGTCGCCTCATTTGCCGGAAATTATGGTAAATATATAAAATTATTATTATTATTTTTTTTTTGTAAAGTGATTTATTTTCAAAGTTTATGGTATCCATCACTGCAAGGGCAACTAGGGCATGTAGCAATCAACTCAACAACACCAATTAGAAGTGAGCAAGTAGCAATCAACTCAACAAAAAGTTGAAGTGATACTGTCATCAGTGACGCTCACAGCAAAAAAAAAGCCCTAGACTACTCTAAAAAAGGTAACAATGTGATTACGGGTGACAGTATCACTTTAAGGCAAGGTTCACACACAGTAAAATAAAAGCAAAACATGGACATAATTTTGAGGTAAAAATACGGATGTGTTTTTAGTGCTTTACTGAAGTCAATAAGAAATTGGCCAGCAGTGCACACACCATATAGAATAACGGCCATAATTGTGCAAGCATGTGTTTGGGTGTACCCAAGGTGTGCAATAACAGATATTATTACTAGATAGCCCTGCATTTTAGGCAAATTAGGGTGTAGAAGCTGAACATTGCTGGGCTTTTGCAGCCAGGAGACCGCCTCGCAGGCTTTAACTCCTGATTGGCATAAAACGAATAAAGCTTTTATCTTAGTGCTGGAGTGACAGATTGAAATAAAGAGTTAAATCTTCTGATTCAGGTTAAGTAACCTATTGTGAACCTCTATGCCCACTATACACCCAATTCCTTTCTCAGTCAAAGATTCTACTTATTTACATTCCCATTAATTTAATTTGACATTCAGGCAATATTAAAAGGGCGGCATACTGCCTTGTACTATGCATGTCCACAAATAACAGGATGCCTTGGGTCACTCTAGAGACCATTCTTCCTTCTGAGCCTGTTCTGGCCACTGGCCCACTGTCATCTTGGTTATCTGCACTCTGAGAGTATGGTGAACCACCCACTTCTAAGTTACAGAAGCAACCTTCCTATCTGCTTTTCATTTTATATCCCTATATTTCCATCTGGCCTCCACTCTTGTATTCTATCCTCAATTCTCCTCCTTCTGACACTGTACATTCATACATTACCTTCTGGGAGTTAGTTAACTAGTGAGTAGAAAGCACCCGACTGGGAGTCAAATGCTGAGCATTCAGGTTTCTAGAACCCAAGTTCGGCAAGTCTGCTCAACCCTAATCTTAAGGCTGCGTTCACACTACGTATATTTCAGTCAGTATATGTATATTTCAGTCAGTATATTTCAATCAGTATTGCAACCAAAACCAGGAGTGGATTAAAAACACAGGATCTGTTCACACAATGTTGAAATTGAGTGGATGGCCGCCATTTAATGGCAAATATTTGCTGTTATTTTAGAACAACGGCTGTTATATTGAAATAATGGCAGTTATTTACTGTTATATGGCGGCCATCCACTCAATTTCACCATTGTGTGAACAGATCCTTTCTGTGTTTTTAATCCACTCCTGGTTTTGGTTGCAATACTGACTGAAATATACTGACTGAAATATATGTAGTGTGAACGCAGCCTAAAGGCGAACTCCAGGTAGAGGTTAAAAAAATTAAACTTCTACAGAAGCATAAAGCATTACTCACCTATCAGTTTTGAAACTACCAAAAATCCATTTGTTTTTGGTAGTTTTTGTTCTGTATTGTGTTTCTGTACTTCCTGGTTGAGCAGTTCTCCGAACGCAGTACAGGTTCCAGAATGCAATGCTTTCCCTCACCTGTTCATCACAGTCCTCCACCCTTCCCATGCACATTTTGGCTGTGTTCACACATTGCAGTTACATTGTGATACTGAATTATTTTCAGTACTTTGTCATTTCATTGTGGTCCCACCCACACAGCACACAGTTATTACCTGTAACACCACACAGCACACAGTTACTACCTTTAACACCACATAGCACGCTGTATTCCCTACCTGTAACACCACACAGCACGCTGTATTCCTTACCTATAACACCACACAGCACGCTGTATTCTCTACCTGTAACACCACACAGCACGCTGTATTCTCTACCTGTAACACCACACAGCACACTGTAATCTCTACCTGTAACACCACACAGCACACTGTATTCTCTACCTGTAACACCACACAGCACACTGTATTTTCTACCTGTAACACCACACAGCACGCTGTATTCTCTACCTGTAATACCACACAGCACGCTCTATTCTCTACCTGTAACACCACACAGCACGCTGTATTCTCTACCCTTAACATCACACAGCACGCTGTATTTACTACCTGTAACAACCACACAGCA